>NC_141691.1:762408540-763608540 GCF_964263255.1 Lissotriton vulgaris | reverse complement strand
AGCCTCTCCTTTCCCCGGCTCCAGCTGCAGGACAGCTTGGCGCCATCTCCACCCCTCCCCTGGGGATGACCTCCCTCAGCCTTTCTCACCTCTCCCAGATCCAGGCAGGCAATTCACATTCTGCTGAGATACACATAAAAAAGGTCTAAAGCACCAACTCAGCCATTTTCTCAAGCAGCGGTTTCTGGACACACAGCAAAAAACCATCTACCCAAAAATATGCATTATGGTGCACTGAGCTCAGACATACCAAACTTCACTGTTCCATTTCCAATTCTTGGGAAACTAGGCTAACAATACTACACCCAGCTTA
This sequence comes from Lissotriton vulgaris, assembly GCF_964263255.1. NCBI lineage: Eukaryota > Metazoa > Chordata > Amphibia > Caudata > Salamandridae > Lissotriton > Lissotriton vulgaris. The sequence goes on along the minus strand of NC_141691.1, from coordinate 763,608,227 downwards.
CCCCATTCTGTTCTATGGGCAGGATGATCTTTCACCAGGGAAAATGAAATGGAGTATTTTCCACTGTCAGGGCCTAGCACCCACACGGGCACTGGTCCTTCCGTTTACCTACACTACACCCTGCCTAGGGGTTACCCAGGATGTCCTACAGGGGTGTCCCACGTGTATGCAAAAGGAAAAGTGAGGCCTGACAAATGGTAGCACTTGACAGGACAACATGCTAATTCAGCATAATGCGCGCAGGCTCTACTCTGAAGACCTGTGTTCCCTTTCTGCGCATTTCTTTAGTACTAGTTGTGGTACACACAGTGCACAGCAATAAGGGGTCTTGCTAGTAAGACAAACATACCAATCAGAGACAACCAATCACCACTACAATGTATACAGGGAGCATCTGTACTTGCACACTGATTAGCAGTGGCAAAAACCTACAGTATCTAACTTCACATCTCTCTGTCAGGAAAACGGTCAAGGGGAAAAGCAAAAAGTTGAAGTGAACTTTAGCCAGCAAGGCCAAGTCCAACAATGTATATATCCAGTCAAGATGAGAAAAGTTCTACCCAACGGATATTCACACTCAGCAACTATTGTATCCTCGTTCACAAAGTGCTGAAGCCTATCAGGTCTCTGTTAAGAAATTAAATTGATGATTGTTTAGACAGCACCACAAAGGTAAATAATTGATTTACCTTTACTGATAATAGCATAACAATTTATCAAATACATAATGGAAAACGAAGGATTAGGCTATACAGATGGCCGGATTAATTTGATTCTCTCGGGTCTATCTATTCTACAAGATACCAAACGTACACAAACTTTAACCCAAACCAATGATTGGGAGGCCTTAACCAACACTAAGAGAGAACAAATAAAAACAGCTATCCATGCACTTATCATGACTGAGTACCTTTGGGTAAATGCTGCACCCAGAGGCCTCTTGGTCCAAAATAACCCTGGAATATTTTTACAAGATATTCTATTTAGAAAAGATTGTGCAGCAAACTCCTGGAAATGGATCAGAGGCTAATTGGTACTGAATATTAAAACAGCAGCAAGATTATCAGAAGACCTATCTATTAAAATTCAAGTTAGTGAAGCCAAATTGAAAACAATGGTCCATAGATCAGCTTCCAAAAAGCGATTAGAAGAGATCAATAGAGAAATGACCAATATGAAAGATTTCATTACACAGAGCAAAATACAAAAAATAGGAAAAGACCTGAAACATTTTTCACAAGAACACATTTATCCATATATCAAGGATGACTACACTCCTCCAGAGGAACATAGTGACACCGACTCCTCAGGAGAAAGCTCCACTGATACAATGGATTGGAATAGTGGAGGAGATAACCAGTAACGATGACACAGTAGAGGTTGTGGCAGAAAACTAACATAAGGATGGCAAACGGGCTGGAGACCACCATTGTTTGGAGAGAACATTGGTCCCATCTTTCAACCCTTCACACCACAGATTACCGAATGGATGAACCCATACATGCAAGGACCCCACCCAAATCTCCCCCTTTTTAAGGGAAATGTCAGATGCCAACACAAGGAAAAAAGAAGGGAGTACGATAGGGTGACACAGATCAAGGGGTCCAGACCAGGATTATGCTGAAGGATCAGGAGAAATTAGGACCCAGCACAGAAAATCACTAGTATTCAATCTCACCAACCTCTCTTTCACAGATGATCAACAACAACTTCTCAACAAAAGACTTGGATTTGTCCCCATCCCCACATTTGATCAATTCAAATTGCACTGTGAAATAGCAGAGTTTAGCTGCAAAATTAAACTTAAGGCGTTTTTTAAAGATCAAATGGACCAACCATCAGAAGAAAACCCAGACCTCAAAAGAAAATCCACCTTCTGTCCACCAAACACCTTCATGCCTGTGGAAGTGTTTGCCTTTGAACAGGCAAGGTTCAAAGAAGTTGAAAAGAAAAAGAAAAAAAGGAAAAAACTTTTTTCAACATTACCAAGAAAGAACTTGTTTGTTCTAGAAGAATAGCAGAATAGAGGAATCGTAGTTATAAAACCAGCTGATAAAGGTGGAGAGATTGTTCAACTTAAATCTGATGACTATAGCATACAATGTACAAGCCTATTGTCAGATGACAGATACTACAAACGATTAACAACTAATAACACCCCCAGATTAGAACGTACTGTCAGCATTATGATAGAAGTGGTGGAAACCCATTGGTGGATCTCAAAAAAGGAAGCAGAATATCTGCAAGCAAAAGCTCCCAGAGCAACTTATTTTTATTCCCTGCCAAAAAAGCACAAAAACAGACTACCTCCACTTGGATGTCCAATCATCTCAGATATTAGGTCCACCATAGAACCCCTATCTCAATTTGTAGACTTTTTCCTGAGACCCTTAGTCCAAAGAACACCAATGTATCTTAAAGATACTAGAGATCTATTGCACTGAAAGACATAGTCTATGACCAAAGAACAAGCATATTGGTTGGGCTCGACATAGAGAGCATATGCATGAGTCTTCCACAGGAAGCCACTCTTGACAGAAAACTTTTTCGATTTCAACGGGAACCTTTACCTCCAGACCCATAGCGCCAAGAAGCCGCAGCAATCGAGCGTTCTATAAATGTATCAGCCAGTCAGACCCGCGGAACCACATTCGCCCCAAGCCTGGCTGGTTTTTATGCCAGCAATTTTTAAGAAAAGTACATCCTTGGCAAAACAAATCCTTTTAGAACTAAGATTCATTTCTGGAAAAGATACATAGACTACATCTTCCTCATTTGGCAAGCTACACAAAAAACTCTCCCAGAATTTCATGAATGGCTCAGCACTTGCAATGAATTCCTGAAATTCACATACACCACTGATGAAAGGACACTTGATTTTTTGGATGTCACTATCTTTGCGGAAAACAACAGTTTAAAAAACCAAATATATTACAAACCCACTTCTAAGAATAGCCTCCTCTCATTTATTAGGTTTCACTCACGTCCCTTGAGAAAAAAATCTTCCTTACAGCCAATTCTTACGTATACAACGTAACTGTAGTGACACAAAGGACTATAAAAAAAAGCGCTTGGCCTTACTGACAAACTGAAGGAAAGAAATTCTCAAATCAAGATCATCCAAAAATGTCACAAAAGAGCAAGAAATCCAAATCAAGAATCCCTTCTTGAATATACAGATAAGACCCAAGAGAAAGATGTCCTCACATGTGTCACAACATGCAGTACAGCTTCAAACATTGTAAAAAAGTTAATTAATAAACACTGGAGCATCTTTACCTCAGGAGCACTCAAATGGGCCAAACCCAGATTTGCCAACAAAAGGACTAAAACCATCCGTGACCTATTGGTACACGAGACTGATGCCCAAACCAACACACTACTTACCACTTGGGGTTTAACTCCTATAACAGGATGCCACCCTTGTGAAAAAAACAAAACTCTGAGACTGACAGATAACTTTGAATGAGCCCAAAAACGCCACACCAACTGTAAAACAACACATGCTATCTACTTGATCACATACCGTTGCAGTATGAAGTATATCTGCATGAACAGCCGGAAGGTGAAATTACGCATTGGCAAACATCGAAGCAACATCAGATGTCGAAAATCCACCACTCGAATGAATCATCATTTCCTAACCCTGGGACATACAGCCAGTGACTTAGAGTGGGTGTTCCTGGAAACCCTTGACACTATCAATAAAAAAGCAGAACGTATCCTGTTTGAAAAACAACAACATTGGGTATATCTTCTGAATACGTATGTTGAGGGATTCAATGACAACATACCCTGGCTCACCTTCAGCGATAAGCCATCTCATTTCATTTCATAAAGCTTTATTCGGAGCATAAAAAACATGTCCATAAAAGCACATACAATTACAAATACAAAACATTTCATCAATTAAAAAAGAAACACATGATACATTTATTATCCAGAAGGGGATGGAATAAATAGTTAAAATGATTAAAAACACATACTTTTCCTGGCACCAATTGCTTTGAGCAGGAAAGTAGCAGTAAAGAAGCAAATGTCCGGATGGTGCAGATTAAAAAGCAGTTTCATAGAGTCAGTAATTGTTCTTACTCCAAATCTTTTCAACATGGGCTTTAGGAAGATTTTCCATAACTCACTATACAATTGGCATGATAAAAGAAAGTGCGTGGTACTCTGCTCCGCATTATTATCACAGGCACAGGGTCCAGTAGGGCGCATTTTTACATTAGGGCACGCGACCAGATGGTGTACTGTTCCCATCCTCATTCTGGTCAGTACAAACTGGTGCGAAGCTCTGGTCACCTGTGTCAAGTACGGATGAAATCCGATAAAATCATTCATGCTATTGTACAGAATACATGTAGATAGTTTTGATTCCTCCAAAGCACGCCTCTCTGCGCAATAATTCAGAAAAGTAGTTTTCAAATTAGACTTGGAGATGTCAGCGGCACAATATCGATCATTGGTCACATTAAACCCAAAAACCTTTTGAAAACAATCGATGATATATTTGATCCAAGGGATCTTTAAGTGCTGATCCAAAGTGAGGCAATCCTCGATAATGGCTCTATTCAAAGAGGTGCCTTCATTCAGCCATACAGAGCGCCACAGTAATAAGGGTCTTAACATAATCGTATCATTCAGGAATTGAGTCCCTGTTTCCTTATGAACCAAGTTGATGGAGGTAGATTTGGGTAAGCACAGGAGCCTTTTCAGAAAATTATTCTCCTCTACCTGAAGACTCCCGGCTGGAGACACACCCCAAACTCCAGCCCCGTAAAGGGCCGCAGAAAGACATCTAGATTGGAAAATTTTTAGCATGTCCTCAATGCGTCTATTCCCCAGCTTCTTGGCAAATACAAAAACCCCATTGGCACTCCTGATCATCTTTGTTTTAACAGCTTTATATTCGGTATCCCAGCTGCCATTTTTTAGAAAAAGTAATCCCCAGATAGCAGAAGTTATCAACTTTTTGAACCGGTTCACCTTCTATGGAATAATGGGAGTTAACTTTCGTTTTAGCTCGCCCGGGCCCGCACTCCATCACATAAGTTTTCGACCTATTAATCACCAGTTTCCTACTCTTGATGAACTGCACAAACCTGTCCATCAAGCGTTGGAGACCCAGAGGGGTCCTAGACAGCAGCACGGCGTCGTCTGCATAGAGTAACACAGGCATGTTAAGATTGTTAACTCTAGGGGCGTCTGCCGTAACTGTCTGCAGAACAGAATCCACCTCATTAATGAAGAGTGTAAAGAGCAGGGGGCGCTAGAGGGCGCCGGACAAGATGGCCGCACTTGCGTGAGGCTCTGTCGAGACCTATTAACATTTGCCAATTTATCCTAACATTTCTCGTGCCTGCACCCTGAAAAGACGCCGAGAGAACCCCACTGCCAGCGGGGGTCGGATGCGAAGCTTTTTTCCGGCGTCTGCGGTGACTCGGTGAGCCCCTGGGGATCGGGACGCTCTGCACCGCGTTCACGCTAGTGCGGTCTGGTGACCTCGTGGAGGAGACGCCCAGCTGCTGTCCGACCTGAGTACACCGTTGCCTCCTGCGTGAGCTGTCCCGGAGGTGTGGAGTCGGCGGACTGCGGAGGAGAGTCGGTGGCGGAGCACAACAGCGGAGAAGCACCGAAGTAGCAGCGGAGCGGCCTGGGCCCGGCCTGCCGGCGTTGGTGAGTGGGGCGGGGCACTACGCAAGCCCGGGGCTGCGGAGGTGGCGCCGGGCATGGTTAGGCCGCGCCGCGCGAGCTAGGGCTGGCGGGGGAAGGGCGGAGGAGCTGCGGTACGCGGAGATGGCGGAGCTGTGACCCAGGGGGGTGTCCTTATCGCCCTGGGCTGTAGCGGTAGAGCGTCCCATATACAGCGGAACAGCTGGGGCCCTGAGATGCGCTGAGAGGCTGGCGACTTGAGCGGCAACCGCCATTTCCAGGGGCTAACAACAGATCGGGAGACCTTGGCCTTATAGGGGAGCCTTGCATAACGAAGCCACAGTCTACACGAACTGTACACGCGGCAGTGGGGCTGTGCTGCGCTCCATTGGACACTGTGCTGGCTGTAACGCATGTGGCTGCGGAGGGCCTGAAATTGTGACGAGGTGCGCTTCTGCTTCCTCTAACGAAGGGCAGTTGGCCTGCCAGCGCCAGGCTGTGGTGCACGAAAAGCGGCTGGAAATAGCACTGGGCAGTGTACTGGGCCCGGCCTGTGAGCATAGCCTGAAATAGCTGCGTCTCTGCTTGGCATCTCTTCCTGGGCTGAATTAACCGCCACCATGGGCAGGACAGACAGGACTCAGCCGAAATTAACATTTGAAGCAAACAAAAAGACTGCGCACACATCTTCCCAGGCGCCTGCTGACCCGGATCAGGGGGGGGCTGTAGGGGGTGCCCCAAACTTGGAAACCACCCTGGTGGCCATGCAAAAGACCTTACAATCAATTGAAGGTACCATGGAGTCTGTCAACCACCGCCTCGATCAAATGGCGACGCAATTCGACCGCCAAAACGAACGCATGGGGGAGGTGGAACAGAGAGTTTCTGCCACGGAAGATGGTCTGGCCACAGTCTCCTCTAAGGTGTTCAGCATGGAGAGGGTGTTGGCGGTCATTCAGGCCAAGAACGAGGAGTTGGAAGGGAGGTCCAGAAGGAACAATGTAAGGGTCACGGGCCTGCCGGAATCCACAAATGTGGGTCGTATGGAAGACTTCATGGAACGTATGATTATTGATATATTCGGGGCTGATCAACTGTCCAAACTCTTTATAGTGGAGCGGGCCCATCGCTCTCTAGCCAAACGGCCTCCGCCTGGAGCAACACCGCGCCCGATAGTAGCCAGGATACTAAACTATAGGGACCGAGATACCATTCTTCGGCTTGCGAGGGAAAAAGGGGCTATCGAATACCAGGGCAACAAACTTGAGTTCTACCCCGACTTCACCATGGCGGTGCAGACGGCTCGGAAAGAATTTGCCGCGGTGAAGCAGATGCTGCGATCTGAGGACGTAGCATATGCCATGCTTTATCCGGCACGCCTGCGGATCGGGCCCCCTGCGGACAATAAGATATTTTCCTCCCCAAAGGCGGCCATGGACTACGCCAAACAACTGAAAAGAAGAGCTAAAGGGCCGAGGGACCGTCGGGAAGACGACGATGGCGGGCAGGAAGAAGCCGCCTGAGCTGAAGATGTGCAATTGCCTGTGGAGGGGGACTTGCTGCGAGTCACTGCGATATGCCGCCTCCATTGTAGCTTGGGCTGTTATTGCTGCTGGGACTCGGGGTCCAATGGGGTCTGCTTTGCCCTGCTCAGCGACTGTGTACATTGTGGAATGCGGGGCATACTAACTGATGGGGACACTGTGGATTGTGCGGCACTGACCCTTTATAGATCATTTCACCGGTGTGAGCATTGCTGGGCCGGGCCGAGGGCCACTAGCGTTGTGCGTTGTGTGCATGTTCTGCGGAGCGCATGCGGCGCCCATTTGCCTATGAGCTCTGATCTATTTGCTGAGGGCCCGGGCTGGAGCAAATCTAAAAATGTGCTGGAGTTTACTCGATTATCTGTTCCTTTTTTATTCACGAAATAGGATTGCAGGTATGGGGATGTAATTCTAAATGTTGGGTCTACGCTCTCGTCAATACCTGGCGTGAGTGGAGTGCCACTACGCCCCCCAGGACGGGAGATCCCCACACGCAGTTGTTGATATTGTTGGGGTTTGGGGTAGGGAGGTCAAAGGGATTGCTTTGGCATTTTGGGCACGCTGAAGTGGGTGGTGGGATGGGGGTTGAGTTTCTGGGGGATGTTGGGGGACTGTTCTTCTACCTGGTCAGGGAAGTGAGACCTATGTTGCTGTTCGACTGTGCTTGGAACTTCTGGTACTGGATTGATCTTCGTAGTGGAGGGTCTTACGTCCATTATGTGCTGATGGTGGCTGAGGATGGGCCTCTGAGATGTAAGCCGGGGAAAGCCTATTGCATTAAGGGTGGATTGCGGGACTGGTGTTATGGAGAGGGGGGGTAAGATTAAATGCATTACTTGGAATGTGCGGGGACTCAATAGGCCGCAAAAGACTAGACAAATGCTTGCCTTTCTGAATAGACATGGCGTACAGGTTGCACTCCTTCAGGAAACGCACCTTCAGGGTAAGGCGGCCGAAAAGGTGGGCAAACAATGGGCGGGGGTGAGACTGGCTACAAAATACTCTTCCTATGCCAGAGGGGTGATGATACTGATCAAGAGAAATGTTCCCTTTGAAATTGTGCATGAAGACATTGACCTGAATGGTAGATACATCATAGTACAGGGTAAATTATGTGGCACACTGATAACTCTGCTCAATGTTTATGGACCAAATGTGGATGACCCTGAATTTTATGTGACTCTCTGGAACAAGCTATATTCACTTGCACCTTCGGCTATCATCTGTGGGGGAGATTGGAACGTCACTCTGGATTCAGACCTAGATAGGAAGCAAGATAGAGCTCCTGTGCGTAAGAAGGCAGTGGATGCGGTGTGCGAGGGCATGGATGGGTTGCGACTGCTGGATGTATGGAGGCTACGTAACCCGACTAAGCGGGAGGGCACCTGCTACACCTCAGCACATGATACATGGTCGCGATTAGACTACTGGCTAATGACACGAGATGTCAGTGGTTGGGTGGTGAGTGTTGACCATCTACCTCGTACTATCTCTGATCATGCGCCCGTCACACTGGTGCTGCAGCTCCCATCTCATGTTCCCACTCCTTTCACCTGGCGGCTTTCCTCTGGGGTGTTGACGGATCAGGTGTTGTCTGAGAGACTGAGGCAGATAATTGAGGAGTTTTTTACTAACAACGTGGGATCTGTAGACAAAATGGGTACGGTCTGGGAGGCCTTCAAGGTGACGGTGAGGGGTGCGTGCATTGGGCTGAGGTCAGGGGTGCTCACGTCCATTAGGGGCTCCATGACCAGGTTAGAAAGAGAGTTACTGATCCTGGAGCGGCAACTAGAGGAGGGAGTGAATGGCACGGTTCTTGCTGACATTCGAACGAAAGTGGACGAATATAACGATCTGGCAGAGCAGGAGGTTAAATTCCTCTCCAAGAAAGCCACAGCTAGGTATTATGGCGAAGGGGGCAGACCAGGCAAGGGCCTGGCGGATCGGATCAGGGAGCCATGGGCACGACACTGCACAGTGCAGGAAATTGTGGATCAGGGGAATGTGGTTACTAGCACAGAGGGTATACTGACTTGCTTCTCCAAACATTATGAGCAACTCTATGCGCATAGGGATACAGCAGATGAAGAAGAAGTGAATCGATATTTGGAAGATGTAGCCTTGGTATGGCTATCTAGAGGGCAGCAGGAATTCCTTATGCATCACGTAACTGAGGCTGAATTCAGGGATGCGATAGCGGCCCTCCCTAGTGGTAAGGCGGCTGGTACGGATGGCTTACCCTCCGAATTCTATAAAACATATGCAGATTTACTGATCCCGCAGCTGGCTCAGGTGTTGGAGGAAGCGTTTGACTGCGGACAATTGCCGGCAACCATGAGGGAGGCACTGCTGGTGGCACTACCTAAACCGGGGAAACCGCCTGATAAGTGTGACTCATACCGCCCCCTTTCACTTATGAACACAGATGTGAAGATCATTGCAAAAGTCCTGGCAACACGGTTACGGTTACTGCTGCCTGTCATGGTCTTACCGGACCAATCAGGTTTCATCCCACTCAGATCCACTACACATAATTTAAGGACACTCTTTGCCGTACTGCATCTGCTTAAACCTGAACTGCCTGCAGCCGCGGTCATGCTGGACGCGGCTAAGGCCTTCGATTCGGTGGCATGGAAATACATGATGGCTGTCCTGCACCGGATGGGGGTACCGTTCTTTTTCACGTCGCTCGTCGCCCTCTTATATACTGCACCCACGGCAAGAGTCAGAGTCAACGGCCACGTATCTTCCTCGTTCCCGATACAGAGGGGTACGAGACAGGGGTGCCCTCTGTCTCCGTTACTGTTTGCCATCATGATGGAACCCCTAGCCTGTATTTTGCGTCAACGATATGCTGAGGCTGCATTGAAATTCCCGCTTCGTGCTCTGGCGGTGTCAATGTACGCGGATGACATGGTCCTGTATGTGAGGGATCCGGCTCTCCACCTGGAGAACATCCTACGCGAATTCATTAAGTTTGGTCGACACTCTGGTCTCACTATAAATTGGGACAAATCTGTGATCATGCCGCTCACGGAGGCGACCCGCCGGACCCAGTTGGAGTTCCCCCTGGAGTGGGCAACAGAGTCGGTTCGGTATCTGGGGGTCTGGGTGCACAGGGACTGCCAGGAGGTTATCCGGGCCAACTATGGTGTTGCTGTATCTAAACTAGAAGACCAAGTAGCGCGCTGGACTCGACTCCCGTTGACTCTAGCGGACCGAATATCCTTAATTAAAATGGTGGTGTTGCCAAAATTTCTCTACCTTTTCATTAATATCCCTATCCTGTTGAAGTCGCATTTCTTTGCAAGGATCAGATCGCTCCTGATAACTCTCACATGGGCTGGCAAGAAACCAAGAGTGACTTGGGAGGTGCTGACCAAACCGTATGCACTGGGAGGGTTCGCCCTGCCGGACATGAGGCTGTATTATCTCTGCGCGCAGGCGCATTTTGCGAGTTATTGGTTGAATGCTCCACCGTACACCCCACACGTGGCACTTGAGGCGAGTGCGGTTCTGCCGTATCCGCTGAGGGCCATGGTAGTTAATGAACACTCGGTTTTTGAGAAGGGAGAGATAGACACAGTGCGGATTACAGCGACAGCTTGGGAACACCTCGGTCGAAGAGCGGCCCGCCTGCCGTTATATGCACCGGCTATGCCGCTACTCTACCACTCTGATATTTCAGTAACTGGTGAGATAGGAGGGTTGCAAGTTCTGAGGGAAGCCGGATTGCAAACCATGGGGGACCTTTTTCCCGGGGCGTCGTTTCTCTCTTTGCAGGCCATGACGGCTGGATCGACTAACACGTGCATGCCTACTTTTATTTATGCCCGACTGCGGGCTGCGATAAAGGATCTGTATCCAACATACCCAGAGGAGCCCCCAACACTCGGTGCATTGCAGTTACTTTATACAGCTAAGGACAGGGCTAAATTGGTCTCTAAACTGTACAAGGCTGCGCAGGAGGATGAGGGAGGGGGGGCGGACCTGGCAAGAGCGCGGTGGGATAGAAGTCTTCCTGACCCTCTTAATGATGACGAATGGCATGAGTGTTGCAACATGACGGGGGGATACGTGATAAATGGAAACTTCCGGCTCTTACATTATAAATTTCTGCATCAGTGGTACTACACACCGATTCAACTAGTGAGGTATGGGCTTCGCACTACTGCGCGTTGCGTGAGATGTGGTGCGGATGATGCTGACTTTATACATCTTGCCTGGGGCTGCCCACGAGTGTATGACTTTTGGAGGGCGGTAACAGAGTGTCTGACGGTTATGACGTCAGTTGAGGTTCAACTTGATGTGCGGCTCTGCCTGTTGGGAATAGCCTCTGGGGTGGCAGCACAATCGCGACGACTAGTGGTACTGGCGCTCCAATTAGCCAAGAGGAGAGTCGCTATGGGATGGGGGGGAAGGAGGGCACCAGACGTGCAACTATGGCTGAAGGATATGGCTTACTGCAGAGACCAACTGCACTGTTATTATGAGGGTCTGCCGGAGAGGTCTCGCCCGCGAGACATATGGGCTCCATTCACGCTGTATGTATTGTCTCTAGAAGATTCAGATAGTGAAAGGAATACGATTGCTGAACTACCGGAACATGATCTTGTATCGGATTGAATGTTGTTCGAAAGCGGTGAAGGTGGCTGCGCTGCGCAATGTGCTCGTGCTGTTGTGCTTCATGTGTACTGGACATTTGCTGTGATAGATTGACCGGGCCAGATTGCCTTCTGATGCCCAACTGCGATCCGAGTGTACGCTGTAAGAATAGCGATAGGTTACCCACGATGGCCTTGCACCCTGGGTCGTTTCCTGCAACAACTAAAACTTGAGCGTTGTGTATGTCCAATAGTAAGGCTCGCTAAGACCAGGAGTGGGTAGGGGTGGGGGGGTGTTGGACTTGTTAGTCGGTTGACTTTGTTCTACAAAATCAGAAAATGAGACCGAGATCACATGAGGGCGATACGGCCGACATCATCGTATGCTCTGACCACTGCAATTGGAACATATATGGTGCCTACAGGAGCTCAGTCTGGGACTGCATTTGTACTAAAGATGTATGTAACTGAGATCCAATGTGACTGTATGATGCACTGATTGCGGCCGGCCCTGCCAGGGGGTTGTAGGCACTCCGCTGTGTTTATTCAAAATGTGCAATAAAGGTCTAACAAAAAAAAAACAAAAAAAAAAAAAGAGTGTAAAGAGCAGGGGTGCTAAAACACACCCCTGCCTAATTCTCCTCCCGATCCTGAACTTGCTCGTACACTCCCTGTTAGGTCCATACCGAACACTGGTGCAAAGTTTTTCGTACAGGCGGGCCAAAAAGTAAACTATACCTTCGGGAGCTCCCATTTCAATCAGTTTAGCCCATAATATAGCGTGGTCTACCATATCGAAAGCGCAGCTTAGGTCAGCAAAGCATAGATAAATTGACCCTTTTTTGGCCTGGGTATATTTCCCTACCAAAAGTTCTAAATGCAAGCACTGCTCAATGGTGCCACGACCTTTTCTGAACCCAAACTGACTGTTGGTTAAAATCTCATTGGTCTCTGCCCATTCCTCTAATCTGACTAAAAGGACCCGACTCATAACTTTAACTGATGAGTCCAGTAAGGATATTGGCCGATAATTTTTAGCATCGCCCCGGTCACCTTTCTTAAAGATGGGGGCGATTATTGATTCTGCCCATGTAGACGGTAATTTGCAGCTAACTGCTGCATTAAAGATCTTGACCAGCAATGGGCCCCAAATCTCCGGGGCAGTCTTATACACATCTATGGGTACCCCATCAGGTCCCTGGGCCTTCCCTCCCTTACTGGCTCTTATACTATCCATGACCTCAGCTGTAGTAATGTTTAAGGCAATGATGGGCCAGCCTTCTTCATAGGAGGCCGGTCTATTACCAGAGTAAATAATAATGGAAAAATGTTGAATCCATGATTCCATGCTCACATTTGATGTAAGCTCTGGCACCTTATCATCCTTAAGGAATGGACTGTTCCCGGTGGTCCAAAACAGTGTGCAGTTTTTCAATTCAGCTGATTGGCTAAGGTTATCCCACGCTTCTTGCTGTAATTCAGCCTTCCTGCGTTTAAGGATCAAATTATAATCCTGCCTAAGTTGAATCACCAGACTCTTATCTCTAGGTTTAGCTGCTAAGGCCTCTTTGAGGTCTCTCCGGGCAGTAGAACAAGCATGGTCAAACCACCCCCTTTTTTGTCTACTCTTGTACCCTGCATCTCTAGTGAACTTCTTATTGATGGTTGCGTTAATACTACCAAAGTGATCAATACTGACAGCCACAGTTTCATCCTGTTCGAGGATCGCCGTAATTTCTGTCAAACAGCTATTGATGATGGAATCAGATGTTATTTCGGCTTTATCTCCTTTCCACCTCAACCTGAAACCATTTGATCTATGCGGTTCAATATTGACAATAGTACCCAGATCGAGAGTGGGGACAGGTTTCCAAATCATGGCTTCAGTAGTTAAACAGTTATGGTCACTTAGCATAACATCAACCACCTTGGGCTCTGAGCACAGAGGGATTAGGTTAGAGGACATGCACATAAAATCAATGACAGTATTAGCCCCCCTCCCTTTGAAAGTCGGTATACTTTCTCCTAGATCATTCTTTGCATTTTCCATGATTTCCATGTCATGATCTATCAGAAAGTTATTCAGGGTTTCTCCATACAAATGATGGGAAAAATGAACATCAGCATCCCATGAACGATTATAAACACCGCATAACTTCTGAGATGATAAGGGACAAACTGAAATATTAAAATCCCCCACAAAAATAAATTCATAAACGCCATTAAAATTATTCACAAAGTTACTCAGTGCATTTTCTAAATCATTAATTACTGTGTACCTAGTACCATCAAATATATTATTGTAGAAATTTATCAAAAGTATATTTCTACCCGCTTCTTGTGCTAGCCATAAAATTTGGGAGTGAGCCCCCACTACTACATGCTTTTTCACAGAAATTGGTAACTTGACTGAGATCAAAACCAACAGCCCTCCTTTTGCTCTGCCATGGGGCGATGCCAAGGCAGGAAGTTCATAGGATACAAAGCCATCACTGCCCTTAAAGTTTTTGCACCAGGTTTGCTGTAGGCAAATGATATCAAATAAACTAATAAATTCCTTCCATCCTAACATATCCTCCTTGGCCATCAGGCCTGCAATATTCCAGCTGGCGATATAACAAGTTACCCTATTCCTATCATGGCTGACAATAGGCGGTCCATCACTAAATACGGACATGTTGTCATCTGGGTTAAAAAGCTCTATATTGTACATAAAATTCTCATCTTCTCCCCCAACAGGCATACAATCTACAGTCACATTATTAACCAGTTCGGTTTTGGGCGTAGTTAACTCTCCGATATTATTACTATTTACCTCTCTCCCAAATACCGGGCCAATCTGATGTCAATCATTTTGGTCCAGAAAACTCAATGACTGATACCTATTCTGGATTGGGACTTGGTAAACCATCCCATTAACAGGTGAAAAAATACTATCGCAAGTGGATACTAGGTTGGGAGTGTGTGTTATAAATCTATTCCCTCCGGGGGCAGAGTTCAGCATGTGCATCGGCGGGATAGGTCTGCCATCCGGAAAACCAGGGCAAAAGGTGGGTAACACAGGTCTATTTACAATAGATGTGAAATTGAAGTTATTCTTTGCCACATCCCTGTTCCTGGAAATCCTTGACACTATCAATAAAAAAGCAGAACGTATCCTGTTTGAAAAACAACAACATTGGGTATATCTTCTGAATACGTATGTTGAGGGATTCAATGACAACATACCCTGGCTCACCTTCAGCGATAAGCCATCTCAATTTGGGATCTTTTTACCCAGTGATTTCATAGTTTAATCCTTCTAAATGAGACAATATCCTTGCTAGAGCCCTACAACAGAGACTATCTCATGGGCATTTTTGTTCCTATTTTCTTTCCATTTTGTTTGACAATTGGTACATATATATTATTGCACACTCTGCCTTTTGGTGCGCCCAAAACACCTGCGCTTTCCTAGTGCACACAGTGTCTTCAATAAAATATTCTATTTGTATACATTAGGGGCCAGATGTACGACTCGCCAATTTGCGAATCACAAATTGCGTCACATTTGCGACTCGCAAATTGGGATGCACAAGTGCGTCTGAGACACTGTTTGCGATTCCCAATGGGGTCGCAAATTGGATGCCTCATGCATATTAATGAGGCTTTCGCAATTTGCGACCCCATTGGAAAACGAGGTGCATTTAAAAAATAAAAATGAAACTTTGCGTTTCATTTTTAAGGGCAGGCAGTGGTCCCTGGGACCACTACCCGTATGCGAGTGGTTTACCACCCTTTTGTGAAGGGTGGTAAACTGCATCTGTTTCAAAACAATCATACATAGCTTCAGGAGTCGTTATTTGGAAGGGAGGCTCTTGGAACTCCCCTTCCTAATAGCGAGTCGCTAATCCAATTTTGCGAGTCACAAATTGATTTGCGACTCGCAAAATAGGATTAGTACAAGGGCCACACGTTTTTGCGGTCGCAAAAGGGTCTAATACCCATTTGCACCTGCAAAAACGTTAGTACATCTGGCCCTAGGTCCCTTGTAGCCCCTGTCTAAACAACTTTACTGTAATTTTAAACATCACAGTCTTTGTTCTAACTGCTGCGCTGTTAAAACTATAAAATTTTTGAAGCACATGAAGATCGTTGCAGACTAAATCACTTTCACTCAAACATTTTATGTAGAGCACCTTAAGGTTTTTAAACGTTCTCATGTAAACATGTGAATTGAACGAATTATATAACAAATCCATAGAGCAAGTGTCCTTTCCTTATCACAGTGCTTCCGCTTTGTAAAAAGGGAATCATGTCTTCCACCTCCACCTTTAAGGACATACACAGGGGTGGCTCCTCCATTGCAAAAATAAAGAAACATAAAATGATAACAATACAAGCTTATTATCATTTTATTTTTCGTGCTGAGGCAGTTTTGTGGGACGGACGGGGCTAGGCTTGGCGGTGCGGGGAAGGAGTGGTGGCACCCTCTAAAGTGCCCATGCCGTCTTGAGCCGGTCAAACAGTCACGTGCACTTTGCATATTCTCCATGCAGGCTGCATTACAGACTGGGTGGAGAACATGCCCAGGCTCTCATGCCCTGTCTGAGCGCCAAACTATGGTGCTCAGACCAATCACAGCGCTGCATTGCAGCGTTGTGATTGGCTTAGGGAGCCAGGGAAAAGACTTTTTTATTTTATAAACCCTGCATCCACTCCCCTCCTTCGCCCTCCCTGCCCCACTAACCCTTCCCGGGGGCAGCCGCGCTTGGACATAAACACTTAGCCAGGAAAATGACTTCAGTCACAATGGTTTAAAATTACACAGAATTGTACAGCTTTGCTAATCTTGTTAAATACGTCCCAATGCAAAAATGCAGACCTAGTAAAATATCAAAACGAGGGAAACGATGTGGCTCTCCCCTCCTTTTTTACACTACATTAGTTCGACTTCACGGGAAGTATTTCTTTCAGCTTCATCTTTGAGAACGTAATAAACCCAGACAAGAAGGTGACGGCTGACACAACTGCTTCGAATTACACATAATTGTTTCCAATTAAGGTCAGTGCAGGAGTATTTAAGCCTCTCCACCTTGCATTCATGTCAGCTTTCCAGGCGAGGAGGACTGCAGCAGTGCTGGCAGAGATGCTCTACACAAAGGTAAAGTTTGCGCTGCAATTCCTTTTCCAGTCAGGATTGTCTTTTTAAATTCCAACAGCTCCCATTAATATCAAATGGGTATTTTTATGAATTATTTCCAGCTCATCATGCTTTTCATGAAAGTGTTTTCTTCCTGTGCCTCATGGTGGACATTTTCTCTCTATTTTAAGGTAAAAAGTACTGATGAAATCTTTTTAAAGAAACAATTTTAGAAGTCTTCAATTAGCACTGTTAGGCAGCTTACATAGTCATGAGGCATATGATGTACTCAGACCTCAACTACTTATCCCCTACACACTCTGTACATATTCCTGTTGAGTCTTTAATTGCGAGAACTGTATCCTCTGAATCCTCCTACGAGCGTTGCCAGCTGGCAACAATACATGAATAGTGTCTAGGAAAATAACATACTTTGGGGCTGATTACGATGTCGGTAGGAAAGCATTCTGACTCTCTCTGTTTCGGAATGGTTTCCGACCAACTCGACTTTGGGGAGTCCGACTGACCGATTACGATGTTCCCATTGACTTCAATGGGAGCATATGTTCCGACTGACTACACAGGCTCCCATTGAAGAAAGGGGTGTATGTGGAAAACAATGCACCCTGTGGTGGGCACTCAATGGTGCTGTCACACTGTGCATGGATGGAAAGAGGGGACCCATGGGTACCCCCAAGGGCCCCAACCAGACACCTCAGGGTGAAGGGGGACCCGATACAGGTCTCCAAAGTTAGATTCTAACAGCTGATCCATGTCATAAAGACCGATTCGGAAAGGCTGTCCGAATCCAACATCGTAATTACTTGGTCGGAAATGCTGCCCCTAGTGGAGTACGAGTCAGCTCTGACCAACTCGGTGTCTCCGAATGCCGTTTGGACGCGAGTCGGAACCGAGTCGGACAGTCCGAATGGCTTCCAACCATTGTAATCGGTCTGTCGGAAATGTTTCTGAATTGGTTGGAAACAAGGCTTCTGAATCGGATTCGGACTAACCAAATGCCGTTCTGAGCCTTTCCGACCAACCTTATGATCGGCCCCTTAGTCTCTAGTAAATTTACATTGGTGCAACCCTCATATATATTGATATCTTCTGCAATATTTTGGCCTGCTGAACCTCCATTTAGGGTTTTTAAGATATGATACCTTCATATGAGGGTTTCTATGTGCGCCACCAGATAGCTGCAAGAAATGCACAGTTGCCCGATGAATATGATATCTAGACACTAACACTTTATCGTTCACACATATGCTACACAAATTGTAGTTTCCATCATACAAATCTCAGAAGCTGCGCCTGCACGTCTCCATTTAAAAATAATTGAAAACAGCAATCACCACTTAAGGGCAACCGCGTTAGTATGACTATAGTTTTTACAGGTGCGGCACAATACATAGTCTACTCCCTAGTTGTATCTCACCTTTGTTTGCAGAGTAACGTAGATATTTTCAGTTTGGTTTTTTCCGACGGGCAACTCTTGTCTATAGTGATGCGGAGGATCTGGCTAGGTAACTGTATCGCTTTAATATGAGATGTCCACCTTCCAGTATAAATATACTACTTTACCATCATCTATGTTTTTGATTCTAGCTCTAGAAACATGTACAAAGGTATTTTCATAAGTCCCTTTCTTTTAGATACTCATACCCTTCAGCAAGTCTATATGACCGAATTAAACCATTTCAGTTCTTGGAGGTTTTCTCCTACCCTTACACTTCTGAACACACAGTGCCATGTGGAATAACATAGTGCTTTTCTTAGTATCATGATGGTCTAGATTAGGAAACTAACATATATAGGCATTTAGTTTAACAAACATTTGGTAATATTATTGTTATGCCTTCTGTTTTCCTTTCTAGTTATTGGCCAAGTCTGCACCTACATACCTAAGAGTGGTAAGTGAGATTACTTGCCTCACTCAAGCTCTGAAACCTCAGACCTTGTCCTCATTGGTCCTAATGAAAGCCACTCGACCCGTAGGGGCAATACTGGGCCACTAACATGTTGAGCGCTCACTAGGTGTTGTGGATCACTAACTCACCCACTTCAACATCGCCATCTTTTATAACCTAATCATTTTCCTGTTCAATAAATCACCATAAACAGGAAAATAGATATTTTTAACCTCTGTTCACGACTATCGCTTCCCAGCTAGTCTTCCTCCAGGTGGACAACAGTAGATCACTTGGAGAACGGAACACTCAAGTGATAGGCACTATGATGATACTATCCATTTAGCCACATTGGCGGAGAATCAAGAAATGCCTCATAAAGTGGTTCTGTGGTTGAGGGTCTCCAATACAATCCCTGTGAAACTCTGGTTTACTGACACAAGTGATTCATTCTCCTTTGATCTTAAAATGGCGTATTAGCCAACAGAGAAGCACATACAAAGATGTATGACATCTTATTACTGACCTTCACCAATTATTGTTCACCCAGTTAGGGGAGCCTTTTTTTTATCACATAGTGGACTTTCCCTCTGAAGGAATACATGTAAACAAAAAAAAGGAACAATAATAACTTGTGGTTTTCGAGTAGTTGACGAAAGCAAAATCAGCTCTCATGCACGCAATGAAACCATGCATCCTATCTGCAATCAGATTTGCTAGATCCGAATATAGAAGTGCAGTTAGTTCTAGTGAGAGGGAAAGGGATAAGGCTGTTTAGGCAGATCTTATTAAGAATTCAAGGACAAGAGTTATGACTTCATTTTGGCATATACTAGCCCATGGTAGTAGAGAGGGTAATTCTCCTACTGACCACTATATTCTACCCTCTACTAGGGTCTCCCATTTTGTGAACCTTTTATTTTCCATCTGACCCTAACTTCCATGATTAACATAAAGCTCTAATTGACTTCGCTACCTCCTGGGATTATGTTTTTTTTCCGTCGTAAAAAAACTGGTGGCTATTAAAACTGTAAAGGTGGGCAAAACACTAGGCCCAGATAAGATCCTAGGGGATAACATTCGATATGATGTCATCATATGGAACCCTTATATCAAACTCCTCCCCAGTGCCATAGCTGATGTCACAGAGATGCCGAATACTTGGAGTGGGGCAGAAATAATACATATTTATAAAAATGGGGAGAAGGGTGTTCCAAGCAATTATAGACCAATAAGTGTAATATATAATCTACAAAAGATATTTGCTAGGCAAACCCTTAATAAACAGTGGATTACGGACGAGGTGCTATCCCATTTTCAGACTGATTAAGGGCTAAATTGGGCAATGTTGATCAAATTTTTTGACTTTCCCTAAAACAATTGAAGTATATCAGTATTAAGAAAGATTCTCTGTACATCAAATTTGTGAACTTGAGGGCAGCTTTTAACCTTTCTGTGGGAATCCCTAAATTCAATGGGTTTTTCTATTTCTTTGACGACCCTTATAGTTAGGGTACATGAGCACAATTATGCACAAGTACGTTGGGGTATACACTGGAGATTATGAAACTCATCCCTTTAGGCAGAGGGATTACTCAGAGGTGAGCTTTTTGCTGATTATAGTCTTCTATCTAGAACCCCTATTGGCCTGCAAAATCTGCTGTCTAAGTTCCAAGCATTTTGTGACCGCGAGGGCTTAGAAATTAACATGCCGAAAAGTATATGGTGATTAACCCACACAAGTCTCAATAGGGTCCGCACACTTGGAGAGGACAGACAAGTTTGATTATTTGGGAAACAAGGTCGAAAGTAGACTATCTTGGGCTCTCCAAATAGAGAAGGACAGATCGACACAGGATGATTTCATTGCTGAAGTTTTCGGTGAGGAAAAATCTCCTGTTTGGTCTCCCCAGCCATGAAGGTGTATAAAGCACACACAATATGCTGTGCTTTATGGAGCAGCGATATGGGGCTATGCTAATACAGCTTCTTTGGCCATAGGGGGAAATACATTTGTGAGATCTTTATTTGATTTACCTCAAGGTACCCCCATGCTTTCGCTGGTCTATCATATTGCCCTACACAAAACAGTCCTTAGCTGCCCTAGAATCTGTTTTATTTTCGGTCATATTATTGGCAGCTCTGAAGCTTGCCCCTTTTATGGATAATTTTAATTGAAACCTTAAAGCTCGATTCTTCGATCACCCTGCCTTGGGTCTATTATATAAAATGCAGGTTGATTACATTATAGTTGGAGAACATTTGGTCTGATCCTCCTTCAATGGCACCTGCCGCTAAATACACCATCAAAAAGCATTATTGGGACTATATTGAGTGTTTGCCACATGAGAATGCAACCTTTGGGAGTCTTACAGTGCAATACATTGAGTTCAAGCCCTTACCTTCTTTTGAAATGTTTGCGGATGATATACAACCCCTAATTGCAAAACCACTTTTTATGAAATTTTGATGTGGAATTCTACATATATGAAGTTATACATTTAGATGGAATTCTGGCCAGGGTACTAGTATTTTGTAGGTAGAAAACAATGCACACATAAAAAAATTTGCCCAGCTTATCAAATCAAGGAGGAAGTGGATTTGTCCTGTTTGTTGTTGCCTGGGCTTTCGGCATTAGAAACCCGCCCTAAGAGCCCTCAAATTAGATAATTTTCTTGTGTTTTATGTAAATAGGTTTCTATGTGGGGCTTGGTTCATCAGGAAATGGGAAAGGTTAGTATTTTAGGATGCCATTGAATAGTGCAATTGACACTTTGTTGCAGGTGATCTGTGAATACTGCTTTCCAATGCAGAGACATGAAAATGCATGGTGGATCTTCTTATGCTTTTAATGATGTTTTGACATTTTTATCGTATTTTTCACTTTGTATCATGTACTCACACATTACTTTTTATCCGAATTTATATATATTGTATTCACTTGTTCTATTCTATGTCTGCTTTATGGGTGTTTACCCCCGAAATAAACTGCTACTAACATTGTATCCATTCTTAAAAATTAATAAAGACATGTTCTCAAAAAAGAAAGGAGAACCCCTGCCACCCCACCCCCTCTGACGTTTCAACTATACTTCCTTAATAAAAAAATAAAAAAATATCTGGCAGTAGCCACCCGTCGTTTTCACCCTAAGCAAATATTCCAAAAGGATGTCTGGCATCCAGACAGTTCTCCCTTCTCCTACTGGCCTTCCCCAAGCTCTCCAGGACATCAGAGAATGGTATACACAGCAACTAGCTACATTTAGAACCATTTGTGGGCTCCTCTTCCTCCTTCTTAATACAGGTGATTTTTGCTCTAGCCACTTTTACACCAGAAGCAATGGTCCTCCTGAAGGCCAACATCTGAGTTTCAGAGTCAAGCCTAAGCCTTCCTATTTTGTGTGTTGTGCGCTACAGGGAGAGCTAACTAAATATTGAATCTAAGCTGGAGAGAAAGAAATAGAAACAAGCATTGGAAATGCAATAGGTCTCGCATTAGGAAAGTTTGAGCGATTGGTATTGTAAATGACACTTTTTTTATTTATGTGTTGGTTTTGAGAATAGCAAAATTAATAGCTTTGTCAGTTACAATGTCAATAGTTTTAACTTTCGCAAATGTGACACCTATAGCATTTGTAATGCAATGTGTGTTGTATTTACGTGACTTAGATGTATTGATATTACAAATAACAATGGCTTTTAATTTTGTAAATAATTAATACTTAAATAAAATGTATTGTAATTTATAATGGCAATAGCTTAAACGTTTGTAAATAACTTTTGTGAAGATTATGTTCAGTGTATTTTATTGTGACAAATTCAAGAACATTGCATTTGCACCTACACACACACAGAGCCACACACACACACACACACACACACACATATAGATGTGGTGGTGGTGGATCTAGGGGATATGGTGGTGGTGGATGTGGTGGTGGTGGATGTGGTGGTGGTGGATGTGGTGGTGGTGGATGTGGGGGTGGATGTGGTGGTGGATGTGGTGGTGGATGTGGTGGATGTGGTGGTGGATGCGGTGGATGTGGTGGTGGATGCGGTGGTGGATGTGGTGGTGGTGGATGCGGTGGTGGATGCGGTGGTGGTGGTGGATGCGGTGGTGGTGGTGGATGTGGTGGTGGATGCGGTGGTGGTGGATGCGAAGGTGGTGGTGGATGCGGTGGTGGTGGTGCATGTGGTGGTGGATGTGTTGGATGTGGTGGTGGTGGATGTGTTGGATGTGGTGGTGGTGGATGCGGTGAATGTGGTGGTGGTGGGTGTGGTGGATGTGGTGGTGGATGCGGTGGTGGTGCATGTGGTGGATGTGGTGGTGGTGGATGTGGCGGTGGATGTCATGGTGGATGTGGATGTCATGGTGGATGTGGAGGTGATGGATGTGGTGGTGGATGCAGTGGATGTGGTGGTGGTGGATTTGGTGGTGGATGTGGTGGTGGTGGATGCGGTGGTGGTGGTGGATGTGGTGGTGGATGCAGTGGATGTGGTGGTGGTGGATGCGGTGGATGTGTTGGATGTGGTGGTGGTGGATGCGGTGGATGTGTTGGATGTGGTAGTGGTGGATGCAGTGAATGTGGTGGTGGTGGGTGTGGTGGATGTGGTGGTGGATGCGGTGGTGGTGCATGTGGTGGATGTGGTGGTGGTGGATGTGGCGGTGGATGTCATGGTGGATGTGGATGTCATGGTGGATGTGGAGGTGATGGATGTGGTGGTGGATGCAGTGGATGTGGTGGTGGTGGATTTGGTGGTGGATGTGGTGGTGGTGGATGCGGTGGTGGTGGTGGATGTGGTGGTGGATGCAGTGGATGTGGTGGTGGTGGATGTGGTGGATGTGGTGGTGGTGGATGCGGTGGTGGTGGTGGATGTGGTGGTGGATGCAGTGGATGTGGTGGTGGTGGATGTGGTGGTGGTGGATGCGGTGGTGGTGGTGGATGCGGTGGTGGTGGATGCGGTGGTGGTGGATGCGAAGGTGGTGGTGGATGCGGTGGTGGTGGTGCATGCGGTGGTGGTGGAAGTGGTGGTGGATGTGTTGGATGTGGTGGTGGATGTGTTGGATGTGGTGGTGGTGGATGTGTTGGATGTGGTGGTGGTGGATGCGGTGAATGTGGTGGTGGTGGGTGTGGTGGATGTGGTGGTGGATGCGGTGGTGGTGCATGTGGTGGATGTGGTGGTGGTGGATGTGGCGGTGGATGTCATGGTGGATGTGGATGTCATGGTGGATGTGGAGGTGATGGATGTGGTGGTGGATGCAGTGGATGTGGTGGTGGTGGATTTGGTGGTGGATGTGGTGGTGGTGGATGCGGTGGTGGTGGTGGATGTGGTGGTGGATGCAGTGGATGTGGTGGTGGTGGATGTGGTGGATGCGGTGGTGGTGGATGCGGTGGTGGTGGAAGTGGTGTTGGATGTGGTGGTGGATGTGGTGGATGTGGTAGTGGTGGATGCGGTGGATGTGGTGGTGTTGGGTGTGGTGGATGTGGTGGTGTTGGGTGTGGTGGATGTGGTGGTGGATGTGGTGGTGGATGTGGTGGTGGATGTGGTGGTGGATGTGGTGGTGGATGTGGTGGTGGATGTGGTGGTGGATGTGGTGGTGGATGTGGTGGTGGATGCGGTGGTGGTGGATGCGGTGGTGGTGGATGTGGTGGCGGTGGATGTGGCGGTGGATGTGGCGGTGGATGTGGCGGTGGATGTGGCGGTGGATGTGGCGGTGGATGTGGCGGTGATGGTGGAGGTGATGGTAGATGCAGTGGAGGTGGAAGTGGTGGTGGATGTGTTGGATGTGGTGGTGGATGTGGTGGATGTGGTAGTGGTGGATGTGGTGGTGTTGGGTGTGGTGGATGTGGTGGTGGATGTGGTGGTGGATGCGGTGGTGGTGCATGTGGTGGTGGTGGATGTGGTGGATATGGTGGTGGATGTGGCGGTGGATGTGGCGGTGGATGTGGCGGTGGATGTGGCGGTGGAGGTGATGGTAGATGTGGTGGTGGATGCAGTGGAGGTGGAAGTGGTGGTGGATGTGTTGGATGTGGTGGTGGATGTGGTGGATGTGGTAGTGGTGGATGTGGTAGTGGTGGTGGTGGATGTGGTGGTGGTGCATGTGGTGGTGGTGGATGTGGTGGATATGGTGGTGGATGTGGCGGTGGATGTGGCGGTGGATGTGGCGGTGGATGTGGCGGTGGATGTGGCGGTGGATGTGGCGGTGGATGTGGCGGTGGATGTGGCGGTGGATGTGGCGGTGATGGTGGAGGTGATGGTTGATGTGGTGGTGGATGCGGTGGATGCGGTGGTGGTGGTGGAAGTGGTGGTGGATGTGTTGGATGTGGTGGTGTTGGATGTGGTGGTGTTGGATGTGGTGGTGTTGGATGTGGTGGTGTTGGATGTGGTGTTGGATGTGGTGTTGGATGTGGTGGTGGATGTGGTGGTGGATGTGGTGGATGTCGTGGTGGATGTCGTGGTGGATGTGGTGGTGTTGGGTGTGGTGGAGGTGGTGGTGGATGCGGTGGTGGTGGATGCGGTGGTGGTGGATGCGGTGGTGGTGGATGTGTTGGATGTGGTGGTGGGTGTGTTGGATGTGGTGGATGTGGTGGTGGTGGTGGATGCGATGGATGTGGTGGTGGTGGAAGTGGTGGTGGAAGTGGTGGTGGAAGTGGTGGTGGAAGTGGTGGTGGAAGTGGTGGTGGAAGTGGTGGTGGAAGTGGTGGTGGAAGTGGTGGTGGTGGTGGTGGATGCGGTGGTGGTGGTGGATGCGGTGGTGGTGGTGGATGCGGTGGTGGTGGTGGATGCGGTGGTGGTGGTGGATGCGGTGGTGGTGGTAGTGGTGGATGGGGTGGTGGTGGTGGATGGGGTGGTGGATGTGGTGGTGGATGCGGTGGATGTTTTCTTTTTCACTGGTGTAGTATATTCACTGCAGCAAGCATCTTAGTGAGCGCAAAATGTCAGCATTTTTGCAGCATATTTTTAGACAATCGCGTTATTTCCACGGCAACCTACATGCTCTTGTGGGCTAGTCTTCGTACCAATCTGCCCACCATCACACAAACTCTCGTTATTTTGTGTGCGCACTATTTGTTTATATAGAGCATGTGCACCAATTACTTGGCCCCTTAGTGCACTTATGCCAGTGTAGGTATGCTCTGAAGCGTCGTCCATCAGTTTGTCCTTGGACCCACCATGTCCAAAAGATAAAAGTGGTATTGTATTGGACTTTAAGATTTCCCTTTGATTGAGTTCCAAATGGTGGGTGCGCCATTGTGACCGTAGCCAAAGCAGTGTGGGGCTAGAGTATTTTGAAGGTTGTTTCTCCATAATGTATGCAGTGGGGTGCATGTCCTTTGTTCCTTCAGCTAACCTATATAATTGTGACACTTTGTCTGTTTGAAGTTTTGGTAGATCACGTACGGCAGGCAGGGGAGGGGGCCGAGCGACGGAGGAAAGGCAAGTAGTAACCATGATCAAACTGTTGCCATCGAACCGTGAATGTTGGACACATCAGCCTTATCACAGAGTTAATGGCTAACTAAGCTGTTGAAACGTATTCTTCAGTTATGGCGCTGCCGGGAAAACCAATGACACACTAGCTGCACCCGTTAAAGGAAAGGGAAACGTCACAGCTTCACACAGATACTTGCAGCAGGACAGGGCAGTGAGCTCCAGGGCTGAGACAAGCCTGCCACTGCCGCCAGCTTCAGTGGAATTGGGACTAGAAACAGAGAACGCTGCCAGCAGACCAAAAATGAGCCGTAGCCGGCATCGGGCCAAGATCACAGTCTGAGAAGGGGGGGGGGGGAAAATGCGACACGGCGGGCAGGGGAGGGGGCGGAGCGGGGAGAGGGTGTGAAAGCAGCAGGGGCCTGGAGTGCGGCTGAGGGAACAGACGGCGATTTGGTGATGTGCACGCGAATTTTGGGTCAATGCGCTTGCGCATTGACCTAAAAGCCACCGGCACAGCACCAAATCGCCCAGTTAGGTAAAGTTTGTTTAAAGCCCTATAGTCTCGCTTATCTATCAATGCGCATGCGCATTGATAGGTCACGAGACCTAAACAGTCTAGAGCCAGGCCTGGTTTCAGCACAGTGGTACGCCATGTTTGAAATCCCTGTAGATTAAGATCAAGTTTGTTTTTCAAATTGGGCCAGTTTGTATTTTTAACCCACCAGCAGCAGCAAGTTCCTTTTTTGTTCCACTAGACATCTGTCATCCACTTCATACAAGCGCCGGGGTACCACAACTGGATGCAGAAGAAACCACTGAAGCTGGCCAGCTGCAGCCCCCAACAGGGCGTGTCTGCTGCTATTTCCAGGACAAAGGCCAACCACTGGGAAACAAATACATTTGCCAGCATCAATGCACAAATGGCCCAGCAGTGGAATTCCGATTCCAATGGTCTCCGTGGCAGTTGTTTATTTAGGCAAAGCCATCTGCTGCACGGCCTCCTTCCTGCATAGTTTGTCACTGGTCTGACTGTTCAAGGCAGTCACACGTACCCTATCCCACAATGCACTGCTCACTTTGTCACAAACAACAGTAACAAAGAGATGCCATAGCCACGGTATTAAAGCGCAGATGTGGTACTCATGTTAACAACCTCGTAAAAATGGTGCAGACGTGGTACTTATTTTACCAACCTCGGGGTGGGGGGAGATGCGGCGTTGATTTTTTTGACTTTGGACGGTTGAGGGGTACATATGCACAATTCAAATAGGAGCAGCCACCTTTTACACTTTATTTCTTATATAGCACACTCTGCAAACTGAATCGCTTCCAGGCACTTCCAGTATTTGCCACGCTGGGAGAAAAGTGATTCATTCAGGATCACACATTTTAGTTAAAAGGTGAAACCAGCACTCAAACCAGCATTTCTTGGTTACTGGGTCTGCAAGCGGGCATAAGACAGCATTTCCTCTCCAATAACGTTAAGCAAAGTTTTAGAATAATGTAACAATAATCAAAAGACATTGGTACTAGAATTGCATTGCCGGACAAAAACATACATTTGTCACAGATTACTATTAGCCTGTCTGGTAGTTAGCATTTTAAGATCAAAACACTAAAACGGTTTGCTGTGTATATATATAAAGTTTCTTTGAAAACTTTTTGGGAAGCCTTTAAAACAGACTTTTTCAATTTATAGTTTAAAAAAAAAAAGATGCCAGTACTAGCCATTTTTACAGCACTCGCTTTATCGACCTGGAAAGGAAAGAATACTGAACAGGCACACCAGAATTCAAACTCGAGATCTGCAAATCACAGAATACATCACTACAGTGCTCTTGGCAACTTTGCTAGCAATTTACCACACCTCATTCCATGAGGTAAAGTGTCTGGTTTCTGACATTAGTAAAATAATTGTTTTTACTTTTCCTAGATTGAATCCTCATTTCATTATGTGTTCTGTTTTCTTTTCTACTTCTGGAGTAAACCACTCGAAAATACATTCAGCTTCAGAGTGCAACTTATTCCTTCATGGTGATGTTAGCTGCCACTCAAATGTACCATATTTACAGAGCTATGACATAATAGAAAGAACAAAGAAAAAGCCCTAAAGCTACATACATGTTACAGACTGACACCTCAAATTGTCTTTCGTTTTTTTTATTTCCAGTTACATATAGATATTTTTGCGCGACCTCAGCCCAAAGACCAGTTAATTGTACACGGATGTAGACTGAGTGGCTTGTGTAATTTGCGCAGGATCACAATCTGTTCAAACGAGCGCCGGGACTCGGACGTGGCTCCTCAGTTTCAAACGCCAAAGGCAACAGTTTTAGTCGTTACGCCACACCCTCTCACCGATGCACAAGTTAGCCTTGTCCATAAGAAAAAACACTTACCCCATTAAACGTCTAAACATTCCATTTCGGCTGTTTCAATCCGTATGCTCAGGTAACAATGTGCATTTAATACAGATTCACCAACGTTTAGGATGAAGTTGGAAATGTATCCCTCATAAATTGCCGCCCATGATGTGCATGCATAGATTAACAGAAATAACCGTCCGTGCGATTGAAAATCGACATTAATTGGGACCCACTCTGACCAAATGTGGTTTGTGCCTTTCATCCTTCGGGTGTATATTGTGGCGGTAGGGGGGCGGGGGCCTGCCATCTGATGGAGAAACAGATCGACTGTGTGTATGTTTTTATTCAGTGCTTAAAGCCAGTGGTTTCCAAGGGCTTGCAATTTAGGCATATAAGGGAGATAAGGGGAAAACATATGCACATTACATCAATGACGCTGTGTGGAACCTTTGTGCAATCTTTTAACAAAGCGCCTAAATTCAAAAGCGACTTACTTGTTGCTGAATGTTACAAGGTGGTGTTTCAGTGTAGCGAAAATTAAAACTCACCGATATTGATCCAAGCTGCAAGTAATTAAATAAAAGCCTTAGGAACAGCTGGTAATCCCGTTATCTTTTCCTTCAGTATTTCTGCTGCCGCCATCAAAAATGAAACGCCAGTACTGGCGTGTAGACGCCGTGGCCATAGAAAGGGTTGCACCGATTGTAAAAAAGTTTGGATTAACATATAATTATTCGCAAAATAAGGTCAAAAAAAGGTGTGCAGGTTATTTACAGATGAAAAGGGGGAGCAAAGGGAAACACGAGAAGAGAAATGCAAACAAACCAAAGTAGACGCATAAAAGGAGACACGGCCGGCGGCCGTGAAACTGAAAGTACGGCCGGCCGGCCGTGAATAATTAGGGGATGAGCGCACGCTGAGAAGCTGCCTTTGATGTGGTAATGCGAGGCAGGCAGGCAGGCGGCTGGTGGCATTGTGCGCGCGCTTTTTAGGGCTTGCGCTTGCGCAATGACCTAAAAAGCACATGCACTCCAAGAAATCGCCAGTGGAATCGTGCTTGGTAAACGCTGTTTAAGCCCCTATAGAGCTTTGCCAGCTGTGCTCATGCGCACAGCAGGCGAGCCCTAAAAAGGGAAAAATGTTTACACATCACTAGCAAAGGTTTATCAGATAACACATCCAATGCTACCATTCTTTGGAATATTGTGTGTAGTTCTCAGTACTCCATCTGGAGAATTGTTATTAATTTTAGAGTTCACCTCAGGCACACCGGGCCGTTTCACAGAACTACCTTAAGACAAAATCATAAACGTTCTACTTTTGGTATTCACAGAAGGCATTTAGTAGTCTTAAATTAGGATTTTGTCTTAAGTTAGGAGTTTGTCTTGAGTTAGGAGTTTGTCTTGAGTTAGGAGTTTGTCTTGAGTTAGAATTTTGTCTTGAGTTAGAATTTTGTCTTATTGGTGCAAAGTGTGTTGGAATGGGCTATAACCTCATACTTCAATATTAGGATGTATACATAGGATAGTCTTTGAAGAACATTTTTGACAATAGAACGATAGTTAGGACATTTTTTTGTTTAACCGTTTACATATAACATCCCAAACTCTTTCAACATTAGCAGGCATGAATGGGAGTCAGTGAGATGAGGAGAGTTTAAGTGAGGTATTGGGAGATGAGTAGGGAAAAGGTGAGGTGAGAAGGGCATGAGGTTGCACCTTGAGTTGTGGATGGATGAGGTGAGTTTTAGTTTGAGATGATGTTGGGATTAGGTGTGGGTGGGGGGTAATACTGAACTTTGATCGCTTTGGGTTGAAATAAGTCTGAAGTGAGGCGAGCGTGAAATATGGTCGAGATGAGGCAAAATGAGGTGAGGTGAAGAGTCAAGATAGCGATTGTCAGGTGATGTCAAGATGAGGTGTTGAGTTGGAACTAAAAGTAGCCCAATAATAAGCAATTACAGCCTCATAATGACCACAGTAAGCAAACATGCTTATTCCTCTCTAGACGGATTTGGAAGATCTCCCCTCAAAATATTTTCACACGAAATGGGCGAAAAAAGTGCACTTTACAGAACAGTTTTATATTACACTACCTACAAAGCCTATTCTGAATCAAAGCTAATGCAATATTCCAGCACTTTAAGCTTTTCCATAGACCCCAGGAACAATATTTCTCTGTAGTTTCAAATTAATGCACCGAAAATATACAAATTAATAGATGGACAGCAAGAGCTATATATATGTGTCCCAGAATAACCAGTGCCTCATTTATAAAGTGCGCCCATCTGGTAATAAATATGGGTTGAAATTTACATGGATGGGCAAATAACTCCAGTTTAAAAGTGTCAGGACGAAATGACCATCATTCTCAGAACTGTCAATAGTGCATCATAATGTCTGTACCAGCAAATATAATTACTTGGGTGCTTTCTCTCTCCCCTGCAGAGTTTCGCAGGGGTCAGCACTGCCCTCCACCCTTTGCAACATCTATGTCACCCCTTTAGCTAAACTCATCGGAATTTATGGTTTCTCTGTGGTATCCTATGCAGATGATACGCAGATAGTTATATTTTTAACATCTAGTGCTGACTCGTTGGCAAGTCAGTTTAATAACTGTCTGTCGCACATCATTGGGTGGATGCACAAGAATTACCTTAAGGTAACTAAAGATAAAACGTAGTGATTGAGTTTGGAAACGGCTACCCCCTGTGGAATGACTCCTGGTGGCCTACGAATGCGGGCCCATGTCTTGACCCAGTTAACAAAGCCAGAAAGCTGGGAGTTCTGTTCGATGATAAACTCTGTTTTTGCCAACAGATGAACCATGTTACATCCTCTTGCTTTTTCCTCCTAAAAAGTATGAGAACGATTTTGCCATTCCTCCCTGAAGAGCTACAAAAAAATGGTGATAGTGGCCCTGATCCTCTCTAAACTAGACTACTGCAATGCCCTTTTTCTGGTCATCATCTAAGCGTTTATAATTAAAGCTACAGTCTCTACAAAATGCGGCAGCGCGGGTGTTGTTGAATATCCCCAAATTTTAACCCATATCCAACAGCATTAGAAAACTCCACTGGCTACCCGTCCAAGAAAGGATTATGTTTAAAGCATTATGCCTGGCTCATAAAGAACTGTATGGGGGGACCTCGTGATCTCCAAAAATACTTTGCTTGGTACATCCTGCGGAGGTACCTAAGATCTGCCAATGCTGGGTTTGTCCAAGTTCCCATGATCAGAAGGGCCGGGTGGGTGGCAGAAGCCTATCCTACCGGGCAGCGGAAATTTGGAATTCACTGCCTGCCTCAATCAGATTGAAATACAATCTTTCCTCCTTTAAGAAACTGCTCAAAACCTGGCTTTTCCCCTCCAAGTAAACACAAGCATTTTCCCCTCTATTCTAGAAGAAGTACATGTTTTCTCCAGAACCGAGACGCCTCAGCATTCACTGCACTTCATAAATGTTTTACTTGCTTATTTACTTACATATTACAAGGAGAATAGAATTGCATCAGTGTGCCAGGCTGCAACCAATTTGCAGCTGATTGTTACTGACTCGTGTAAAGGGCTTGTAGTGTGCCAAGTGAGCTTCTCTGGAGTGCTTCTCAAGTTAGTTAGAGCTGTGCTCAACATGCCAGTTAGCGATGCTTGTCTGATAATTGATGCTCAAATATGTCAGGGATCATCATGTGTGTTCTTTTAAAATGCCATTATTAATAGTCTTCAATATGAGAACTGCCCAGGTGCACTTTTGCTGATAATGGTTTAATCCGAATGTCACATGCCCTACTTAATGATTGAGTATGTCTAGATCAAAACATGGACCAGACAAATCTATTTAGTAAAAAATAAAAATCAAGGCGAGCACTCAGATACTAACAGGCAGCTGCACAAACTTGGCACTATCGGAGGTGAGTAATTGGGTGGCCGAAAAGAATATATAATCTCCATTGATTGTAATCCTGTGAGTTCCTTGGCCAATGCCCATGATGGAGACACCAGTGGTGAAAATACTGACATGATATTATTTGCCTTGAGGACCTGTTTCAGGATGGGAAGGTTATATCTGTAGACCATTTCAAGCACAACTATACAAACATGCTTACCTACTAAAGAGTAAAATAAGCTATGAAGGCAGTGTACACAACATTTACTCTTGAACCACCCCCTGGACCACCCACTTTGAACCACTAACTTGATTATAGACTCTGAAAACAATGTAAAATGGGGTTTAAAACTCTACAGGCTTTTTGTGGATGACAGTGTGGTTACTGCACATACTGTAATTAGGGCACGTGAGGCAGACCTTGATATAGCAATACAAGAAAAAAAGTGTTGAAATACTGTTGTGAACAAACGAAATTCACCTCTTTGAATGTTAGGTGAAGTTTGATTCATTTTAAATGTCTACACCATTCATATTACACACCAATAATGGTTAATAAAAAGTTGATCCAGAAGAGAGCACCAGAAATGCTCACCAAATTGCACAGTTCATGCACTCTTTGGAGAGAAATAGGGAAGGGTTTGCAGCCACGATAGTAGCTCTACTGGGATAGGTAGAACAGATCAAGAAAGGATGTATGAAAATTAAAGCATTGTTACTCTTGTTAGCTAAACACACAATAGCTATGTCTTGGATGAGATGCCCAGTACCTAAGATACAAACTTAACAGACAGGACCATTTGCAGTGAATCTGCTGACATATATACAGCCCTGATGCCTAGAACATGGAAAAAAGGGGGTATTTGGAATACACTGTTACAATACCTAAAAGAATAACAACAACACTACCAAGTCAAGCTGAGTAAATGAAAGCTGGACCTTACCATACGATACAGCTGTGGAAATGTCATGAATGTGCTTAACTATTTGTTAGGTGAGAAATATAAACAACATTATCCTGAATTCTGGAAAGCATACTTTGGTTTGCTTTGACACACAAATAAATATATGTTGAAAATGTGATGTGTTTGCTCATACGTTGTGATGATGTAATAACCTAATGTTAAATGTGCCTGTATTCTTTATTTCTGTTAGTGCTAAATGTAAAGAAACAACTTATTTTACAGGAAAATACATAATTTCACAAAGAATGACCAAATACTAAAATTCCAAAAAGAAATATATGTTGCCATAAGTTAGCATAAAGGTTACATGTCCGGTAATAAATTAGTTATCACAACAAAAACTATTCGAAAAAGGTAAAACAGCACATCAACTTTTAACACAGTCTTAAAATATATATTTTTTTAAATTCCCTAGAAAACTTTAAGTGAAAAGGCAGTTAGCATTGATTGGTTGTAGATAGCTGACATCAATTAATTGAATAGTTAAATCAATATTTTTTCATTATTCAAACTGCACTCCCTACCCTAATTAAAAAAAATTATCATGTAAAGGTACTTACCATCATCAAGGATGCCAGGTTTCTCTCCGCCCAGGACGCCATCTTATCAAATGCCGGCTCTGGTTGCACCAGTAGAATATACAGTGTTGACCTTTAATTGGTGCTGCAGTGGACAGTGTCCCAGGGCTGCCTCTGCTGATGCATTTATCAAGGGGGAGGGAGAGGGAGTATGCAACTGGAGTGTTCTGTACTGGTGCTATGGATCCAATTTCTCCTTAATGCCACATGTGCTTCTTCCTTGTCAGCATCCATTGTTTGTGCTGGGCCTGGTGTAAACAGGCTTGTGGCCCCTGCACTTTGCCTGTGTTTTTCATGGTGTTGTCCTTTTTTTAGGTCTCGCCTAGTGTCGCAGCGCATGCGCTGCTTGCTCTGCGAGATCTGTTGTTGTCGGGTTGCTTGTGGAAGTGGGGTCGAAGCTCCGCCTCTGCTTTTCATTGGCACGTGTCACACTTTATGTTGAACGTGCGCCTTTGATTAGCAGTGATGCTTTTTGCTCCCCTCCCTGTCTCCTTTCCAGCACGCCCACCTGGACTGGAGATTGTGCACGCGCATGGCATCTCTTTCGCTCGCGCACAGCATCTCTTCCACCTTGTTTCACTCAGAGTTCAGCATCCGATTGTGTGCACTGCACGCTGCCAGACATAGGCGTCCACGCTTCCACCCGCATGCCTGGAGACAGCCACTTGCTGCTGAAGGTAGGGTTCTCCTGGCTCAGAGTTTACTGGGAAGAATCAGCAACAGGCGCCGTATCCCACAAATGTTGGTTTCTGCAATTTATGGAATGATTGGATTTTGAGACTGTACAGAAGGCTACAACTTTAGCAAATATGGTGACAATTATATGACTGATAACAATCACTAATGCACTTATTTACAGGGCGTTAGAACTTGAATTGTCTCTAAACTCTTGAAAGTGCTATGGTAAACTCTATTTGTGTTTTTTCTACTTTTAAGAACTGTGATTATTTGCGGAGCAGGAGTAGCTCATGCTGAAGTGTGTAACATCTTCAATCATCAATAATTTTTTTTATTAATATTATTAGTAGTAGTTTTCGAATTATTACTACCGTTATTATCCTTATTCTTCCTTTATTCTTGTTATTATTACTAATAATAATAAGAATAGCAGTAGTTGTAACAATAATAATAATAATAATATTACCACAAGTTTGTGCTGTAAACTACAAACTGCGGTATGACGATAGGGCATTGATAGCAAGTGCGATTGTGGAATTTGCTACGTCCTGGTGGCGAGGTTGATTCTAGAAGAGTTGCGTGTTGGCTATTTTGTTAAAAGTCGGTTTTTGGCACAGAGTCGGGACTGTGCAAAAGCGGATGCCTATTCTCGCCTTTCCTTGTAGGTTGCTCGATAGTCCTGGCTCGGCCTAGGATGACAAATATGTCACTGCTTGGAAGTTTGAGTCGCGAGGAGTGTTTGGTGTTCTCTCCCGTGCGCTGGCACTCGCAGCTGAGCAATAGATTAGTGGAAGTAGCTTTCGACTCATTGATTGTCCCTCAGGGATCATCATGTTTATAGCGGTGCATGGACCCAAGCAAGCAACCGGGCTTAAAGGAAGATAAAAGCCTCGGCTGGCTTTCAACAACAGGCTACGTTAGAGCTCTGCAGTTTCAAAAAGTTGCTGGAACGAGTTTCACAACAGGACCGCTGGTCCTAAAGTTACTTGAAATTTTTTTAAAAATCTTTTTATTATAAAACATGCTCCAGTAAGATCACACAGTGGTCGCAGTAGTAATACATTGATACATAAAAGACATCATCATATATATTTCATGGCACCATCACGGCCAGCAGGACCCCCCATAGCTCTCCCAACCCTGACCATGAATGTCCGGGGCCAGCACCAGTGAAGTTTCTGCAAATGAACATCGCTACGTACTGAAGTATTTTCCCCCCCCCCTCTAAAACTCGGCCTATTCCCTCCCACTTCACCCATCCAACCCCCATCCCCCTCAAGAAGGGAGCTGGACTCTAGGCCCATTCCAGCTTTTAATCGGACTCAGAGTCTGCCTGGGTGTCTATCGCCTCTCCTCTGTATCGCCTCCATGGCCTCCACACTCTCTCCCATTTTTTGGGGCATCCCCTACTCTTATAGATAACCCTTTCCGCCCGTTGGCACCAATCGAGGTCCCTTTCCCACTCCTCCACTGTAGGCACCACCTCACTCCCCCAGAGCCTTGCTATGTTCCGTTTGGTGACCATACTGGCTAGTGCCAACCAAATCTTGTCACTCTTCGGCCATGTAACATCACTCGTTACCCCCAGGACATTCCATCGAGCCTCAAGCGGAACTTCTGCCCCACTACCTCCGCCATAATGTCAGACAGCCTGGACCAAAAAGCCCTGACCTTGGTGCAATCCCACAGAATGTGGAAGAACGTGCCCTCTTCCCCATATCCTCTGAGGCAAAATCTCGAATCTGCGTAGCCTATCCGGTGTTGTGTCGTGTGAGGGGTGTAAGAGCTGTGTAGTATACGAAGCTGGACCAGCCTGAACCGAGCCCGAATCACCACCTACCTTGGGCCTTGCAAGGCTTCTCTCCAGTCGTCATCTTCCAGTAGCCCTACGTCTGTCTCCCACTTTTCCCTCAGGGAGTCAGCCAGATTGTTGATCAGTTTTTTATAAGTGAGGGAGATTGCTTTATCTACCATCGGATCCATCAGCAGCCGGCCCTCAAGCGGGGCATATTCTGGTAGGTGGTCCCCGGACTTCAAATGGCCCCGGATGGCATGTCTAAGCTGCTGGTAATGCAGGAACTCTCCAGTTCCCATATGGAATTCCATCTGTAGGGTCACAAATTCCACCATGTCTACCCTCTTCCAAACGTCCCCTAGTCTATCAATGCCGATAAGGTTCCAGGCCCGAAGGCCCTGCAGTTTGGCCACTGCCGGTGGAAAATTCCCAGCCCATAAGGGGTCTGGGCAGTTAATTTCGCTCCCCATCAAGTTACTTGAATTTTAAACATCAATGGTGTTATGGAACAACCACATTTAGAAAATACCAGATACTTTCCAAGCGGGAGTGCAACTGGTAAACTCCCTTTGGGAAGCTTGAAGAGAAACACAGTATACAACAGGCTTTAAAAAGACAGTTCTCCATAACATGAACTATGGAATGCACCTTTAAAGAGCACATTCATTTTTCTGTAGCCATTGTTGTTGTGAAAACAGCACAACTAGTGAAAAGCCATAGCAAAATCTGTGTAATCTACAAATCAACTGTTAATCGCTTATTTGAAAGATGGCCCTGAAAGTAGCTCAACAGAAATGTATTTGCCCAACTGAAACCAGGGAGCACAAAATAGGTTCACCCGGTGCTCTGTTCTTTCTAACAAGGCTCACAAACTCAGAATACTGTTCTAAGCACCAGGGGACACCCCGAACTGAGCTACTTAAATACCCATCAGTGTCCATTAATCTGCTATGTTGATATTCAAACCACTTTAATGACATGAGCTTGATACCTAACAAGCTGATTCAATCCCTCCCGATAACACTCAAAACTCTTAGAGAGATCTGTTACGGATAGCAGCTACCTTCATTCAACCATGCATCTGAGCTTGATGAGAGTGGATGTGACCTAACCGCTAGAGAGGTGGACCTCATTGCTGGGGAACCATGTTCGAGGCTTGGAAGGGACGGTCAACATCCTATGATTCTGGGCAACTCACTTAATCTCCCCGAGCCTAACAAAAAATGAATGTGTCCATCTGTAATACAACTGGTGCTCATGTAAAGCGCTCTGATACCTCCGGGTCTAGTTTGCTCCATATAAAACTCCCCCGCCACCCCATAAAAAAAAACAGACTCATTCACATTAATGTGTTCATCCGGTTGCAACCCTGAAGCATGAGCATGTGAATTGTTGTGTAACTGCTGAAAATACAATGCCAATGGCTCTAACTCTGTGAAATGTGAGACCTGTTGCATTGCAAATGCTTGTTCTGAATTGTGTTCAGCTAGTGAAAAATGTCACAGGGCTGGGTTTTACAAGCCCAGCATTATTTTGTACACATTTGTCTTGTGTCTCACGTTGCAAAGACCGAACCCCCCCCCCCCTTCGCACAGCGGGGGAGCAGCTCCAGGGTGCCCCCAACACAGTGACCTGGCCTGAAAGTTCCTGAGTGAGTCCTGAAGAAGGTCCCTGCCCTGTACTTTGCAGGTGGTGGGGAGGCGGGGGGGTGGGCTCAAGTTTCATTACGTCACTGGCTGGATCATATTATGAAGGCTGTGCTGGGGCAGAGCATAGTTTGCACCTGTTTTTAAGGTGTCCGCACTGTCTAAATTACATAGAATCGTATCACAGACTTATTTCAGAAACTCGCTTGTGCATGGGCTGAGGAAAGCACAGCTGAGAGTCCTAGAAAGGCAAGCACTGCTCCCTCTTTGCGAGTTGTGCTGACTGCAGCTCATGCACCAACTTGAGGCATTTCTAGTCTATGTGTATGCATTTTAGACACTGAAAATTCTTTTAAAAAAGCATACAGGCCTGCACAATGCCTGCGCACACGTTCATGATGCAAAGTCTAACAAAGGCAACATATCAACGGCTATATCTGAATTCACCGGCAGAAGGCCCTCATAAAAGCCCACTGGAGAAATAGTGCCGAACTTTCAGGTAGAGGTAGGACAAAGTTTACACTCCTTGTGTAAAACCCCACCAGAATTTTAGGACGTTTATTTATGAGATGCTGACGATGTACTCTGGTTATCTGGGTGCATTGCTAGCGCCCACATTTGGTCACAAAAATATACCCACCCGATAGGAGTTCTGATGTATTATCCATGGAAGGCTTTCCCGCCAAGCCACCCCTCTGAGGATGGAACTATTCACTTAAGGCAGAGAAACTTCCGCCTTCCTGACAGAACTCTAATAAGGGCCCGATTACGAGTTTGATAGTGCTTCGGTGGGACCGCCATGCCGCCGCACCGCCAAACCCTTGTGAGAACCTACCACCGTATATTGACTTTTTTAGTCATTGCCGGGCGTTTCTTTGTTGTTCTGCCAGCGTTGTCTATAAGATGGGCACCGCAATGGGAACGTCAATAGAAGTTTCACATGGCATGGACTCTGAAGTCCATGTTGTGCTAAAACGGGGGGGGGCATGCACACAGGGGGCACATGGTGTGCCCCCCTGGGTGCATCCACATGGAGTGAGGCAGAATGTTCCTCACCGGCACTGTTTTCACGGAGGAAAGACCTCCATGAAATCAGTGGCAGTGAGGAAAGCTGTAATATCAGGGCCGAACTGAGAACAGAAACCGGCCCTGGCAAACTGCTCAGCTGGCCCCCCCTGGGGTGAGGGGGAGTGCAGGTTTTGGCCGATTTTGCTACCGGGGGCCGACATTGTGCACCCCCGGTAACAAAAACAGCCCCCCCAGGGGCCCAAAACTGGCCCCCACCCTAGCGGCCTACCGGGGAAACTCCCGGTGCCTGCTATGGCCAGTCCGGCCCTGTGTAATATACTTGGCAAGACTGTGGCGGTCCCGCGAAGCATGTTGATGCCTCTTGACTGCCGCACCGCCGCCAGGGAACGGCGGTTCACTGGCTGAGTTGGCAGAGCCAGGGCGGAACAACCGTCAAGGTCGTTTCGACTGCCACTGCCACCCCTCCACGAGTCCGGTGGTACGAGGGCTGCCAGAATCGTAATTCGGCCCTAAATATTTCTCCGCGGCTTTGGCAGAAGATTTCAATTTGCTGCAATGCTGAATGGAATATTTGCAGGAAAAACTGATTAAGCCTATTTTCTCTTTAATGGCCCTTGTTGATATTGTTGTACACTTTAATGCTCGCTGTGAAAATAAAAATAACAAAAACAATGAGATTCTGACATGGATTATTACTGAGCAAGTTCTTTCTCCGAGTCCCTTACTGTAACCAGTCCTGTACTGGCTTCAATGATGCTTTAAATACCTTACTCTTTTGAATAGTTTATTTCTGAGCATTATCTGAAGCAGAGGTTCCTCTTCGGAAACGGTGGCAAGAGATGGGAGGAGAGTGAGGCTGGAAGATGTGAAAGAAGCAAGGGAGGGGCCGAAGGGAGGTATTTATTGCAACACTAACTGCC
Source organism: Lissotriton vulgaris (assembly GCF_964263255.1). Classification (NCBI taxonomy): domain Eukaryota; kingdom Metazoa; phylum Chordata; class Amphibia; order Caudata; family Salamandridae; genus Lissotriton; species Lissotriton vulgaris. The sequence continues at coordinate 763,568,093 of NC_141691.1, read as the reverse complement.
TCACCACAAGCAGTCCAGGCAAGGCCTCGCTTGAAGATACCAGCTAAGGGGAAGAGTTTAGGAGGAAGGAGGGAAAGACTGTGCAGACATCTTCAATCATTTCACCTACTTAACCTGTGAGTATTTATTGCAAAGTGTCGGTCACACTTACAAGTCCTGGGTTTCGGAGAGAGAGTGTTAGCTACCTTTTCAGTTTGCTTATGTGTTGTGTTACATTTCAATGTCTCAATCATAATTGTGAGACTCACTCTTACATTGCTGTACTAGTTGTTACATTGTTCATTTATGTAGGTATGCATGGAAGGGTGAGTTCCCCTAAAGTTCATTATCATAACAAATGCTATGCTGGACATACCGAATCTCTGTTTTCCATTCCTGTTTAGATGTAATTGGGTGGGCTTTGAAATGTACCATTTGCCGCAACTGGTAACATAAATCCCTTGGAGAGACAACCGCCAACACTGACTTAACAGGCAACACTGCTACACCTTTTCCAAATAGCAAGGCAGCCTGTTAACTGGCTGTCACCATAACCTACTCATTAGTACAGTCCTCAGCCTCGCTTTCTGACTCTTGTCTACCTGCCCTTTGTTTCTCCCATGAATCATGATCACTTCCAATTACCAGCAGAGCATGCACAAAGCTTAGCAGTGTAATAAAGGGCCGAATTCTCAAAGGTATTTGCACATCTATGTGATATTTAGCTGCACAAATGTGCACATCGAAGTGATCCTTCGATGGGTCCAGCTTTCATTCATTTACGGGCGTAAATCCAATTGACTGATTCTTAGAATTTGCGCTCCTAATTGGGGTTTCTTCAAATGGAAATTTCTCACATTACTGTGGATTTCTCCATGGGAGCGAACCTGGAGTCGATTGTGGGTGTTCCAGCGTGGGGACAACCGCCAAACTTGGTGAACGTCCACAAATTCACAGGTTCGTGAGTATTCACACATATTTGCCAGGCATTTTCCAACTTTGAAAACTCTCCGATATTTGCAAGATCATGGAGAGGAGTAAACCTAACTTCAGGGTGAGAAAGGGGAGACACACCCACAAAATGACTTGTGTAGAGCAAGGGGTGTTTACACTGAAAATTGTTTCCATAGTACAAATGCACTTATTCATGGCATGTCCGCTTATGTATAGTGTGAATAGATACACCCATGAGAACATTTCAGAGAGCCTTCAACAATCACATGCTGATAGGGGTGCTCCTGGAATTCTTTAAGAAATCCATAAAAAAGGGAAATATACTCAAAAGGTAGGCATATGCCTGATGAGAAAGTTCAGAACACTTCTAAGAATTGGGTGAACGTGAAGGGTGTAAATAGTTGAAATCAACTATATTAATAAGCTAACTGTGTAGTTTCATCAACCTTCAACTAATATGTGGTAAAGTAATTTAAGGTATTTATCATTATTGGCCTATGCTGCAAAAAGTGCTTGTTCTTATGTGACAGTAGAAAGAGTCGATTTGTTGTAAATGTAATTTGGCACTGTATCAACTGTTGCCCAAACGTTTTTATCTTAACCACAGTTTCCCTCAGTTAAAGTTATGACATATAGTGGCATGCTGTTAGCTCAAGATATTCAGTTATTGCAACACATAGTTTTCTTTACAATGTGCACTAAAATACAAATACATTGCCCTAAATTAGAGCTGGAAGTACTTTGTAAATTACTGTTTCCAGTCGAAAGAAAAAAGATACAAATCAGAAATGTAGGTAAATCTACCAGCAAGTTGCTCGTTTACAGTGAAGGTTAACGCTCCCAATCCTCTGTGTTTCCATATATAGAATATTCACTCTCTGAGGGAGAAGGAACTAGAAAAAACAAGCGTTGGCAAAACCAATAGGTCGGGGGCGGGGGCTAGACTACAGCCTTTTGGGTTTGGCTATTATTGCTGTGTTCTGTCATGGTTATTGCAGAAAATTATATGTTGGACAAGCTGTTGGGCCTTCATTAATTTAAAGGAAAACATTGTCAAGAGGCAAAACATATTTTTCGATCTAAAAAAAAGCACACATTACCATAGTAGTCTCTTGCACGGAAGGGAACTACTTTGTGTGTGGATGCACTATTTGTGAAGGGTGTCACACTAAATTATACTAAAAAATTATGTATGGAATGCTTGACTTTTTTTGTTTGAATATTTTTATTGGGTTTTAGCATTCGTTACAACATTGTTAGATCCGTTCAGTAATGTAATGTTACAAAGGGTACTTGTACAAATAATTCCCAAGTTACAATGCCATACAGATGTATTGCACTGTTCAACTGTTATTGGGGTGATTGGTCCGCGTGTACACATTACATGTCGCTGCACCGTCCATGTCGTGCACTTCTGCAACGGTGACCCTGCGTCCCGGCACTGGGTATTATCCGTCTCTGCGGGTGCACCTGGCGGGGGTGTCTAAACGTGTGTCCCTTAAGGTTATCGTATCATTGTTTTAGAAATGCTTTCCCAACTATTCCCTGGTGGGGGCCTCCCTCCAGTGTAAACTAGTAAACTGTATGTAACCGTTGGAACGAACCAGAGGAAGGGAGAGATCTTAGGGGTGTGGGAAGTATGCAGCTGTGTTTACATATCCCTGACTGTTCATGGGAGTTTAATGTGGATGTCTGGCTGTATGCGCTGGGCGCAGGGGACCATCCGGCTCAGGTCCCTGTGGTGGCCCTTACTCCGACAGGGGGGGTAGCCTTTTGGTGGGGATACCACTCTCTTGTGGGCCCGGGGTGATTGGTGTCATTGTGGTGCTTCAGAGGTGCTATGATTATGGGTGTCTCCGGGGGGTTCATCGCCTGTGCAAAATCATACAACAATTGTGCCCAGTCCAGGGAAATTGGGTGTTTGCGGATTCCCCGCAATTCTTCCTCTCGAAGCGTCTCCTCCTCTGCCTTACCCCACTTGGTCATGGTGCCTATGATGGAATGCTTGACTTAATCTCAGCCACTGGTAATTACTCAAGCCTGAATACCAGTCCATTGTTACTTTGCACATCAAGCCACCTCAGTTTGGACCCAACCGTATGCAAATCAGCCTTGACTCTGCTCTATTGAGAAGAGTCCTGCCCAAACTGGCTGGCCAGGCCCTCCCTGAATTGGAACACAAACAACCTAGGACTGGTTTCACCCTAGTTAGGGCTCATCAGTACAGCTTGGTTCCAATGACATAATGTGCACAGGACCCACGTCTGGGAGTATCAGTCCCACATTGGGCAACACACTAAAGTATACAATTAAGTGATGGATGGAATACTTGAATTAATCTTAGCCACTGCTAATTACTCAGACTGCATCCCATCGTATCATTATTGCACACACCATGCCACCTCAGTTTGGACCAAGCCATATGCAAATCAGTTTTGACCTTGCTCCAATGGGAACTTTCCAGCCCGAACTTTCTTGTGAAGGTGTAGTATGCCTCATAGGAAAGTCAGCCAATGGCTGAAGTGGGCTGCCCCATTGCCCCTTGAGGCATGTTGGAGAGAGTGAAAGAAAAATGAAAATGACACAGCAACAGACTATTGGAGAGAGCTAGCTGAAACCCCTATGATTTCATTATACACATAATTTTAGTAAAATGAAAAGGCCTCTGTTAACATGAGACCGAAAAACCTTATCAGTAAGGCTTTGGCTGCCAGCCTCTTGCTTTTGCTGCTGCATTTTTTAAAATGCTATTGTAAATCTTTATTATAAATGACAGAGAGGATTGCAAAGATAGATAAATAGCAATGCTTGCAGAGACATACATACAGACAGAGAGGGATGTATAGATAGAATGATAGATAGACAGTGCGGAATAGCTAAATGGAAAGATAGATAACTAGCTAGATAGTGAGCTAGCAAGATAGGTAGGCAGTTGCATCGAAGGAGATTGTTGCATAGATAGGTAACTAGAGAGAAAAGGTTGCATACAAAGAGAAGGTTGCATAAATAGATGGATAGATAGGTAAGTAGATAGATAGATAGAAAAATTTGCAAAGGGACACATACTTGCATTATTAGACTGCCAAAGAGGGATAGACAGACAGTCAGGAAGATAAACAATTAGGAAGACAGGCTGGTAGATAGACATGTTGATAGATATACAGGAAGTCAGATAGATAGGTAGACGGGTAGCTAGCAGATAGGCAGATTGATAGATATGATTGATAGATTAGATAGATAGATAGATAGATAGATAGATAGATAGATAGAACAGGAAAGTGAAATAAACAGCACAGCCTCTATTAGCAGTATAATAGTTAAATGTTTATATAAGCACAGTATACAAGAGCACTAAAAGCACATTAGAAAGCCATGCAAACAGGACTCAATTGGTTTACACGTACAGCTGTAGCACTCAATTAAAATTCATACATACCAGCATGACATACAATAGTGCAGTTATAAATGCACTTATTGCACTCATACAAAAAATAAAGTTTTATAAAGAACAGTTTCAAATGCATTCCATCTGGTATGCTGTGAAATAGCAGCAGTCAGATAAAAAAGGCCACTCCAAAAGAAATGTATAACAGCATCAGCAGGAGACATTAACAAATACAGCTGGAATGTGCCCTGTGCTCAACCTGCTATCACATCAAGATCTAAACTAGGGTTGGGCGGAACTCATGGAGTTTCATTCCATGGGATTCCACTGAGATACATAAAAAGTCTTCAGATTCTGCTGAGTTCTGCCAAAGGGCGGAAAATATGCATGTTTCGCTGTTTACCCTACAATTTGCCACCAGTAGCGCAGCAGAACTGAAAAATCAGCATGAATGGTACTATACAGTGCACAAGAGTGGAGGCCATTTGAGTTGATTTTCATGCTGCTCGAGTCGAAAATCTATTCAAGCAGCTGCAAATCCACTAGATAAGCCGCCCCGCTGACCGCAATAACCCGCATTAGAAGATAGCGCTAGGGGACGCCAAATCTGTCTCACCCTCGCCACCTCACATTTCTGGAGCCTCGTGGGAAAAAAATTCCATCATGAGGCAATTGGCAGAATTTGGCTAGAACTCTGCAATACAAGCGTAACAAGTCTGCGGGCGGAATAAAACATTCCACCCACTCCTGCTCTAAACACAAAGGCAGCACCAAAGCATTAATAAAGTAAAAACAAAAACCCTGGAACCGAAGGGATCTACCTTATGTGCAGATGTGCTCCTTGTTAAAGAGCAAAATTCAGTCCCTCAAAGTGAATGTAGCCAGAGGCTGAAGTAAGTTGATCTACCTTATGTGCATATGTGCTCCTTGTTAAAGAGCAAAATTCAGTCCCTCAAAGTGAATGTAGCCAGTGGCTGAAGTAAGCTGACCCATGCTGTTTGCTGTAGTCAGCCGAAGCAGAAGGTGAATCACCCAAAAAAAAGCAATGGATGAAGTGGTCTGGCTGAAAGACCCTTTGAGTAAGTACATTATACAAATCATTTTAGTAAAATCAAAAGGCCTTGGCTAATGCTAGACCTAAAAATAACAATTATAATTCTACATATTTTGTTTAATAGAAGATCCTATTACAAAGTACTTCAAATCGCTAAATACCATCACATCATCTCAGCATCAGAGGAAATGACATCAGATAACCTTTGACGCTGATGAAAGGTCGGTGTATCTTTTATCTCTTGCGATTGTGCAAGTATCTGCATGTTATCCATACTTTAATATGTAATTAATCCTAGCTTTAGCTCCACCTTGGAAGAATACATTTTCATCTTACCTCATTCTATTGGCTGTTTGATGCATCCTAACGCTTTCCATGGCAATGGATGAAGGTCTATTTACACCTAAAGGTTTTACATGAAAAGTACTTTCTAGCACTACACATTCAATGCTTAATGTAATACATACTTCCTATTCATGAAGCATTACCTCCTCGTCCGTCTTCCTCGCCACAGTAATCACCATTGAGCCTCCGGCTCCCACAGAAACTCCAAGTAAAATATAACATTCTAGTCTCCCTCTTCCTCTCCCAATATAGCCACCGGTGGCAACAGCCAATCCCATAAAGGGACACTAAACAGCCAAACAATCAGTTTTTTTGTTTCTGCACTACTCCGAGTGCTGTGTGCCTGCGATGCGGGTAAGTGAGGCTGGGTCGTGCGTTAGCTGGGCTCTGGGTCTTTGTGGGGTTTTGATGTCGGGGAATGTTGGTGTTTATTTTGTTTATTTTTTTCTGTTCCCCTCATCTGCCATTTTTCGTCTCGTCCTGCTTTAGCCGACTCTGGATTTTCATGGAGGTGGGTTCGCATGGGAACCGGCCTCCATTGCAGGGACACGCGAGTCTTGACCTGCTTTAGCGGTCTTCTGACTCGTTTTACATCTCGGAAACGCGCGTCCTGCTCAGCGGACATTGCGCGGTTCTGGTATGTGGTTCTTCCCCCGTTGGTGGATGGAGTTGCTGAGCTTCTTCGTTTTACTTACCTTGTGTATTTCCCCTGCTGCATGTTTTTCTTGGAGGTGGGTCTGGCGGCTTCATTAGGAAGGTGTGCCGGACTTCCTCTGCTTTTATGTTTGTGTAATGGGCGTGCAGTGGGAAGTTTTGTTGGTTGCCTAGCGACGTACGGCCTTTTTTACCGGTTGTGTTTGCGGTATGTTGCCTGTGTGAGTTCATTCAAATTTGGTGGTCATGGAGGGTGGTTCATCTGCTGTGGCTGATCCTGGCTCCATGGATGTGGCTTCTGGTTCTGGCGTGACGATTCCTTCTATGGATCTCTTGCAGAAAATGATTAATTCTGCAGTGGCTGCTGCTTTACTGGATAAGGTGGATGTTCTCCTACTAAGAAGGCTAAATCTGATGCAGCTCCTGCTCTTGATTCAGAAACAGAGGAGGATGTGGACGTCAAGCGACGTTTTGTGCAGGGTGCCGACCTGAAGGTGGGGCTTGGTCACATTCACAAGAATTTGGTTTTTCCTGATTCTGTTGTGAATTTGGAGGATGATTTATTTGCACAGTATCAGCATCCTGAGCCTGAATCTTCGCCACTTCATTCTTCTGTTTTAAAGGTTTTGGAGATGGAATGGAAGGATGTGGATAAGGGAGCTTTTCCACGTTTTTTGAATAAGCGTTATCCTTTGCAGGATTTTTCTGTGAAGTTTCCTTCTCCAGTAAAGATTGATTCATTGATGGCTAGTATGTCTTCTCATGGAACTGTTGTTTCAGAGGATTCCTCTCCTGCGGACCAGGTGGATCGTAAGGTTAATCCGGGCGGCGGCCTATTCTTCATACGCCATCCAATCTTTGCTTAAAGACTTTCAATCGTTGGCAGAATTGATGGACCAGGGGAAAGATGTGTCTTCTACGCTGGTTATGATGGAGCAGCAGGTTCGTCTGCTTTCTGACATTTCGTTTGATTCTTTAGGGGCGGGGGCTTCTGCGGCAGGGTCTTCTGTCGCTGCCAGGAGGCAGTTGTGGCTCCACTCATGGAAGGCTGATGCTGCGCAGAAGGGTCTTTTGATGAAAATTCCCTTTACTGGTGTAAAGCTGTTTGGTTCCCCATTGGATGATATGGTTAAGAAAACGGCGGAGGACTGTAAGCTGCTTGCACCTGACCGAGCTGGTTGCTTCCGTGCTTTTGTGTCACAGAGGGCTTTTGGTCCTTCACGGAGGGGCCGTGCACACCAGCCCTTTCGTGGGAGGGGGCGAGGCCGGGGTGCTCCTTCCTCTGACAAATCCCGGTTCTCAGGCGCTTCTGCCTCCTCCTCTCCTGCTTCAAAATCATGACTGGGTTGCTCCTGGGGTGGGTCCGGTTGGGGGGTCATCTGCATTTCTTCCAGGACTCTTGGAACAAGACTGTTTCGGATCAATGGGTCCTTCAGGTGGTTTCCGAAGGTTTTCGTCTTGGATTTACCCTGACTCCCCCAGACTGTTTCAGGTCCACTTCTTGACCCAGAGACGCTCTGAAGAGGGTGGCGCTTTTGGAAGGCATCGCTTCCCTAGTGCAAAAAGGAGCGGTGATTCCCGTGCCGGAGGATCAGTTGGGGTTCGGAGTTTATTCTATTCTGTTCCTGGTGTCCAAACGCACAGGGGATCTCAGACCTGTGATGGATTTGAAATGGGTAAATACTTTCATTCCTCATCAGAAATTCAAGATGGTTTCTCTCCAGGTGATCCTTCCTCTTATTTCTCAAGGGGATTTTCTGGCCTCGATAGACCCACGGGATGCGTATCTCCATGTGCCTGTACACCCGACTCTCAGAGGTTTCTGCGATTTTGCGTCCTGGGTCGGAACTATCAGTTTCAGGTATTGCCTTTTGGTCTCTGCTCTTCACCCAGAGTTTTTACTAAAGTTCTGGCTCCTCTTGTTGGCCATTTACATGGGGAGGGCATTAGTGTTTTTCCATATCTGGACGATATTTTGATTTCTGCTTCTTCTCTTTCTAACGATTCAGAAAAGGGGATGGTGATGAACAGAGTGTCTGAATTAAGCAGACCACTCTTACCCAGTCTAAAGATCAGGGCTTGATCCATCACCGTTATTTATCTCACTGCACCACTCTGTTCATCACCACCCCCTTTTCTGAATCTTCTCTTTCTAAGGCGGAGTTGCATGTCCGAAGGGTGTGCCATGTCCTGGAAGATCACAGATTTCTGATGAATGTCCCAAAGTCCTCCCTGGTTCCTGCACAGGAATTGACTTACATTGGAGCGCTTTTCAGGACTCGGTTGGGGATGGTGTTCCTGCCCCCTGCCCCCTGCTCGGGTTATGACTCTGATCTCTGCTGTTCGATCCCTGTTGTTGGGTCTTTCTCATCCTGTGAGCCTGTGATTGAGGGTGCAGGGTCTAATGTCAGCATCTTTGTTAATGGTTACGTGGGCTCGCCTACACATGTATCCGGTGGTTTCCCACATTTTATTGCATTGGGACCCCTGTTCATCTGAGGTTCGGGTGGGCCTGGGTTGGTGGTTGGACGAGGTTCATCTGTCTCAAGGTTGCCCCTTTCTGGTTCTTACGTCTCAGATTCTCACTACAGATCCCAGCCTGCTGGGCTGGGGTGCCACTCTAGGGGATTCGATGACACAAGGGGTTTGGTCTCACTCTGTGATATCCTTTTCATCCAACTACAAGGAACTGAAGGCGGTTCAGTTGGGCCTGTTGGCCTTCTCAGATCTTCTGTTGGGTCATCATCATGTGCAGGTCCGGATGGACAATCAGGTGGTGATGTCGTATATCAACCATCAGGGGGTTGCATGGTTCTTTCCCTCAGTTGCCTCAGTCGTCGGATTTGTTCTTGGGCGGAGTTACACCTGGAGTCCCTGTCTGCGATTTATCTGCCTGGTCGGGAGAACACTGTGGCAGACTGTCTGAGCTGTGTGTTTCCCTCCATGGGGTCATTGTCCCTGACACACTTGATGTTCAGGAAGTTAAGGCGGATGTTTGGATCTCTGATTGTGGACCTCTTTGCGTCCTGGTCCAATGCCAAGGTCTGCTGATTTTGCACAATTATGCCTTGCCGGGAAGCTTGGAGGGTGGTTGCTCTGTCCTTCCGATGGCCGCTGGGCCTCTTGTATGCCTTTCCCCCTGATTCCAGCTGTCTTTCAGAAAATCAAGAGGGAGGCTTCCTTTGTCCTTCTGATTGTTCCGGGGTGGAGTAGGCGCCCATGGTTTCCCATGTTGTTGGAATTAGCTGTGACACCGGGGTGGATGTTGCCATTCATGCCTTTCCCTCTGTTGTGCTCTCTGCTTCCGCTTTCAGTGTTCCGATCCCTGGGTCTGCGGGCCTGGCTCTTGAGAGGGATTCCCTGATCGTGGTGGTTGTTCGATGGCTGTTGCTGGTGTTATGCAGCAGTCACGAATGCCTTCTACGCTAAAATCCTATGCTAGCCATTGGGACAACTTTGCTTCTTGGTGTCTTCGTCACGATTTGTCTATGGATTCTTTGGAGCCGGCTTGCATTCTTGATTTTTTGAATGAGGGTTTTGATTTGGGTTCGGCCATTTCTACTATTTGTGCTCAATGGCCTACCATACGTTCATTTCATGTCCTACCTTTGGTTTCTGTGGCTCCATTGGTGGCACAGCTTTTTAAGTCTCTGACTTTCCAGCGGCCGCGTCCTATCCTGTGTGCTCCTCTTGGGACCTTCCTTTGTTCTTACATTATTTACAATCGGTTCCTTTCGAACCTTTGGAGACGGTTGATTTGAAGTTTTTGACGCTTAAGGTCGTTTTTCTTGTGGCGATTGCTTCTGCCAGGCTTATTGGGGAGTTGGGGTCTTTCCTCTGGTCTGCTCCGTTTTTGGTTGTTTTTATGGATCGTGTGGTCTTGCGCCCTCATCCTACATTTGTGCCGAAGGTTGATTCCTTCTTTCATTGGTCTACGGAGGTGGTACTTCCTGTTCTTTGCCCAGATCCTTTCACGGATGAGGAGTCTCTTTTACATCTTTTGGATGTTCGACGTGCCTTGTTGATTTATTTATCACGCACGTCTTCCTTCTGTAAGGTGGACAATTTATTTGTCAATTTTGGTTTGTCCCGTCAAGGTTTGAAACCTTCCCTTTCTATGGTCAGACGTTGGATTAAGGAGACTATTTTGTTGGCGTATGATTCTGTTTCCGAGGTTCCCTCTCTTCCTATTCAGGGACGTTCCACCATGTATGTTGCTGTCTCTTGGGCGGCGTTTAAGGGGCTCTCCATGAGGATGTTTGCCTGGCTGCCACTTGGTCGTCACCTCATACTTTCATGACCCATTACCGTCTTCAGGTTGCGGGTGGGGGCTCGGTTTCCTTTGCCTCTTCTGTACTGAGTGCTGGTGTTCCTTGAGGGGGCTTGTTTGTTTATCTGCCTCTTCTTATTAAACTTGTTTTTATACTGCCTTCCTGGTGTGGGCTGTTTTTCTTTCATGAAGCTGATGTGCTTTGGTATCGGCTCAATGGTGATTACTGTGGCGAGGAAGACGAACGAGGAGGTAATGCCCCGGTTACTTACCGGTAATCTTCATCACTCCGAGTCCTTGTCTTCCTCGCCACAGTATAGTTTCCCTTCGGTCCCAGCCCTCTTGGTGGCTTCAGGTATACGGCTTGGGTTTCAGATCGTTTGGCTGTTTATGTGTCCCTTTTAAGGGATTGGCTGTTGCCACCGGGGGCCATATTGGGAGAGGGAGAGGGAGACTAGAATGTTAAATTTTACTTGGAGTTTCTGTGGGAGCCAGAGGCTCAATGGTGATTACTGTGGCGAGGAAGACAAGGACTCGGAGTAATGAAGATTACCGGTAAGTAACCGGGGCATTACTTTTAGTACCTTTTTATTAACTCAGCCCTTTTTGTCATTGATGTTATTTTCGTCACAGGAGTCCTGTGAGCGCAACCTTAACATGGCTGCCTATTGTGTTTTCGTTTTTTTTTTTTTGGGATCTCCCAGCCATCTTTGGGTCAGGTGGAAACAACGTTAGTGCAGCTCTTGATTACTTTTCCTCAATCCCATTTGGGCTAGGTATATTTTTTAAAGCTTGACTTGCAGGTGGCTTCTTGTCATTGTTGTTGTGGCTGAGTGATTTTTTAAAGTTTCAGCTGCCACTGGCTAACTTGCCATTTGACCATCGTTTCACATTAAAATGAAAGCAGGACTATGTTGAAGGCTCCCTTAATGTAATTGCAGACCTCTTTTTTTTCTATGTAAAATGAAGGCCAGGTGACGTGAACCTTCAGTATAAACGTGTCTACTTTCCTATGGCATAGACATGAAGGTAGGACTGTAATACAGGCTCCGTTGCATCCCACGTACTTTACAAATTGAAACAAAAACAGGACTATAACGACACCAAGGACGCTTTCAGAGTAGTTCTGCTTTCATTCTTATATGAAATAAAGATCCAAAACATTTCACAAGCTCTAACTTTAGTATGCCAATATATACATGAAGGCATGAAGAAAAGTGCACCTATTTTATTTATGTATTTTTATATAGCGTGGACTTTACCCGAAGGCATCAGAGCGCTTCACAATAGGAACAGAAAATTACAAGTGAACAAATTACAAAAGCAGACGTTAAGTTACATGAGGTAAAAGTGACAATTGTGAGAAAACAAAATACATGAGGTAGCAAACAATGCATTAAAGGAGGAAAGAGTGACAAGTGTGCAGGTTACAAGAGAAAACAAAGTACAATTAGAGGTAATATACTGCAATATATTCTAGACCCTCAGGCACAAGAACAAACTTTACGTAGGCAATGGTGGCACTTGTGCAAGTATCAAAAGCAAAAAAAATGTGAGAGGTAGTAAACAGCGTGTTACAAGAGAAAAGTGGCGTGTGCATGTTACAAAAGAGTACCAAACACAGGTACAAGGATAATACTGCAATAAATGGTAAACACTCCAACCACAAGAACACACTGGGAAGTCACTTCCATAGTCATGGAGAATAGAGTTTTCAATAATGGGAGGTCTTCCATCAGATAATAGAGAGGGCGTGAATTACTTTTGGAGGTGTCTTTGGAGGAGAAGATCCGTTTTGAAGACCTGGGAGGAGGTGGGGGTCCGGAGCTGAGAAAGAAGTGAGTTCCAGATTCTCACCGCGTTGCCTGAAAAGGATTGGGCCATCGATCTTTCCTTCTTGAAAGTGGGAGGTTCAAGCAGTAGATTTTCAGCATTACGTGATGGTCTAGAGCCTCCAGAGAGTTTCAGTTTATTCGCCAGGTAGCTCGGAGAGGAGGAGTGCAAGGCTTTGTGGGTGATACAGGCAGTCTTGTAGATAGCTCTAGCCTCGAAGGGAAGCCAGCGGAGGGTGGATAACATCGGTGTGATGTGGTCGCTTCTTTTGACCCCATAAATGAAACAAGCTGCTGAATGGAGAACAGATCTAAGAGGGGACATGAGGGATTTGGGGAGGCCAGTAAGAAGAGAATTGCAGTAGTCCAGTCTGGAGAGGACCAGCGATTGCACCAGGGTTTTAAGGTCCTGCTCTGGGAAAAAGCGACAAATTCCCCAAAGAAGGTGCAGTTGGTTGTGAGTAGACTTTGCAATCGAATTGATGTGGGAGATTAGATTGAGTTTTTTGTCGAGTATGACACCAAGGGATTTTGCGCTGTTGACAATGATGGGTTTCTTGTTAAGTAGATTCATCTGATCCATCCATGATTTAACCGGGGGAGGAGAGAGTGAGGAGGAGAGGAGGAAGAATTCAGTTTTGGAGGGATTCAGAATCAGTTGATGAGTTGGCATCCAGTTTTGAATGGAGTCAAGAGTAGAGCTTAGGATGGAGAGATCGTGAGTGGAGGCAACCTTGAGGTAGATTTGCATGGCGTCTGCATAGAGAAGATAGTGGACCCCGGATTTACTTAGGAGATTTCCCAGTGGTTTTAAATATAGATTGAACAATGTGGGTGCAAGTATAGAGCCTTGAGGAACACCTTGACCGACCGCTACAGGAGATGAAAGACTGTTCGTTATTTTGATCATTTGGGATCTATCTGAGAGGACCTGGTTACTTCGAATGAAGAGTCCCCGTACTTAAGTTTCATACTCAAGCAGCACCTTTGAGGCAAGTTCCAGAGATGGCATTAAACCAGTCTGAATATCCAGGTTTAAAGTTTCTTTCGAAATATCAATTCAGAGCTTTCTTGTCTAAGCACAAGAGACAGGTAATTCCTCTGTTTAGAGGCCAGCCAGCTTAAAGAGAAACCTACCATGTGAGCTCTTTTCAATATAGGGATGGTGGCTAAAAAGGCCCCTGCAGACCGAAGACTTTTTCCGGGTAGGTAGGGTTTGACAATGCCCAGTTCTATTAAAAAATATGTGACAATAGCCCATAGATTTAAAGAACACTCACTTGCCCAATGGCAACCAGTGCAATTTAGCAATGGTTGAACCTGGAGGTGAATGCCTCGGAAGGTTAAGCAGCAGAAGAGCTGCCGCATTCTGCACCCTCTATAGTCTCTGTAGTTTGGGTTGTGAGATTCCCAGAGTCAGCACGTTGCAGTAGTCCAGTCTGGACGGTACTAAAGCCTAGATTGCTGACTTTCTGGCAGCTTCTGGTAGAAAATGTCAGGATCTTGTTCAGAAGTTTGAGAATCTTGAAGCATTTCCTGTCTAAACTAGTGATCTGACTGATGAATGAGAGACTTTCATCAAACCAGATGCTGAGATTCTTAACTTTCACCTTGGAATCAGGTAGTGGCCCAAGTGCATCTGGCCACCAGGATCAGATTGATGATTGTTTCCCGAGAACGTCTGTTTTTCCGGCATTTATTTTAAGGTAGTTATAGTTCATCCACTCAACTGGTTCTGACAGATGTATGACGTTACAACGCATGCTTTTACCACGCATGCCTTTACAACGCGGTTTTTACAACGCATGCCTTTACAGCGCATAGTGCTTTGGGGCGCTGGATAGTGAATAGCTTAATTTACTATTCCAACTCCAGTCCCCGTGGATAGTAGGGAAGGTGTTGGATAGTACATTAAACCTATTCCCTATCCTAGAGAGCCCCCCAGCGCAATGCGTTGTAATGGTTTGCGTTGAAAAAGTTGTGTCGTAAAGGCACTGCGTGGTAAAAGTTGCGTTGTAAAGGATGTTCCCCGGTCTCGACAGACATGACCTTAACAAAGCTGCAGTGTCTCTTTTATCCTGGCACTGGGTAATAATGATCTGCGTATCGTCGGCATACGACACAATGCTAAAACTGAAGTGCTCGACGATATCAGATAGTGAAGGTTGAATAAAGTGGGGCACAGCACTGATTCCTATGACACTCCCTGTCACAGGAGAAAAACCTCAGATCGAAAGGTTTTAGAGGCACTTGGAAAGTGCGGTTCTGTAGGAAAGAGGCTAGCCACTGTAAGGCATTGGCTTCTATACTGCAGTTTCACAGCCGTTTGAGCAGAAGGCAGTGGGAAACAGTATTAAAAGCCGCACTGAGATCAAGCATTTTCAGTGCTGCAGTGTTTCCCCCATCCAAGACCTGCCTGAAGGATTCAGAGGCTAACTGCAATGCAGATTCTGTGCTGAACTGAGGTCAGAACCCCGACTGGGTCTTGTGGAGTTCCCTGGCCTCAATGAAGCTTGACAGCTGTTTCATTATAAGCTTCTCAGACACCTTAGAAAAGATAGGCAGCAGAGAGATGGGCCTGAAGTTTTCCAGCTTCATATGGTCTAGTAGAGGCTTTTTTAGGAGTGGAACTATAATAGCATGTTTCCAGCTCAGAGGAACTTGACCTAGCTCCAGAGAGATATTAAGACGATCACAAAGCACAGGCAATATTTCCTTCATACCTTGTTCCAAAACAACGGGCGAAGCAGGATCAGATGGCAATCCTGATTTAACCTCTGTCAACAGAGGAAGAAGATCCACTGAAAGTAGATGGTTGAAGCTATAAAGTCCTGCCCCATGGAGAATGGTTCACACCAGGCTTCAAGACACAGGGCATCTCTGACTGCCTCTGAAAAAGTACCATGAATAGTGAAACTTTGTCAAAGAAAAACTGAGCGATCGAATTACAGCCAACTGCTGAGGGACACTCGGTCCAAAGAAGATAGTGATTTTACAATAGAGGAAAGTTCACAGGAGGAGTTTTGAGCCCGCTCAATTTTTTCTGCGTAGAAATGAAGGTGTGTAGCCCTGATCTGCTAGTGGTGTTCCTTCACGGCTTCTTGGTAATTGTCTTGATCATTAGATTGAAAGTCCTACGCAGTATTTTCATATTAAATAGGATCTGTTAACAAGCACACATAATCATCTACTAAAAGCAAAAGATATACATGAATGTAAACGATCAATGATCAGGTTGGATGAATCACTGGTGAAACACAGCAGTTCACAGTAATTTCAATCCACAAAGGTGGAATTTGACATCACAACCTATCCTTGCATTACGGTCCAAGGGAACATAGACACAAAGGCGTAATTGATGTGCTTCAGCACAATTTTATGTTGTGAAAGTGCTTATTTTAGTGCTATGTAGTTATTAATACAAACAATGCACCATCTCACCAACAGACCAATGCTTGTCTTCCGTACCAGGTTTGTGAATGAGGCTCTACATTTTCCACACCATTTCATTATCTTTATCGGAAGGAACATTAAATGAGAAGAGGTGCAATGAGACTGTAATTGATACAGAATTTGACACTATAGTTTTACCTGACTTGATTTTTTCATCAACTTTCTGGATTACCTCTTTTACAGCATAGAAAAGGTTTTTTCTTAAAGTGGAAGAAAATGTATTCCATCTTGACTGCTGTGTATGCGTTCACATGCATGCATAACGGCCATCTTAAAATGGGAAACTATTCCAAGATCATTGCCAAGCATGCACATATATTGGGGTTCTTCTCGGAAAGGATCAAAATCCATTTAAAAATGGATGCTCACTGATACTATAGTTGGCAGCAATGAAAGCATGAGGGGGCTATGGGCAAGTAGGTGCTGGGAGATACTCATTTTTAAGGAGTACAGTGGACTGAAAGGATGAAGGATAGAAGCAGAGGGTCACATAGAGTGATCCAAAATAATCCCTCATGCACTTAATGAAAGGTTAGGACATCAGTAGTGGGAGAAGAAAACTCCTACAGTCAAAGGACAGTAACACAGCTCTTTGCGTGTGGAAATTACAAGAAGAGGAAAAACACCCATTGAACCAGAGGGGATGAAATAGAAAAGAAAGCCATTGAATCATGAGAAGGGTCGAACAAAAGTGGCAGCTCACCATTATCGGCATCAGGGTTCTGTCCTAATATTGCCTATTGTTCCCTATTAGTATAATTTTAAAAAGCAGAACCTCACTGCAAAAGAGGCTCAAGCAGTACCCTGAGGCAGCAAGTCTCTCTGATGGCTGGCATGGAGGCAGTGAGGTTGGAGTGCCAGCTATCAGGCAGATTTTCAGGGTTGGAGAAGGCCTTACTCTATCAAAGAATTCTGTAATGCCTACAAGCCATCCCATATGTGAATCCCTGCAACATCGCCTTTAAAAGTAGCTCTGGACACTTTAAGCTTCAGCCCTCTAGTGCCAAGAGGCTACCCGTCAATCAGTCTGTCACTTCACCTTCTTCCATCACATCATAGATTCCATCACTATGAAGTATGTGCTGCAGAGACCTCAGCTTTTAGTTTCCTGCTTAAGTGTTCAATGCAGGAGGGAACTGAGTTCTTGCCTTAAAAGTCTACGGAGCACCTGGCTGCTGAGGAGCTGAAACAGTCCTTTGAAGGTGCTACATAAAATCACTCCGACATTGTGTGCATGCAGTTGCAAGTTTTTGCCTCCCAGCACCCATCACTGCAGCTGGAACAAGGTATCTTAGACCTAGTGGATCAACACCCTCAATGCCTCCCACCCTGACTCCTCAACCAACCAGAATAAGCCGTCAAGAGCCTGTCCACTTGGTTCACCGACTGTGCCAATAGAGTTTCCCACATGAAGTCAGCCAAACTCAAAATATCCTCCAAACAAGGAAGCTGGTAAACCGAGGAACTAGGAACCACTAAACACTAATGCAAGCGTCTTGATAAGAGATGATGCACCAACAAGGAGCCCATGGATCGAGCTCAGCCGCGGTAGGTAGTAGGAGTTTCTGCAGGGCGGTGACGTGGGGAGGGGGAGGGGCAGGCTGGGGGGTAGTAATGTATGGATTACGGAGTTTAACAGGTAAGTAAACATATAACTAAATAAAACAAATTTTGTTGCGCGCACTGCATCGCATTTGGTGATGCAGTGCATGCAACGAAATTCGTTTTATTTATTTATATGTTTACTTACCTGTTAAACTCTGTAATCCATACATTACTACCCCCGACCCTGCCCTTCCCCCTCCCCACGTCACCGCCCTGCAGAAACTCCTACTACCGACTGCGGCTGATCGAGCTGCTTTCAAGACATCCCTCAACCAATACCATCATTTACTGAAAAAAACTAAAAGAAGCACCCTCGCTGACTGCATCAAAGTCAGCTCCAACCATGGCAAAGAACTCTTCAACATCATCAGAGTTCTCCAACCTCTCATTCCCTCATCACCCTCCCCTAGGAACTCTGTGACACCCTGGCGAACTTCAACGACAAGATCGCTAAAATCTACAAAAACTTTGAACCCCAACTCACTGCCCAGACACCCTCAACCACCTTGCTACCGCAATTCCAAACCCCCACCATCTGCTCACGGCCTGGGACCAGCTCACCACTCAAAACACCACTGCCATCATGAACTCCATCTACTCTGGAGCATCCTCGGACTCCTGCCCCCACAAAATCCACATCCTCAGGAGCAAGAAAATCAGAAATGAGCTCCCCGCCACATTCAACGCATTCATTATCACAGCTACCTTCCCCAAAGAATGGAAACACAGAGAAGTTAAACCCCTTCTCAAGAAACCATTCAC
Source organism: Lissotriton vulgaris (assembly GCF_964263255.1). NCBI lineage: Eukaryota > Metazoa > Chordata > Amphibia > Caudata > Salamandridae > Lissotriton > Lissotriton vulgaris. The sequence goes on along the minus strand of NC_141691.1, from coordinate 763,549,800 downwards.
TGACCCCAGCAATCTCAAGAACTATTGAACCATCTCTCTGCTCCCCTATTCAGCCAAAGTCCTCAAAAAGGCCATCAACTGTTAACTCACGGAACATCTGGGACCCTATTACAAGTAGGGTGCACTTTCCCTGCCTGTGCACTGTGCACCTTAAAAATGGTACTCCAGACGCAAACAGGGAAAGTGCTCCCATTACATTGTATGTGCCGGCCTCAGGGCGCCGCAAAGCTGTGCTGCCCTGTTCCACTGTGCAGGCGGTCCCCCGCCTACACTTTTAAGAGGGGTAGGAGATCCACTTGCAGGTGGGTGCAAAGAGTGACTGCACCTGCCTTCAATGGGATTTCTGGGAGTTCATAGGACCTCCTTTACCCTCTCCAGAGGGCTGCCATCAGGGGCACACTGACAGTGAGCAGTGCGCCTCCTGAGAGGTTCTTTACCCCTACGCCCGCGTTTTTATAATAGGGCATGGGCACAGAGGTAAAGCGATTACCTCATTTGAATGGGTCCATACCCCCTTGCAAATGAAGGAACATCCTCTGGTGCTAGTGCTGGTACTATATGTGTACCAGCGCTATTTGTATTACAGAAAGGACTGCACCAGCATCTGCGGCCCTTTCAGTAATACAAAAGTGCCCCCGGGCATGCAAAGCATGTGCACATCCGCCTTGTGCCCCTGGTGCACTTTCCGTGATAGGGCCCCTGAGGAACAACAGTCTTCTGGATACCTTCCCATTTGGATTCTGCACCTACCACAGCACAAAAACCGCACTGATAGCTGCAACCGATGAAATCAGATGCCTCCTTGACCAGGGAGAAATGGCAACCCAGATCATGTTAGACCTCTCAGCTGCGTTCAACACTGTATCACACCACATCCTCATCAAAAGTCTCCACCACATTGGAATCCAAGGAAATACCCTCAGATGGATCGCCTTCTGCCTCACTGGAAGAGCCCAGAGAGTTTGCCTACCTCCTTTCACCTCAGAACCCAAGAACATCATCTGATGTGCCCACCAAGGTTTGTCCCTCAACCCTACACTGTTTAATGCCTACGTGACCCTTGGCCAACATCATCAGAAACCACAGAGTAAACATCATATCCTATGCCGACAAAACCCAACTCATCCTCTCGCTATCAGAAGATTCTTCCACTACTGTGGCCTACTTCCACAATTGTCACCAACTGGATGAAAGACACTTGACTAAAATTCATCACCGACAAAATGAAAGTGCTGATTTTCTGGGTCAATGCCTCATTGTGGAACATCTCCTGTTGGCTTTCCGAACTAGGACCTTCACCAACTCTTATAGATCATGCTTGCAACCTTGGCATCATCCTGGGCATAAAGATCACCATGAAAACCCAGATCAACACAGTCTCATCTTCTTTCTTCCTCACCCTCTGCATGCTCTGTAAAATCTTCACACTGCTCCCCATCAAACAAGAAGACCCGTCACTCAAGACCTCGTCACCAGCTGGCTGGACTACGGCAACTCACTCTACATAGGAATCCTTGTTCACCTCCTGAAAAGACTACAGACCATAAAGAACTCAGCTGATTCTGATCCACACATGCAAAGCTATGCACAATCAAGGACCAGCATACATCAACCACTGCCTGAACTTCAACCAACCCACCTGCGCTCCATTTCCCTCTCTCACTCTTACACCCACACATCTGCCGAAGCAACAGTGGGGAATGCTCCTTCTCCTACATTGCTATCAAGTCAAGGAACGCCCCCCCCCCTGCACCTCTGAACATTATCTTCTCTGCTGGAATTCAGGAAAGGACTCAAGACCTTACTGTTCAACTGCACCCCCGCTACCCAAGGGTTCAAAGCACTTGGAGAAACTCACGGGTGATTAGCCGTGCTTGACAAGTCCTGCTTGATTGATAGATTGTGTGAGACAGCATGTTTATAAGTAAACACTTTTCTTCATGTGTGATCCTGTCTATGTGAGTGAAAAAGAGGTAGTGAGAGTGACAGGGAAAGTAAGTGAGTGAGAATGAGCAAGAGTGAGTGACAGCGAGTGTAAATATGCGACATACTTAGTAAAATTGACAAAGTGAGACTGTAAGAGTGAACAAGAGTAGGAGCGAGTTCACATGATTAAGTGACAGTGAGTGAATGAGAATTGTTTCAGAACAAGTGTGGGAGAGTGTGGGTGAGTGAGAATGACTGTGGGTGAGTAAATATAAGTGAGCTTGAGTGAGTGAGAGTGTGTGTATTAGTGTGTAATGGCTATTGCTAATGTAATGTCAGAGTTTCACAAATGCCATGAACTATCACTTCATTGAAATAGCTGTATTGTAGTCAGGATGCTGGATTGGGTGCTGCTGAAAGCCACAGGATAAAAAGAATTTCTATGCGGTTTTTTATTAGCGCAACCTACATTTATTTGGCAATAATATTCTAATAGAAATTGCGCTAGGAGTTGTAAATGTCAAGGCTTTTATTTAGACAAGCCTTCAATATCTGACATATAACTTATACAGCATTATCTAATGTTAAAATGGTATAACATGAAATGGGTACTGAGCTCGAATATCAAAGAATCTGCTGCTCACTGAAGCATCATACGCCACCAGCCCTCACCCTACTCCTGAATTACTCCCAATTTTAACAGTATTCCTTCATTCTTAGGTCTTTGGCTGACCTATTGAATCCAATATTTACTTGAGTGGGCTTTGTGTCTTCCAGTGGTAGCATGTGATCTTTGAAAGCAGTGGGACATAACACTATTTCCAAGTTCCAGCAAGCAAATAAGCCCATCTTTTTTCTAAGTGGGTTGTAACTCAGAGAAAAGTTTGAAAAGTTTAAACGACAATTTTCACATAAATGTGTTCAAACACCATAAGTTCTGAAAGAGCACTTAGTAAATATCAAAGTACTTTCCTGGTGGGGTCTAGCCAATGAACTATGATGCTTCCCAGCAGTTTACCCCGTTTTTTTTTATAAATGTGCAGTAGCTGCTCTCCATGTCAATAATTACCTTAATTGTGCTCGGACCAGCATTCTTTCATATGCTTCCCATCATATTCAATGGGTGCCAAGATATACATACAATGTGACAATGCTGGCATTTTTGCCATTAATACCATTCATAGAGAATGGGTGATCTATATGTAGAATCTTACCCCTAATGTATCATGGCCAGCATTTTATCATGGTTGCCTGATCCCGCCCATATGACATGGTTGTCCTTTCTAGTGCCAAGAAATAACTTCAGTGTGCCAGTGCCAGCATTGTTTGCCACAGGTGTCCTTTGGAACAAGAATTTCCTCTAGTGTACCCATGCCTTTATTTTCCAAAGTTGCACCATACGTCAAGAAATTACATGTGGCGTGCCAGCACGATCATTTTGCCATGGGTGCTACTTATGCCATGATTATGCCCCATTGCTAGTACCAGCATTTTGCCACAGGTATTCTAAATGCAAAAATGTACTCTAGTGTACCACTGCAAGCATTTTGAAACAGGTGGTCCATATGCCAAGAATTACCTCTAGTGCACCACTGTTTGCTTTTTGAAGCAGGTGCCTCATGCCAAGGTTTATCTCCAATATGCCATCATCAGCATTGCGCCATTAGTGCCCCATGTGCCAAAAATGTATTTTAATATGCCTGTACCAGCATTTTCTTTTGGTGCCACTTATGCCAATATGGCAGTGCTAGCATTTTGCCTTAAGTGCCTATGTAAGCCAGAATTACGCCCAGGATGCCAGGGCCTGCGGCTGACTCGCAGACATTATCCTCATGGGGGCCCAAAATAATTCAGACTATGGGGGCTGGACTCTTGTTTGGGTCCTTTTGCATAAATTGTCCTTTGCATATAAATGCACTCTGTGCATGGACAATGACCATCATTTGGTTCATTATTATGCAATGTGTCATAGTGTTTCATCTCATATCCAAACATGCACAATTACATGCATGCCAGGTGGCCAGCACCGGTGTATAACATCATCACAATAACATTTTTGGCATTGTGGTAGCATGCAAAAGTATCATATCAATGACTCTTTCTCAGCCAGAGCTACATACTCCGCAGACCAGAGGACATGATTGAAAACTAAGGTCTTTATTTACAGTGTGGCTTATGGGACGGATACTCTGTCAAAATGTGACCAATATCCTGCCTGCTGTATCACAAGTGCTTTAGCTTATCCTGCACTTGTAACATTGCAGACAGGTCATCTGCCACGTTTGTGAGGGAGTATCTCATCTGTCAAACTCAGCCTAACTCCTTAATTTAGAGCATAGAGCTTTGAGCCCCATCTTCTTTGACAGTGCATACAAATGTTTCACGTACCGTTTTTTGTCAATTCTCATATATTTCGTTTGTATGTCTTATTCCACTCATTGAGCTGTTTAGGAATTAATATATAATGTATGCCAACACGTTTCGCTAGAACATCTCACTTCATCAGGGCAGGGTTTTGGTAGATTACGGTTGACTCTATGTTTTGCCAAAATGTATTTCAATGTTGGTAGCACTTAAGAACCTTATAAAGGATCTGGTGGCGTGACTGTTGTACCAGTATTCCAGGATTCAAGGGAACCAATACCTTATCCACAGCCTTAAGTATGATTCTTATGTACCATTATTGATATTGAATCACCACCATGCAAGAATGCATAAAAATCTTGAATTTGCCTTGGGGCTTAGAGAGAGGGAAAGACCTCACATGAAAAAAAGAATCCATGTGAAGAAAAAAGTTAAAAAAAAACACTTTTAGTGATATTTCATGAATTTTCTAACTCTGCACATCCAGAATATCTGCAGTGTGAAAAGTCTGCACACATAGGGGCACAAAAACACATGTATGCCCAACATCTACGCCATTTATTTACAGTCAATAGTCCTGAAAGTCATAGGCAAAGCTTATTTAAGCCTAGTAATTCTGTGAATCATGTAACAGTGTAAAATCTATGAAATGAGGAGTGGTATGCCTCGGCAATTGGACAGTTACCAAAATGTGTCTATGAATCGATACACAATAAGTAGCATTTTCAGTTTTGGGAAAACATTTTATACTTTACAAACTCAATATTCTGATTTGTATGCAAAGTTTTTTAATGATTTATTTAAAACGTCTTTTGAAAACTTGGTATTGAATCTGCTAAAACAATAACAGAGTTTGTTAACACATTAATACTAAAGTGACACATTTTTAAGATGTATACCCTTGTTACTTTATTTTTCTAAACCTCTCAACATTTTTCACAGGAAGGATAAACCAGAACGAAGCTCTGTCGAACATATACTGCATCCAAACCCTCCGAAGAATACGATACAGAGTACTTTGCTGACATGACAAGTCAAAAAGGTATTGCTCAAATGAACAACCAGGACGTTCCACATAAAGTGATCAATGAAATATGTAAGATATAATTGTCCAACCCTAATTGCTTCTTAAAATGTAATCTTGAATGATTTTGCATCTTGTATATATGTAACTCTTACCAATATTATCTGAAATAGACTTTTGTACTTACTACCATTCTTATAGGAGTTTAGAGTTTATCAGTTTGTATATTTTCATTGAGTGAATTTGCAACTTGTATATATACAACTCTAACCACTAGTATCAGTAGTAGACTTTTTGTACTTACTACCATTGTTATGTGAATTTTTAGTTTTTCTGTATCTTTTATGTAACTCATGTACTCTGAAGTTGTTATGTAATGTAACTGGTCCTTTTGTAAAGCGCTCTGACACCTTTGGGTAAAGTTTGTGCTATATAAAATCACAATAAATAAAAAATGCAAAAATGAAAGCGCTAATTTAAACATGGTCTGTTCCACTGTTGTTGGCTGACTGGTTGCTTAATCAGTTGGGGAGGTGGAGCAGCCCAATCGCGACAACTGCTGCTTTAGGCTGGAAATATTGCAGAATTTGTTGACATCTCCGAAGAAAACCCAAGAACTTAAAACAATAACAAACCCAAAGCACCATAACAACAGTTTAACACCTTAGCTGCTTCGCAAATATCCCTCCCCAGTGCTGCGCTGTCCATTGGAACTAGTGCTGAATGGACGTCCAATGGTCGTGCGCAGCACTGGGGAGGTAGCGCTCGTGACGACCGTTGGCCGTCAGCAGCGCTTAAGAGGTTAAACATATCAAGCCACAAACCAACAAAATAGTTAGAACACAATGCAGCACAGCGACCATAGTACAACAGAATAAGATCACATTGTAGTAATGTAGCAGAAAAACAGAGCAGCACAAAAAACAACAGAACGCATCACCACTACAACTACATTCCACGCAACATATATGCACAAACATTCTTGGCATGCATTACCATCACCAGACACCTGCTTTCGTAATACTGTGGTTAAACGCACGCACTGTCTTAGCTTACCACCAATGGCATGAAATCATGCTAGTCAAAAATGTTTTATGTCCTGAACCCTAGAGTACACGATATAATACATGAATTACAATGTTGACCATTGTAGTTTCTATTCATATCTGTGGTCATGATGTCATAGAATACTAGAGGTATGGAAACAGCCTTCTTCAGTGAAGCTCGCCGATAGTGGTTTGCAAATCAAAATAAATATCACTGTTTCTGCAAAACCATTGAAATAAGATATGAGAAGAACTGTGAAGTTACAAAATTGTTGTCCTTCGTTTTATTTCCTGTATCGCCCTATTATAGTGTGTAAATCTTCTCGTCTCCTCACTGGACATCATTCATAATTAGGGTAGAAGGCCTAGTGACCGTCTTCCATTGCACATCCACTGTATTTCTTCCGGATAGCGAAGTAAAACATGACCACTGAGGAAATTGTGTATGATAAGGACTTGCATATTTCCAATGTATTCCCATGTGAAAGTTTTGGGGCCTATTCACAAAAGCATCTAAGAGTACATAAAAAAGGTACTAAACAAGTGCTCTTTTACACATGTTTTCATACCTTTGTGAATTATTGTGTGTTTTTTCAGGTCAGTTAAGCACTTTGCTGACGATCTGCAAAGAAAGTAGTAAATGTGTTTCTAGATTTACACCTATATCGGAGTAATGTTTAACTACTTTCTGGAATCCACAATAAATCCCAGGAAACAACGTTGAAAGATGTGCCAGATCAGTTTTCCAGGCAGATTCTTGGGAAGGTCATCATGTGATATTCCATTTGGGATCTTTTTCCTACTGTGTGGAGTACCCCACAGTAGAGAGAACTCAGCACAGGGAAAATATTTTCCCCTGTGCAAATGCGCATTTTTGTTATGCACAGAGAAACCCATTTGCCTACACACCTACCAAATCTGGGATGATTTATTTCCCTTTCCCCCAGGAAGTGATTTACATCTGCACTGTTATTTAGTATAAAAAAACGAATCTTTTCTAAGAGGGAATTGGAAATGCGAGGGATTGTAAACGCCCACAGATACACTTGTTTGTGGGTATTACACATACTTCCAAGGCTACTCCTGCCATAGAATACATCAGAGCTCGCACTTTTCTACCCTTTGAATGTTTTTTATGTATGTGGAGAACTATGCTTTTGTGGCGACCTCCACACCGATAAATGGGCTAACGTTTACCACAATCCCTTTCTAAATTCTTTCTCTAACCTAAGGCTTTGCTCTCTTTACTCTTCACCCACTATGCTTACATGTTCCTGTATGCATTTTGAATTAATGGGGTGATACCCCCGTTCCCCTTCTTTCCTCAACTTTACTCTTTACCTCTACCTTTTAACCTTAACCCACCCCCTATGCTATACTTTTCCATAAACATGAATCTTATCATTTGCCCTGATTACTCACCAATTCCCTACCTCTGTGTTTTTTTATCGTATGTTTTTGATGTCCTGCTTTTGTTACTCACCATCTGTTTATCCAAGGACAAAGGAAAATAAAAAATACATGACATCATTTTGAGTTTAGCCTTGTGGATCTGAAAATATAAGAGCGTATTTGTGAGAAGTTGGCCTGGTATATAATGCTCACTAATTCTAGTGATCACTTTGTACCATGCCAAGCAACCCTTATGATGATGGTTGTAATTCAACCTTGTAGACCAGTTATCCTAGTGGTAACGTGGACAAAGCAGTCTTAGGCTAAACTCTGAAAGGCATGTGAAGCCAGCTGTTATACCATACACAACCCCCTTGAATACCAAATGAAAGGGACACCACACAGATATATATTGAAAATATATTTTGATTTATTAACTATTAAAATCCCCTGGACTCTTTATGAGCACAGAAGCACAAGCGTTAAATCACAAGACAGTTTAAAATACACAAAAGTTGCACAATATGGATGAGCCCTAGGGGCCACCTAAACCATATACTAAGAAAGTGGTATAAGAGATACCAATAGGAAAGTGAAGAGGCCTAGGGCCTTGGGAATCGCTGGAGCTATTCGAGACTGGAGTTAACTAAGTCGGGAAAGGCCCACGGGACTCGGGTGCAGTGTTCAAAGTGCACGCACTTCTCAATACAAAGTCTATGGTGCGTAAAAAGCACAAAGTTAGAAAGTTAGGAACCTTCCGAGTGACCTACGGAGCTGAAACTTAAAACACAGGCCCTTGGGATGTGTACCAGTGCAGGAGCACCGGCGGAGCTGAGTTACCTCACCCACAGGAAGCGGGTGCACAGGGTCGAAGTAGTGTCGGGTTTCGTCACGCTGGTCGAGGGTGCTTGGAGCTGAAGATGCTGCAGGCGGCTCGATGAGAAGAGTTCCGGTGGATCCAAGGGTGGATCTGAATATGTGAAGACCTGAAAGCAGAGGGGACAATGTTCAAAGTCACTAGCCAGTGACTACCGTGGAACCAGATTGGAACCAGGCGATGTCGGGTGCAAACAGGCGTTGTCGGGTAGCTTCTTTCTGCAGCCACGTGGATACCCGGGGTCGAGGACGTCCAGGAGTCGGTCACGAGCTGTCCCACGCAGGCTTCTCGCTGTTGGCGGTGTCGGCACCTCGATCGGAGCAAACAGGCCTTGGCAAAGGCAAGCCAGGCAGAAAGTGAAAGATGCTTAACACTCGGACCAGCAAGGTCAGAGCGGGTGCTCCTTTTTACAGGAGCTTGGGTAGGTCTGGAGCAACCAGACCTGCTGTGTAAATCTTCGGGTTCGTCGCCAAGATGGCCGCTGACCACGTGGCTAGTGGCCGGGATGGCGCGTCGAGTGGCACAATGCAAAAGGGCCCCATGCAGATCGTGGAGATGCTGGAGGGCTGATCTTCGGTGCAAGGGCTGCTCGGTGGTGGGGGTTCTCAATCCCCAAAGCACAACGTGGAGGATGCCTCAGAAGCTGCGCAGTCAGCTGTTCGAGTGTCTTCCAAGAGGTCCAGTCCCACGTCACTCGGTGCCTCCACGGGTCCCTTCTTTGCAGGGACTGTGGATCGGGCTCTGAGAGGTCTGGGAGTCTGGTTCTTGTCGGGCTCTGGGCTCGGTCTCCGGCGGGAGGCGGCGGCAAAGCAGACGTCGGGTCGCTGGTTGGTACCTGTGTTCACAGGGTGGCCACTCCTAGGCCACAAGGGAGATTCTCTTCAGTCTTCTGTGCAGCAGAATGTCGAAGTCCAGTCTTCTTCTTTGTTTAAAGTTGATTTCAGGATGATCTGCTGTGCAATGGCACTGCTCCCCCTCTTATTCCCAATCTAGGGGGTGGATCACCTACTAGGTCCCTCCTCTGGGAGGAACCAGGAAGGGGGGCGGTTACACCCCCTTTCCTTTGTCCAGCTCCGCGCCAGGACTGGGGCTGGAAGGCCCCAGAACCGGTTTGGGCTGGCCTATGCACGGGGACACCTTGTGTGCCCCGGGCATGTCTGATTCTATTCAGCCCTGTCCTACACAATACACAAAATCCTGTCTGGGGTGGTGCTCGCACCTCCCAAGGCAGGAAACCCTTTGTCCAGGCCACCATCTGCCGAGTTTCGGTCAGCAGCAGGAGGCCAGACTTGTGTCTGTGGTGGCAGCGTCCATTTTGTGAAGCTGAGGCTCTGTTTAACTTTAACCGGGGTTAAGGCTACACACATGTCGTGTCCCTCTAGAAGGGTGGAATGCTATCCCCGTCGCCAGAATTGGCGAGGGGATAGTATTCCAATTCGTATGACACCTTACTCGACATGTTTTGATAAAGCCAAACCAAAGATAGCATTTAACCGCGAGGATTATAATGCACTTAAGAGTATATGGTATGGCAATATCCCGGAACAGCTTAGGGAGTTGTTCCCGACAGCTGCAGACAGGCTCAGCTCATGCTAGAGCACCATCTCACATATTTACAAGCACTCTGCCTCCAGGATTGATGAGGCCTTCCATAGGAGTGGCTGATAGGAACATATGTGCCCAGTTTAGGGTTAGGCACAGACATACTGTACCTAAGTAAGAGGTGGTTACACCGACTTACCCCAGCTGAGTGATCAGCCAGTTGTGTCAAATATGGAGGCCAGGCCAGGGGTGGCACAATACATGCTGCAGCCCCTGGTAGGCCTTGGATACACCTATGCCCTGGGCACCTAGGGTGCACTAATACAGGGGCTCATAAGGTGAACCAGTTCCAATTCGTAATGCACCTAAAGTGCATTGGCAGTAATTTAGAGAGAGAACAGCAGGCTGTGGGTGTATTCATACATGCATTTTGGAGTATGTAGTGTTGGGTTCCTGTACTTCCCTCTTACCCATTTTTACATGCCTTTCTAAATTGCCCACAAAACATCTAAATCCGGCAATAAATTGAATATATACAGGGGCTATTTGTATACAGACAGTACAAATAGAAGTGAGTGTTCGTATACAGATAGTACAAATAGAAAGGAGTGCGTTCTCTTTGCAATTTTACTTATAAGAAATTGGACGTTTTGGGCTAATTCACAAAGGTGTCTAAGAATAAATGAAAGAGTGCTCCTGTGGTTCTACTTCCCATACTCATAAATGTTGTGAATTGGCCCTGTTGTTTCTTCTCAGATATCTGCCATCTTTAAACATTTTAAATGTTTCTAAAATGTAAGTGAATAGCTATTTGAATTTCTGTTCTAACCAGTGGCTTAGCACAGGTGCCATTGTCCCTAATGCAAGTCAGATGAATTGGCCCCTTCCATCAGTTGAGTAGTCAAATACAGGAAACCTTTGGGGTAAGGAGGGCCCCTCAAAGCACTGCCCCCCCCTCCCTCGTGACGGTGCTACTGCTGCACAATTGATAGCTATCAGCCTGATTCATCAACGACCCGTTTTGCGAGTCTATAATAGCGATTCATAAGGAATCGCTATTACAGGCTCGCAAAACGGGATTCATGTAGGAATCGCAAAAAAAATTTGATTCCTACATATTCCTTATTTGCGATTAGCAAATTGCTAATCGAAAATAAGGAATAACTCCCCATTCATTCCTATGGGCCAAAAGGCCCATAGGAATGAATGGGGAGTATTCCTTATTTGTGATTAGCAAATAACTCCCCATTCATTCCTATGGGCCAAAAGGCCCATAGGAATGAATGGGGAGTATTCCTTATTTGCGATTAGCAAATAACTCCCCATTCATTCCTATGGGCCTTTATGGGGAGTATTCCTTATTTGCGATTAGCAAATAACTCCCCATTCATTCCTATGGGCCAAAAGGCCCATAGGAATGAATGGGGAGTATTCCTTATTTGCGATTAGAAATTTGCTAATTGCAAATAAGATAGCGATTTAAAGGTTGCCAGGGGTGTCCAAAGGACACCCTGTAGCACCCCTTAAATGTAAATTTAAACAGGTGTTGCGCACACACATGTCCAAAGGACATGTGTGTGTGCAACATGCAACTTAGACAAATGCTTTTAAAAGCATTTTTCTAAGTTTTCGCTATTTACCACGAGGTTTGACCTCGCGGTAAATAGCAGGCCGAAATTGCGAAATCGCAATTTAAAAATGGATGATGAATTGCATTTAAGGAATATCAAATAGAGATTCCTTAAATGTAATTCTTCGCAAAATAGCGAAATCGCTATTAGCGATTTTTGCATTTGGGATGATGAATCCCAAATGCAAAAATCGTACTTGCAAAGGGCCAGATTCTCAGAATTTGGCCCTTTGCCAGCACAATTCAGCTTGATTCAGGCTGTATGCCCCTAATTCTATCTCTTAAGGAAGTTTACCACAGAGTAAATTGGAAAGGGGTGTGGTCTTGTATTATTTACCTCTGGGAGTCAGTCTGGCTGCCTTGTGCAGCTATCTTGAAAGCAGCACGTCAAGTAACACAGGGTTCAAAGAATGAAAGCAAAGATTACCATAGCTTGGAAACATGTTCTGAAATCCGAGGACCTTAGATTTTTTTAATTCTCCTTGAATATATTTTTTGTAAATGAGATCTGTTGTGATTACCTGATTGATAATCTAATTATTGCAAGGATGAACCATGTGAGTGCTTTCAGAAAAGTCTCTGCATAGTATGCTAATGATGTTTTACACATTACTTCCCAGCAGGCGTAGCTGTGGCAAACACAAACTTTGCGCTCAATTTTTACAAGAGCATTAGAGAGAGTCATAAGGGAGAGAATGTATTTTTTTCACCATGGAGTATTTCGACTGCTCTCGCTATGGTTTATCAGGGTGCGAAAGGACACACAGCAACCCAAATAGAACAGGTGAGTGAAACTTTGTTTTAAATGTATTGACGTAGTTCTTTAATGTGTTTTTTTTCCGAACGGGAAGGCTTACAGGTAAGATGCAAGTCTGCGCTATATCAAAGCTCCTCTGATGAACAGCAAAATCCAGCTGCAAATAATTTCTTGATTAAATGTGCTCAAAATTAAGAGAAACCTAGGGACCTGGTAATTTTTTTAAACTATTTTTAAAAATATTATTTATGTAAAATTGTGCCCAATATTCTTAGACCTGTTAGGTAAGTTTAGGTACTGGAACACTGCACCACATGAAATCGGGCAGCACCACTTGAAATCGGGCAGGGTGGTGGCATTCCACTTACCATCAACGATATATTTTTGTGTGACCCCTTCAGTCCTTCACACTGGGCAAGAAGTCGTTCAAACCTTTGCATTTTTCTGAACGCAGACAAATGAGCCCGAAGGTTTGGCTATGGATGAGACTTGAAGACAAGAACTGATTTGAATCTAATTTTGTCACATTGAAGACCAGTCTCAAATTTCTTCACTTATAATTCTATTCCATGCCTTTGCAAATCTCATAACGGCAAACACATACCCTGCCTCTAAAGGCCAATGTGTAAATCCAATCAATCCCAAATCATCTCATCTCCCCTCACCTTGTCTCATCTCATCTTCAATCTCATCTCCAATATCATCTCATATTCAATCTCATCTCCTCTTCAATTGCTATTGTTATTGTAATTCCATTTATATAGCGCTTGCTACCCCTGACGAGGCGTTGAAGCGCTTTTTCAGCGAGTAGCACGCTACTCTGGAACCCATAAAGGAATAGTGTTAAATTATTATAGTGAAATATGAAAATAATTTGAGTGGTGGGTAGGTTAGTCAGTTATTTGGATTCCGAAGGATAGCGGAGGGATAGAAGAGGGAAATAGGTTTGCATTTATATAGTGCTTGTTACCCCTGATGGGGTGTTGAAGCGCTTTTGTTCAGCGAGGAGCACGCTACTCCAGAACCCATAAAGGATTAGTGGTGAATTAGTATAGTGAAATATGAAAATAATTTGAGTGGAGGATATTAGTCAGTTATTTGGATTGAGAAGGATAGCAGAGGGATAAAAGAGGGAAAAAAGGTTTGCATTTATATAGCGCTTTTACCCATAATAGGGTGTTGAAGCACTTACTTGGCGAGTAGCACGCTACTCCGGAACCCATAAGGATTAGTGGTGAATCAGTATAGTGAAATATGAAAGTAATTTGAGTGGTGGATATTAGTCAGTTATTTGGTTTTCCTCATCTCATCTTTTTTGTAAACAAAGTTTATTGAGTTTTGTCATTAGTCCTTCTTTGGATACATTAGATTTCCTTTACAGAAACAGCTTATAATTGTACAAAGTAGCTCAAGGAATACAATTTTCATGACATTTATAAAGTTGCCTTTGCCAGAGTATAAGAAGACATTATAACAGTCTGTATCCTATAATTGCATCTTCATTTGCAACATATTCAATGAACTTTAGTTATCATGCCATGTTTTTGATATTACTAACACTTATAAAACAATTTTAAAAATACACCTCCCACAAGTTAACTAACTGGGCGGCACAAGGATTATATCTGCTAATATATAAATCCAAGGCATACCTACCCGTGGTTAGGAGTTATTTTCTTATTGAGCACATTCTCGTATAGTGCACAAACGTAATATAGGTAGCGACGAGCTCCATACATACTCCCACTATGCAACAAGCGCATGGCTCCATGATATCCATCCACTTATTTACAATTGACAAAACTAAATTATATGTCTGTCAGCGTGGCAGGCCCTTACGTCACATCATCATTTTGTCCATCCCAATCCCATGCCTTGAAGGCCTCCAGCAGCATATCCCAGGACATAGCTATGGGTATATTACGAAGCCCTCATTTTTCCTATTTCTGTGTTGCCCCACTTTTGGCCAGGCCCCAGTGTTCTACTTCTTCTCTCCACATAGCAATCGTAGGTGGCCTCGCCACTTTCCACCGCCTGGTTATTAGTCTCTGTTCGACTATTAATGCCAAGTCTGCAAACTGCGCCAGCATTTTATATCCCTTTGGATGCGGGTAGATCCCAGCAAACAGCTTCTTGATGTATGCCATGTTTGACCACCCACCACATCTGTAAGTATCTGTGCTATTTGCGCCCAATAAGAAGCTAGTGCAGGACAAGCCCATAGCATATGGACAAAGTTTACATCTGTCTCCGTACACTGAGGGCAGTTTGTTGCAGTTTCAGGAAACATCTCGTGTAGCCTGTGCGGTGTAAGTTACGCTCTTTGTGTAATCATATATTGTATAAATTTGAAGCGTGCATTACACACGACCACTTTTGGGTAAGCTAGAAGGGACACCCATTCTCTATCCGTCGTTGCCTCTCCTAAATCCATATCCCATTTAGTACGTAGGGTAGCAAGTGGTAAAGGCATTGTCGATGTTATATTTGTGTTCAGCCACTTTGTTAGGTGTTTACCCATCCCCATTAAATGTAAAATATGCTCTAGGTCATGTGTTGAACGTTTCAATCTCATCTCATCTCAGCTTCAATCTCATCTCATCTCCTCTTCAATCTCATCTTCAATCTCATTCTCAATCTCATCCTCAGTCACATCATCATCTTTCCTCCACTCCTGAAGAACCCAATATAATTGTGTCTTACTTTGGAATAATTTTCCAGTAATACATTACTGAAAGTACATTAAACATATGTTCCCAATAGTATGGTAAAAACAAGGCCGGAAGCGGAGTCAAAGTGACCACATCTGGAACACTTTGGACTTGCATTTCGTCCGCAAGTATGTAGTCTGTTTACAGTTTAATGAAATAAGTATCTGTTCAATAATTTTGCAATTTATATGTTGATGCAGTTAGGCAGTGATTAATGTTTTTATGTTTTTCACTTACGAAACTTAGAGCAAGATTATATCTAGCACGTTTAATGTAGAATCAATGAAATACATATACAGTTGATATGTCAAAGTTTGGAAAGGGCTATTAAATCACCAAAAACAATGCAAGAAGTATCATTAAATTCGGGTTCGAACTAACTCAATCATATTTAGTCTCAGATTTGGAGATTTTTGTAACAGGATTTTTGACATATCAGATTCAGTGGATAATTGATCAAATGGTTTGAAAATGGCACCTTGATAAAGCTGACTTGTCTGTGGAGTCGTGAACAGTGCCAACACTTTTTGCTTCTATTTCTGCTTTGTCTATATTATTAAAGTCCACAAGTTACCCTAACTTTGCAAGTAGTTACATCAAAGGTTTACTTGAAAAATATTTTAATATGACCCATGTAGATATTTCTGACAATTGAAGGTAACATCTCCCAGATGTTACTGATACCAGGGACATTAGTAAGACAGAAAGATGTCATTTTATAGGATTTGAGGGAATAACTTGCAGAAATCTGTCTTCTCACAACAATTCTCTCCTGTTTTTGCCTGGTATTTCTCAATGAGTTTTTGACTGATTTCAGCAGCTAAAGTTTCCAGGTTAGATATTCCTGATCCATTATGGTTCTGTGGATCTATCTCATTATCCCAGTAGGGCTGGTAACTCTTGTCAGTGGCTCCGGCGGGGTTACCTGAGGATTCAGAGTGAGGCACCTAGAAATTGAATCAAATTTACAAGGTGATGGGCGGAATACTTGCAATAAATCTAAATAGTGGTAATTGTTCGAGTAGCATTCCAGCTCATCATTTTGCCCACCATGCCACCTCAATTTGCACCCAGCCATTTGCAAATCAATCTTGAACCTGCGCCAATAGGAGCAATCCTGCCTGAACTGACAGGCCAGATCCTACTTGAACTGGAACACAAGCAACCCAAGACCAGTATCATCCTGACTGGTGCTCTTCAGTCTGGAGCAGCCTCTAGAGATTCTGCATATTGATGTGCCACAGAAGGGGAACAATGTAAATAGACAAACAGGGTATGATCGGGCAATCAGCATGGAAGACATGCTGCTGGCAAGCTCCAAATGCGAAGATTAAGTACTGGCAGGCAAACCTCACATGGGCTCACATCATTAAAGGTCACTGGATAAACTCGGCAAGAGGTGGAAATTGCTATGAGAATTGCTACTTTGCTTCCATTTGAGGGTAAACTAAACAAACAGTGATGGAAGTGTGATGGTAGAAATAGATTCCCCCATGCAATAAACACTTTGGAGACAGATAGAGGAAATTAGCTGATCCTGCGGTTCGAAGGGCACTGTAGATTTATAGCCTTTCCGGCTTTGCCCAGGATCCAGGCACAACCCAGGGGCTAGATTTCCTTCACATGACAGGAAGAAAATAAGTGGTAACCCTTTTGAGGAGTGGATGGCAAGGAAACAAAGGATGGAAGAGCTGTTCATACCCAGTGGCGGCTCTTCCGCTAAGGCAGAGGAGTGTCTCCCCCAATCAATCAATCAATCAATCAATCAATACATTTGTAAAGCGCACTACTCACCTATGAGGGTCTCAAGGCACTGGAGAGGGAGGGGAGCTGCTACTGCTCGAATAGCCAGGTCTTGAGGAGCCTCCTGAAGGTTAGTAGGTCCTGGGTTTGCCGTAGGGGGATGGGGAGGGTGTTTCAGGTCTTGGCAGCGAGGTGGGGGAACGATCTGCCGCGGGTGGTGGCACTTCAGATGCGGGGGGCGAGGTCGGCGGAGCAGAGCTGTCGATTCGGGGTGTAGAAGGTGAGTCGTCTGTTGAGGTATGCCGGTCCGGAGTTGTGGAGCACCTTGTGTGCGTGGGTGAGGAGCTTGTAGGTGATCATCTTGTTGATGGGAAGCCAGTGCAGATCTCCCAATTGTGGTGTGATATGGCTGTGGCACGGGATGTCGAGGATCAGGCGTGAGGAGGCATTTTGTATGCGTTGTAGTTGTTTTAGGAGTTTGTCAGAGGCTCCTGCGTAGAGGGCGTTGCCGTAGTCCAGCCTGCTGCTAATGAGGGCCTGTGTGACCGTTCTTCTTGTTTCGGTGGGGCTCCACCTGCAGATCATGCGGAGGGTGTTGAAGCAGGAGGACGAGACGACGTTGACTTGTTTGGTCATGGAGAGGTTTGAGTCGAGGATAAACCCCAGGCTGCATGCATGGTCGGTGAGTGTCGGTGCTGTTCCTAGTGCGGATGGCCAATAGGATTCATGCCAGGCTAAGGGGGCGGGGAGAGGATGAGAACCTCCGTCTTGTCTGAGTTCAGCTTCAGCCAGCCGTTCTTCATCCACTCGGCGACAGATTTCATTCCTTCGTGGAGGTTGGTTTGGTGGTGAGAGGGTCCTTGGTGAGGGAGAGAACCAGTTGGGTGTTGTTGGCGTAGGAGATGATGTTGAGGTCTTGCTGTCGGGTGACGTGGGCAAGAGGTGCCATGTTGACGTTGAACAATGTCGGGCTGAGGGATGATCTTTGGGGTACGCCGCAGATGACCTTGGAGGCTTCGGAGCGGAAAGGGGGGAGGCAGACGCTCTGGGTTCTGCCGTAGAGGAAGGAGGTGGTCCATTTCAGGGCCTTGTTTCGGATCCCTGCGTTGTGAAGGTGTCTGCGTAGGGTGTGATGGCAGACTGTGTTGAAGTGGCTGATAGGTCCAGGAGGATGAGGGTCATGGTTTCGCCGCTGTCCAGCAGGGCCCTGATGTTATTGGTGGTGGCAATGAGGACAGTCTAGCTACTGTGGTTGCTGTGGAACCTGGACTGGGACGAGTCCAGGATGTTGTTCTCTTTGAGGTAGCGGGTCAGCTGTCTGTTGACGGTCTTCTCGATGACCTTTGCCGGGAGCAGGGAGATGGGCCAGAAGTTCTTGAGGTCCCTCGGATCCGCCTTGGGTTTCTTCAGTGAGGCGTTGATCTTGGCGTGCTTCCAGCTCTCCGGGAAGGTCACAGTCTCAAAGGAGATGTTGATGTTGCAGAGATGGGGTGCGATGGTGGTGCTAGCTTTGTTGAAGGTGTGGTGTGGGCATGGGTCTGAGGGAGAGCCGGAGTGGATAGTGTTCATGATTTTGATGGTGTCGTCGTTTATGTTGGTCCAAGACTTTTGGTAGTGGAAATAAAGGAAAAATAAAATGATAATAACGGTTTGTTATTATCATTTTATTTGTTCCTGCTGCAGCTTGGTGGTCGGAGCAAGGGAGGGTAGTGGCACCCTCCTAAGTGCGCAATAGCTTTTTGGCCGTTGCTCTTTTGCCGGAGAAACAGTCATGCAAGCTTTGAATGTTCTCTAAGCAGGCTGCATTACAGCCTGCATGGAAAGCATGGCCAGGCCCCCATTTCCTGGGTGAGTGACAAACCATGGTGCTCAGACCACTCACAACACTGCATTGCAGCATTGTGATTGATCAGGGGAACCTGGGTGTGCTTCCTGTTCCTGCAGTGCGGAGGGATGAGGAGGGGCAGCAAGGGGGTAAGGTACGTTTTTTTTTCTTTACTTTACCCCCTTCCCTTTCCTCGCCTCCACCCTTCGACCTGCTACCCCCGATCCGTGCTAGCCACCACTGCTCCATTCAGCAGAGATTTATGTCCCTGCAGATGCTGTAAATGAAGGTTGGAATATAAAGCACCTCAACAGACATGAGATAATTATGAGACCATTTGAAGAGGAGGGGCATGCCTGGGAAAAGAGAGGAAACGGAAAACATGAACAGTGCTGCATCACCTGCAGCAAAGGTGAAGTGTGAGTTATGGATTGAAATAACTGCATTTTGCTAGCAGAGGGAAGGGCGAGAAGTGCAAAGACCCACAGAAAACCATACTCGACTAGCTACAAAACATAGCACAGATTAACTCCGAGCTGCCCATTAAATTCAAGGCTTTTTTCACAGAACAATTATCAGAGCAACATGAGGCGAGGTGAGACCACTGGTTAATTGCAAAAATGTTAGCATAGACGATGCTATGCGATCCAAGGAGCAGGGGTGTAAAAAAAAAAGCATTATATCACTGGAAGGGGATTGAACCACACCTCTGCACCTAAGCGGCATTGGGATGTCGGGCCTCCTGAGACTGCACAGTTGGGAAGTGCAATAGTCTAAGCTGAAAGTATTGTACTCAATGCACCAGTGAAAGACAGAACAAGAGAAACCCACTGACTTTTGCCATTAAAGGAGTCCGCTCGCTCAGCTGCGGTAAAGATAGAGTCTGGAGTACCTTCAGGGGAGAAGGCTGCTGTGTTTACTGAATTGAACTCTTATTTCCCCCAAAGAAGTAAATAGAAACCCAACAGATTTTTAATGTTCCTATCCCCATTAGATGAGCATTTCTTGAGCGTGCCGTGAGTGACTAGTAGGTTACATTTGTAGTATTCCAGGTGACCAATGGGTTATTGTTGGATTTAGGTGTTCTAAAAGGGTCTCAAAAGTGTAAATTCAAAGGGATTCTGCTTCCCTTGGGAGGCTGCCATCTAACAACAGTCAGGGTAAATTCCTGCATGTTCACATCCCCAAAAGGGTGTTGGTTCTGAGAGCCCTTTCCTTCTTTCTTTCATTCCTCATTCATCCTCCTTCATTGACCATTGTTTACCCTCCCTCCCCTCCATCCCATCTCCTTCCCTTTTAACATGTTGACCCACATTGTTAGCCTGAAACTCTGGCTGATCTATTGTATAGTATGCATGTACCTCCTCCGTAATGAAGGTGGTGGGAGCACATGCAGCCATGGAGCCTACAACTTAACAGTTTAATGATGGTATTCATGGACAGTTATTGCTTGAGGTGTACAGAATCGGCACTGGTCAATGTATTATCAGACCACCCTCTTTTTTATATGTCAATGGCATGTATTTGTTCCCAAAAAATATAATAAATAAAGTAGACAAAAATAAAAGGCAGATGGAGACATATTTGACCCATTCTGCTTACATTATCCTTATTTACATTGCATGTGGAAGATGATTGATCTACTACAAAAAAAATAGAAAAGCAAAGGCCATGTTGATGATGAGATGAATTATAATTGATGAAATACATAAATAAAATTAAAATAATGAGAAATTAACCCCTTGACAATGGAGTCTGCACATTCCTTCACCAGACACTCCAATGTATGTATTTTTTGGATTTACACGTATATTTTATGTGTTATAAGGGATTATTGAGTTTACTGATGAATGTATGCTTTAATCTTAAAATAAAGCTCCTACAAGGGATTGGGAATGGTGTTAATTTAAAGAGTTTATGAGGCAATGTGCCCCAAAAGAGAACAGATTGCCATCACATAAATAAGCATAGTCCATTAAATTAGCCTTGAGTCAAGGAAGCTCAAATCCAGTAAAAGTTAGAGACCATGAAGGTTTCTTAAATAATTAAAATTGCAATACAGAAGGCAAGGATAATCAAAAATGCATGGTAAATCAGAATAGGGAATTAGCATAAGACTCAGTCAGATGAAGCAATTAGTCTGACATGGAGACAAATTTCAGAATAACATATTCTGAGTCTTAAGCAAGAGACACACTGAAATGGGACCACTCCCCAAAATGGGAGAAAGCCAGACTTGGCTCACCACCTAATGGAGTATTAATGGTATACACCTGTTACAACGCAACTTTTACAACTACCTACTGTTACAACGCAACTTTTACAACGCATACCATTACAACGCATTGCGCTGGGGGGCGCTCTAGGATAGGGAATAAGTATAATTTACTATCCAACACCTTCCCTAGTGTCCACGGGGACTGGAGTTAGAATAGTAAATGATACTTACCACTATCCAGCACCTCAAAGCGCTATGCGTTGTAATGGTATGCGTTGTAATGGTCGCGTTGTAACAGTAGGTAGTCGTAATGGTATGCGTTGTAACATGGTACATCCAGTATTAATATAACAACCTACACAGTAAAATCACATTGTCAGCATAAGGTCAATCAATCAGTATTTATAAAGCTCAGCTTATCACTGGTGGGTATCCAGATGCTGAGCAGTGGAGAGCCTTAGTCAAAGAGCCAGGTCGTTGGTGCCTTCCTCAAGCCGGTGGGTGAGGGGGAGGTACAAAGGTAGAGTGGGATGCCCTTCCAGGACCGGCGAGGTAGGAGAAAGAATGACCTGTGCTGCGGCTTGATCTGAGTTGTCAGGTTGGCTGGTGGAAGGTCAGGAAGTGGTTGATGTAGGTGGGTCTGGAGTTGTGCAGGGCCTTATAGGCATGGGTCAGCAGCTTGAACTGGCATCTCTTCTGGACGGAGAACCAGTAGAGGCTTCTGAGGTGGGGGTGATAATGGTCCAACTGGGGAGGTCAAGAATCAGTCTGGCTGAGGCGTCCTGTTTAAAGTGATCGAGTCTTTTCACAAATTGACAAATCCTATGCAAAATGTAATGCAGTATCATCTTGCACCATCCCAACACCATCCACTAAATGAATATTAATATAGTCCCTATTGACCTAATGTCATCAGGTGTTTCTGTACAAATCTAGTTACACCGAAAACAATGTCAGTCTCATTTCATGAATAGCCTTACAGTAGCAAAGACAGGAAGAAGGAAAAGGCTTCCCCCAGAGTTCTCCAAGAGCAGCATGTCAATACAGAACATTTCATGGTGCACATTTTGCAATGAGCAATGACAAATTAAAGAGGATTTTAAATTACAAGCCTTTAGAGAACAAACATGACATTTCCACCTGTTCCCAAATAAACGTTTTCACTTATTAAATGTAGTAAGGTAAACCAATATTATCCTATGGAAGAGGCAGGCCTTGCAGTAGTGAAAAACAAACTTAGGAGATTTCCACTATTAGACATGTAAAACTTAAAAGTACATGTCCAACCTTTTAAATACACTGCAATGTGCCCTAAGGGTAGTTTTGGGTCTGCTCTAGGGGTGACTTATGTGTATTAAAAAAAGTTTTAGGCTTGGCAAAAGATTTATTTTGTTAGGTTGAAATGACAGTTTAAAACTTCACACAGTGCTGTGGCAAACCTGAGACTTAAAAAGGCTACTTAAGTGGGTGGCACAATAAGTGATGCACGCACACTAGTAGCATTTCATTTACAGGCTCTGGGTATAGCATTTTACGAGGAACTTACCAGTAAGTTAAATGTGCCAAGTGGGTGTATGCCAATTTTACCATGTTGAAAAGAGAGAGTACAAGTACTTTAGCAATGGCTAGCAGTGATAAATTGTGCATAGTTGTGAAAATCAACATAAATGGGTTCAGAAAACAGAACCGTGAAGGCAAAAAGTTTGTTTGGAAATGGGGCACACTGGGCCTCCACCCACCAGAACCTTCCCTCCTGTTTTTTAGAAGGGGCTTGCATGACAGGACATCCTCATGTATGATACAGACATAGTATAACATAGTAATATAATGGGCATGCTCATTAAAATAAGAAAAAAGTTTACTTGAAATTAAGAGCAATAAAATTATGCAGCTGCATAATACTTGCTAGGTTCCATTTAAAAAAGAAATTGTTTTGCGATTTTTTCATGGCGTTTTTCTTTGCAACACAAATTACGCTGATAAATAAGAGCATATATCTACCTTGTTAGATCATATTTCAAGTAAGAAGGTCATTGTCATGCAAAATATGCAGTTTTTAGTGGGTGAAGCATTCTTTTCAAGATAGCCTCTGCACTATTTCTTCCCTTCTGTCCCTTCTAAATGAGGAAAACAATGCACCACAAAAATTGCATGAAATGCACCCGTTAGGAGTTAAGAGCACAATGGGGAGAGAGAAATACCCCTCTGTCTGATCCAAGATGTGATTGACAAAGCCTTATAGCAAAGCTTGAAAGGGGCTGACCTAAAGCCTACTCATGTTATATTATAAACAATAGGTTTTGAATACTGGTAACACTAGCAAGTAGCCAGTGGCCATTTCTAGCTTTAGCATTGATACTGACCTGCCTAAGAGGGGTTTTATATAATATTGTTATACAGTACATTGTTTTAGTGATGTTTTATTGAATGTTTGTTTTTTATAGTGATTATTTTCTCGTGCAGCCAATCAGCTATATAGGGTGATAGTAGTTGGCTTGTTTTGTGCAATTTTCTAATTATACTGTGTCCTTATTTTCACAGCTGACACATTGAGGATTTATAAGTAGAGGGTTTAGCAGATACAAAAACAGGGGGTTCGAAAGGTAAGGGCTAATCAATAGTAGAGTGGGGGAGCAACTGAGAAAGAGAAACTGGATTTGGGTGCAAAATCTAGAATCTTTTGGAGAAAATATTTCCCCTATACTAGGGGGTGGAGAGCTAGGAGGGTAAAATCTTGATCTGAGATCTGAAAAACAACAAACTTCATGAATGGAGCAGGAGTGCATACTGGCCATGGATAACACTGCACCTTTGCAACCCAGATTACTTTTTCATCAACATTATGCTACAATTCTGGTAACATGCTTCATTTTATGTACCCACAGGTTCTTCATTTTGATGCGATAACCGGTATTGGAGGCTGTACTAAGAAAGCACGCAAGGTGATGTTCCAGTTAAATACTTTAATTAAAAAAAATATGCTATTTGCTTTGTCTTGCTTATAGATTACAAATAAGTATTAATGGCATTTCTATTTTTTTGGGGGGGATTAGCCGAAAACTAACCTTCTCTTTTCACCCTTTTTATAGTTTTACATACTACCCTTCATGGGAGCCAAACGTGTACACGAGGAGTATGTTAGTTGCACCAATAAGCCTTCAGTTTTAACAGTATTAAAATCTTCCCCCTTAAATTTTGAGATTTCTTGTGAATGCCAATCTATAAATGTGTGGCTCGAACATTAGCACGACTTTATTTTTTTATTGCGGTTGAATTCCTTTAGCTTTTGCAAACTCACCTGTCACGAGGGCAAATCATTATTTTAAAATAGTAATCATTTGCAATAATCACTTTCCTTTTGTTTTATAATCATGAAGGGACAGATGTATGATTAGACTTGTCTCAAAAAAAGTTGCAGCTTGTGACGGGTACCTTTGTGTTCAGTATGGAATTTTGCAAACTAACCTATGTTCTGTTTGATTGGTTCCTAAATCGGAGTGGGCCTCAATCCAGATCACCTAATTAATATTCATTAAGTGCATGGCAAATTGAGACTCACTCTGTTTGGCCAAAATCAAACTGATGGTGACCTGCAAGGGTCAGAAGGCCACTATGTTGATGTTTGTGTTTCAATAATGTTTTTCCATTTTCCTTAAGTGAATTGTGGCTGCTTGAGAAAAAATATGAAAGGTTTTTGTGAGAGCAGGCTCTGGTGTCTAAGAATACTATCTACTTTCTATTAAACTTCTTTTTCCTTAATTTATAAAGGCGAGTAGTTCTGAGGAGTACTCCTTACCCTTTATGAATGAGTTAGCACCCCAACTTGGGTGGGTCATAGAATTTGCAATGATTTGTAATCGCAATTGTAGTCACAATCGAAGGGTACACTGGATACCGATTCAGTATTTGGAAAGGATGACCTTAGCCCGCCCATTCCAAATATCAAATCAATATTCATTCGCAACGTGTAATCTGAAACAGCGATTCTCTGGCTAGAATAATGACTATAACTACAGAGAGGATCTGCTTTTCATCTGTCATTCAAGGTTCTCATCTGCAGGGAGTGAAGAAAAGCTGCTAGTACTTCACCTTCAGTGTCATAACTTTGTTCTACAGAGTTTATTTGTTTAATTCCACAAAGATAATCCATCATAGTAATATGTTTGTCTTCAATCCGGAGTTTCCTCTGATTTAAGTTAAAGTCACAGTAATTATGACTTCTTTATTTTTCCATAAAGTAATAGTAATGAATCTGATTCTGTTTCATTACAAAATAATTCTATAAGTTTAACATGACTAGAAGAATGAATATTCAAAAAGTATTTAGAAGGCGTGGCCTGGCAGCCAAGATGGCGGACGTGTGCTAGGCGAGCTCCGTCCAGTTTTAACAATTATCCTTGATATATCCTGCCCTCCGATCCTTACCTGCACTCGGATCTTGTTCATAGTGGGGCGCCAGTGGGGGCAGTGATCTGTGCCCATTTTCGCCCCGCATTTCAGTGTGGTGATCCACGGTGGCGGCGGCCTGGGGTGCGGCCCAGGAGTTGCAGAGATGCGCCGTAGCCTGGAGCGGTGGCTGGCATAAGGAGAGCGACGTCCCTGGGGCTCCGGATGGTATGCTGAGCCGGTCTCCGTGAGCAAGCAGAGCCGGCTTATACGGTGGGAGTGTCAGGCGGCGGCTTCTTGAAATCAGCCACTGGGGTCTCGTGCGGGGCCGTTCCCCTCCCCCGCTCTCCTACTGGAGTTGTGGCAGAGCTATTGGTGGTTCTATTGGGCTGCGGGGGGCACCCAACTGAGCCATCGGCAGTCATATCGGGCTGCAGGGTAAGCGCTGTGAAGTGAGGAGGGGGTGCCGCGGACAGTGCTTGGAGGTCGCCTTGCTGCCCTGGGGTTGACGTTGGGTGCATGCACCTTGACCCATCAGATGTCTGGAGGGCCGCACTCTGCCTCACTCTGCATTGGTGGTGCTGTGCACTCGCTCCGGCGGCCCTATCGGGCTGCGCAAGTCAGTGACGGCGTGGGAGGCTTGTGGGACCACTGGTGAACTTGGAGGTTCTGGGACATTGAAGTACATCTCAGTGGTAGGAGGGGACATTACAGGAGGCCCTTAAGAGGGTGTGGTTGACCCCCAGGTTCCCAGATCTTGAGCCCAGTTATTAGCGGCCAGAACTGCTGCTGAGACAGTGTGGGACCGGGCTGCAGTAGGGCGGCTCTCTACAGTGGACGCTTGCCCTTGACTCCAGTCCACCTGATATTGGTCATCCCTTGGGCCCCCTTCGCTCACCACTTCTCTACTGTAGCCTGCTGGTGTTCCCGCGCTCGGCATCCAGGTCGGGTCACGCGGGACCCACATTCGGGGCCTCCCCCCTGCATTGCTTATCCTCACACCTGCGGGGTCGTGTCAGAGCTATTACGTACACAGGGGTGTGACACCTTGTCCTATACGCAGACTTGCGTGTGGTCCTCGAATGTAGCGGCCTGAAGGTCTGGTGCTGGGTGGCCTAGAAATAGGAGGGCTCCATGGACGCCATGACGAAGGACAAGACGAGTGGGGGCTGGGCCAAACAGAGCACCCTCGACAAACATACCAGCCCTGGGGCTGCTGCTGCGGTGCATGGAGGGGCACAGGGGGCTGTGTCGGACATACCAGATAATGCTGCACTCTTGGCTGCTATCACGCAGTCCAGAGATGTCGATGTCAAAATCGGGGCAGTAGGCTCTGATGTCATGCTCCCCCACTAAGATCTGACGAACTGGGTGGCCCATATCATGGAGACTGAAAGGCAGATCTCTGGTGTGGAGGACGAAGTTGCTATTCTGAGGAAGCGGTGGCTACCTTCGAGACAACCCAGCGGGCCTTGCAACATACGTGGAGGATGCAGAAGACGGACGGGCCAAGCGTAACAACCTCCGCTTTATGGGCATCCCGGAAGGGTGCAAAGGGGGAGACATGGAGCAGTTCCTTACTGTGTGGCTGGGGAGCTGGCTTCCCCCGTATTTCATGTCCCGCTGTTTCGTGGTTGAGTGTGCCCATAGGGCCCTTATGTAGAAGCCTCCGCCTGGAGCCCGTCCAAGGCCGAAAATTGCAAAGCTGCTGAACTACCATGACCGGGATGTCATTCTAAAACAGGTAAGGGCCAAGGAACCGCTGCTATTTGATAACTCGCGTATATTGATCTTTCCGGACTACACGAAGCTGGTCCAGCAACGGAGACAGTCCTTTTTGGCAGTCAAGGCTCGACTTTGTGATCCTAAACTACACTCTGTTGTATCCTGCCTGGTTGTGAGTGGTGTATCGACCCCGCACTCATTTCTTTGACTCGCCGGAGGAAGTGTTTCAGTGGACAGATGAGACAGTATGATTGCATCCCCATATACCGCCAAAGAGGGGATCCAACTCCTCATCCAGTGAAGCTGCTCGTAAGCAACCTCAATCAAAGCTTAAAGATCGCAGACACTCTAGATCCCACTCCTGCAGTGTGTCCTTCCAGGCTCGTTCAGCCTACCGGCAGACTACAGCCCCATCCTAATTGGAATGGGAGATCGCAGTCCTGTGTAACTTTGACATTGTTGCTTTGATCAGAGGGGCCCCAGTGAGGGCCGGCTTCTCTGTTGGACTTCCAATAGAGAGGGTGCATGCTGATGTTGGGCTGTAAGTTGGGGTTCCATTGGTCGAGGTGTGCCGGGACTCCCTGTTGGGATCCGTGGGCAGCACCCGCCAGGACAGATGTTTCATGGTTATTGAAGAATAGGGTGGGGGGGTTGTTGGGTTGTTTATGTTTCTGTCAACAAGTCACACTTTGCTACAGTATAGTTAGGCCTTTATGCACACACCTCATACTTTCATTTGCACCAGCGTATCTCATCGGGGTCTTCCATGGCCGACCCACCTATTGGCACCCGGGCATCTCTTGGGCCTCTCAAAATAGTGAACTGGAATGTCAGGGGGGTATTAGATAAAATCAAGAGATGGGCTGTCCTCCAGCAGGCCAAGAGGTTCCATGCCAACATACTTATGCTACAAGAAACTCATCTTATGGGCTCAAGGGCGATCTGCCTCCGGCGCTATGGTTACGCACAAGGGTTCCATTTTGGGTTTGTGCTGGGGTCCCGGGTGGTGGTGATCTTGATTCACCACTAGGTTCTATGCACACATGTTAAGATGTGGGCAGATACCCAGGGGTAATACCTGTTTCTGCAGGGCATGATCAGGGACGAACCAGTGGTATTGGGCTGTGTCTATGCACCTCCTCTGTTTTCTTGGGGCCTTGTGGAACAGCTTATGTCATTATGGGCGGATATGCCGGATGGCCTGTCCATAATTAGGGGCGACTGGAATGATGTTCTGGATGTTTCCTGGGATCGTTGGAGGCCAGGGGAGAGTGTGGTTGCTCGTCAAGTTATAAAACTTTCCTCGTTGGTTTCTGGGCTTGATTGGGTGGACCCTTGGCACCGGATGCATTGGAATGTTCAGGGTTGCACATATCTCTCCACAGTCCACAATTCCTACTCTTGCCTGAACTATATGTTTGTCCCTCGAGCCGCAGCTGGTAGGGTGGTGGAGGCGGATATTCTTTCGAGAGGTCTCTCCGATCATTCGTCGATTACTCTTACGATAAAGATGGGTTGGGTAAAACAGCTCTTCAGCTGACGTATTTCAATGTGGAGCCTCCAGAAGGCAGACTACAGAGAGTGTCTGGAGAGTGTGCTCGATCAATAATTGGCGCTTAATGTGGGATCGGTTTCTGGGGCCGAACCTCTGTGGGAGACACTGAAGCCAACCCTGCGGGCTTAGATATCTCTTTTTGCGTGGCAGCCCACAAGACTCAGAGGGAGACTATGTTACAAGCAGAGGCTGATATTGCAGATCTTGACCATCGCAGTAGAGGTGTCAGAGGTCATCAAGTACAGCAACAGTGGTTGCTGGCTCAACAGAACTATGCAGCCCTTCTTATGGATGAGGCCAGCCTTATTTGGCTGGCAACGCCCAGTATGGTCTATCAATGGGGGGATAAATCTAGCAAGATGCTTCATCGGTTATGTCAGGGGATGTTCCATACCCAGCCTCTCCCCAGAATAGTGGGCCCGAATGGAAGGCTCGCACAGATTCCCAGGACATTGCTGAAAGTTTCTCTACCCACTTTGCAGAGATGTATGCCCCCAGAGAATGTCTCCACGAAGACATGATAGGCCGGTTTTCGGATGACCTCCCGGCTCGGGCTCTGTCCGATGAGGCGAGTGCAGAGCTTGATCTCCAGCTCACGGTGGAGGTATATTTGGTGCAGCTCTTGGTGACCTTAACTCTGGTAAGGCTCCGGGGCCAAACGGGTTTCCTTGTGATTTTTTTAAAGAAATACTTTCTGCAGCTTGTACCCCACTACCTTATAGTGGTGGAGGAGTCCCGTGAGCAGGGGTGTCTTCCTCTGGATTGGCGACATGCAGAGGTTGTGGTGTTCCATAAACCAGGCAGACCCCCAGACCAGCACGATTCGTATCGTCCCATTTCGCTCCTGAATGTAGAAGCTAAAATATTGGCCAAGGCATTGGCAATGTGCTTGCGGTTCCACATTACTACATTGGTACACCCAGACCAAGCCGGGTTTATGCCCCAGAGAGTGACCCGACATAATATTCGCCGGGCGCAGGTAGTATTTGCGGCCATCCGGGGTATGGTGAATGGGCGGCGTTCTTGCTGGCAGATATGGACAGGGAATTGGATTCCCTCAGTTGGGTATATCTAGTCACGCTGTTACGCAGGTTGAATCATGGACCGTGCTTTTTGTCCTACCTGTCCCTTTTTTATACTGATCTTACTGCATCGGTACGTGTTGCTGGCTCTACCTCCTCCACCTTTTCTCTTGGACGGGGTACCCGGAAATGCTGTCCCCTGTCTCCATCTTTGTTTGCACTGGCAGTTGAACCTTTGGCCGTCTGGGTACGCATGGACGCGAAGGTGACTGGCTTTGAATGAGCGCATGGATTATCGGATCGTATTGCATTATATGCCAATGATGTTTTATTCTTTCTCACGGACGTAAATCGGATGGGGCCGCGGTTGCTTCGTATTATGCAGATTTTTGGGGAATCATCAGGTCTCTACTTGAAGCTCAGCAAGTTTACCTTGTGGCTTCCTGGGGTTACGTCAGGTCTGGGCACCTGGGCCTCCTCGGTTTGGGTTGTTACCAGAGGTATGAAGTATCTCGGGGTATTTTTATCAGACTTACCCTCTGTGGCATGGGAAAATAATTTGGTTCGAGTCTGGGAACGTGTCCGGGAAGATCTTAAGGTATGGTCTCATATGCCGTTTTCTATATATGGTCCATCGGCCATCTTCAAGATGGTCTCTCTCCCACGATTACTGTATCAGTTGCAGAATTACCCCTACCTGATTCCCCCTAGATGGTTCAGCAGGTCAACGCAGCTTTGGGTCAATTTTTATGGGCTGGGGGAGCTGGACATGCTTCCTTTCCACGTATTGCATAGGGCTGGCGACCTCTGATAAACTCTCATATTACATGGCCTCACATTTACTGGTCTTAAATGAGTGGTGGTATGGGGATAGAGACAACCCTGCCTATGCTGTAGAATGGCATCTTATGGGGGATCTCTCCCTACACACAATTCTATACTCATCACTGATACATAGATCCCTGCCTTCAGCGACTCAGGTAGTTTTCCAAATTTGGGTGAAAGGCCTTGTGAAGGATGGGGTGGTGGAACACGCTGACACGGGAGACCCCGTTATGGAATAATGGCCACCTGACACAACTAGCTACTCTGTCAGGGTTTCGTGTTTGGAACAACATTGGTATCTCTACCCTGGGTGATGTTATGCGGGGGCTGATTCTGAAGTCCTTTCAAGACCTACGAAAAGATTTTCAAATGCGGAAAACCCAATTTTATGAATACCTCCAGTTTTGACACGCCCTCTCCCCTAGTCTGGAGGGCTTGGAGTCACTGGCAGAGTTCAGCCCGATAGAAGCAAAGGTATCTATAGGGGACCTTTTAGAATCATAAAGTATCTAAGATCTACCAATCACTGGTGACTCACTGCTCCCCCATGCTGCAGAAGCTTAGAGGGGCTTGGGAGGGCAATGTTGGCCCACTTTATGAGGAGGACTGGATGGAGGCCCTGGCCTCCCCGTGGGGGGCAGCCATTGTGATACGTCTGCGCCTTGTCCAGTTTAAATACCTTTATAGGGTCTACTTCACACGGGTCTGGTTGTGGAGGGCAGTACTGGTGGCCCTCCCTGTATGTCTTAGATCCAAGCGGGAGGAGGGGGTCTTGGTGCACATATTATAGCACTGTCTCTCCTTGTCATGGTTCTGGAGAGGGGTGGTGACCTGCCTCTCTGAGGTGTTGGGCTTGGACCCGCCCCATTCGCCGAAATTGGTGCTTTTGCATGTCATGGATGGAATTGGAGGTAACATTTATAAACGCCATCTTATGTTGCTCGGATTTACTCTGGCGAACAGGGACATTGCTAGAACGTGGAAGGCACTAGCTCCACCATCAGTGTCGACTTGGAAGAAGGGTCTGGACTTTTGTATGGGCTTGGAACTTTCTATTTTTACTGCAAGAGGGTGCCCGTAGAAACATTATAAAGTTTTGAAGCGGTGGGCAGACTACCAGGGCTTGCTGCTGGAGCCGGTTGATGCAGTGGGCCCCCTTCATCCAGCGTAATATAACCCTGCTGGTGCAGGCTGTAGTCTCTTGCACTTATGTGTATTATTGGTTGATTGATTGACTTTATTTCGATAAAAAAATATCTTAAAAAGCATTATACAACACAATTAAAACCACCATATTTACAAGTTTATATTCATTATTAGTCACTTAAACCTTAATTATACAATTTTAAAACGATCATTAAATTGATAAAGAAAGCCTTTTTGTTCGTATGGACCATGCCCATTTAAAAAATTTAGACACACCACATAAGAGGCCCGGGTATCAGACCTCAAAATACGAAGGGCCACAATATGATGCCGAGTACCTAATTCTCTACAAATTGGTTTGAGCCAACACCGTCTTGGTGCTTCATATGCTGGGCATTCGAACAACATGTGGGCAACAAACTCTACTCGTGTCAAACAAACTGGACAATAAGGTGAGGTCTGGTGTGGAGGTTTCCAGTGCACGGTCAGTTCCCCTACAGGGAGGGTCCCCACTCTAAATTTGAAGTACAACGCCCGATCAGATGGGATTGTGATAATGTCAAGGTATGGTTCATAACCGGCCACATCCTTTATCCTCAAAAACTCCACGGTGGTTCTACCATACGTCGACTCAGAGTTATTTTTACTGGAGATCCAGCTCCAATACAACTTCTTAAGAACAGCTTTAGGGGGAGCGGATCTAGAATCCCAGGCATCTCCGAGGCCCAACTCACTAAGCAGGAATTTGACATCTTTTAACCACTTAATTTTAGACCAACCATGCATTGACATAACCTCCAAGAGGCCTTCCGCATAAGAGGTCAGTTCTGGGACTCGCCACAACCGAGCCCAAAGGAGCAACGGGCAGAGTTAGGCCTGGGTTCTAATCGAGCGGAGCACAGGTAAGGTTGGTGTGCTCTGAGGGAGAGCCATCAAGTCCTTTAGAAATTTATTCTCAGATCTAACTAGCAGCTCAGTATTGCAAGTACCCCACAGTTCCGCCCCGTACAGGGCCGCACTCACCCCTCTTGCTTTATAGATAACAATAACCGGGGCAATGGGTTTGGTTGTAGAGGAGCGCTGCTCCTTTAGGAGGGCCCCCATTACCCTTTTCTGGCTAAGTAGCATCTTTTGGATGTGCGAGTTCTAGTGCATGGTGTCTGTAAGACGGATGCCTAAATAATCAAATTCCGCGACCCTCTCCAGGGGCACACAATTCAGTGCCGGTGGACGACCTCATTTTTTGGATGGGTTCAGCACCAAGTACTTAGTTTTATCGGTGTAAATTATCAGTCCCCTTTGCGTACAGAAGGCCTGAAAGCTGTCCAGGAGGCTCTGTAAGCCCACGGGAGACTTGGAGATGAGGAGGGTGTCGTCTGAGAAAAGGAGTGTTGGTATTCGCTTGCCCGCCAGGGACGGTGCATCAGATGGATTTTTTAAGAGATGTTCAACCACTCCATTCATATAAAGAGAAAATAGAGTAGGAGCGGGCACACATCCCTGGCGGACACCCCTATTCACTGGAATCCTGTCAGTTTTCTGACCCTGCATACCCCACCTCACCTGCGCAAAATTGCCAGTATGGAGCCTCACCAGTAGGGACAATAAATACAGAGGCAGCCCCATTTCCGTCAGTACCCTCCACAACCCCTCCCGGGGCACTAGGTCAAAGGCAGTCTTCAGATCTAAAAACGCTAAATAAAGACTGCTTTTGCCCAGTACAACCACCTTCCAAAAGAGGAGCACCAGCCTAAAGACCTGTTTGATGGTCCCCGTACCAGACCTGAAACTAGCTTGGTAGTCCGATAAGATGTTATCGTCCACCCACTAGAGCACCCTCCCCAGAACCACTTTCCCGCAACCTTCTGTGACGAGTCAATAAGACTTATTGGGCGGTAGTTGGCAGGGTTGTCCCGACACACTTTTTTAAAGATAGGGACAACCTCCGCCCCTTTCCAGGAATCTGGGACTGGCGCACCTTTGTTAATGGCATTGAGTAGGGCAGATATTAGCCTCTCCCACTCAGTGAGATTAGCGCGTAACAGGTCTCCAGGAATCCCATCCGGGCCATCTGCTTTAAAAGGCACCAAGGTTTTTATCACATTCTCAACTTCCTTTGGAGTAAAGGGGTGCCCTAGTTGTGCCCCTATCGGGTCATTTGAAATAGAATGGGACATGAGCTGCCCCTGACTATCCTCCAGAGCGATGGTATATAAGGATGAGAAATAATTAAACTAACTCTGGCCCGGGATATTGCACGTAATGAGAGTATTATCCGGTCTGTTCCTGGCCATGACTAAGTTCCAGAACCCTCTGGAGTCCCTCCCTGCACTGGCTTCTTTTAGATCACACCAGTACCGGTCCTCCCATTCTTTCTTTGCCTCGTGAATAGTCTGGTTATACTCTTTCCTAGCCAACCTGATCTGAACCGGGGATTTACTTTTAACTGCAGCTACTAGTGCACTTATTTTTCACCTACATTTTTTTGTAAACCAACCCAGGTTACTCTTACTTCTCTTGCTCTCTACCAGGGAACGGTCCCTACTTGGGACTAGGAAGAGGTTTCCCAGTGCCTTAATGGTCTCACAAAAAGAGTCATCACTTTTATCCAGGGAGGAGGAATCCAGTTTGCCCTGTGCTGACGCTAAAAGTGTGTGTTATAGCAAGTGGTTGTGGTGCTGATTGCATAGCTAGGCTTTACTGGGTGGCCATTAGTGTGACCGGGGGAGGGGGCTTGTTGGGTGGGGGGTTTGCATATAGTTTATTTCATGTCTATTGCTTTCTATTTTTCCTTGATCTCATTATTAAAAATTCAAATTCATGAAGCTTTATACTTATTGTGCCGATGTCCCTGGGTTAAAGAGACCCTGCTTTATATGTGTCATTTGATGAATAAAATCTGTTTTAAAAAAAAGTATCTCGTATTAAAATGGAAATATTTTCTTTACCCACCAATCAACGATCAATAATAAATGCTTGCACAAAGAAGTGTGGTTCAGATATAATGCTTTAACACTGAGGGCTGATGAAATATAAACTGTAAGTCATATGATGACTGGCTGAATTTCCTTTCATTGTTTGCTGAGACAATGTGCTAAGAGTAATAGGGCAACATGAGCAGGCTAATACTCAATGAACCTGAATTATTATATTGGCTAAAGTGGTTACAAATTATGCACAACTTTGTACAAATGTAATCGTAATTTGCCAGTTGATCTATGTACTAATATTTCAGTAAAAAAAAATACCATACTACAGGGGGGCTTGCAAAATGATCTGCTTTTCTAATATTCATTAAGGAGGTTGACATTTGAAACCTTCTGTGATTGACTAAAATCACAGTGATGGTGGCATGCAAGGGACAGCTGAACACCAACTCTGATTGCATTCCAAAACAGATTTTTTTTAAAGAAAAGCAGCCCATTTTCCTCAAAGGAGCCAGTGTTATTAGGTCTCGGCTAGACATCGCATGTGCAGGCCCAAAGAGACACATTGTTTTCAACATGTGGACTTCAGTCCGCCTTTAAGCTACCCATTTGCTGGCTTCATCTTCGCTCTCATGTTCTTTCTCCCCATTTGTCCATGCATGCATGCATCATGCCTCTTTCTATGTTTTGCCCTCCCCCGAGAGCATGGACCAAATACTAATAATCATACATTGCTTCCATTTTAGGAAGTGTTTTAG
The DNA here is from genome assembly GCF_964263255.1 of Lissotriton vulgaris. NCBI lineage: Eukaryota > Metazoa > Chordata > Amphibia > Caudata > Salamandridae > Lissotriton > Lissotriton vulgaris. The sequence goes on along the minus strand of NC_141691.1, from coordinate 763,514,401 downwards.
GAACTACTTTTTTCTTTGTTTTTGAGCACTTCACATGAGTGCTCATGTTTTCACTCGCTCCAAGCTTTGTTTCTGTAAACAAGCCTGCAAATGTTGCTCTTATCTTGTCACATTTTATGTGCATTCAAAGACCGAGATCAAATTTCATGTGCTGTTTTCTGAGTAAACTGAAAGATACCAGTGAAGCGACAACATAGATGCACAGAATTCAGCAATTATGTGACAAACTGCACTCAAAGTGAATGGCTAGCATTTCAACAAACCCATAATTAATAACTAATCTAAAAGAGCAAGTTAAACATGTTTATTTAATGTGTTCTGTACTCATGGTAATTTGTTCAATCCATTGCATGGAACTTGCACATTTTCAAAGGCAGGATTTCGGACAAGGGCTGCATACTTGTTCTGATGCACTGGGAAGTGCATTTGTATTTACAATACTCAACACTGAATTCCGGCTCCATTTTACGGCAGCACGCAGTGCTACATTTGAAGGAGAGGCAAAGATACTGCGGGTCAAGCTGCCTGGACACACTAATTTCCAATATTCACTCTCGCATGCAATACCAATAACCTGCTTCGTTAAATTTCCTCTAGAAATCCAATGCTGGATGCAATTACTTTTTTTCCTCCCTTGGTTTGCATTTATATAATAATGCCACTCCACACCACATAATTAAACTCAGACTAATTACACTCTACTCAATACCACATATTTGCATCCCACATTAATACACTCTACGCCACATACCAATAATCCACCTAAATACACTCCACACCATGCCACATAATTACACTCAACATAATTTCACTCATCACCACACAGTTCCATGCAGCACGATTCATCTCGACACAATTCCATTCTACACCACATAATTACACACCAAACCACATATGTCTACTCCACAACACAATTTCACTACAGACCACATATCCAATCCACAACACAGAATTCCTCATCATGCCACAAAATTGAACATCCCACCACATCATTCTTTTTTGTGGTCGCAAACCTGGAATTTTGTAATTTGCAGGGATTACGATCCCAAAGAGCTTTGTTCAAGAGACCCCATGTCTCTTGCATACAACAAGTGTCTCAATTTACCAAGAAGGATACAGTTACCTGGTTTTGAACTAATTTTCTCATACTTGCCACATTCCATGTCATTAAAGTATACTAGCCAGGATGTGGACATTTCATGTTTTTTTTTGGTGTGCAATAAACACGGTAGTTGCAAGGAATAATGTCTGGTGTTACATGCATGTGCATTAGAAAACCAACTCCAATCCTGAGCTTTTCTTTGATCAAGACTGAGCAAAAATATGCATTCCCTTCCTGTCTATAGTTATGCCTACTTTACACATTCCAAGTGCTGTCCTTTGCATTGAATATCTGGAGGCACATGACTAACTAGAAATCACACCCCTCTGATTTAACTTAAAATCTTGACATATGAGCACTAGGCGGCAGTATTTTTACTTCTTCATGGTTGATTGAAATGCCCATTGTCCAAGGGGTACCATTTTTTTATAAACTAGATCAGCAACTTCCCTTGAACTTTAATTTGTGAAGGTTTGTTCTCTAGCAGAATCATCTTTTATGGTGGCTAATTCAATAGGGAGAATATCCTCTAATGTAAGATTGTTCAATACCAGGACATGACTTAGCTGCTCAAAGTTTTTACTGTGGTTTAATTAAGCTATCCTGTTTTAGGTTTAAACCTATAATAACTGATAAAAATGCTACTGAGATGGAAATGGCCCTCGTCAGTATAAACATATAAACACCGATAAACACCTACACATAATAAAATGCCATTCAAAGAAAGGATTGCGAGAGAGAAAGAGTAATTTTAATTTCTCTCCAAAGGGAAAAACCCAATGTAACTTTGATATACAAGGTAACAGCAAGAAAGACTGCTCTGCTTTAGTTTTCATGTTTAGGGATGTTGTGTTAGGGAAATAAATAGTGTTTCTTCTTCCTTTGGTTTCCTCCAGTTTTGTGTGCTTGGATTGAAGGTGCAGGGTTTAGAAGCATGTTTTGGGTCTGGTCTAATTATTTTAAACTGAAGAGAATCTGGGAACATTAAAATCATGTATTTTCTTTCGGAAATGTTTAATTCTTTCACTGACTGGTGAAATAGCTGGCTCATAAGAATCTTGGCCAATATGCACTGTCACATTTACGAACAGACACCAAATGGGTAAAACACTTTGATGCATCAAGCCCCTCTTTTAACAAGTCCGTATTTATAGCAGGTCAACAGCCAAACATCCCAGGCTTTAGATATTTGATGTAAGATGTTGGAAATGTTTCATTCTTTCACTGACTGGTGAAATATCTGGCTCATAAGAATCTTGGCTAATATGCACTGTCACATTTACGCACAGACACCAAATGGGTAAAATACTTCGATACATCAAGCCCCTCTTCTTTTAACAAGCCAGTATTTATAGCAGATCAACAGCCAAACATCCCAAGCTTTACATATTTGATGTAAGATGTAGTCACAGGTACCTGTGAAAAGTGTGCTGCTACCATGCACCTGGGTAAGTGGTGAAAACATGATACAAGTCTTTCCACACACCAACAAAGTTCAAAGTGCAAGGTCCCAATCTTATGGATTAAATATTTTATTGAGCATAGGCAATGAAATGCACCTCCGAGACATCTGTAGAGCCGACCCCACTCCTGGGAGGCCTAGGTCAGCGACCACACTGGCACCCAACACGGGGCCAGCGGGAACATCGTGTATTAACACAGCAAGCCGCCTACAACCCCACTGGGCCGGCCGCGTCTTAAGAGGTGCTACAACGGTGCAAGCTGATCAGAGCTAGTGCAATTCATAAAACAAAGAACCGTAAACAACCCCCCTACCCTTCCCACCCTAACCCTCCCCTCTCCTTGTCCATTTCCGGGCGTAATCTAACGGATGTGGTCCCTGCTTAACAATCAGGTGGTGCTGCGCGCGCAGTGCTTGTGCGCTTACGGGTGTGCGTCTTGGGATCCGGGAGAGGTGTTTCTGCCAGTCGTAGCAGGCGCAGGTAGCGCGGGCAGCTCACCTCCCGAAACTCCCCAGTAAGCAGAGTGAGGAATGGCCGCCAGAGCTCCGCAAAGTCCGCCCCCCTCCCTGCCGCCGCCAGTGACAGCTTCTCCATGCCCAGGATCGCCCATAGCCGGTGAAGCCACCCCAGTTGCTGCGGGGCCTGAGTCGCCCTCCAGTGGGCCACAATGTTTTGGACTGCAGCCCCAAGTGCCAGAGCAATCAAGCGGCCTCTCCAGGATTTCAGGGGGTACATGAGGGCGTTCGGGAGGCCTAGAATAATGTACGCTGGGAATCGCGGCAGCTGAGTGTCCAGGTGTGCGTCAATAAGATCCAGGATAGGGTCCCAATAGGGGCGCAGCGCCTTACAGCTCCACAGCAGGTGTTCCAGTGTCCCTTGTTCCCCACATCCCCTCCAGCACCTGTCGCTTACCCGGGCATCCCATTGATGAAGTCGCTCAGGGGTGTGGTACCAGTACATGGCTACCTTAGTCAATGTCTCTGTGAGCCCGGTGTGGTGCGCCGAGTGTCTGGCCCTATGGTACACCCCCTCCCACTCTTTCCTAGTGAGCTGTCTCCCCAGGTCCCTTTCCCACCGGGCCTGACCTGCGTTGTATGTGTGTGCCTGGGTGAGGAGTAGCTGTTGATAAAGGTCTGAAATCAATTTCTTGTCGGAGGTGCGCGTCAGCAGCCACCGTTCGTAGGGTGTGAGGTGCCGTTGGGCCCCAGGCCTGACCGAGGGTTGGAGCACCCAGTGGCGCACCTGCAGATATTGCAAGCGTTCCGATTCGGCCACGCCATAATCCGCCTTGACCTGCTGGAACGGGAGGACCCCCTTGATGTCGAACATGTGTCCCGCCGCTCTACAGGGCGTCGTCCGCCACGTCGTGAATGATCCGGGGACCAGGCCCGGCGAGAAGTCCGGATTCTCAAAGATGGGAGTCATAGGCGAGGGGAAGGAGGTCAGCCCCTTGGCCACGGCCACTCTGTCCCACACTCGCAGGGCGGTGCTAGTGATATCAGAGGCGTACAGGTTAGGGGGGCGGTGGCGGCGCGGCAGGAAAGGCACGCCCTGGAGGGTACGGCCAGCCACTGCTTGGTCCAGGAAGAGCCAGTGTTTGCCGGACTCCAGCTGGAACCATTCTACGAAGGTGCGCAGCTGCGCTGCCTGAAAGTACAGGGTGAGGTCGGGTACGCCGACCCCCCCATTCGCCGGGGGTAGGGTAGCGAGAGCGTGCCTAAACCGAGGCCGCCGGCCGTTCCAAATGAACCGTGACAGGTCCGATTGGGTTTGTTGAAGCCAGCCCTGCGGGGGGTTCAAGGGGAGCGTCTGAAACAAATACAGAATCTGCGGCAGCAGAGTCATTTTGACTGCGGCAATTCTGCCGAGCCATGACAGTGTGAGCGGCTTCCAACGCCGGAGCTGCTCCCGAAGTTTAAGTGTGAGGGCCCCGTAGTTGACTCGTGCGGTACTCCTGACGGAGGGAGCCAGGCGGACGCTCAGGTACGGGACGGTTGCGTCCGACCACTGTATCTTGAATTCCGATTTAATCTCGGCCACCACGTCTGGAGTCAGGGAGATGTTCAGGGCTTCAGATTTAGCTTCGTTGATTTTGAAACCCGAGGCTAGGGCAAAGGTGTGGAGCTCTACAAAGAGAGCACGCAGGGATTGCATAGGGTTGGTGAGAGATAGCAGGACGTCGTCAGCGTACAAGCTGATCTTATGCGTATCGGCACCGAATTTGATACCAGATATGAGCGCGTGCTGCCGTACCCTCTGAGCCATCGGCTCCATGTATAGGGCGAATAGAAGCGGCGACAGGGGGCAGCCCTGGCGCGTGCCTCTGCCGATGTCGAACCTCGGGGAGGTGTGGCCGTTCACCCTGACCGTGGCATTGGGCCGGCGGTAGCAATTGAAGATGCGGTGGCGGAGCTTCTCGCCAAAACCGAAGTGGCGGAGGACCTGGTCGAGGTAGGGCCAATGCACTCTGTCGAATGCTTTCTCCGCGTCAATGGTGAGGAGCATGCAGCCCGGTTTAGTGCGCGACCCGGCCTCAATGAGGTGCAACACTCGCCTGGTGTTATCGCTAGTCTGCCGTTGGGGAATAAAGCCCGCTTGGTCAGGGTCTACCAGCTGCTGCATGTAAGGCGCAATGCGACCCGCTAGAATGCCCGTGTAGAGCTTCAAGTCTACATTCAGCAGCGAGATGGGCCTGTATGAGCTACACGCCGCCGGGTCGCGGCCCGGTTTGGGGATGACAGAGATGGACGCCTCCAGCAAGTCGGGGTGGATGGCACCAGGCGTGTCAAAGGTGTTAAACAGGTCGCGCAAGAGGGGGGCAAGCTGCTGGCAAAAGGTTTTGTAGAAGGCCGCGGTATAGCCATCGGGCCCCGGGGATTTCCCCACCTTGAGGCGGGCAATAGCAGAGATGACTTCCTCCAGGCCGATGGGCCGTTCCAAGAAGTCCGCTTGGGCTTGGTTGAGGGAGGGGAGCTCCGCGCCCTGCAGGTATGCCGGGCAGGCGAGTGGGTCCAGGTGGTCCGCGTCGTATAGCGCCGCATAAAAGGTGCCAAAGGTCGCCGCAATCGCCGCGTCCTCCGTGATCTGGCTGCCATCAGCCGACCGGAGGGATCGCACCTGCTGTCGTTGGGTTTGCGCCCGTAGTCTGCTCGCCAGAAGCTTTCCGCATCGGTCACCCCCGGTATAATAGGCGTGCTTAAGGCGCATAGCGGCGTATTCCGCTACGTCTTGGTCCAAAGCCGCCAACATTTTCCGCTCGGCGCATAGTTGGCGCCATGCCCTCGCTGCTCCCGTGCGCTGGTGCATCTGTTCTAGTTCCGCCACCCGTTGGGTAAGCTCGGCACGCTTCAGCGCCCTGTCCCTGTTGTTGGCGGTGGCTATGGAGATGAGTTCCCCGCGGAGGACCGCCTTGAGGGCAGCCCACTGAGTGGCCTTCGAGGTGTCATCATTGGCGTTATGTTCCAGGAAGCGGTCGATCGCAGCAGTGAGGCGTGTTTGGGTGTCGGGCAACTGCAGGAGGCCGTCTCGCAGCCTCCAGTGTCGTTGCGGAGCTGGCATGGCGCCTATGCGAAGTGTCGTCACAACTGGGGAATGATCCGAGAGCGCGGCCGGCAGAATCTCCACTTCCTCGACCTGCTGCGCTAGCTGAGTAGAGCACAGGAAATAATCCAGCCGCGCATACGTCTTGTGTGCCGCCGAGTAGTACGTGTATGCTGTGGTCTGGGGATGCATGTGTCGCCATAAATCTATGAGGCCCAGGTCCGCCACGTGTGTGTGTCCTGCTGCAGTGAGTGCTCCCACCTGCCCGGATCTCTGGCCTGAGCGGTCCGCCGTGTTGTGAAAAACAATGTTAAGGTCCCCCCCTAACAACAAGTGTGTGCGTGTGGTGGATGTAGCGGACTCTAGTGCCGTATGCAAAAACCGTTCCTGTCCCTCGTTCGGGCCATAGACTGAGCCCACTAGCAAGGTATGGCCCGCAACCTGGAAGCTATAAAGCAGAAGTCGCCCCTTAATTTCGGCCTCTTTCTGGAGGACCCTCCCCTCGAAGGATTTAGCCACTAGGATCGCCACCCCCGCCGTTTTCTTCGGGGAGGAGGAGAAGAACTGCCAGGGAAAGGCGCGTGACTTGAGTCTGTGCTGATCGCTGCGAACAAGGTGTGTCTCCTGGAGGAGGCAGATATCCGCCTTGGAGCGCTCGAGACAGGAGAGGATTGCTTTGCGCTTATTCGGGCTATTAAGACCTCGCACATTGAGCGAAAGCACCGTTAGGTGACGTGTCATGTCTGGGGTAACAAGGGAGATGCTATTCCCCACCCGGAGGTGGCCGCCACAGACCAACAGGCTGCAAGAGACGCTGCGCAGGGGGTCCTACCGACTCCTACCATGATGTCACAATCCCCTGGACAAGGAGAGCCCACCCGCCCCTCCCCTACCCCCCCCCAACACCCCCCCATCCCCAACTGTCCCCCCCAACCTCCAAGGAGAACCCCCAACCCCCCCCCTCTACCCCCAACTCCCCCCCAACCCCAACTGGTGCCGCTCCCCCCTCCCCCCAAACCCCAATAGTGCAATGCTCGATTCTCTTAACAGGTGCAAGCACCGATGGAATCCCCCCCCCATTCCCACCCTCCGCCCCTGCAACCAAAAAGAAGTCCGAATCAACATAGTCCCAGGTCCAGGTGAAAGTCCGCTGGACCCGTGGTGAAGGATACACTTGGTGTGTGGGCAATGGCGACGGCGATGTCGGGTACCGCGCCTCTCCACGTGGGTCAGCCATCAAGGGGACGGCGCAGACACAACGCGGGTCAGCGAGGCTTCGCCCCCGCCGCCGGGGTGAATCGTCCCGGCCAGGTCATGTCCTGGTAGCGCCGTGTGACCGTGGTAGAGTTCAATCGTGCTCTTTATTCGCCAGGCCCTGCGCGACCGTCTCCACCGCCGCTCGTTGGCCCTCTGTTATTTCTTTGGTGGCGGGGCGTCGCGGCCTGTGTCGCCTCCGCTGTTGCCGCCATTTTCCCGGCGTGTCCTCATTGGGTGCAACCCCCGCTCCGGGGTTCTCGGCCTCCGACGGCTCCTCAATGTCCAGAAGGGCGCAGGCCTCCTTGAGGGAGCGTATCTGGTGGAGGTTATTGCCCATTTTAAACACAAGGCGAAAGGGGTGCCCCCAGCTGTATGAAATGTTGCGTTTCCGCAATTCCGCCGTGACAGGACGGAAGAGGCGCCTCTTCTCCAGGGTCAGTGCTGCGAGGTCCTGATAGAGGGCAGGGGAGTGCGCGCCAAAGGACACCGGCGCCATCCTGCGCGCATTAGCTAGGATCTCCTCCTTGGTGCGGAAGTCTTGGACGCACACAAGGATGTCCGCTGGGTGAGCTGTGGCCGCTCTAGGCGGGCCCGTTCTGTGCACTCTATCTAGGCCCAGGGGTGTATCCAACGGGCGTCCCAGGATGTGGTTGAACAGCTCCCGGGTGAACTGGAAGAGGTCCTCCGTGTCAGGGGAGTGCTTCACCCCCCGGATCCTTATGTTGTGCCGCCTGGAGCGGTTCTCCAAATCTTCGGCGTGTGTTTGGAGGTCCACCTGTTGGTCGTGAATGCGCGCCAGTTCCTGCCGCAGTGCTTCAATCTCCATGTCCCGTGCGTCGCTCTTCGTCTCCAGCTCCGCCACTCTCTCACCAATGGCGTCGGTATCGCGGCGCGCCTCTTTTATCTCGTCCTGGAGTTCTTTCTTTAAGTCCTGAATGTCCTCGCGAAGTCCCATGAAGAGTGACTCCAGGAAGGAGCGCGTGATTGGGCCCTCAGCATCCGGCTGCCCCTGGGCTGGCGAGGCCTGTTGTTTCTTCTCGGCGCCCCCGCGTTGGCTGGCCGCTGAGGTGTCCGCCTTCTTCCCCAGAGCGCCGGGGGTGAAGAGGTCCGCGATGGAGCGGTCCTTCCGCGTCCTGGCGGTGGACATGGTCCGTGTGGCGTCTCTTGTCCAGTAGCTTTCTGGTATTGGACCGCAGGCCCAGGCTGCCGACGCCGCTGTGTCTCCTGGCGCCCAGTCTGGGGATGGCGGTGCGTTGCGCTTGCTCTCTGCGAGTCCAGCCGGTGCCCACAGCGCAGTGCGGCCTCCGCCGCGTGGGTATGGGTGAGCGGGTTCCGCCAAGGGGTGCCAACCAGGTGCGGGATGGGCCCGCCTTGTGCCTCGGGGGCCCGGGCCAGTGTCGGGGTCGCCGCAGGGGCCTGTGGAGTGGGAGCAGTGCAGGCTACGTGGACAGGCTCCCCGCTTGCGTGGTGGCTCTGTGCTCGGTGAGACCCCAGACGCCTCCGCGTCGTCGCGCCGGTCAGTGGTCCAGGAGGGGGGGAGCTGTAGTGCCGGTGCGCCAAAAAAGGGCGGGCTGCCGCAGGCAATCACCCCTCACGCGCCAGTGAAGCTCCGGCCTCGCGCGACGGGCTGCAGCCGGTGAGCGCGCCTAACGCGCTGATGGAGCCTTGGCTTGGCGGGCCGGGTCGCGTGTGTGTGGCGAGGGGGGGGGGCGCCTGGTACCACTGTCCCAACCCCCCCCCGTACCTCCGTTTGCAGAGAGCTGCAGGCCGGGATTCCAGGGGCACCAGGTCCGGCGATGGGAGCCGGCGACAGCCCGGGCAATGTCTGCTTCCACCGTGTGCTGGGGCCGGCAGGTCCGCAGTAGCTTCCACGCAGAGCCGTGGGAAGCCTCGCGCGTTGCCGCGCGGGCCGGACCCGCCGCTTCAGCCGATGCCTGCTCCGTGCGTTCTCGGACGGCGCTGTGGCTCCGCCCACCTCGGCCTCGTTGTCGGCCGCGCTCTCGGCACTCTGAGCGCACCAGGCCCCAACGGTCGCCGCCTCCGCAGTCCGACAGGTCACGGGTCCGGCCGTCCCCGGGCCCAGGACCGGACCAGCAGATCACCGCTGCTGCGCCGTCGGCGCCAGAAGTTTCTCAGGACCGGTCACGGCCGGGTAGGTGCTGTGATCGTGCTAGATTCGGTGGCCGGCGGCGGGAGCTCAGCAAAGCACGTCCGCTCACGCCGCCATCTTCAAGGTCCCAATCTTACATGTGATATCTTCAACAAACCTAACTGCACTTTACTGCTGGGGTTTTGGAGCCAGTAGTTACAATGTTAATAGCATAATTTCAAGTCCCAGATAACAATGTGATGTCTGTTAAAAGGTCAGGGCTGACTGAAAGCAAGACGTTTGTCATGGGGACACATTGGAGCTATGAATGTCACACAACAGCAGCATTATTTGTTGTTATAATATTGTGTTTGGGGCACTTACCTGGTTGGTCGGTAAACCCGCCCTTAGACCCTTCCTCAATTGTTTGTTGTGTGTGTGACACAACAGCAGCGCCATCTTAATGTAGTCAGCCAAAAAGTGCAGAAAAACTGTGGTGAGCATGATGAAAGGATGATGTTTCACATTTCACGTTTCATGTAAAGGTTTCACAAGGTACTATGCTGTTGGCAGGGTTAACCTCGCCCCCCCCCCCCCCCCCCCCCTCGAAGATGTGATGATATTCAATAAGGAGATGAAAGACTCCCAACTGTATCCAGGAATTTGTTTAGTAAAACATTTGAATATAGACCAACTCTTACTTTTTGAACTATTAATAGAGTCCTAGCAGTGTGAATGTGAGAAATAATGAGATGTGTCAGAACTCAACAGATACTTAGTCGCTCAAGAAGCCATTTGGTAAATGTAGTAACTCACAAGGTTGGGTTACAACCTAAAATGAAGACAAACGTAGTTTGTTGGAGAGGAGGATGGAATGGAATTCTCAGAATTCCAAGATGGCGACAAGATCCTGCTCTCTGGTTTACGCTCCAGTGTTGCAAAACTAGAGGCTGCAATAGAATGTTCTACGCTCGCTCTCAGTTTACCGCACTTAACTTGAGAAATTCGAAAGAGCAACAGTGTACTTAGTTCTTGTCACAAACGTTTAGTCAGGGTAGAGTCGACGTCTTACTGTCATTTGGTTCCCCCACGTTTCAATGTAAACTAGTGTCTCTCCTTTAAGTTGCTGAGTTTCGATGGGTCATAAGGGCAGATTCTTGGTCGAAGCACGCAGTGTTTCAGCTCAGAGCATGCGTTCTTCCATAGAAAAAGATAATAAGTGAATTGACTTCCCTAGCCTTTTCCCCGCCTCCTAAGAAGTGTCAGCACAAGCCATAAATGCTAGTCTGCATGAGACGAACGAAATAAGACTAGCCTGAAAAGAAATGACACAAACTATGAAGGCACAATAATAAGACAAGAGAAATCCTTAGAATTTACCTGAAATCCAGAGTTGTGTTCTTCGGTCTTCCAAGTTTTGAAGAGAAACATGCAAGTACTTAAAAAGAGAAAGAAAAAGATTGTTAATAATGACATATTGTATAGAGTAAAATGTACATATGAAGAGAATCTAGTTGTCAAGATTATCCAATGACTTAACCAGTTTAATAATAATCAAATAGAACGAGGAGAAGTTGCCAGTCGTAAAACTCGCTGTAACATTTATTATGAACTGCATTTATTGTTATTGTTACGTAAGATATCAAAGTAGAGTAATGTGGAATGTTGTTTTACAACTACAGAGAGACCCTTTCATGGTTCTTCAAGAAAAATAGTATTTTAACAAAATTGAGAAGAACAAAGGTGCGAGCAAGTAGAAAAGACAACTGTCTCTTCTTTCAATCCCCATCCCCTTTCCACCCTCTGGACCAAACTGTTATCTGAGTGTTAAAAGAAGACAGTGCCTTTCAGAGAGAGGCGTTTTGGGAACATTTGACGTTCTTTTCCTGTGCTGAATTTTTGAGGCCTTTACAAGATGTGAGAGAGGGTAATGAGATGTGAGCATACAATACACAGGCTTTCTATGCTGAAAATAGTATAACATAAGTCCATTGGACATACTCTTAATGGGAAGCCACTACATATCCTGCATTTGTTCTCCTATAAATTAAAGATGTGCTTTTAAACAATCAATGCAAAAGATAGCATGTTTTGTAAACATTGGAAAAATAACGTTTTTGTCTATTTTGGGGGTTAGGCTGCTGAATATACACTGATAAGGACTGATGTCAAAACGTTTAGAAAACACTGTAAAAACACCACTGAAATCCACAATAAATAAACTCTGAAAACAGAACAGCCTAGGTTTAATACATCTTTCCTAACTTGAGACACATATTCTGGCCTAAAACACACTCATCAATCTCAGTACCTCCTGACATTTCCTAATTACTGATCCCTGGTTAGTACCAACCATTCCCTTGCTGGAACTGTTGTTGTAAAATTATGGGAGATGGCCCCATATATAGAACACAAGATGGGGTAAATTTAAAATTTAGTGGTGTAAGGAGTTAAAGCCTTAGAAAATCAAGCTCCCAGGGGGCTGCTGTTGTGATGTGCTCAATACTTATACTCTTATAGTCTTGAGCACACAGGTTTAAACCGGGGCGCACCAAGTCTACTTTGAGTCAAGCTGCAAAATCTACTCAAGAAGCAGCCCTCTGACCACAACTGCTTGCAACCACCAGCAACCGCCCACTTTGGAAAATTATGCTAGCAGTTGCCAAATCCCACTTACGCTCGCCAATTAGCAATTCTGGAGCCTAGCGGGAAAATAATTCTGCCACACAGCAATTGGTGGAATTTATCCAGAACTATGTGTCACAAGAGTAATGTGGAGTTGCAAAATTCCGCCAATTCTGCAGGCAGAAAGAAACATTCCGCCCACCCCTATTTAAAATACAGGTTAAAGGATGCCACCAACATCCAACATCTGCTCTCTAATTCGCTCATCTCCACCCCACAAGGGCTGCAACGGGTATGCACTTACTCTGGGGTAAGAGAAAGACGTTGAAAGTGTTTTAAAAGTATAAAAGTTACAGCCCCTGATGGAGTGACTCAAGCAAATGATTTCAAATATGTACTCCTGATCCCACTCTTCTTTTAAGTACAGGTCAACCAATCATATTGCATCTTCAGCGTACTGGCAGGTCCCTTCTATTTTACTCTTCATCACCCCACAAGAAGTCCAACACAGGACCAGATTCACGTATGGAATAAGCAGCACCTCCTGAAGTCAATACAAGATATATAAAATTAGGATGAGGCATTCAACTTATCTAGCAACCTCACATTACTACCACAATCATCTCAGGAACTGTGATCTACTGCTAGCTACATACATGTGTACCTGTAGCAGCATTTTCCTTCTAAGGGCTTGACCTTATGTTGACACAATGTTGCTTTTAGTCAAGGAAATGAAGGTCTGACCCTCTCACCTTTGAGGGAGTAGAGCCCTGCGCCCGCTCCTTCTCTCTCTCCCCGATTTCTATCAATTCTTTACTGACCTAAACACTATTTTTTTTTCTGGGAGTTTTATATAGCGCAAACTCGAAGGTATCAGAGCGATTTACATGAGCACCAGTCACATTACAGATGGACACATTAATTTTGTTAGGCACAGGAAGATTAAGTGATTTGCCCAGAATCACAGGATGTTGAGCGTTCCTGCCAAGACTTGAGCCCAGTTCCCCAGCTTCAAGTTTGACTGCTCCAGCGGGTAGGCCCCATCCTCTAATATCTGTAATTGCGCCTGTGGGCCTTCATTTGGGTGTGACAAATGTATCAGGCTCAAGAGTAACCCAAAACATGTACAGATCAGTGCATCACACATACTTTAAAGACACAAAATTACAACTGAAATCCCCTCCAACTTGGGTGACATTTTTGCATTTATTTTTCACCAACAAATAACTACACAACTCCTTTCTATTTTGCTTTACGAAGATGGTTCAATGCAAGATATTAACTGCTGCCACTTGCATGGTACTTTTTCGCTTTTGGTTCCTGATGTGAGTACAGACATGTTTTTGTTTTGCTGAATGCAACGTTGTATGGGTTTTACATACTAGAGGGGAGCGGTTCTGCCTTATTCTCATCCCATAGACTCAAACTGATACCCCTAAGCAGCCTCTAGCTGCCCCTCTCTGTAAAGAACGCTCCTTTGATGTTCATGGGATAATGTATTTGTGTTTTCTTTAACATTGTATGGTAAAAGCTGCAGCTTCAGATGTCCATGAGCAAAGCAGAGGAGAAGACCAAGTAGAATCTTTGAGGTTGCAGGAGACAGGAAGATAGGAATTTAGATGAGTTTGTCAGCAACTTCTAACCTTTAATATCTGTTTCGTTATATTTCTATCCATGATGTATCACAGTGCAACAACAATGACAGCTAGTGACTGCAGGTGGCAGTAAAATGGCCTAGTGGTCTTATATACTTGCATACCCCTCCTTGCCCCTCCCCACCCATACACACAACTATTCCTAGAGACACCACTGGGTTAACCAGTGCCCTTGTAAATAACCATATGAATAACAGCCCTGCCCAGGTTTTGATTGAACATGCGATTGATATAACCTGCAGCGATCCCATAACAATGTTTTCAGGTCACATTAACACAACTCAAAGTAGATAAAACGTCAGTACCATATGTGTTCAACTTTATGGAAGAGAGGAACATCTAGCTAAATAACTTGCCACAGGCCAGATAATGATATACTCCTTGGGTGGTGCTACACACCAAGTTAGCTATATTTTATATATTAGGCGCAAATGTTATTTTGTCTACTTCTTTTTGCATGTCATTGATGTTTTGTGATAACAAAAATCATATTTGATATTTTATCGATGTCAACAAATTACTAAAATTCACTTTTGATGCTGCAAAAGAACTACTGGAAGCTGGAAAATTGGACATAAATTTCTCACTTTACCAAATTTAGAATGGTACGAGGGGAAAGTTAATAGTATCCTGGCACCTCAGATGATGATTAAGGAAAAAACACCTCTAAGAAATGTTGAAACTATTAGGAAGAACTAACACATTATATAGCTATATATTGTTCTAATCGGTAAATTCTATCATGCGTCGGAATAAAGACAAAATAGGATTCCCATTTCACACTAACTACTACGTTTGAGACATAGTAGCCAATCTTCATGTAGATGCAACAATGTGTTAATCTGTAGAAAATCTGTGTAACGTGCAACTTTTCTTTTTCTGGTGACCCGACAGGAAGCGGATTTTGAAAAAGATAACATCCATCGTGGTTTCCAGGAACTTATTTCTGCAATCAACGCACCCAACAGGGCCTACCTGCTTAAAACTGCCAACAGACTCGTTGGGGAGGCGACCTACAACTTTCTGAGCGTAAGCTGGGCTGGTTCTCTAAGGGAGGGATAGCTGCAATTGTTTAGCGAAGAAAATTAATGCTGCAAACAATTGCCTAGGCAATCCAGTCCATTACCTTACAATTCATTTGCTGACCTGACATGAATTTCCTGGTGAGTTTTTTAACATAATTGTTTGCTTCAACAACAAAGTTAAAACAATTAAGCAGTATAGTTGGCATTAAATGGCATTTTCTTTTGCATCAAATTGGTCACAAGAAACGAATCATTATCCGGCCAAGTAGCTCGGGTACCACATTCATGTCCCCTCCTTATCTTACTTTTAGTGTTGGCTGCTCACGTTGACTCCTACCGTTTCTGAGTCGTCCCACTCGCATCCAGATCGTTATGGCCCATCTCTCTCTGCCCTATAATCTCCAATTTTTTTTAGTTAGTATTCTGATTTTATCATAGTTTACATCTGCATTATTTTTCATCTCACAACCGTTGTTTAGTCTTTTAGTGTCTATTGTTTCTTCATGGCGGTCTTGTGTCTTGGGACTCTAATAACCTGCTCAGCATAGACAACAATTCTTCAAGGTCTTCTGTTTTTCACAACCATTTCCCCAACCTTGGACTGCAGTCTTGGTGCCCGTGGTCGCAACGAGCGTATTGCTGTTCTTTTTTATAAGTAATGTTCCCAATTTAGACAACTTACACTTTATCTTTTCCCTTTTAGATCTTGGCACTCTTCCCAGTAGGCCTACTCTACTGGAGAGATGACAAAGGAAGGGCTGAAAGTGACCTTTGAAAGTTGTGTGACAAGCCTGTCACCCCGCCCCACCAACCCACCTGCTCCTCCTTACCAGGCACACACATAAGCAGTCAGGAAAACCCAAACAATGACATGCTTATTTATTCACACACTCTCACTCAAACACACATTCTCAATTGCGCACTCCGCACACATGAACGCTCAGCCAAAGTTTCCCCTCCCCCCACACTTACATCTCGGTGGCTCTGCGTATCTCAGCCTGTTCCCTCCTGCCCACATCTTAGGTGTAGGCTACAGCAGCAGTGAATATGGGAGGGAGAAGCTGGCCACAGTGACAGCAGCCACGTGGTGCTAGCCGCAGCAGGGTGCCAGAGGCATATAGCTCTTGTTTAGAACTCTCTGCCTCCTGATCTCTGCAGCGACCCACCACCAACACATGAGACGTTTGTGGCTCAGGTAAGAGGGCAGAGAAACATGACAGTAACAAGGGCAGGGACACGCTCAAGAACAATCCATGCCTCTCAGTTTGCCTCTCCCAGATGCAGCCTCCTCCTCCACTCATTGGCTATTCTTTGGAACCAACAGCCAATGAGTGGAGGAGACCGGACCTGGGTGACAGAACTAAGCGCACATCATGGATCTCATACCGTGAGCCATGTCATAAGTGTTACATATGGCTGCACCTTCCTGCTGCCTGTGCTGCCTCACAGGCACACGCTGCACACTGAGAAAATTGGGTGACATTAAAGTCATCCATGTCTCATGCATAGTGTATGTCTGCACTGCTTTACTGACCTTTCACTGCAGGACTAGGCAGTGGGTGAGCAGTGAACGAGACTGACAAGCTCCCCTCCTCCAAATGTAGTGGGCAAACTCCCCTAACACTCCTATTGGTTGGTTCCTTATGGAGAGAGCAGAGAGACCAACAGCCTGGTGAAGCACGTTAATAAATGAGTACAAATAGTCATGAACTCCTATCCCTACAGTGGCCTCATTATAGAAAGGAAGTGAGTTTGCGCAGCCACCAATGGTGGTCCACTGCACATTATTGTTAAGAAATCTTTACTTTGCATGTGTTCATAAAGAGCGAATTATAACAGTAAAAAAAACACCTAGCTACAAAAGTAGCAAACATATATATGTTCATGTTTAATTTCTACTCCTCAAATTAGTTAATTGGTCATCGCTTTTTACTCTCATGGCCCAATGGTCAGCAGATAGGTGGATATTTACAAGAATTGCAAAGGTTTAGCATGTAGAAATCAATCCTAGTTCCTGCTGCTTTCAAGCGTTTTGGAGACTTTTGATATCACGATTGCCTTAGCGTATTGTACTGCAGAATTTATATAGTGATTTGCACTCCTGATAAGGCCATATCCAGCTAGCGTTTGCCGTAGCTGGTCAATGTTGTCACAACATTTTCTATGAAATCGGGATAAGTTATGCCCCTAGGATTAGAGTTATTGATAACCAAATCATTTCCTTATTGAATTCCATGAGGTTTTTCAGTCCACAGCTACATTTATCTTCCAGTGAACTGTCTTAATATGTGTGGTATACCATGTTTCTTGCACTTTAGGAATATTCCTACTCCATTGAGGAATTCTACAATGCCAAGATGCAGATTGTTGACTTCATAGGAGCCGCAGAAGATGCAAGAAAAGAGATTAATTCCTGGGTGGAAGGTCAGACTGAGAGTGAGTAGCGTCAGTGTCTTTCATCTTTGCTGCAAACAATACATGTGATTAGTTTGTACATATCTGTCAACTTCTTGGCTCTTCAATGAGGGTGGTCACATGAAAGTGAATGAAAGATAAACCATCTTTGGATGATGATGCAGATATGCAAAATGGGTGACCTTCTTAAAAAACACGCTGCTTTTAAGGAGGGTGAATATCAATAAAGAGAGGGTGTGCTTGGATTGTCTCAGTGACATACAATAGCCAATAGCATTTGTGGGGTGAGTCGCAGGTTTTCCCACAAGCAATGCAGTGTACCTAGCTAAAAGGACAGGGTGCTGGCTAGGGCTTTTGAATGGGAGAGATACTGGACAAGGGTTGCAGTGTTAGAGATAAAGGGATCTCAAGTTCTGTTAAAAGTAAATAACGTTCCAGATCGCATACATATATACAACGAGACATATGCGGATTACTACCAGATCAACATACTCACATGCATGAACACATGTACATTCCCACACATCAGCACATATGCATACACCCACACTAACAGCATTCAATATGGTTTGCTTCCTTAGCAGTCATGTCATTTGTGACAACTAAAAGGAGTCCTGCCAACAGAATTACAGAAACTGCCTGCCTTTGGTATTTATTTGTTCATTTATTTGAAAGGTTTTATATAGCGCTGGCTAGACCCGGAGGTATCCGAGCGCTTTACGTGCGGTAGGACATTGCATAGAACATTGTTACATAGTTACATCAGATTACAGTTACAGTTGCAGTTACCAGTGTATGCTTGGGAGAGAAACGTGAGCATACATATTAATGTAGAAAATTAACGTGTAGCATCTCCAAGACATACGTCATAGGGGAATGGAAAATAGTGGGGGAAAGGTAAAAATGGGGGAGGAAAGCAGACCGCGTCAGGTAGATCTGAAGAGGAAAAAAACTCCAGGGGGAACAAAGCAGTCAAAGTAGTCTCCGAGAGAGAGAGAGATATAGAACTGTGAAGAACAATGTCCGTTGCCCGGGTGGGTAGGTGACGGCTGATGGGGTTACCCAGGGCCAGACTCTGCTAAAGCTGCATAGGACAGCTCCACCGGGCAGAGGCCAAGGGTATTCGGGCTCCGCGGTAAGTACAAATAGTTTTCGTTTCAGCCCGTGGGTCCTCGCCATAGTTCCTTAGCAGGTGTTGCTGGCAGGCGCTGTCAGCATCGTCCTCCATCATGCCCCCAAGGTCGGAGAGGGAAGGGAGAGGTCACTGGCGAAGTCCAAGCATTGTGTGTGGATGGACGGTGCATATCTGTATCCAATGACTACGATCCAGGTGCAGCTACAAGGCATTAAGGGCACAGGGGTATGGTCGGACGCAGACTGCATCTTCATGCAGCAATCTCTCCAGTTTCTGAACTTTACAGAACTTAACTATCACCTCCTCTATAGTATTCCACCACCCCAAATCTGCAGCACAAAATGGCTGCTCTCAACCACGTTGCACAAAATGACTGCTCTCAACCATGTTAGCATTTTTCGATACCGGCAAACAATCAACTATACATTGAATGCTTCTTGTCACATTTTACTCCTGCATTTTATAGTGCCAATCCATACATGCATTATATATGTGTTTTTCATCTGCCATATCTAGACACACTTAATTTCCTTTAGCGTACTTGCACTGTTTTATCAACGTGTCATTAAACGTCCATCTTTTGTTTACTTAAAGGTAAAATTCAGAACCTTCTGCCACTGGGATCTATTGATGCACTTACCAGACTGGTCCTTGTGAATGCCATCTACTTCAAGGGAAACTGGGCAGAGAAATTTCCAGAACAAAATACAGAAGAGAAATTATTCAGACTAAGTAAGGTACAGTAAATTCCCCAAACATTTTAATCACATTAGTGAAACCAGAGTAAAATAATCAAAGACAATATGAATTGTCAAACCTGTGAAGAAAGCTTTTTAGTAAAATACATAGAAAATGACTGACCAGAGATCATAGGAAAATTATGTCAATCCTCTGTAAAAGGGAATAGATCATTTGGTAGTGTCATGAGGTTCTAGGGTGCAAGCATGCCACAAGAGCAGCAAAAGTGTGGGTGTTGAGGAAGGAAAATCTGGCTAGAAAAAAGGCAAAACTTCTCACCCTCTTCCCATCTAACAGAAACAGAGATTATTAAATAGGGTTTCTATGTGAATCTGTAGAAAACCCAGAGAATCAATGTTTTTGAGGAAGTAAAATCTTTCCTTTCCTTGCCTTCATAATAATGTTTTATTATGAAAATGTCAATATCAGAATGTGCCTCAAGATCTACTGATAAAATTTGCTCTCGGACTTCGATTTCATTTTGATATTAACTGAAAGAGTATGTTAGTCCTAAAATGCTTTTAAGGTTCATTTATGTTTTTAAAGATAATACATTGTCATACACAGGGATCCAATTCAGATCACAAAAAGGATACAAAGGGAGGCCTGGCATATGTCAGATAGTAACATTCGATCATTGAAAAGATACAAAAATGTAAACTTTCAGAGCTGCTCAAGTGACTTGAAAATGTCTTGCTTACAAAGTCAGATATGCAGTGTTGGGCTGGCTATTTGGTCAGTCTGGCGTTGTGAGATGGGAGAGTTTGAAATGGCCAGTGTCTCAGACTTTTTATGGTCCCATGTGCTGTGATGGGACCAAAAAAACAACCCACACACTGGCACTTTGAAGCTGGCCCATCAGGAAGTGCCAGACTGCCAGAACACCCAAATATCCAGTTCAACACTACATACATGAGAGTAAGACTTTACACATCAGAGAAGTCACAACTTGGTAGCACTGCTTTCGCAGTGAGCAGGTATATAGCTGCCACTACTTCAGTTATGCTGAGTTATACTGCTGCAAATTTTTACATTCTCAAATCTCTCTCTTCTGTACTCTTCTAGTGCAATCGTCCAACCAAACAAATCATTAATAAATATGGTTCCTTCATGAGACATCATCATCATTAGGATATCTGAGCGACACATAGTCATATTTGTCATTTACCTCATAATCGAGGATGGGTAATGTGAGAAGAAAGAAAGGAAATACTCTATTTCCATTACAGTGATCACACAGTATATGCAAACCGATAAATATATAGAGCAAGATGAGCAAAACGAAAGCTTTTGAGTCTTTCTCTGGTATCTTCATTCACAACACCCCAAAAAAGCCTTGCAATCAAGACCAGATACTCCATCCTTCAAGTCCTGAACCATCATTTATCTTGTGTGATTCCTTAACACTATTGCAGGTGTGATCAATCTGAGTATGTATACTGAATGAGACATTTGGAGTGAAGGTAAAACATTCAGATCCAAAAAGGCACAAACTCCATTCTTGGCATCCAAGACAAAATCAATTCATGCTGTTTTTTATGAGTGCAGTTCTTTGAGCTTCTAACTGATCAATACCCTAATGCTCTAACAATTGAATTTACAAACTCCACTAAAAACATAAGTACAGTGTGTACTTCATGGATGGTCAGTCTGATCCTCTACATGGAGAAAAGTAAAGCTAAGAAGAAGACATTTCTGATATTTCTTTGAGCAGTCATTTTCAGCTTGGGGACTTTGGAAGAGCATACCTTATGGCTGGGTTAATTCTTAGCATGATAACAATATCCAGACTAGGCACGGTGTAACCAGGTATGAACCTGGTTCCAGCAAACAAAATGGATGCCAGGCTATTCATGGGGGCGACTGCAGGAATAGCAAAGATGAATTCAGAGTTGTGGCGGGCAATGTGGGAGAAATCATTTGCCATGCCCCACAAATATGCTGCATGTTCTTATTTCAATCCATTTAATGTTGGCATGATGAATAGCAGAGGAAATAATGTTTTGTTTAGGGATACAGAAACTTCTAGCCGGTCGGGGCAACTGCACAGAAACACTGTCACATTCATCGGTAGTGCCCATGTAATACATGTGAACACTCCCCCTCTTCATCAGGAGGAATCCGCAGGCATCCGTGGGCAAGGGAGGAAAGAAGAAGAGAGGTGAAGACTTTGTGCCTGATTTAGATTCCACTGAAATAAAAATCCCTTTATATCCTATGGGACTTATATTTCTGCGGACGGGATATTCGTCACCATTGTGACGGAGTAACCTGTCTGCCAAGATCTAAATCAGGACCTTTGCCTGAACTGCTCAAAGAAGTGATCACACTGTACAGGGGCCGTTCTACACAAAGTGCCCTGGGGGCGCAAAAAGCTTTTGCGCTCTTTGCGCGCCCCGGGGCACTGTTTTTATTACAGGGGTCGTAGACGCTTGTGTGGCCCCTTCTGTAATACTGATAGCGCTGGCGCACATAAAGCACCAGCCCTATCTTCAGGGGGCGTTCTCTGATTTGCGTGCCCCATGCAAATGATGAAATCCCTTTGCCTCCGTGCCTGCCTTGTATTACAGACATGGGCGCAGAGGCAAAAAAGTCTTTGGAGGCGCACTGACAGTGCACCACCTAAAAGGTGGCGCACTGTCAATGTGCCCTCTGAGAACAGCCCTCTGGAGGAGGGAAACGGGGTCCCATGGGCCTCCCAGACATCCCCTTGCACTGACTGCACCCACCTGCAAGGGGATCTCTAATCTCCTTAAAAAGTGCAGCCTGGTTGCCGAATGACTGTGAAAACATGGAGGGGCTTCAAAGCAGCTGCTCCATTTTTCACATGAATGAGCTGCCCCCAGGGCAGTGTGAGTTAGCTGCTGCCCTGAGGGCAGCGCATTTATCATAATACAGAGCATTTAAGTGACAGGTGAGCTAATTGTCAGTGTGAGTGTAAGGTGAGCAGCCTGTCTGTGTGCATGCAGGATGAGTGTAGTGCCTGTGTGAGTGCCGCAGGAGAGGTGTGCTCAGGTGAGTGTATGGTGAGAGGTGTGAGCATGTGAGTACAAGGTTTTTGGTGAGGCTGCATGAGTGTAACCGGAGGAGTGTGCCTGTTTGAGTCCAGGCTGAGCAGTGTGGCTATGTGAGTGCTGGGGTGCATCTGTATGGGTACAGGTTGAGTGTCGTGTCTCTGTAAGTGTAGGGTATGTGGTGTGCTGGTGTGAATGCTGGGGTGCATCTGCATGAGTGGTGGTTGAGTGTTGTGCCAAAGTGAGTGCAGGATGAGTAGCGTGTTAGTGTGGCTGTGTGAGTGCAGAGGGAGGGATGGGTTTCAATGAGTGCAGAATAAGAGGTATGCTCATGTGAGTACAGGGTGATTGGTGTGCCCATGTAAGTGCTGAGCAAGGGGTGTACCTGGGTGAGTCCAGAGTGAGGAGTGTGCTTGTGTGAATAAATTGCCAATAGGGTGCCTGTGTGAATGTATGGGTGTCTTTCTGTGAGTGCAAGATGAGAATTGTACCAATGTATGAATGCATAGTAAGTGGTGTGCCTACATGAGTGCAGCATGAGTGGTGTGACAGCAGAAGTGCAGAGTATGTGGCAATCCTGTCTGTGCAGGGTGAATGCTAAGCCTGTGTGAATGTACTTGAGCGACATGCCTTTGACAGTGTGTGGTTAGTGCTGCCCCTGTGTGGAAGCAGGGTGAGTGTTGTGCCTGTGTCAGAGTAAGGTGAGAGGTGTTATGTGAGTGCAGTGTGCAGCACATCAAAGCCACACCTACTGGCATTGCCAGTGCTTGTTCTTTTTTCCTTTCATCAATTCTAATTGTACGGCTGCATCTCATCTTCAGCACTGGGAACAATCAGTGTCAGTATTATCTCTATTGCCCTAGTCCCAAAGATGCTGCAATGTGTGTTAGTGATGTAGGGCTTGATTTAGAATTTGGAGTATGGGTTCCTCCATCACAAACGTGATGAATATCCTGTCGGCTGCATTATAAGTGCATTATATCCAATGGCATTTGTAATACGGCGGATGTCATGTTTGTGAGGGAGTCACCGATCCGCTGAAACATAATTTAGGCCCTTACTCTTGTAGTACTCCTGCCTTGATTTTGAATTCAAACAGTAAGCCAGGCTATCAGTGGCCTACTCCTGACCTACTCTTAGAATTAATGAGTGAGCTGGCAGTACTATAAGAGAATATATGACAGGACAATCTTTATGAATCGGGCCCGTAGAAGGCACCATTGCTGGGTTGTTTGCGCAGTGGTCTGAAATAGTGGCTGACCAGGAGCTGTGACTTTGGCTGCCTCTTGCATTCGGGTATCTATGGAGTGTGAGTAAGCGGTACATGCAAAAGGTCATCCAATAGGAGTCCATGCCAGCTTCAGTGAGCTTGGTCTTCCTATTCTCTGCTTAAACTGCTCCATTACATATTCCAGGTACCACACTGACTCCTAAATGTTCAGTTTATGCTGTGACATAACCATATGCTACCAATGTAAACCTCTTCAAATTGCAATTAAGAAATGTATGCTAGCCACGCAAAATAATGAAAATAGTCTTTATAAACACTTACATTTGGCATCATACCTGTTATGGATACCCTGAAAACATTGAAATATTATCAGATGTTTTTTACGGCAATTATTCTAGAATATTGAAAAATGTCACAATTTATAAATATTTGGTTTTAAAAGGGTGCTTGTTTATGCAAAAGCCCTGGCTCTTGGCACTAAGTGTCAGATTTAATAAAACTGAGAAATACCACAGATTTGCAGGCATACATCTATGATTTGTATAGCATTCATAATTAAGGCTTCCAGTTTCCCGTTTTTACTGATTCGCTGTATTCATTTTGAAGAGCGAAAACATACTGAAAATTGTACATGCTGTCCTTCATGAATTCCAGGCCAACAGCTGAACAGATAGGCTGCATGGGGAGTTGAAAAGCAGGATCAGGCATAGGTTAACCTCTATTTGTATGCAATGCTAATATCAAAATATGAGTGCCTGTCTATCAGTTAAATAAATAAATAAATGCAGAACTATGCCTTTTTACAACTCCATGTTTTCTCAAAACAAAATAAATATGCGTAAACACCAATAATATGGTCGTAAGTTTAATATGGATAAATACAGACAGAAATGTCAAAAAACTAAAATATCATAACGCGGGGAACCCTATTTGTAATGTATTGGGATTGACAAAACTGTCATGCAAAAGCTTCAAATACGACCTTTACAGCTTTTCAGACATATGCTCAACAGCTCTAACTCCCCAATTGTGTGATGTACACAAAGGAGATAATTCACAAACGAAAGGTTAGTGTAAATGTGGAGGTACATATTTATTTGTATTAATCTTTTTTCCATTTGTAAAACTTGTTTCCAAGTGGAGAAATCTCCCTCACAAAATACCAGGTTGTTTATGCCCTGTCTCACAGTAACAGCTCCACTTTTACCCAGTGGCGTCGGGCAGGTAAAGGGGTTTGCGGGGCAGTTGGGAGAAGGGTTTGGGAAAAAACAAAAAAACTTACCTTTCACGCTTTCATGGCGGCCGTCCCTCCTCCGTCTCTGAGAGCAGCGGGCGATGCTCCTCCGCCTTAGCGGAGGAGCCGCTCCTGCTTTTCCCTACTTATTATGAGCTGTACGTTTATGTAAACAGCTAGTGTTGGAAATGCATTGGAAATGTTAGTGAAAACTGTGACTGTGAGTTCCCAACATTTGGAGATAGGGCTGTCTGACACTACCTTCAAACTTTGCGTCCACAATACTTTGGGTGACAATGTATTAAAAATCCACTGCATGTCGAAAAATTAATTCCAAATTGCAAAGGGCCTTTTGTAACCCACACAAACGTGTAAAGTGAATAGGGGGTTGTTGTGTTGTGCACTGCACGAGTCAGCGCGAGTACATGCTTACTTAGTGCGAGGTTCTTCTCGTGTTGTTCTCTGCGTGGACTCGCGCCGACTCGTGCCTATGTTGTTATTTCATTCTGTCTCGAGTGATGTTGTGATTCAACTGTGCATCACTCGAGACGTCCCTGGTGTAAGTTATGTAGCTGTTGGCTCCAACTGTGTTGGTGTCAGTTACAGCCGATCTTCCTCGACAGTGGATGTACATGCAGGCTGTGCTTCATTTGTACCATTAAACTTCTGAAAACTACTTTCCTTGTTGGTATTTACTCAACAAATCTGGCGACGAAGGATGGAGCATTGAACCTTTAAAGAAGCACTTCCTGCCTGAATTTATAATTTTTTCGGAAATCCACTTACTTATTTTTAACACGCCTCCTTTCCAAACTGTTCTTCAATTGAGCTGAATTTCCGAGTGAGGCTGAATTTCCTATTTGAGAGCTGAGGCATCTGTGCGCACCCTTGAAGCTGAGTTTCCGATCCAGGAGCGAAGGATTTATTTCATCTGTGCGCGTCCTTGTTTACCTTCGCGTTAATGAAATCTTCCTCCACACGGATTGGACAATCGGTGAACACAGGCTATTGCTCGACTCCTCACGGGAACTGAGACCCCGTTTCTCATTGGTTTCCTTGTTTTTAATGAAACAGACAAGGTGACTTCCGTTTTTTTTTTTTCTCTATCTTCGTGTATAGAGGAGGATCTTCCTTTTTGAAACGGTTTGGGAGTTTTAAAGGCAAAATAAAAAAAAAGGAATGGTGATCTGAAGTTTGGAGAGTTTAAAAAACGCGTGGTGATCCCAAGTTCAAGAAGACGTTGGATAATCTTCATCTGGACACAGGAAAATTATTCTGAATTTCCAGAATTGGTTTGACTTTATTTTTTTTATTTTTCCATCAACATTCAAATACTGTATTTAATTATTTTTCAACTAAGACTATTTATTTACTGTCTTTCTAGTTGTACCATTCATTTTTATCACTATGTGTGCTCAAGGTTACACTCTTGCTCCCCCACAAAGTTATTGGTCTGCTGGTAGTGCCCCTTGTATGCCTTGGATTGAATGGAAGGCTTATTTTTTAAATTATATTGAGACTCTGGATGCAAATGGTAAGATGAAAGCCCCAGAAAAAAAGGGCATTTTTTTACACAGTTTGGGTCCTGAAGGATTAAAAGCCTTCAATCAACTTCCCATTTCACAAGCTAGTGGTGACATGAATGTATTTGACAAAGCCATTTATGATTTTGATAAGTACTGTTCTCCCAAAGTCTGTATAGGTATTTCTAGGTTCAAGTTTTTCCAGAGAAAACAGTTATGTGATGAGACTGTAGATAATTTTGTTTCATCTTTGAAAACTTTAGCTCTGGATTGCAAATTTGGAAACTTACAAGAAGACCTTATAAGAGATCAAGTAGTCATGCACTCCAAAAATGAGACTATACAGGAAAGACTTTGGATTAATGGTGATGAGAACTTAGACTTTGTATTGTCAATTGTTAGAAAGGCTGAGCTTTCTTGTAGAAGTGCGTTACAAGTTAAAGGGAATGATGCCTCTGTCAGTAAGAATGTTGTTGCAAAAATTAATCAAAAATATGATAGTAAAAATAGAGATACTTTCAAGAAGAAACAAGTATTTTCTCCAAAAGTAAATCCTGAAACACCAAGGATTGGTCTCAAGTGTTTCAGGTGCAACAGCAAATCACATTTGGCTAATGACAAAACTTGCCCTGGTTTAAAACAAAAATGTTCCAATTGTGGTTTGAAAGGACATTTTACTTCTGCTTGCAGAAGGGGTAATGTCAATCAAAAAGTCAAATGTATTGAATTGAATGAGAATAGTGATGAGGATGATTTCACTAATGACTCCAATGACTGCTTATTCGTTTTAAACATAAAAGATTCTACTGTTTTAAATGTGAATGACCATTCCATCAAGAAAAAGCCTTTGTGTGACATGGTTATCGGAGGTGTAAAAATTAACATGTATGCAGATTCTGGTTCACCTTATTCTATAGTCTGTGAATCGGTCTGGAGAAAATTGTTTGTACCTAGACTTGGTAGCCACCTAGAAGAAAGTGATATTAATCCCGAAGGGTATTCTGGTGGAAGGATAGATATTTTAGGTTTCAGGACTTTAGTTTTCAGATTTAAGAATAGAAAATGCATTGCCAAGTTGTATGTTTCAAAGAAGGGTCCTTCAGTTCTAAGTTGGTTTGACTTTGGCAAGCTTGACATTGTACTGGATCCTAATAGCCCTACACCAGTGATGCTGATTGATGAGCAAAATGGGATTTCTTCTTTGATGCTGAGTAAATTTCCAAATGTTTTTTCCAAAGGCATTGGAAAGTTAACTAGCTTTAAGCATGAAATTCGCTTAAAGGAGAATGCGTGTCCTAAGATACACAAAGCTCGTAATATTCCTTTTGCTGTCAGAGAGGAAGTCAAGAATGAATTAGATGGTTTAGTGGAAGGAGGTATAATAGAAAGAATAGAATCTTCTGAATGGGTTTCGCCCATAGTAGTTGCCAGGCGAGCTAATGGCAAGGTCAGATTATGCATTGACCTTCGCCATCTTAATAATAATATTATTGTAGATCAGTTTCCTCTTCCCCGCATTTCTGAAATGTTGTCTGTAGTTGGGGGATCTAATATTTTTTCAACTATTGACCTATCTGCTGCGTATCACCAGATAGAGTTAAGTGAAAAGAGTAAGGATTTGACAGCATTCATTACACCATTTGGGTGTTTCAGATTCAACAGGATGCCTTTTGGACTGGCGTCTGCAGCAGCAATTTTCCAGAGAGTCATGCAAGATATTTTGAAGGACTGTAAACATGCCATCTGCTTTCAAGATGACATTTTGGTATTCAATGATGATAAAGACAAACATATTATGGCTTTGGAAGAGGTTTTGAATGCACTTAATGTACATGGTCTTACTATCAAGCATGAAAAATGCAAATTTGGTGTACATTCTGTAAATTACCTAGGCCACGAATTATGTGCAGAAGGTATCAAGCCCAAACCTTCACTTTTAGAAGCTATTAAATCGGCTCCTCATCCTTTATCTAAGGACGATGTAAGGTCCTTTTTAGGGTTAGTTGAGTTTTACGCTAGGTATGTACCTGATTTCTCCTGCAGAACATATAATATCAGGCAACTAATCAAAAATAGAGTTGTTTTTGAGTGGACTAGTGAATGTGAGAAGGAGTTCAGTGATGTTAAGAATGCTATCTGTTCAGCAAATGCGTTATCTTGTTTTGATCCTTCCCTAGAAAACATCATTACTACTGATGCTAGCGCAAAGGGACTAGGTGCTGTGTTTTCTCAAAAGAATAAGGAGGGAAAAGAAGTGATCATTGCACATGCTTCTAGAGCACTCACTCCTGCTGAGGAAAAGTACTCCACAATAGAAAGAGAGACTTTAGCGTGCATTTGGGCTTTAGAACATTTCAGGGTGTTTGTATGGGGTAAGGAATGCACTCTCAGGAGTGATCACAAACCGTTAGTACGATTACTCACTACAGAAGGCATGTTAAGAGCTTCAGCCCGAATTGCACGCATGTCCATGCGTTTGCAGGATTTTATTTATAACATACAATATTTGCCAGGGAGAGAAAATGTTTCTGCTGATTTTCTGTCTAGGATGCCTTTACCTATTCAGGAGGATTTACATAATGAATGGGACAATTTCCAGATTGCCATGATCCATGATGAGGGTCCCATTTCCATTGATCAGAATTTGTGGAAAGAGAAATTTGAGGATGATGCTGTGTTAAAGAATGTTGGTAGTTATATAGTGAGTACTTGGCCTGAAAAGAAGTGTTTGAGTTCAGAATTGAGAAGTTTTTGGGAAGTAAGGTCAGAACTCTCATGTTGTGAGAACATCATTAAAAGAGGCGAGCGTATTGTACCGCCAGTAGGTTTAAGGAAAACCATAGTCATGCAGGGTCATGAAGGTCATAGTGGCATGGTTAGAACTAAACAACAGGTTAAACATTTATTTTGGTGGCCAGGGATAGACATGTTTATTGAAAGGTTGGTCAGAAATTGTGTGGTATGTGCCAATTCTGACAAGTCTCTAGTTACTTTGAAACCTAATATGGGTACACATAGTATTCCTAGTAATCCTTGGGAAACCATTGCCATAGACATAATGGGTCCCATTGGTTATGAATCCAAGTACGTTATAGCAGCCATTGACATTTTTTCTAAATGGCCTATTATCAAAATTGTCCAGAAAATAGACACTGATTCAGTCTTGTGTTTTTTAGATAAAGTTTTTATTGAGGAGGGGTTACCAGTAAGGATTATATCTGACAATGGTGTACAATTTATCTCTAAGAAGGCTAATGACTATTTTTCAAGACTTGGTATTGTTCATTGCACTACGTCATTATATAATCCCAGTGGCAATGGGGTTATAGAGAGATTCAATAGAGTTCTTAAAGGAGCCATACAGATCACTAGTAGCAACGATAAAACATGGGAAGTAGAGATTTTTAAGAAGGTGTGGATGTACAGAACAACCACAAATTCTATGACTGGGTACTCTCCTTTTGAGATCATGAGAGGGAGAGTTCCTAGGACAAAAGTGAACCCATCATGGTTAGTGAAATCTACTCCTTCTAAGGTGGATCTAAGTTTAGTCAGGGAAAATCTCATTCGCACCCATTCCTCAAACAAAAAATACTTCGATGAGAAATGTGGTTCAAGAAAAGATCCCAAGGTAGAAGTTGGCATGATGGTAAAGGTCAAGAAACCATGGAAGGTCAAGAAAGGTGAAAGTTCATTCATGGGTCCTTTTGAAGTCTCAGAAGTTTTAAAAAATTCTGTGAGACTATCCAACAATAAAGTTTGGAATCTGAGTAGAATTGCTATTCTCAAGGCCAATAAGGATGTTTACTGTAACGAGCCTGTTCCTGAACATGCTGATTTCTCTTTTTTGGATGAGGACGCTCATGTTACAGAGGTTTCACCTTGCTGCTCAAGTGGTAGTTTTACCAATCAGGATTCTACTCTCACCAGTACTGCGGGTTTAGATTATAGTTCCACCAGTCAAGATGCTACTGTTTCTGTACCAAAAAGAGTCACTAAGAAACCAAAGTGGTTATCTGATTTTGTTGCTTTTATTATGAAAAAAGTATAATGTACAGTGTTTTTTTTTTTTTTTTCTCTCTTTCTTTCCATAAGGGGGGAAGGTGTGTTGTGTTGTGCACTGCACGAGTCAGCGCGAGTACATGCTTACTTAGTGCGAGGTTCTTCTCGTGTTGTTCTCTGCGTGGACTCGCGCCGACTCGTGCCTATGTTGTTATTTCATTCTGTCTCGAGTGATGTTGTGATTCAACTGTGCATCACTCGAGACGTCCCTGGTGTAAGTTATGTAGCTGTTGGCTCCAACTGTGTTGGTGTCAGTTACAGCCGATCTTCCTCGACAGTGGATGTACATGCAGGCTGTGCTTCATTTGTACCATTAAACTTCTGAAAACTACTTTCCTTGTTGGTATTTACTCAACAGGGGTGTAATGAGCCTGCAGTCTCTTTTTCGAGTGATATGCAGTGTGCCTCTGGTGCGAAACCACCATTGCGGTCACAAAGCATTTATCGATTAACAAGATGTAAAATGGGATAGTAACAGATTTTCAAAGTGGAAGCCGTCCTTCAGAGACAGCTTCTTCTACCTCGTGAATCGAGGCTGAGGGCATTAGGGGTAGCAGAGATGGTCGAGAGGACCACTGTTTGCCCCCCTCTGTCATTCACTGTATTTTGAAAGAATTTAGCATGCAAGAAATGCTAATTTTGCAACGGAGGTCTTCCGGCCTCCATTCCATCATTTGCAGCAATTTACAAGGAGTCGCAAAAAGGCTACAGCCTCATAAATATTAACGAGGTAGGGCTTTCCGCACCTGCTAGTGAATAAAGCTTTTGCAATGCCACTGTTTATGACATGAGTCCCATCGCAAAATGAAGGTGGAGGTGTGCAAAATTCGCCAAGTGGTTTGTGACTCCTCCTTTATACAGCAGGCCCCATGGTACCTCATCCTAACCTTATCATTAAACAATCTGAGATTCACGCAAATTTTTATTGAGTGCACCAGAGGCTGTCATTTGAAGACACTAATGCAATCATGCGCACAAAAAGGTTTTGCGAATCAGTCCGTATGTGAATCGAATGCCCCTCCATTCTATCACTTTATGCACAAATAAGTGGAACCTTTCTTCTTTTCTTTATTGGTGTAAGCAAAATAGTTGTGTTCAAGGTGTGATATTCCCTTTTTGTAGGCTACATCTACACCTGTCCAGATGATGTTCCAGAGAGGGGCATTTCACGTGCTCTACATAGAAGAACTGAAGACCACGGTCCTCGAGCTCCCCTATGTTGACAATGACCTAAGCATGATCCTACTGCTCCCAGATGACATCAATGATGACTCCACAGGACTGGAACAGGTAACAGCAGAAAACAATCTCGTGCTATTTCAATTAGTAACACACTCCCATGTGGTCTGATGCCGGAGGATTCCGCCCAACATAACTGCAAGCACAATGTTCCCTTCCGAAGATTTAATTTATAACAAGACTCTACTGCTTGTTTTGTTTGCCTGGAGATTGTAAATGCCCAGGCATTTTTCAAGTCGTTGTTTTGCCAATAATATGGAGAAGCAGATATTATAAATGCCAAGATATCCACTAATAATCAGATATCCATCTTGAACTAGTTTATTTTAAGGAAAATACCATTGACTGCTTTCAGTACACTCAGTGACTGAGTCCTTTCCTAAGGTGAATCCAGTTGGTGGATCTACCCTGATACGACATGTATTGAAAAAGACGTCAACGGAAAGATGATGTGTTTTAATGTCATAGCCTTACATGACAAATGCTACTGGATGAGGCGAATAAAAACTCATTGTTTGGGTAAATACCCTATTGTCGAGAACCCGAGAATGCCCTAATGCATAAATCAAGACCCTGACATCACAAACTATTTTACGGGATGACCTCACACACCTCCCTGGGTGTCATGCTTCATCACTGGTCACCCTGCACTTGCAAAGAATTGTTGAGTGTAGGGCAGGCCCTCTAAGGTATGGAGGATATTTAGAAGGAAAATGAGGATAAAGATGCAGACAAGAAAGGGACAACAATCTTGACTGTCTACCCTGTGGACTTTCGCTTTTAATGGTGGAACAAAAGTGAGTCTGTTAAAAACAGATTGGATGTCCCAGAGAGATTATTGCTCCTACACCCAGCATGTCAACATGTTTCAGTCCCTTCTATGGCTCCACCTCAGGGGGTGGTTGTGTTTTGTCAGGACCTGGATCCCTAACTTTCCCACAATTGACTCCCTACATACGTCACCAGCATACAAACATCCAGTACAAGCAATATGTCTCTGCAGGAGAAAACAATCTGCTAATTATGCAAGGTTCATGAGATCATGTGACATCAAAAATACAAAAAATTAACAAAACATAAACAAAACATGATGACAATGGCATATAGAACATGCACAAGAGAGAGAGAGAAAAGTCTCCTTTTTAAGACATTCTGTTTCAGCTGTGTCACTGCAAACAAAACAATGTCATAGGTAATCACTGCAAGCCAGAGCCCCTGCAAACTAGTGGACAACTGCTCCATCTTTCTTGTGCATGTCCTATATGTTGTAGTCATTATGTTTTGTTTTCGTTTTATTAATATTTTATATTTATATGTCACAGGACCTCGTGAACCTTGCATAATCCAGATTTTTGTTTTCCCGCAGAAACATATTACACGTAAATTTTGTATGTATGGTGGTGTGAGAAATTGGGTTGTTGGTTGAATTGGGTGGCAGCCCTGCTCAAGGAACAGCCACAATCCCTCTCAGGGTGAACCACTAAAGTCACTAATTCAACCTGTGCTTAACCCTCTGGTATTTTGGCACAAAAGCAACCAGGCTTAACTTTGAGGCAATGTGTAAAGTATTTATGCTGCTCACAAACAGTAATATTGTGGCAACACAGCACATAAAAAATCCCAAACAAATGTAAAAGAATATGGTAAAGTTCATTAATTATTTGCATAGAAAATGTCAAAAATTCAATCCGTTCTCCCGGAGCTATGAATTTTTAAATGGTGGATGTCACCGCAAAACAATATGGGCAAACTAGAGATGGGATGGTTCAACCGCCCTATAAGAAGTAGGCCAGTAGTACTGCCATAGGAGCGCTGCTGTCACCAGGGATCCTCGATCCATGGCGGTGATATGGCGGTCTTGAGGCCACAATATTCTTTTTGGAGCTGCTGCGACCCCGCCAAGCATATTACGAGTTTCCTCTCAGTCATGGTTTTCATAGCAGTGAGCCCGCCATGAAAACTGTGGCGGAGAGGAAGCAAAGGGGGCCCTACAGATCCCACTGTTGCCTTTGTGGCAGGGGATGCATGCATGTCCCCTGTCTGCATGCAACCCCAGTTTCTGCAGGGCATGGACTTGACAGTCCATGCCCTGCAGGAACTTGCTTTGACATTCCCATTGGGCTGCCTTTTTTTATAGTCACCGCCGTGGGACCCCCGAAGTACCGCCAGCCAATGATGAAAAAAGTTGTGACCTGTGTGCACACAGGTTTGGCAATGTGGGAGCGGGGCTCAATATAAGGCCCTTTGTCTAAAAGAGAGGTGTTGCCTTTCAATCACGCTTGCTCACATAGTGAGTCGGGTTATGTCTCAGTTGCACACTGAGCTCAGAAAACTCACTGCTTTGCCACATACCTATAAAAAATAAAGGGAACATTGGTCATCATCATCCAGGTGGCCAGGGTACATACGATATGAAGAGCTGCAAGGCCTGCTACCCACGGTCACAATACATCCTTAGGACCCAGCAGAAACCCAAAACATTTACAAGCAACAATTGCCTTTAATAAGACAGAAGACTTATGTGCCCATTTCTAAACCCCCATTGAAAAATAAGGACATTCCTAAAAGGAATAGTATTACACAGGCATTAAGACATGGCTTAGCTCGCAATAAATGTTCCTTAGAAGTGTCACGCCTATGTTATGGGAATGTCATGCACAAAAAGGCTGAAACTTGGCACTCCTGTGTAGGTGACTTTCTAGAAACAAGCTTTTTGTTGGAGATTAGGACATCTCATGTTACTATAAATTATTTGTCCTTTGCGATTCCTTTATAGACATTATTTCAAGGAGTTTTTCATACTAAATATTTATAATGCTTACACAATTTTCAATTAATGAGACAGGTTAATGTGCTCTCTCTGTTTGTAAAATAGACATCTGGCGTAAGCACCTGACATTTAAGACAAGATGTCAGACTATCTAACTCTGTCTAGTAATCTCTGCATGCATCTCCTTTACCTGCTATGTCTATGAATGCACTAAACCATTCTGTAAACAAGTTGCTACACTGGCAGGTTTTATTATTTCCTTTTTGATATGCTCGTAATGCTGAAGGAATAGTTTTTTATACAGATAGAAACACATGAAAATAGTATGAGTGTCAGCACATAGATGTGTTTCTAAGTTTCTCTTATGACGGCAGCGATCAATTGCTATTTTTCTTGGTTTAGCCAATTTCAATTGTTTGTCCTTTATCCAAATTCTAGCTGGAAGAACACCTGAACTTTGAAAACATAGCCAAGTGGTGCAACCCAGAGAATATGGAGATGTCTCAAGTTGAGTTGGACCTGCCCAGATTCAAGCTGGAAGAAAAATACAACCTCAAATCAACTCTGAGCAGCATGGGGATGAGTGATGTTTTCATGGAGGGAAAAGCTGATCTCTCAGGAATGTCTGCCAAAAGGGACCTGTTCCTGTCCCACATCTTTCATCAGGCCGTTGTGGAGGTTAATGAAGAAGGCACCGAGGCTGCTGCTGCCACTGCAGGCATTATAGCTGTAAGAAGTCTCCCCGTCGCCGTGAAGTTCGAGGCAGACCATCCTTTCATCTTCTTTATCCAGCATAAGATGACCCGCAGCATCCTCTTCTATGGCAGATTCTGTTCCCCATAGTGACCAATGTGGCAGGCTGTGACACTAGATAGGGTTAAAAATTTGGCACGTCATGTCTCACATTGTACTTAAAAGATGCAGCAGTATATTCTACTAATAAATCATGGGGAAAATAATTTTGA
This sequence comes from Lissotriton vulgaris, assembly GCF_964263255.1. NCBI lineage: Eukaryota > Metazoa > Chordata > Amphibia > Caudata > Salamandridae > Lissotriton > Lissotriton vulgaris. The sequence goes on along the minus strand of NC_141691.1, from coordinate 763,479,319 downwards.
CATGAGGGAAGAAACGAAAAGCCAGAGGGAGAGAACAAACAAAGAAAGGTAAATATCCACTTTAGATTAGGTTAGTATACAAACCCTTGCAATCAGTTGATTGTGTGTACTATTTTACGAAAAACAAGGGGGAAAACAAAGGGTACATAGGAACCGAGGGTGCATATTATTTTAAAGGAATAACAGTCCTTACAAGAAACAGTCGGTCTCACATCATGTCAATTAATTTAGCCATGACTCAATTTCTTACTATGAAACTTAAGACCATATTTGTTCATAGTCAAAAGTAGTGGGTATCACCAGAAGAACACAACATGATTTACTCAGGCAATTACAAGTGACACGTGTACAAATGATTCCATTTATCTCACCATACAAACAGCCACAAACCAGCCCTCTCAAGTTAAATATACAATAGTCAGTATGCAAGGTCGACGACATTTCACCCCTTTTTTTTTTTAAACAGACTTTATTGCCTTTTACATAACAGTCATCCATTTCGGCAATGGTGGTACAGTTAATTTCATAGGATTCGCATGGACTGTAAATTTTAGTACATATTATGCATATACTACTGCATTCCTGAGAAAATGTTGTCTAACAATCCACCAAAACATTTGCAACGTGTAACAACTGTGTAATATTTGACATGATAATAAAATATATGAGAAACTGTGCACTTATATTTAAAAATAAGCCTTTCTGTTTTAAATCTGTTTTTATAATATCATAATCAAACCATCACATTAAGTCAACAACATTTGACAGTAAAGTAATGAGACGCTATGAGGAGGGTTGCAACTGTGCCGTTCTCTGTGGCTCGTTGAGTCGCCCAATCATTAAAATTCCAATCAGGTTATCAGAATCCTACTGCGAATCTGAAATGAAATGAAATGAAATGAAAAAAATATTTAATAAAGCGCACTGCCGCCAAGCGGCTTCCTGGCGCTAGGGACCTGTTCAGAACTCACAACGGGAAACCAGGAGAACTAAGAGGGAAAAGCCTGAGAAAAAAGGAAAATTTTAAGGGCCTTACGAAAGTGAGTGTAGATGGGAATGGAGCGAATGGAAAGTGGGAGGCTATTCCAGAACTGGGGGGCCAGGACAGAAAACCGAGTACCGCCCGTTCTGGATTTGCGAAAACGAGGGATGTGCAAGAGAGAGAGAGAGGAGGATCGGAGAGTGCGACTAGGGGCGTGAGAAGAGATGAGAGAAGTGATGAAAGAGGGAGCAGAACGGGAATGAGCTCGAAAAGCTAAGCAAGCCAGTTTGAAGAAGGATCTGAATCGGATAGGGAGCCAATGAAGAGATTTGAGAACGGGAGTGATATGGGAGGATTTGGGGAGAGACAAAATGAGGCGAGCGGCCTGATTTTGTATGGCCTGGAGCCGGCGAGTTTCGTAAGCAGGTATGCCCACGTAGAGGCCATTCCCATAGTCGAGGCGGGAGATGATTATGTAAAAAAGTGACATACAGAGCTGACTCAAAGAGAGATAAGCTGTTAAGAGTGGAAAATGACCGGCACAGCATGTACTTGCAAGATGTTATATTTTGGTGACTGTGGGTTACTGGGGTGGTGCAAGGCCTTAGTATTGGTTTGAGGTATGACTGAGCTCCTCAAGCTCAAAACTCATAATAATCTACTTCCTATGTGGTGAACAAGTTTCTGCGAGGAACCCAGAACTTCTCCTTGTTAGCCTGGGATAAGTCACAAAGTATTCCTCGGTGAAAAGTGCTAGCAGTTAATGAAGGACGATACCAAATAACATCACAGGGAAGGGAAGGAATAAACAAGAAATAAATGCCTACTTGACCACTTCCTGTATTTGTTCATGGAGATTTATACTCAGCTGGTCTTGGTATTTCTGATCTTCTTTTGATTTTTTTTTACTGCTTCTCCATGGTAGCTTGGTCTACAGACGGATTATGGGTCTGCATTCTACAGCGATGGTTAAATGTCACAAAAATGTATTAATTGTGATATATGGAATCAAGAGTTATGGAAAACGATTTGGGGTGTTTTTTAATTTTTTGTATCCAAAGCAGTCAGAGGATTTAAAAAAAATAAACACACCTACGTTGTAGCTCTCATTCTCACACAAAGCCACCTGTCACCAGCAATGCACTCGCTTTTGACACTGATGAAGCAAAGCAAAGATCCACGCGAAATAGCTTGTAAAGAGGGCCGTTGGGGAGAAAATGCTACCCATTTAAACCGTAGCTTTCCTTCCCACATTTTCTCTAAACTGCAGAGGAACAAGCTGTTTACTTCCATCGCTGCCTCTTTGTGATAGATAGATAGATAGATAGATAGATAGATAGATAGATAGATAGATAGATAGATCTGAAGGCTTTATAGTTATCTGGGAAAAGGCATGCGTGGTAAAGGCATGTGCATTTTTTTAAATAAATATATATTTAAGTATTTTTATACACACATACATATAAGTATGTATGTAGCTTCTTGCTCGAATTTACAAAGTCCCTTTTTGAAGAAAAAAACGAGCGTGGACCCAAAGTATTGCGCAGTCAATATCCTTTATTCAGCAACTTCTGCAACTACGCGTTTCAGGTGCTCCCGTCCTTGATCACATGACAACTCTCCTAATTTTTTCACCTCTATTTAAAGTGCAAGTGCATAGAAAACAAAGCATAGACATGGTGAAAATACTATGTTCCGTATATGCCATAGTTTTAACATTTGATTGATCATAGCCTACAATTACAATATTCACCACTAAACTGCCATTCGGAATGAACAAGAAGAATAACTGCTTAAATGCACATGTATACTCAATCCCTTGTTATTTCATATATTCGTATGTAGTTTACATGAAATTGCAGCTTAAATGCTTAATTAAATTGTAGTGTAGTTCCTATATTCCCAATAGGCTCTGCGCATTGGAATAACATAAACAATAGTTTAGACGTAGGACTGAGGTCGACGAGGTCTCTACTGAATATGTTAGACTTAATTAGGTATGCCAGCTAGCGCAGAGGTCACTAGATACTTTCTCGAATGAACAGGAAGGAGTTAACTTTCCTGATTAGACAAGAAGGGATTAGTTTCTGACAACCGCATATACATGACAGCTTTGCTCCCTCCAGAGTAAGGAGTATATCTCCAGAGTCGTGTGAAAACAATAGATAGCTATTTCACTCAGTCAATCGTTCATGCTTAGTTTCACCAGAGTGCAGAGAAATAGAGAGACGGGCGTTTTCAATAAAAGTTGTTATTTATTGAGCAGTCTTCTTTCCTATGCAAGAGAAATGAATTGCCACAATTGCAATACTTATCATAAAGTAAAGTGCGTACAGTAAAAGGAGTATTATGAAATAATACTGTAAAAGCATTTATATGGTTTCTGAGCCATATGATACTTAAAAAGGATAAAATGTATACAATACATACAATGATAAAAGTTGACTAAACTTACTCAGCTGGTGCTTCTAAAATACGCCTACCCCGGTGTACCTAACCTAAGCCTTGTACGTGGGAAGGAGTAAGTGAGCTGCAGTTTAAGTTAAGTTAGTTTTGCCAAGAATCTGAATCAAGAATTCTCCTAGGATCTAATCAGCTCCGTACCTTGGTTATAGAATGAAGGAGTTCTTGTATCTCTCTCTCAGGACTCGATCTCCCAGCAATCCGCAAGGGTGACTGGAAACACTGGAGCTGGATTTCTCAGCAGGAGAAAAGACAGCGTCTCTCTCAGTGCATCAATGGGAGGGTCGGCTTCCTTCGGCACTCGCATCAGCTGGCCTTTGGGTAAGTAGATTGTCGCTCTGCTCCAAACCACCGTGTGTTGCTTAAGGCAAATACTGGTAGATTTATACCTGGAAGGTGCCGTGTTTGACGTAAGGTTGGACATAAGACGTCACTAAGAACTGTCACTAAGAACTGGCAGTTTTTTTAGGACTCTCATGAGTTCTAGGACAAATCAAAACAGAAGCAGGGGGAATTCCCGGGCTGCTGGAGGCTTGGTTTGTTTAAAGAACGCGTTGTACTTTCTAGGAGTCTAGGGAAGTAGCCTTGCCGTATTTGGACTGCATATGGATATGATTCTTATGCCTTTATAAGGATATGATTTGTTATAACCACATAAGGGCATAAATCGGGGAATATTTAATTAGGGTCCTAGATAGGTTCACAACAAAATGACTATCAACATGATAAAAAATATTTTATACTCTCCAACCATGCCTAAATACTTTCATAACATTATCTCGTGCTAACCCAAGCATACCTAAGTATGTATGTGTGTATATATTTTTCGATATATATATATCAGAAACAATCCTTTGCTCTTCCTCCACAGCGAGAATTCACAGCACCACAACAAAGATACATTTTCAAATATTTATTGGCACACCAATAGTGCAAAACAAGGTTAAAAGGACGGTCTACGCGGTTCGGCTTCCCAGCCTTCTACTGGACCATAGAGCCCCATTGTCTGGAGCATCTCTTGAAGTGCACAAGTGCTAGATCCCTCTTCACTTTTTTTTGTCAAATGTATGTTTATTGACATTTTAAATATACTGCGAAAAAGGTCAGTCAGATGGTACATAAAGATATGCGTACACAGCATAGCAATTTGAAGAGTCCAGGGTAGATGTTTGCTACTAGACACATATCCCAGCCTGATCCCAAAAATGAAAAGGATCTACAAGAAGAAGTACAGATTCCAAATTTATGCAGGCAAGGAATAAACTTATCCTAAAGGGGAAATTTTACCTTCAACTCGTCTTTCTTTTGCGACAGCGGGGAAGGTGCTACCCCAATTAAATAACCCCAGATGTAGAACTTCCCAAGAATAACATGTAAAAGAGCAACATAATCCCCCTCCCCAACCAAAAAATGGTGGCGGCCATCCAATCCAATGCATTTCCGAATCGTATAATGCAGACAGTGATTAAAATGGAAAGAGATGCATCTCTCTAGTAGAGGCGGGACAAACTGTCAGTGGCAATCCCCTTGTGAGGAAAGTGACCAGTGGGCCCCACCAGTATTCAACATTTTTACAATCATCTCGGAATATATCAGCCATTCTCTCCAGGCATAATAGCCACCAGAGCCTAGAATGCTATAGCGAGATGGCGGGGGCCTCTTTCTTTTTCCAGGCCGCCGCTATCGCTGCCTTCATCGCCCAATGCATGTCCACATTATAGCCTTGTCGGCCTTGGTTTGATATTTGAGAAAGGGCTCACGGAGGCCCAGGAGAGTCTCTGCCATAGTGGTTGGAATAGGATATCCCAACATATCTTTAATTTGTCCATGGATTCCTCCCAAAAGGGTTGTATGATTGGACCGTCCCACTGTTTATGTTGGAAGTCACCCAGGAGGCCACACCCCCACCAACATGTGTCTTGTGTGTTTGGAAATATTTTTTTGAGTTTAGCGGGATACAGGTACCAATCCTTCATTGTTTTAAGGTGGGCCTCCTGTAGCTCAGTGGAGTGTTTGAATTTTGTTATGTCAGACCAGAGCCCAGTCCATTTCCCATCCTGGATGTCATGTTGTAATCGTCTTTCCCACATGTTCATGTAATGCGATCTTGGGGAATGTGTAGAGGTAAGGAGATAGTTATATAAAAAGGAAATCACGGAGTCCACATTCTGTATATATGTTTCACCAAATTTTGTGAGTGGGCGTGTGGCCGCTGCATGTATATGAGGTGTGAGGGCCCAGTGTTTCTAGTGAATGTAGTGAAAATGTTCTGTAGGTGCCAAGCCCTAATCCCTCCTGCAGTTGTCGAACGTTAGAAGATCAGAGTTATGGAATAGATGGGTCAGTACCCTACATCCACCCTCCCTCCAGGTATCAAAATGTCCCTCCCGGAGAGCCAGGGGGAAGCTGGATTAAATTGAAGAGGCGTATATGGTGAGGGGAATGTGGTCCCCTGATCATTCCCTGATATGGAGTTCCAAACTCTCAAGGTGGTCCGGGTAGGGGTACTAATGTAGACATTCTCGGGCCTCTCCCTCTTGGGCCGCCATATGAGGTCCCAGATTGACCTTCCTGCAATAGCTCTTTCCATATAAGTAGCCAGTGCTTCTCTGACTCGCGCTTGGCCCATCCCATCATCACCCTCAATTGTGCCGCTTTATAGTAGAAGCTAAAATCCGGGAGGCCCACTCCCCCCTCAGCCCTCGGTTTCCTCGGGAGTGAAAAGAAGAAGCACACTTGTCCACCCTGCCATAAAAAACGCGTAATCATAAACCTCACTTTAGGGAGGAAGTCTTTGTCAAGTTCAATGGGTAGGGCCTGATAAAGTATAAATGTTTAGGGTGCACTGTCATTTTGATTGCGTGTATGCGGCCTAGCCAGGAGATAAAGAGTGGCTTCCAGCGTACAAGGTCCACCTGAAGTCATAAGAGGGAAGATGGGAAGTTGGCACTGTAAACCCCTTCCACCCGCGGTGTCAGTTGCACTCCCTGGTATTGGATAGAACGGGATGTCCAGTCTAACAGGGTGTGCACTGTAACTCTCTGTCCTCACTCTCTGGGATTGTGAGGTTAAGTATATAGGATTTATCTGTATTGACATTAAACCCCGCGACATCCTCGAACCTTGCAAACTCAGTTTGAAGCGTGGGGAGAGAAGTGGCTGGTTCAGTCAGGGATAACACATCATCAACAAAGAGTGTAATTTTATGGATCTCACCACTAAAAGGGATTCTCTTTATCTCTGGGGCTGCACAAATGGACATGGCCAGAGGTTCAATGCTAAGGGCAAACAATAGGTGTGATAACGGGCATCCCTGGAGTCTATAGTATACCATTTACCTGCACTCTAGAGCGGGGTCAAATGTAATTAGCTCCAATCTTGGTAATAAATTTGTCAGCAAACCCAAAGTGTGTAAGTGTTTTAAAATGGAAAGCCCAATCCACCCTGTCGAAAGCCTTCTCAACATCCAACCCAACCAAGACTGCTGGAATCTTTCGTGTGTTAGCTTTCTTGATAAGATGTACTATACGTCTGGTAATATCGTGGGTCTGGTGACCTTTAATAAAGCCGGATTGGTCAGGGTGGATTAGGTCCGGTATTAGGCCATTCAACCAGGCCACTAGAATAGCCGAGTAAAGTTTCGCATCAAGATTTAAAAGTACAATCGGGTGATATGAAGCGCACATCTGTGGGTTCTTCCCCTGCTTGGGAATAACTGTGATCACAGCTTCTGCCATTGAGGGGGTGACTTCACCTTCCTCTGCCATTGTATTGAAAAGGTGTGTAAGATGCGGCAGGATGTACGGAGCGAAGATTTTGTAGAATTGGCCCGTGAACCCATCCGGGCCTGGGGCTTTATGCGGTTTTAGGGACTTGATAACTAAATTGACCTCTTTTGCTGTTATAGGGGTTGTGAGTTTGTCATTCCATTCCCGTGAGACCTGGGGAAATGCAGATTCTGAAGATAGTTGTTTTGTCTGTCAGTAGTTCGCGTTTCCTCTGTGTAAAGGGACTTGTAGAAGATGCCAGAAATATCGGCCTTTTCCGCATCTTTGTGGGCCAGCCCTTCCTGCCTGTCCTGAATTCCTCTTATATATTCCCATTCCCGTTTTTCCTTCAGCAGTCGAGCTAAGTGACTCCCTATCCTATTGTCCTTGGAGTAGGAGAGTTGACGTAATTTCAGGAGTGTGAGTTCTGCCATGTTGTTGTAGATGGCTCTAAGTTTCCCCAGTAAAGCTCTAAGCGTGCGCAGGGATTGTCTAGTGGGGTTGCGTTTGTGGCTCGTTTCCGCAAGCGCTAACTGAGCCTCTAAATCTACTCTCTTTGACCCGTTGTTTATTCAGAGTGGAGTTGAGTGCTATACATTTACCACAAATAACTATTTTAATTGCGTCCCAGTTGTTCAATACTGAGGTGTCAGTGAGTGCATTCATAGCAAAGAATTCTGTGTTTGTGACCCGTAACTCAGTACTGAGTACCCTATCCCTCGTAAGTGAAGCTGGAAAGTAGCATTTGGGAGTGGTGGGCTTGATGTGGCCCCCCTCCAGGTGGATCGAGACCAAACAATGATCTGACACTGAAAGTGGGAAGATCTTGGCCTCCCAGAGGATTCCCAGTACATTTTGGCTAATAGAGATGTAGTCAAGCTGGGAAGTATAGTCTCATGTCTGGGGATAGAGGGTGTGCCATGTATCCCTGAGACCCACATCTTGCAGTCGTCTTTAGTCTCTGGGGTGAAGGAGCTAGCTTCCGGTTTGTGGGGGTGTGTGCTATCTAGGTCTGTCTGCCAGGTCAACTTAAAATCCCCTAATAAGATTGTTGGTCCTTCAGCGAAATCCTGTATTTTCCCCATTAGTGTATGCAAAAAGGCTGCCTAACCCCTGCAGTATGGAAAAGAATTGCAACACCCCTGTGTTTAGTAAGCGCGGAAGCCCGGTATATCAGCGGGTACTGATTGTGGCGAAAGCGTGTTTTCTTTGCTCTAGAGAGATGCGTCTCGTGAATAGCCACTATATCTAGGTGATGATCTGTAAGATATTTCCAGATCTTTTGTCATCTTTGCGGCGAGTTAAGACCCTTCACGTTCCAGGAGCTACAACTAGTCTGGTGGTGATCCCCCGCTCTCTTCGGAACCTGTGTGTTGTTCTCGCGTCTCTTGCAGCAGAAGTTCTGCTGTGTGACTCACCAAGATATATCTGTTGTGTGAAGTGCACCATGAGCAAAACATGGCCTTGCAAAAAGTGTTTTAAAAACCGCCACCAGTCCCTCCCCCATTCCCCTAACCCCTCTTCACTTTTTAATGCTATTAAGGAGCTGGATTGTTCATTCCCAACTACAAATGATGGCACAATCTGGTCACCATTTACACCACATTCCTAGTGCAGGACAAAGAATTTGACATGTACTGATATATTTTTTTGTTCCATTTTTGTACAATTATATACATATATACATACAGAGGTTGGGCGGTTCTGTGGGCTTACATCTGAACGCAGGTGGTGCAAGAAGGAGAGGAGTTCGGCACTGAAAGTTTTTTATTTTTTTTATTTTTATTATTGGTAACTCATTAAACACAGGAGTGTAAGCCCACATCCATCACATGGCCGGCTTCCGATGCAAGAATCAGAGCATGTAAAGCAGATGAATCAGTTAGCATTGTACACAGCAAGCCGCCTACACTTACTCTGGGCCGGCCGCGTCAAGTAATCATGAAGGAGTCACTTATAGCACAACATTCTACCTTTGAACAGTGGCAAATAAAAACCCTACACTGACATTCTGTGGGTGAATGGCAAAGCGAAAGAATAAAGAAAACACAGGTGATCAGCGGTCACTGCACTTCCATACAGGATCTCACTAGGAAACTGAGGAATGAGGCCTCACAGGGGGGGGGGGGGCAGCCAACAATGATTAAAGCAGAAGAACATAGAATTGTCTCAGGGGGGTCTAATCGGCATCTATTGAAAGCTACAATGCAAAAAAGTTCCCGGCGCCTTATCTGGGAGTGTGGAGTAAGATTGTCAGTGCGGTTGAGTCATGTATAGAGAGGTAGGTAGTTACAAAGGGCTGTCTGCCAGGGTCACTGCATCAGTGTCTGTCGATCTGGCAGTTAAGTAGGATGTCAGCGGTGACCAAATATCTCGAGGTCTCGAGGATGTAGGTAACAATTCAGCATAATTGGATAACTGCTCCTGGCAATAGATCATGTCATCCAGCCATTCCTTAAACTTAGGTGCCCTCCCTCTACCCCAGCGGCATGCCACCAGTCTCTTAGCCATCAATAATGCTAACGCTACATATTTACGATAAGGGGACGGAACAGGTAGAACATAGCCAAGTAATGCCATCAGCGGAGTAGCGTCAAGTTGTATCTCAGTCAACTGATGCAGAGCCTGAAAAACCTGCTCCCAATAGGTGCAAACCGTGGGACAGCTCCAAGCAAGGTGTAGCATATCAGCGTTGGTCGCATGGCACCTTTCGCAGGCATCCGAGTCTCGCAGCTGAAACCGGTGCATTTTGACTGGTGTGTAATACAACCTGTGGAGGTATTTGTAATGTATAATGCGCTATCGGCTACTGGCCGACACTGAAGGCAACAAAACTCCCATTGGTCATCAGTAAGTTCATCACCTAATTCTTCACTCCATCGCATTCGAGCTTGTGGAGTTGTTACCTCACGTTGCTCGTGCATATTACGGTATAACAATGATACTAGTTTGACGGACGTTTCACCTTGCAGGAGCAGGTGGAGAGGCACCAGTGTGGGGGGCTCCGCTGGGAAAGAGGCATGTAAAGCTCGAATCCCATTCCGGAGTCGCAAGTATAGGAAGCTGTCCAGTGGCGTGCGAGTCACGTCTCGAAATAGACTGTCCGATTCATGGAACCAGCCATCCACAAACAGAGCACCCCAAGTGGTGAGAGCAGTTCTCTCTTTAAGTTTGTGAAAGAGCGTCTCTTGCAGCAGTGGCATAGTAGGATAATAGGCCAACGGTAAAAGCGGGGAGTACAAAGAATCAACTCCCAATAGGGTCACAATACGATGCCACGCCGTAACTGTGGCATTGACGGTATTCTGGGTTCGTTCTCGAACTGGTATTTCAGCTAACAATACCCCTTCAAAGGGGATCGGGTGCGCCAGCCAGTGTTCTGCTGCTACGTGTGGCATGTATCGATGAGGTCGCATCCAATAAAATAAATAATGGGCCTGTGCACTTAAGTAAAACAATTCTAGATCTGGGATAGCAAAGCCACAGGCATAAGGTCTGGTGAGAACCAACCATTGTAGGCGAGCCTGTTCCCCCCCCCCCCCACACCAATCTAATCATTTCAGTTTTTAACAACGCGAAGAAGTGGCACCCAGGATGATACGGAATGTTAAGGAAGAGGTAGAGTAGTTGTGGAAGTATGACCATTTTCATCAAAGAAGCCCGTCCGGCCATCGAAAGTGGGAGCTTTATCCAGCAATCCACCTTGTCGGCAATACGGGTTAGCGCGACCCCATAGTTAAGTCTCATAAGTTCTTCTTTATCTCGTGTGATGCCAATCCCCAGATAGCGGAGCTCATCTTCACACCAATCTAATGGGTAAGCTAAGGGGGCCCCTGGTAATGGAGAAGGGTGCTGACATACGGCCATTGATCATTACCCTGGCGCCTAGTCGACAATATAGGAGCTTGATCCATGAAATGAATAGAGGAGGGAAGCCCATCCGTAGCATGACCCCGAATAGATAGTCCCATTCGACAGAATCAAAAGCTTTGGTGGCGTCAAGAAAGACAGCCGCAAGGGGAAGGTCAGGGGAAACAGTATCTAGGACAGTAAAAAGCGTTCGCAAATTATGAGTGGTGGATCTCCCCGGGACAAATCCAGATTGCTCCGGCAATACTAGGCGGTCTAAGAGCAAAGTCAGTCTGTTGGCTATCAATTTCGCCAATATCTTCGCATCACAATTTAGCAAAGAAAGGGGGTGATAGGTGCCACATTGATTAGGTGGCTTCTCAGGTTTCAGGAGGGAAATAATAGGCGCCTCTCTCATGGACGGAGGAAGGATTCCGACTTCAAGGGATTCTTCGAAGACCTCGCGTAAAATAGGTGCCATCAGATCGATATAAGTTTTATAAAATTCAATAGGGATGCCGTCTAGGCCAGTGGCCTTACCCGATTGCATGCCCATAATGGCATCTTGCACCTCATCTAGCTCGAATGGGGCACTTAGAAATTCCCGATCCCCATCACTGATCCATCCCAGGGCCACATCCCCAAGTATGAATCCAAATCTAGAGCTCTTTGGCCAGCACTTGTATATAAGGTAGCATAATGGTTGGTGTATTCCTCTAGGATGGAGGCAGTATCCCAGCATCTCGTACCATCCGATTTATTTAAGGCAACTATATAGTTAGAGTGCCGTGGGTGTCTAATCACCTCCGCAAGAGCTTTACCAGACCGTTCCCCTTCACCATATCTACGCGCTACCCAGTGTTTGCCACGAAAGCGCACTTCCCGTTCAGCTTCCGCCATATATTCCGTTAGCGTTGTTCTGAATGTGCCCTGGGTGTCTCCATCAGGGTGATGAGCCAGAAGAACTTCAAGCCTGCGAAGCTCTAGCTCCAATCTATGTAGAGAGGTAGTGATACTTTTCAACACTCCCGCTCTCTTGGACATGCACATCCCTCTGATGGTGACTTTAAAAGCCTCCCAGATCGTCTCCACGCTTTGTTCTGACCCTTTATTGATCTAAAAAAATTCCCTGATCTCGTCTCCCAATTCTGTTCGGAAGACCTCATCAAGCAACATACGCGCGTTTAGTCGCCATGCACTGCGTGGGCAATCAAAGAGCAAGGGGGAGAAAGTTAGTAAAACAGGTGCGTGATCAGAATATGTCCTGGCTAAGTGTTGTTTCTCATTAATCAGGGGACCCAAGCCTCGAGACAAAAGCCAATAGTCCAGTCGCGCCCAAGAGGCAGCGTGAGCAGTGAAATGCGTACCCTCACGTCGGTGAGGATAGACATGTCGCCAAGCATCTAGCAAGCAATTATCAAGGATGATATCCTGGAGCAGTGCGGCTGCCTTGGTAGGGTGGTGTGGTGCGGGGTGAGACCTGTCGACAGAAGGAGCATAGGTAACATTAAAGTCCCCTCCCCAGATAACATTGGATGAGTCAATCTCCCTTATCTTGTCCCATAGGGAAGAGAAAAAGTCAGGGGAATCTGTGTTGGGGCCATAACAACATACAAGTGTCACTGATTCTTGTCCAAGTCGCCCCCATGTAAAGCAGAACCTCCCCTGTTCATCACTGAGGGAGCCCACAGCAGAGAAAGGCACATTATTCTTAACTAATATAGCGGTGCCTCTGGCATAAGTAGAGTAAGATGAGAAGATTCGGTATGATGACCATCGAGAGGCAAAAGTGGGAGTCAGTAAGGGGTTAAGATGAGTTTCCTGTAGCATTGCTATATGAATGCGGTGGCGGTCTAAGTAGGCTGTGATCTACCGTCTCTTTTTAGGGTCCCCCAACCTCCTGACATTCCACGTGAGGACATTTAGTGGTAACCCCCTATGAGCCATAATGTGTGCGTAAGAGTAATTTGGACTTGCAGAACCAAGCAAAAGTACATCACGGAATAGCAGAAGTAAGATCACCAAATGTAGTATAGGGCGTAGGTAGCCACTCCACAAATGCAGTCGCAAAAACTAAAAGTGCACTAAAGTACGTATCAAACTGCTCGTGACAACATGTGTTCAGTCCCATTACCCCCTCCCCACCACCCACTGAAGCATTCCAATCATGCCAGTATCCCGCACCCACCCATCCATAACCCCCCCCCCCAAAAAGAAACAACAACATTTGGGGTCTCACTAAACTCTTATAGTGGACCAGGTCAGAGAAATGCCCTTAGGGGGCCGTCTAGGGTGGCGACACAACCTCGCCCCCGTCATACTCGCCAGAAGTCGAGGCCTCGAGCAAGAAGACAGAGGTGCCAGGCGTTAATAAATGTGGCACGTATCGGGAGAGCCAAAACACCCCCGCATCTAATCTCAAAGGGGACGAACCCCATCAAAGTTTTTCAAAAAGAGGGCCTCAGTCAGTGCGATAAGCTATTAGTCTATTAAACTGGGTCTTCATGCCATGGAGAGCATGAAAACTGTCCTCTCCTCTCCCCCCGGCAAGGGGGGAGTATACATCAAACCAGACCCCTAGGAGTAAGCGAGTACACATAATGTTCCATATAATAGTTAAATGTTATCAATCCCTCCGTGCCCCAATTTGCAAATTCATGGATCTTACTAGTGTTACATGTCCTCATCCACAATCGGGGGGGTCCCGGGAAATCATCTGCATCTGCTTCCAGTCTAGCCGACCTTTTCAGATGTTTCAAGAAATCTTCTACTTGCTGTGGTTTTGTAAAGAACTGCTGCTTCCCTTGAGTGATCCGTAGCCTTGCCGGGTATAGAAGTGCATAATCAACCTGTGCTTTGCGCAGTTTGGCTTTAACGTCCAAAAACTTGCAGCGCTCCTTCTGCACCATAGGAGTAAAATCCGGATATATAGAAAAGGTGACTCCATTGTAGCTCAGTTCTCGTTTGCTGTGCGCCGCCCGCAGCGCCACATCCCGGTCTCTATAGTTCAAGAGACGCGCAATTATAGGTCTGGGGGTATCTCCGGGCTTGGGTCGGGGCACTAGCGAGCGATGCGCCCTTCCGACGATAAATTGGGTAGAGAAAGCGTCTGTTCCCACAGCCTCTAGGAGCAGCTTCTCTACATAGTCTTCCATACGACCAGTGTTGGTGGACTCCGGAATTCCTATAAGGTGAATGTTGTTGCGCCAACTGCGCGCTTCCAAGTCCTCATTCTTCGCCGCGATGGAGCGTAAAAGGTTATCCATGCAAGACAATTGGGACGTGTGAGTGGGGGAAATATCCTCAGTCGGAGACGCGTCTTTCAACCTCCTTGATACTTTCATCATGTCCATCAAGCTTGTGGGCAATGGCATCAATTCGTGAGGAGAGCCTGTCTACCTTATCTACAATGGTGGTAAATCCCTGCCGAACCTCCCTGAGGATCTCTTGGACATCAGCAGCTGGGGCAGGTGCCGCCACTCCATCCCCATCGTGTCCATACTCTTCTCGATCTCCCTGGCTAGATCGTGGCGTCCTTTTGGCTGCATCGAACATAATCTTGGGCTGGCACGTGACTGGTTTGCCCATTGCGGCGATCTGGCGTGAAGAGGATCCTCGCTCCCTCACCCGCGCCGCACCCAAGTCCAAATAGGGTAGGCGTGGGGGCAATGGGAAAGACAGGGTATAAAGTGGACAAGGCTCAGTCGAAACAGTAAAAACACGCAACACAGGGCTTCACTGTAAAAGTCCAGTCCTCACTGCAGGACGCCTACGCACCTCCACTCTCCACTCCAGTGAAGTTTGTTAGGCCTGCGTGTGACAAAGCGACTGGGGAGCGAAGTCTCCACTCGTGTCCCCTATCGCCTCGTAAGTAGTGCCAAGGTAGTCAGCACGGATTCTTTCTGGGGCCAAGATGGCGGCAGACGGTTTGCGTTGATAGCGTAGCGTCACAGTACTACGGACGCAACAGTAGGCCTCAGCTCGCGGGAGTGCTACGCCCCGGCCGGGGGATCCCACACCTTATTGGAGGGTCTTCAAATGTCGCCTCAAATGTTAGACACACCACAAAAACTCAAGGCTGGTCTGGGGGGGCAGCGCCAAGTTCGAATGCGTAGCAACTCCACCTTCTCCAGACGACTCCCAGCACAATGAGTCACGTAGCAGTATGCAATCTCTGCTTCCCAGGGTGTAGGGCCAGTGTCTATAGGGCGCTCTCCAGCCGCACTGCCTCCACGAGCCATCCAGCCTTCTCACAGCACTCGCGTCAGGCAACCGCGATCCTACTGCTACAATACTCCAGCGCCCGGTCAGAGGCGGAGGGCTCTACTCCATTCACGTTTTCTCTGAGCGGCGGTCTGCTCCACAAAGGGCGTCCGCCCGTTCGCTTGATCCGTTTCGCGGCTAAGTGGTTGCCTTGCAGGGGGGTAGACCACGTACAAAGTACAACCCCTGTGGGATGGTCAGCAATATCCGCGTTGTAGGCTCGTGCTCGCGACTCATGGGTCCGGCCTACACGGCCCAGTCAGCCTCGATGCAGCCCCGGAGTCGGGTGACCTCCGCAGCCGATTCTCCACGTCCGGGAGTCTCACCGTCAGGCGGGCCACCTTCCACTGTGATTTTCTGAGTCAGCGAGACAGCAGCAGCGGCGATATTCAGTCCACAGGTGCAGCACGGTGTTCGCTAGCAATCGGGGGTGTCAGGGTCAACCCGCTTGGCCAGTAACTGTAGTGTAGTTCCTAGTTTCCCACTAGGCCCTGCGCATTGGAATAACATAAACAGTAGTATCGACGTGGAACTGCGGATATTCCAGGCCTCCACTGACTATGCTAAACTTAATTGGGTTGTGTTACCAACTAGCTCAGAGGTCACTGGAAACTTTCTTCTCTGCATAGGAAGTGATCAGCTTCCTTGGCACAGACAAGAAGGGATTCAGTTTTCCAACAACCGTGCAACATGACAACTTTGCTCCTCAGATCAAGAGTCGATCTCTAGGGTCGTGTGAAACAATAGACATAGATTTCACTCAGTCAGTCTAGTGCAGTTTACTTTCACAATATGTAGAGAATAGAGAGACGGGCGTTTATCAATAAAGGTTAACATTTATTGAACAGTCTTTCTTCTCATACAAGAGAAATGTATTGCCACAATTGCAATAACTGTTATTATAAAAAGTACGTACAGTAAGATAAGTATTGCGAAATAGAACTGTAAAAGCATTGATATGGTTTCTTAGCCATACAATGGTTTAAAAGTAATAAAACATATATACAGTTATATATACATTAGGCTAACATACTCAACTGGTGCTTCTAACTAAGCCTACCCCGGTGTGCCTGACCTAGGCCTAACACGTGAGAAGGGGAGTAAGTAAGTAGCTTAAGTTAAGTTGGTTTTGCCAAGGTTTGTTTCAAGAATTCTCGTCTAAGGGTTTAGTCAACACCATACCTCTGAATAGAATGATGGAGGATTGGTATCTCCTTCAGGGGTCTCTCTCGATATCCCAGTCACCCGCGAGGGTAAACCGGAAGCGCCGGGACTGGATTTCTCTGCACGAGAAATGCAGCGGCTTCTCTCAGCGCGTCGAGGAAGGAGGGGTGACAGCGTCCGCGGGCAGCTGGGCTGGATGTCTTCGCAGAGGACGGCTGCACGGTTCCTCAAGCGTACTGAACCACAGTTCGCGCTGTAGCGGCGATAATGGTAATCAGTAGCTTCACCACCACAGGATAGCAGGCTGCAGCGACAGAGTGCTAGTTGTTACCAACACGGGGTCATGCAGGCAGCTGGCATCAGCAACAGGTTTGCTCATTGCTTAAGGCAACGTTGGTAATATTTATACCTGACAGGTGCCGGGTTTGACGCAAGTTTGCTGGACATAAGACGTCAATTAAAGATGTCACTAGGAAGTGACAGTTATCAGTTGCTCATTAGAGTTCCATTACTAATCAAAACATAGCAAGCGGGGATTTCCAGGTTTGCTAAGTTTTTATCTTGTTGAAGAACTCGGAGTGTTATCTAGGAATATCAGATAGTGACTGCTGCTCTGTCATTGCACTAATTGGTCGCAAAGGAAGTAGCAGAGAGTCATGCTGGAATGTGGCTCTGTGGCTCTGTTCGTGTGAGGCCAGAGATGACTTTACAGAAAATCGCACTTGAACGGTTATGCCAATATAGGGAATAAAGGGCTTTATAGCCGAATAGGGGCATAAGGTCACAGTATCGATCAGGAACCTAGATAAACACATAACACCCACTCCACGTATTCATGTCCATCAAAATTACTAAAACTAAGCAATTAGATGCATGTGTAACATTGTGTAACATAGCCCACCCCAAAATACATAAATGCATTCGAAATAGGCGTACTTGTAATACATGGAATTTAGGTACTGTACGTTGTTTTAAAAAGCATAGTAATCATTCAAAAGGTTATCGCATATAAAATCAATGAACGATTATGCAAAAAGAATTACACATGAAGTATCTCTGACAGAAGAAATGCGAGATAAATCATCACATAAAATGCATTGTAATTACATGTGTGCTAGAGGCTGGTGTTATGTTGTTATGTCTCTAGATGTGTTTAGAAATAGAAGTGTGAAGCTTCTGTTCTCTAAGAATAGTTTTTACGTTAAGCAAAGAATTATTCGTGCCAAAAAGAGAGGGTCAATATTTTTAAAAATTGTCCAATTCAAAGAAAATAGATTCTCAAAGCTCCTGGCAGTTTTTTGTTGATCAAAACTGAAGGCCGAATTCAGAGTTCATGGGAACGCTGTGTGTCGGAAAGCTTTTCAAAAGTTATTGTTTCTCTATGGGTGAGAACATCGTATCAGACAGGCTCTCAAAGAATTGGTCTACAAAATCAGGTGATAGTTCAACCAAATTAGATAGCGCTGTAACTTGGCAGGTGTGAGAATGATTGCTGTCATCGAAGGCAGGACCAGCAATGCTCACAGAACGTTGTACCTGGATGATGTTGCTTTTGTCACTCGCTCCACTGTTACCACTTGGCTGTAGTACAGGAGTCTCCACGAATGCCGTCATCAGGATTGGTAGCCGCTGGGGACAACACAATGCGTGAGCCGTTATTGGACTTAGCAAAGTATCGACGTCCATTGGTACTGCTGATGGAAGTGAAAGACAGATGTCCAACACGCATTCCTCGCCGCAAAGCATACACCGTAGCACAGGTAAAATGCAATTTTGCCATATCGGTCTGAATGAAAGGAACCAGGTCATGTTTAGATCTCTCAGCCTGGCCAATCCAAGGACGTTAGTTATCCTGTCCCTGTAGCGCATTGCTAGGATTGTCTCTTCCATTCCCATGGGAGCTATGTCTGAGCCGAGGCTTGCCATAACGTAGCAGGATGGTCAAAAATAGAATCCCTGCGATGAGTCCCAAAAATAGTGGAATACCGCCAAAGATGGAGTGCACAAAATTAGGAAAGATTCCCAAAATTGCCTGGAAGGGTGTTAGCAGTCCCGTAAAGACTGTCTTAAATATGCCTGGGATGCTTGTTGCACTAGACATGTTAAGGAGTTGGCTAAACATTTCTACGAAATGCACGGGGCAATTTGTTGATAAAAGGTCATGGACCTCAGTAGCCGTCCTTGCGACTAGAAGATCATACGTCTCTTTAGATGACGTTATAGGCACTGTTGTCTGTAAAAGCACAGATTTCATTTTGCTTAATGTATCAATTCGTATAGAATAGAGATTCAGACGAGGCCAGAGGGGAGTCACTATGTCTGGAGGCCCGCTCGGGAACAATGCTTGCATACAGCATTTGACCATGGACGTTACTTGTACTAGATAACTTAGTCCGGGCGCGAGGCCACAGCACCTGTGATCCGTTCTAAGAATGTAACTCCCGTTCGAAAGTTGCATAAAGAAGGGCTCTATCTGAGTTGCAGGTGTGACTAGCTGGTGGCATGAGAGGTTGTTTGAATTTCCATCACATGCTCCGTGTAAATTAATACCCTGACACAAAAGTATACCGCTTAGTGAATGTTTACAGTTGTCACCACTAAGAAATACATTTTTGTCGCTGTCACTATAGCAAGAATGAGTGTATGGTAATTTCCATTCGGATTTAATATATCCCTTACCCAATTGTTCATACTGGCCAGCAGGTATGTACTCAAGGCATTTATGAAATCGGAAAGTTGTTATCGGAATTGTGATAATTCCGTGTATTATCCATTCAATGACAGGGCTCTCTGACATTGTCAATGGTAATCTCTCGAGTTTCTCGATGCTCAAGATTGTATAGTCTGCTCCTTTCTGTGCCAAACTGATCTGTTTATCAGTAAGGTTAAAAATGGAAAATAATGACGTTGTGTTTATCAAACGCCAAGGCACATAGCCTGAACGAAGATTTTGCAGCGTCCAGCCTAGTTCTATAATAGAGCGTAATTGAGACTGGCCATGTTGTAACATTAGCAAATCTCTGTCTATCACATCAAAGGCAGAGGATACAATATTGTCCAAAGAATATATTCTGGAAGACAGAGTCATTAACCCATTGTCTACCACAGAAAGTGATTTCTCCAAATTAATACGATCAATTTCTCGTATCTTTTCAGCAGTTTCAATTTGCTTTACTTTCCAAGCCTCGTTGTAAGCAGCATAGATGCTGGTCGCTATGAAACGCTTTTGACGCTGTTTGCGTGGTCCAAGAATGAAATCGCGCAAATCAGCACCATCTTTTAATAAAGACAAGTGTTGCTTAATTTCTGCCAGTGTGGATGTAGTTAGCCATTCTAGGCAGAGTTTCCCTACACTGTATGTGGTTATAATCCCTGGATGTTGTCTCTGGGAGTATCTAGAGTCTAATCTGGTCATTTTTAAACCCTGTGTTTTATTCAGGAACCTATCTTGACAGCTATTTGTGTCTGTAGGCCAGATTAACCATTTTTTCCAATCAGGATGTGTTCTGTTGAAATGTAAAATGTGTGACACGTCTAACTCATTATCTGCAGTTGCATTCTCAGCTATTGGATTTGGTATGGACGGTGTTTTAAGTTCTTTGTTCTTAGCTAGGCCAAGACAAGATGTTTGGTGTACAGTGTCATTTAAAAATAACATTTGTTCTGGTATCATGCAGGTTCTAAACAGTGCTTCTAAGCCTTGCACCTGCCAATCTTTTTTACCCCAAATTGTTTTCGTTTCAATATTATTTTTCCAATAATCAAAACCAAATGTCATCATTTTGTCATAAAATGCTTCTGAATATATCAATTTAGAATTTGTCAGCATTGTTTTCATTCCTGTTTTATCTAACAGTTTATAATAAAACGTTTCTGCATCACTGGTGTTAAACCCTGAGAAGTATTTGAATTTCTCAAAAAATGCTTTAGAACTGCTTTTAGGTGGTGTAGAACAATGTTCCCATTGATTATACATAAAAACATTTCTAGGCTGTGCAGATTTATGCAAGTAATGATCCCCATAGTGGGTGTAACAGAATAACTGCTCATAACTAGATGAACCTTGTAAATAATCATGATCTGTGAATCTAGCAGACATTACTAAATCAGACATCATGTCATTAATACTGTTAAAGTCCCAATCATCAGAGAATGTACTAGGAGTCACAAAGTCACTTAAGGAAACCTTTAGTTGATGAGGATACTTCAGGATTTCGACCGGACCATAGATCTCATAGTCTGTTTTCTCCCATACTACCCCACCAGGTATTGGAATTGCTGTGACATTTACTGTTGACAGTTCTCTTTTCTTCACGTGGGATGATCTGTGTGGTTTCAGGACTAGGTTGATGTTCTGACTTGCTGTGTCCATTGTAATATATTTTCCTTCAATGAATTTTCCCAAACACAGTACCATGATGAGCCAAAGCAGGAGGAAAAATACACCTAGACCGAACCAGAACTCTAGCCAAGGGGAAACAAGGTAGATTTCCTTCAGTTGATGAAAGAGTTCCGTTGCTTTTTCTTTAAAAGACTTTTTTGTTTCTGGCATCACTTCGGGGTCGTTTAAATCTTCAGAGAAGTTGTCGAAGTTGATGAAATAACCAGAGGCAGTTCTGTCAATTGATGGGATTGTTTTTTCAATCTGTCTCTCGGTAGCACTTTCTGATGCCACATTAGTGTAGACTGGTGTTGTTTCTTGACGAACTGTTTCAATCCGTGTTTCAAGAGGCACGAGTTCCATGGCATTATTGCATAGTCCTTCATTGTGCACTGCAGGCTGATCGAATGTGATTAGTCTTTCAGTTTGAACCTCTTGGATTGTTGCAAGTTTGGGTATTCTGTTGTTTCTTGGGAGTCCACTGGGCCTACTGTTGATTATAGGCCACATGCTTGTGGTTTTACCAGATCGATGGACACGATTCTGTTCTCCTTTTTATCAGCAAGGGGCGGTAGCACAACTGATCTTGTTCCGGTGACTGCTAAGACAGGTACTGCTTTTCTGTAAGAAGGCCCAAATTCCTTCTTAACCGCGATCTTTTCTCTGACTAGATCCCCAATCTTTGGAATCCAGACAGGCCTTGCTGGGGCTGTTGCGGGTGGTGCCTCGTCAGTGGTACTTGGCTGTTGCTTTAACTTTATGTTGCTTAATGATTTTCTTGTTTCATTCAGTTCCTGTAAAACAGCCAAACGGTCTTTTACTTCAAACTGCTTTGTTTCTTCTTGTACCACTGACATCTGACTATCGAGGTCCTGAACGTTCATTCTAATTCCGAACAATAGTTCGTATGGGCTGAAACCTTTTAGAGAATTTCTTGGCATGTTGTTAAGACTAGTCTGGACACTTATTAAATGTTTGACCCACCCAGCGCCTGAACCTAATACCTTCGCTGTTATAGATTGCTTTATGTCCCGGTTTTTTCTTTCTACCACACTATTCCCTTCGGGATGCGACGGACAAGAATACCGCAACCCAATTCCCATGCTGGCCATGGCCTCCCTATAGGCTCGAGAGCTGAAAGCAGGACCCTGGTCAGAATGGAACGTGGTAATTGCGTATGTGCCGATAAAGACTCGCAAATCTTTTATAACCGTTCTAGCGTCAGCCGAGCGCTGGAGGCCTCATCCATATGAACCTCGTACAGGAATCCACTGCTACCATGATATATCTATAGTTGCCGTCCCTTTGTAGGGGACCACAGTGGTCCAGGTAAACGCATGCAAATGGTTTATCCGAGATGAGAAGGGGTGTCTGCGCTGGTCGTTTCACTGTTGATACTTTTATCCTTTGGCATATGTCGCATCCTAATACATACTTTTTAGTTTGTATTCTCAAGCGAGGCCACCAATATCTTTGTTTTAATAGTGATATTGTTGCGGAAACGCCAGCGTGTGCAGAAGCAAGCCCTTCGTGTGCCGCTTTGATTAGTCCTAGTCTGTGTTCCCTGTTTGGAATTACTCTATCCCCCACTCCAGGGATTCGAGCAAAAGGAACATTATTTGTATCCGTTAAGTACAAGTACTTTTTAGGAAAGCCTTTTGGGAGTGTTTTCTTATCATCTTTTACTGACGTACTGACAGCTTGTAGAATATCGCTGTCTATTTTTGTTTGTGACCGAGTTATCGCAGCTACGGAAGCCGTTTGCACAGCTGCCTTCGCGGCTTCATCAGCCAATGAATTCCCTGCAA
The DNA here is from genome assembly GCF_964263255.1 of Lissotriton vulgaris. Classification (NCBI taxonomy): domain Eukaryota; kingdom Metazoa; phylum Chordata; class Amphibia; order Caudata; family Salamandridae; genus Lissotriton; species Lissotriton vulgaris. Next base: position 763,456,642 of record NC_141691.1, on the reverse strand, counting down.
CGTGAACGCCATCACGTTGATGACTCAGTGTATGTATCACGTGAGTCTTTTGTAGTTCTTTTTGTAAAAGAACTACCTGTTCCCAAAGCATTTTATGCTTTATTGTGCCACCTTTTGCATCTTTGAAACCATTTTCCACCCAATTCTGCAAGTATTCATTATAAGATTGTACGCAATAAAAAGAATCGCACACTATTAGTGTGGGGAATTCGCGATCAGTATTTTCTAGCGCCATCTTAAATGCTACTAATTCAGCTCGTTGAGCCGAGCAATCGCCTAGAGATTGTGTTTTAGTGACCAATGGTCTAAATTTTCCTTTGTGCCAGCGACCTTTAACAATCGCGCACGCAGCACTGTAAGCTTGCTTACCCCCAACTGCGGGTTGTGCTGATCCGTCAGTATATATAATACTTCCGTATTCTTCAAGAGGCAGGATTTCAATTGGCAGAGGACATTCGTATTCATATTGTAAAAATTCCTGTGTTTTTAAGTTGGGATCAAATTCGTAAACTACGTCTGTTGCAGCAAGAGAATTAACCCACTGAATCCATCTCGGATGCAAAGCTTTAGCATTAGGAATGCTTGCTTTAGTTACCGCTTCTAAAGCTGGTATGGGTGTTACAATTATTATTCGTTTACCTTGTGCTAGGGGCCTTTCTTTCGCTACAGCAGTCTGAACCGCAGTTAGAATTTTCTCAGTTGAACTGAATTTTATTTCAGCCTTTGTGTACAAATGTGATTTGTAAGCTATTGGTACCTTTTCTCCTTCATTAGAGGTTAGGTACGTGAATCCGCATCTTCCTGGGATGACTCGGATTACAAGATCACGTGTGTTGTCACGTGTGTCTAATTTTGTTTTTGCTAACATGTCTGTTTGCAGTGATCTCAAAATTTCAGTGTGTTTTTGAGTCCAATTGATTTGTTTTAAATCAGGTTTAATTAGTTCGTAGAGAGGTTTAACCCTCTCCGCGTAATTTAGAATGTAAGTTCTTCCGAAATTCAGAAAACCTAGTATTGATTGTAAATTCTTCAGCGTTTTTGGAGTACAGCGCACTTCTCTAAGAAGTTGTCCGCTAGGCTTTTCCCTTCACTTGATAATTCGTACCCTAAAAACAGTACTGTCAGATGGGCAATTCGGGACTTTTTAAAGTTGAATTTGTAACCCTCTGCTGCGAACCCAAGTATAATGGTGTTCACTCTTTTCAAGTGAGTATCCAAGTCGTCGTCTGTGAGATAAATATCATCTACGTAAGATAATGCTTCATCATCATAAATTTGTAGTAACTCTGTTACCCTAGCTGAGAATAGTCCTGGGCTGTTCTTGAACCCCTGTGGGAGTCGACAGAATTTTTTCTGCGACCCAAATGCGGAGAAAGCGGTCAAGTATCTGCTTTCTGGTGCAATGTTTTGACAAAAGAAACCATTAGAAATGTCTAATGTCGTTTTGTATTTTTTCCTAACTATGTTATTCATTAGGGCTGCACTATGCAAGTTTTGTATTGCAAAAGTTTTGCAATATGTATTAAGGTGTCTGTAGTCCAAAACTAGACGATATGAATTGTCTGGCTTGGAGACAGGAAACAAAGGATTGTTCATTTGAGAGGTGCATGTTTCAATCACCCCCTGGTACTCAAGTTGATCTAAGATCTCCCTGACCTGTTTTTTAGCTTCTTGCTTTATGGGGTACTGCCGTTGGGCAGTTGGTTCACTTTTTAGTTGGATTTTGTGAGGCGGAGAGTCCTCATCCCATCCTACATGATTTTTATACAATGCAGGTGCCTGGGCTACTGCCCATTTCCTTGCATATGTGTATTTTTTATGAATCGGTATGTGATTCGAGAAGGCAGGCATAATCACCTCTTCGCCACGAGGGCACTCCCTGACAAACTCCGGGGGCCAATCTTTTTCAGCTAACAGAATATCATAGCCTTTTGAGAGCTTATCCCAAAATAGACCCTTAATTTTCCTAGTCTTATCACCCTCCATACACAATGTTATTTCGTATATTTTATGGGGCTCGCTAAGTCTGGCGTCAGCAGTTTCAACCTGAATGTATTCATTCGTGTCCACTGTCTCCAGATGACTCATCAAGTTCTTGCGCGCTATACTGATTTCTGCTGCACTGTCCAACATTGTCAATGCCCACTCCCCGTTTTTCAACTGTGTCCTCAGTATTCTCGGCATGGTTGATTACTCTAATACTGGCTACCTTCTTTTTCTGAAATTGAGATTTCTTATTTTGAGCAGGTTCCTTGTCTTTGGACTTGGTGTGCTCTCCTGGGTCTGACCGTCCTCTTCTTTCCGAATTCTGTGGAAGAGATCGAGAGGGACGTGTATCAATACTTTGATATCTATCAGGTCTTTTTAGATTATCCCTATTTCTAAGGTTATATCTTTTCTCAGAGGACTCCCTCTGGGGAGACTGGCGTTCTCGAGTCGGAGTTCTTTCCCTCCGTCGAGGAGACCTTCCTCTGGTCTGGAAAACTTTTTCCTTGGGAGTGGATTGTTTATTTCCATCCCAGCTCTTTTTAGGAGTGTTTAAATTATTTTTAATAAATAATTTTTCAGGATTTTCGAGCAGTTGGGGCTTAACTGGTTTTCCACCCAAGCTGTCTCTACCTAATTCTTCATAGCATTTTTCTATGATTTTTGCAAGCTCAACAGGATCTTTTATATCTGTTTCCTTCAACTTCTGGCGGATCGCCACAGATGCTGCTTCTCCCTTTACGTTTTTACGTTGGCTAATAATATAGCCGTGACCTGCTTGAAGTCTTTCAGTAATTTCATACCTAGATTTAAAGCGGGCTCTGGACCGAATTCATTTTGAATCTGTTTTAGCACGTCTGGTATTACCGCCATAGACGGAACACCGTGTGTTTTTGTGTAAATGGAAGCAAAGACTGTACCCCAAGTGTCGCAGTCCTCCACGTGTGGTGCGATTCCCATAGGAAGGCAAATGGTCAAGATTCTGTGTTTCTCAATAGGGGTAGTATCAGGAAATACTGCCTCTATTTGAGTGATTTTCTGGGCTAACCAGAAAGGAATTTGTTCCCGTTTTACGGGTGTTTTACCAAGACATGACTGTATGTTCTGTGGTGTAATTTTATTTGTGTTCCCCTGATGAGGGGTCAGCTGGTGTGAATTAACAGCTGGCTGGACTGTTGCAGTCCGTATTACATATTGGACTAATTGCCTATGTATTTTTATTAATGTGTTTAGCTGTGCTAACAGCTCTTCCTTAGACATTTTTGCAATGTCAGGATGTGGTGTGTAGCTGGCTAGAACCGGCCACGTGGCTCCTGGTCTACCTAGTGGACCGAGCCTGGTAATGTGATCATTGTGTTTTAGGGCGCCATTAAACCAGAGCAGGTGCTCTTGAAATTTAAGTGGAATTTCAACCTCCTCGAAAGGGGCGTACTCATCCGGAGGTTCCTCTATTTTGTAATAGTGAAACTCTTGTGTTATAGCGTTTACCGCTGGAAAGTTTATCCATGAATAGAATACCTCTGTCTGCCGATACTCGTGAGCCTCTATCACGAAAATTACTGTACCACCTTGAGGTGGCAGTCCGTTATCTATAAGTTTTAAAGTTATAGATCTTCTTAACTGGACCGGGATGATTATAGCATCCGGGTCTGTGTATTCGGGACCTTGCTGAGTCGCGTCTACTGCGGCCCCAGAGGTGCCGTTTTCTGGCATTGTAAAAATGCGAGGTTTGCAGAGTAGGTCTCCAAGGAGACAAAGATTAGGTGCACAATATTTTGGAACACTGTATCCTTCAACGTTGAATAAACCAGAGCTTTACATAGGAATCTCTTCCTACTAAGGTCGGGCGGATTTTAACCTTTCACCCACTCCAGACGTCTATTGGAGTTTTTACGGGAGAAAGGGGTGTGAAATATGCACGACTGAGTTACTCTACAAGTCTTACGTTAGTTTATCGCCTTACCAAACGTTAGGGCGCCATGTAGTGTAGTTCCTAGTTTCCCACTAGGCCCTGCGCATTGGAATAACATAAACAGTAGTATCGGCGTGGAACTGCGGATATTCCAGGCCTCCACTGACTATGCTAAACTTAATTGGGTTGTGTTACCAACTAGCTCAGAGGTCACTGGAAACTTTCTTCTCTGCATAGGAAGTGATCAGCTTCCTTGGCACAGACAAGAAGGGATTCAGTTTTCCAACAACCGTGCAACATGACAACTTTGCTCCTCAGATCAAGAGTCGATCTCTAGGGTCGTGTGAAACAATAGACATAGATTTCACTCAGTCAGTCTAGTGCAGTTTACTTTCACAATATGTAGAGAATAGAGAGACGGGCGTTTATCAATAAAGGTTAACATTTATTGAACAGTCTTTCTTCTCATACAAGAGAAATGTATTGCCACAATTGCAATAACTGTTATTATAAAAAGTACGTACAGTAAGATAAGTATTGCGAAATAGAACTGTAAAAGCATTGATATGGTTTCTTAGCCATACAATGGTTTAAAAGTAATAAAACATATATACAGTTATATATACATTAGGCTAACATACTCAACTGGTGCTTCTAACTAAGCCTACCCCGGTGTGCCTGACCTAGGCCTAACACGTGAGAAGGGGAGTAAGTAAGTAGCTTAAGTTAAGTTGGTTTTGCCAAGGTTTGTTTCAAGAATTCTCGTCTAAGGGTTTAGTCAACACCATACCTCTGAATAGAATGATGGAGGATTGGTATCTCCTTCAGGGGTCTCTCTCGATATCCCAGTCACCCGCGAGGGTAAACCGGAAGCGCCGGGACTGGATTTCTCTGCACGAGAAATGCAGCGGCTTCTCTCAGCGCGTCGAGGAAGGAGGGGTGACAGCGTCCGCGGGCAGCTGGGCTGGATGTCTTCGCAGAGGACGGCTGCACGGCTCCTCAAGCGTACTGAACCACAGTTCGCGCTGTAGCGGCAATAATGGTAATCAGTAGCTTCACCACCACAGGATAGCAGGCTGCAGCGACAGAGTGCTAGTTGTTACCAACACGGGGTCATGCAGGCAGCTGGCATCAGCAACAGGTTCGCTCATTGCTTAAGGCAACGTTGGTAATATTTATACCTGACAGGTGCCGGGTTTGACGCAAGTTTGCTGGACATAAGACGTCAATTAAAGATGTCACTAGGAAGTGACAGTTATCAGTTGCTCATTAGAGTTCCATTACTAATCAAAACATAGCAAGCGGGGATTTCCAGGTTTGCTAAGTTTTTATCTTGTTGAAGAACTCGGAGTGTTATCTAGGAATATCAGATAGTGACTGCTGCTCTGTCATTGCACTAATTGGTCGCAAAGGAAGTAGCAGAGAGTCATGCTGGAATGTGGCTCTGTGGCTCTGTTCGTGTGAGGCCAGAGATGACTTTACAGAAAATCGCACTTGAACGGTTATGCCAATATAGGGAATAAAGGGCTTTATAGCCGAATAGGGGCATAAGGTCACAGTATCGATCAGGAACCTAGATAAACACATAACATAACAAGGATAACTAAAGGATTAATTATGCCGGATGGCAGGAGCGCGCTACAGAGCGGCCATCTGCTAGTGCGCCGCCTAGCGCCCCCCGAGTTCGGCACTGAAAGTTGTTTGACTCTCTTGGTGGGGACTTTATTTTCCAGACAGTAAGCACTCTCTCCTCCATGAGCTGTTGTCGGTAGCAAGGCATCGCTCGAGATATCGGCCAAGCGGTGGGGGCTATACATTGAATTGTTTTGTGGATTGAACTGCACCTCTTTTTACTTTACACAAGTACATTAGAAATTGAGCCGCTCTGCTTGCTTTTAGTGGGAGATTGAAATTGAACTGAAATTGAACTGCCTTTTATTTAACACATATCAATAGATAAAAATAATGCAATATCATATGCAAGGCATTTTGACAGGATAAAAATGCAGAAGCATTTCTTTTATATCAATGTAATTTACATATGAATTAAGCAAGCAAATATGGCTGCTACTTGAATTTAAAAAGTCTAACAGAAAGATGAAACGTGTCTTTATGAGAGTTTTCCAGTGCTGCCTGAAGATTTTGGTGCTGTTTTGCACAATAAATATATGGATTCAGGCTTAGTGTGAAGGAGTGTCTGTGCTACATACAAGGCGCTAGCTGTGGTGCCGAATATATATACATATATATTTATATATATATATATATATATATATATATATATATATATATATATATATATATATATTTGTTTTTCCTTTAAACAATCAACGACCGTTAATCTTATGCCCACCCTAAACCCTAAAAATTCGCTTACCATCTAAAATCCCTTACCACCCTAAACCCTAAAAATTCTTACCACCCATTCCCACCAAACCCTAGAAATGTCCTTGACACCCTTACCCACCCTAAACATTAAAAATTCAATTTTCACTCAAAAAACGATACCCACCCTAAACCCTAAAAATGTCCTTACCACCCAAAAACCCATACCCAGCCTAAACTCTAGAAATTCCCTTACCACCCAATCACCCATACCCACCCTAATTCCAAATATTCCCTTACCACCCAAAAACCCATACCCTAAAAAGTCCCTTACCACCCAAAAACCTTACCTAATGTAAACCCTAAAAATTCCCTTACCACCCAAAAACCCCTACCCGACCTAAACCTTGAAAAAAATTGCCTTACCACCCAAAAACCTATACCCACCCTAAATCGTAAAAACTCCCATAAAAAGTCCCATCTCAACAAAAAAATAGCACCCATCCTAAACCCTAAAAACTCCTTTCCCCTAAAAAACCCATACCCAGCCTAAACTCTAGAAATTCCATTACCACCCTAAACCCCAAATATTCCCTTACCACCCAAAAATCCATACCCTAAAAAGTCCCTTACCACCCAAAAAACCTTACCTAATGCAAACCCTAAAAATTCTCTTACCACCTGAAAACCCATACCCAACCTAAACCTTGAAAAAATTTGCCTTACCACCCAAAAACCTATACCCACCCTACATTGTGAAAACTCCCATAAAAAGTCCCATCTCATCAAAAAAATAGCACCCATCCTATAGCACCCATCCTAAACCCTAAAAACTCCTTTCCACTAAAAAACCCATACCCAGCCTAAACTCTAGAAATTCCATTACCACCCAATCACCCATACCCACCCTAAACCCCAAATATTCTCTTACCACCCCAAAACACAAACCCTAAAAAGTCACTTACCACCCAAAAAACCTTACCTAATGTAAACCCTAAAAATTACATTACCACCCAAAAACCCATACCCAACCTAAACCTTAAAAAAATGTGCCTTACCACCTAAAAACCCATACCCAGCCTAAACTCTAAAAATTACCTTACCACTCAATCACCCATACCCACCCTAAACCCCAAATATTCCCTTACCACCCAAAAACCCATACCCTAAAAAGTCCCTTACCACCCAAAAAACCTTACCTAATGTAAACCCTAAAAATTCCCTTACCACCCAAAAACCCATACCCGACCTAAACCTTGAAAAAATTTGCCTTACCACCCAAAATCCTATACCCACCCTACATCGTAAAAAGTCCCATAAAAAGTCCCATCTCAACAAAAAAATAGCACCCATCCTAAACCCTAAAAATTCCTTTCCACTAAAAAACCCATACCCACCCTAAACCCCAAATATTCTCTTACCACCCAAAAACCCAAACCCTAAAAAGTCACTTACCACCCAAAAAACGTACCTAATGTAAACCCTAAAAATTACATTACCACTCAAAAACCATACCCAACCTAAACCTTGAAGAAATTTGCCTTACCACCCAAAAACCTATACCCACCCTAAATCATAAAAACTCCCATAAAAAGTCCCATCTCAACAAAAAAATAGCACCCATAGTACACCCTAAAAACTCCTTTACCACCCAATCACCCATACCCACCCTAAACCCCAAATATTCCCATACCACCCAAAAACCCACACCCTAAAAAGTCCCTTACAAATCAAAAAACCTTACCTAATTGTAACAAGGCGGGCTGACACCAGAAGAGGACAATACCTATAAAGACTGGTGGACTCCAACCTCCCCCTCTTCCCCTCTTTTCTCCCACTTACAAGATAATTGGAGTTCCGACTCTCTACCACTTCTGCACGCTCCAGGGGATTTGGAAGGCGGCTCCTTTAACTGGGGTTTCTCGGCCGCCGAAACCATGCCCACTGAGGACGTCATGACAGGCTGTCCAATAAGGGCAGACGACTACAGGAAGGAGGTGCGCAAGTTCACCAAACCAAAGGAAGACGCCGGGAGCCGGAGGGTGATTCTCAATGGAACCACGGGAGAACGACCTGCGGGAGCAGTTTCCAAGAAAGAAGACCCGAAGCTGCCAGAAGAACCAGAGTTGCCAGGAGGCACAAATCAACACGAAGAGTCCCGCCACACCAAGGTACTAGAGCGGGTATTAGGTTGGATCGGGAGGTGGGAACCCTGCCACTCCCCATCCTCGAGCACTTTTCATGAGATTTCACGTCCAACACCTCCTTACTATTTATCACGTGTGGCATAGAGTGTGGTGAATCCCCTCACTTCCCCCTACCTTGAGTGAAGCACCGATTCCCCACATTTCATACCCGTTTCCTTTATTTTTATGTCTCTTGCATCACAGCCCTCCCCGAGGAACAACGAGATAGAAGATGGGGTAGTGGACTCTACAACCACAAGAAGAGGGAGATCAACAACCCCGAATGGACTATTTTCCACATCTTCTGAAGCATTGGTCACAAGAAGGAGACAATTGTTGAGATCAATAAAGCCTTTGTTCACAAAACCCAGTTGTGCTCCGGCTACTTCTTCCCCACCCCTGTTTCACTAATGTAAACCCTAAAAATTCCCTTACCACCCAAAAACCCATACCCAACCTAAACCTTGAAAAAATTCACCTTACCACCCAATAACCTATACCCACCCTAAATTGTAAAAGATAGCACCCATCCTAAACCCTAGAAACTCCTTTCCACACATATATATATATATCTTCCAAGGTGTCACTGTGGGAGGTGGATTGTTTGTTTCACATATATTTTTATATATATATATATATATATATATATATATATATATATATATATATATATATATATATATATATATACACCATGCCCTCAGGCGAGACAGCCCACGAGCAGTACTGCAATCCAGCGGGTAGAAGACACATCAGTATGCCGGTGTCAGCTATCTGTCGTACTTCCCCTGACGCGTTTCTGCCCCGCGATTTTTTCATTTTTTTTTATGCCCTTGGGGGTCCTTCTGGGACCCCCTGAGAAGGGCTAGGGGGTTGGGGGATCTCTACCCTGCCCCCTTCTCGTGTTTTCCACTTTTGTTTTGGGCTCTCTTGTGCCTCAGTTCTCCTGAGAAACAAGATGGTGGCCAACTCTTCCTGGTTTGGACAGGTTGGAATGTTGACAGTCGACTGCCAGCCAATCAGGATCACGCTTGCGCACGTACTTGTACGGTACGCGTACGGTGCGCGGACCCGTAGGCTCATATAGATAGATATATGTGTTTTTGAACCTAATTTTCATAAAAACCACTGGAGCAAATTTCACCAAACATAGGAAAGGCACATCTGCGTACCAGTCCCTACAATTTTGCCAAGTTTGGCGTAATTCCGTACAGCGGTTCGGGCTGTAGACTTGTCAGACCATCCTATGGAAATTAACATTGGGAAAACACGTTTTGGGACCCCCCTTTTTTCTCAGCCCCCACTTCACGAATCCCCCCGAAACTTTCAGGGAAGGAGCGGAGCCCAGCGAGACCATTTTAAGGAAAATTACAGGCAGATCCCTCAATCGGCGCCAAAGTTATTCCCAATAGAATGTTCGGAATTTCCTATGGTAGCCAATCCTAACTATATATACCTACTGGCTATCGCCAGTTGGTAATATATATATATATATATATATATATATATATATATATATATATATAAAACCAACTCCCATGGATCCATGGAAGGAGACACAGACTCGGAGCAGTTAAGATACGGCATCTGTTGTATTTGACCAGATCAGCCTCAATCCCAAAACTTAAAAAGAGAGACACATTTCGGCTCGCAAGGTTCGAGGATGTCGCTGGGTTTAAGGATAATATAGATAAATCCTATATACTTAATCTCACAATCCCAGAGAGTCAGGTCAGGGAGTTACAGGCGCACACCCTGTTCCACTGGACATCCCGTTCTATCCAATGCCTTTGTCAGTCTAGTTGGCACCATTACAACTGCAGTCTATATAGCCCATCCCACCTAAGCATCAATAGACATAATGAGCATACTATCAACCACAAAATCACAGTGAAAACCCTGTAATACATATACAAGAATACTATGCATGACAAAAAAATAACACCCATCCTAAACCCTAAAAACTCCTTTCCACTTATAAATATATATTGGTCATTTTTGGCCCGAGGACACCATCGCTCTGAACTGGCCTTTTCTTTTTTATATTGATTTAGAGGGTGGTTCGCCGAGTGGCCCTCCTCCCAGGACGATTCTGGCCCCGGGGGTCCCATCCCCCAGGACACGGCCTGTAGTGAGAGTGCCCTGGTCCTACCCAGGGCACCCACATTTTTATTGTGGGGAACACAGGGGGAGCCTCAAGGTCCCCGCGGTCCGTGTCGGCTCCCCACCTCTTGCGGGAGCTGGCATTGCTTTAACAAAGCCAAATAGCTCTCACATATGCGAGAGCTATTTGATTTGTCAATGTTTATTAGATAAGCGAGCTACTGTGCAAAACAAAGCGCTATGACGCGGTCAACTCTGGCTGTCATAGCACTTTCTTTTACTTTACCTTAAGCCATATTACACAGCAGCCCGCACCGCTGTCAACATGTCTAAATAAGCATTGACAAAGCCAATAGATCTCGCAAAGGCGAGACCTATTTCTTTGTGAATGCTCATTACTTGTTGTTATGGTGTGGGAATGACATCTCTAGTAATTTCCTAACTAGAGTTAGCGAGAACTGCTTTTAAGCAAGCTGTGCAGTTTTAAAAGTGTGCAGTTACTCAAGTCTTTTCTGCTATCCCCATTGAGCTTTTTTCAAGTGATTTGCACAATGATATACAAATAAATGGCCTCCAATTTTATCTGGAGATGCACATGGTAATGCTATTTGCAGATAATGTCCTATTAACATTTACTGATCCTGACACCTCACTTCCTTGACTTCAAGAACTATTGACAGACTATGAGGGGATCTCTGGATTTAAAACAAATGTGTCTAAATCCGACATTTTAAATGTAACACTCCTTGATCTGGAAGTAATTGATTTGCTAGATTGCACTCAGTTTGGAAGGGCTACTTGATGCATCAGATACCTGGGCATTAAGATTACTCTCAAGATAAACAATTTATTTGGAGCGAAATGCCCAATAATCCTAGCATCTTTAAAAGCGGAATTGCATAGATGGCAGACACTCACAATCTCATGGCAAGGCAGAGTCAACTCAATTAAAATGACAGATCTGTCTCAGTTATTGTATCACTTTCAGACTCCCCCAGTTGCTGTCCCAGAAACCTTTTTTGGAGATGCTAAAAAGGTGCTCCTTAAAGTACATCTGGAGTGAAGGTCAGCCACAGATATCCTATGGAATTATGCGCCAGTCTCAGGAAAAATGGGGATTGTCCCTACAGGACCATAACACTTATTTTCATGCAACCGAGTGTGATCTCTGAATGGAGCACTCGAAAGTCTGAGAAATTGTGTCTACACATAGATAGAGCAGTGGCAGGCCCTTCCTTGTAGGATCTTATAAGAAAACCCAGGGAAAGGCTGCCCAAAAAAGTGTCTCCTTGAGCACTCCAATTGCCACAACATTCAATCTGGGAAGCTATAAATAAAAGACCTCCCTTGACCACTTTCCCTGCCCTGCATATGCCGGTGCATATGAACCTTTCTTTAACAATAGACCTCCATCCAGTGCCTTTTTCTTCTTGGTTGGCAAGATGGTGCATGCTTAATTGTAGTGGACCTATTTTGTAATTGGATGATCAAAACATTTGAGGAGTGTAAGAGAGAATTTCACATGGATGAAATCGAACAGTTTCTCTATACCCAGATACGACACTGTGTACTGCAACATGTTCTGAAGGAGGTGGTAACTAGGGAGCAAACACCTTTTGAGAAGTTTATATGCCAAAAAACAAGTTGGAATGGCAATCCTCCTATAGGAAGCAATCATATATGACAAAGACCGTCAAGAATGTAAATGGCATGAACTTACTGGTGTGATGTTAAGAGACACTAATGTTTTAATATGCGGAAGGACCTACATCAAAATGTTTACAGCATAGTGGGTCAGGAAGCACACTATGTAGGTATCAATAGACTGATAGATGCCCAACCAAGCTACACTAATTTTTCCTAGCAATTTTGTCCGGACTGCTGGATAGGCTGCGATGCATTAGGTGACATGAAAATGGATGCCAGTGGTGTGAGTGAGGGCAAGGGAGGCGTAGCGTAGGTGTCTGGTGGGTTGGTGAAAGGTCAGGAGGTGGTTGATGTATGCTGGCCCTTGGTCATGGAGGGCCTTGTGGGCATGTTTTAGCATCTTGAATTTGCATTGTTCCTTGATAGGTAGCCAGTGGAGGTTCCTGAGTTGGGGAGGTGATATCGGTCCTCTTGAGGAGGTTGAGGATGAGTCTGGCAGCTGAGTTGTGAACTGTCTGGAGTCTCTTTAGGAGCTGGATTGTGACTTCTGTGTAGAGTGTGTTGCCATAGTCTAGCCGGCTGGTGACTAGGACTTGTGTGTTGGTTTTCCTGATGTCGACGGGCAGACATCTGAAGATCTTTTGTAGCATAAGTAGGGTGTGAAAGCAGGTGGAGGATACAGCGTTGAACTGGTGGTTCATGGTGAGTTTGCTATCCAGTATGATGCCAAGGTTGCGGGTATGGTCTGACGGTGTGGGTCAGAGTTCACGTGGCCACCAGGTGCTGCTTCTTGGGGAGGTCCTGTTTCCAAAGATCAGCACCTTGGTCTTGAAAGGTGTTGATCTCCAGACAGTTGGTCTTCATCCAGTCGGTGACACTTGTCATGCAGTTGTGGAAGTTGGTTCTGGTGGTGGTGGGGTCTTCTGAGAGTGAAAGGATGAGCTGGGTGTCGTCTGCGTTGAAGATGATGTTGAGGCCGTGTGTTATGACAATGTTGGCCAGGGGCATCATGTAGGTGAAAACAGGGTGTGCTGAGGGATGAACTTTGCAGGATACCGATGATGATGCTCTTGAGTTCGGACGTGTAGGGAGGTAGGTGTGTTCGTCGTGGGAGAAAGGAAGCTATCTAGTTGAGGGCGTCTCCCAAAATCCTGATGTGATGGAGTCTCTTGATGAGGATGTAGTGGGATACCATGTTGAAGGCTTCTGAGAGGTCAAGGAGGATTGAGGCCGCTGTGTGTCTTCGGTCGAGGAGCGTTCTGATGTCATTGGTGGCAGAGATCAGGTGGTCTCTGTGCTGTGGTTTGCACGGAAGCCAGTCTGGGAGGTGTCTAGCAGGTTGCTGTTCTCCAGGTGCTCAGTGAGCTGTCTGTTGATTGCTTTTTTGAGGACTTTGGCAGGAAAAGGGAGCAGAGAGATGGTGTGGTAGTACTTCAGTTTGCTCTGGTTCGCAGAGGGTTTCTTGAGGAGGGGTCTGACCTCTGCTTGTTTCCAATGATCTGGAAAGGTGGCGGTTGTGATGGATGCATTGATGATGGTGAAGGTGAGTTCACTACTGATTGCCTTGTTTGCAAGGTTGACAAATTGGTGGGGGCAGGTGTCCATGGGAGCTCCAAAGTGGATTGAGTTCATGATGGCTGTGATGCTCTCTGTGGTAAGCTGTTCCTAAGCGGTGAGTGGAGGCATGTGGGTGGGGTTGGTTGGCACCAGGAGGCTGAAGAGGACAGTGGATTGGGGATTCGAAGTTACTGTAGATGGTAGATATCTTGTTGTGGAAGCAGTCTGCCAGGGTATTGAAGAGTTTCAAAGATTGGGGATAGTATTCTCAGTCGCTGATGTGCAGGAGTCCTCTCTGAAGATGTTGAAGAGTTCCTTGCTGTGGCTTGAGTAGGCTTTGATGCGTTTTGCCAAGACACCTATTTTGAGCCTTTTAGGTGTTGTTGAGGGCTGACTTGTAGGTCACTTGGTCTGTGGGATCTCTGCTGGTTCGCCATCGTCTCTCCTGGAGTTTGCAGTTGCGTTCCGCGATCCTGACTTCTTGTGTGTACCAGTTGGCTTATTTGGTGGATCCCCTGGTCTTGAAGGGTGTGATGGGGGACACTCTATTGTCGCAGTTGGTGTCCCACATGGAGACATTTTTGACTGCCTGCTTGATGGCGGGTGCAAGGTTGGGCCATGTGGTGTTGAGGATGTCCATCCATTGATTTTCTGTCACTTTGTTCAAGCTGCAGTGGGGGTCTTGGTGGTCGAGAGCTGTGATGGTAAAGTAAATGATGGTGTGGTCGGTCCAAGTTTGTTCGGTGAGGTGGATGTACTGGACTTTGTCACTGGCCATGAAGATTGGGTCGGGTATGTCTCCTATGCTATGTGTGGGTGTTGTGACCAGTTGGGTGAGACCAATGTTTCCCTTCCTCTCCAGGAGGTTTGCAATATTGGTGTCTTCGACGTGCAAATTGAGGTCACTGAGGAAGATGTAGTGTTTGGAGTCGATGGCGGGGGTGCGATTAAATCAAGGGTGGGGTTGCAGAAGATGGGTCGGGCTAAGGGGTCTGTAGGCAAAGGTGCCACTGATAGTCGTTTTGCTGTCGGTTCGGAGCTGGAAGTTGAGGTGTTCCATGACTGCTGTGGTGTTGTCTTCGGTGTTGGTGCAGCAGATGGTTTCTCTGTGGATGAAGGCGATGCCACCTCTGTGCTTGTTGGTATGGTACCGGTGTTTCTTCTTGCATCCAGTGGGCATTGCGGTGACAATGTCGGCTGTGGTGGCAGCGTTAAGTCAGGTCTCTATGATGATGACTATGTTGGGGGTGAGGCTGGTGACGTTGCCTCAGATTTTGGTGGTATGCTTGCAGAGGGATCTGGCATTGAGCAGGAGGCAGCGGAGTGGTTCACCCAGGGTTACGTTGGGGGTGTGGTGAGGGCCTCAGTGGAGGCCGGCAGAGATGTGTTGCAGGTGAGGAGACAGTGATGGCAGCTCAAAGGTCCTACAGAAGTTGGCGGGACGTGAGGTAACGGTTATTGTGGAATCCGGGGTTGAGGGCTCAGAGCTCTTCGTTGAAGTATCTGCAGGTGGCCGGAGGACCATGGTTCCTTGTGCTGGGCACATTCCAGGCACCTCAGCATGGCGGTGCCCCGGCCTCCATTAAGTAAGTCCTGGAAGGGGCGTTGGATGGTGGAAGCAGCAAATGGGCAGGAAGGAGCCGTGCGCAAGGTAGGCAAAATCGGGACAACAGGGTCGGCTTAAAAGCACAGAAAGTAAAGGAAAAGGTGACAACAGACAGCAAAACTGCTAAACTTACTCTGGCTGACTACCTGGGGAAGCATAAAGAAACAGGCAGCGGCGCAAGGGTACAGAAAAAGAAAGTTAGACCGGTGCACAAGGATGCTTTCTTACTGACTGACTGAAGGGCTGAGCTCGAGGCAATCCTACACGGGATGTGAAAATGCATGTGCAGGCAGAATGGAGCACAAGCAAAGACGCTGGTAGCAGGTGTCAGACAACGCAAGTAGAATCCCAGGAGACCTACAGTGATTGGGGAGAGGATCTGGAATCTGCTTAATGGGGTTGCGCTGCACCCAGCACCCTCCATGATGTAGGTCCTGGAACAGGCATTGGGTGGCTGGAGTGGTGAACGGCAAAAATGACTCACTGCAATAGCCAACAATAACCACTAGATTCACCATTTCCGGAGTAGCGTTCCACTTGCAATTAAGTGCGAAAGTAGTAGGGGTAGTAAGCGTTATATGAATACAATTGCTATTATGACTGGGTGTGTGTGTTGGTGAGACTCCCCTTGTATCTCCGTTTTCTGGGTGTTGGTGTGGTAATTGGGAATGTTCTTGGGCTACCCAGTACCACAAGATATATCTACAAACTTGTTGGGGGCTAGGTCACCCACTCTAAATTTCCAGACAAAAGCGGGTAAAATAATTTTGTGAAATTGCTTGGGAGCAGCAAAAACTACAGTAGCATCACTGGAAAAAACCCTGCCACTCCTCCCATGCTTGTCTCTCCGACACTTACCTGTGGGGCTGATGACTACATAGAAATTATCCACCAGTATGATGGAAATTAAGTTAAACTTTGAAACAGTTCTGGTACAAGTGGTTTCCTATCTCTCAGAGTGAGCCCATCTAAGATGCTTTCACGAAGGTTGAGAAATTTGAACTTCCTCAGTGTTTAATATGTATAAAACACGGTTTGATATGCAATTTATGCGTGCACAGAATTACATTAAAAACATACACAGCAATTTATCTACACACAGCAATAAACCGTTTTTGTGCAAGAGACATTTATAAAAGATACACATCAATCATCAACCAGAACAGGTAAACCTTTGTGACTGTGGCCCTGAATGCACATTAATAAATATATTAGACTTTAATAATGCATTTCACTCAACTGTGTTAGTAAACTTAAATTTGACCTTTGCACCATCGTAGTGAATTTGTTTTTATAAGTAAATACAATGTGTAATAAGGCCATGCTATTTTCACTGCCACATGAAAATTATAACTATGTTCTATCTATATTTGCAATGGCACACCCACACAAACACACCCACACATATACTTTCCTAGAAGCATCCACTTTGTCACCACACACAGCTTAATACGTGGTGCCAGCCTCTTGGACGAAGCACCTCTTCCAAACATCTTTGTAACGATAATGATTAGGACAGTGTAATGGCAGAGTTTTTGGCTTTATTTAGCAGTGATATAGATCATTAATCTTGCTCACATCTAGTATAGGTATTCTTAGCCTGTGTTGGCCCTTTTAAGCCCTTTTTCCAGACCTAGAAGAGGATAGCTGCTTAATATGCCTTTATTCTTGACTTTAACCTGTCTATTGCCTATTGGCTTTGACATATTAGACACATTGGTATGGTTTATGTAGGTATTCTGACAGAGCTAAGGGGCATTCATCCCTTTCAGGCCTACAGGCCTAGAGCTAGAGGGACTCCATCTTGATGAAGCTGAGAGGCTTTTCAGGGTAAAGGCAATGTTTATAGTTAAGGCTGTTGTTCGCTTGGAGAGAACCGGCTCAGGCTGGCCCCTATCGAAGGAATGTATTTTTCTCCACTCCGAAGACACAACTTCAGGCTGGCCAGCTGGGAACGTGTCCTTGGTACGGGGAGGTACAAGAATTTGGTGGGCGGCAGGTTACTGGCCGTAACTTTCCATGAAAGGACAAGCTTCCATATTAGCGAGCTACAGGAGAGGAGGAGTGTTCAGTTCAGTTTTGTGTTCATTCCAGCTTGTGTGCAGTTCAGTTCAGCGTGGTGTGCAGTTCAGCGTGGTGCTCAGAACAGCTTGGAGCACAGAACAGCTGGGAGCTCAGTTCAGCTTGGAGCTCAGAACAGCTTGCAGAGAGAGAGAGGATGTCTGCTGGAGCTGCAGAATAGAGTGCAGTTCTTAAATGGAGAAAGAAGGCAGACGATTGCTGAAGATGAGGAGAGAGAAAGCAGTGCAGAGAGCATCAAAGAAGGCTGTCAGCTGGAGCAATTGGACCAGAGGCGTGGTGATGTGGTGAAGGAGGGAGAGACAGAGAGAGCCCTAATCCCACCAGAGGCAGAGAGGAATCTTCCTTCTAATAGGTGAGGTAGTCTGAACCAATCACACTTACATCTTAATCTTATCTTTATTCCCTAGGCTTTTGCATTGCTAATCTTTTCCCTTTCAGCGGAGTGTTCCTGTTATGTTTAATCTTTTCTCTTTCAGCGGTGTGTTCTACCTATAGTCTTTGTCAGTTACGGATCTGTATATGTGTATTTTATTATCGTAATAATAAACATCCCCATAACTACAGTGCATGAGTTCTTTTATGATAAAGCTAGCCTGGCTTCTGGCCAGTTGCTGTTGAGCCACTGATGGATCAGAAGGGAGTAGGAGCGCTTAAATCAAGAAATAACTCAATCACATAGTGTGTATATCTTTGTCCCCATACAGTGAGGGTAATCTTCTGTCCTGATAGGTATTACTGTTTGAACAGATGCTATCCCTGATCAGGTAAGTAATAGTGAGGGAGAGAGGAGACCTGCAACTAAGGGACTAAGTTAGTACACCCTCCCATAATCCTGTAAACAGCGTCTTCTGTTCCAAAGCATAGGTAACCTTTTTCCTCCTAGTCAGATGTTACAGCCAGAACAGATGCTGCCCCTGATCCGGTAAGTCTGAATGAATAGGGAGAACAGGGAGCCCTTGAGCTAGGAAATTGTTGACACTAATTAATTCGGCTATCCCATAATATTATTGTAGTAGTAGATCCTTAGTGAAGAGACATATATATAAAGGTGTTCATAGGAATGTGGTCGTCGTTGATATGCGGCGTTAGTGAGAACGCTGGGGAGGATTACCAGCGCGTATACCCACAAGATTGTGGCTTGAATAAGTGAGAGCGCCAGGGGGGACACTGGCGTGGAGATCGACAGGATTGTTGATCGTTTGGAAAAGGGAGCATTGGGTTCTGCAGGCCCATGTGTAGTCGCACCGGATTGTGCGCAATATCTGCCCTAGGGTAGACCGGTCTGGGTCTGAGTGGCCGCGAGACCAACTGATGTGAATATAAGTGTGGTGTAGGGTATGGATATCCCTAGTAATCAGTGAGTATTCTTAGTATCCCTATAGATTTAGTGGTGTTTTTAATAATATGAGCTTGTATATTGCGAGTTCCCCATCCTCAGGTAGGTACTCAGGTGCCTGGATAGTTGGTCCTGAGGAGGGATGTGATTACGTTCTGGCTGGGTTGGAGGGGCCCCTAGGGGCTGATCCCACCTACTCAGAAAATCCAGCCATAACAGACACCAAGTCAACTTTATCTGTTTTTATTCAAGCGAGTGTGCCTCTTGGAACTCAATACCAAACAATCATTTGGGCATAACACAAATGAGGAACTTTCAGTCATTTTATATTGAAGGAATGTCACATTGACTTTAAGAACTGCCCTGCATAAAACGAGATAGAATAAATGTGATAAAGTAACCCATGCTGTACATTATAAGGATATTGCAAGTCACCAAGGAGTTTCATGACCATCCAGAAGAATGAAGGCTGAGTTCCTTTATCCGGTATAGAACTGTAAGGTGACTTTCAAGATCCTTATCATACACAGCAGGAGGTAATGTATTCCTTATAGTACATGGTCATAACATCACAGTCCCACAAACCACTTACATTCTTGGTGCGTAGTTCTTTTAAATTAAAGAGAAAGTATGTTTTCAAACATGAAGAATACAAAAAGAATCTCAAGTGTAAATTTAAACACATCAAAAAAGCTGTTAGATATTTGTTGAAAAAAGATATTAGAATCAGTTTAATACAAGTCAGATTTAAAAACAATATAGTGCAGCAGCTCAGAATGTGTAGGAAGATGCAGAAAGATTCTAACATTTCTATAAATACCCAACAAGTGCAAAAATAAAGATGTAGCCATAATCATCTCCTTGCTGCTTGTCACTATACAGCTAGACAAACGCAGCGAAAGAAAAAGTATTGTTTCCTTTTACTTCATAAACAGCTGCTTTAATGCGACCTGGCCTGCCTTTCCCCTCTAATGGCTCTGGCAGCAGGATCTGTGACATCAGAACGCAGCTGTATTAGCTAATTACAGATTAATTCTGATGTAATTTCTTCGTAAAAGTGTACTGTGCGTGTCACAAGTGGCCTATTATACAGAAAGTATACAGGAAGTATAGAATCCTATGTATTATAAGGTTTCAAAGAGGGACTTACAGTGGAACAATAATAAACTCACTTGATGTGCCTAATTAAGGGTTTCATTAATAATCATGCTTGAATTTTGCTGGCCTTACATACCCACCTTATTTTGTCATTTGTACATCAAATGTTGAAATAAGATGACTGCTAATATTACTCTAATTGCTACATTTGGAAACATACCGACTTGGGTAAAACTGCATACATGGGATGTTGAAGAATGCATACATACATCAGTGGTTTCCATACTTTTTTGACTCACGGCTCCCTTGACCAATTGGCCTTTGGCCACGGCTCCCCATTACATTCCTTTTTTTGGGCGGTGGAGGGGTCGAATTTAAACTATATAAAACTGCAAAAAAAGAACTGGTATATGGCTAGATGATTCTCTGCGTTGAGACCATATTCTCGAACAAGATGTGCCTTTAAATCTGGATATGACAGTTCACTGGACACCTCTCCTGAATAAGGAGAAACCGCATCATTTAAACTTTCACTACCAGGAACGTTTTAAGTCAGGCGTTAACCACAACCTTTTGTGTTTAATAAAAAAGAAATATATAATATACATACTTTCAAGGGCTTTTTTTCAACCTTGTTCATCCATTATTAGCCTATTGTGGTGTCGTTCACGTTTTGCTTCTGCCCACCACAACACATGGAATGGGGCACAATGTAAGCCCACTTCAAAAATTAATTTACAGCACTGGGAGTAATGCAGTGGCGGCTCTTCTATAGGGGCATTTGGGCGCTGCCCCCTGCTTTCTCGTGGTGCGAGAAGGCAGAAACATAAATGGTAATAACTACCATCTGTTTCTGCCGTCTCGCACAGCGAGAAAGCTGAAGTTCCTGGTTGGGAGTGGACGGTGTTTCTCGAGAGCAGGGGGGAGTGGTTTGCCCACTGTTGTTCATACTGACTGTTTGGGCAGCCTAAGGTCGCCCAAACAGTCAGTATAAAGAACAGTGGGCAAGCCACTCCCCCCTGCTCTCGAGAAACACTGCCCACTCTCCCTGTTCTCTCTGTATGCTGCAGCATAGAGAGAGAAAATGACCCGGGTGGGGCAGCGGCCTCACCAATCACAACGATGCCATTGCAGCGTTGTGACTGGTGGAGGGGAGGGAGGCTGCCTGCCAGGGCCGGACTGGGAACCAAAACCTACCCTGGCAAAGTGCTCGGCCGCCTCCCCTCCTGAGGGGCTGGGGGTGCCGCCAAGCTCTTTGCACAGGGCCGGTTTTCGGCCGATTTTGTTACAGGGCCGATTTTGCAGCTATGCTGCAAAAACGGCCCAGTAACAAAATCGGCTCCCACCCGTGCGGCGCACCGGGGGATTGCCCGGTTCCCGCTTCGGGCAGTCGGGCCCTGATGCCTGCAGCCTTCCTGATGAGTGCTGCAGATTTCAAAAAGCCGGACGGCAGGAGTGGGGAGTCTCGGGACTTGAGGAAAAGCAGGATGGTAAGTTTAACTTTTATTTTGTATATATTTTTCCCTTAAACCCCTTCCACCTCCCCCCATCCCTTCCGCGGCGCGACAACCCCATTTCCACCCCCCATATACCCGTAATGCCAGCCGCGACTGCATGAATGTATGTGAATTAGTGCTGTGTGCTTTGAATGGGTGTGTGCATAGGTATGTGCTAGCGAATGATGGGTGTATGTGTGCTTGCTTGTGAATGGATGGGTGTGAGTGCACATGTAGATGGGTGGGAGTGAGTATGTGTGTGTGGGTGCTTGTGAGGGATGAGAGGAAAGGAGTGTGCTTGTGCGTGCCTGCCCCACTACTCGTCGACATTGCGAGTCGCCACTGGAGTAATGGCACTTTGCTCTTGCACAGTGTGCACTGTAATGCTCATTCATCAGCCTTCTAGCGAAGACCTTATACTGTGATGGCTAATGCAACATCAGTTTACAGCGGAGAGAAAGAGAATACACTAAAATGCCAAGCGCATTCCAAGCAGCCTGTTGTTTCTGTCCACTTCCAGATACTGAACGAGGATACATGTAAATCCCTACTGCATATATTCTTGAGACAAAATTATATCACACAATTTGTTACAGAGGAAAGCATGAAAAATAAAGGTAATTTAAAGGCCAGACTGACTGTTACGAACACAGGGCTGAACGTAGGAAAACATGTTAACACCAGCATGTTTCACTACTTCAAAAGAAAGTACTGATGTAAAATATCAGCAGCATTCCGGCAAAGCTGAGTGCAACAGTGAAACAAAATTGAGTCACATTGAGTGTGAAGGGCAGGGGTACCATTCTTCAATAAAACTGTGCTTTTTGTTGTCTGGATGAGGTGGCTTACAAAAGGGGAAACACGGATAAGTAAAACTTGTCCTTCAGCGATAACAATGATGCAACTAGAACCGCAGTGTCCAAGTCTGGAGGTATGTGCTCATATTGGCATCTAGTGGGCATTTTAGAAACTGCAGTTCACTGAAACGATTTGTAAAGCTTCACTGCTAAACAATGTGTGGGCATCACTGATAGTCTTGTAGTAACAGCGGAAACCCTGGCTGAGTTTGTTGGCACCGGGGTGCCGTGGCGCACAGTTTGGGAACTACTAAATACATGATGCTTACAAGTAATTCATGATTTTAGTTTGAATCACTTTGGCATTATATCTATATATATATTCACTGAAAAAACCATAGGTTATAGACCATATATAGTTAGGGATTAGCATTTACAAAACCTTAATTTACTCGCACAAAACCATTGAAATTCGCATATATAGTTAGTTGCACTAACTATATATCGCGCACCCGCAATCCACTGCTGATGATGTCACATATTACATCATTCATGACATGGTCAGTGACATCACTGATGACATCACTGATGACATCTCAAATGACATCACTGATGACATCACTGATCACAACATCCAGTGACTGTATGTTTCTGTAAAGTTAAAATATGTCTCACATATTGAAGAATGAGTGGATGTATAAGTGTCTGGATGAAGGATCTAGTAGGTGCATGACTGACTGTATGAGTGAGTTATTTAATGTGTCTCACTAAGTGCATGGGTTAGTGACTAAACTGTCTTAATTTGTGCATCATTATGTCTGTTGTTCTGTAAACTGCTGCATGTGTTGATCAGTAGCTATATGAGTAACTATATGGGTTTTTGATTGGTTGCCCAAGTATTTGTATGGGAGACTGAGTGTGTGTGAGGGTGGCTGGGAGGTGTGTGACTCTGTGCATAGATGTGTGAGTAGTTGATTCACTATATGTATGGGTTCAAAAGTGCATGTGGAAACAGCTGTATGGGCGGTTGACTGTCTGCATGAGTGTATTGGTGAGTGAATGGATTTGTAAAACACAATACATGTGAGAGTTGAAATATATAGATACCTGTGCATAAGAGCCAGTGAATGTGTGAGTGGCTGTAAGGATCATTGTGAACATGTATCAGGGATTGTATAAGAGAGTAAATATGTGTTAGTATATGTTTGAATAAGTAAGGTGTGTATAACTGTATAGTTGAGAAAATGGAGGTGTGATTGATTATTTGCATGACTGACTAGGGGGTCGATTAGGATCGCGGACGGACTTGAGTCCGTCCGCGACCCCAGAGTATGAGGGAACGTCCGCATGGGCTGCGGCGTTCCCTCATGTGCGATTAGGATGTGACCGCCACCCTGGCGGTCACATCCTGGATATTTAACATTGCGGCGGGTGCTGCTTGAAGCAGCACCCGCCGCAATGTTAAAAGTGCATGTGTAACATTTACATGCACAAAGCGGCAGGCACCGCGCGGTGCCTGCCGCATTGTGCATGTAAATGCTGGGGGGTACCATAGGTACCCCCCATGTGCACCCCCCACCCACCAACACCCTGGGGGCCCGCAACGGGCCCCCAAAATCAAAAGTACACATGCTTTTCCACGGCGGAAAAACCGCCGCGGAAAAGCATGTTTTCAAATGCTTCCTAATTTGGCCGGCGGTGTCTGATAGACACTGCCAGCCAAATGAGAGCTTTTCCGCCGCGGTTGTAATCCGACCGCGGCAGAAAAGCAGCGGACAGAAACCAAGACCCACCAGCCATCGTAATGTGGCGGTGGGTCTTTGGTGAGCCCGCAATGGATTTTCCGCCTCCTCCATCCTAATCGGACCCTAAGTGTGTGAGTAACTCCATGGATAAGTGACAGTCTGTGAGTGTCTGTTTATTCTGAATGTATCTAAGGTTATATTAGAGTCTGAAGATGTTCATTGTATTATCACATAAATGATATCATCAGTGATGTGATCAGTAATGTCAAATGAGATGTCATCAGTGATGTCATCAGTGATATCATTTGAGATGTCATCAGTGATGTCATTTGAGATGTCATCAGTGATGTCATCAGTGATGTCACTGACCATGTCATGAATGATGTAATATGTGACATCATCAGCAGTGGATTGCGGGTGCGCGATATATAGTTAGTGCAACTAACTATATATGCGAATTTCAATGGTTTTGTGCGAGTAAATTAAGGTTTTGTAAATGCTAATCCCTAACTATATATGGTCTATAACCTATGGTTTTTTCAGTGAATTTTCAAGGTTTTGTAAATGCTAATTCCTAACTATATATGGTCTATAACCTATGGTTTTTTCAGTGAATTTCATTGGTTTTTTAAAAGCTAATATCTATAGCTGTAAAATATATTCTTTATTACGTGACGTATCACGTAGCCACGTGAGACGCCTCATGACGCGTCGCATAAACGTGACGTATCGTCTCTGCAGCGCAAACAAAACCCGTAACGTAAGCGCGCCGGAGCACGCTTACAGATATATATATATTTTTATTAACCTTAATTAGACAAAATCCGCACGTGCACATATCTTGAGGCCTTGCAAAGGCACATCAAACAAACAGTCCCTACAATTTTGCCAAGTTTGGTGGAAATCTATTCCTTTAAATTTTATTTTACTGTTTCTCTTGGTTTTCCCCTTGTTACGCTTACCGGAACGCTACCCGGTACGCAAACCGGACGCTCCAAAAACACAAGATGTCGGACTCCCGTTACGCTATCGGTTAGCTGCCCGGTTGGCGTACCGGGAAGCGCCTCTACCGCGAAAAATCGCACATTTTTTTTCTTTTGCACCGCGGGGAACTTTAATAGCCCCCTCATCAATCCTAGGGGGTCAGGAGGGGTCTACCTTACCCCTTTCCTTCATTTACACCTTTTTTTCCCACCTCTTGTCTCTCGATCCTACCGAGAGACAAGATGGCGGCCGCTCCGGACTGTTTACAATGTTGACAGCCAATCAGCTTCTCCTCAGACTCCCGTTACGCTGCCGGTTAGCTGCCCAGTTAGCTGCCCGGTTCGCGTACCGGGACGCGCCGCTACGGCGAAAAAATCGCATTTTTTTTTTTTGCCCCGCGGTACACTTTAATATCCCCCTCATCAATCCTAGGGGGTCAGGAGGGGTCTACCTTGCCCCCTTTTCTTCATTTCCCCCTTCGTTTTTCACCACCTCTTGTCTCTCAATCCTACCGAGAGAGAAGATGGCGGCCGCTCCGGACTGTTTACAATGTTGACAGCCAATCAGCTTCTCCTCAGACTCCCGTTACGCTGCCGGTTAGCTGCCCGATTAGCTGCCCGGTTCGCATACCGAGACGCGCCTCTACGACGAAAAATCGCAATATTTTTTTTTTTTTGCCCCGCGGTGCACTTTAATATCCCCCTCATCAATCCTAGGGGGTCAGAAGGGGTCTACCTTGCCCCCTTTCCTTCATTTCCCCCTTTGTTTTGGCCTCCTCTTGTCTCTCGATCCTACAGAGAGACAAGATGGAGGCCGCTCCGGACTGTTTAGAATGTTGACAGACACCGGAGAGCCAATCAGCTTCGCTTCGCAAAGCTCCGTTACGCGAAAAGTATGCGAACCGGTGCGCTACCCGGGACGCTGTCACAGAAATATCTGTTTTTTTAAACGTTAATTTCTCAAAATCCACTGGAGCACATATATTGAGACCCAGCAAAGGCACATCGGGCTAACAGTCCCTACAATTTTGCCAAGTTTCGTGCAAATCCATTCAGCCGTTCGAGCTAAAAGTGAGGCCAAACGCCCTATGGAAAATTCAATGTTAAAAACGCGTTTTGAGACCCCCCTTTTTTCTCGGCCCCCCCTTGACGAACCCCCCACCCCCCCAAATTTTCAGGGGCTGCTCAGAAACAAAATGTGCCATTTTCCTGAAAATTTCTGCCGATTCCGTCCACAAACGCCAAAGTTATTAGACATAGAATTTTCAAAAGTTCCATAGAGAAAAAATCCTAACTATATATACCTACTGGCGACCGCCAGTAGGTAATATATATACATATATATATATATAAATATATGTATATATATATATATATATTCACTGAAAAAACCATAGGTTATAGACCATATATAGTTGGGGATTAGCATTTACAAAACCTTATTTTACTCGCACAAAACCATTGAAATTCGCATATATAGTTAGTTGCACTAACTATATATCGCGCACCCGCAATCCACTGCTGATGATGTCACATATTACATCATTCATGACATGGTCAGTGACATCACTGATGACAACATCCAGTGACTGTATGTTTCTGTAGAGTTAAAATATGTCTTACATATTGAAGAATGAGTGGATGTATAAGTGTCTGGATGAAGGATTTAGTAGGTGCATGACTGATTGTATGAGTGAGTGATTAGATGTGTCTCACTGAGTGCATGGGTTAGTGACTAAACTGTCTTAATTTATGCATCATTATATCTGTTGTTCTGTAAAGTGCTGCATGTGTTGATCAGTAGCTATGTGAGTAACTATATGGGTTATTGATTGGTTCCCCAAATATTTGTATGGGAGAGTTAGTGTGTGTGTGGGTGGCTGGGAGGTGTGTGACTCTGTGCATAGATGTGTGAACAGTTGATTCACTAGATGTATGGGTTCAAAACTGCATGTGGAAACAGCTGTATGGGTGGTTGACTGTGTGCATGAGTGTATTGGTGAGTAAATGGACATCTCAGTGCTACATGTCAAAGTAAGTACATATATAAAACACAGTACATGTGAGAGTTGACATATATAAATTACTGTGTATAAGAGCTAGTGAATGTGTGAGTGGCTGCATGGATCATTAAAAACTTGTATCAGTGATTGTATAAGAGAGTAAATATGTGTTAGAATATGTTTGAATAAGTAAGTTGTGTATAACTGTATAGTTGAGGAAATGGAGGTGTGATTGATTCTTTGCATGACTGACTAGGTGTATGAGTAACTCTATGGATGAGTGACAATCTGTGAGAGTCTGTTTACACTGAGTGTATCTAAGGTTATATTAGAGTCTGAACAGATTCATCGTATTATCACATGAATGACGTCATCAGTGATGTTGTCAGTGATGTCACTGACCATGTCATGAATGATGTAATATGTGACATCATCAGCAGTGGATTGCGGGTGCGCGATATATAGTTAGTGCAACTAACTATATATGCGAATTTCAATGGTTTTGTGCGAGTAAAATAAGGTTATGTAAATTCTAATCCCTAACTATATATGGTCTATAACCTATGGTTTTTTCAGTGAATTTCAATGGTTTTTTAATAGTAAATATTATTGCGTTACAACATTCAAGACATCTACAGAAGAGATGGTGTGCACTTCCCCGATGAAGGGAATAGAATATTCGTCCTTTATTTAAAAGTGTGCATTGGATCATACTTGTAGGTACCTAAGTTAGCGACAGAACCCAATAGCTCTTTTCAGAGCTACCCTACCTCTGATTATTCAAAACGTTTATCTTTTTCTTACTTTTTTTTTTTCACCAAAGTACGTTCCCCGGTTCGCTTACTGGTGCGCGTACCGGGCGCACCCCCACGAAATTTTTAATTTTTTTTTTTGCATGTATCAGCATCCTAATCCCCCCTCCGAAAACCTAGAGGGTCACAAAGTGTCTACCGTGCCACCTTCTACCCATTCCGAACATTGTTTGTCCTCCATTTTGTGTCTCAATTCTACCAATACTCAAAATGGAGGACTCCCGTAACGCTGCCGGTTCGCGTACCGGGGAGCGCACCGGTAAGCGCTCGATAAAAAAAGGTGGGAAAGTAATTTACAGAAAAACCACTACAGACACTTTCATCAAATATAGAATAGCCCCTACTACATAGCAGTCCCTACCATTTCCCCAAATTTGATGGAATTCCATTGGGAAAATTATGCTGTAAGCCTGACTAAATATCCTGAGGTAAATTACCTAACCAAAACACTTATGAAGTGTTAGAATTGACAACCAATCAAAATGCTACTTTCAATATCTTCTATTATTTCATGACATTTGATTGGTTATGTACCTGAATATATATAAAGAAAGAGAGAGAAACACAGCCATTTTGACTACAACTTCTTGAAGTACATATCAAGTGCATTTCAACTGAGAACTTAAACTTCTATTTGAAAGGTAAGATGTTATTTTAAAAACTGAAGTATGTTCTGTACTTTAAGTTAATTAGGAAAACATTTTCTGATAGTTATATACTATCCCTCTGTAATACTTATACAATAAGATAGACTTCACTGTTTTATTTATGGATGGAGTTAGGCTTGTCTTGTATAATTAAGAATTGACTTAGACTTTATCACATACATTTTTTGATATTTCTACTTCCAGTCTGATACCATACACTGCCCAAAGAAAAAATCACTGTTTAAAAAACCAAACTACCTGTCTGAACTTAAACCCAACAGTGCCCTATCTGTACTGATATATTTTTTTTAATTCATTTTACAGCACAAAAATGGAAGGAGATAAAAAAAATAACGTGGAAATTGTTGCAGAATGCAACCAAGATACAGAAAATGAATCAGAATTCTTTGATGAATCAATGGACATAGAACTTCTGCAATGTGTTGAATCTGTGGATTTCTTAATTGAAAATGAGACAAAATCTGACCAAGAATTATTAGAAGTTCTTTTTAATTTTGAAAACAAATCAGAAAAATAAATTTATATATAATAATTCAAAAATTGTTTGAGACATTATTCATTTGTATATGTATTTTTTAAACTAGTAGCAAATTGATTATAATGTAAAATTAGACTTTAAATATAGTGTGCAACTTTAAGTTTGCTCATAGTTACTTCCTTTCTTCCACTATATCATCTCCAATGTGTATTTAACATCTCTTTATCATGTCCTGCCTCCATGGTGTTTCTGCTTTCCTGACAGACTACGCTATGAATTCCATATACCACAATAACTTCTGAAACAACCTGCAAGATATCTACAAAAGAAACAATGTATTTTTATTTTTAGACTCTGCATTTGTACCTACATGTTGGTACTTAAATAAAATAAATTTAAAAAAAGAACAATCAATAAACATACAATATTTGAACATTCTTTCATCCTATTTTCCCAATATTACGCTTCCCGGACCGCTTCCCAGTGCGCGTACCGAGCGCTCCACCCGCCAAAAAAAACTATGTAAAATTTTTTTTTTTTAACCCTGCGAGGCCCTTTTAAAGCACCCACATCAAACCTAGGGGGTCAGGGAGGATGCACTCTGCCCCCTTATGCTCATTTCCCCCTTTGTTTTTGCCACATCTTGTGTCTCGATCCTACCGGGACACAAGATGGCGGCTGCTCCGGACTGTTTCGAATGTTGACAGACACCCGACAGCCAATCAGCTTCACTTCGCGAAGTTCCGTTACGCGTCAGGTACGCAAACCGGGGCGCTAACCGGAGCGCTGTCACAGATATATCTGTTTTTTAAAACGTTAATTTCTCAAAATCCACTGGAGCACATACATTGACGGCACGTCGGGCAAACCATATCTACAAGTTTTGTGTAATTCCATTCAGCCGTTCGAGCTAAAAGTGAGTCCAACCGCCCTATGGAAAACTCAATGTTAAAAACATGTTTTGGGCCCCCCTTTTTTCTCGGCCCCCACTTGACGAAACCCCCCCAAACTTTCAGGGGACGCTCAGAAACAAAATGTGCCATTTTCCTGAAAATTTCAGCCAATTCCGTCCACAAACGCCAAAGTTATTCCACATAGAATTTTCAGAAATCCCATATGAAAAAAATCTTAACTATATATACCTACTGGCGACCGCCAGTAGGTAATATATATATATATATAGATATATATATATATATAGATATATATATATATATATAGATATATATATATATATATAGATATCCAACGAAAGCAGGTTGGCCCCCAAAAAAAGCGAAGCCACATGAAGTCACTCGGCACTGATATTTGCATCCATTTCATTGCTGGCAGACAGCTCTCAAATGCAGCCTTTAACGTGATATCTGCCTGACGCGTTTCAGGAATTTCATCCTTTCCTCAGAGGCAATCATTCAACAGGGTTTGGGAGCAGTTTTTTATTTCACACTTTCGTTAAGATTTCAAACACCTGCCCCAGTGGGCGTGTCCATTCACAAAGCTTTCTGGGCTTTGTAGTGCTCAACCTTCTTCCCCCAGTGGGGCAGCTTCCAGTCCCTTCAATTCGAATATATTTAAAAATCCAAGTGGAAAAGCACTGCACAGGGTGCTGCCTGCCCTGTTTTACAGCAATGACAACGTGCCACGAGACAGCGCCATCCTGCACTGGCGCTGTACTCCTTCATCCCCCGACTGCAGGCAACCTCTTAGAGCCTGCAGGGACCCGCTCCCAAGCGGTGGGCAACTCTCCACGGCTGAGCCATAGCCGCAATTAAATCCAACGAAAGCAGGTTGGCCCTCAAAAGAAGCGAAGCCACATGAAGTCACTCGGCACTGATATTTGCATCCATTTCATTGCTGGCAGACAGCTCTCAAATGCAGCCTTTAACGTGATATCTGCCTGACGCGTTTCAGCATGTTAAATCAGATATGGAACAACAGATGTTGTTCCATATCTGTTTTAACATGCTGGAATCGAATTGAATAAATAATCCTTGGAACACGCAATTGGATGAAAGTGGTAATTTATGTTTGGACTGGAGTGCATTGGCGCAACTATCGTTGTGCTGGGTGAAAACTGTATGTATATATATAGATATATATATATATATATATATATATATATTTTTTTTTCTCTGAAAAAAACATAGGTTTCAGGCACGTTATAGTTATAAATTAGCATTTAAAAAATCTTTGAAATTCACTGAAAAAACCATAGGTTTCAGGTACGTTATAGTTAGAAATTAGCATTTGAAACACCTTAGAAATTCACCGAAAAAAACATAGGTTTCACTGGCGTTATAGTTAGTTGTTCATTTCACTCGTACAAAACCATAGAAATTTCCCCATTATAGTTAGCTAACTATAACTCGCGCTCCCGCCGTGCACTGCTGATGACGTCACATATTACATTACTCATGACATGGTCAGTGACATCACTGATGACATCACTGATGACATCTCAAATGCCTGAACCTATGGTTTTTTCAGTGAATTTCAAAGGTTTTTCAAATGCTAGTTTCTAACTATGCCTACAGAGGTAGGACATGTGAAGAAAGAAGAAAAAACTCACAGAAAGAAGCAAAAGAAAACCAGAAAGAAGCAACAGAAGTCCACAAAGATGAAGAAAAGTGCAGGAAGAAGCAAGACATGTGCAGAAAAAACCAACAGAGGAGCAGAAAGAGGCCTTGTTGCAAAATCATCCTGTGCCCACAACTGTTTCCGACGGGTACTGGTGATAACTGACTCTGACTAACCAGGCCTAGAGCCAGTGCAATGCGTAAAGACACTAAGAATACAGTGAAAACACCTACATAGACTAGGGAACACTATGCGTTGGGGTACCCCTGTGATTAGCATGACCCCCTCTGTAAGGCCCTAGCACATAATAGGGCAGGGGGATTAAAACTACCTCTTAAAACACGCTATGGGGTGCGCTTGCACAGTGGTGAAGGGAGGGGAAGACAGTTCTGTGGCGCTTACTGGAGGTACCTGGTGGGCTATTTGGACCTCAGGGACCCTCAAGATTCAAAGGGACTTAATCCCCCAACTTAAAACGTGCCACAGGGCGTGTTTGCACAGTGGTGAAGGGAGGGGCGGGGGCTGAGATGATGAGTGCAAACCCTCTGGCGCGTTTTAAGTTGGGGAATTAATACCCCTTCAATCCTGAGGGCCTCTGGGGCCAACTAGCCCACCAGGTGCCTCCAGTAAGTGCCAGAGTCCTCCGTTGCAGAGAGGTGGTCCAGACCATGCCCCTTTTTCCACCTCTCTGCAACGCAGCCCTGTGGCGCTTACTGGAGGTACCTGGTGGGCTAGTTGGCCCCCAGGGACGCCCAGTATTCAAGGGGAATTAATTTCCCAACTTAAAACGTGCGTTTGCAGAGTGTTGCTGGGAGGGGGCGAGGCCTCGACGATGCCGGTGTTTTTTTACCATTTTTTTTTTAGAAGGGGAGCTGTGCGTCCCCCGTTCCTTTCCTATTTTATTGGCCACAACATGCAAAACCGGAGCAACATGAATTAGTACACCTCTTATACTACATGGGCACGGGGGACAGTTCCACCGGCCATTTGCTAAAGATCGTAGCTGCCAAATTCCTACCATCACTTACATATGGCTCGGAAATGATGGCAACCAGAGACTCCACAGTGCTAAATCTAGCCCAATCCAGACTTTTTAAAAACCTCTTCTCGATACCAGCCGACTTCCCCCCTCCTGCGGGAGCCGGCACTGACATGCAGCTCCCCATGTGGAAAAGCAATGTGGCTTGAATTTTGGAAGAGAGAGCAGGTTTACTGCTCTCTCTTCCAAAATCCAAAACAGTATTTCCTATGGCAGGATGGGAGCCGCATGGCTCCTGCCCTGCCATAGCAAACTGCGGTGTCTTGGGGGGAAACCGGCCCTGGGGGGTGGTATTCCCCAGGACCATAAAGGGTTCCAGGAGAGGGGCCCCCTCCCAACGTGTGCCCCCGCAAATAATTAATAAAAACCCTGGGAGGCGGTCCCCGGGGCTTGGTGGGGCCATGGAGGCCCCCCATACATTAAAAAAGAAGCCCTGGGGGTGGCGGTCCCCGGGCTGCGGTGGGCTGTGTGCCTCCCGCAAATATTTTATCAAAGCCCATGGGTGGCGGTCCCCGGGGCTGCGGGGGTCCCCCTGGGCCCCCGCAAATCCATTTGAACATTCCCCCGGGACTTGAACCACACAGGGGCTAAATAAAAACGTGAATTCGGCTGTTTTTATTTTTTATGCTTTTTTGGGCCCTGGGGGTCCTTGTGGGATCCCCTGAGCAGGCCTAGGGGGTCAGGGTGTTTCTATCCTCCCCCCTTTTCTTGTTTTGCACGATTGTTTTACTGCTTTCTTGTGCCTTGGTTCTACCGATGGCTGCCAACATTTCCTGGTTTGAAGTGTTGACAGCCAATTAGAATGCAGCTCATGGTCGGGAGGGTGCGCGGATCCACCGCGCCTCTATATAT
Source organism: Lissotriton vulgaris (assembly GCF_964263255.1). Taxonomy (NCBI): domain Eukaryota; kingdom Metazoa; phylum Chordata; class Amphibia; order Caudata; family Salamandridae; genus Lissotriton; species Lissotriton vulgaris. The sequence goes on along the minus strand of NC_141691.1, from coordinate 763,423,354 downwards.
CAAAACTTTTGTTTTTTGATTTACACGTTTGGGGACTCCCCTTTTTTCTCGGCCCCTGCTTGGCGAATTACCCTGAAACTTTCGGAGCTGACTGGAGCGGGCCATAAGTTTTGAAAATTTTGCAAACATTCCTCAACTGGCTCTAAAGTTATTGGGAAAACTAAAAAAAAGTTTCCTATGTAAACTAGGTCCTAACTATAACTGTCTACTGGTGGCCGCCAGTAGATAATATATGAATATATATATATGCAGGGCCAGACTGGCCGTAGTGGGCACTGGGTATTTCCCCGCTGGGCCACTAGGGTGGGGGCCACTGTAACTAGATCGGCCGAAACCAGCCCTAGCAAACAGCTTGGCCACTCCAGTTTTGGTTCCCAGTCCGGCCCTGTAAATATGTGCCATTTGACCCATTATGTTTTGCATTCCAGCATTGTGTATGGGTATAGCCCTGTTACTATGCATTTGATTGGGTTTATTTTTGAGGATCCAACACTGGTCAAAGGTATTTTACCGGAGGTCCTAGCCATTTAAAATGTCAACGGGCAGGTTACTAGACCAATTGCACTTGCATATTGTTTTGGTTGTCTAATATCCAGCAATAGAGTCATTCAGACATTTGTGCAGACATTCTGTGCAGAGGTCAGCGACAGTGGTAGTCATTTTCTAGGTCTATGCACCATGTGTACTGTTTCAGTGTATTATTTATGGTGAAATCAATATGACGTCTGCTATGTTAAAAAAGGCCGGTAGTACGGCAAATCACATCTGAATAAACATGTGCAATGGGATTCCGAGCTGTATCGGTCCTGTTCTTTTATTCTGGAGCAGGGTTTGGAGAAAAATATATATCTACATAGATATATATATATATATATATATATATATATATATATATATATCACCAGCAGGAGAGACTCGTGCACCTGTTGGGTGAGGCCAGTGCTTTGAACTTATCAAAGCTGCAAATGGCACAGCGCTCCATACGCATTAATGAGCCAGACCTGGGGCTCTGCTACCTACTTAAGGAAATAATGGATATTTAAATTTTTAAACTTATGCTCGAACTTACGGACTCCATGCCCCATAAATCACCAGGGGTCAGCATTTACCTTCCGCTTCCTGGAAGGTCATGGATATGAAATAAATACCGGAAATTAAATCAAAGCCTCGAATGTAATGTTTATTCGCCCATGAAGAAGGGGCCATCTGGCCTTGAAACGCGTCGGCAGAGGGAAATCAAAAGCAGAGCAAAGAGAAGGCTGCGTGGTAAAGCTGGAGGGCAGGGCGCTGTCGTGTGCCTTTCAAATGCACAGGGCATTTGTGTTTCATATATATATATATATATAGGCTCGTGATCAAGAGGAAATTCTCCTCGAAACGCGTCGAGTGGAGCTATCATTAAAAGCTCACTGAATTGCAAAAGCTGGCCCGGACATTCCTTCTTTATCAGGTTTTGGATGAACTTTTGATATATATATATATATATATCCATATCCAAACCACAGTTTGCCTGCAAAGTAGAGAAGCCCATGAGCAAGGTGAGGAATTTTGCTTTTATTCTGTGTAGAAAGCAGCCTGCCTCGTGGGCTTCTCTACTTTGCAGGCAAACTGTGGTTTGGATATATATAAATATATATATATGTATATACATATATATATATATATATATATATATATGTATATATATATACACACACATATATATATATATATATATATATATATATATATATATATATATATATATATATATATATATATATATATATATATATGTCAACTACTGGCGATAGCCAGTAGGTATACATAGTTAGGACCTAGTTACCATAGGGTATGCCGAACATTCTATTGGGAACAACTTTGGCACCGATTGAGGGATCTGCCTGTAATTTTCCTTAAATTTGCCTCGCTGCGCTCCGCTCCTTCCCTGAAAGTTTTGGGGGGATTCGTCAAGCGGGGGCGGAGAAAAAAGGGGGGTCCCAAAACGTGTTTTCCCCATGTTAATTTCCATAGGGACATTCTGACAAGGCTACAGCTCGAACGGCTGAACGGAATTACACCAGATTTGGCAAAATGGTAGGAACTGGTATGGAGCAGTGCCTTTTTTATGTTTGGTGTAAATCCCTCCAGTAGTTTATGAGAAAATTAAATGTGAAATTGAGTCCAATGCAATTTTCATAGGACCTTTAGACACAGCTACAGCCCGAACGGCTGAATGGAATTACTGCAAACTTGGCAAAATGGTAGAGCCTGGTATGCAGAAGTGCCTTTTGTATATTTGGTGAAAATCCCTTCAGTAATTGTTGAGAAAATCGACTTTTTTCAAATTATATATCTATAGGCGGGACACGGTGCGCGCACGTGCGTTCACCGTCCTTGCACTGTCCTTGAACGTGCGCGGACCTTAGCGTGCGCGAGCTGCATGCTTATTGGCTGCCAATGTCAGTCAAGACTCCAAAACAGAAATTGTTGGCAGCCATCTTGTGCCTCGGTAGACTCAGGCACAGGAAAGCAGAAAAACAAACGTGTAGAACTCAAAAAGGGGGCAGGGTAGAAACATCTTGACCCCCTATGGCTGCTCAGGTGGTCCCAGAAGGATATTTACATATTTAAACGTTATCCGCTAATAGAATTAGCATTTAAAAAACCTTGCAAATTCACTTAAAAAAACATAGGTTTCAGGTCATATATAGTTAGGAATTAGCATTTAAAAAACCTTGCAAATTCACTTAAAAAACCATAGGTTTCAGGTCATATATAGTTAGGAGTTAGCATTTAAAAAACCTTTGAAATTTACAGAAAAAAACATAGGTTTCAAGCGGCCGCCATTAGACCAGGCGCGCTCGCCGGAAACGCCCACTAGAGGCCACGCCCCCCTCCCCTGACTACTTAAACGCTGCTCCTCAGCGCAACGAGCAAACAGCTGACCCACTCCTGAGGCGGAAGCCGGGAGCTGGAGGTACTGAAACGCGCACTTGGTGATCCTATGTTTTAAAACCTTGTGTGGTGTCACTTATAACTCTGTGTATTTTAAAAATCATATCTGCCAACTGCCCCTGAAGCACACAGCGGTGCATACGCTGTCGCGCTATTGAGAACTACAAAGCGGCCGCCATTAGACCAGGCGCGCTCGCCGGAAATGCCCACTAGAGGCCACGCCCCCCTCCCCTGACTACTTAAACGCTGCTCCTCAGCGCAACGAGCAAACAGCTGACCCAGTCCTGAGGCGGAAGCCGGGAGCTGGAGGTACTGAAACGAGCACTTGGTGATCCTATGTTTTAAAACCTTGTGTGGTGTCACTTATAACTCTGTGTATTTTAAAAATCATATCTGCCAACTGCCCCTGAAGCACACAGCGGTGCATACGCTGTCGCGCTATTGAGAACTACAAAGCGGCCGCCATTAGACCAGGCGCGCTCGCCGGAAACGCCCACTAGAGGCCACACCCCCCCCGCTCTATAAATGTGCATCTACAGGAAGCGCAGCGGACGAGTGCAGCGGGAGCGCCGTTTGCGCGCCGAAGGCGCGCATAAGGCAAGCCTGTCTGCGCCCATCATCGCCAGACCATCGCCTCTCGCCAGTCCCCCTGGTTCGCCCAGGCCCTATCCACGCATACGTTATGACGGTAAGGAACTCTTACACCTGAACCTTCACCAAAAATGTTCCAACGCCACTGGCATCTTAGGTCTTACGCATCTCCACTGCAACCGCTGCCATTTCGCCACTAACATACCCACTAGGGTGCGGAGTGACCCCCCAAATACTATAATTCCGCCATTGACGATACTCCAACTCAACTGCAGATCCCTCGTTAAACACCACCCTGAGGTGAATACGCTTCTCCAGGAGGAAAACCCTGACGTACTGTTTCTATGCGAAACATGGCTCCGAGACGACATAACCACCATCCCCAATCTAACGCTCCCAGATGAGTTCCACCTGGTCACCATTAACCGTGAATCTCGCGGCGGCGGCATCGCAATTTTCTATAAAAAACACCTGACTTGTTCTTTCATCAAAGAACCCCTCCAAGACTGTGAATGCGCCCAATTTAAAATCAGCGTGACCCCCCAATTTACGCTATCTGGCCTTTACATCTATCGCCCTCCAGGCCAGGCCACTAGATTTATCAATGCCCTCCTCGAAACGGCCACAGTGCTCATTACTAAATCCGCCAACTTCACCATCCTAGGTGACCTAAACTTGCACTTTGATGCAACTGGCGACCATACCATTACCAACCTCCTCGCAGACCTCTCGGCACTGCAACTTAACTCCCTAGTCCTCACTTCTACCCACATAGCTGGACATACCCTAGATCCGATCTTTTCTAACATACAAGAGGCAGCTACAGATATCCCCACCCCCTTGGGATGGACGGATCACCACCTTGTTAAACTGAGCATTCCAGCACCTCAACGGCAGATCAGAACTGAATCCAGTCAGCGTCTAAAAAGACCCTGGCACAAACTCTCCCCCCTCGCCCTACATGAAACCCTTGGAGAGTTCCAATACGATGCGAACCAGGAAATAAACGCGACCTATACCTCGTTCACCAACTGGATCAGCAACGGCCTCGACACTCTTATTCCGGCTAAATTGACTAAAGGACGTAATACACCCTCCAACCCGTGGTACGACGACACCCTTAGGGCAATGCGTAAGGAGTGTAAAAAAGCTGAGCGCCTATGGAGGAAACACTACGATAACCAGGACAAGGCATTATATCTATCCAGGCTTAAGACCTACCATAAAGCTATCAGATCTTCCCGTGCTTCTTTTTATTCCAACAAAATTAACTCCAATTCGAACCCATCTAAAATCATTTTTAAACTAGTGAAAGAGCTCCAAAACCCTAGGGCGCCCCTACCTAAAATTTCTTCCCATGAGCAATGTGAGCAGCTCGCAACATATTTTGTTGAAAAAGTCCAGAAAATGTATGCGTCCTTTCCACAGATCGCTCCTCTCTGTGGAGCTCCCAAGACCACAGCTCCTAATATCTTACCTCTGTCCCAAATTTCTGCCATCACCGCTGCAGACCTGATCAGATTAGGTAAGAAAGTGAAGTCTGGCTCCCCAGCGGACCCCATGAGTCCCTCCCATTTCCTGGACTCGATGGACTTTTTTCTATCCCCCATGCTGAACATCCTCAACTTTTCCTTTTCTACAGGATCTGTACCCATAGCTTGGAAGCAAGCGTGGGTATCTCCGATAATTAAAAAACCTACCCTCGACCCCTCCAAACCAGAAAATTTCCGGCCGATATCCCTTCTCCCCTGGATTTCCAAAATAGCCGAAACCCATGCTAATAGCATCCTTTCGAAACACGTGGAAAGTCACGGAATCCTAGACCCCTCCCAAAACGGCTTCCGTGCAGGCCATAGTACGGAGTCTGCCCTACTGGCCACTACGGAGCATCTCCGGACGATTTTGGATTCCGGTCATAGTGCTGCGCTGATCCTCCTTGATCTCAGCACAGCCTTTGACACGGTATCCCATGACATCCTTCTAAAACGTCTGGAGATGACCGGGGTGACTGGTCTCGCCCTTGCATGGTTCCAATCCTTTCTTAAGGATAGATCCTTCAAGGTGTCGGCTCCCCCATTTCTTTCTAAATCCCACCCCATCGCTCAAGGTGTCCCCCAGGGATCAGCGCTGAGCCCCTCCCTCTTTAATCTATACGTCCAGCCACTTACGGACGTGGCTAGAGAGTGGGGGCTCACGCTGGTCTCGTACGCCGACGACACCCAGCTGGTTGTCACCCTCTCTGAAAGCCCGTCCCTCGTTGCATCCAAGTTTAAAGAGGGTATGACTGCTGTGGCCCGCTGGATGACGGACAACTACCTCCAACTCAACGCCGGTAAAACCGAGGTGCTCCTCCTAGGCCGTAACACCAGCCTCTGGAACGAGCACTGGTGGCCGTCATCCCTAGGCGACACTCCACTCCCCAAAAATTGCGTCAAAAATCTGGGAGTCTGGGTGGATGCCAACCTTAGCTTCCAGTCCCACACTAAAAAGGTGGCAGCCACCTGCATAGGCCTTCTAAGGAACCTCAGGCCCATACTCGGGCTCTTCGATTCTAAGGCCCGCCAGCTTATCGTCCAGGCCACCATTCTATCGCGCCTGGACTACGCTAACGTCCTCCTTTTGGGAGCCAACAAAGCGGAAATTGCTAGGTTCCAACGTATCCAAAATGCGGCAGCCAGAACGCTGGTCGGCCTCCCACGCAGATGTTCAGCCAGAGCTACCATCCATAAGCTCCACTGGCTGCCCGTGGATCGTCGAATTCAATTCAAGGCCTTAGTCACGATCTTTAAGATCGTTAAACTAGGAAATCCCCCTCTGCTTCGTAACCTTGCCCAACCTTATGTTCCTGGCCGTGCTTTGCGTTCTGCCAACCAACTCCTCCTGACTATCCCTAGGACCCGGCTCTGCCGAACTGGAGGCCGTTCCTTTAGCGTTCTTGGCCCCAAACTGTGGAACGATCTCCCCCTCAGCATTCGTGCCATTGACTCCCTCCCAGCATTCCGCAAAGCAATTAAGACTCATCTCTTCCCCGCTCCCTAGTTTCCCCTTTTCCCCCTCTCCCCTCAGTCTGCGCACCTGTTCTTAGCGCCGGGACACCCCTTTGCCGGGGTAGCTGTTGCGCTTCACCAAATCCAGAAATAGAAAAATAGAAAAATAGAAAACCAACTCTGGCACGCATAATTACTCAGCCAGATACCAACTGCACAGCTCCAGTCTTCAAGTAAGTATATTGTTTATTTACGGTCTGTAACGTGTTTCGGCAGGTTCCCCTGCCTATACACACATATATAGGTACACGCACACACAAATTTGTGTGTGTATATATATATATATATATATATATATATATATATATATATATATATATATATATATATATATATATATATATATATATATATATTACCTACTGGCGGTCGCCAGTAGGTATATATAGTTAGGATTTTTTCTCTATGGGATTTTTGAAAATTCTATGTCTAATAACTTTGGCGTTTGTGGACGGAATTGGCTGAAATTTTCAGGAAAATGGAACATTTTGTTTCTGAGCAGCCCCTGACAATTTGGGGGGGTTTCATCAAGGGGGGGCCGAGAAAAAAGGGGGGTCCCAAAACGCGTTTTTCCCATGTTAATTTCCATAGGGCGGTTGGCCTCACTTTTAGCTCGAACGGCTGAATGGATTTGCACGAAACTTGGCAAAATTGTAGGGACTGTTAGCCCGATGTGCCTTTGCTAGGTCTCAATATATGTGCTCCAGTGGAATTTGAGTAATTTAGGTTCAAAAAAAGATATATATCTGGGCGGAGCCTAACCACACATCTGATCTGATTGGCTGTCAGCACTTCATCCAAGAAGTGTTGGCAGCCATCTTGGGACCAATATACATGATAGCACCTCATTAAAAAGCATTGTAGTTAATAGAGGGTTTTAGGACTTTAGTTACATTATAAATCATTTGTTGATGGTACCATACTCGTTTTAGGAATTGTGGTGGGTTCTAAGGTGATTTTACCATGTGAAAAAACCTTCTGCTGTGATATCATGAATATTGTTTGAAAGAAAACTATTATCTCATTATTTTCCCACAGTGGTTTGGAAGGGGATCTATAAGCTAAACTGAAAGCATATTTTCTGTAAATTCGCATTATCCTTCTCAGTCATGTGAAAATGAAGTCTGACATTCTCAGTAAAACATGTACATCCAACAAGGACAGAGACTGTCAGTTGATTCCTTTGTGTTCTACTGCAGCCTCCTAGAGTGTTCTAAAGAACAACTAGAGCGCTAACAGTCCTACTTATTACAAAGGTATGGCACACCTGAAGCCATCTTGATTGGAATAAAGTGGTAACTCTTAAAACATTTAATTTAAAAAGAAACAACATGAGGGGGTATATTTTGCCATAGAAAGTATGATTAGTGCTGCAGAATGAAAAATTAGGGCACATTTTGAGTGACTTCTCAAATCTTTTTCTATTTCATTAAAACATTCTGACATGCAGTCTCCCAAAATGGCCACCAGAGACAAAAGAGCCCAAATGTAGCCCAAATATCACCCAGATGTAGCCCAAGTATAGCCCAATGACAGAATGTCCCCGAGTGTTCTAAAGAACAACTAGAGCGCTAACAGTCCAACTTATTACAAAGGTATAGCACACCTGGAGCCATCGTGATGGGAATAAAGTGGTAACTCTTAAAACATTTAATTTAAAAAGGAACAAAATGAGGGGGTATATTATGCAATAGAAGGTATTATTAGTGCTGCAGAAAGAAAAATTAGGGCACATTTTGAGTGACTTTTCAAATCCTCTTCTATTTCATTAAAAAATTCTGACATGCAGTCTCCCAAAATGGCCACCAGAGACAAAGAGCCCAAATGTAGCCCAAATATCACCCAGATGTAGCCCAAGTATAGCCCAATGACAGAATGTCCCAGAGTGTTCTAAAGAACAACTAGAGCGCTAACAGTCCTACTTATTACAAAGGTATGGCACACCTGAAGCCATCTTGATTGGAATAAAGTGGTAACTCTTAAAACATTTAATTTAAAAAGGAACAAAATGAGGGGGTATATTTTGCCATATGAATTATGATTAGTGCTGCAGAAAGAAAAATTAGGGCACATTTTGAGTGACTTCTCAAACCCTCTTCAATTTCATTAAAAAATTCTGACATACAGTCTCCCAAGATGGCCACCAGAGACAAAAGAGCCTAAATGTAGCCCAAATATCACCCAGATGTACCCCAAGTATAGCCCAATGACGGAATGTCCCTGAGTGTTCTAAAGAACAACTAGAGCGCTAACAGTCTTACTTATGACAAAAGTATGGCACACCAGAAGCCATCTTGATTGGAATGAAGTGGTAAGTCTGAAAACACTCAATTTAAAAAGGAACAACATGAGGGGGTTAATTTTGCCATAGAAAGTATGATTAGTGCTTCAGAAAGAAAAATTAGGGATCATTTTGAGTGACTTCTCAAATCCTCTTCTATTTCATTAAAAAAATTCTGACATGCAGACTGAAACATGCACTTTGAATACCAGCAGCAGACGTCCCTGGTGAGCAGTAGCTTTACTACAGTGATCTAATGTGCAACTAGAGTGCTAACATTCAGAATTTATGGCAAATGTGTGACACATCTGAATGCCTTCTTGATAGAACCAAAGTAAACAAGCATTGAAAATGCAATAGATCTCGCCCTCGTTTAAGTTAAAGCCATTCTGTTTGTAATGAGGTGGCTTTTTAGCTTTGCTTTTATTAGTGTTTTTTCAACTTTCATGTAAATAACATGCATCTGTATGCATATAAGTATATGTATGCATGCATTTATGTTTGTATTTATATAGATATACAGATGATATATGTTTATATATGTATGTATATATATATATTCACTGAAAAAACCATAGGCTATAGACCATATATAGTTAGGAATTAGCATTTACAAAACCTTGAAAATTCACTGAAAAAACCATAGGTTATAGACCATATATAGTTAGGAATTAGCATTTACAAAACCTTGAAAATTCACTGAAAAAACCATAGGTTATAGACCATATATAGTTAGGAATTCGCATTTACAAAACCTTATTTTACTCACACAAAACCATTGAAATTCCATATATAGTTAGTTGCACTAACTATATATCGCGCACCCGCAATCCACTGCTGATGATGTCACATATTACATCATTCATGACATGGTCAGTGACATCACTGATGACATCACTGATGACAACATCCAGTGACTGTATGTTTCTGTAAAGTTAAAATATGTCTTACATATTGAAGAATGAGTGGATGTATAAGTGTCTGGATGAAGGATTTAGTAGGTGCATGACTGACTGTATGAGTGAGTGATTAAATGTGTCTCACTGAGTGCATGGGTTAGTGACTAAACTGTCTTAATTTGTGCATCATTATGTCTGTTGTTCTGTAAACTGTTGCATGTGTTGATAAGTAGCTATATGAGTAACTATATGGGTTATTGATTGGTTGCCCAAGTATTTGTATGGGAGACTGAGTGTGTGTGTGGGTGGCTGGGAGGTGTATGACTCTGTGCATAGATGTGTGAGCAGTTGATTCACTAGAAGTATGGTTTCAAAAGTGCATGTGGAAACAGCTGTATGGGCGGTTGACTGTGTGCATGAGTGTATTGGTGAGTGAATGGATATGTCAGTGCTACATGTCAAAGTAAGTACATATGTAAAACACAGTACATCTGAGAGTTGACATATATAAATAACTGTGCATAAGAGCCAGTGAATGTGTGAGTGGCTGTATGGATCATTGTGAACTTGTATCAGGGATTGTATAAGAGAGTAAATATGTGTTAGTATATGTTTGAATAAGTAAAGTTTGTATAACTGTATAGTTGAGGAAATGGAGGTGTGATTGATTCTTTGCATGACTGACTAGGTGTGTGAGTAACTCCATGGATGAGTGACAGTCTGTGAGTGTCTGTTTACACTGATTGTATCTAAGGTTATATTAGAGTCTGAAGAGGTTCATCGTATTATCACATGAATGATATCATCAGTGATGTGATCAGTAATGTCAAATGAGATGTCATCAGTGATGTCATCAGTGATGTCATTTGAGATGTCATCAGTGATGTCATTTGAGATGTCATCAGTGATGTCATCAGTGATGTCACTGACCATGTCATGAATGATGTAATATGTGACATCATCAGCAGTGGATTGCGGGTGCGCGATATATAGTTAGTGCAACTAACTATATATGGAATTTCAATGGTTTTGTGTGAGTAAAATAAGGTTTTGTAAATGCGAATTCCTAACTATATATGGTCTATAACCTATGGTTTTTTTCAGTGAATTTATATATATATATATATTCACTGAAAAAAACATAGGTTTCACACTAGTTATAGTTAGGAATTAGCATTTAAAAAACCTAAGAAATTCACTGAAAAAACCATAGGTTTCACACCAGTTATAGTTAGAAATTAGCATTTAAAAAACCTATTAAATTCACTGAAAAAACCATAGGTTTCACACCAGTTATAGTTAACTGGAAATTTTACTGTCATAAAACCATTGAAATTCCACGCTATAGTTAGTTGGACTCACTATAACTTGCGCGTGCAATGCACTGCTGATGACGTCACATATTACATCACTCATGACATGGTCAGTGACATCACTCATGACATCACTGATGACACCATCCAGTGAATGTGTGTCTTTCTGAAAAATAAATATGTTTTATATATGTATATGTAAATGTCAATGGAAGAATAAATGTTTAAATAAGTGTCTAAAAAGATAATTTAAAAAAAAATTGATTGGTTAACTGGCTTATTAAGTGTATCTTAGTGAATACATATATTAGCGAGTAATGTTTAAATATTTAAATATGTGTATCAGTGTTTCACTTTGTGTATAAGTGGCTGCATGGGTTGGTGAGTAGCTACATGTGTGTGTATATGGGTTATTAGATTTTTTTTAGTATCAGTATGAGTGTCAGTATGGTTTGGTGGGGGTATTACTTAGCACATAGATGCATCAATGATTGACTCACTGTTTGTATGTGTTTTGAAGACAGCATATGTGCAGGATTGTATGGATGGATGAGTGTGTATATGTGTGTGTTAGTGAGTGAATGGCTGTCTCACTAGTGTCTTTATCAGTAACAAGATATGTTTTAATCTAGTATTTGTGAGTATTGATGTATATAAGTGAGTATATGAGAGAGTGAGAGATTGTAAGAGTTCCTTTTTTAATAAGTATGTGTTTCTATAAGTGATTGTTTAAGTGAGTAAGTATGTGTAAGTTTCCTTAGAAGTAAGGTAGTAGTTTGTGTACAGTTGTATATGCAAATAAATGGATGTTCAATAGTTTATTCGCATGTGTGAGTAACTTTTGGATGACTGTCGGTGTGTAACAGGATGTATAGGTGTATCACTACATATGATGAGTGAGTATATGTATGAGTGACTATATAGAACTGTTGATGAATGAGTGGATGTGTATATAGATGGTGTAATTTCTGAATTGGTTGTTGTAACTGGTATGGGTATCTCCATTTTTTTGAAAATGTTAGTTTCTATTTTTGAATATGTGTTTCAAGGGTTACATTACACTGAAAGGAGGTCTGTCACTCTGTCACAAGGATGGTGTCATCAGTGATGTCACTGACCATGTCATGAGTGATGTAATATGTGACGTCATCAGCAGTGCATTGCACGCGCAAGTTATAGTGAGTCCAACTAACTATAACGTGGAATTTCAATGGTTTTATGACAGTAAAATTTCCAGTTAACTATAACTGGTGTGAAACCTATGGTTTTTTCAGTGAATTTCTTAGGTTTTTTAAATGCTAATTCCTAACTATAAATAGTGTGAAACCTATGGTTTTTTCAGTGAATTTCAAAGGTTTTTTTAATGCTAATTCCTAACTATAAGTCTCACTTTATAAGTAAGACTGTTAGCCCTCTAGTTGTTCTTTAGAACACTCTGGTACATTCTGTCATTGGGCTATAGTTGCACTACATCTGGCTGATATTTGGGCTACATTTGTATTTTTTTGTCTCTGGTGGCCATCTTTGGGCTACATTGGGCTACATGGGGCTACATTTGGGCTACATTTGGGCTCTAATATATATATAGCCCAATGTAGCCCAATATATATTTTTCAAAGTTAATTTTCTTAAAAACCCTGGAGCATATATCTTGAGACATAGCAAAGGCACATCGGGCTACCAGTCCCTACAATTTTTCAATTTTTTTTTTGTATATTGGGTTTTTTTTTGCCCTGGAGCGCTCCCGGTGCGCGCCCCGGTGAGCGCCCCGGAAAAGCGTAGTATTTTGAAGCGCCCCATTGCGTGAACCGGGAAGCGTCCCGTTATCGCCAATGTCGCGATCGAAAACAACATCGTGACGTGTCGCGTAAGCGTGACGTGCCGCGCGATGTGTCTTATGACACGCTGAGTAAACGCACCCGGAACGCTCCGCGGCGCGGCCCGGTGCGCGAAACGTAAGCACGCCGGAGCGCGTAACGTAAGCGTATCGGGTCATGTGACTTGAAAATAACACTTTTTATTGGTTCTCATCATTTTTTTTCTACAAATAATGAAAGCCCCCTCCTTTTTTCCTCATTCTAACTTTCTTCATTGAGAGAGCAAGAGCTATTTTTGAGCAAACAATGGCATCACATGTAGCTGCAGCTGGTGCACCCCCACCACCACCACCATCACCAAGAAAAGAAGGTCCACCACCACAGTTTCTTGGAGGACAAGAAGAAGAGGAGGAAGAAGAGGAGGAGGAGGAACAACCAAGGTGCTTCCTGTCTGAAGAACCAAGGCAAAGGCACGTTAAAGTGCACTTTATTTGGCAATTCTTTTCTTTTCCTGAAGACCAGAAAAAGGTGAACGCCCTCAAAGTCACCTGTCTTATTTGTGGCAAAGTCCTCTCCAGGGGAAATCCCAAAAATAAATATTCTTTTGGTAATTTTACCATGATCCGCCACATGGAGAGGTGGCATCCAAATAACTTAGCCCAGGCTGAAGTACAGGAACTTCTAAACAACCCACCCCCTGTGGCCAGCACCACAGAGCCATTTCCAATTCCCTGTTTATTGTTTGTTTTCTTAAAAAACACAAAAAAATATAAAATTGTTCAAAAATACAACAAAAAAAAATGTTCAGAAAAATAACAAAAAAATATAAAACAAAAAGAATTAAAAAAAAGTTCTTTTCAGAACTACCTCCCATTTATAAAATATTGCAAAAAATTTTAAACTCTGGCATTCTTTTTTCTCTTTTGTGCGCTTCCCGGTGCGCTCCCCGGTGCGCTCCTTCCGCGAAAATCTAAAAAAAAAAAAAATGTTTGCCCCGCGGGCCCTTTTATAGCCCCCACATCAAACCTAGGGGGTCAGGGTGGGTCTACCCTGCCCCCTTATGGTCATTTCCCCCTTTGTTTTGGCCACCTCTTGTGTCTCGATCCTACTGAGACACAAGATGGCGGACGCTCCGGACTGTTTCGAATGTTTACAGACACCTGAGAGCCAATCAGCTTTCTGTGCGCAAGTCGCGTGGCGCGCCCAGAGCGCTCCCCGGTGCGCGTACCGGGGCGCTGACATAGATATATATATTTTTTTTAACCTAAATTACTCAAAAACCACTGGAGCACATATCTTGAGACATAGCAAAGGCACATTGGGCTACCAGTCCCTACAATTTTGCCAAGTTTGGTGCAAATCCATTCAGCCGTTCGGGCTAAAAGTGAGTTTGACCGCCCTATGGAAATTAACATGGGGAAAACATGTTTTGGGACCCCCCTTTTATCTCGGCCCCCGCTTGACGAATACCCCCGAAACTTTCAAGGAAGGACCGGAGCTCCGCGAGGCAAATTTGAGGAAGTTTTCAGGCAGATTCGTCAACCAGCGCCAAAGTTATTCCAAAAATAATAGGTAATATATATATATATATATATATATATATATATATATATATATATATATATATATATATATATATATATATATATATATATATATATATATATATATATATATATATATATATATATATATATGGATCTGTTTCTGTGAGTCTGTCCTTACGAGCACTGCGCCCGCCGAAAGTTCCTCGAGCAATTGGCGGAGTCTTATACATTTCATTTCAAGACTCTGCCAATGCCACCATTTCTATCGATGGGTGAACCGCTCATGAGGATGGACTCATGTCATGTCATGAGTGATGTAATATGTGAGGTCATAAGCAGTGTATTGCAGGGCGTAAGTAATAGTTTGCTCAGGTAACCACAGCTGCTGAATTTCAATGGATTTGTACAAGTGAAATCTGAGCCTAACTATAACGTCTCTGTAACCTTGACTTTTTAAATGAGTTTGCACTCTCAGTACAGGTAAGTTGAAACTTAACCTTTATTTTATGATAAAGCAGGCATTTTAGTTCGCATTATCCCTACAGCTGCCTGACGCGTTTCAAAGATTCATATATACTTTTTCAAAGGCGCTTGCAATTTCAATCTTTTTCATGGCACAACCCTGCTCCATTAAGCTCATTTCAATACGCTCTTGCAGGGCTTTTAAATTGTTGTATTAAGCCTCCGGTTTATTACCCTCGAATGGCTTCCTGTAAAATGCAATTCTTTTACAAGGGGAGCAGCACTCCAATGGGCCAAGGAACTGAAAATCCTGCTTTCATCGTTTTAGAAATACCTGTAAAGCCGTCACAACTGGCATAATTCCAACTGTTGCTCCCCTAGTAAAATAATTTCAGTTTGCAGGAACCCATTCGAGGGTAATAATGAAAAGGACCGCAAGTACCACAATGCCTTGCAGCAACACACCGGAGGCTTAATTAATGACAACAATTTCAAAGCCCTGCAAGAGCGTATTGAAGTGAGCCTAATGGAGCGGGGTTGTGGCGTGAAAAGGACTGAAATTGCAAGCGCCTTTGAAAAAGAAGATATGAATTAACTTGTCCGCACCTTTATTTAAAGTATCCTGCCCCAGTGGGCATTGCCAACCATACGGCCTTCTGGAACCCGTAGAGGGCCCGCACTATGGGGTCCAGAAGGCAGTATGGTTGGCCACGCCCACTGGGGCAGGTTAGCCACGCCGACTGGGGCAGGATCCTTTAAATAAAGGTGCAGACAATTTCTGTGATAAGCAGCGAGTTTGCCACTGAAGAAGGGATTTAACATCCTGAAACGCGTATGGCAGTAATAAAGGACGTTTTGAATTCACCCTGGGTGTTTGCAGCCTGCGTCTGTATCGTGGAGTTATTTGCTCACTTGGCGGCTCTTCAGGGTAACTCTGTTTTGTGGGATTAATATGCAGCTGACCCGGCTGCAAAAGAGCTGCCACCTCAGGAGAGGGTCTGTGGAGTCATCTACCGATGGAAAGTGAGTTCCAGGAGATGTAAGGCAACAACATTGCAACATGCGGCATTGTGCATCAAGCGTCACCCCACCAGGGGTTTTAAAAAGCTTTGAACTACTGGGCTGTAATGAGCGGTCTTATCCCGCATTACGGGTTCCAGAAGGCCGTATGGTTGATGGTTGTCCACGCCCACTGGGGCAGGATCCTTTAAATAAAGGTGCGGACAATTTCTGATTGTGATAAGCAGCGAGTTTGCCACTGAAGAAGGGATTTAACATCCTGAAACGCGTATGGCAGTAATAAAGGAGGTTTTGAATTCATCCGTACACTTGGCGGCTCTTCAGGTTAACTCTCTTTTGTGGGATTATATATATATATATATATATATATATATATATATATATATATATATATATATATATATATACATATATATATATATATATATATATATATATATATTCACTGAAAAACCATAGGTTTCACACCAGTTATAGTTAGGAATTAGCATTTAAAAAACCTATGAAATTCACTGAAAAAACCATAGGTTTCACACCGGTTATAGTTAGGAATTAGCATTTAAAAAACCTATTAAATTCACTGAAAAAACCATAGGTTTCACACCAGTTATAGTTAGCTGGAAATTTTACTGATATAAAACCATTGTAATTCCCACGTTATAGTTAGTCGGACTCACTATAACTTGCGCGTGCAATGCACTGCTGATGACATCACATATTACATCACTCATGACATGGTCAGTGACATCACTCATGACATCACTGATGACACCATCCTTGTGACACAGTGACAGACCTCCTCTCAGTGTAAAGTAACCCTTCAGACACATATTCAAAAATAGAAACTGAAATTTTTAAAAAATGGAGATACCTATATCAGTTACAACAAGCAATTCTGTAATTCTACTATCTATATACACATCCACTCATTCACCAACAGTTCTATATAGTCACTCATACATATACTCACTCATCATATGAAGAGATACACCTATACATCCTGTTACACACCGACATTCATCCAAAAGTTACTCACACACATATTCACACGTGCAAATAAACTATTGAACAACCATTTATTTGAATATAGAGTTATACACACACTTCCACCTTACTTCTATTGAAAATTACACATATTTATTCTCTTAAACAATCACTTATAGAAACACATACTTATTTAAACAGGAAATCTTACAATCTCTTACTCTCACATATACTCACTTATATACATCAATATTCATATATACTAGATTAAAACATATGTAGTTACTGATAAAGACACTAGTGAGACAGTCATTCACTCACTAACAAACACATATAGACACTCATCCACCCATACAGTCCTGTACATATGCTGTCTTCAAAACACATACAAACAAAGAGTCAGTCACTCATGCATCTATGTGCTAAGTAATACCCCCACCAAACCATATAGACACTCATACTGATACTAATAAAAATATCAAATAACCCATATACATACGCATGTAGCTACTTATCAACACATGTAGCCACTTATACACAAAGTGAAACACTAATATATGTATTTAAATATTTAAACATAACTGACTAATATTTATTTTTCAGAAAGACACATATTCACTGGATGGTGTCATCAGTGATGTCATGAGTGATGTCACTGACCATGTCATGAGTGATGTAATATGTGATGTCATCAGCAGTGCATTGCACGCGCAAGTTATAGTGAGTCCGACTAACTATAACGTGGGAATTTCAATGGTTTTATATCAGTAAAATTTCCAGCTAACTATAACTGGTGTGAAACCTATGTTTTTTTCAGTGAATTTAATAGGTTTTTTAAATGCTAATTCCTAACTATAACCGGTGTGAAACCTATGGTTTTTTCAGTGAATTTCATAGGTTTTTTAAATGCTAATTCCTAACTATAACTGGTGTGAAACCTATGGTTTTTTCAGTGAATTTCATAGGTTTTTTTAATGCTAATTCCTAACTATAAGTTTCACTTTATAAATAAGACTGTTAGCACTCTAGTTGTTCTTTAGAACACTCTGGTACATTCTGTCATTGGGCTACAGTTGGGCTACATCTAGTTGAAATTTGGGCTACATTTACATTTTTGGTCTCTGGTGGCCATCTTTGGGCTACATTGGGCTACTTTGGGCTACATTTGGGCTACATTTTGGCTCTAACATATATTAAGCCCAATGTAGCACAATACATATTTTTCTAAAGTTAATTTTTTTACAAACCACTTCAGAATAGGGCTACCTGTCCCTACAATTATCCCATTTTTTTTTTTTTAATTTTTTGGGGGAGCGCTCCCGGAGCGCGCCCCGGGGAGCACCCCGAAAAGCGTACTTCTGAAAAGCGCCCCGGGGCGCGCTCCGGGGAGCGTCCCGTGAGCGCTAATATCGCAAACGAAAACATGATCGTGACGTATCGCGTAGCCGCGACCGCGTGATACGCACGGCGTAAGCGCACCCGGAAGTACTCGAGCGAATACGATCGCACAACGTAAACATCCGACGCGCTTACGCTGCGCGACCCGGGGCGCGCCCCCGGGCGCGCCCCGGGCGCGTAGTGTAAGCGCGTCGGGTCATGTGAGCAGAAAATAACACTTTTCATTGGTTCATAACAGTTTTAGTTTCATAATGATGAAGCCCCTGGTCTTGTGACCTGAAAATAACACTTCTCATTGGTTCAGGACAGTTTTTTTTTCTAAATGATGAAAGACCCCACCTTTTTTCCTTATTCTGACTTTGTCCTTTGACTGAGGAAGACCTGTTTGTTGCTCTCTCTACTTTTTTGCTCCAAATAATGGCTTCAGTAGTAGCATCAGCTGGTGCATCTGCCCCACCACCACCACCACAACCACCAAGAGGACCAGCTCCAAATTATATTGGTGGTCAAGAACAGGAGGAGGAGGAAGAGGAAGAGGAGGAGGGGAGAAGAAGATGGCTGCCAGAAGAAAATACCCCATACAAACCCAAACCACACATTGTATGGGAGTTTTTTTCAATCCCAGAGGGGAAAAAAAAGGTGAATGCACCCAAGGTGACTTGCCTCATCTGCAATGATGAACTTTCACGGGGCAACCCAAACAAAAAATATTCATTTGGTAACTATACCATGATTCGGCACATGACCAGAAAGCACCCAATCAACTACTCTTGTGCAGAGTTCAGGGAACTGGCCAGTAACCTCCCCCAGTCATCAAGGACCCCCTCCCAAAGAAACCAACCCACTTCATCGGAACCAGAAACATCCGAGGTGATGCCTTGCATTCAGCCGAGATTTGCTGATTTTAAAATCACTTGTTCTGCATGTGGCAAGCTTATCGCCTATGGCGAAAAAAGCGTTAAGCTCATCGTCCTTGCAGGTGATAATCACAAGTGCCCCAAAAAGAAGTAATTTTTTGGGTTTTTTGTTTTTTTGCTCCAGTTGAGCCAGTTTCAATTCCCTTTTTTTGTTTCTCCCCCTAAAAAAATACAAAAAAAAATATAAAACTGTTTTGAAAAGCCAAAAAAAGTTCAAAAAGTTCAAAAAACACACAAAAAATATAAAACAACAAAAAGAAGAAAAAAAAAAGTTCTTTTTAGAACTACCTCCAATTTCTAAATCAAAACTTCATTTTTTAAAAACTGTCACCTTTTTTCATCATAGTACGCTCCCCGGGCCGCTCCCCGGTGCGCGCACCGGGCGCTTCCCCCGCGCAAAACGAAAAAAAAAAAATATTTTAAATGCCCCGCGGGGCCCTTTTATAGCCCCCACATCAAACCTAGGGGGTCAAAGGGGTCTATCCCTGACGCCTTATGGTCATTTCCCCCTTTGTTTTAGCCACCTCTTATGTCTCGATTTTACCGAGACACAAGATGGCGGCCGCTCTGGACTGTTTCGAATGTTTACAGACACCCGAGAGCCAATCAGCTTTCCATGCGCACCTCGCGTCACGCGCCCGGAGCGCTCCCCGGTGCGCGCACCGGTGCGCTGCTATAGATATATATATTTTTTTGAACCTAAATTACTCAAAATCCACTAGAGCACATATCTTGAGACATAGCAAAGGCACATCGGGCTACCAGTCCCTACAATTTTGCCAAATTTGGTGGAAATCCATTCAGCCGTTCGGGTTAAAAGTGAAATCGACCGCCCTATGGAAATTAACATGGGGAAAACGCGTTTTGGGACCCCCCTTTTATCTCGGCCCCCGCTTGACGTATCCCCCCCAAACTTTCAAGGAAGGACCGGAGCTCGACGAGGCCATTTTCAGGAAATTTTCAGGCAGATTCGTCAACCGGTGCCAAAGTAATTCCAAATAGAATTTTGAGATTTAACATTGAAAAAAATCCTAACTATAACTACCTACTGGCGACCGCCAGTAGGTAATATATATATATATATATATATATATATATATATATATATATATATATATATATATATATTGAACGAAGACTCCTGACCGCCAAATGTAGCGGTTACAACAGGCGTAGACCTCTACTCCAATGATGGGTGTTCTAACTCGATCTTAGCAAACACCAAAAAGCCACATCACAAGTTCCTGTGCCAGTATTCCATCTTTTATTCCAGCAAAGTGAAAAGAGCAAGTGCCCTCCCTGACGCGTTTCGCTCCGCAGGCGGAGCTTGATCACATGATGTCATTTGAGATGTCATCAGTGATGTCATTTGAGATGTTATCAGTGATGTCATCAGTGATGTCACTGACCATGTCATGAATGATGTAATATGTGACATCATCAGCAGTGGATTGCGGGTGCGCGATATATAGTTATTGCAACTAACTATATATGCGAATTTCTATGGTTTTGTGCGAGTAAATTAAGGTTTTGTAAATGCTAATCCCTAACTATATATGGTCTATAACCAATGGTTTTTTCAGTGAATCTTCATGGTTTTGTAAATGCAAATTCCTAACTATATATGGTCTATAACCTATGGTTTTTTCAGTGAATTTCAATGGTTTTTTAAAAGCTAATATCTATAGCTGTAAAATATATTCTTTATTACGTGACGTATCACGTAGTCACATGAGACGCCTCATGACGGGTCGCATAAACGTGACGTATCGTCTCTGCAGCACAAACAAAACCCGTAACGTAAGCGCGCCAGAGCACGCTTACAGATATATATATTTTTTTTAACCTTAATTAGACAAAATCCACACGTGCACATATCTTGAGGCCTTGCAAAGGCACAACAAACAAACAGTTACTACAATTTTGCCAAGTTTGGTGGAAATCTATTCCTTTAAATTTTATTTTACTGTTTCTCTTGGTTTTCCCCTTGTTACGCTTACCAGGACGCTACCCGGTACGCAAACCGGACGCTCCAAAAACACAAGATGTCGGACTCCCGTTACGCTGCCGGTTAGCTGCCCGGTTGGCGTTCCGGGAAGCGCCTCTACCGCGAAAAATCGCAATTATTTTTTTCTTGTGCCCCGCGGGGCACTTTAATAACCCCATCATCAATCCTAGGGGGTCAGGAGGGGTCTACCTTGCCCCCTTTCCTTCATTTCCCCCTTCGTTTTTCACCACCTCTTGTCACTCGATCCTACCGAGAGACAAGATGGCGGCCGCTCCGGACTGTTTACAATGTTGACAGCCAATCAGCTTCTCCTCAGACTCCCGTTACGCTGCCGGTTAGCTGCCCAGTTAGCTGCCTGGTTCGCGTACCGAGACGTGCCTCTACGGCGAAAAATCACAATTTTTTTTTTTTTGCCCCGCGGGCCACTTTAATATCCCCCTCATCAATCCTAGGGGGTCAGGAGGGGTCTACCTTGCCCCCTTTCCTTCATTTCCCCCTTCGTTTTTCACCACCTCTTGTCTCTCGATCCTACCGAGAGACAAGATGGCGGCCGCTCCGGACTGTTTAGAATGTTGACAGACACCGGAGAGCCAATCAGCTTCGCTTCGCAAAGCTCCGTTACGCGAAAAGTACGCGTACTGGTACGCTATCGGGTACGCTGTCACAGATATATCTGTTTTTTTAAACGTTAATTTCTCAAAATCCACTGGAGCACATATATTGAGACCCAGCAAAGGCACATCGGGCTAACAGTCCCTACAATTTTGCCAAGTTTCGTGCAAATCCATTCAGCCGTTCGAGCTAAAAGTGAGGCCAAAGGCCCTATGGAAAAATGAATGGGAAAAACGCGTTTTGGGACCCCCCTTTTTTCTCGGCCCCCCCTTGACGGAACCCCCCAAATTTTCAGGGGCTTCTCAGAAACAAAATGTGCCATTTTCCTGAAAATTTCAGCCGATTCCGTCCACAAACGCCAAAGTTATTAGACATAGAATTTTCAAAAGTTCCATAGAGAAAAAATCCTAACTATATATACCTACTGGCTATCGCCAGTAGGTAATATATAATTATATATATGTATATATATATGAGAACACTGGATTTCCTCACTCAGCTCTGCGCTTGCGGACCCAGCCTCCACGCCAACCACAGCAAGGAAGAGACGAACCACCGAATTGGCAGGCAATAGTACGTTTATTTTCTCTTACAGTTCACTCAGCCAAACATCAGCGACGCGTTTCGGACACGGATGCCCTTGCTCACGCTGCTATGCAAAGAATAAAACAATCACAAGCCATTTTTAAATGCATGTCACCTGTGTAGGTTACCACCCCCTGGTGGTAACTTCCTGTACCACGTGAAAAAACAATAGTGTAGAAAGACTATCACTGCTAGGGGGTTATTGTACGTTTAGGCACATTTTAGACAGATATCAGGTTAAATCCATGATTAATTGGTAGACAAAATTGATGAATTGCACAAAATAACTGGTTAAATCCATATATATACAGAATGATTCATTTTTATGAAAGCATGCGTAGCATGTAACATGAAAGAGACTGTTATAAATAATGGTAATGGAAAACCACATAAGTGCAAACAAGCATCAGAACCATATTGTCCATGTGCAAAATATCGCAAAGTAGTATTTAGCAGC
This sequence comes from Lissotriton vulgaris, assembly GCF_964263255.1. Taxonomy (NCBI): domain Eukaryota; kingdom Metazoa; phylum Chordata; class Amphibia; order Caudata; family Salamandridae; genus Lissotriton; species Lissotriton vulgaris. The sequence goes on along the minus strand of NC_141691.1, from coordinate 763,400,479 downwards.
AAATAGACCATAATAAAGTGCATTGTGTGACAATAAAGTGCAAAAAATAGTGATTGCGACGGAAGATAGACAACGTCTTATAGAATTATATGTAAAGCCTCAAATTCCACCAGGACAACGGAAGCCTAAGCAATAAATATAACTGTTATTCAGAGCCCTGAAATAAAAACAAGTTATAAATATATAAAGGCAGTCGATGTACAAAAGTTAAAAGAGGTATCAAAAGTGTAGAAAAAAGTGTTAAAAATAGTGTTTAAAAGCTAGTATCAAAGTGTCTTATAACAGTATCTACAATTAATTGGGACAGGGCAAATAACCAATGTGCAACAAGCAATGACATAAAGTGCTATATACAGAGCAATATTCAACACACCAATATACAGAACAAGAGACCTAAGGAAAAAATTGATCAAATAAATAGAATTAGATATGGCATCGGAAATACATTTCAATAGTAGGGTACATAAATAGGGAACCTAGCTTATGTACCAAATGTTAATCAGAGGACAAAAATAAGGGTGGCATTAATATATATATATATTCCAAGGATAATCCGGCAAGGTGCAGGTTTTCTCCAGGCTGCAAATACGGACGCGGACCCAAGATAAGTGCAAAAATGTATTTATTTCGTTGCGGTCCTCCCAGTCATCACGACGCGTTTCGTGCTTCACAGAGCGCTTGATCACATGACACAGCTAGTCACCAGGCATTGGTTTAAATACACTCAACACATGATTCAGTAAGCCTACAATTAACATAGACATAGAAGAGTTTTCGGCGCCCAAGACTACAAAAAACATTTCATCATTTGCTGTTTGCCCAACTGTGGCTTTTTAAAAAATGTTTTGGTGCCCAAAAAAAGAAAAACAAATATATTATTCAGTGTGTGAGTATCAAAATCATGTCCTAAAAATTTAGTGATAGTGCAATAAACATAACAGTGTTTTAAAATCCAAATTTTGAAATTAGTTTCTTTTGAAAGTGCAGCAAAAGTTCTAGTGTTCTTATTGATACATAATATAATGCAATGTAGGTAAATAAACATGCATTGCCAGGGCTTGCCATCAAGTGCATATAATGGAAACGATATGGAGCCCCATAGGTTGTAAATGTCCATGTGTTGTTCATGAGCACTGAGGCAGGAGAGAAAGTGCGATGTGCAAGCTCAACCACCTCACAGGTAAGGGGTTATTGCCAATTACTTTTGGTTGTTGTCTTTTAGGGAGGCAAAAATGATACCGGTCAAATACCTTATCACCCCCTAATATGAATTTGATAACTCAGCCACCGTTCTTGTTATTTTGTCGGTAAATGTGCAAATAACGCATGTGTTTCAGACATGTTGTTATGTTCCATCCGTATATAACTAACAATCAATGGTAATCAATAAATATATACAGTCATAGGATTCATAAATACGCCAAAGAATAAAAACCTTTAAAATGGTTAATTAATGGCTAAAATGAATTCATAATTAATGTATCTAAAAACCATCACATAAATATGGTTGTTAAAAGATGGTAGGATATAAAACAATTATTTAATGATTTATATAAATAACAACCTAAAACACATATAACATGTTAAATAATTTGATGATCCTTTTAAAAACCTGTGCAAAATAACAGTAAGGCCTCGATTGTTTGTATTACAGACAAGTGTAAAGGTCCTCAGTGATGTTAAGGCCTGAGGGGTGCTTGGTGTTAAGCTCAAGTATATACTGGGTTTCAAGGCGGCGCAGTTTGTCCTCTCTATTGCCACCCCGTCTGCTGGCCAGTACACAGTCTATTACGAAGTACTTAAGTCCACTGCTCTTGGACTTGTGTTTGGCTTTAAAATGTCTTGCAACGGGGTAAGTATTGTCCTGGTTGCTTATTGCTCTAAGGTGCTGCAAAATTCTCTTATGCACAGGAAGCTTAGTGCTTCCAACGTAGAGCAGATCACAAGGGCAAATCAGGACGTAGACGGCATATTCCGTCTTACATGTTAACAATTTGTTAATCTTATGTTCCCTGCAATCAAATGGCGAGTGGTAGCAAGTTTTGTTGATTGCTTGTTGGCAGGCTTTGCATACCTTGCAGTTGTAGAATCCTGCATGTGTTTGATACCAAACTGATGATTCCAAGACCTCCGGACTGGTTTTAACCAGTTCGTCTTTCATAGACTGCCAACTGCTGTATGTAGCAGAAGGCCTTTTGGGGAGATCCCTCCCTATCACTGGGTCACTTAGGATGATTAGCCAGTTCTTATTGATGATGGTTTGTATCTGTTTGTGTTGAGCGTTGTATTGCACAATGAATCTAAATTTAGGTGGCTTAGTGGCAATGTCCCCACTGTCTGATGGTACCTGTGTATTCCCAGTCAGTAATTCAGATCTGTCTTTATGTTTTGCTTTATGAATGGCAGCATCTACAATCTTATGGGAGTAGCCCCTTTCTAAAAATCTCAATTTGCTGTCCATTTGGGCATCTTTCAAGTCAGTCTCCCTGCTGTGTATTCTTTTCAGGCGCAACATCTCCCCATATGGGATACTGTTGATTAAGTGTTTGATATGTGAGCTCTTAGCGTGCAGGGTAGAGTTTTCCGCTGTGGTTTTGCAGTGCAATCTGGTTTCTATTCTGCCCTGTTCAATAAAAACCTCAGTGTCCAGGAATGTAATGGATGTTTTACTGAGAGTAACTGTGAATTGGAGATTTAAATTATTCCTATTAAGATCTGACACAAAGGTTTCTGCAGATGTCATAACCCCGCTTCAAATCACAAATAGGGCATCTATAAAGCGTAACCATGTTACTACTCGTGATTGCATTGTTTCGGAGTGTTCAACCATGAGGACCAGCTCCTCCCACCAGCCCATGTGCAAGCACGCGTAGCTGGGGGAGAATCTGGCCCCCATGGCGACACCCTGTAATTGCCTGTACATTAAGTTGTTGAACATAAAGACATTGTTGTTCAGACACATGTTCACCATATCTACCAACATCCTTCTGTGTTCTGGCATATCAGGCAGGGATCTCTTTAAGTAGAAATCCAGGGCATTAAGGCCATCTGAATGTATAATGTTGGTATAAAGTGAACAAACGTCCAGGGCAATTAATAGATAGTCATTTTTCCACTCAATGTTTTTAATTTTATTGAGGAAATCCCTGGTGCCGCTGACATAGGATGGTAGCCCTTTTACTTCACCCTGCAGAAAGAAGTCAACATATTACAACATATGCTCCAGACAGCTATTTCTGGTCGAGATGATCGGACGTCCCGGGGGATTTGTTGCATTTTTATGGAGCTTGGGCAAAAAGTACATGGTTGGTACAACTGGATAATCATTCCTGAGGAATTTATGTTCTTGACTGGTAATTAAGCCCTTTGTCTTCCATTTTGACAGTTTCTTGTAACAGTTTGTGTACATGGTCTTGAGTTCCAAACCAGTGAATCTGGTGTAGCAGGTCCTGTCATTTAATTGTAAGTGGGCTTCCTTTATGTCCTTTTCTCTATGCATCAATACAATGTTTCCTCCTTTATCCGAGGCTCGAATGATTACGTTGGGATTTTTCTGCAGTTTAGTAATTAAAGCTCTGTAACCAGCTCTTTCCTTGTTGTACTTATGTCTGCCCCTATGAATTTTTATGTTCAGATCCTTTAATTGACTGGTAACTTGATCATGAAAGAGGTCTATTGCGTCTTTTAACATAACTGGATTATAGGTGGATTTAGCTTTGTCTATATATATATATTGATATAGTGAATCCTAAACTTGGTGGTTTGTTGTGATGGCTGGCAGCATTGAAGTTAAAATGAATCTAAAGCAAACGGTGCATAATTTGTTAAGACAAAATAATTAAATGCAAGGCCCCAGAATACATCTTAGGAGCATGTACGCTGGGGCTAAGTAATACCAAGGCATACTAGTCTTAATTTTACCTCATAGATCTTTCTCATAGCACTGTACATTTCCTGTCTCCTTATCTCAATCTTTCGGGTTCCTTTTCATGTCTGCTTTCACTCTTAATCACCGTGTTCCTGTGTTTCCCGTCTTTTAGCACTTGTTTGCCTTTCTCGTAACTGACGTGGATCAAGGTCTAATGATGTTGATGCATAATAAATCCTGATTCCCAAAAACATGTGCCTTTGCCCACCCCTGCATACATTGGCACAAGTTAAGCAGTGACAAAAATTGAGGCTCTTCCTACTTTACTTGATATTACCTGCAAAAGCAATGCGTGGAGCACATAAAAGTACGACAAAGGTAACGGCTGTACTCTTAAGAACCCCTAATAAATGTTGACTCCCCATGTATGGTAAGCTTCCACTGCTGGAAGGGGAGTTGTAACTTTTGAATTACACAACTGTGCACCCCTCCAACTTCTTCAGGCCATAATTTCACCAGTACCATTCCAGAACCAAATTGTAGATTTCAGTTGTCAAATTGCATTGCCCTTATGTAACTGGACATTGTTTGGGCGTAGTTATGGAATGTTTTCCATCTTAACCAGTAAATTGCTTAGGACTCAAGGGCCAAGGCCAGCATGTGTTTCACGCATGATTGCTGGACCTGTCCTGAAATTGAGTCCTAGTGCCGTGAGAGAACCTAGAGCCATATTTACTAAAAGCTCACGTAATTCAGGGGAGGACGCAAAGTTGCTGCTCTGCTTTGTATGATTAGGGGAGAGATGAAGAGCACCAAATCTGCTAGAATATGGTGCTCTTCAGCTCTCTACCTGCATTTGCGCACCTGAGGCATCCTAAGCCATCACAGGCACCCTTACGCCATGGGGTAGGGGTGCCTGCATTACCTGCAGGATTGTTTCTGTGGAAGTGTTACCTTCCTGCACAAATCCAATCCGAAGAGGCAATTTCGCTGGCTCGTGCTGCCAGCTGTTCGCGTTGGTTTGCGTTTGGTGCTATTTTGTTAGCGCAAAATGCATCCTCTGGTCCATTTTTAATGCAAGGGTGTAATTTACACTAAGAAGCAAGTGCTAAATGCCGTAAGTAGGTTGGGGAAAAGTCCTACCCCAAAAGCGCATTTGGCTAGCGCGAGCGGCTGCTGGTTACACCACACGGAAATACGCAAGTTACGCCTTGTCCTACTCATTACACCAGGGTCAGGGTACCATTTTGATGCAATCCCAGGTTTAGTGATTTCAGTAAATCTGTGATTGCGTCATATTCCAAGGCGGCATGCATGGGACGTCTATGCTCCACCCATGGAACCCCTACCATTACAAGCTGCTGGTTGTGATATATTTCTTTACAAAGTCACGCAGATGCAGCACATCACCTAGTGCTTGGATTTGTAAATCTTACTTAAATCTTTGCGTTGCCTTGCCTCACCTTGTGCAACGCAAGGACATTGCAAGGCATAGTAAGTCTGGGCATACCGTCAAGCACTGACAAAGCTAAATGGTATTATTTTGATTTGGGACATGCACAAAAGAACACCACTACAGGCCCAAATAGAGAACCTGAACTTTCAAGAAACAAATGTAGACATAAAGAAATATGCAAGCAGGCACACATGCTAACGCAAACAACACAACTGGTAAACAGGCCTGTGCAGACACAAGAATCAAAATATTATTTATTTCGTGTTGTGTGCTTTAAACTATATTAAAGGACCTAAACGATATATGCATAACAGGTTATGCCTATGTATCTAAAGGGCAGTAGTTAAAGTAGAAACAAGAAGAAACAGCAAGACTTGACGGTGTACAACAAAATCTGGCCTTCCTGAAATATGGAAAATATAGGTCCCAAATCCAAAACGCACTACTTGCATGAGTTCAAAATATCTGCTTTTTTCAAAAGAGCTGTGTTATGCCACATAAAACTACCCTCCTAATTTCCGTGCCTCATGGATTTATAATCTCTTATATTGCTATAATAAATCAATGGGCTACTATGCATTCGTACACACCACATTTCTGAATTCTCTGCAGGTTAAAGTTAATCATATCTGGATTGTAAACACTACGAATTGTTACAGTTAATTAGCAATGTGAGGCCAAATTCTTGTGACAGCCGACACTAAAAGTAAAAACAGTTGTTTTTAATTTACTTCATCAGTTCTGGTGATTAAATTAGGGCAGGGCTTTAAGTGGGGAAAAAAAACTGGGGGTGCTCTAAAAGGGGCGGGGCAAACCTATTAAGGGGGTGTGGCCTATCCTACAGGGGCGTGGTCTAAATCAAGTTAACTAGCATGTGTGCCTATGAAAACCCCTCCAATTAGCCTACCTTTGGAAAACTTTTTCTTCAAAGGATTTCACTTCCTCCTACAAGGCAGCTCACCTAGCATGACGTCTACACTCTGACCCATGATTTCGCTGGCCTCCATCTGGAGCACAGTGTAGGGCACTCTTTCCAGCCAGGCAGAAGGACGCAGTAGGGAAACTGAGCCCACAAACCCTGTGTGAGACACTTAAGGGGATAGAAGCCTGGAAGGAAATTAAAGGCTGTGAATCTCCTTTTTTGTAGCACTAACGATTCCTGCATGGAGGTCGCGCAAAAGCATTTTCATTTACATTAATTAATCATTTCACAAATTCTATTTGAGCATAAAAGGTCCCGGAGCCGCGTGCGTGCGGCGGTGCTTGTGTCATTAACAGGGATAAAAGCCCCGTCGTCGAGGTGTGGCACAGCCGTGATTGATTGTATTGGGAGGTGGGCGGCACTGCTAAATGATGTGCGAAATACCGGGCCTTTGTAGAGCCAGAGCGTGAAGTCGGAGACACTGTGCATAGCAGACACATTCTCCTGATTGCCCCTCGAGAGCACTGACTGCTGCACTATCATTCCCTGCACGTTTCTAGGCGCTATTCGATTTTCAGTAGTATAAAATTGATTTATCACTAAACATGCCAGAACTATTTTATTTGCAGTCCTAAAATATATTTTTAAAAACGTATTCTGGCCCGAAAATAGAGCCCGATAGAGACCCGTTTCGAGGCTCTCTAAAAATAACTGCCGGTGCTCAGACCCGGACAGACCCGGCCCACTTAAAGCCCTGAATTAGGGACACTGTTTTAAATTACATGTTACAGCATCTCTTTAAGAACACTCAGATATTATCCACTAGCCTGAGTTTGTTGATTCATAGAACCACTGTTCCCTCAGTGGGGGCGGAGTCTATTGGGGCGCAGTGGATTAAGCCCATCTGATAACACGTTGTTGACATGGCCGCAGGGCCGGACTGGTCGCAGCGAGGGAGGCTGGAAGGGTGGGGGCCAGTTTTGCAGTGGTGTAGGCCGGTTTTGTTACTGAGGGCCGGTTTTACAGCAATGTTTCACACTTGCACTTGCTTGGGGGGGGGGGGGGGGTAATTGCCAGGGCTGCTTTGGGTTCCCAATCCGGCCCTGCATTGCCTCCAGCATGCGGTGGACACATCAAGATGGATTGCGCTACCCCATTTTCGATTTCTCTTAAATTTGGCACTGAAGAGGTGCCATAAAAATGCACCTTAAATGTGAAATATTGTAATAGTCTGCTTTATAAACATGCCCCAATATAACATTAAGAAACGCTCGGCGAAGCATTGTTTCCAAAAGTTGTTTTTTTAAACTGTGTATGCAACAACTCAGTCACGGAGTAGACAATTATAACAAGCATTTACAATGCAATGGTTTCGCCTTTGGAAAAGTTTGAGCTATTGGCATTGTAAATGACAAAATTTGTATTTATGTGTTGGTTTTGAAAACAGATAAATAAATGGCATTGTCATTTACATTGCCATTAGCTTAATCTCTCGCAAATGTGAGACCTATTGTACCCTACGGACGAGCTCAGCAGACAGCAATTACTACCACACAAACACACCCAGAGCCAGCCACACACACACACCCAGAGCCAGCCACACACACACACACAGAGCCACACACACACAGAACCAGAGCCACACACACACGCACACACCCAGAGCCACCCACACACACACACCCAGAGCCACACACACACACACACACACACCCAGAGCCACACACACACACACACACACCCAGAGCCACACACCCAGAGCCACACACACACACACACACACACACCCAGAGCCACACACACACACACCCAGAGCCACACACATACACACAGAGCCACACACACACACCCAGAGCCACACACACACCCAGAGCCACACACACACCCAGAGCCACACACACACCCAGAGCCACACACACACACCCAGAGCCACACGCACCCACCCAGAGCCACACACACACTCCGGGGGCAGGGAAGCAAGCACAGCGAGAGGGCAAGGAAGCAAGCACAGCGAGGGGTTTTAGGCTATGTAAGATACACTATAGGGTAGCTTTTCCTCAACACAGTATCTAGAAACATGACTTGCCCCTGTGTAACTGTGATCAAGTTTCCACACAAAGCACAAGTCACTTTATACTGTTTTGCCCCTTATACACTGATTATAGGCAAGATTATTTAATTTCTGTTTCAAAGAATTCTAATTCAAGAATGCATAAAGAGGACTTGACCTTCTTAAAGAAACTTTCTACCCATGAGATATACTAAATTTGATAAGAAACGTCCCTGAACTAAGGAAATATATGAAATGCTGGCATTATGAGTAACATTTGTAATTAAGAATGTTTAACCTTGGTATAGTGCTGGTGATGTAATCTGTTTAAGTTTTTTGAAAATAACAAAATATTGTCGAATTGGTGCATTATGAGACCCAGTCCAATTTTTAGTAAAATGTGAACGAATTTAAATGCTTAATAAACAAGCAGCAGGCAACAGAGGCAGACGCAAAACCGGAGCGCAAGCAGCAGGCAACAGAGGCAGACGCAAAACCGGAGCACAAGCAGCAGGCAACAGAGGCAGACGCAAAACCGGAGCACAAGCAGCAGGCAACAGAGGCAGACGCAAACCCGGAGCACAAGCAGCAGGCACAGAGGCAGACGCAAAACAGGAGCACAAGCAGCAGGCAACAGAGGCAGACGCAAAACTGGAGCACAAGCAGCAGGCAACTGAGGCAGACGCAAAACCGGAGCACAAGCAGCAGGCAACAGAGGCAGACGCAAAACAGGAGCACAAGCAGCAGGCAACAGAGGCAGAGGCAAAACTGGAGCACAAGCAGCAGGCAACAGAGGCACACGCAAAACCGGAGCACAAGCAGCAGGCAACAGAGGCACACGGAAAACGGGATGTAGTTTCCGTGATGACCTGGAGTGAGGTGGTCACCCTATATAGGACTGTGGGGGTGACCAGCAAGATCACGAGGCCTAACGGAAGGTTGCAGCTGCATGCGAGAGAGAAACCGAGGAGAAACAGTGAAAGACAGAAGAGAGCTATTTAAAAAAAATGCAGACTAAGCTACACAAAGAGAAGAAATAAGAAAGACGAGATGGGTAGAGAGAGGAGAGATAAGGAGACAGGGAGAGAGAAAAAGAGACAGTTTAGTATAGTGTGAGAGAGAGGATCTATGGAAAGAGAGAAGGATAGGGGAGATAGATCGAGAGAGAGATGGGCTCTAGCACAAATATGCCCCCACGAGCCTCCGTGGCTCTGAAGACGAATGCCTCTGGTCGTGGGAGTCCCTCGTGGGGGACTCGAAAGAAATGCCCCCACTTTGGAAGAGCCTCGTGGGGTCTGAAAACAAAATGCCCCTGAAGCTGCTAAGATGCCCGCACTCACCGGGAGCTTCTGGCGGACACAGCGCTCTTCTGCCTGTATGCTCCGTGGCTCTTCCTTGCTCCAGGGGGGACGGGCTCAGGACAGCGGGAGGGGGGATGGGCTCAAGGACAGCGGGAGGGGGGACGGGCTCACGGACAGCGGGAGGGGGGACGGGCTCACGGACAGGGGGAGGGGGGACGGGCTCACGGACAGCGGGAGGGGGGACGGGCAAACGGACAGTGGGAGGGGGGACGGGCACACGGACAGCCAATGCTGGTCTAGACGCAGAGCCGCTGCTAGTGCGCCACACTGCATAGAGTGCACAGTATTAATGTGCGGTGTTGCGATAGACATGCAGTGCCAAAGTTGATGAAAAATGCTGCACTGTGTGTACATTGCTCAATTCATGTCCGGCGAAACAGCCAGTACTTCTTCCTGCAATCCGTGCCACAGGTGGGTCACTGGCAAGGACTCGGGGCAGTCCAAGGACACCTCCAGAAATCCACCTCGGATTAACTAAAGTGGTACATTCTAGATTAGAATTACCGGGATCCCGCACCGCGGTACATCATCCACCCGAGTGTCACGGCGCAATCCATTCTACAGCGGAGTACCACAAAAAGGTACCTTTTACATAGGCGAACCACAATGCGGTGTCTTTTATTCCACAGCCCCACTGACAAGTACATTTTTCAGCACCACGAGATTCTATGTTTTACAGAAGGTATATTTAGCAGAGGCTTTACAATACACGGACAGCGGGAGGGGGGACGGGCACACGGACAGCGGGAGGGGGGACTGGCTCATGGACAGCGGGAGGGGCATACGGGCACACAGACAGCGGGAGGGGGGCAGGGACGGGCACACGGACAGCGGCAGGGTGGCGGGAACGGGCTCACGGACAGTGGGAGGGGGGCGGGAACGGGAAAAAAAAATTGTAAAATATGCCGCTTACCTGCTAGCAACTCTTGGAAAGTGAAATCGCGCAACCCACCCCTGCAAAGCACACATTGGAAATGAAACCAACATGCCGATCGGAAAAAAAAAACCAACCGCCCACCGCCGCAATAACGATCGCAAGGGGGCGGAGAGGGAAAAAATAACCGGAACGCCCATGAATCGCCTCGGACAATGACGGACGCCTCCCTCTTCCAATGGCTAGCCTCCATTTATGGAGCTAGCCAATGGAAGAGAAGGCGGGACAAAGCCACATACACTGTTCTCAAAAGATTTCGCCTGCGCAAACGCTGCTGCGCAGCGGATCGCCAGGTGAAACCTAAAAAACGACGAGGGTGTCTGACATCATCCACGTCAAGACAATACTCAGTCAATTCATAATGTTACTTGCAATTGCTGTCTCCAGTGCTGAAAAGTTAGGCATTCATAAGACATCAAACATAAAAAGGAACGAGTCCTTTCTGCGTGGACTGGTTCTATTTTACAGCTACACTAATGAAAAAAAAAGGACCTTGCCTTAGTGCATTGACAGCTACTTTCGTTTCAACCAAAGACTAATGTTTGTGATGAAAGACACAGCAATTAATAACTGAGGTACGTGGAGTTTAATTTGCCTCTCTGTACAGGGTGCACGAGCTGTGTGATACACACTAAAATAGTCCGTGTCTAACCTAACAAGCATTTACAATGCAATAGGTCTCGCAGCATTAAAGTTTGAGTTATTGGCATTGTGTATGACAATGCATGCATGCATTTTTTAGCAAACTTTGAATTGGTGAGCAGTGAGAGTGTGTGCAAGAGTATACTGTTGCTCACAGCTGTTATTATTCACACAACTCTGATGATGCACCTCACGCACTGGGCTGACGCAGTTATTATTCACACAGCTCTGATGATGCACCTCAGGCACGGGGCTCACAGCTGTTAATATTCACACAGCCCTGATGATGCACCTCACGCACGGGCTCACAGTTGTTATTCACACAGCTCTGATGATGCACCTCACGCACAGGCTCACAGTTGTTATTCACACAGCTCTGATGATGCACCTCACGCACGGGCTCACAGTTGTTATTCACACAGCTCTGATGATGCACCTCACGCACTGGGCTGACGCAGTTATTATTCACACAGCTCTGATGATGCATCTCAGGCACGGGCTCACAGCTGTTATTATTCACACAGCTCTGATGATGCACCTCAGGCACGGGCTCACAGCTGTTATTATTCACACAGCTCTGATGATGCACCTGGGCTGACACAGTTATTATTCACACAGCTCTGATGATGCACCTTAGGCACGGGCTCACAGCTGTTATTTTTCACACAGCTCTGATGATGCACCTCACGCACGGGGCATGCAGTTATTATTTACACAGCTCTGATGATGCACCTCACGCACGGGCACACAGCTAATATTATTCACACAGCTCTGATGATGCACCTCAGCACGCGACTCACAGCTGTTATTATTCACACAGCTCTGATGTTGCACCTCACGCACGGGCTCACAGCTGTTATTATTCACACAGCTCTGATGATGCACCTCAGCACCGCTCTATTTTGTGTACCTTTGTAACTGTATATATGTAACTTGTTAGTGTGTTTAGTGTATCTTGTGTACCTTTTGTAACTTACCTAGTTCTTTTGTAAAGCGCTCTGACACCTTTTGGGTAAGGTTTGCGCTATATAAAACTTCATTAAAGAAAGTTAATAGTATAGGTAAATATTAATTCATTTCAGCAGTGGATATGCGAGTTCCCTACCCCTCCGTCATTAGTGTAACGTGGTGAGGGCACAGATCCGCAATAGCGTTCTGACTACAGAGATTGGAATCGCAGCAATAACTAGGGTGGGTAAGCGTGTGCCCAGTCTGTTTCTTTATTCGAACGAGATGCCTCTGTAGTCTGCTACGATGGATGACGTGCGAGAAAGCAAGTCAATGCTGCAGGAGTGTGCCACTCGAACCACTGCTTCTTAACGGAACGTTTAGTGTTGAAAATGCCACATATGCCTCAGAGAACCGTCCCCGTATGGTACATGCCCTGACAACGTCCCTTAAGGATGCCACGCATATCCCAAAACCCGGGAACGGGGGCAGCAGCCAAAGCTTCCTGCACGGAGTATCAGTTACGAACATACCCGGGAGAGGTCCAACGATAAACGGCCATACCACACTCTTTAACGTTCCTCCCATCCTGAAAGTCGAGCCACAGGGTGGCCTAACATCCCCGCTCTGGGAGAAGCGGTTAAAAACAGGTCCATTACCGACTAACATTAAGAAACCCCTAACCAAGGCAACAAACTCGCTTCAAACTGGGCGGCTTACACAGCCTGTATGAGAGTGGCTGGAGAGTAGCACGTGCGGACCTGCCCCAGCATCAAATTAAATGGCATGAACGGACAGCAAAAAAAATGAAAACCACAACACGAAACCGAAACCTTCCGTGGGGCGGGACTTCCGTCTTCGGAAGCCCGCGCGTGTGCCCACGGAGTGCCATGGAGAGAAGCAGTGCTGGTGACACAGGGCTCCCATGCCCGAGGGCGAGCCCCGCAGAGGCTGCAGAAGTCCAGAATGGCGGTAAGTGGCGCTTAGTTGTAGGGGGGAGGGCGGGTGTGCTTGTGTGTGTGCGTGCGCCTGTGTGTTGCCTGTGTGTATGTGTGTGACGGAGGCGGCAGCAGGGGGGGTCTCTATGTGTGTGTGCATGCGTGTGTGTAGGTGCGCTTGTGTGTGTGTCTCCGTGTGTGTGCGGCGGGGGGGTGGGGGTGTATGTGTCTGTGCGTGTGTGTAGGTGCGCTCGTGTGTGTGTCTCTGTGTGTGCGCATGCGTGCAGGGGGAGGTGTGGCTGTGTGTTACGGCTTTCCAGGAGACAGGAGCTGGCCACAGCGAGTGCATTCTCGTGCGCGTGGCCCGCTCAATTCGCCTTCTGGCAGAGGAAATGCGCGCGGCCAGGTGCTGTCTCCTGGAAAGCTGCGTCGCTCACAATAGGTCTCTGGCGAGACAGCGCTTTGCGCTGTAAATCGCCACGAGACCTAAAAATAGGGCTCTGCCCTCTCTTCTCCTCATGATTTCTGACTTACCATTGATGCAGCGCCACTAAAGAAATTCTGCCTCAACAACTCTACCTAACACCACAATACTCACTATTATTTATAAACTCTCACAAGGTCCATGAGCAACCGAGACAGAAGTTATGGGGACTGTATCATGTGGCCTAATTTAATCAAACCTAACTATATTTATATACACTTTATCTACAACTGAAGTTTATCATCTTTATAACCATGGTAACATAAAGGAAACATTTAATTAAGCCACTTTGGTCGATAGATTAACTGATGGTAACGACTCAAATAAACAAGGCCAGCTTGTCATTTAAAATCTATTTTATTTTTCAAAGAAACAGCATATTTTAATGAAAACTTTATTTATTAGCATATCTTTTAGCAGTTTATTTTATTAATAAGGCACATTGATCATGGCAATTCAGATTAATCAGAAGCATGCATATTAATTAAACGATCTTTATTCCCTAAATCTATTTCCCTAACTGTCTCTCTTCACCTAGAGGGAAAAACATAAAGTCATTAGCACTATTGATGCTTACATGAAAAGAAGTCCATCAGCATGACATCGTCTCTCGGGAATCGGAAAGTGAGGAGCAGCTCACTTGTCAAGAGGCCAGGTTTTATACCTTTTCTAACTAACTAAGTATCTAAATTCTAAAAGACATAATAAATCCAGCCACACCATTGGCTGAGCCATGTCAGTCCACCATCATGTCACTTTGTTCGTGACCAAGTCCGGGGCACATCATAAGCCCGCATTGTCTTTAGTTTCCATCCTTTCCATTTCCTCAAGATCGCTACATTTCACTAAGCAAGAAGACGGCAAATTCCTGATCTTGGCAAGCAAAGCAGGCACATTGTCCTTGGTGCACTCCAAGAAACACGAGAACTTTGACCCTGCACATTGTTCTTTTGTTTTAAGCAGGAAATATTCTTTTTCCCCCGCTCACGAGTAAATGCTTTTACTCTGGTCATGTCTCGTCCTTAGCAGCTCTGCCAGTCCGCCTTTTTGAAAGGAAGGCCCTCACGAATAACTAGTATTTAAACAAACACAAAACAGTAATTAATTAAAGAATTGAGACCCATTCTGTTACCCACCCACCATTACTAATGTTAACCCATTAGTTTATGTTAACTGGCAAAAGCACACTTAAGCCACAAATATATCTACCATTCTTCTTTAGGCCAGCAGGATTCTTCACAAACCTGTGCAAAAATATAAAAAGAAACACGACATAGACGAAAGCACATATATAATAAGCACATGCCATTAACTAAATAGCCGCATTAATGTAGACGTAAACATTTGGACAAGGTTAATAAATTATTTTAAAACAGACTTACAGATGCAACATAAAGCATGATAATATTAGTTCCGCGTGTCTTTATTTGTCATTTTATACTAGGTTGGTTAATGAACACCTTGGTCGCGAAGCTGCAGCGGGTGCAGAATATGGCAGCTAAACTGGCTCTTTCACGACCACGGTCTGCCTCGTCCTATCTGGCGCTCTCGGATCTTCACTGGCTTCCTGTTCAAAAACGGATCTGCTTCAAATCCTCCTGTCTGGTTTTCAGAGCTCTGCACGGGCTGGGTCCAGTGAGGTTGAAAGATCTATTCTCCTGGTACTCTACTGCCAGACCTTTGCGATCCTCTTCGGCATTCCTGGTCACAGTCCCCAGGATAAAAAGGGTGAGGATGGGCGGCCGCTCTTTCAGCTTTACGGCCGCCAAACTATGGAATTCCTTACCGATGTCTCTAAGGAGCAAGCAGGATCTCTTGTCTTTTAAAAAGGATCTCAAAAGCTACCTCTTCCCGAGAGCAGCGTAGTGTTAACATCTGTAGGTAATGTTTATGGTCGAAGCGCCAGGATACCCTTTGGGTGACAGCTGCGCTCTATAAGTATGCTTACAATTACAATTACAAAAAACCATGCACAAACACATTAATGTAATTAATGATTATGGAAGTATAACTTCACGAGTCAGAATAAAATAATTTCTGAAACTCGCTCCATCAACTCCCTCATCTGGTGATTTTAAAATCACCAAACAACACCCAAAATTTAGGAAATTTTATCCAAATTTAGAGACCTCAAATTTTGAAAACTCTCTCTTTGTTAGTCTCCCTAAACCCCTGTTTCAGCGGTTAGTCTGGTACTCTCATTTTGTGCTCTACGAAATTCCTCCATTTCTATCTCCCTCTCCTGTTCCTCTCTGAGTCTGTAAATTCTTTTCTTTTCCCTTACATACTTCTTTCTTTTGTGGATCATGCAACTAATTTTTAACAAAAGTATCATCATGAGTATGATTATTACAGAAGCAAGTATTTTGCCAATGATTGAGCTGCCAATTTCTTTAAACCATTCACTAATTGCTGCAATCTTTTTGCCCAAACGTTCAGAGAAGTTTGCATCCTTTAAGGGTTGAATTTCCGAGTGAAATTCTGTAATGTTCCTAATAAGCGTTTCTATATTCTGACTCTTATCTGGGATATAGGTACAGCAGTGCTGGACATGTAAAATCTCACAGACTCCTCCCTCTTTTGCTAGCAAAATGTCTAAAGCAAGACGATTCTGCATAACCATGCTCCTAGTAGCAACAAGTTCAGTGTTAACTAATTGGAAACCACTTGCAGTATCCGTTGACAATCTGTCCACAATAGTAGACACCTTTCTGATTTTGATTGCATTCATGGTTATTCCCACCATAGGAATGATTACACCAAAGATGTCTCCCATGATTTCGGAGAAACTCTCTCTTTTGTACCTGTTCAGGTGCTCACCAAATTCAAAAGTGCCCTTTGCATTTCTGTCAACATGAAAAAAAATTGGAAAAACTAACCCAAGGTAGCACGTCCCATACCAATGGTCTGGGAGGCTAAAGTATGCCTTATTCCTACAATCAAAATAAATTCCAGGGAAAATTGGATCTCTACCACCTTTAAATCCCCATCCCCCTATGATTCGATTGGTATCCTCGCATTGACTTGCACCCACAAAATAGTTATCATATAAAGTGTTATCTCTCCTAATGCAAAACTTGCCACTAACTGGTTCATCTATGTGAATTGCAGCATTTGTATTTACACCATTAAGCTTTTCGTCCTCCATCTGCCAAAACTTTGATTTAGCATGTTTCAGCATCTCATTTCTTTTATAAATTGCTATCCTCTCCTCAACCATATTAAGGAAAGTTTTCTCCTTAGCTCTCAACTTGCATGTTAAATTGTTTCTGTAGGCATATTCATAGGTAAGCTTGTTAGTCACTAAAAAGAATTCCCTCATCTGCTTGGCAGGTTTAACTTTGTTTAAGCTATTTACAACCTTCAGATTAGCAAAAATCTCGTCATAATCAGAGTAAAAGTATTCCAGACGACCTGTTTGATAGAACAAACTAGCTATAACACTACGTGTGATGCCATAGGTAAGGGGAAGCATGTTATAAGTAACCCCCTCTGAAACAGATGCAGGAAGCACAGACGTAACAGTCCTTCACATTCATGACTCTCACATATTCTGACAAGAGTCTGGAAAAAGAATTGCTAGAAAAATCACCAACAGATCTATCTTGATGGATCTCTGGTTTGTGCTCAATAACTCTGCTAATTTTGCTAACATGTTTATCTTGTTTAGTCTCTACTCTACTTGTCATATTGACCTTATATTTATCTTTTTCGGTTCCAAAAGGGAAAACGACAGCCAAAACCAACCAAACCAAGATTAATAAGACCACACAAATAGAAGACATTTTACAACATCTTCTTAGAATTGAACATCTTGAAGTATTAGAACTAGGCATTTTCAAAAATGTACTCAAAACAAAAATTTAAAAATTAGTAAATAGTAGTACTATAAACTATAACACCTCCCCTTTTTAATTTTTTTTTTTTAGTAACCCTTTAACAGCTTTTTTTCCGACCTTACGTCACATGAATGTGTATCTCCAGCTAACACAATTTCTTCGACCTTGTGTCACCTAACACAATTTCTTCAGCCTTATGCCAAAAACAAAACCTCAACTTCAAAGAAAACTGAACCTAATCATTGTCACTATTTTCTTCTAAATCTTCTTGACTGCTACTACTAAACTCAACTACTGGTGGAATAATAATGTAGGCCCACTCTGGAGACTTGTATTTCTGATTTGGCCTTAATGGTCTTATGCTCTTTCTGCTAATTACTTCAATTTTCTTTCCAGCTTGCTCTTTTTTGTCTGATTCACTATTTTGACTAGATATCTCATTAATCTGCTCTTTCAATCTCTTGATCATTTTGAATTTCAAATCTTCTTGGCCAGACATCACCTTTTCTCAAGAGTTTCTTCTTAGGCTCAATTTCGTTTCGTTCAGCTTTCCAAGCTCTTTTTCTGAATTTTCTTATTTCAGACTCTTCATCACTCTCGTCTGAATCAGTTTCTGAGACTTCAAATCTATCACTAGGAACTTCTTTACTCGGCAGCTTCACTCCGTTAGGAACATCATCCTTGTAGCTGGTACTCGGCAATTCTTCCTCTTCTTCTTGAATTACTGCTAACTTCCCAGTTTCAGAATTCTTGCTCCTGCTTCCAGAGCTTTCAATCTGCTTTTCAATACTCTCCTGGACTTGATTATTTTCTTGCTCAGAATATTTTTCTGCTTCTTTCTCTAGCAGATTTTCATCATCTTCTGGATCTAGAGTCACAATTTCCAGATCTTTTTCATTCAATGCCTGATTTGCATTTGAGTCTTCCAGATATCGATCAGAAGGTCGATCTTCAGAATCCGGATCTTCAGGATCTCCTTCGGAATCTGAATCAGTTGTTGTGCCACTTTCCTCAGCAGGATTATCAGGAGGTGGTACACGAATGGTGTGACTCGCATGAACCCACCTCTTCAGCCCTTTACACTTCAGTGCATTTGTTGTGACTAGTATCACCTGTCCTGCTTTTTGCCACTTGGGTACTAAACAGTTCCTCCTTCGGTGAATTTTCGTTCTGACCCAGTCTCCTGCCAATAGATTATGAGCTTGCTCTTTTTCTTTTGAAATCACATCTGTTCCCACCTGATGGAATACAGAAATCACTACGTCAGAAAGGTTCTTGCAATAGTCTATAATTGCACTTTCATTAATACTCAATAGCTTGTCAACTGGAACAAATGCTTGCCTCATCACCCTGCCCATTAGGATCTCATGAGGACTAAGACCTGTCTTTTTATCAGGAATACTTCTCAAAGACATCAGAACAAGTGGAAGTGCATCTGTCCACTTTACTCCAGTGGCTAAGCACATTTTGGCAATTCTGTTTTTAATTGTGCCATTAATCTGTTCTACAAACCTGATGCTTGTGGTCTGTATGCACAATGTAATTTCTGCTTTATGTTCATGGCTTCACAAATTAATTGTAACAATCTGTTTTCAAAATGCGTTCCTCAATCACTTTCAATAGTGACTGGAAAACCATATCTTGGTATGATCTCCCTCAAAAGCAATTTTGCCACAGTAACTGAGTCATTGTGACGAGTTGGGAAAGCTTCCACCCACCTTGAAAACAGACAGACAATCACAAGGACATAATTTAGCCTATTGTGAGGTGGCATATCAATGAAATCCATCTGCAACCTTGTAAAAGGACCACCCTCCCGTCCTATGGTTCCCATGCTCACAACAGTTTTTCTGTTAGGGTACATTTGTTGGCAGGTCAAACATCTCTGGCAAAGTGATTCTGCAATAATCCTGCATTTTGGATTGTACCAAATCTGTCTGAATTGTCTAATCATAGAATCTCTCCCTATTTGCCCTGGACCATGGTACATCCGTGCCATGTCAGCAATCATGCAATTTGGCATCACTGGTCTGTCATCTTTGTAAACCCAAATCTTATCTTCCTCTCGCTGTCTGCAACCTTCTTTTAGCCATGTGTCTTTCTCTTCAACATCTGCCTCATCTTGTAGGTCTTTTACTTCTTGCCATGTTTCAACAACAGATATTAGCATGAGAGAGTTCAAAATGTGACTATTGTCTTTTTCCCGATTGATTGAATAATTGTTTTTCGCGCAAAATTTTGCGGCGATCTCATCAGCATAAGCATTACCTTTAGTAACATAGTCATCACCTTTTTTATGGGCTGCACATTTCACGACAGCAATTTGTTCTGGTAACTGAATGCCATCAATAGAAAGAGGGCCTATGGGCTGATGCACTGTAAAGGAAAGAAAAGAAATAATGAAAATATGGGAAAATACAGCTGGGGACAAATAGACCAAGCATTTGCAATGCAATAGGTCTCACATTACTGATAGTTTGAGGTATTGGCATTGCAAATAATAATGCAACACCAATAGCTCATACTTTCAGTAATGAGAGACCTAGCGCATTGCAAATGTTTGTGTAGTGAGCCAGTCACCAGCATTGTATGTCTCAGTGCAGTACCACAAGCAGCTCCTAAAGGTCCCTTGTAAGCAAGGCACCAGCACTGCATGTCTCGGTCCAGTGCCGCAAGCTGCTCCTAGAGGTCCTTAGTGAGCAAGGCACCAGCACTGCATGTCTAGGTGCAGTACCCCAAACTGCTCCTAGAGGTCACTAGGGAGCAAGGCACAATCCCTGCATGTCTAGGTGCAGTAACTCAAGCTGCTCCTAGAGGTCTCTAGTGAGCAAGGCACCAGCACTACATGTGTAGGTGCAGTACCACAAGCTGCTCCTAGAGGTCCCTAGTGAGCAAGGCACCAGCACTGCCTGTCTAGGTGCAGTACCGCAAGCTGCTTCTAGAGGTCGCTAGTGAGCAAGGCACTAGCACTGCATGTCTACAAAGATGGAGTTATTGGCATTATAAATGGCAATGTTTTTAACCTAGCCATGTTGCAGGGTGCAGTACCATATGTGGACAAAAGGGGGCCTCTTTTGGTCTGTGTTTTTTCTAACTTTTACTTGGTCCCGCTCTCTAACGTAGGAGTTCCAGTTAGACCTTATGTTTATCCAAGTACTTTAGCAACGTAAGTATAGCTTGTTCAGGTAATTCCAATAATTCATTCTAGTAGGGAGATGGGTATTTAGTCCATGTCTATTTGTTATCTCCAGAGAGTGCTTTTTCCATGTAGCGCCAATCGTGACCGTCACGACTGGCGCTACGCGGAAGAAACAGTCCCTGGATATATCAAATAGACATGAGCTAAATACCCATCTCCCTATTAGAATGAATTATTATTAATAACCTCCTATCTTAGAGCGAGGGACCAAGTAGAAGACCCATTGGATTGATTCATGAGTGGATGAGTAGATGGATGGATGGATGGAAGGATGGCTAAGTGAAAGGGTCGATGGAGAGAGAAAGGGAGGATGTATGGCTGATTGAAAGGGTGAATGGATGGAAGGATGGGTGACTAGGTGGATGGATGAGTAAGTGAAAGGATAGCTGGATGGGTGAAAGGCTAAAAGGCTGGATGGATGAGTGAATGGATGGATGGATGGATGGATGGATGGATTGGTGGAAGAGGTTAAAATGGATGGAAGGATACAGGATACATGATGGATAGGTGTGCAAATGATTGAATGTGTTTGAATATGTATGGGCTTAATTATATTCTAATGTGCGACCTCACTTATGTGTCTGTAAAATGTATCTTTTGTCCCAAAATTTCTCCGGAATTTTTACCCTTACCGTCTTGAATTTGCACCCATGCCAGTTGGTCACCCTAACCTGTGCACTAGGTCAAATGTGTGCGATGGCTCATGTTAGCATCAAGTGCGGAAACAGGAGGAGAGTGGAAAACACTGAAACAATCTTTGTAGCTATGGGGATATTCACCATAATTTATTAGATGTACTGTTCTCAGGCTCGAATTGGTAAGGGGAGCAATTGGGCAATGGCGAGGGACAGGTATCCGAGTTCCAGTTTAGGGCTGTTTTTTTGGGCAGCCTGGGAGCCAATGTGGGCGGTGTCTGTGCTGTTTGGATGCCGCCAGTGGGTGCCTGAGTGGCCTTTCTGCAGTGCTTAATTTGAGACTGTGGTTTCCGGTGCTCAGCATCGGCACTTAATGGTCAACACCGGCACTTAATTGTTAAGCCCAGCACTTTGGCAGTTTGTCCTACTTAGAAAGGAGTGAACAACAGTTGTTTGAAAAATCGAAATACATAAAAAATAACTACTATCTGCCGCCCAAACCATTCTTAAGGCTTTGAGCAGTGACATCTTAACGTGAGCCCTGGCACTTATTGTTTTACAAATTAAGCACAGCCTTTCTGCAGACAGATGGGCCTCTGTTTCCTCCTTTTTACCAACGGGGAAGAGGTATCACTCCTTTTCTCTTGCTGGGCCAGCCCATTACTGTATGCAGATTAAGCAGGGCAGGGGCCCTGAGCAGAAGTGGCCTCACTTGTATTCAGGTGCGGTTCACAGGTGAGAACTTATCCATGCATTTTTAGGTCTCGCATGGCGTTAGCAACGGGCATGCGCTGCTCTTGCAATGCGAGGACCTTTTTCAATTAGTTCAGCCAAAGCTGAATGCATGTGCATCCAGATGGACAAAGATGGCTGCTCTTGTCATCGCATACGGGCAAAAAAATGCGCACGCATGTGGACAGCCCGACGCCATCTTTGTTTGCGTAGGGATGTGCACACGCGCGTGCATTTTTTTGTCCGTACGGTTACACTTTAATTCTTTCACGCCCGCTTGAGTCCGCCGGTAGGGTCTGATCATTGACACGCACCCCCACTTCTTTCTCGACCCTGCCTCCCCCAACACCCTTGCTTATCTCAAGCCCATGCACCCTCCATGTTTACTCCTAGGATGCTGAATACCAGGAATTTGTTTTTTAGCTTAAACAATAACGCACTCTAACGAACAGCATTCCGCAGCATTCCTCTGCTCTGTTTTCCAGTCGTGGGTTTTAAGCTGTGAGCTATTACCGAACCGCTGCATTTAGAATTAGTTCTGGGGCTGTGAAAACTAAGAATGGATTTTTAGTTTAGTGGTATGGCCTTGAGCGGTGCACGTCAGTGGAAGTGTGTCTCAATTCACGCATAACCTGTAAACAAGTTGCTCACCTAGCAAAACGTTGCAAACATCCTTGGGCATTAGCTGAACACACAGGGCAAGATAGGCAGAACACTCAAAGAACAAGAGCTCACCCACTTCTGGAGCTCCTCCTCGCACAATATAGTTTCACCAGTACTCGCACAAAGCAAATTCTGGCTACTGCTCCAAGCACACTGGACCCCAACAAAGCTGGCAAAACTGAACCTCAGAGAGGATGGCCAATGTTGGAACTGCAACAAGGCAACGGGCAATCTAGCCCATCTTATATTCAAGTGCAGCAAGGTCAAAAAATTCTGGGATAGAGTCTTCGCTTTTATTGAACAAACACTAGGATGCAACCTTAAGAGAGAGTTCCCCACCCTGACAACAGCCCTTATTAACATTGAGGTCACCACACAGCAAGACAGAAACCTCCTAGACTTCCTTCTAACAAGTGCCATAAAGATTATACTGTCCAAATGGAAGAACATCGCCAAAGCGACTTTTAAGGGGTGGTTAAACTGGGTGACATTCCTGAGAGGGGCAGACAACACGGCTCTTAGAAATAATCCATGGAAAAAACCAAACAGACAGATGTGGGCATCCCTGGACAAAGCACTAGTCCCTTTCAAACCGCCCTAGATAATGAGTCGAGCAGAGCAGACAAAAAGCAGATTGTCGCACGCCGATCACCAACAAACGGCCATCACCTCTATGTTTTCATGTTTTATGTTATATGTGTAAGAACAAACCTAGCATCACCAAAGCCACACCAGGAGTATGTATACAATGTTAACAAGGACAATGGACTTGAACTATACGCCGAACATACTTTGGGGCAACCCTGTATAATAGCATTATAACCCATCGGCGCAACGCCCTGTCAATGGTTTATATGCTTGTTAGAAGGGGCGGCCCCAGAGGTCGGGTTAGGTCTACCCAACTCCTCCGTGACCCACCTCTCCCACCAATGTTGCCGAGCCTTATGAGAGACCTTCGCTGGGGAAGACCTCAGGTAGTGATTCGTACACACAAGGACCACACCACACTTATGAACAGACACAACACTGAGGGGTCAGTTAGGAGCTTCTTTATAAATACGAAGAAAGCAATATCCCACTTGTGTACAATGATCGAAGGATCGCAGATACTCAAGTCTTTTAGGGATAGGGGTAGCGGGACAGTCTTAGGGTCGTAACCCAGCACGTGGCGTACCCTGCGCACAGCTCTCAATCCTCGAGCCGGGGGGATACGGGAGATGGTAAACGCACTGAGGACCCTACTCACTTGAGGGTAGTCTCTTTGGGATGATGACTTCGACAGTCCAGCCGGACTAGAATGTTCCTCGAGCCGCGACAGCGTCAGCAGGGCTCGCTCTGTAGGAGGTTCAGGGGGACCCGCGACTACGTCAGCAGGGCTCCGAGTTCCGTAGATGTCTTCAAGATTCAAGCTTCGAGCCACGACGAGGTCAGCAGGGCTCCGATGGTTCAGTTCCAAGAACGAGCCGTGACAGCGTCAGCAGGGCTCGAGAGTTCACGAGGTTCAGTTCAGCCGCGATCAGATCAGCAGGGCTTCCTTGTCCAAGATACAACTGCCCGCTAGTTCAGGGGCGACCCTTGATCTAGTTCAGTGACCCTTTGATGTCCGGACCTTGGCAGGCGGGGTCAGAGGCTGTGGGGGCGGTCCGCAGGCGAGGTCCCGCGGTTGGTTCTTTGAACCCTTTGAGGATGCGTCCAGGAATTCCCAGAAGCCCAGCAGGTCTGGAGCCAGCACTCGGGGAGGCCAGAGGTGATATCGAAACTGGCCCTCAGGGGGAGACCAGAGGTGTGAGCGAAACCGGTCTCTCAGGGGAGGCCGGAGGTGCCATTGAAACTCCTCGCCCTCTCTCACTAGGGTAGCCCTCACCCTCCCAACGGGGGCTGGCGCGCCTGGAGCCTACGCTACACTGGGGCAGGGGTCAGGTTAGGCCCACGGAATCAGGGATCTTGGGAAGGGAAAATGGCTACAGTGAAATCCATGCCTTGGAGGGAGATGGACCATCGCAGCAATTTGGGATTCTCCCCTCTCATTTGCATTAGCCACCGGAGGGGTTGGTGGTCGGTTTGGACTCGGAAGTGAGTAGCGAATAGGTAGGGCCTCAGCTTCTTCAGAGCCCAAACCACCGCGAAGGCCTCCCGCTCGATGGTGCTCCACCTTTGTTCTCGAGGGAGTAACCTCCGGATATTGAAGGCCACGGGCTGGTCCAGGCCGTTCTCATTCAACTGGGACAGGACGGCCCCGATGCCATGCTCGGAGGCGTCCGTTTGGACCAAGTACTCTTTGGAGTAGTCGGGGGCCTGCAATACAGGGGCAGTGCACATGGCGTGCTTCAGGGCTTCAAACGCCTCTTGGCAGGCGGGGGTCCAGTTGACCTTCTTCGGCTGGTTTTTAGAGGTCAATTCTGTGAGAGGCACTACGATGCTACCATAACCCTTTATGAACCTGCAGTAGTACCCCGTGAGCCTGAGGAAGACTCGCACCTCCATTTGGGTGGAGGGGGCTTCCCAGGCCACGATCGCATCGATCTTGGGTTGGAGGGGGGCTACGATGCCGCTGCCGACCTGGTGCCCCAGGTACACCGCAGACCCCTGTCCGATTTGGCACTTACTAGCCTTAATGGTGAGCCCGGCCCTCTGTAGGGCTAACAAGACCTCCCGGAGATGGAGAAGATGTTCAGGCCAGTGGGAGCTGAACACCGCAATATCGTCCAGATATGCGGCGCTGAATTCTTCCAATCCTGCCAGGACCTGGTTCACAAGTCTCTGGAAGGTGGCGGGGGCATTTTTCATGCCGAAGGGCATCACCCGGAAATGGTAGTGGCCATCCGGGGTGGAAAAGGCGGACCTTTCTCGGGCCCCCTCGGTCAGGGCAATCTGCCAGTAGCCACTGGTCAGATCGGAGGTATCGAGCCGACCCTAGGCGGTCAATGAGCTCGTCTGCTCGGGGAATGGGGTGAGCGTCGGTTCGGGTGACGGCGTTGAGCCCGCGGTAGTCTACGCAGAACCTCAGCGCCAGGTGCGGCCACCTTCGGAACCAGAACCACGGGACTGGCCCATGGGCTGTCAGAGGCCCCGACCACTCCCAGGGCTAGCATCTTGGAGACTTCAGTCTTGATGCAGGCTCGGACTCTGTCGGGACGCGGTAGGCTCTGTGCCGTACCGACGGGCTGTCCCTGGGGTCCACATCATGGACGCACCAACTGGTGACTCCGGGGACGAGGGAAAATAGGTCAAAAAACTGCCCCAACAACTGGCGACAGTCTTCGCGCTGCTCGGGGTGAGGGAGGGGGCGAGTCTCACTCCCTCTACAGAGCCATCTTTTTCCTTTACACACAAGAGATCGGGGAGGGGATCCGACTCTTCCTCGGCTCCGTCAGTGGCGAGGAGTAAACTCAACTCGGACCGCACGAAGTGGGGTTTCAGGCGATTCACATGGAGGACCCGCAAGGGGTTTCTCGGGGACTGGACATCCACAAGGTAGGTAACCTGACTCTTCCGCTCTACCACCTTGAAGGGACCCGTCCACTTGTCCTGCAGGGCACAGGGTTCCACAGGGGCCATCACCCAGACCTGCTGTCCGGGTTGGAACTCGACCAGAGTGGCATTCTGGTCATACCACCTTTTTATTTCTTCTTGACTGGCTTCAAGGTTTGCCTCGGCCAGTTCTCAGAACTTCCGAGTCTGATTCCGAAGGGCCAGAATGTATCGAAATAAATCTGGCGGGGGCTCCAAGGACGTTGTCTCCCACCCTTCCTTGACCAGGCTAAGGGGGCCTCGGATGGGGTGCCCGTAGAGCAGTTTGAAAGGGCTGAACCCCAGGGACTTCTGGGGGACTTTGCGGTATGCGAACAGGAGGCAGGGGAGGAGGACGTCCCACTTGCGTCTCAGGGATTCCTCAAGGCCCATGAGCATCCCCTTGAGGGTGCGGTTGAACCGCTCGACCAGGCCATTCCCTTGGGGATGGTACGGGGTGGTGAACTTGTACGTCACCCCGCACTGTTGCCAGAGAGACTTCATGTACCGGGAGATGAAGTTCTTTCCTCTGTCGCTCACTACTTCTCGGGGGAATCCCACCCGGGAGAAGATTCCCATGAGGGCCCGTCCCACCACTGGGGCTGTCACTGTCCGGAGGGGGATAGCTTTGGGTTAACGGGTGGCGTGGTCCACCAGAACCAGAATGAACCGGTGTCCCAGGGACGTTCGAGTGTCAAGGGGCCCCACAATATCGATTCTTACCCGCTCAAAGGGGGTACTGACCACGGGGAAAGGTTGGAGGGGAGCCTTGCGTCGCCCCCCGCTCTTTCCGCTGGCCTGACATGTGGGGCAGGATCTGCAGTGGGCCTCCACATCGGAGCGCATGTGTGGCCAACAGAAATGGGTGACCAACCGGTGGTAGGTTTTGTCTTGACCCAGGTGTCCCGCCAGGGGTACATCGTGGGCCAGGTTCAGGAGGAATCCGCGGAAACGTAGGGGTACCACCAGCACTCGGGCTGACCCTAGTTCGGCGGATTTCTGTTCGCTATATAGTAGGCCGTTTTCCCAGTAAATGTGGTGGGAGCCGGACTGGTCACTGGCGGCCTGGGCGGCGGCCTGCTGCCGCGGCCCCACTAGAGAGGGACACGAGGTCTGCTCCAGGCAGAATTCTTCTCGGGAGGGCCCCCCCCCTCTTGGCGCCACTGGGCCAACTCAGGGAGATCGTCCGTGCTCGGGCCGGCTCATCGGCTTGGTCCAAGGGACCGGAGTCGGGGTCGCTGCTTTCACTGGGAAAGAGGTCAAGGCCTCCCGTCTGCCCACTACCCTCTGGTTCGGCGAGAACGGGTGGGGGTAATTCGGTAATCACCTCCTCGGGGGTGGCCACTCGGGCCGCCATGGACCGGGTGGTCACGTAGGCCCACTCGGGTAGGCCCACCATCTCGAGGTGCGTCTTTCGCTCTACTTGCTTCCAGGGAGAGCTCTCTAGGTCGTTACCGAGGAGACAGTCCACGGGCATGTCGGTGCGGACCGCAACTCGTAACTCTCCGGAGACGCCCTCCCACTCGAATGGGACCTGCGCTATCTTACAGGTGCGGACAGAATTGTCAGCGGAGATCACTCTGCAGGAGGCACGGGGTACTATTTGGTCCGGGGTGACGAGATGCTCTTTCACAGCCGTGATACTGGCTCCAGTATCTCGGAGGGCCCCTATGCGGAACCCGTTGACAGTCACCTGCTGTCGGTACTTCTCAGTGTTGTCTGGTAGGAAGGTTCCGGGAACCATTTCTCTATCCCACAGGGAAACTAAGGTCATGGCTGCTGGTTCCCACCCCTCAGGGTCCTCTAACTCCTTTTCCTCCTCTAGAGCTATGTTGGCGAGGTGGCGCGCAGGGGGACCTGCAGCAGGGGTCTTCTTGAGCATGGGGCAGTTGGGGTCATTGGCATAGTGCCCTGTTTGGTTACAACGGTAGCAGGCTGTAGCTATTCTGGGTCCTGATCTAACCGGAGGGAATCCAGCCTTTGCGTCTGGTAGGGGAGTTACTGGCTGGTTTCTAGGGGGGCTGCGAGGAGGCCCTGTCTGGGGAGCCCGCTGTCTATTCTGATTCCCCCTCCCCTCTGTCGTGGCTTTTCTTGTTCGTTTCGGTTGGAGTCCCCTACTGAGTTGCGTGGGACTCTGGTGTTCACCCAATGATCAGCTTTGACAGCCAACTTCCGGGGGTCGGCCATTTTGCTGTCAAGAAGGTGCTGTCTCAGCTCTACAAAGCAGTTGTCTGATAGATGTTCATAGGCGATGAGGTCCACCAGACCCTCGAAGGTGGTCACTTTGCTGCCCTTGATCCACCCGTCCAAAGCTCTGCTATAGAAATTCACATATTCCACCCATGTGGTGCCGGGTATCTTCTTGCAGTCCCGAAATCTCTGCCTGTACATTTCGGGGGTTAGCCCATAGCGGGTCATGAGGGCGTCTTTCATGTGGGGGTAAGAGTTCACGACGGCGGAGGGTAGATCCAGCAGGGTGTCTCTCCCTTCGCTGAGGAAGCGGCCCCATAGTCCGGCCCCCCAATCCTTCTCAGGTACTCGGTGGGCGGACATGGCGACCTCGTATGCTTTGAACCAC
The DNA here is from genome assembly GCF_964263255.1 of Lissotriton vulgaris. Lineage (NCBI taxonomy): Eukaryota > Metazoa > Chordata > Amphibia > Caudata > Salamandridae > Lissotriton > Lissotriton vulgaris. The sequence goes on along the minus strand of NC_141691.1, from coordinate 763,371,720 downwards.
TGCTGGATATCGTCGTTCTTGTAGTACTCCTTCACCACATCCTTGGGGATGTGCACCTTCGGTTCGACCGGGGGAGCAGGGTCTCTGTTCACTGGGGGTCGGGACTCTTCGTTCCGGGCTTTGATCTCAAGCTCCTTCAGGCTGCGCTCATGCTCGAGCTGGAGCTTCTTCCCCTCGTGCTCCCGCTGGAGCTTCTTTTCTTCTAGCTCCCGCTGGAGCTTCTTTTCTTCCAGCTCCCGCTGGAGCTTCTTGTCTTCCAATTCCCCTTGCAGCCGTAACTGCTCGATGGCCAGTTTTTGTTCTGCCAGTTTGAGTTCACCTTCAATTTTAAGTCGGGTCAGCTCCAGCTCGTGGCTCCGGTTGCGTTCCCGGTCTACCAGTTCTTCCACCGACAGACCTCTCTCTGTGTGGGCAGCTCGTGGTAGGGAGTCGGCTCCCTCATCCCTTGGGCCATCAGTTTCGGTCGGCGGCTCCTCCTCTCCACTGTTTCCTTCAGTCGTGGGGAGAGGGGCCCCGGCTTCTACCCTTCTACCCGTCAGGGCCTTCTGGAAGTCGTCTTTTGTGCTCAATCCAGTGGTAGCGATGCGGAAATCTTTACAGAATGTTTCAATTCTTTGTGGGTGTAATCTTCCAGCTTTTCCTTCTGAAATGTGGTCTTCTCGCTGGTTCCGGTGATACTCACGGTTGGTCTTGTTCGGGTGGTGTGTCAGTCACTTTACTGTACAATTTTAGGCGTAGGCTCTTATCCCGTCGCTTGCCACCAATGTTAGAAGGGGCGGCCCCAGAGGTCGGGTTAGGTCTACCCAACTCCTCTGTGACCCACCTCTCCCACCAATATTGCCGAGCCTTATGAGAGACCTTCGCTGGGGAAGACCTCAGGTAGTGATTCGTACACACGAGGACCATACCACACTTATGAACAGACACAACACCGAGGGGTGAGTTAGGAGCTTCTTTATAAACACGAAGAAAGCAATATCCCACTTGTGTACAATGATCAAAGGATCGCAGAGAATCTCAAGTCTTTTAGGGATAGGGGTAGCGGGACAGTCTTAGGGTCGTAACCCAGCACGTGGCATACCCTGCTCACAGCTCTCAATCCTCGAGCCGGGGGGGATACGGGAGATGGTAAATGCACTGAGGACCCTACTCACTTGAGGGTAGTCTCTTTGGGATGATGACTTCGACAGCCCAGCCGGACTAGAATGTTCCTCGAGCCGCGTCAGTGTCAGCAGGGCTCGCTCTGTAGGAGGTTGAGGGGGAGCCGCGACCACGTCAGCAGGGCTCCGAGTTCCGTAGATGTCTTCAAGATTCAAGCTTCGAGCCGCGACGAGGTCGGCAGGGCTCCGATGGTTCCGTTCCAAGAACGAGCCGCAACAGCGTCAGCAGGGCTCAAGAGTTCACGAGGTTCAGTTCAGCCGTGATCAGATCAGCAGGGCTTCCTTGTCCAAGATACAACTGCCCCCTAGTTCAGGGGCGACCCTTGATATAGTTCAGTGACCCTTTGATGTCCGGACCTTGGCAGGCAGGGGTCCGAGGCTGTGGGGGCGGTCCGGGGGCGAGGTCCCGCGGTTGGTTCTTTGATCCCTTTGAGGATGCGTCCAGGAATTCCCAGATGCCCAGCAGGTCTGGAGCCAGCACTTGGGGAGGCCAGAGGTGATATCGAAACTGGCCCTCAGGGGGGAGACCAGAGGTGTGAGAGAAACCGGTCTCTCAGGGGAGGCCGAAGGTGCCATCGAAACGCCTCGCCCTCTCTCACTAGGGTAGCCCTCACCCTCCCAATGGGGGCTGGCGCGTCTGGAGCCTACGCTACGCTGGGGCAGGGGTCAGGTTAGGCCCACGGCATCAGGGATCTTGGGAAGGGAAAATGGCTGCCGACGGGCCTATGGGGCCTTGGGGGTCTGGGGCGTGCGGGCTGGAAGGGTGGCCGGGGGCAGGCCGATACGGACAATGGGCATTGGGTCGGACATGGGTAGGGTAGCTATGGAGTCCCTATGTACAGAGCTGAGCTAATGGGGAGCTGATTCGCGGGGGGAACCACGCCACGAGGCCGGGTCCAACAATGCTCATACTCCTGTGCTCACTGTGTGTATGTAAAATCAATACAAATATTTTTCAAAAAATAAAATAAATAAATAAAAAATAAATATATGGTTACTGTTAGAACCGGTTGTCTCTAGTTGGCAGAGGTATGCACTTCTGACAAATAGGGACACACCATTTCTAGTCAGGGTAAGGGGATCACACCCTTTGATAACCCCTGCTCACCCCCTTGGTAGCTTGGCAGAGCAGACAGGCTTATCTCAGAGGCTGTGTGTTAAGCATTTATGACCACATACAGTAATACAGTGAATACACTACAAATGGACACGACACAGTAGTATTATAAAAATAAGGATTTTTATATAAGGCTTAGCACAAGACCAAATAACAACAAAAATAAACCACAATCTTAATAAATACTCTTGGAAGGAAAAATAATAGTTCAAGTGTAGTTTCTTCTTAGCACAGAGTCTTTAGTATCAAAAGCAACTCTTCTTCTTTAAAACACAGTTCTTGGCAACAATGTAACCCACACGGGAGTCACACGACGTCGAGGCAAAGTTAATCCAAAGTGTTCGGCGTCGACCGCGAGGAGTGCTACGTCGAGCCCGGAGTCGCACAGACCCCCACAATACAGTACCTTGGAAAAGCGAAGCACACGATGATCAGCGGCGTTGCGATGTCCGGCGTTGCGTCTTCGGCGTCGATCCAGCCTCGGAGTCTGGGCGACCTGCAGCGGTGTCAACAGATGTCAGGCAGGAACAGCGCTCACGAGGTGAAGCAGGGTACGGCGTCGTCGTCGATGTCGATGATGATGTTGCAAAAGTGAGCAGCGCTGAAGGCGTCGAGAGGGCACGAAGTCGATGCGATCAGCAGCGGTGCAGACACGAGGTCACTTGGAGCTGGAGCCGAACTCCCTACTTACTGGCGTTGCTGCTGGCGTCGATCGGGCCCGGCGGCCGGCGTCGAGGAAGCGGGACACTGGAGCCATTACTCACGATGTCGAGCTGGATTCGGCGACGTCCATCGGTGTCGAGATTGCTGGTTTCTTTCAGAGGTGCTGGATTCTCAAGTTCCAGCAACAAGCACTTTTAGCAGATGAAGTCCTTTAGTCCTGTGACTTCAACAGGAGGCTGGCACTCTTCTAGCCCTTGGAGATTTTCTTTAGCAAAGCTTGAGAGTACACACTCAGTTCCTCTCTCAAGGTTCCTTGGCAAAAATAAAGAAGCACTGCAGGATTCCCCCAACAAACAGCACACTGGCAGAAAGGGTAGGCAAGTCCTTGGATCAGCAGGCTTCTTGTCCTTTATTCAGGTTTCCTTGTCAGAAGTGATCTAAACTCTTGGTTCAGGGGTCCTTCTCTTATACCCCTTTTTGGCTTTGATCCCTTTGTCCATGCAGGGGAATTTCCCCACATCCTGGGTCTGTTGTGGGTGTAGCCAGGCAGAGGCACCTGGCCTATTCACTGAGCAGGGCTGGGTCCTCAGACGCCCAACAGGAGGTGGAGCCAGCATTGTCACTGGCAGGAGCAGAGCTATCGGCCTCCTGGTAGGAGGTGTGGCCAGGATCGTCCATGGCAGGCACGAGTCAAGTCAAGTCAAGTCATAAAATTTGTATAGCGCACTACATACCCAGAGGGTTTCAAGGCGCTTAGGAAGGGGGGGAGGATTATTTGTCAAATATCCACGTTTTAAGCTGCTTTCTGAACGCTAGGTGGTTCTGGGTGAGGCGAAGGTAAGCGGGAAGTGAGTTCCATGTTTTAGCAGCCAGGTATGAAAAGGATCTGCCTCCCATGGTGGTCTTGTTGATGCGAGGTACAGTGGCGAAGGCTTGGCTGGAAGAACGTAGTTGGCGGGAGGGGGTGTAGAAGGACAGTCGAGAGTTGAGGCAATCTGGTCCGATGTCGTAGAGTGATTTGTGTGCGTGGGTAAGCAGTCGGAAAGTGATCCTCTTATTGACGGGTAGCCAGTGGAGGTCTTTAAGGTGACCAGAGATGTGTTTGTTGCGTGGGATGTCTAATATGAGCCTGGCTGAGGCGTTTTGGATTCGTTGGAGTTTCTTCTGGAGTTTAGCGGTGGTACCTGCGTAGAGGGTGTTTCCGTAGTCCAGTCGGCTCGTGACCAGAGCGTGGGTGACTGTTTTCCTTGTTTCGGAGGGGATCCAGCGAAATGTTTTTCTGAGCATGCGAAGAATGTTGAAGCAGGAAGAGGATACGGCGCTGATTTGTCTGTTCATTGAGAGTGAAGAATCCAGGATGATGCCAAGGTTCCGTGCGTGGTCTGTCGGGATGGGTGCTTTTCCGAGGGCTTCCGGCCACCAGGAGTCGTCCCAGGCAGAGGGGGATGTACCTAAGATGAGGACTTCTGTTTTGTCTGAGTTCAGTTTCAGACGGCTTTGTTTCATCCATTCGGCGACTTCTTTCATTCCTTCGTGTAGGTTAGTTTTGGCGGTGCCGGGGTCCTTGGTGAGAGAAAGGATCAGTTGAGTGTCATCCGCGTAAGAGATAATGTTGAGGTTGTGTTGGCGGGCGATGGCCGCGAGGGGGCTCATGTATACGTTGAAGAGGGTGGGACTGAGTGAGGATCCTTGAGGTACGCCGCAGATGACTTCAGAGGCCTCGGACTTGAATGGAGGAAGGCGGACTCTCTGGGTTCTTCCGGTGAGGAACGAGGTGATCCATTCAAGTGCTTTTCCTTGGATTCCGATGTTATTGAGGCGTTGTAGAAGGGTGCTGTGGCAGACTGTGTCGAATGCTGCAGAGAGGTCGAGGAGGATGAGGGCGACTGTGTCTCCATTGTCCAGTAGAGTTCGAATGTCGTCTGTTGCTGCGATGAGGGCGGTCTCAGTGCTGTGTTTTGCTCGGAAGCCAGATTGTGAGGGGTCGAGGGATTTGTTGGCTTCGAGGAAGGCGGCGAGCTGGTTGTTGACGGCTTTCTCGATGACTTTGGCCGGGAAAGGAAGAAGTGAGATGGGGCGGTAGTTTTTGAGTTCGGTGGGGTCCGCTGTTGGTTTTTTCAGAAGGGCGGTGAGTTCAGCGTGTTTCCAGTCTTCTGGGAAGGTAGCGGAGTTGAAGGAGCAGTTGATGACGTCTCGGAGGTGCGGTGCTATGGCGGAGTCTGCTTTGTTAAAGATGTGGTGAGGGCATGGGTTTGTGGGGGATCCAGAATGGATGGAATTCATCAGGCGGATGGTTTCCTCAGTGGAGATTGGGTTCCAGGCGTTAAGGGTGTTTACGGGGGGAGGATGGTCAGCAGATGGTAGGGTGGGTTGGTTTCCGGGTTGGTTGTCGAAGCTGTTGTGGATGTCTGCAATCTTGTTGTGGAAAAAAGAGGCTAGGGAGTCGCAGAGGGTTTGAGAGGGGGTGATGTCGTTGGAGTTGGCCGAGGGGTTGGAAAATTCCTTGACGATGTTGAAAAGTTCCTTGCTGTTGTGGGCGTTGTTGTCAAGTCGATCCTTGAATGCTATTTTCTTGGCTTTTCGGATCAGTTGGTGGTGAGTGCGGGTGGCGCTTTTGAATGCGTCCTTGGTGCTGGTGGATGGGTCTTCTTTCCAGGCCTTTTCAAGGGAGCGGCAGAGTTTCTTGGATTTCTTAAGATCATCGTTGAACCATGAGGCCTTCTTTCTGCCAGGTTTGCTTTGACGTTTTTTCAGTGGTGCTAAGGTGTCGGCGGTGTTGGATAGCCATAGGGTGAGGTTGGCGGCGGCTTCGTTGGCGTTAGAAGAGAGGGCTGGGGAGTTTCGAAGGAGCGATGCGGAGATTTGGTCCGTGGTGATTTTGTTCCAGTTTCTTTGCAGGGTAGGTTGGAGGTGGATGTTGGGTTTTGGTTTGTTGTAGGTGAAGTGAACGCAGCTGTGGTCAGTCCAGAGGAGGTCCGTGGTGTGGCTGAAGGAGACATGATTGCTGGATGTGAAGATGGGGTCGAGTGTGTGACCTGCGATGTGGGTGGGGGAAGTGACTAGTTGTTTAAGTCCGAGGTTGCCGAGGTTGTCCACGAGGGTGGCGGTGTTGCGGTCATTGATCCTTTCAAGGTGAAAGTTGAGGTCTCCCAGAAGGATGTATTCTTTGGAGGGGAGCACGTGAGGAGTGATGAAGTCTGTGATGTCTTCACTGAATTTTGCGCGGGGTCCTGGTGGTCTGTAGAGGAGAGTGCCTCTGAGTGTGGTTTTGGGGTCGATTTGGATCTGGAAGTGAAGGTGTTCGGAGCTGACGAGGTTGGCGTCAGAGCTGGTTGAGATGCGGATTGATTTCTTATGGACGATAGCGAGTCCTCCTCCTGTGTGGCTGGTACGGTCTTTGCGAGTAATCTTATAGTCTTCAGGGATGGCAATGGTGATGTCTGGTGCGGAGGAAGCGTTCATCCATGTTTCCGTAAGGAAGGCGATGTCCGGAGACATGGTGTCTAGTAGATTCCATAGGTCAATGGCGTGTCTGTGGACCGAGCGGGTGTTGAGAAGGATGCATTGTAGGTGGTTGGGGTCGGGAATCTGTGGTGTGGTCGTAGCGGAGATGTTGTCGGTGCCGCTGAATTTGCAGGAGTAGCAGGAGAAAGGTCCATGGGTGCGTCCAGGAGCGGCTTGGACGCAGTTGGGGGAACGGCCGGGGTTGAGGGCTAGGAGGGTGGCGGCATCGTAGGTAATGCGGGAAGGCTGGGAGACGTGAGGGGCAGGGGGTGTGGCGATGGGCGCGGTCCAGGCGCGGACGGGCGTAGACGGGCTTACCTTTGGCGCACCTTCGGCGTGTCCGTAGCGCGTGGACGTTGCGCGTGGAGGCATTGGCCATAAATGGATGGTGGAGGGGGCGGAGCGTGGGAGGGTCAGCAGCTGGGAGGCGGTAGCGGGGAGGAGGGGCGGGCCAGGGGACACACAACAAGATGGAGGGTCACAGGGCACCGGGGGCTAAAGGCTAAATTTATTAAACACACACAGCGCGAGGCTGAATTAAATAAAGAAATGCAGCGCGAGGCGGAATTAGTGAAATAAATGCAGGTAGGGAGCACTCTGTTCGTGGGTGGGAGGGTCAGCAGCTGGGAGGCGGTAGCAGGGAGGAGGGGCGGGCCAGGGGACACACAACAAGATGGAGGGTCACAGGGCACCGGGGGCTAAAGGCTAAATTTATTAAACACACACAGCGCGAGGCTGAATTAAATAAAGAAATGCAGCGCGAGGCGGAATTAGTGAAATAAATGCAGGTAGGGAGCACTCTGTTCGTGGGTGGGAGGGTCAGCAGCTGGGAGGCGGTAGCAGGGAGGAGGGGCGGGCCAGGGGACACACAACAAGATGGAGGGTCACAGGGCACCGGGGGCTAAAGGCTAAATTTATTAAACACACACAGCGCGAGGCTGAATTAAATAAAGAAATGCAGCGCGAGGCGGAATTAGTGAAATAAATGCAGGTAGGGAGCACTCTGTTCGTGGGTGGGAGGGTCAGCAGCTGGGAGGCGGTAGCAGGGAGGAGGGGCGGGCCGGGGACACACAACAAGATGGAGGGTCACAGGGCACCGGGGGCTAAAGGCTAAATTTATTAAACACACACAGCGCGAGGCTGAATTAAATAAAGAAATGCAGCGCGAGGCGGAATTAATGAAATTAACACAGCGCGAGGCAAAATAAAATAAATAAACACAGCGCGAGGCAAAAATTAAAGAAATAAACACAGCCCGAGTCAAAATTAAGTAAATATGCAGTTACAGCTATGTATCACTCATCCCACACTGACTCATTCAGACCTCTGGAGCCACCCAGCTCCTGTCACACACACACACCAAACCAGCAGAAACCAGAAATAGTTAGACAAGAAAATAGCCACTTTCTAAAAGTGCTATTTTCAAACCCAGAGTCCAAAAACCATCCAAACAAACGGATGCGTGATTAAACCCCGAGTTCAGGGATACCAAACTCGACATTGCACCCTGCTCCCCGAGCCAGCCAGGATTATAGCATTAATAATCCTGGCAGCCCATTCTAACTAATGGAGAGCAGGTTACCTCGCAATAGTGAAACACGAATATGGCTGTAATTCACTATTAGGACATGCCAACTTGGTCAGGCCTGTCCTACCTTATACTTACAATGCACCCTGCCCGTGGGCCTACCATAGGGGTGACTAACATGAAGTTAAGGGAAGGTTCAGGGACTGGCAAGTAGGTGTACTTGCGCAGTCAGCGTGACAGTACCAGACTGCACGTAGGTCTAGCAATGGCAGACCTGTAGACATACTTTAACTATGCCGCTTTTGTGGGTGGCACAACATCTGCTGCAGGCCCACGAGCAGCATTTGTATTTACAAGCCCTGGCACTCCTGGTGCACTAGACTAGGGACTGACAGTAAACCAAGTAAGCCAAACATGGAATTCAATCAGTACAGTAATTTCACCTAGGGAGCACTTGCACTGTGGCACTGATCAGCAGTGGCACAGTGCCCAAAGCAATATACCAGCAAAAATATCGTAAACAGAGGAGGCGAACAGAAAAAAATGGAGGAGAGACTCAAGCCAATGATGTCAGGTCTAACAGTTACACAGGGAGGCGCAACATTTTAAAGAAAAGTTATGTCAGAAAACATGGCTGTTGACCTTTTAGAGTCGATAGTGCAACAACACTGAGGGAAAGAAGAAAATCAGGTAAATCCCTTGAGGTAGCAATCTGACAAAAAACACACAGAATGTAGGAATGGCCAATTAAGCTGTTCGGCTAGGAGCTGCGCCAGAAAACAGCAGCATATTGTTCTGTACTGTACAGGAAGTTATATAGCGCAAATCACCGAGCGGTTTCTAAGCGCTTGCTTAGGGAACCCGTCCTGGTATTCCCCTGTGAGACAACCCCGGCAGGGTATCCGCAAGGTGAAAGCCAGGCATCCCGCAGCGAGGGGCCGTTGTGGAGATTAAGCATGCTATTGCCCAGAGTCGCAGAGTGTGAACCCGTGAATCGAGTAGGCACCGGAACGAGAATTGTCGAGTCCATGGACATTTTAGGACTCAAGACCCCGCCAAGCCTGGAATTGAACCCTGGTCCCGGGCTGACCTCTGCTTCCAGGTCTGCCTCCTCTAACCAGTGAGCCACACTTCTCCACAAAAGATTGTTCTTCTTTTAAGCATACATAAAGTCCTTCATTTACGTTGTATTCCATGTTGTGCGATTAAAATGGCACAAAACTGTGCCCAATGCACGTGGCATTATAAAGGAAATGGATTTCATTCTCAACGCCAGCATCCGATGCAAAAAGAGATAATGTTAGAAAGGGGATCTTAGAATTGGTCGAGTGAAGTCGAGAGGCCTCCTGGTGAGGTTCCTCCCCTAGGATCGTACAGATGAGTAATAACTCCACTACAGATGGACACCACACAAGGATAGATTCTTAACGTTTTTATGAACAATTAGGGCAGGTAATCGTAAGGGTACAGGTTCAACCGGACCAAGGGGTCCTCTCGGGTTTAGTCACTGAGGGAAGGGTGTAGCGGGACAGTCTTGGTACCAGCCTGGTACAGGGATACCCTTCGCTCAGCTCTCAATCCTCGAGCCGGGGAGGGTTCCTCCAGGTCGGGCCGCTGCAGCGCCAGCAGGGCTCCAAAGGTGGTTTCAACGAAGATGGGCCGCGGTAGCGCCAGCAGGGCTCCGCAAGATCGTTTCAACGAAGATGGGCCGCGGCAGCGCCAGCAGGGCTCCAAAGGTGGTTTCAACGAAGATGGGCCGTGGCAGCGCCAGCAGGGCTCCAGAAGGTGGTCTCAACGAAGATGGGCCGCGGCAGCGCCAGCAGGGCTCCAGAAGGTGGTTTCAACGAAGATGGGCCGCGGCAGCGCCAGCAGGGCTCCAGAAGATGGTTTTAACAAAGATGGGCCGCGGCAGCACCAGCCGGGCTCCTGAAGGTGGTCTCAACGAAGATGGGCCGCGGCAGCGCCAGCAGGGCTCCAAAACGGGAGTTACGGGTTTCACGTGGATTAGTTTGTCTCGGGGTCTCTCAACTCCAGGATACAACTGCCGACCTGCTCCAGGGCTGCCCCAGATATAGGTCTGGTGTTCTTTGATGTCCGGACCCTCGCACCTGGGGGGTCGGAGGGGCCGGGATGAGTGTCCAGACACCCAGCAGGGGGGCGGAGCCAGCGCCCAGGGAGGCCGGAGGCGATCGAAACCAGGCGTCGCTGGACGGCTGGAGGACCATTGAAACCCTTCTCCTCATTGTTCCGTCAAGTGGCCGCTTTACCACCTGGTTGGAACTTGGTGCCTCGATGTTGGGGCTTCGCTGGGCCCGCGGCCGGGGTCGGGCCGAGGCCACGGGCCTGGTCGTGGAGGATCCAAGATGGAGTCGGGGTATGAGGTGGTGGTTGGGGATAGGGGCCGGACCCGCAGAGTGGGGCGAGTAGGGGTTGCCGAGTTCTAGAGAGGGGGAGAGCCGGCGGTCGCCCGGAGGGCGGCTCTCCTGAATGTTGGAGGGTGACGCCCTCGGCCGGAGGACAGGCGTTGATGTCGTCCCAGGCCCGTCATGCGGGAGGAGTGGGACCATGCCACGAGGCCGGGTCCAACACACGTCCCCCCAGCTGAAGTCAGGGAGAGTCACCCATCCTCTTGGGTACTCTCCTCGTCGAGGCGGAAGAAGCAGGAAAGGCCGTCTGCGTTGGCGTGGTCGCCGCCAGGGCGATGCTCCACTGTGAAGTCCATCCCTTGTAGGGAGATGGACCAGCGCAGCAACTTCGGGTTCTCCCCTCGCATCTGCATCAGCCACCGCAGGGGTCGGTGATCAGTTTGCACCCGGAAGTGGGTGCCGAAGAGATAGGGTCTGAGTTTCTTGAGGGCCCACTCCACGGCAAAGGCCTCCCGCTCAATGGTGCTCCAACGTTGTTCTCGGGCTAGCAGCCGTCGGCTAATGAAGGCCACCGGTTGATCAATTCCTTCGGCGTTGGCTTGGGAGAGAACTGCTCCGACACCGTGATCGGAGGCATCCGTTTGGACTATGAATTCCCGGCTGTAATCGGGGGCCTGGAGCACGGGAGCGGTGCACATCGCTGTCTTTACGGTCTCGAAGGCGGTCTGACACTCGGGGGTCCAGTGCACCTTCTGTGGCTGTCTCTTGGAAGTGAGTTCCGTGAGGGGGCTCACAATACTGCCATAGTCCTTTATGAAGCGCCGGTAATACCCAGTGAGCCCCAGGAAGGCTCGGACTTCTGTCTGGGTGACCGGGGGTTCCCAGGCCAGGATGGCGTCGATCTTGGTTTGGAGGGGGGCCACCTGGCTGCTCCCCACTTGGTGCCCCAGGTAGGTCACGGAACCTTGGCCGATCTGGCATTTGCTTGCTTTTATGGTCAATCCGGCCCGGCGGAGGGTTGCCAAGACTTCCCGGAGGTGTTGGAGGTGTTCAGCCCAGTGGAGGCTGTACACCGCAATATCGTCCAGATAGGCGGCGCTGAGATCCTGGAGCCCCGCCAGCACCTTATTCACCAGTCTCTGGAACGTGGCGGGGGCGTTTTTCATCCCGAAGGCCATCACCCTGAAGTGGTAGTGGCCATCGGAGGTGGAGAAAGCGGATCGCTCCTGGGCGCCTGGTGTGAGTCCGATCTGCCAGTAGCCGGAGGTCAGGTCGAAGGTGCTCAAGTAGCGGGCCGCCCCCAGGTGGTCGATCAGTTCATCAGCCCGGGGGATGGGGTGAGCGTCTGTCCGGGTGACGGCGTTCAGCCCCCGGTAGTCCACACAAAACCTGAGTTCGGGGGCAGTGCCAGGGGCGGCGGCCTTGGGGACCAGGACGACAGGGCTGGCCCATGGACTGTCGAAGGGCTCGACCACCCCCAGAGCCAGCATTTTGTACACTTCAGACTGAATGCAGGTCCGAACTCGGTCAGGAACTCGGTAGGCCCGGTGTCGCACAGGCTGGCTATCCCCGGTGTCGACGTCGTGGACGCACCACGGGGTGACTCCGGGGGTAAGAGAAAATAAATTGGCAAATTCTTCCAATAGCTCTTGGCAATCTCTGCGTTGTTCTGGGGTCAGGGTGGAGGAAAGGTTGACTCCTTCCATGGAGCCGTCCTTTTCGAGGGCGTTCAGGAGGTCTGGTAGGGGTTCGGAGTCGTCTTCAGCTCCATTGTCGGTAGCCATCAGGAGGCTAAGTTCTGATTGGACAAAGTGCGGTTTGAGTCTGTTGGCGTGGAGGACTCTGTGGGGGTTCCTAGGGGACTCCATGTCCACCAGGTAGGTGACGGGGCTCTTGCGTTCCACCACCTTGAAGGGCCCAGTCCACTTGTCATGGAGGGCACACGGTTCGACCGGGGACATGACCCAGACCTGTTGGCCGGGCTCGAATTCAATAGAAGAGGCGTTTTGATCATACCAGCATTTCATGTCTTCTTGGCTGGCTTCGAGGTTTGTCTTGGCAAGTTCCCAGAACCGCCGAGTCTGGTTCCGGAGGGTCAGGAGGTACCGGTATACGTCGGGAAGAGCATCTTGGGCGGTCACCTCCCAGCCTTCTTTGACCAGGCTTAGGGGACCCCGGATGGGGTGCCCGTACAATAGTTCGAAGGGGCTGAATCCCAGGGACTTCTGAGGGACCTCCCGATAGGCGAAGAGGAGGCAGGGCAGCAACACGTCCCACTGGCGTCGTAAGGGCTCCTCCAGGCCCATGATCATCCCCTTGAGGGTTCGATTGAAACGTTCCACCAGTCTGTTCCCTTGGGGATGTTAGGGGGTCGTAAATTTATACGTGACCCCGCATTGCTGCCACAGCGACTTTATGTAGCGTGAAATGAAGTTCGTACCCCGGTCACTGACTACCTCTCGGGGGAAGCCCACCCGGGAGAAGATCCCCATCAGCGCCCGGCCCACCACGGGAGCCGTCACGGTTCGGAGAGGGATGGCTTCGGGATAACGGGTGGCATGGTCCACCAGGACGAGGATGAAACGGTGACCTTGGGAGGTTCGGGGCTCCAGGGGCCCCACGATGTTGATCCCCACCCGCTCGAAGGGAGTGTTGACGACTGGGAAAGGTTGCAGGGGGGCCTTGAGCTTTCCGCCGCTCTTCCCGCTGGCTTGGCAGGTGGGGAAAGTCCGGCAGTGATTGATCACATCATTCCTCATCTTGGGCCAGTAGAAATGGGTCACCAGGCGGTTGTATGTCTTGTCCTGCCCCAGGTGCCCCCGAGGGGCACATCATGCACCAGATGTAGGAGAAAGTCTCTGAACCGGAGGGGAACCACCAGCACCTGGCTGGCCCCCAGCTCGGCAATCTTCTGCTCACTGTAGAGGAGCTCGTTGTCCCAATAGACCCAGTGGGCCCCCGAGGCATCCCCGGTGCTCTGAGCTGCGGCTTGCTGTCGGATCCCCTCGAGGGAGGGACACGTTTTCTGCTCCTGACGGAACTGTTCTCGTGTGGGGCCACCTTCTTGGGGCCATTGGGCCAGTTCCGGGAGGTCGCTGAGTGGGGCAATTTCTTCACAGTTGGGCCCCGGTGGACCGGGTTCAGGGTCAGTGTCTTCGGAGACGACGGGCGGTGGAGGCTCGGGCCATTCTGGTTCTTCGGTTGAGGCGATGGCTCGGGCGGCCATGGATCGGGTTGTCACACAGGCCCACTCGGGGAGGCCTAGCATCCCCAGATGCTCTCTCCGCTCGACGTCGGCCCAGGGGGAACTCTCGAGGTCGTTTCCGAGGAGGCAGTCTACGGGGGCATCGTCTCGGACGGTCACTTTCAGCATGCCCGACACTCCCCCCCATTCAAAGGGGACACGGGCCATCTGGCACAGACTCTCGGAATTATCCACTGACCATACTGGGCACAGTACATTGAGCAAGATTTGATCCGGGGTCACCAGGTGGCAGCGGACGGCCGTCAGGCTGGCTCCCGTATCGCGGAGGGCTTCGGCCCGGTGTCCATTGATGGTGACCCACTGGCTGTACTTCAGAGTGTTGGCCGGTATTGGGGCCCGGGGGACCATGTCTCTTTCGCCCAGACATACCAGGGACATGGCTGCGGGCTCCCACTCGGTCTGGTCTTGGCCAAAGTCTTCCTTTTCACCCTGCTCCTCCCCCAGGGAGGCGGCGACGATCTGGCGGTTTTGCGGACCGGTGGTGTTGGATGGCTGTTTTCTGGGACAGTTGGGGTCATTGGCATAGTGACCGGGTCGCTGGCATTTGTGGCAGATAAGGTTCGAGCGGGGCCCCGGCTGTGCCGGGGGGGCTCCCCTTCCAAACAGGGGAGGTGAGGTGTTGGTGGGGGGCACCGGGGCGGTGTCCCTGCCCCGGCCTTGGCCTCCTCCTCCGCCTCGCTGATGGTGGGATCGCTGGTGAGCTCTGCCCTGGTCTCCCATCAAGTTCCGGGGAACCCGGGTGCTTTCCTATCGATCGGCTTCGATGGCGAGTTTCCGTGGCTCGGTCAGTTTGCTGTCGAGGAGATGCTGCCTGAGTTCGACAAAACAGTTGTTGGAGAGGTGCTCCCATACAATGAGGTTGAACAGCTGCTCGTAGGTGGTGACCTGGCTGCCTTTGATCCACCCCTCTAAGGCTCTACTATAAAAGTTCACATACTCCACCCAGGTGGTACCGGGGATCCTCTTGCAGTCTCGGAATCACTGCCGGTATATCTCGGGGGTGAGCCCATAGCGAGTAAGGAGAGCGGCTTTCATGTGTTCGTACGAGGTCATCTCGGCATCGGGGAGCTGTAGCAGGGCGTCTCTTCCCTCATTGATGAACCTCCCCCACAACCCGGCACCCCAGTCTTTTTGCGGTACGCGGTGCGAGGTCATGGCTACCACGTAGGCCTTAAACCATTGCTGGATGTCGTCGTTTTTATAGTACTTTCTGACGACATCTTTGGGGATGTGGACCTTTGTGTCTGCAGGAGGAGGGGTGCTCCGGCTCCCGGAGGCACCGGTGTCCCCGTGTTTAGCCTTAATTTCTAGTTCCTTTAACCCGCGCTCATGCTCGTACGCGAGATTTTTTTCTTCCAAATCCCTCTGCCTTCTTTTCTTTTCCAGGTCTCCCTGTAGCCGTAGTTGTTCAAGGGCTATCTTTTTTTCAGCCAGTTGTAGTTCTCCATCTAAGCGGAGTCTAGTCAGCTCCAATTCGTGGAGCCGGCTCCTCTCTCGTTCTCGGGCATCCTCGTGGGAGAGGCCGTGTTTCTTTCCTCCACTGGGGTTGGGATGTTCTCTGGGTGCACATCGGGGATCGTGATGATTTCGTTCTGGGGTGGCGTCTCTCCTGTCTCCACCCATGTTTGCAGGGCCTGTTTGAGATCGTCTTTGGTGCTTAGTCCAGTGGTAGCGATGCCCAGGTCCTTGCAGAATTGCTTCAATTCTTTGTGGCTGTAATCTTCTAACCGTTCCATCTGGAACTCTGAGGTCGGTCTGGTTTCCTTGGTAGTCATGGTCGTAGTTTGTTTCCGTTAGTAGTGGGCGAGTTACTCTCTGTACGATCTGCGTCGGCTCGGATCCCACCGCCTGCCACCAATGTTAGAAAGGGGATCTTAGAATTGGTCGAGCGTAGTCGAGAGGCCTCCTGGCGAGGGTCCTCCCCTAGGATCCTACAGACGAGTAATCACTCCACTACAGATGGACACCACACAAGGATAGATTCTTAACGTTTTTATGAACAATTAAGGCAGGTAATCGTAACGGTACAGGTTCAACCGGACCAAGGGGTCCTCTCGGATTTAGTCACTGAGGGAAGGGGGTAGTGGGACAGTCTTGGTACCAGCCTGGTACGGGGATACCCTTCGCTCAGCTCTCAATCCTCGAGCCGGGGAGGGTTCCTCCAGGTCGGGCCGCTGCAGCGCCAGCAGGGCTCCAAAGGTGGTTTAAACGAAGATGGGCCGCGGCAGCGCCAACAGGGCTCCGGAAGATGGCTTCAACGAAGATGGGCCGCGGCAGCGCCAGCAGGGCTCCAAAGGTGGTTTCAATGAAGATGGGTCGCGGCAGCGCCAGCAGGGCTCCAGAAGGTGGTCTCAACGAAGATGGGCCGCGGCAGCGCCAGCAGGGCTCCAGAAGGTGGTTTCAAAGAAGATAGGCCGCGGCAGCGCCAGCAGGGCTCCAGAAGATGGTTTCAATGGAGATGGGCCGCCGCAGCGCCAGCAGGGCTCCAGAAGGTGGTCTCAACGAAGATGGGCCGCGGCAGCGCCAGCAGGGCTCCAAAACGGGGGTTACAGGTTTCACATGGATGAGTTTGTCTCGGGGTCTCTCAACTCCAGGATACAACTGCCGACCTGCTCCAGGGCTGCCCCAGATATAGGTCTGGTGTTCTTTGATGTCCGGACCCTCGCACCTGGGGGGTCGGAGGGGCTGGGATGAGTGTCCAGACACCCAGCAGGGGGGCAGAGCCAGCGCCCAGGGAGGCCGGAGGCGATCGAAACCAGGCGTCGCTGGACGGCTGGAGGACCATCGAAACCCTTCTCCTCATTGTTCCGTCAAGTGGCCGCTTTACTACCTGGTTGGAACTTGGTGCCTCGATGTCGGGGCTTTGCTGGGCCCGCGGCCGGGGTCGGGCCAAGGCCATGGGGCCTGGTCGTAGAGGATCCAAGATGGAGTCGGGGTCTGAGGTGGTGGTCCGGGATAGGGGCCGGACCCGCAGAGTGGGGTGAGTAGGGGTTGCCGACTTCTAGAGAGGGGGAGAGACGGCGGTCGCCCGGAGGGCGGCTCTCGTGAAGGTTGGAGGGTGTCGCCCTCGGCCGGAGGACAGGGGTTGATGTCGTCCCAGGCCCGTCATGTGGGAGGAGTGGGACCACGCCACGAGGCCGGGTCCAACAATACCTATTTGGTACTATCCTTGTATTGATGGTACATACCAGAATGCTGGAGAGCAGGATTAAAGCAAGCACATGGCTACACAAAATCTTGTTCCATAATTGTAAACGACAGGCGCCCAGACACAGAATAACTATGTTCATCATGACGTTGCTTCATCAAATACTAGGTGGTTTGTAGTGACTTTATGACAGCATGTAGGCGAGGTCCACCCAGGTCATTTGCCTCAAGTTTTGAACTACAAAACGAGCAGATTGTGTGGCCATTTAATTATTAGGTGGAAAGGTGTGCATCTGTGTGCACTGATATAAATATATATTCCTACTTTTTCCATATTCTTCGTTGACATAGGTGGTAAATGTAAATTAACGCAGTGCCATAAACTTTAGGCGTTTTACGCGTAATCGCCAGTGAGCTTAATACGCACATCCGCTTTATACATTCAGGATTCATGGAAAACAGTCACTGCACATTGTTTCCTCAAAAGGTGCAGCCGAATTGACACTAAATTGTTACAGCCCTAACAGAAATGTTTCAAATTGAGCCTAGGCGAAATTTCAATTACGCTGGTGTGATTTATAGCATTCCCGTCATTTTGTTATAATTTTTCAGTACGAAATTCTGCAATATAATGCCACATGGAATTTCTGCAGAACACCCAGGCTAAAAAAACAAACACTATTGCAGAGCCCCATAAGGGCCATAACAACATGAAAAGACCGGAACAGCTCTTCTTTGCGACACTTGTATTTTATGTGCTTTTTAGTGTGTATTATGTAATTGGCTCAGTTTTGGAAGCAATGACACTGCACTACAAATATTTTCCCGTAAGTACGTATTAAACAAGCATTGGCATAGCCAATAGGTCTCGCCTTTGGGACCTTATAAGTGTTTAGCCATGCAACACTTGATGTTGTTGCGCCAAGGATATTGTGTTGGATAACTAAACACTTATAAGGTCCCAAAGGCGAGACCTATTGGCTATGCCAATGCTTGTTTTTATCGAAGTGAAGTTAAGAAAAGATGCCTCCTTAATGATGCCCGGACAGCCTTTTTTAGCGTGCCCGGGGCCTATTTTATATCCCCATCCAACCCTGGCTGTTCAACCCTCCTTTAGATGCAAAGTAGCACAACTTGGTTGCTCACTGCGTTGCATAAACAGGTAGTAAATCTGCCTCTGAATATATGCACGTTTTGCAGCAGACTTTCAATATACCCAGAAACTTGCATATTTACAGTGCTTTCAGTACCGGGCTGAGACAGTAGCACTATAATTCAAAATTTGCAAACATACGTGACAAGAACTTTCAATTCTATTAAGGAAAAGGATGCGAGGATTATGCTTTCTCATTTCTTTATTAGAAATGCTCAGCAGCCAATTAGAAACATTATGTGGAAACAAAAAACGACTTTACCCATGAACACTAGGGTACCACATGACAGGTCATAGAGTCACCAGTATAAAAGCACACATAGAGAATACCAAATCCTCTTTCTTTGGCGACAACAACAGTTCAAATCGAAAATCGCCAGTCCAATATGAAGAACAGCAAGGAAGTAATCAGCTGCATCAGACATCCACGTAGATATACCAGGATGCTTGCAGCAGTAGAACTGGGAATTGGAGATAATCGTCAGACAGGACGAAACCAGGCAGGATATGAACCTCTATTTAGGATCGGGACCTGAAAAAAGACATAGAACCGTAATACCCAGCTTGGTGCACAGAAGACCAATAAAAAGGGGGGGGGAAACAAGGAACAGTAAGAAAACAAAATATCATATGCAATGAGCAATAAACAATATCAAGGTAATCACATGTAAAATACAGAAAAAATGGGTGGGATAATTCTCGCCTCCTTGTCCTTAATAGAATTGAAAATTCTTGTCACGTATGTTCGCAAATTTTGAATTCTATGTCAGGACAGGAGGCTCTGATTATGCTTCTTCAAAGCTGATCCACCACAACAGAAGCAATATGAGCAATCGGTTTATAGTAAAATGTTTTAAACACAGAATCAGATGACCAGTCAATGGCCTTCATGATGTCAACCAAAGTCACTCCCATTGAAAAGGCTTTAGAGGCCATAGCTCCTCGTGCGGAATGAGCACCGAAAATAGAGACATCAATACCAGCCTCAGACATTAGCCACCTGACCCAACGGGCCAACGTAGCTGGGGTGACAGGACGAAAAGGCTTCGACCCGGAAGCCCAGATAGTACTTCGACCGAGATGGAAGGAAGACTGACTTTTGAGGATTCTCCAGGAAACCCAGAGTCTGCAAGGGTGTGATGGACCAATCCAAGTGCGTCATCAACTTCTGAGGGCAATCTGCCATGATCAGAATGTCGTCCAGATAAATAATTAGACGAACACCCCAGGCTCGCAATGACTCTACAACGGGTCTCAGAAGTTTCATGAAGCACCAAGATGCCGACGAGAGGCCAAACGGTGTATTCAAACCAAGGCCCCTGCCATTGGAACTGCAGGAACCGACGATGAGGACCGTAAATCGGAATTGACAGGTAGGCGTCCTTCAGATCGAGACGGACCATCCAGTCCCCTTCCCGAAGAAGATCCCGCAAAAGATGGATGCCCTCCATCTTGAAGTGGCGATAAACAACGCCTTCGTTGAAGTCTTTGAGATTTAGTACTAAACGGGATCCGCCCCCTTTTTTCTCCACCAGAAACACAGTGCTTACAAAGCCCTGAGGATGACGAGAAGTCTGAATGATGGCTGTGAGAAGTTGGCCTGATATGCAGTGCTCACTATTCTAGTGATCACTATGTATCAGTCCAAACGACCCTTATTGATGATTGGTTGTAAGTCAACCTTATAGACCAGCTATCCTAGTAGCATGGACAAGAGCAGTCTTTAGGCTAAACTCTAGAGGGCGTGTTAAGCCAGCTGGTATACCATCACATATACCCCTTGAACACCAAGTGAAAGGACACCACACAAGTTGTTATGAAAATAAAAGGATATTTATTTATAACACAACAACCCTGGACTCTTTATGAGGACAGGGTGCTAAGCACAATACAAAACTCTTAAAGAAATACTGAAAGTCGCACAATTTACACGAATGCCCGAGGGGCACGAAAAACCATATACTATGGAAGTGGAATGCGAATCACTAGCAGGTAAGTAACAGTTCTCAAGGACTTTAGAATCGCTAGGCCTACAATGCTGAACCCTTAGATTAGAAGCAGGAGGCCTAGAGGCGCCGTGTGCAGAGTGGAAACTCTTACGCGTAATGCGGGACAAAGTCTATGAATACTAGCAAATGCAAAGTTAGTGTTATCGGGCGAACCCGACTAGGTAGGTCAAAAACGAAAGTGGATCTAGACACTTAGAGAGTGGTTCTACGCTGGAGCACCGTGGTACTCGGTTTACCTAGCCCAGGGGCTGCGGCTGCATAGGGTTCAAGTGTCGTCGGGAATCCTCGTTGAAGAACCAGGAGCCTGAAGTGAAAGTTGCTGGCAGGCGGCCAGTGAAGATGTTCCGGGCTGATCCGAGGATGGATCAGTGAAGAAGGATACCTGTAAGCAGAGGGGACCAAGTTCTGAATCACTAGCCAGTGATTAGGTGGGCACCAGGATGGCACCGAACGAGGTCACTTAGCCAGGTGAAGAGGTGACACTGGATTCTGCTGCTGCACGGACCAGGGCGCTGATGTCGACCAGGCTGGAGGTCTGCGAGCTGTCCCACGTCGGATGTCTGATGCTGGCAATGCTGGATCCATTGAAGGAGGCAACAAGCCTTGGCTATGGCAAGCCCACGTGGCGACACAAAATGGCATCTGGAGTGGACCAGGAGGGTCCGAGGAAGTTCCCCTTCAAGAGGAGACAAGGGCCAGTCTAGAGGAGCTAGACCAGCGGTGAAACAAACGTAGGACGTCGTCTGGGGGGTCACTAGCCAACGGGCGAGTGACCGGACAACGTGGCAAGCAACACAGAAGCAAAAGGGCCCCAGGCAGATCTGGTGGATGCTGGGGGGCTGGGCTTCGGTGCTCGTGCTGCTTGGGGTTGGGGCTTCTCTTACCCCTGTGCACCCATTCGAGGGTCCCTCGGCAGTCGTGCTGGGTCAGTGTCGTGCAGGTTCTGATGATAGCCGGTTCCTCTGGTCTCGTCGCACCCAAGGTTCTCAGCTGGGCTGTAGAGGCAGGTAGAGGTCAGAGAGGGCAGGGAGTCCGGGTCTCGTCGTGCTGGTCGGTCTGGTTCCGGAGGGAGGACGTGCAGCAAACCGCAAGATACTTAGTTGGTGCCTGCTGATGCAGGGTGACTACTCCTTAGTCACAAGGGAGAAATCTTGAGAATAAGTCTTGAGTTCCTTTCGTGGAAAGTAGTTTCAGGATTCAAAGATGATCTAATTTGGGAAGGGGGCCCGCTCCTACCTTTATACTAAAGAAAGGGGCTGGCACGCGACTAGGTCCTGCCCATGGGTGGGACCAGGAGGGGGGTGGTTGCACCCCTCTCCCTTGTCCGGACTTTCCCCAGCTCAGGGGCTGGTGTGCACCTGGAACTGGTTCAAACCGGCAGATGCATAGTGAGCACCGGGGTGCCACTTGCAGTCACCTTCCTTCTCAGCCCTGCCTACCTGGGATACACAAAACCCTGTCTGGGATGGTGCTAGCACCGCCCCTGACAGGAAACCCTTTGTCCAAGCTCTCCTCGCTGGAAGGACTCCCAGCAGCAGGAGGTCAGACTTGTGTCTGTGGTGGAGGCATCCATTTTGTGATGCTGAGGCTCGAGTTAACTTTAACCGGGGTTCACAGTTACATACATGTCGTGTCCCTCTAGAAGGGTGGAATGCTAACCCCGTCGCCAGAATTGGCGAGGGGTTAGTATTCCAATTCGTATGACACCTTACTCGACATGTTTTGATAAAGCAATACCAAAGATAGCAAATAACCGCGAGGATTATAATGCACTTAAGAGTATATGGTACGCGTTATCATGGAACAGCTATTAGGTCTTGGTTCCGCAAGCTGCAGACGGGCTCAGCTCATGCCAGAGCACCATCTCACATAATTCCAAGCACTCTGCCTTCAGGATTGTTAAGGCCTGTCATAGGAGTGACTGATAGGAATACATGTGTCCATTTTAGGGTTAGATATAGGAATACTATATATAAAGCAAAGGGTGATTACACCACCTTGCCCCAGCTGTCGTGCAGCCAGTTGTGTCAGATTTGGATGGCCAGCCAGGGGTGGCATAATACATGCTGCAGCCCCTGGTAGGCCTTGGGTACACCTATGCCCTGGGTACAGGGACTGATAAGGTGTCCCAGTACCAATTGGTAAATGCACCTAAGGTACATGGAATCCATTTTACAGAGAGAGCAGTAGGCCTGGGGCCCTGAATAGCAGGGTCCCAGGTCAACTAAGTCGAAAAACCAGCAAAACACCAGGCAAAAAAAGTTGGGGGTAACCATAGTCAGGTATCCACCCTCCTACATAACCCCCCCCCCCCACCCCCCAAAAAGGAGATAAGGCTATCCTTGGCCAGGTAAGCCTATATTGCTTGAGTGGCCATATGAGGTGGTACATGCACTGGCATGGTTACCCCCTGTATCATGGTCCATTAAGCAATCCCTCACCCTAAGGGTATCTGAGGGTCTCCACCATAGGGAATCTCTACCTGGGGTGTGTTTTGGCAAAGCAAAAGGCTGGTGTGGGAATGGAGTACTGAAGTGAGACTCCACTACTGTTAGGCTCAACTTCCTCCAATCACTATCCACCACATATGCCTTTCTTTCCAGTACTAAGTTGCTGTGAGCTCTCAGGGTCAACCTCTGGCTACCTAAAGCTGGAGGCTGAGTCCCTCTGTTTGGCTTACTGGAGGGACAGGTCAGGTTTGGGGTTTTTAGGCCCCAGGTTTGGCTGTGCCCAACAGTGTCCATCTGTGGGAGGTCCCTAACTAAGTTTAAGTGGGGTCCCTCAGGAGTCTGTTTTATTTTCACTTGGCTAGGTCTACTAGCTTCAGTGATCCTAATCTGCTGATTGGGGAGTTCTTTTGGACAGGGGGCCCTTTGGGGTCCACCACTGGCCTCCCTGACCTCTACAGCCCTGGGCTGACTGAGGCAGGGCAGAGAGGGGCAGGTTACCTGCTCCAGACTG
The DNA here is from genome assembly GCF_964263255.1 of Lissotriton vulgaris. Taxonomy (NCBI): domain Eukaryota; kingdom Metazoa; phylum Chordata; class Amphibia; order Caudata; family Salamandridae; genus Lissotriton; species Lissotriton vulgaris. Next base: position 763,348,847 of record NC_141691.1, on the reverse strand, counting down.
GGTCCCACCTTGGAAGGGTCCACTAACATCAGGGGCTCTGCCAGGCTAGGCCTGACTACCTCTGGGGCAGTTCCTTCACAAGGGGTCAGATCAGTTCCCTGAGGAGGCTGATCCTGTAGTGTAGTTCATATTTTCCCAATAGGCCCTGCGCATTGGAATAACATAAACAGTAGTATCGACGTAGAAGTGCGGATCTTCCAGGCCTCCACTGACTATGCTAAACTTAATTGGGGTTGTTACCAACTAGCTCAGAGGTCACTGGAAACTTTCTTGACTGAATAGGAAGTGATCAGCTTCCCTGGTACAGACAAGAAGGGATTCAGTTTTCCAACAACCGTGCAACATGACAACTTTGCTCCCCAGATCAAGAGTCAATCTCTAGGGTCGTGTGAACAATAGACAGTTATTTTACTCAGTCAGTGGTTGTGCAGTTTACTTTCACAATATGTAGAGAATAGAGAGACGGGCGTTGTCAATAAAGGGTAACATTTATTGAACAGTCTTTCTTCTCGTACAAGAGAAATGAATTGCCACAATTGCAAGACTTGTTATGATAAAAAGTACGTACAGTAAGATAAGTATTGCGAAATAATACTGTAAAAGCATTGATATGGTTTCTTAACCATACAATGGTTTAAAAGGAATAAAACATGTATACATTCATATATACATTAGGCTAAAAATACTCAACTGGTGCTTCTAACTACGCCTACCCCAGTGTACCTGACCTAAGCCTAATACTTGGGAGGGGAGTAAGTAAGTAGCTTTAGTTTAAGTTGGTTTTGCCAAGGTTTGCTTCAAGAATTCTCTCTAAGGGTTTAGTCAACACCATACCTCTGGAATAGAATAATGGAGGTCTGGTATCTCCTTCAGGGGGTCGATATCCCAGTCACCCGCAAGGGTAGACTAGACACGCCAGAGCTGGATTTCTCTGCAGGAGAAAGACAGCGTCTCTTCTCAGCGCGTCGAGGAGGAGGAGGAGGGTCAGCGTCCGCAGGCAGCTTGCATCTGCTGGGCTCTTGCAGGGGACGGCTGTTCAGCTCCTAAGTTCACCACACCATTGTTCGCTAGTTAGCAGCGATAGCAGTAGCGATAGCAGCTATGGTATCATCAGCATGACAGCTTCTTCAGCAGCAGCAAGATAGGTGGCAGCATCAGCTTCAGCGAAACAACGGCAGACAGCAACACAGCAGCATTGATAGCTTCAGCGTTTGCTTAAGGCAACGTTGGTAATATTTATACCTGAAAGGTGCCTTGTTTGACGTAAGTTTTTGGGCATAAGACGTCAATAAAGATGTCACTAGGAAGTGATCGTTTATCAGTGCTCATTAGAGTTCTATTACTAATCAAAACACAGCAAGCGGGGATTTCCAGGTTGCTGAGTTTTTATCTTGTTGAAGAACTCGGAGTGTTAATCTAGGAATCTCAGATAGTAACTTCTGCTATGTCATTGCACTAATTGGTTGCAAAGGAAGTGGCAGAGAAAGCTATTCTGGAATGTGGCTCTGTTCGTGTGAGGCCAGAGACGAGTTTCTGAATATTGCACTTGAACGGTTATGCCAATATAGGAAATAAATGGATTTATAGCCGAATAGGGGCATAAGGTCACAGTATCGATCAGGGTCCTAGATTAGAACGCTACACCCACTCCACGAATTCATGTCCATCAAATTACTAAAACTAGAGCAATAAGATGCATGTGTAACATTGCCCACCCCAAAATACATATATGCATTTGAAATAGGCGTATTTGTAATACGTGAAAATTTAGGTACTGTACGTTTTTGAAGCATAGAAATCATTCAAAAATATTAGCATATGAAATCAATGAACGATTATGCAAAAAGAATTACACATGAAATATCTCTGAAACAGAAGAAGGGCGAGATAATTTCATCACATATAAATGCATTGCAATAAAATGTGCTAGAGGCTGGTGTAAACTTATTATGTCTCTAGATGTGTTTTAAAAATAGAAGTTGAAGCTTCTGTTCTCTAAGAATAGTTTTTACTTTAAGCAAAGAATTTTTCGTGCCAGAAAAAGGTGAATATTAAAAAGTGTTCAATTCAAAAGAATTATTGCTTGAACGGGGAAAATAGAGTTCCAACGCTTTTAGCAGTTTTTGTTGTTCAAAACTGAAGGCCGAATTCAGAGTTCATGGGAACGCTGTGTGTTGGAATGCTTCTCCAAAGTTATTGTTTCTGTTCGGGTGAGAACATCATATCAGACAGGCTCTCAAAGAATTGGTCTACAAAATCAGGTGACAGTTCGACCAAATTCGATAGTGCTGTAACTTGGCAGGTGTGAGAATGATTGCTGTCATCAAAGTCGGGATCAGCAATGCTCACAGAACGTCGTACCTGGGTGATGTTGCTTTTGTCACTCGCTCCACTGTTACCACCTAGTCGTAGCACAGGAGTCTCAACGAATGCCGTCATCAGGATTAGTAGCCGCTGGGGACAACACAATGCGTGAGCCGTTATCGGACTTAGCAAAGTATCGATATCCATTGGTACTGCTGATGGAAGTGAAAGTCAGATGTCCAACACGCACTCATCTCCGCATAGCATACATCGTAGTACAGGTAAGATGCAATTTTGCCATATCAGTCTGAATGAAAGAAACCAGGTCATGTTTAGATCTCTCAGCCTGGCCAATCCAAGGACTCTAGTTATTCTGTCCCGGTAGCGGATTGCTAGGATTGTCTCTTCCATTCCCATAGGAGTTTTGTCTGAGCTGTGGCTTGCCATAACGAAGCAGGAGGGTCAAAAATAAAATCCCTGCTACAAGTCCCAAAAATAGGGGTATGCCGCCATGAACCTCCGTAGCTGTCCTTGCAACTAGGAGATCATACGTCTCTTTTGATGACGTTATGGGCACTGTTGTCTGTAAAAGCACAGACTTCATTTTGCTTAAAGTATCAATTCGTATAGAAGAGAAATGCAGACGAGGCCAGATGGGAGTCTCTATGTCTCCAGGCCCGCTCGGGAACAATGCTTGCATACAGCATTTGACCATGGAAGTTACGCTTACGAGATAACTTTTCCCTGGCACAAGGCCACAACATCTGTGATCCGTTCTTAGAATGTAACTCCCATTCGCGAGTTGCATAAAGAAGGGCTCTATCTGCGTTGCAGGTGTGACAAGCTGGTGGCATGAAAGGTTGTTAGAATTACCTTCACAGGCTCCGTGTAAATTAATACCCTGGCACAAAAGTATACCGCTTAGTGAATGTTTACAGTTTTCACCACTAATAAATACATTTTTGTCGCTGTCACTATAGCATGAATGTGTGTATGGTAATTTCCATGCTGATTTAACATAACCTTTACCCAAACGTTCATACTGGCCAGTAGGTATGTATTCAAGGCACTTTTTAAATCGGAAAGTTGTTATCGGAATAGTGATAATTCCGTGTATTATCCATTCAATGACAGGACTTTCTGACATTGTCAATGGTAATCTCTCAAGTTTTTCGATGCTCAGGATTGTATAGTCTGCTCCTTTCTGTGCCAAGCTGATTTGTTTATCAGTAAGGTTAAAAATGGAAAACAATGACGTTGTGTTGATTAAACGCCAAGGCACATAGCCTGAACGAAGATTTTGCAGCGTCCAGCCTAATTGTACAATAGAACGTAATTGAGATTGGCCATGCTGTAACATTAGCAAGTCTCTGTCTATTATGTCAAAGGCAGAAGATACAATATTGTCCAACGAATATATTCTGGAGGACAGAGTCATTAACCCATTGTCCACTACAGAAAGTGATTTTTCCAAATTAATACGATCAATTTCTCGTTTTTTTTCTGCTGGTTCAATTTGTGTGACTTTCCAAGCCTCGTTGTATGCAGCATAGATACTGGTCGCTATGAAACGCTTTTGACGCTGTTTGCGTGGTCCAAGAATGAAATCGCGCAAATCAGCACCATCTTTAAGTGAAGATAAGTGTTGCTTCATTTCAGGCAGTGTGGATGATCCTAGCCATTCGAGGAAGAGTTTCCCTACACTGTATGTTGTTACTATCCCTGAATGTTGTCTCTGGGAGTATCTAGGGTCTTGTCTGGTCATTTTTAACCCCTGTGTTTTGTTCAGGAATCTATCTTGACAGTTGTTTGTGTCAGTAGGCCAGATTAACCACTTTTTCCAATCAGGATGTGTTCTGTTAAAATGTAAAATTTTAGTTACGTCTATCTCAATATCTGTTCTTACATTATCAGGTATTGGCTTCGGAATAGACGGTTTGTTAAGGTCTTTGATCTTAGCTAGGCCAAGACAGGATGTTTGGTGAATTGTGTCATTTAAAAACATCATTTGTTCTGGTATCATGCAGGTTCTGAATAGTGCTTCAAGGCCTTGTACCTGCCAATCTTTCGTACCCCAAATGGTTTTTGTTTCAATGTTATTTTTCCAATAATCAAAACCTAATGTCATCATTTTTTCATAAAATGCTTCTGAATATATTAATTTAGTGTTTGTCAGCATTGTTTTTATTCCGGTTTTATCTAACAGTTCGTAATAAAACGTTTCTGCATCACTGGTGTTAAACCCTGAGAAGTACTTGAATTTCTCAAAGAATGTTTTAGAACTGCTTTTAGGTGGTGTAGCACAATGTTCCCATTGATTAAACTTAAAAACATTTCTAGGCTGTGCAGATTTATGCAAATAATGATCGCCATAATGTGTAAAACAGAATAACTTGTAAATAATCATGTTCTGTGAATCTAGCTGACATTACTAAATCAGACATCATGTCATTAATACTGTTAAAGTCCCAATCATCAGAGAATGTACTAGGTTTTACAAAGTCACTTAAGGAAACCTTCAGTTGATGAGGATACTTCAGGATTTCGACCGGACCATAGATCTCATAGTCCGTTTTCTCCCATACTACCCCACCGGGTATTGGAATGGCTGTGACATTTACTGTTGACAGTTCTCTTTTCTTCACGTGGGATGATCTGTGTGGTTTGAGGACTAGGTTGATGTTCTGACTTGCTGTGTCCATTGTACTATATTTTCCCTCAATGAATTTTCCCAAACAAAGTACCATGATGAGCCAAAGCAGGAGGAAAAATACACCTAGACCGAACCAGAACTCTAACCAAGGGGAAATAAGGTAGATTTCCTTCAGTTGATGAAAGAGTTCCGTTGCTTTTTCTTTAAAAGTCTTTTTTATTTCTGGCATCACTTCGGGGTTACTTTGATCCTCGGAAAAGTTGTCGAAGTCGATGTCGAAGTCGAAGTCGATGAAATAACCAGAGGCAGTTCTGTCAATTGTTGGTATTGATCTTTCAATCTGTCTTTCGGTAGCACTTTCTGATGCCACATTATTGTAGACTGGTGTTTCTTGACGAACTGTTTCAATCTGTGTCTCAAGAGGCACGAGTTCCATGGCATTATTGCATAGTCCTTCTCTGTGCACTGCAGGCTGATAGAATGTGATTATTCTTTCAGTTTGAACCTCTTGGATTGTTGCAAGTTTGGGTATTCTGTTGTTTCTTGGGAGTCCACTGGGCCTACTGTTGATTATAGGCCATATGCTTGTGGTTTTACCAGGTCGATAGATACAACTCTGTTCTCCTTTTTACCAGCAGGGGGCGGTAGTACTACTGATCTTGTTCCGGTGACTGCCAAGACAGGTACTGCTTTTCTGTAAGAAGGCCCAAATTCCTTCTTCACCGCGATTTTTTCTCTGACTAGATCACCAATCTTTGGAATCCAGACAGGCCTTGCTGGGGCTGTTGCTTGTGGTGCCTCGTCAGTGGTATCTGGCTGTTGCTTTAACTTTATGTTGCCTAAGGATTTTCTTGTTTCATTCAGTTACTGTAAAACAGCCAAACGATCTTTGATGTCAAAGTCTGTTGTTTTTTCTTGTACCACTGATATCTGACTATCTAAGTCCTGAATTGTCATTCTAATTCCGAACAATAGTTCGTATGGGATGAAACCTTTTAGAGATTTTCTTGGCAAATTGTTAAGACTGGTCTGGACACTAATTAGATGTTTGACTCACCCAGCTCCTGAACCAAATACCTTCGCTGTTATAGATCGCTTTATGTCCCGGTTTTTTCTTTCTACCACACTATTCCCTTCGGGGTGCGACGGACAAGAATACCGCAACCCAATTCCCATGCTGGCCATGGCCTCCTTATAAGCTCGAGAGCTGAAAGCAGGACCTTGGTCAGAATGGAACGTGGTAATTGCGTATGTGCCGATAAAGACTCGCAGATCTTTTATAACCGTTCTAGCGTCAGCCAAGCGCTGGGGCACATTTTTTAAGTGTGTTTAGCCTTAATGATTAATAGGACGCAGGATGGGGTGTAGACAGCGTTATGCTGATTCTGATTGGTAGCCGGTAGCATGGTTCACTACTGCGATCCCTGTTGCAGTTTTCACAGTTGTTTGCATATATTTGGTGTTGTACACTCATTCCCGGCCACCAGTATACTGATTGTAATTCAGTCAGGGATTCCTTGATCTTTCTGTGCCTAGGACCCAAACCCATGTGTGCGTCTGCTATTAAAAATATTCTCCTGTTCGTGTTTGGAATTACCCTATCCCCCACTCCAGGGATTCGAGCAAAAGGAACGGAGTTTGCATCGATTACGTATGCATAATTGAGTGGATAGTTCACGGGCAGTGCTGCACAGTCGCCTTTTACGGTCGTTTTTACTGCCAGCATGGTTTCCCCGTCTATGTATTTTTCTGTACGCTTTTTTGTGGCTACGGAAGCCGGTTTAGTTGCTTCCGCTGTGGCTGTGTTAGCCAATGAATTCCCTGCAACGTGAACGCCATCACGTTGAAGACTCTGTGCGTGTATCACGTGAGTCTTTTGTAGTTCTTTCTGTAAAAGAGCTACTTTTTTCCAGAGCAATTTATGCTTTATTGTGGCACCTGTGTCATCTTTGTAATCGTTTTCAATCCAGCTCTGCAACTTATTGTTGTAAGAGTTGACGCAAAAATGAGAATCACACACGATAAGTGTCGGGAATTCACGTTCTGCATTTTCGAGCGCCATCTTTAAAGATCTGATTTCAGCTCTCTGAGCCGAACAGTTTCTTACTGATTCAGTTTTTGTTACTTCCGGTCTGAATTAACCCCACAGCCAACGACCTTTAACAATCGCACAGGCTGCATCGTAGGATTTGCTCTCTACGTTGTAATGCTGTACAAATCTATCTGTATAGATTATACAGGTGTATTGTGGGAGAGGCAGACGTTCGATTGACAGAGGATATTCTTCTTCATATTCTAAATCATTCAGTTCTTCGAATTGCGGGGCGAAATAGTATTTCACATCTTCCGATCCTAGAGAATCTACATACTGTATCCATTTCGGTTCCAGTGACACTGTAGGCAGGTTTACTGGGCTGAATAGCGCCTCGAAGGCGGATTCCGCTGTGAGGATATTAATCCGTTTGCCGTGTGCTAGTTCTCTTTCATTTGCTAATGCAATTTGCACTGCTCTCACAGTTCTTTCTGTGTGACTGAATGTTTTTTCTGCTTGTGTGTACAAGTGAGATTTGTAAGTTATTGGTACCGTTTCTCCCTCATTAGAGGTCAGGTACGTGAATCCGCATCCTCCTGGGATGACTCGGATTACAAGATTGCGTGTGTTGTCACGTGTATCTAATTTAGTTTTAGCTAACATGTCTGTTTGCAGTGATCTCAAAATGTCTGTGTGTTTTTGAGTCCAGGTGATTTGTTTAAAATCAGGTTTAATTAGTTCGTAGAGAGGTTTAACCCTCTCCGCGTAATTTAGAATGTAAGTTCTTCCGAAATTCAGAAAACCTAGTATGGATTGTAAATTCTTCAGCGTTTTTGGAGCTTGGAGTACAGCGCACTTCTCTAAGAAGTTGTCCGCTAGGCTTTTTCCTTCACTTGATAATTCGTACCCTAAGAATAGTACTGTCAGATGGGCAATTCGAGACTTTTTAAAGTTGAATTTGTAACCCTCTGCCGCGAACCCAAGTATAATGGTGCTCACTCTTTTCAAGTGAGTATCCAAGTCGTCGTCTGTGAGATAGATATCATCTACGTAAGATAATGCCTCATCATCATATATTTGTAGTAACTCTGTTACCCTAGCTGAGAATAGTCCTGGGCTGTTCTTGAACTTCTGTGGGAGTCGACAGAAATTTTTCTGCGACCCAAATGCTGAGAAAGCGGTCAAGTATCTGCTTTCTGGTGCAATATTTTGACAAAAGAAACCATTAGATATGTCTAATGTTGTTTTATACTTTTTCCTAACTATGTTATTCATTAGGGCTGCACTATGCGAGTTTTGTACTGCAAAAGTTTTGCAACATGCATTAAGGTGTCTGTAGTCCAAAACTAGACAATATGAATTGTCTGGCTTGGAGACAGGAAACAAAGGATTGTTCATTTGAGAGGTGCATGTTTCAATCACCCCCTGGTATTCAAGTTGATCTAAGATCTCCCTGACTTGTTTTTTAGCTTCTTGCTTAATGGGATACTGCCGTTGGGCAGTTGGTTCACTTTTTAACTGGATTTTGTGAGGAGGTGAGTCCTCATCCCATCCTACATGATTTTTATATAATGCCGGTGCCTGGGCTACTGCCCATTTCCTTGCATAAGTATATTTTTTATGAATCGGAATGTGATTCGAGAAGGCAGGCATAATCATTTCTTCGCCACGAGGGCACTCCCTGACAAACTCTGGGGGCCAATCTTTTTCAGCTAACAGAATATCATAGCCTTTTGAGAGTTTGTCCCAAAATAGACCCTTTATTTTCCTAGTCTTATCACCCTCTATACGCAATGTTATTTCGTATATTTTATGGGGCTCGCTAAGTCTGGTGTCGGCAGTTTCAATCTGAATGTATTCATTCGTGTCCACTGTCTCCAGATGACTCATCAAGATCTTGCGGGCTATAGTGATTTCTGCTGTACTGTCTAACATTGTCTGTGCCCACTCCCCGTTTTTCAACTGTGTCCTCAGTATTCTCGGCATGGTTGATTACTCTAATACTGGCTACCTTCTTTTTTGGAAATTGAGATTTTTTACTCTGAGCAGGTTCCTTGTCTTTGGACTTGGTGTGCTCTCCTGGGTCTGACCGTCCTCTTCTTTCCGATTTCTGCGAAAAAGATCGAGAGGGACGTGTATCAATACTTTGATATCTATCAGGTTTTTTCAAATTATCCCTATTTCTAAGGTTATATCTTTTCTCAGAGGGCTCCCTCTGGGGAGACTGGTGTTCTCGAGTCGGAGTTCTTTCCCTCCGTCGAAGAGACCTTCCTCTGGACTGGAAAACTTTTTCCTTGTGAGTGGATTGTTTATTTCCATCCCAGCTCTTTTTAGGAGTGTTTAAATTATTTTTAATAAATAATTTTTCAGGATTTTCGAGCAGTTGGGGCTTTACTGGTTTTCCACCCAAGCTGTCTCTACCTAATTCTTCATAGCATTTTTCTATGATTTTGGCAAGCTCAATTGGCTGATCTGTTATATCTGTTTCCTTCAACTTCTGGCGGATCGCCACAGATGCTGCTTCTCCCTTTATGTTGGCTAATAATATAGCCGAGACCTGCTTGAAGTCTTTCAGTAATTTCATACCAAGAGTTAAAGCGGGTTCAGGCCCGTATTCATTTTGAATCTGTTTTAGCACATCCGGTATTACCGCCATAGACGGAACACCATGTGTTTTTGTGTAAATGGAAGCAAAGACTGTACCCCAAGTGTCACAGTCCTCCACGTGTGGTGCGATTCCCATAGGAAGGCAGATTGTCAAGATTCTGTGTTTCTCAATAGGGGTAGTATCCGGAAATACTGCCTCTATTTGAGTGATTTTCTGTGCTAACCAGAAAGGAATTTGTTCCCGTTTTACGGGTGTTTTACCAAGACATGACTGTATGTTCTGTGGTGTAATTTTATTAGTGTTCCCCTGATGAGGGGTCAGATGTGGTACATTAACAGCTGGTTGGACTGTTGCAGTCCGCATTACATATTGGACTAATTGCCTATGTATTTTAATAAGTGTTTTTAGCTGTACTAACAGCTCTTCCTTTCAGTCTTCTCGAAAGGAGCGTACTCTTCCGGTGGTTTCTCTATTTTGTAATAGTGAAACTCTTTTGTTCTAGCGTTTGCCGCTGGAAAGTTTATCCATGAATAGAATACCTCTGTCTGCCGATATTCGTGTGCCTCTATCACGAAAATGACTGTACCACCTTGTGGTGTCAGTCCGTTTCCTATACGTTTTAACGTTATAGACTTTCTTAAGTGGACCGGGATGTCGATAGCATCCGGGTCAATAATCCCGTCGGGACCCTGCTGAGTCGCATGTTCTGCTGCCCCAGTGGTTCCATTTTCTCCTGACATTGTATAAATGCAAGGTTTGCAGAGTTGGTCTCCAAGGAGACAAAGATTAGGTGCACAATATTTTGGAACACTGTATCCTTCAATGTTGAATAAACCAGAGCTTTACATAGGAATCTCTTCCTACTGAGTTCGGGCGGATTTTAACCTTTCACCCACTCCAGACGTCTATTGGAGTATTTACGGGAGAAAGGGGTCTGTGTGAAATATGCACGACTGAGTTACTCTAACGCCTTGTGTTAGTTTATCGCCTTACCAAACGTTGGGCGCCATGTAGTGTAGTTCCTATTTTCCCAATAGGCCCTGCGCATTGGAATAACATAAACAGTAGTATCGACGTAGAAGTGCGGATCTTCCAGGCCTCCACTGACTATGCTAAACTTAATTGGGGTTGTTACCAACTAGCTCAGAGGTCACTGGAAACTTTCTTGACTGAATAGGAAGTGATCAGCTTCACTGGTACAGACAAGAAGGGATTCAGTTTTCCAACAACCGTGCAACATGACAACTTTGCTCCTCAGATCAAGAGTCAATCTCTAGGGTCGTGTGAACAATAGACAGTTATTTTACTCAGTCAGTGGTTGTGCAGTTTACTTTCACAATATGTAGAGAATAGAGAGATGGGCGTTGTCAATAAAGGGTAACATTTATTGAACAGTCTTTCTTCTCGTACAAGAGAAATGAATTGCCACAATTGCAAGACTTGTTATGATAAAAAGTACGTACAGTAAGATAAGTATTGCGAAATAATACTGTAAAAGCATTGATATGGTTTCTTAGCCATACAATGGTTTAAAAGGAATAAAACATATATACATTCATGTATACATTAGGCTAAAAATACTCAACTGGTGCTTCTAACTACGCCTACCCCAGTGTACCTGACCTAAGCCTAATACTTGGGAGGGGAGTAAGTAAGTAGCTTTAGTTTAAGTTGGTTTTGCCAAGGTTTGCTTCAAGAATTCTCTCCAAGGGTTTAGTCAACACCATACCTCTGGAATAGAATGATGGAGGTCTGGTATCTCCTTCAGGGGGTCGATATCCCAGTCACCCGCAAGGGTAGACTAGAAACGCCGGAGCTGGATTTCTCTGCAGGAGAAAGACAGCGTCTCTTCTCAGCGCGTCGAGGAGGAGGAGGAGGGGCAGCGTCCGCAGGCAGCTTGCATCTGCTGGGCTCTTGCAGGGGACGGCTGTTCAGCTCCTAAGTTCACCACACCATTGTTCGCTAGTTAGCAGCGATAGCAGTAGCGATAGCAGCTATGGTATCATCAGCATGACAGCTTCTTCAGCAGCAGCAAGATAGGTGGCAGCATCAGCTTCAGCGAAACAACGGCAGACAGCAACACAGCAGCATTGATAGCTTCAGCGTTTGCTTAAGGCAACGTTGGTAATATTTATACCTGAAAGGTGCCTTGTTTGACGTAAGTTTTTGGGCATAAGACGTCAATAAAGATGTCACTAGGAAGTGATCGTTTATCAGTGCTCATTAGAGTTCTATTACTAATCAAAACACAGCAAGCGGGGATTTCCAGGTTGCTGAGTTTTTATCTTGTTGAAGAACTCGGAGTGTTAATCTAGGAATCTCAGATAGTAACTTCTGCTATGTCATTGCACTAATTGGTTGCAAAGGAAGTGGCAGAGAAAGCTATTCTGGAATGTGGCTCTGTTCGTGTGAGGCCAGAGACGAGTTTCTGAATATTGCACTTGAACAGTTATGCCAATATAGGGAATAAATGGATTTATAGCCTAATAGGGGCATAAGGTCACAGTATCGATCAGGGTCCTAGATTAGAACGCTACAATCCTTTCCTAAAGTCTGGTGGGAGGGAGATTTCTCTTCCTCCTCAATGCTCTCTGTCTGAGTGGAGTGATCCATAGTTTCAGGCTTCACAACACTATTATCTGTCTGAGTTTGAGCTGTGGCCATCACAACTCCACCAACCTTTTCAGGAAGGGACTCAGATTGGGTATGGGCTGTGGCCATCACAGCCTTGCCAACCTGTTCAGGGAAGGAATCTGTCTGAGATTGGGCTGTGACTGGCAGAGCCCTCCTGACCTGTTCAGGGAGGACATCTTGGACTGGGGCTGTGGCTATCACTGCCCACTAACCTTACCATGGAGGTTTACCATTTTAAAATGGGTTTCTTGCTCTACCTCAGCCCAGGCTGATATCTCTAAATCATTCCCCAGTAGGCAATCCACAGGCAAGTTTGGTGACACTGCCACTCTCTTGCGGCCAGTGACACCTCCCCAGCTGAGATTGACCACTGCTATGGGATGATCTCTCTGCACACCATCAATGTTGGTTACCTGGTATGTGGCGCCAGGGATAAGTTGCCTTGAGGGGACTAGGCTCTCAGTCACCATGGTGATGCTAGCCCATATGTCTCTGTAGGCCTCAACTTTTGAACCATTGATGAGGGGCTTCTGTCTGTACTTGCCCAAAGTGTTGGGACAAGCTGTTAAGTTGGCAAACCCCATGCCAGTCTCACAGACAAGAGTATCTAAGTCAGGGGACCTGGTTAGGCCAGAGTCCCCAGGAACTCCCAAAGTAAATGCACCCAGATTCTTGGGGCACTCCCACCACCTGGGGGATTACTACTAGTAGTAACAGGAGGCTGGGAAGTTTTACTTGGGGGTATGTTCTCCTTATTGTCGTTCGCCCTTGGGCAACTGCTGTCAGTTTTGTAATGGCCTACCTGTTTGCAGGTATGACAATAAGGTTTCTTTTGGGAATTGGAAGGATTTTGGGACCCACCCTTTTCAGACGATTTTTGGGGCCCTGTGGTTTGATCAGAAGATTTATTCCCACCCTTCTCTTGAGGCTTGGTTGATTCCTTCTTTTGGTCACCACCCTGGTTCTTAGGCCTAATCCTGGTTCTGACCCATTTGTCTGCCCTCTTACCTAATTCTTGTGGAGAGGTCAGATCAGAGTCTACCAGGTGCTGGTGTAATAACGGGTTCTGACAATTATTTAAGACTTGCTCTCTCATAATAAGATTATACAATCCTGTGAAGTCAGTAACTTTACTACCCAATAGCCAGCCTTCTAGAGCCTTAGTGGCACAATCAACAAAGTCAGTCCAATCCTGAGACTGACTTTTCTGGGTGTCTCTGAACATCAACCTGTACTGTTCAGTTGTTAAGCCAAACCCATCAATCAGTGTATTCTTCAGGACTTGGTAATTGTTAGCATCCTCAGCTCTAGTAGTGAGGAGCTTATCTCTACCTTTGCCTTCAAAGGAGAGCCACAAGATAGCTGCCCACTGACTCTGGGGGATGCACTGGACAGTGCAGGCCCTCTCTAAAGTATTGGAATCTTGATGTCCTCCTTGGGCTCCACCGTAGCGTCCTTTTTTATAATGACCTCTGCCTTTACGGGAGGGATAGAAATTTGCCCTGTTGTTATAGCCGGAGTCCTAGCCTCCGCCACATTGGGACTGAAAACCACGGTTGGAATTTTGATTGGGACCACGGCCGGACGACCGGCCCTTGCGAAAACCGGGCGAAAAGCCCTTCGCAGGGACGCTTGTGCCTTATCCAAGCCACTAAAAGTTGCAACGAACTTCGTTAATTCCTTGAGAAAAGGCTGGCCAAACAATAAGCCTTGGGCCAGGGGACCGGATTCAGATAATGCCAATTCGGCTAGCTTAGGATCCAGTTTAAGTAAGACATTGCGCAATTGGCCTTCCCCAATTGACAAATCGCCCTCTGCGACCATTCAATTAACTCATCAGGATCTACAGCAGAGGAAGATTCCTTGGCCCTAAAACCCAGATCCAAGATCTTTGTAAGAGGACCCAAAAGATCCAATAAATTATCTTGGCAGGTACGCCACACCCTGTTAATGCCCTTCTTAGGGTCTTTTGCATATTTCTTAAGATAAGAGACTATGGTAGGGTCAACTTCCGGAGTGTCAGCCAACTTGTCAGACAGGTCAGGGCGGGGACACTCAGAACGGAGACGTGCCCGGACATCCTTCTCAAAAGGTTGGCGAATATATGCCTGGACATATTCGGCGACGGCTGTGGATGGAAGCCAAGAGGAAGAATTGGGATGAACAATGTCTGATGGGTCAAACATTAGCAATTGAGGATGCAAAGGCGCATCCAAATAATGCTCCTTATGTTTCCTCTTTTATGGGGGAGAACCATCCTGGTCCGAAGAAGAAGTGGAGTGAGTGTCATTAGTGTCGGTCTGTTGAAATTGCAAAGAAGAGTCTTCCTTGGAGGACTTACAAGCAGACCGGTCATTAACAAAAGTCCTTGCCAACTTCCTGAAATCCGATTTATGTGGATTATTTGGAGACTTAGAGGAGGAAGAACGCGCAGAAGAAGGGGGCACCCAACCCTGCTGTTACGAATAAGTGGAAAGGTGACGTTTCAACTGCGCAATGGCACGAACCAGCGCCTTATTAACCGAATGCTGGACTCCCTGGTCCAAAGCATCCACCAAATCCTGCTCCATGGAGCCGGAAGTGTCCTTGTTCTCATAATACTCATCCTCATCATAATAATCATCCATAATTACACCAAGTGTAATGTTCAATTGCCCACAGATGAGAGAAAAACCAAAATGCCAAAGGCACAATGCAGGGGGAGTGACTGAACCCCAAAGCAAGCCAACAGAAGACAGGTAAACCTGTGTAAGTACAAGAGAAATAAATAGTGGAGTGAGGGCTTGCTGAAAGTGAGCCACTCTAGGCAGTGCCTATGAAGATTATACAGCCCAAAGCTATAAATATGCTAATGGGTGTAAATGGGGCTGAGTACCTGCAGGCAGTGGGCAAATGCGTGTAAAAACGCCAATCTTCCTGTCACAACTCTGTGAAATCGCGGAGGTAAACAAACACAATGGGCGCCACGCATGCGCGGAAACGGCCACCTGCCACTAAACAACGGGGAGCGCTCACGCACCGCGCGCGAGCCTCCCAGCCCCAGTCTCCCGCTCCACACCAGAAGAAAGGCGCGGGCGCGAGGCGCCCGACACGGCAAGGTGGCCACACGCTTCCCGTCCCGTGCACGAATGGCAGAAACCAAGCGGCGAGGAGAGAAGAAATGTGCGAGCACAAGCGACCAAGTAAAGCGGCAATTAGAGCGCCCTAAGGGCAGCAGACACAGCGGCAAAACGCTTACAAAGCACAAGCAAAGCGCCAACAATAACAATCATTAAGGCATTAAAGCAAGTAAAACAGCATGTAAAGCAAGTAATACAGAGAATACACTTAACTGGCTACGGAGCAGCAAAGAAAGAGGATTTGGTATTCTGTATGTGCGCTTTTATACTGGTGACTCTATGATCTGTCATGTGGTACCCTAGTGTTCATGGGTAATGTAGTTTTTTATTTCCACATAATGTTTCTAATTGGCGGCTGAGCATTTCTAATAAAGAAATGAGAAAGAATAATCGGAGCTTCCTGTCCTGACATAGAATTACAGATCGCTATTCTAGCAAGCACAAACCAGGATTCAGTTGTGTAACTACATACAGACATCTGAGCTGTCCCCATCTGGTTCCAGAACAGGCGCCAGCTTTGCACCCCAGCCGGCGGTCTCCCCTCACAGGAGCCTGCCAGTATGAAGATCGAGTTCGCCCCCTTGAACATCCCCGTCCCGCAGGCTCCAGACCGCCGCCGTCTTCCAGTGGGTCTTGTCGTTCCTGCTGCTAGGTACAGTCTGGCATTTTGGAGCACGCTTATCGCATTTACTTTTTAAAACCAAAGCTGCCACGGTGCATGTCAGCGGGAGGGAGAGGAGTGCAAGTAAGCTCGCCTTGTTGACACGGAGCATGCCATGGAGCCCCGGGCCAGGGGACTCGCACCCTTCCGACCCTGGAGACGCCACCTGCGTCTGGAGCAGGCGAGGGAGAGGAGGCGCTGCTACACGAAGCTCCAAGGAAGATGCACAGCCTTCCACCCGGGGCAACTTTCTTCCCACATGAAACTCTGTTGATCGCTCTGGTGAGAGGCCGACTCCTCCTTCCCTTTAAACTTTGTTTTTGACTTTGCTACCTCCCGTTCTGCGAACAGCTGCCTTGGCGCCTGTGGTCTTTCTTCCCTGATCCCTGGTCTCCGGTTCCAACTCCTCTGCCCTAGCTCCTCATGGACGAAGAGGCTGTGACTTTGCTGCGGACTGCCTTTCTCCCCCCGGACTTGCTGGCTATGGCAGTCCTATTCTTGGACTTTCGGACTTGGACCTTTGTGCTCCCGCCATTTTCTTTTTATGACTCGCTTCTTCTTCTACCTTTCTCCTCCGCCATTTTAGCAATCTCTGACCTCCCCCTCTGTCCTAGCGACATTTCTATTGTCTCTCCTGTTGCCTCTGACACACTCCTTGCTGTCTTACTCGTTACTATCTGCTTCCCTCTCTCGTTTGTCTCACTTTCCTGCCCTTCTCTGTCCCTCCCTTGCTGCTGTGACTGCATCCCCCCTCCGACTGCATCCCCCCTCCGACCCCACTTGATGGAACTCTGCTTTTCTGTATATATAGATAACTGTAATCACTAGTATATGTAGTAGACCTGTGTACTATCTGTAGTAACGTAAGACACGGTCTAGTGTCTCAGTTCTTTCTGTAACTGCACACCGAACACCCACCCACCACCAGGCGTCACAGGTCATGTGACACTGGCCAATAAAGGGGCCGAGCGCACGTGCTCTGGGCCCATTACCTATCCCCCAACTACTGTGTCTCATTTACTCCTCTACAGCATGAGGGTCTAGCGCCCTCACCAACCACTACAATGGCGACGAGGCGGTAAGTGTGCCCACGTGTGCCACTACCAAGAAAACTCCATGAAAAGGGGGTGAGAGCTGCCCGTGTCGAGGGCACCCCCAGAAGCCGGCGAGGAGCGCGTCCGATGGCCTGCAGGGCGTGTGAAGAGCCCTGGGCCTGCGAGGACGTGGCGACCGGGTGTCCACCTCGGTAATGCCTGCCGCCCTGCCTGCCAGGAGAAGAGCCCCGGAGAGGAAGTGCGGACCGGGCAGTGCCCACCTGCGCCGGCCGCAACTGTGCCCAGTAATAAGCAGACCGACCGGAGCCCACCCGCGTCGGCCGCCACTGACGAAGAGGCCCGTGGGCCTGAGGTGAGCAGGGCACTGAAGAATGCCTGGGGGGCCGCGCAAGCAAGAAGCGACCCCCCGCTGACTGTGTGATAAGCGGAGCCCACCCGCGTGGCCATGCCGCCTTGCCAGGCGCGGTGCGGCCCAGTATAGACACTAAGTAAAGCAGGACCGGCGGAGCCCACCCGCGGCCTGCCTGCAGCGTCCCTGTCCCCGCCGCGCCGCGCGTGAGTGGAGACTAAAGAAGCGCCCGCAGCGTGTAGGAGAGCTGCCGGGCGGAAGAGCATCGCAAGCGGAGCCCACCCGCGTTTTGAGGAGAGGCTGACGGCGCTACCCCCCCCCCCCCCCGGCAACGCGTGAGTAAAGGAGCTGCTGCGGGGGGAGGAAGAGTGAAAAGTGAGGCGAAGCGGGCAGAAGGTGAGCCAGTACAGCAATGGGGCAGTGAGGCCGCTGGGAAAACAGCCCACTCCTCCACACCCGTCAAGGAAAGCGCCAACTCCAGCCCCCCCCAGCACTGAATGGGCATCAAGCGCGTCTGGGGATAAAAATGAATAAAGGACTTACCGGGAATTCAGTGGCAGCGAGGCTGTCTGATGATGTGCCCACCCAGGGGGTAATGACTGCAAGGCCGTCAGGAGTCCTGGGAGCGTAAGCTGCACAAGGCCAGCGTGATCCGGGGTGAAGACCGGGAGGTGCCTCGGAGAAACAAAAACACGGAGGGAGTGAAAGCAAAGGCTGCAGGCAGCCAGTTCGAGCAACACTGCCACCCAGTGGCCAACAGGCAACACGGCAGCCTGCAAGACAAACTTTCCCCCAAGACGATGCAAGGCATACAGATAGGCCAGAAGGGTGCTAGGACACTACCCAGTTTGGGGTGACCGAAGGACACTGCGCAGCAGCGTGCCAAGGGCGCAGAGACTTTGCGACTGCAGCCCCCAGCGCAACGCGTAAGAAAGGAAGGATATACGTGACCATATGCCAAGAACTGCAACAAGAAGGCACTGGTATGAGGAGAATGCAGGAGTGCGCCGGGAGCGCAAGGACTACACACAGGTACCAGGATTAGCACAGCGCTGTAATGCACAGAAAGGCGCAAGCAAGTGAAGTAACTCCACGCACGAAGGAGAGCGCAAGGACTTACGCTCATGAGCAGTGACCGGGAGCAGGACACAGAACAGAGGCGCAGATTACCTGACGCACAGAGGACAAGCAGAGACCAACTGCCAGCGGAGCGGCACCTGATGGCCACAGGTTGTCGTTGCAACCGCAGGGAAGAAACTGCAGCACCACCACCACGGGAAGAGACAGAGGTCCCAAGACTCCCCACCAGGCAAGTGCGACACAGGGAGGAAGCACGACGACCGCCAACACTGCTCCAGGGTCCTGAGAAGAAAGCAAGCACACCCCGTGAAGTAACGGGTGCCACTTGAACACTAGGAAGCAAGGAGTGGTGACGTAACCCTCCGCACAGGAACGCAGCACAGGAAGAGCGCGGAGAAAAGCGCGCCAACGCGACAGCACCAGAACAAAGCGTGACGACTCACGCAGATGACCAAAGCAAGGGTCAACCAACCGCAACACAGCAAGTATCCCGCAAGAGGACCGAAGATAGCCTGCCAGCATCGGCAGAATGGACCGACCAGATGTCCAAGAAGTTCGAACACCAAGACACAGTCCATGATCAGCGACTAACGAACTTCAACAACCACAATTCAACATGTAACGTCTAAAGAGAGAGAGAAGATCGCAACGCCCGGTCTAGTCACAGATGAGAAGAGACAGTGTCCGCGAACCAGGACAAGACCGGATGGAAGCAGGTGGAGTGCACGCTGCCTGGAGAAGTCTGGTTAGGAAGATGTAACAGCAAGGTGACCAGATCGCGTTGCGAAGAAGATGGAGAAAGGAGAAGAAGTCTGAGTGGCACGTCTGCCACCACCGAAGAGAAGGAAAGGGAAAGAGGTCAGAAGCACGACGACAGGACGACGAAAATGGAGGATAACTAAGAGGAGTGTGCACCAAGACACCACGACACTCAAAAGGGGAAACACCGAGGAGAACGTGAGAGGTGCACGACAGTCCACACGCACGACCGGGATACACGTAACACCACTGGAAGCAAGCATCCACGTGCAAACCCGACAGTCATCCAGGAAGGACAGAAGCGAGCATGCCGGTCTGTTGGCAACACCCACCTCTGGGATGGAACGGACGAAAGGGCCGCGGAAATCCAGGGGCAGAGGCCTCAGGGACACCGGTGGCAGCGGGTCCCACACGAGAGATGGACTGTTGAAGCTCACGCTGAAGATCCTGGAAGACCGAAGGTCGCACACGACTGAACCAGTGCCAACAACACCCTTTCAGGTGGAACTCGGACACGGAGAAGATGACCCGTAGCGACGTCCTTTAACATGTTCGAAGAGGCAAGGCGGCATGCACACCGGTCCAGTGGAAGCCTGGCAGAAAGGCCTCCGGGTCGTCCAGTGAGAGGGGACACCCACGAGAGAGGGGTATCCGTGAGAGGGATAACCTGCAGCTGAAGGTCCCGTCAGGAACAGACACCAGTTTGAACCAAGCACTTTGACCAGGACGGTCCAGCGAAAAGTAACACACTTGGGACTCAATGTATATTTATACTTCTGCATGTTCACAGGATGTGGAACAGAGCGAGAGAGACTGTAAAGCCCACTTACAAGCTGCAAGTCTGTCAAGGCAAAGAAAAGACATTGCCAGCAATCAACGGAACCAGCAGTAAAGACCACCACGTGGGAGTCGTCGTGTAAATTATGGGTTTTGAATGAACTGTATTTTTCCCCGCAGGTTGAACTCTAGTTAGGGCAATTTGCTTAACTAAGGTTGGGAGGGATGTAGTAACGTAAGACACGGTCTAGTGTCTCAGTTCTTTCTGTAACTGCACACCGAACACCCACCCGCCACCAGGCGTCACAGGTCATGTGACACTGGCCAATAAAGGGGCCGAGCGCACGTGCTCTGGGCCCATTACCTATCCCCCAACTACTGTGTCTGTGTCTCATTTACTCCTCTACAGCATGAGGGCCTAGCGCCCTCACCAAACTCTACACTATCTACGATTCCTATGTGACTCTTAGAGTATATCCACTCGTATCCCTTCCCTATGTATATAGAGATAACTCTAATCACTAGTATATGCAGTAGACCTTTGTACTCTCTACCATTCCTATGTGACTCTTAGAGTATATCCACTCGTATCCCTTCCCTATGTATATAGAGATACATCTAATCAAAAGTCTCTTCTTTGTGTGATTTTACATCTTGTACATTTGCATTGTTTTCTGTTTGTATCTTTATGTAACGCATGTAATCCTTAGTCCTTGTGTTTTGCAACTGGTTCTTATGTAAAGCGCTCTGACACCTTCGGGTAAAGTTCACGCTATAGAAAATCGCATTAAATAAAAGACCTGCGGCTGTCCAGGAAGCTGCCTGCAGCAGCCCGGGCTGGGACGCAGACGGGAGGGGCTGAAGCCCTTTTAGCCCACTGGGCGTGGCACCCATGTGCACAGTCCTGCTTGCTAAAGAGCCGGGAATTGCTAAGGGTTTCAGGTGATGAGGCCACTTGCATTGTAAACAGAAAGGAGTGAAAGTACCTGAACGTATAGGTAAACGGTGCAGCCGCGATTTTTCATTCTTTACAAATGTATACTATTCCAAGATGGCCGCAACATTTGCTCGTACTTCCCAGCGCTGCCATTGGCAATGAACATGCTAAGTCTCAAGACCGCCTGACTAAAGCTTCTTCTAAGTACAAGAAGTAGCAGACTAATATACAGACTCATATGAAAATTAGGTAAATTATTCCTAACATAGGAGGGCAGTGTTACGAGCAACTTTACCCGTTGGGCTTTATGCATCCGTGCAGGGGCAGGGCTTGTCTGGGCGTTTTTCAAGCTCTTTTGTGCTTATATCTGCAGGGCAGCAGGGTCCCGCTGTGACGGTCCACGCCCAGGGAGACTCCAAGAAGATTACACGCCCGTCCCGAAGCAGGTGAGGCGTGATACATTCTTCCTGGCCGCACGGGGCCATTAAGTCTTACACTAAGAGTTCAGGGTAGGGCCATGAACACGATCTTTATATTCGAAGTTCACACCCTCGCTCTGTAACCCCCCCTTATACACATTATCTGCAAATAATTGCCCGTTTTGAACTGCGACCCTCAAAACGTATCTAGAAAACCAACGCATTTGCAGTTCAACATTGACTGAGTGATTGCGTGTCAGTCCCGAGCCCCCTACACAACGCAGAAGAGTCCAAATGTGTGGTTGTAATTTCATAAGTGAATACACAGCTTTAATGCACATACTAAGCTTCATTATTGCCGCTCGCGCAGAGAGGCTGTCCGCACGGATACAGTGTATGCAAACGGTGGGCGGGGTAGATTTGTGGGAAGCCGTCCAAAGGTGCCCTCTCCTCTCCGCGCAGGCAGCGGAGGAATATCTCGTCGCCAGAAAGCGTTGCAGGGCGTGGCGCCCTACCCTTTAAAACGAACTCTGACCCTTTTTTCCTACCCGAACGTTAACCGCT
Source organism: Lissotriton vulgaris (assembly GCF_964263255.1). Lineage (NCBI taxonomy): Eukaryota > Metazoa > Chordata > Amphibia > Caudata > Salamandridae > Lissotriton > Lissotriton vulgaris. The sequence goes on along the minus strand of NC_141691.1, from coordinate 763,326,896 downwards.
TGATATGTGTCACAAATTAAATGTTGCATGGTCTGGCCTCGTCACTTGTCTTTACACTTAAAACCAATAATTTAAATCAAAAGCGCTGGGTGCAGAGTTCTAAAAGTCTGAAGCTGGGGTTGTCCATTACCGAGGTTGCCTACTTTATATTCCTTCTTATGCCCCAGGCTATTGCCCAAACCTTTGCAACTTGATGCTCGGATATCATGAGGTGATTTTCTATCTCAACATTCCCTCTTAAACGTTTACATACTCGCAGTGCATGGTAGTTACACTGCGCTATATAAAAATACAGAGATCCGCCAGTTTTAAGGAACTCTGCTTTAAATATGTATTTAATTATTACTTTAAACGGACGAACTCAATTTTAATTAATTTAATAAACGAGTGACTTAAAGCAGAGGGTTGTTGGAATGAAAAGTTCAGAATTCCGACCCTTAGGTTGATGAGCGGGGAGTAACTCGGGGTGCTGCACGGACACGGCGCTTTGTGTAAAAGTGGGTAAAGCAGAGAAACTCGATGAAACAGCAGTCAACAAGGTCTCAAACAAAATTGCATTGACGTTTGCATTTTCGTACGGGGAAGGGGGATTTTTAAATGGTAACTGTTTCTGATACTGAGGTAGTGCAAATTAGAAACCTAGAATGGAAGAGTCAATAGTTCGTCTGCAGGGAAGGAGATGGGCGTGCCCGCCCACCCACATGCCGCCTCCGGTCTGTCATCGTCGGGGTGGCCGTGTGCTGAGTCCTCCCAGCTGCTGCGGCCGCCCCTCCCCTCTGGGTGAGGCCGTGGGCTGTGCCGTCACCATTCAGGTACATTAGCTCCTCGGGCACCACCAGCAGCAGCTACACTGCAGCAAGGGCAGAGTTCACCCCAACCACACACAGGAAAACACCCCTGCAGAAAACCGTGAGTATCTCGGTTCGAGGGCCACAGCAGCCGCGAGTGGGTTTAGTGACAGACTTGTCCGGAACTTAATTTCTGACAATCTCCACCGCATAGGAAAGCAGACAGATACGCTATGGGGATATTGTTTCTTTTAGTTTTGCTGGTCAGGTCTTGTTCACTTACTATGTTATGATTTTTTTCAGTTCAGGCTCTAAGTACCAGGCATCAGTAGTCTCACGATTGTACGCAGCATCAAGACTATTTCTATCAGGCACTTACTGTTAATGCACTCAGCTACAATCATTTGCTTTTTGAAAAGAGGGGTCAACAAAAGTGCAAATGAGATGTGTGAACTCTCAGCCACTGGTAATTACTCACAGTACCCTCCTTGTCCATCTTTTTTTCTTTTCCCGCAATGGCACTTTAGATTAGACCCAACTATAGGGAAATCAGCCTTAATCCTGCTACAGTAGGAACAGTCCAGTCCGATCTTTAAAGCCACACAAGCTACCCAGGACCGGTTTCGGCCTGTTTAGGGCCCTTCAGTCGGGAGCAGCTTGATTCCAGTGACACACTGAGGAGGTGACCCTCGTCTGGGCATAGTCGTAGCACTTTGGTCATCTCACTGTAATAAACAACAATTCTCTATACTTCTTTACAAAAGTGAGGGCACAGGACAGTGGTGTAATATAAGACGACGGGCTTCTACCAAAAAAATACGGTAACTGTGATACTGAATGCAATGGGGGCGCAGTGAGTGAGCAGGGGCTGGGGTCAAACATGTGGCTAAAAAGCTAAATATTCAGTAAAAAATGTTCAACTTTCACCTTCAGGGAGTTACATATAAATTAATGTCCACCTTAAATGAAAAATAAATACCAAAAAGTCAAATGAATCAGTGGGCAAATCACGGCAGTACATTATAAAACCTCTATTCGTTAATGCCGTAAAGAGGTCTGTGTGTAATCAGAGAGCCACAGAATTAAATCTTGGTTGGTGCAGTGGAGAATAGTGATTTGTGTATTTTTAGTGCTACAAGGTCCTAGCGATTTGTGTATTTTTAGTGCTACAAGGTCCTAGCCTCTGACAGAAAGCACTGTGAATATGTAAGTCATTATTTTTAAACTTGCATTGCATAAAATAGAATGCTACAAAACGAAGGTTGAAGATACAATGGTGCTTCCGAAATAACTGTCTCTTTAAAGCACTCACTTCACAGCTCAGCTGGTAACTCCTTTACATTTCCAGTCAAAAAGAATAAATCACTAATCGCAAAGCTTCAAGTGATTCCATCAATTAAAACCATTCCGGGCTTCGAAGCGCCCATTACATTTTCAGGTTAACCAGTTGCGCACATTTGCATTTCTTTCTGGTAAGTAGGCAGCCTGGCACAAAGGCTTGTTGATCGTTTAGTTGTCTGCCGGCCGTTGGTTTTACAGCACAGGAGACTCACTGAATGACAATTCAGAAGCATTTAAACTATTGGAATTTATCGCCTGGGACGGTTGTTATTTGTCAAAAAGTAGGGGCGACGTTTTGTCTTAAATGTAAAAAATATGGGCACGTCGTGCCCCACCGATCCCACCCACTGGCCCCTCCAGAATGTGAGGAAGGGCCCCTGAAACTCACTTATCTCACAGCTATTCATAGTTCTGATGTTGAATACCTGACCCTTGACATTGCAGAGGACTTTGTTACACCCCTTGACCTTGCAGTTAAGGCCAAAATGTGTTGTGTTTCTCTGTACATTAAATAATCCACCTATTTATAGCATCATGCTGTAATGCAGTTTACTGAAAGCATGTCACTTTGACCTTTTTTGATGTAAATGGGTGCATATTCGTTGGTACAGTAGTCGCTTGCTCTTTCTAAGGATTTAATAGTGAATGCCACCGTTTTTATGATACCTGTGCAGAAACAGGTTTGTGCATGGATCACCGTTAGAAGTAGCGCAGTGTTTGCTGCCTCCGGTAATTATTAAGGAAGTCTGTGCACTTGGGTTAATATCAGCAGGCCAAAACTACCAATATATAACTGTGGCAAAAAACTTGGTAAATATTGGGGCATTTACATTTCTATGCATAAAGTATCAAAGTCTACATTTTCCTACTTGAAAGGGGACATCTGTAATTCATTTCAGATAATCATTGGACCAGAACTCCAAAGTGTGTGTGACAGGACTAGTCCACCATGCGTTTCCCCAGTGGGCTGGAACCGATCGAGGCTGGTTTAGAAAGCTTTGCACCACTGCTGCCTCCTCTGTAACTCCCCCCAGCTTCCCAAGGCTAACTACAGCAATAGCTTCTAGAGAGAGAGATGATTGAGAGAGAGAGATGATTGAGAGAGAGAGATGATTGAGAGAGAGATGATTGAGAGAGAGAGAGATGATTGAGAGAGAGAGAGAGATGATTGAGAGAGAGAGAGAGATGATTGAGAGAGAGAGAGAGATGATTGAGAGAGAGAGAGAGATGATTGAGAGAGAGAGAGAGATGATTGAGAGAGAGAGAGATGATTGAGAGAGAGAGAGATGATTGAGAGAGAGAGAGATGATTGATTGATTGATTGAGAGAGAGAGAGAGATATGATCCCCTGACTCTATAACCTCGGGGAGTAAGGTCCTGGTGAAAAAACTCTTCCTTGCACAGTTGAAGACATCAAGGGCAGAAAAAGAGAATCATACACCCACCAATCTCTCCTATAATGAACTTACTGTGAAGCAGGGCATGGAATCTTATCTGAGGGTTATGCACAATGCGCAGGATCGCTATTTCATGACCCGCTTTAGACTTAACATGCTACACCATCTTCTTGCGGTGCCATTTGGGTTCACTCACACAGTGGAGGAGAAGGGTACCTGCGGCTGCGATCTTAGATCTCCGCAGGATACCCTTCACTTTGTTTTATTGTGCCCATTTTACACTATGCCAAGACGCAAGTTTCTGGTGGGGATCCTGAAAGACTTAAAGTTTAAACATGCTAGACAGGCCCTGAGGTTCCTACAGGAAGCGGAGGACGCTTATACCCTGTTCTGTACGATAAACTTTATCCGAATAGCAATAAGACTGAGGAATACTAGAGAAACTGGCCCCTAACATGCCTCGAACATTTAAATATTTAAATCCCCTAGTCCATTCCCCAATGTCAGATAAATTCAATATTCATACCTTTTATACAGAAAATTACTTACTGTTTTTAAAATATTTTGTGTGTATTTTGTATTTGTGCTTTTATGGTGTCTTTTTAAGTACCGAATAAAGATTATAAATTTGAATTTGATTGAGAGAGAGATGATTGAGAGAGAGATGATTGAGAGAGAGATGATTGAGAGAGAGATGATTGAGAGAGAGATGATTGAGAGAGAGATGATTGAGAGGGAGATGATTGAGAGAGAGAGGGAGATGATTGAGAGAGAGAGGGAGATGATTGAGAGAGAGAGGGAGATGATTGAGAGAGAGAGGGAGATGATTGAGAGAGAGAGGGAGATGATTGAGAGAGAGAGGGAGATGATTGAGAGAGAGAGAGAGAGGGAGATGATTGAGAGAGATGAATGAGAGAGAGAGGGAGATGAATGAGAGAGAGAGGGAGATGAATGAGAGAGAGAGGGAGATGAATGAGAGAGAGAGGGAGATGAATGAGAGAGAGAGGGAGATGAATGAGAGAGAGAGGGAGATGAATGAGAGAGGGAGATGAATGAGAGAGAGAGGGAGATGATTGAGAGAGAGAGAGAGGGGAGGGAGTTGAGAGAGGGGAGGGAGTTGAGGGAGAGAGAGGTGAGGGAGGGAGAGAGAGGTGAGGGAGAGAGAGAGGTGAGGGAGGGAGAGAGAGAGAGAGAGGTGAGGGAGGGAGGGAGAGAGAGGTGAGGGAGGGAGAGAGAGAGAGGTGAGGGAGAGAGAGAGAGGTGAGGGAGAGAGAGAGGTGAGGGAGGGAGAGAGAGAGAGGTGAGGGAGGGAGAGAGAGGTGAGGGAGGGAGAGAGGTGAGGGAGGGAGGGAGCGAGAGGTGAGGGAGAGAGAGAGGTGAGGGAGGGAGGGAGGGTGAGGGAGGGAGGGAGAGAGAGGGGAGGGAGAGAGAGGTGAGGGAGAGAGGTGAGGGAGAGAGGGGAGGGAGAGAGAGGGGAGGGAGAGAGAGGGGAGGGAGAGAGAGGGGAGGGAGAGAGAGGGGAGGGAGAGAGGGGAGGGAGAGGGAGGGAGAGAGAGGGGGAGAGAGAGGGGGAGGGAGAGGGAGAGGGAGAGGGAGAGGGAGAGGGAGAGGGAGAGGGAGAGAGGGAGGGAGAGAGAGGTGAGGGAGGGAGAGAGAGGTGAGGGAGAGAGAGGTGAGGGAGGGAGAGAGAGGTGAGGGAGGGAGAGAGAGGTGAGGGAGGGAGAGAGAGGTGAGGGAGGGAGAGAGAGGAGGGAGGGAGAGGGAGCGAGAGAGGGAGAGGGAGAGAGGGAGAGGGAGGGAGGGGAGGGAGAGAGAGGGAGGGGGAGGGAGGGAGAGGGAGGGGGAGGGAGGGAGAGGGAGAGGGGGAGGGAGAGGGAGGGAGAGGGGGAGAGGGAGAGGGGGAGAGGGAGAGGGGGAGAGGGAGAGGGAGGGAGAGGGAGGGGGAGGGAGGGAGAGGGAGAGGGAGGGAGAGGGAGGGGGAGGGAGAGGGAGAGGGAGGGAGAGGGAGGGGAGAGGGAGGGGAGGGAGGCAGGGGAGGGAGAGAGGGGAGGGAGAGAGGGGAGGGAGAGAGAGGGGAGGGAGAGAGGGGAGGGAGAGAGGGGAGGGAGAGAGAAGGGAGGGGAGGGAGAGGGAGGGGAGGGAGAGAGAGGGGAGGGAGAGAGAAGGGAGGAGAGGGAGGGGAGGGAGAGAGAGGGGAGGGAGAGAGAGGGGAGAGAGAGGGGAGGGAGAGGGGAGGGAGGGAGAGGGGAGGGAGGGAGAGAGGGGAGGGAGGGAGGGAGAGAGGGGAGGGAGAGGGAGAGAGAGGTGAGGGAGGGGGAGGGAGGGAGAGGGAGGGAGAGGGAGGGAGAGAGGGGGAGGGAGGGAGGGAGAGGGAGAGGGAGGGAGAGGGAGAGGGAGGGAGAGGGAGGGAGGGAGGGAGAGGGAGGGAGAGGGAGGGAGAGGGAGGGAGAGGGAGGGAGAGGGAGGGAGAGGGAGGGAGAGGGAGGGAGAGAGAGGTGAGGGAGGGAGGGAGAGAGGTGAGGGAGGGAGAGAGAGAGAGAGGGGGAGAGAGAGGGGAGGGAGAGAGAGGGGAGGGAGAGAGAGGGGAGGGAGAGAGAGGGGAGGGAAAGAGAGGGGAGGGAGAGAGAGGGGAGGGAGAGGGGAGGGAGAGAGAGGGAGGGAGAGGGAGGGAGCGAGGGAGAGGGAGGGAGAGAGAGGGCGGGAGAGAGAGGTGAGGGAGGGCGGGAGAGAGAGGTGAGGGAGGGAGAGAGAGGTGAGGGAGGGAGAGAGGTGAGGGAGGGAGAGAGAGGTGAGGGAGGGAGAGAGAGGGAGGGAGAGAGAGGGGAGGGAGAGAGAGGGGAGGGAGAGAGAGGGGAGGGAGAGAGAGGGGAGGGAGAGAGAGGGGAGGGGAGGGAGAGGGGAGGGAGAGGGAGGGAGAGAGGGGAGGGAGGGAGAGAGGGAGGGAGAGGGAGGGAGGGAGAGGGAGGGAGGGAGAGAGAGGGAGGGAGGGAGAGAGAGGGAGGGAGTGAGAGAGGGGGAGAGGGGGAGAGAGGGGGAGAGGGGGAGAGAGGGAGAGGGAGAGAGGGAGGGAGAGGGAGAGGGAGGGAGAGGGAGGGAGAGGGAGAGGGAGGGAGAGGGAGGGAGAGGGAGGGAGAGGGAGGGAGAGGGAGGGAGAGGGAGGGAGAGAGAGGGAGGGAGGGAGAGAGAGGGAGGGAGTGAGAGAGGGGGAGAGGGGGAGAGAGGGGGAGAGAGGGAGAGGGAGAGAGGGAGGGAGAGGGAGAGGGAGGGAGAGGGAGGGAGAGGGAGGGAGGGAGAGGGAGGGAGAGGGAGGGAGAGGGAGGGAGAGGGAGGGAGAGGGAGGGAGAGAGGGAGAGAGGGAGGGAGGGAGGGAGAGGGAGGAAGGGGGAGGGAGGGAGAGAGAGGTGAGGGAGGGAGAGAGGTGAGGGAGGGAGAGAGAGGGAGGGAGAGAGGGGAGGGAGGGAGGGAGAGAGAGAGGGAGAGGGAGGGAGGGAGAGAAGGGAGAGGGAGAGGGAGGGAGAGAGGGGGAGAGGGGGAGGGAGAGAGGGAGAGAGGGGGAGAGGGGGAGGGGGAGAGAGGGAGGGGGAGAGAGGGAGGGAGAGAGAGGGGAGGGAGAGAGAGGGGAGGGAGAGAGAGGTGAGGGAGGGAGAGAGGTGAGGGAGGGAGAGAGAGGTGAGGGAGGGAGAGAGAGGGAGAGAGAGAGGGAGGGAGAGAGAGGGAGGGAGAGAGAGGGGAGGGAGGGAGAGAGAGGGGAGGGGAGGGGGAGGGAGAGGGAGAGAGAGAGAGAGGGGAGGTAGGGAGAGAGAGAGAGGGGAGGGAGAGAGAGAGAGAGGGAGGGAGAGGGAGAGGGAGAGGGAGAGGGAGAGGGAGAGGGAGAGGGAGAGGGAGAGGGAGAGAGGTGAGGGAGAGAGAGGGGAGGGAGGGAGAGAAAGGGGAGGGAGAGAGAGGTGAGGGAGGGAGGGAGAGAGGTGAGGGGGAGAGAGAGGGGAGGGAGAGAGAGGGGAGGGAGAGAGAGGGGAGGGAGAGGGAGGGGAGGGAGAGGGAGGGGAGGGAGAGGGAGGGGAGGGAGAGAGAGGGGAGGGGAGGGAGAGAGAGGAGAGGGGAGGGAGAGGGAGGGGAGGGAGAGAGGGGAGGGAGAGAGAGGGGAGGGAGAGAGGGGAGGGAGAGAGAGGGGAGGGAGAGAGAAGGGAGGGGAGGGAGAGGGGAGGGAGAGAGAGGGGAGGGAGAGAGAGGGGAGGGAGAGAGAGGGGAGGGAGAGAGAAGGGAGGGGAGGGAGAGGGAGGGGAGGGAGAGAGAGGGGAGAGAGAGGGGAGGGAGAGGGGAGGGAGGGAGAGGGGAGGGAGAGGGGAGGGAGGGAGAGAGGGGAGGGAGGGAGAGGGAGAGAGAGGTGAGGGAGGGAGGGAGAGAGGTGAGGGAGGGAGAGAGAGGTGAGGGAGAGAGAGGTGAGGGAGGGAGGGAGGGAGAGAGAGGTGAGGGAGAGAGAGAGAGGGGAGGGAGGGAGAGGGAGAGAGAGGTGAGGGAGGGAGAGGTGAGGGAGGGAGAGAGAGGTGAGGGAGGGAGAGAGAGGTGAGGGAGGGAGAGAGAGGTGAGGGAGAGGGAGGGAGGGAGAGAGAGGTGAGGGAGGGAGGGAGAGAGAGGTGAGGGAGAGAGAGGGGAGGGAGGGAGAGGGAGGGAGAGGGAGGAAGAGGGAGGGAGAGGGGAGGGAGGGAGAGGGAGGGAGAGGGAGGGGGAGAGGGAGGGAGGGAGAGGGAGAAAGGGAGAGGTGAGGGAGGGAGGGAGAGAGAGGTGAGGGAGGGGAGAGAGAGGTGAGGGAGGGGAGAGAGAGGTGAGGGAGGGGAGGGGAGGGAGGGAGGGAGATGAGGGAGGGAGATGAGAGAGAGGTCAGTGAGTGAGCATAGAGAGGGGAGAGACAGAGGATGCTTAGATGGCAAGAGGGAGGGAGGGAAGGAAGGGAACAATGTTGGTTTGAGCAGTTTTGCCGAGGCTTCTTTTGGCTCCCAGTCCCAGCCTGATGTAGGTTAATGTTCCCATGCTCACACAGGATAAAACGTGTATTTCTTTCCACCAAAGGCCTAGCAGGCGTACCAACCGTGGGAGGAATATGGCCTCCTCTGCTCCCAGAGAGGAGTGCAGCACAAGCATTGCTGTACAGGGCATGAAGGCGGCTATGCATGGAGGACATTGCCTCTGCTCCTCCAGCTGGATGTCGTGGTCTTCATTCAGACACACCATACAAAGTGCTCACTGATGAGGGACACCTTAACGTGATGCTTTTAAAAGCATTTTATTCCTTTCAGTATCTCATAGATGCTGGTGAAAGAAAGTGACTACCATACTACTGTGAATTAATGTAGAGAAAAGTAACTACTAATCTTTGGTATCGCGTGTAGTGTGCTGTAGTTTGTGTAATCTCCTATAATCTAATTTGGAGTAAATTTCTCTGTGTAATGTCCTTCCTAACCTATTGTACATAAATGAATCTCTTTATGTAATCCAATACAGGGTTAAGTTACAGGTGGTGTTTTCATTCTGCATTACATTTTGTGTTTAGTAATCTCCCTCTTTCATGTTATGCAAGGTAAAACAATTTGACTAATCTCTTTGGTAATCCAATGTGCGGTAAAACAATCAAAGTAACCATCTGTAATCTATGCAAGGGAAAGTTATCTCCTGTAATGTCATTTAGCTTGGGGCAACGCAATGGATTCATTATCTAATCTAATGCAGAGAAAAATAACCATAATAAGCTCCTGGAATGCAATACGAGCTAGTCATCTTCCATAATGTATTGCATGATAAAGTAACTGGAGTAATTATCTGTTACATAAAAAACGGTAAGAAATTATTATTTTTTTCTTTCAGTAATCGATTTCATGCTTATGTAACCAGAGTAATTATTCATTATATTCCAGTGAAGGGTATAATAATTTCTGAAATGTTTAAATTTATACTATACCAACCCGTGATATTATCTGGTACAGGTAAATTATTCAATCAATATTTCTTTATTCAGTAAATAAAATCACCAAAAGAGTGCAACTCCATGTGATAAAATAAAGTTTATCCAGAGACAATAGAAAAATACTAAAAGTACAGTTGCTTATAAAAACAGGAAACACATAAAACAATTAGTCCAGTCTCAATTCCCTCAATGCCAAACATCCCGTAAAAAAGAGAAAACAGTAAAAATGACCTGGACCGTGGGTAGCATCTGTGAATACAAAAAGACAGGCCTAACTTGCAATGTTTTGTGCGAAGGGATTTAAAAAACCCTTCCTCGGCCAGCAATAATAAGAGCAAAACATAGCAAAATGAAGTAAATCCTGTGGAGACACATTGTCGCAGCCACAGGATTTTCTTCCCTCCGGCCGGGCCCACCCGCACCGTGAGGCCTAAAAATGATGCAGGTGATTAAACCTAAACCTGTCCAGTAAGAGCCTATTATGCTGTGAGAGAACCAGGCCCAAGTATGGCTCCAAACCCTGTACAGTTTTTAATAGCACGTGACCACTAACTGCTGGCTTCTAGAGTTCTAGGCTTTCTCTGTCCAAGCGGGAGCGTCCCAGAAACAGTCTTTTAACACTCCCCGGCTCAAAATTGGAGAGAGCATTTGGGTTCAAAAAAATATCAGGCCTACCTAAAAGATAGAATAGATGCCTTAACATGGGCTAGCAATGGAATGCTCCATGCCCCGTCCAAGGTCAAACAGTCTTCAAGAATCTGCTGACTTAACTTCAGCTCCCCCTGCTCCAAACCCGTATCATTATTCAAATCTGATTTATCTCCTTCATATTTTACCCCATTTAATTAATCAGAGTTCTCTAGTTCCTTCTTTTAATTTAAGATTCAGGTATCAGATTAATCACCAGCTTCCACCTATTGATGACTGGAACGTAAGGCGAAGCAATTGTGATCTTCTGTATACAAGTAATGGCTAAAATAGTTGGATTAATATAATTTTGTAATCTAAATGGGGTTGCATCTACGGGACCCTAAAATACCAGGCAAACTCCAATATTCTTTCAGCAGTTCATTCATGAAGTCATTTTTCGTTCTAAAATTTATATAGCCCAGCAATCCATCTCTTAGAGTTTGCTGTATAAATATGTGGTCGGTGAGTAGAATTCCTCCGGTATTTCCCAAATAGGACATGGCAGCCTGTCGTATTAGAATGTATGTAAATCTGTCTAGTGCATTGGCTTTGCGAAAGTGTTCAGTCATAATACATCTGCTAGTAGGAAAGAGTTGTATCATTTTATGCATTTATAGTCAGTGTCTTGTATTTTTTTGTAGGCAACCACGTATTATCAGCTAAGATTTAATAAGTTTATGTGTGTGGTAATATTGTGATGGTGTTTATTAACTTAAAAAAGTAAACAAATGATTGACCCATACTTCTGTGTCAGGAGTAGCGCAGGGTAATCAGCAGTGGGTTTTTCTCGACGGTATACCTTTTTATTTTGCCAACTTTATTTGCAGCTGTCCAGATCACCTGGTGTGTGTGCACCAATTTGCATGGTATAGGAAGTTTCAATGCCAATACTTTGTGCAGTCCCCACTTCTGTTTGATCCCTCTCAAAAGGTAAATGTGGGGCGTTGTTTTCCTCGTGGTATAGGTGCATTTGTGAATACGTATAGAAACGTGTGCAATGTGAGTTCAGTTCTGCCGGCCCTAACCTGACCCTTCTCTCTATTTGCCTGATCAGTTTTTCAACTGCAGGGCCATAGCTGTATTCAAGAGCCATTTTGCAGTCTCTGACAAGAATACACAGGTATTCAATGGAGTCTTCTCTACAAGTCAGAGGATACTCCAGCACTTGCTCACTGCACCATCAGTAAGCTGCAGCATCTCAGACTTGCCTCAATTGCCCCTGTGGTCTAGTATTTTGCCAAATTGTACAATATCCCATATTACTTGCTTCAAGTTTGTGTTCCGTATTTCTTGTCAAACAGTAGTATGTCATCAGCATAGAGTGGCAATGGGAACCGCCATGTACAGAATTCAATGCCTATCTCTATAGGTTTCTTAATCCATGAGAAAGCCACCTTGCTATACGTCCATGCCAATTCCTATGATGGGATATACACACGCACTGATTCGCACCCAAGCTGAGGGCACGGCATAGAACAGACTGACAAGCTGTACAAAATATATATATATATATCTACCCAGGCATATCCTACAAATCGCTGCCAGCAAAAATGGACATTCAAGAGTCCAGTGTCTTTTTGACATTTGAAGAAACATACTACATGACTCTCCAGGCAAATCCTATTAATCTGTGCAAACAATGTATGCAAATTATGAGGGGGATTAAACCTGCCTGGTCATATAGGATAGGTTTCCCTGTTAACTTGTTCAGTCTGTTAAAAGTACCCCAGTCAGTTATATCATTGTCACTATTTAGCAAGGAACATGGACTGTAAGATCTGCTCTCCTTGGCCTTACCTAGTTTTAAAATTGCAGTATTTACAGCGGCGAGCACCCCTCACCAGGGGATCCTGCGTCAAGCATATAGTCCAGCGTTTCCCCTTCCACCCAGGCTAGCGTGATCTCAGCCAGGTATTTCTCACTTCATACCACGGTATAAGTAATTTTAGAAGTGTACATGTTTATGTGGTATATATAACAAGGGATGGTCCTAGACAAAACTCTAAATATCAATAAATGTGAATCTTGATTTTTCACATAACAATTAATCAGAATGAATCTGTGCCGAAAAACGGGGGAGATGTAATACTTACATTATATATACAGTAAACCCAACACAACTATTTGATTGAAAAGACATATAGCTCAACATCCTATTTATATCTCAATTTTATTTACATATTCATACAGTGATTACTTGGAATAAAGGAAGAAAAGGAAAAGGGGGTGCTCAAGTGAATTAGAGGAAAAGAAGGCTCAGGGCACAAGATTCAAGTGATTATGTACAACAAAAAAACAATTGAAGGTTGCACAAAAAGCAAAGCCTACCCATACAATTCTATATACATTATTACACAAGGGACAAGGGAATGAATGGTATAGGCCTCAAAGTAAAAGGGGCGTAATCGTCGACGTTTTGACCCTAGCGCAATACGGGGAATTCGCGACCTCTGCAGCGGGTCTTCTTCAGGACAGTAACGGGGAGGGGGGTACCACAGAAGTAATGTGGAGGTGTATCACGCCAATTCAACTGGGCGGGTCCCCTCTGGTCGGTGTGCCTGTTCAGTTTCAAATAGGAAGAGAAGATATGGATCGTGTTTCAAAAGGAACGTTCCGGGTCTTGTTAGAAAACTTGTAGAGGGTCTGTGTGAAAGGAACCACTTTAAGTAAGACCTGAGTAAAGTTGGTCCTTTGCCTGAAAAAATCACCGGCAATAGTTGTAAATAACGGGGTGATATGCACTCAAATTTGCTGTTAGATGTAGCCGGCACAGCCAGTATCACACGTGACAGCCGTCACCACTCTAAGTAAGACCTGAATAAAGTTGGTCCTATGCCTGAAGTAATCACCGGCATTGGTTACACAGATCAGTGTGATATGCGCTCGACTACGCGGTTAGTTGCAGTCGGCACACACAGTAGCACATGTGGTAGTCAACAAACGGTCTATATTTCCATTTTTGTTGGTCATCTTTTCACCTGATGAAAGCCTGGTCTGCCCTCCGCAGCCAGGACAGAGCTCTGCTGGGTCTCTCACCTTCACCATAGACTTGCACGCGCTTGTCTGGCTGGCTGCATTGATTCACATACAGCTATTTCATTTTGTGAGATTGTATTATTTTGAAAAACAACAATGAATGGACTCCTTTATGTACCTGCTGGAAACTCTTCAGTAATCAATAAGAAGTATTGCATGACCGAAGTCAGTACTTCGATTTAATACTGCGATGATATTCAAGCAATACTTGATTATCACTATCCAGAAAATGCTGTATAAAACAAGTCCTTTCCATGAATCACACATTTTCTCTTTTGATTAATTGCCAAATGTTACTAAGGCAGGACAATATCAAGGAGATAAAAGATATTAACACTAATGGCATCCACTCCCTCATATCATTTCTCTCACTGCGTGTCATCTCTGCAGTTGAGTGGACGTCTGCCGAATTTAGATTTAACAAACTTCCTATCTTCTTTAGAACAGTTGAATAACCGGGTCCAGCCCTCAAGTTGTAGTCAAAGCCTGGCACAGCATGTCATACCATTGCGGATGTCCAAGGATCAAATAAGCTTTTTTTTATATGTGAATGCATGCTTAGCTTCGTGCATAGCAGTGGCGAGGACTGGGTACACTGGGAGAGCATCTCCTTTAAAATCCAGGAACTTCTTCACTCGGGCGAATTTCAAACCCATGTCTCTTTCCCTGTAATTTAGGAGGCTTGCAGCAATTGCGCAATTCAGAGCACCAGATGGGGTCTAGGGCCAATGGATCTGTGGGCCCTCTCAACAACAAATGGATCAGAGAAGTTGAGACTGACAAATATATCACCAAGTAGCTTTTCAACAACTTTCCATTTTGTCAGTTGCTGTGGTCTGTGCCAGACCAGTTAAGTGTTATTCTTAGTCCTAATTGTAGCGGAGAGTTTGGCATGGTCAGTAGTAAGGCCATGTTTGTCTAGACTTATTATTTTCATTTAGGTAGGCAGGCTGCAAGGTGGTCAATATTCCCAACGATTGTTTGGAGGCTAGTTCGCATCTCCATCAGAAGTTCTCACAAGTCCTGGCCCGATTGGTTCTGGGCAACAGACCCCCTCCTCAGCCATGTCCAGTACATTAGCAGTATTGTTAACTGGGGCTTTAGCCGAGTGACTGTTGTCAAAGGTGAGTTTATTCTGCTTGGGATCACTTTTGCACCTGCTGAAAGCAAGTCACTCAAAGGGAAGAAGTGCCTAGGTTTGTGCCACACTCCATGGGGCTCAATAAGTGCTGTAACAGAGGGGTTTAAGCTAGTATAATTATATATGGCTCATATGTAGGCCTTCGATGGCAGATGATAGGCTTGGAAGTCTATACTTCATGCCATAGAAAGTTGGAGAATGCGCTGCTCAATCAAGCCAGACACATCCCCTCCGGTTATTGCATGTTTTAGTGTTGTGCAGGGTAGGATCTCCAGGTGGCCATGGTCCTTGACCTGGCACACACAGTGAAACTGCCCGGTAGGACCTCCCTCCGCACAGGTACACTCCTGCCAGTAGAGGCTACTGAAGCCCCCACATTAGACTTGACTTCACTGTCCTCCACTCACTGCCTCAGCCCTGGTCTGCAGCCAATGCTGTCACCCCAGGCTGATAGACAGGCCAGGAGCTAAGCAATCCATACGCGGACCACTAACCATTCTCTGCAGTCATCATATGCCAGGACATTTTTTCAGCCTGTCACGCTCAGGCCACGGTTAGTCATTGAAGTTGCAGGTAAGAAGGGATAATTTCAACTGTTCATTGGAAATATGTTCCCCTCTGCTTTGTCAGATAATGGTGCACAACCTTGATATTTTTTTCTGGATATTTAGTGGCTAGAAACTGGAGCTCTCAAGTTAGGTATCCACTTTGGTCAGTCAGCCAGGGCCACTGGGCGCTGACTTGTTGACCTTTGATAGGCTGGTGCACTGTTTTGTTCTCACTGTTTTGCTAATTTCAGGGATAGAAATTGTAATGACCTTCTGCATGTTATTTGGTATTTTCAACAATGTTAATCGGTGTGACTTGCCTCAGATGTTTAATAACTGGGAGGAGCAGAATTCCTATCATCTTAATGTTAGGTTGGCAAATCTAATTGTCACGGATGCTGTGTAAACTATGCAAGGCTTTGCCTGACCTTCCGACCAAGAAAGCTGCAAATCCTTCACTAAGAATTAAGAGTTTGTGTACTTTTATGCTCAAAGGCATAGTGTAGCAAGAGTATGTATCATATCAGAGTAAAACAGCTTCATACAATCACGTCACTGAGCGTCTTTTTTCTCTTGAGTAAGCTGAGCGTTTGACTTGCTTTGTGAGTTAACAATTCTTTGAAGGCAAACACGGAAACCCACTGATTTCAAAGATCTTTAATTGCATAAATAAGTGGCAGGAGAAATTAATTTAAATGTCCAAGTTGCCAACAATGTGATTGCTAGGAAAAAGTAATTCATAAAAATTGCAAAAATAGGATTTGTCAAAGCTTAAACATAGCCAGAAAACAATAATACGCACCCTTGTGTGCTCTTTATTGTCGGAGATCAGTATAGGTGTATTTTGTCAAGCGTTTCAACTGAGCCCAGAGGTAAATATGGCTGGAGTACAAGACAGTATCTTTGATCTACACAGTGCTGTTTGCATCTTTGTGTTATCTTGAAATCTGTTGGCAGGAGTTTTGGGTGCTTGTTTTCTGGGAGAACGTCGGCAAGCACTGAAAGGAAGAGGGGTGGGCGTTAATGGGGCAAGCAACACGGGTGGGGGGAATGGCGCACAAGACAAGTAAACGCATAGGAGGAGTGAGGAATCAAGTCAAGCAACAATGCGACAGGGAGGAAGGGTGTGCGAGCAAAAGGGGGAAAAAGAACCTTTTGAAACCTGAGCGTTCCAGTGTGGGTAGAGGTAAAGAGTGGTGAGGTTAGGTGGCCCCCTATCTTGGTGGGTGGGACCAGGGGAAGTAAGTAGAGAAACAAGGGTTGTCCCGTAAGCGAGCAAGTTAGCTATTTTATCAGCTAGAACAGTTGTAGAACCACACTAGTGGGAATCAGATGGTCGCACTAAGACCAGCTGATATTGATTTACTTTTATTGAGAGAGGCAAGGTAGAACTAAATGTAGTCAACATCTGAATTGGACTGATATGCTAACTTCAAGGCAAACAAACAGGCTGTTGTCAGCAAAGTAAACATTTTTAAGTATTTATTACAGCTGTTTAAGTCATATGAATCTCCCTAGTCTTACACATGCTCAGTCTAAAGCATTGGATGATATTATCACCGAAGGAGAAGTAAGGGCCGCAATAAAAAAAAGTAAGAAGGGAAAGGCAGCGGGGCCCGATGGGCTACCAGCAGAAACTTATAGAATGTTAGAAGATGAGATAGCCCCCTTCCTTATTAAGATGTTCAATCAGATCCTTATTGAAGGCCAAACTCCCCCATCATCATTGGACAATGCATCAATTACACTCATACTGAAACCTGGAAAGCCCAAGGACGCTTGCGAATCATACAGGCCCATATCAATCTTAAATGTGGATTATAAGATTTTCACCACAATTTTAGCCTCTAGGTTAGCCTTGGTAGTCCTCCACGTAGATCAAAAAGGATTTGTAAAGGGCCGACAACTATATGAATTAACATACGACTTAATAGGGGCTATAGATATCGCGGTGGCACAGAATTTACCATTGACTGCTCTCACCCTGGATGCGACCAAGGCCTTCAACAGGGTTATGTTATGTTATGTTATGTTATGCAGGGGTTTTGTATAGCGTACGGCTACTCAGAAGAGTGTCCCGACGCTTTGGATTGCACACTAATCTCATAACACAACAGGGAAAATAAGAAACAGAAATAGAAGGAAGCTAAAAGGGACCGAAACTAAGAGGAAAAGAGCCAGGTTTTAAGCCCTTTCCGGAAGGCCAACAGATTAGGAATGCTGCGCAAGGACACAGGCAGTTTATTCCATAACTGAGGTGCTAGTAGTTTAAAAGAGCGGCCTCCGATGCGGGCTCTCTTCACACGAGGAACCGCCGCAAGAAACAGGGCTTCAGACCTGAGCGACCTAGCAGGCAGGTAAAAGGCCAGCCTATTCTGCAGGTATTTTGCTCCGGAGGCGTGCAAGGCTTTGTGCGCCAGAGTAAGAGTTTTAAAAATTATCCGCTTCCGGACAGGGAGCCAATGCAGAGCCTCCAGAAGACCCGAGGCTCTGGCACGGCGCGATAGTCCAAAAATGGCCCGTGCTGCCGAATTCTGGACAACCTGTAGCCGTTGGAGCAGATACTCTGGCAAGCCGAGATAAAGGACGTTGGAATAGTCAATTCTCGAGCCTATAATCGCCTGCACCGTGATTTTCCTATGTTCCTCCGATAACAGGGGAAGGAACTTGCGTAGCATCCGGAGTAGGCCAAAGCATGTACCAGTGAGACCGATTACCTGTGAACGTAGTGTGAGGCCATTATCGATCTTAATCCCAAGGTTTTTAGCCACCTGGGACGAACTTGCTGGTGGAAACATGTTCTCAGGCCACCACACTTTCCAGTCCGGATCCGAACTGCACCCAAAAAAGAGGACCTCGGATTTATCCGAGTTGCACTTGAGGCTGTTGTGATGAAACCATTGAAACACAGCCTCAAGGCAACCCTGGATCCTACCTCCATCGAAGTCCGCACCCCTCTCACAGGTGAAGAGGAGCTGGGTGTCATCGGCATAAGAAACGATCTGGGCCCCGAAAGACTCCGCCAATGCCGCCAAAGGGGTCATGAAGATGTTAAATAGAGTTGGACTCAGGACAGAGCCCTGAGGAACTCCGACACCCAGTGGCGACATCTCGGCGGAGCAAGCAGAAGCCCAGACCGTTTGTCGACGGCCTGCCAGGAAAGATCGAAACCACTGGAGCACCGTCCCTCGGAGACCAACCTCTGAGAGTCTTGCAAGAAGACCCTCATGAGGGACGGTGTCGAAGGCCGCCGACAGATCTAGCATCACCAGCATCGCTCTCCCGCCCAAATCCAGCACCTCCTTAATCGCCTCCGAGACTTCCAGGAGGGCTGTTTCGGTGCTAAGATTGGCGCGGAAACCCGACTGGGTAGGGTGCAGTAGGTCGTGTGACTCCAGGTAATCGGCAAGCACCTTATGGACATGCTTTTCAATGACCTTTGCAAAAGCCGGCAGGAGCGAAATAGGTCTATAATTCGCCAACACCTCCACATCCAGGCCAGGCTTTTTAAGCAGGGGAATGATCATGGCCTGCTTCCAGGCCTGGGGAACCACACCCTGTGCAAGAGAACAATTCAACAGGGGGTTCACAAGGGGGTTAATGACAGCTGCCATTTTAGCCAAAAATTTTGCCGGACAGGCATCCCGAGGGGAACCTGATTTAAGGCCAGCCATCAGGTCAAATGAATATTTACAAAAAGGGGTGGTGAGGGACAGAGTCTCTGAATTAAACAGAAAGCTCTCACCCAGTCAAGAGATCAGGGCTAGATCCAACACCGTTTTTTAGCTCACTGCACCATCCCAGTTTCAGAACCCGGCTGTATGCAAATTAGTCTGTTCCTGTCCCAGTGCATGATGGGAACAGGACAAACCAAACTACAAAAGCCAATTCTTACACTGGGAAGGAAACAAGCTCCCGGGAATTAATAACGGTGATGGATCAAGCCCTGATCTTTGGACTGGGTAAGAGTGGTCTGCTCAATTCAGACACTCTGTTCATCACCACCCCCCTTTTGTAAATCGATTTTGGCCACTATAGGTGTGGCAGGGTATACTCAGACATGAGTCCCTTTCTCACTGCTCCATCAGGATTCAAGCAAGCCGGGCCGAAGAAGGCTGAAATGCCAGAAACCGGTCCCCGGTAGCTTGTCTCCTTTCTGGTAAAGAATTGGCTTGGTAGTTTAGTCTGCCCTGTTCCCATGATGCACTGGGCCAGGGACAGACTGATTTGCATATAGCCAGGTTCTGAGCTGGGATGGGGCAGTGAGATAAATAACGGTGATGGATCAAGCCCTGATCTTTGGACTGGGTAAGAGTGGTCTGCTCAATTCAGACACTCTGTTCATCACCACCCCCCTTTTGTAAATCGATTTTGGCCACTATAGGTGTGGCAGGGTATACTCAGACATGAGTCCCTTTCTCACTGCTCCATCAGGATTCAAGCAAGCCGGGCCGAAGAAGGCTGAAATGCCAGAAACCGGTCCCCGGTAGCTTGTCTCCTTTCTGGTAAAGAATTGGCTTGGTAGTTTAGTCTGCCCTGTTCCCATGATGCACTGGGCCAGGGACAGACTGATTTGCATATAGCCAGGTTCTGAGCTGGGATGGGGCAGTGAGATAAATAACGGTGATGGATCAAGCCCTGATCTTTGGACTGGGTAAGAGTGGTCTGCTCAATTCAGACACTCTGTTCATCACCACCCCCCTTTTGTAAATCGATTTTGGCCACTATAGGTGTGGCAGGGTATACTCAGACATGAGTCCCTTTCTCACTGCTCCATCAGGATTCAAGCAAGCCGGGCCGAAGAAGGCTGAAATGCCAGAAACCGGTCCCCGGTAGCTTGTCTCCTTTCTGGTAAAGAATTGGCTTGGTAGTTTAGTCTGCCCTGTTCCCATGATGCACTGGGCCAGGGACAGACTGATTTGCATATAGCCAGGTTCTGAGCTGGGATGGGGCAGTGAGATAAATAACGGTGATGGATCAAGCCCTGATCTTTGGACTGGGTAAGAGTGGTCTGCTCAATTCAGACACTCTGTTCATCACCACCCCCCTTTTGTAAATCGATTTTGGCCACTATAGGTGTGGCAGGGTATACTCAGACATGAGTCCCTTTCTCACTGCTCCATCAGGATTCAAGCAAGCCGGGCCG
Organism: Lissotriton vulgaris; assembly: GCF_964263255.1. Taxonomy (NCBI): domain Eukaryota; kingdom Metazoa; phylum Chordata; class Amphibia; order Caudata; family Salamandridae; genus Lissotriton; species Lissotriton vulgaris. Next base: position 763,306,850 of record NC_141691.1, on the reverse strand, counting down.
AAGAAGGCTGAAATGCCAGAAACCGGTCCCCGGTAGCTTGTCTCCTTTCTGGTAAAGAATTGGCTTGGTAGTTTAGTCTGCCCTGTTCCCATGATGCACTGGGCCAGGGACAGACTGATTTGCATATAGCCAGGTTCTGAGCTGGGATGGGGCAGTGAGATAAATAACGGTGATGGATCAAGCCCTGATCTTTGGACTGGGTAAGAGTGGTCTGCTCAATTCAGACACTCTGTTCATCACCACCCCCCTTTTGTAAATCGATTTTGGCCACTATAGGTGTGGCAGGGTATACTCAGACATGAGTCCCTTTCTCACTGCTCCATCAGGATTCAAGCAAGCCGGGCCGAAGAAGGCTGAAATGCCAGAAACCGGTCCCCGGTAGCTTGTCTCCTTTCTGGTAAAGAATTGGCTTGGTAGTTTAGTGTGCCCTGTTCCCATGATGCACTGGGCCAGGGACAGACTGATTTGCATATAGCCAGGTTCTGAGCTGGGATGGGGCAGTGAGATAAATAACGGTGATGGATCAAGCCCTGATCTTTGGACTGGGTAAGAGTGGTCTGCTCAATTCAGACACTCTGTTCATCACCACCCCCCTTTTGTAAATCGATTTTGGCCACTATAGGTGTGGCAGGGTATACTCAGACATGAGTCCCTTTCTCACTGCTCCATCAGGATTCAAGCAAGCCGGGCCGAAGAAGGCTGAAATGCCAGAAACCGGTCCCCGGTAGCTTGTCTCCTTTCTGGTAAAGAATTGGCTTGGTAGTTTAGTCTGCCCTGTTCCCATGATGCACTGGGCCAGGGACAGACTGATTTGCATATAGCCAGGTTCTGAGCTGGGATGGGGCAGTGAGATAAATAACGGTGATGGATCAAGCCCTGATCTTTGGACTGGGTAAGAGTGGTCTGCTCAATTCAGACACTCTGTTCATCACCACCCCCCTTTTGTAAATCGATTTTGGCCACTATAGGTGTGGCAGGGTATACTCAGACATGAGTCCCTTTCTCACTGCTCCATCAGGATTCAAGCAAGCCGGGCCGAAGAAGGCTGAAATGCCAGAAACCGGTCCCCGGTAGCTTGTCTCCTTTCTGGTAAAGAATTGGCTTGGTAGTTTAGTCTGCCCTGTTCCCATGATGCACTGGGCCAGGGACAGACTGATTTGCATATAGCCAGGTTCTGAGCTGGGATGGGGCAGTGAGATAAATAACGGTGATGGATCAAGCCCTGATCTTTGGACTGGGTAAGAGTGGTCTGCTCAATTCAGACACTCTGTTCATCACCACCCCCCTTTTGTAAATCGATCAGGTCAAATGAGGCGGTCAGCGAGAGAGGAGGGAAAGCTGCCATGGCCACACCTGCGTTAAGTCGGGTATCAGCGGTATTCTCCACCCGACCCGGTATCTCAGGCTTCAGTACCAGGAAGGAGTCCTGGATCCGCTGGATCTTAGAGGTGAAAAAATCCGCAATCGCCCTGACCCAAGGCGCAGGAGGGGGAGACTGGGTTGGTACTGCGCGAGACGTTGTAAACTCCCGCACAACGGCGAAAAGCTCCTTGCAGGAATTGGAGGCAGCTTCAATTTTTCTCGCGAAGTAAGCCTTCTTCTCCGCGAGGATGTTCCGATGATAAGCTTTCGCCACAGACCTGTAGGTGAGTTTCGCCGTTGCGTCGTAATTTGCGCGCCATGCTCTTTCCGCTACCTTGCATTGGCGCCGAGAGGCCGCCAATGCTTCCGTAAACCAAGGGGCAGAAGCACCTTTTCCAGGTTTGCGGAGGGGTCTCAGAGGAGCCAGATCATTAAGTCTCTCTGAGAGCCAGGCCTGCAGTTGTTCCACATCCTCCTCTAAGTTCCCTGCTAACACGAAAGGGTGGTCCGCACAAGCTTGTGCCAGCAGTTCCGGAGTAATCCGGTGAAGTGCCCTGAATCCCACGGAAGACTGCCGGGGGGCGCCGGAAGGCTTCCTAACTTCCGAGAAGTAAAATTTCACCAACCTATGGTCGGACCAAAGAACCTGGCTAGGAGCCAGCATCTCAATAGGGGTCGTAGAGAAGGTCAAATCTAAAGTATGTCCCTTCTCATGGGTCGGTCCGATATGATATGGAACCAGGCCCAGAGGGGCTGTGACCTCCAGCATTTTTATCGCATCGGCATCCGTTTCCCCGGCCACAATACAATGCTCTGCCGTGAGTAATAAAGAAGAAGTCACCGACTGGAACTCTTCAAAAAAAGAGCCCATGGGCCCTGGCGGCCGATAGACTAGGAGACCCTTCATCGATTGGTGCGGTGAAAGAACAATGGCAAAGGCAAGGGATTCGCAATCCTTGATCGCGTCCGAGGGGATGATGGTACAGGTGGCTATTTTATTTACTATTAGTGCAACCCCCCCTCCACGCCCCTTCGGCCTGTCCTGCCTGAAGATGTTATACTCGGGCGGGAGAGCAGTAGCAATATCTGGGTTGGACGCCTCACCGAGCCACGTCTCGGTGAGCATCAGAAACAAGGGTTTTTCTGAGTCCAACAGATCAAATATGTCCAGAGCATGCCGGCCCAGAGATCTAGTATTGAGCAGTAAGCCCAGATGTTTAGCGCTAACCGCCACCTTCTGCGGCGCCCCGCCAAGATGTTTCTGCGGGCGCCAGCCACACTCAGGGCAGCAATACTTGCCCTTGTGGCGAGCAGGAAACACCGTACGGCAGGAGCCATTGATGTGTTGCAAGGAGCGAAGTTCCGAACCCGAGTAGTAAAGCATCATGCACACGTGCACAAGCTACATATGGAATACAATTGCCCAGTCCTGCCCGTCGCCTCGTACGCCTCCGGGACGCTGACGGGCAGGACTCTGGCACGACTCCGGCTAAGCGACGGCGTCCCACTGCGCGATCCCGCTGCGCGGGAGAGGACGACTTTAAATAGGCGTCTCCCACATCCCCTCGAGCGTCGAGACACTCCAAGATGGCGCCCGCGCACACACACACTCAGCCCAACCAAAGATGGCGCCCACAAATGAAGTCAGCCCCGGAACCCGGACCCGCCAAATGGCGGTGTATTTTCCAAAAATTAAGTGCAGGTAAGGGGACAGAAGCCCAGTGGAGCGGCAATAAAATCAGGGGTTAAAGGAACCTAGGTAAACAAAGATAGGCAAAGGGAGTTTTAAAATCACCAGTTGTCCGAGCTAGGTGTCAGCGCGACCTGCGCTCGTGTAGCAATCAATCAGAATGCCTGAAAGTCGAGTCCGCCTTAAATAGGCGTCTCCCACATCCCCTCGAGCGTCGAGACACTCCAAGATGGCGCCCGCGCACACACACACTCAGCCCAACCAAAGATGGCGCCCACAAATGAAGTCAGCCCCGGAACCCGGACCCGCCAAATGGCGGTGTATTTTCCAAAAATTAAGTGCAGGTAAGGGGACAGAAGCCCAGTGGAGCGGCAATAAAATCAGGGGTTAAAGGAACCTAGGTAAACAAAGATAGGCAAAGGGAGTTTTAAAATCACCAGTTGTCCGAGCTAGGTGTCAGCGCGACCTGCGCTCGTGTAGCAATCAATCAGGTTAATTGGGTGTACCTGTCGGGGGCCCTGGCTAAATTTGGAGTGGGGAAGAGATTCTGTCGAGCAGTTAGTCTATTGTATGCCAGCCCATCAGCAAACCTATTAATTAACAGTGAGTTGTCAGACCCCTTTAATATAACTAGGGGGACTCGGCAGGGTTGCCCGCTTTCCTCACTTCTGTTTGACTTTTATATTGAACCTCTCGCACAACAACTGAGGAGAGAGAATGCCATCATTCCTTTTGGTCACAGAGGGTGGGAAAAGAAGGAGGCGTTATATGCTGACGACCTGCTCATTCTTACATCAGACGTAACAACCGCACTCACGGTTATATTTGAAACTGCTAAGGGGTTTAGGAAAATATCAGGCTACCAGATCAACACTTTAAAAACAGAGATGTTGGTCTGGAATGACAATCCGAGTTCTTTGGAAATACAGGAGGGCGAATCATTATGATATCTGGGCCTAAATATCATAAAAGACATCAACAGGCTCGCTTCAGTAAATATTACATCAATTATTAAAGAATGTAGGAAATTAATGCAGGCATGGTCTCACCTTCAATTATCTTTGATAGGGAGGGTCAACCTCGTAAAAATGGCCATTTTGCCTAAACTTTCTTTTCTTTTTAATACTATTCCCCTCTACTTTGATCAGACTCGCATAACTAAAATACAATCAGATATCACTTCTTTTATTTGGAACAAAAAACTACCAAGAATAGCTTGGAAGAAGCTTAGACGGCGATGGGAGAAGGGAGGATTAGCCGCACTAGACTTAAAATTATATTTGTGGGCTTTTCAGCTATCTCACATACGAATGCTCCTAAAAAAACCTACTGACTTTGGGATAGGATTAATGTTTTCGGCCATGTTGAAAGGGGAAGGTCTCAGCCAGTCGGGATTCTTATTTAAATTTGGCAACCCAAAATTCTTCAAAAAGATCAAATTGAAGGTCCTGCATGGCTTGGCGAAAACATGGTCTGAGGTAATAAAATCTATTAAACAGGGGTATTACTGCGATAAAACACCGCTTTGGGGGTTACCTGATAGTCCAGCCTGGTTGGAAGATTCCCTAGCCACTCCTTTGAGAGAGGCAGGACTTAAAGAATGGGGGGATCTTTTCTATGAGGGGGACCTGCTTTCATGGGAGTATCTACAGAATAAAATAGGTCCAACCCTTTCGAGGTTCAAATACATTCAAATCAGAAGCTGGACAGTGGCATATAACGATCCACTAACAAAACGTAGCAAGTTTCCTCTCGGAGGGCATAGTCAACTAATAACTAACTTGGTTGGTACCCCTTCAACAAAACATGAGATTTCACTATGGTATAAACTTCTTCTAGATGAATCTGATGGGGAATTTAAGTTACCAGCTCAACTTTGGGGGGACGTAATATCGACTCAAGATCTACAAGAACTCTGGTCCACCTCATTTGAGATTTTAAAAAGTTTGGTGAAACCCTCATGGCTACGCAGAAACCATCTTTTTACCCTTCATAGGGCGTATTACTCTCCCCAAAGATTATCCAAATTTGTCGCAGGAAACTCGGTGGCATGTGCAAGGTGCGGGCTGATTGCAGCTTCAGATATTCATATGTTCTTTGAGGGTCCTCGAATTGCACCATATTGGGAGGCCATAGGTAAGACTCTTACGGCATCGTTAGGTATCCCAATTACTATAGATTTACCATTAGCGATTTTTGGTGTCCTGAAGACAACTCAAAATACAGTTAAAAGCCTGGTCTTCTATACGATCCTTTTGGCAAGGAGAGAGATCTGCAGGAGGTGGAAGTATCCTATCCCTCCTTCCCATGGGGATTGGTTGTCATCAACTTTACAGACGGCACGTATGGATCTAGCCAGATCGGGAAACCAAAATAAAAGGGCCTTTTGGCATTTGTTTGTATGGGCACAATAAAGATCCGGTTTTTTTTTCCTCGGGTCCAATGATTACACTACTATGGTGCCAAATGTTAATGGTGTCCGGTCATATCCCGGCCCAGCAGTAGGCCTCCCCATTGGTAGCCTAAAAGAATATCAAGCTGAGACAGTTGCGGGATTTATGGCCTTCCCACTCGAAATGAAATGATCCCTCCCAGTTAAATCACTGTGCCAACTGTACTAGTGCATATTCTAAATGGCTTTCTTAAACCATGGTGGATATGAGGACAAAAAAAACAAACAAAAAAAAAATTCTCTATATCTGAAATAAATCTAAATAATTTGCTACAGCTAAAAAAACATGTAAACTGTCTGCATTATCTCCCCCACATTGAAAACATTTTCCGTCAAACCCAGTCCCCCATTTAAACATTCAAGCGGGGTTATAGTACAAGTCAAATATAGTTTTGACAAATTGCACCTTCAAATTGGCCGACAATAATACATCCCTAGAAGTAGCTATAGCCTTCTCAACAGATATATCGGTCCCCCAGGATTATAAACCATTTAGCGTTATGTTTATCCAGATCATCTGGTCTATATGACAATAATAACTGATACAACACCCCAATTTTCTCCTGTTGTCTTACCATCTCTATAGGTAAATTGGCTACAAATATAACTTTTGTCTGTAATAAAAAGTCCAGAATCTGAAGAAATTTAGAGAACTGCAGTTTGGGCAGGTTAAATTGTTAATTAATTCTTCAAAAGACTTAAGCACTCCCCCAGAAGAGAAAAAAAAACCTAATTTACTAATTAATTAATTTTTTTCAGAATTCAAGGGTGTATAATACGTTATTTTCTCCAGGGAATCCAATTTTTTTGATTCTTTTCCATACTTTATAAGCACTATCCAAACTTTAAACCGTGTACGCTTTAAATAACTCCCCTCAACTTCTCTAAACAGACACTGTCTGGCAACCGGGCCCATTAATATTTCAAAGATCGTTGGAGCCTTAGCTATACTCGTAGCTCCCTCCCCAGTTAATAACACTCGCATTTTTAGCAGAAAACATGTATAAAAATACAAAGTAAAATCAGGTATAGCTAACCCCCCTCTCTCGACTGGAAGCGTCATGAACCGCATTGCACGTCTGGGTTTACCAGGGGCCCAGATGAACTTCCCACAGATCAATTGAAGATGTAGCTGGGAGCCTGTCACTTCCAGAGGAATTGAGCGAAATAAATATAGGACTTTGGGAAGGATATTCATTTTTATAATATTACTACATCAAATTAGCGTAAAGTGTAAACATCCCCATTTGTCTAGCGATTCCTTAACACTGTATATCAGTGAATTCCAATTGGCATCAACCACCTAGAGCATAGATGCCCTTATTTTAATGCCCAGATAGATCACCTCTTTTATTACTCTGATATCTGTACAAACAGTGCTTTCTGAGCACAAAATTTGTGTTTTAACCACATTAAGTTTATAACCAGATATTTTGCCAAACATTGTCGCTAGTCGCTCAATCTCTTGCAATGCCAAAGAGGGTCTGCAGTGGTTACGGCAATATCATCCGCATATGCAAAAACTGAAAATTGATAATCGTGATCAATAAAAGGCTTAGTGTGGGAGTTATTAGCTAATTGTTAATCCAATTCCACACGATCAAACGCTTTCTCTGCATCCAATAAATCAGTCCCAGATCCCGCTTTTCAGTACATGAAATATCAAATAGTGTCACCCTGAGGAAACTGAAGTCCGCTTTAAAAACTGTCCCTAAAGATAAAATAAAGATGCCCTCATGTAGGGATCTGTATAAAGAGGTAATAAAACGACGTAAAACTACATTGCAGAAGCAGGCGTGGGAGAATCTGAGGGAAGCGGCCGAGTTGAAGGACTCGACCGTTTTTGGAAAGTTATAAATGACCCTTGTTTCCAAGACGCAAATAACCAAAGTCATATTCTACCAGAGTCTTGGTTTGAGCACTTCCAAGGCCTTTAGAATCACGGCAGTACCAATGATTCAACAGAAGTAGAGGAGTGGAGTGTGAGCACCACTCAGATATCATTTTCCCTGGGAGAGATAAAGGCGGGTATCGAGAGCCTGACACGGAATAAGGCCCTGGCCTCTTCATGTGCCAGGTAGAACTTTGGGCGCCCATATTAACTAAAGTCATTAATGCAGCAGTGGAGTCAGGTTTGCCAGCATCCTGGTCCACAGCTACAATTGTCACTATTTTTAAACAGGGAAATAGAGATAGCCCATTATGCTATCTGCCCATTTCTCTTATTGACGTGACACTGAAAGTACTAGGTAGGGTCATCCTCAATCGGCTAATGAATTGGGCGGATGAACACAACATAATCACTGACACTCTGTATGGATTCATGTATGGACGGTCCACTACCAATCAATGCCTTAATCTATATCTTTTGTTAGCCAAGTACACTATTGCCAGTCAAGAAACAGTGTACCTGGCTTTTATGGACTTGACGGCAGCTTTTGACCGGATGAATTGCAAGAAAGTGTGGGAACTAATGGGGGCTCTTGGAGTAGATCCGGGATTGGTAAACATTCTAAGAGTATTGCACCTGAACACCTCTGCCCAGGTTAGATATAATGAGGAGGGGAGCACCACTGACCCCTTTCCATGTTCTAGGTGAGTGAGACAGGGTTGCATCTTGGCGCCTTTCCTATTTACTTTGTATATAATGGCCTAGATCAGGCGCTTGGTGCTCAGGGGTGGATTCCCCAAGGATAGGAATGAGAGGGATCCCTGTTCTGCTATACGTGGATGACGCGGTGCTTCGCGCGGGCACCACGAGTGGGCTCCAGTGCCTGATAGATGGTTTTGTCTGCTATATGGAGAGTTTAGATCTGTCCCCCAACCTTTCAAAATCATATGTCATGGAAGTGGGAAAAACACCGAAAAGGAAATTTAATTATAGGATTGGTACTCACTTTTTGGAAAAGGTGCATGCGTTCTCATACTTGGGAATTTTATTTGACACACGCCTCAGTTTTAAAGCCCTGGCAGACGAGAAATGCTGCACACTAGCTAGTTGCTCCGGGTCAATTATGAATTTTGCGCGAAGGCTGGGTCGTTGGTACCTGGAGCAAATTTTGAGATTGTATAGTTCCATGTGTTGTGCCAAAGTTCTATATGGCAGTGAGGTCTTAGGTTTTATTGATTTACAACAGTTACAAACTGAAGGGAATAAATACTTACGGCGGTTGCTGAAAGTGCCCCAGAGTAGACCTTCCCATATTATCCATGAGGAATTGGGTGTTACTCACAGTAGAGACAGGTCGCAACTCAAACCCCTAACATTTTGGATAAAAATTTGGACAAACCTTGAGGCCCTACTAAGTAAGCAGATCATAATGGACTGCATTGCCCGGGACCAGGGTTGGAACATCCCATGGTTTAAGTATGTGGGGGAAACTTTAACAGGCTTGGAAGTGCGGACTATTTTAACCACCCGTCAAAATTGCTACCCCGGGACAAGGCGTATGTCAAGGCTGAATTTTTAAAGCATGTGGCATCTCTCAGGGAAGACAGGGAGCTGATTAAACCATCGTAATGACTCGTTTCAGGTTGAACCTATTACATCATATTTTAGTGGTTTCCTCTGGATATACATATATAGAGTCGAAGGGCCCGTGCGTCTGTGACCAACGGTCTCCGCTGGATACCCTTCACTTTGTTCTATTGTGTCCCTATTATGCTAGCCCTAGGAAGTTTTTTTTTTTAATTTAAGGTTTTTATTGGTATTTACAGGTTACACATAACATATACTGACAGACGTTTTGATTATTATTCGCCGCTGTTTATACAAAAGAGACATACAAGCATGAAACATAAACCATAAAGTGGAGGCGGTTTGTTTTACAGGAATAGGGCCAGTTCCGGTTGAGGGTTGGGGTTTTGTTTGACCACGACGCTTCTACCTGGTCTGTGGGTTTTATGTTTTTGGAGCCCTCCTGATATGTTGTTGTTCTCCTGGGGTGAGTGGGCGTGAAGGCGTATCCTGTGTTGGAGGTAGAGGTGTGGCTATGGTGGTTTGAAGGTGTCCATGTGTTTATCTAGTTTGGTCCACATCGCTCTATCGTGATGTCTACCTGGCGTGTTTCTAAGGGTCTTGCATTCTGACTGTGCCAATCCAGGCCTCTTGAAAGAATACGAATAGTACAAAAAGTCCATCACAAGCAGTTTTATTTCATGTCTAAAAACCCAATGCATTTCGGGCCGCCTCGTGCCCTTCTTCGGGAGTCACTACAAATTAATCACAACATGAATTCATTATTAACCCTTTTTCTCTTGAATAAATGAGTAATATTGCAACATAATTTCATTACTTCACTTCATATTTTTCATACACTACCATGAGATACAAAGTCTCACTACGTCTCCCACTTAGTAATCAAATCCTCAAGAGCCAATTCTTCGTATATGCACTGTCTGCCCCCACACAGGCATTAGAGCAGGGGTCTTCAAACTGTGGGGCGCGACCCCCAGGGGGGCCGTAGAGCGATGCAAAGGGGGTCGCACCTTCGCATTCACAATTCTGCCCTGGCTAAAGGGCTTTAGCCCTCCCTCTTCCCCCGTCCTGTGTCTCAGCCCTGGTTGCTGCAGTGCAACTCGAGCTGCTGGGGGCTCAGTCAGTGGCGTAACACAGGCCCCCCCCTGCAGCCCCCATGGGGGTGGGGGCAAGTTCCAGGGGGCCCGCTCAGCACAGTCCAGTGAATGCCCGGGCACCAGAAAACCAAACCGGCTGCATTCTCATGCTAATGCCAGACGCCTCTGGTGTGGGGTAATGTCTGAGTACCGGGCGAAGTGCAAATCCGCGCGTGCAGCTTCTCCATCCTGACAAACAATGGTGACACTTGACCCCCGACCTCCTCAGGCTGAACAGGACACCCCACCAACAACCTTAAACCGTTTTTCAACTGCAATTCCACATCTCTCATCTACTACTGCACCCACTGTCCTCGTTGACCAAATGTCGGAAAAAATATAAAGCAACCACTAGTCAGGTTAAAAGAGCAGATTTAGATGCAAGGTCGCTAATTCACCTTTAGTTAGTCATTTTTTTGCAGGCCAATCAAAACGAACATGAAACTTAACGGAGGAGACTTCGAAGAAATACTATGCAAAGAAGAAAGTAAATAGATACATGCCAGTAAATCATTTAAGTATAGCCTGAATATGGTCGAAGAATAGCATTTTGTTTTAGTTTAAGGAACCTATTTTGATATGCATCTGGAACAACACTGATACGACACACCCCTAGTGACAGATTGTTGACTGCGCATCCTCAATACTGAGATTAAGAACTGAATATGCAGAAAGAAAGTATCCATCCCACAATTCTTACATTGATGACCTGTGAATAAGAAAGGATTATGTGGCTGCCGTTCTCTGGTAGAACACATCTCGTACAATCCAGGTATGATCTCGAGACCGAACATCACCAGTATAATATATCTTGTCTAACAAAGAACTGAATGAGCATAAATTTATACAACTGTAACTTGTACTTAATATGCTGCTCGTTCTCATGCCTTATTAGTCGTTGACTGCTGTAGTAGCTTGAATTTAATCCATCTCCCAGCAGAGTGTTTTCTGGAATGCTGTGGTTCCATTGCCTTTCTAAAGTTTATATGCTAATTCTTATTTATTCTTTAATCAGTGGAAACCTATTTGTATCACCATTAAGTATTTTGTTTTCTGCAATTTCATTATTTCTAATTTTGTAATCCCTTTGACTCGCATTCATGCCAGGAATGTGATCTGTGCCACATGCAGCTTTGTTCTGGCACCTCTGCGCTTTGGAAAACATGGTCCAGGACAGTAAGGATTTGCACAGCTGCACTTGGACGTCTTGAATGATTTGGACGCATTTTCACATTTGCTGTGCCTAAATGTCAACATTAAGCAATTTTCAGCTTTTTCACAATTTTTGCTCCTTGTGGCTTTTGCGGAGGTCTGATCAAATTTTTCTTTAGCACAATATCAATCATAGCCTAATCTGCAAAGAAAGTACCTGCTGTCTGAGTCACATGTACTTCACTCACGAATGCGCACTTCAGTTGTCACTTTCTCAGCAATGGTAATTTTACTACATTTTGGGTTGAAAGACACTACTTTTTTAAAGGTTTTTAGGTGAGTTTTGAAGCCCTTGGCTGGTAGTCCGAACCTACTGTGATACACCATTGGTGGAGTTGAACTTGCTTCACCCTCTTTATCAAAACTTAACTGGCAATTCATTGTGTCATAATGTGGCTCTTTGCCGGTTCTTGAAGAGATGGTGGCACGCACAAGCCTCTATTGCAGTGTATGCACAAGCCTCTATTGCCAGTGTGCTGGCACAGGCTTCGGGCACTCTCCTTTGCAGCAATGGCATCCCAAGCTGTGCCCTAGCACAACAAGCCTGTCCTACTACCAGGGTATAGAACTGAGTCCATCTGGAAAGAACCAGAGAAGGTGATGGAGAGAGGGACATTGGCACCGACTGGCACAGGTGCTTTGGACATCAGTGAGACTCCCTGGGGGTGAGTGCATCTTCTGAGGGCATCTTTGTGACATAGAAGCACTGCCTGGAGTCAGCTGGGAACACTCTCAGTGGATATAAACTCTGGTTGGAAGCAGGCCCAGACACCCTGGAGGTCCCACCCAGCTGAAGCCCCACTGGAGGCAGAGATCTGCAAGAGGGAGGCAGAGATACCCTGGAGGCCCCACCCAGCTGGAGGCACAGGCCTGCAGGATGGTGGTACAGTGACATAACACAGGCCCCCGCAGCCCCCGGCGGTGTGGAGGGCTGAGTTACAAGGGGGGGTACTCTCATTTGAGAGCTCCTGGTAGAATCCAGAGCGGCCCCCTCAAGTTTTGCTACGCCACTGGGCTCAGCGGGGCAGTGTATGGAGTCTTATCTCCAGCAGGCCCGAGTTTTTCACAGGTCTTTAAAGACCATTTGCATATTTACATGCCTTTGTAAACTGGTTACAGAGGCTTAGTTTTTTTCCTGGTTCCAGTACCCCCTGTGTCCCAACTCTGCCTATTCCTTACATTTGTATATTACATTTACTGCTGTGGTGTGAGAATGCATTTCATGAAAAGGAATATAAAGTAGGGTTGCCAAACGAAAAATGCCTGCTGTGTTTTGTTTAAAAAGCCTGCAAAGACCTCCTTTTGACACTAAATAGACTTATAAATAAAAAAGTATGTATGCATTCTTTATGTGACTTTTCTGTCTTTGTTCTCTTTAATTATCAGTCATGGATCAATGAGGCAGCCTTAGAACACAATTAAAAGTGGTTTCTATTTATATTTGCTGTTCGAAGTACACACAGATAGGTGCTAAAAATATGGCTTTAGGTGACAGCTTATTTTTGTAGCGTCTGGGCCATCAAAATAATGAGCTGGCAACCCTAACCATAGGACTGGAAGTTTGGTGGAGGATCAGCACATTTTTTATTTCCTCCAACCTCAATCCCTGATTAATGCCAAAATAGCAATACTTTAACTGAGATCTGAAACCCTACGCCGCCGTCCATAACATGCTGATTTACTTCAAGTGTCTGGGAATGCACTCTGCATTCAGACAACTCACTCATTCTCGCCCTTCACTTTCACGCTAACCCTGTACTCACAGCAATCACAATGAATGTATGCTACCTCACCCTGCAGGCACACACGAGTACACTACTCATCCTGCACTCATGCGACACTTCACTCACCTGTCCCCCTCACTGCTCAATATGCAACTCACTCAAACAAGCCCATCAGTAATCATACATTAATTCGTCCCATTCCAAACTTGCATCCGCACCCAAATTCATACGCCACCTCACTCACCCTGCAGTCACTCCTCTTAATAAAGCAATGCTATCCTAAAATATATGGCATCACATAACATCTTTTACATTTTTTCCCCACACAATTTAGTCAAGCCTGTCGCGTAATTTGGTCCTCACCTGCCTCATAATTCCTCTAGCCCTGCCTACAGGTTTAGAGATTTTTGTCAGGAGGGGGTCCTTACACCTCAAAATGTTGACAGGTGGGTCACAGCATCCAAAAGTTTGAAGACCTCTGCATTAGAGTGATCCCGATGTTCTTTCCTCACCTACATAGTAATCATCCCCAACCCTCTGTTCACATTACGTTTCCGTGATTTCGCAACGTGCCTCCCAGTTAGGTTAAGTCTGTGAGCTTCAAAACCCGTGCCGTACTAAATTGTTCACATTCTCCCTTTTATCGCGCTGTTGGCTCCAAAACTCACTCTTCTCCTCCCACGCGTCTATTTACTCTACAAGAAAGCTATGTCCTTCGTACCTGCTGTGTTGGTTAACAAACGACTGCCGCCCACACCATGATTACTCCGACCAGTACAGAGCTCTCTATTCCCGCCTATTCTTTTAAATCCCTCCACCCCAGCTGTGCCTCTACCTATTGGCTCAAAAATCCACAGACTTCCTGTTACTTCATGCCTCATTCTCCACGTAAACTACGTTACCCAAGGTGCATGACTTTGATACGTAATGCAGTTCCTATGGTGTGTTAATGAAAAAAAAATGTCACATTGTTATATATGTCCATCTATTTGTAGGTGCAAGTGATATACCCAAGCCCCTTGAGATGAACTCCGATGTTTTCTCAGACTGTTTGGATCCTGAGGTGTACTTCAATTTCTTTTTGGGTGTGTCCAGTCTTTTTACGGGTGCAATCCCTGGGTAGGGCTAAAGTTATGAACATTTTTTTCTTTGTGGAGGGATGCACACCATGTGTATAACCATCTTTTTTGATTCCTCATGTTTGTCATTTCCTTCGCGAATTCCATGCAGAAAAGCTGATAGGCATGCCGCCCTGTCACGAGTTAAGAAACTTTTGTGAGAAGGGACTGCATAGCCCCTTAGCCAATCGCACAAGTTGATGCCGCTTTTTAGCGTGCATATTTATCCAAAAACCTTTATCCTTTGTTTACTGTACTCCAACTTTTAATCCTATTTTTAGCTCATTTTTTTCAACATTGTTTCATTCTTTGTAATCCAAACATCCAGCAGCCAGGATATGGTGTCCATTTTCAAGTTTCTTACATTCTGACTGTGCCAATCCAGGCCTCTTGAAAGAATACTAATAGTGCAAGAAGTCCATCACAAGCAGTTTTATTTCATGTTACTTCACTTCATACTTTTCATACACTACCATGAGTTACAAAGTCTCACTACGGCTCCCACTTAGTAATCAAATCCTCAAGAGCCAATTCTTCGTATATGCACAGTGGGAGCAGACAGTGCATATACGAAGAATTGGCTCTTGAGGATTTGATTACTAAGTGGGGGACGTAGTGAGACTTTGTGCCTCATGGTAGTGTATGAAAAATATGAAGTGAAGTAATGAAATTATGTTGCAATGTTACTCATTTATTCAAGAGAAAAAGTGTTAATAATTAATTCATGTTGTGATTAATTTGTAGTGACCCCCGAAGAAGGGCACGAGGCGGCCCGAAATGCATTGGGTTTTTAGACATGAAATAAAACTGCTTGTGATGGACTTCTTGCACTATTCGTATTCTCCCACCAGTCTGTCCCATCTTGTGCCTGTGTGAGGACACGAGCCCCTCCACCCATCCTAGCACAGTGATCCGCGCTGCCCCCCTTCCTGTGTACCCGCTCCCTCCTCCATCACCGGCAACACAACACATAGTGCCAGGCTCAGGAAGCGCCAAGTGTCTCGCGGCCATCTAGCTACAAGGAGGAGTCGGTCTCATCCACGCACCCATAACAAAGCGGGGGGCGGCAGCAGCGGAGCCCCGTCATGGGGCACCTTCACCGAGGCAGAGAGGCGCTGCCACTTACAATCCCTACCGGTGAACAGACCCGTCACGACAGCCTTGCCTGCTACGGGCCTACCCACGAGCACCCCGAAGAGGCTGACAGGAGGACCCTCCACCCCGCACCCTGGAAACTACCAAAGAGCCACATGCCTCCCTCCGAGCCCAGCTCCAGGACCTGACCGATTGTCCCCACTGCCGTCCCGGCCCCCACACTTACTTCGGTGCCCTCAGCGGACCCTCGGCTCCGTCCTCCCCGAAGGCTGCTCCGGCCAGACACGGGTGAAAGGAACGAGAGGGCTGCGAGCTCCGGCACAGGCTCACCGCGCCTGCGCACACTAACAGCTCCGCGCGCTCGCTGCGCCTGCGCACAGCAACAGTGCCTCTGCCCGGCATGAGCTAAATAAAAATAAGACACCCAGAGTTTTAGTAGAAGGCAGGGAGTTTCATTTCGAAACAGGGATAATTGTCTGGCCAAAGCCGAACTGCGCAGACACCAGGGCAGGATTCTTACACAAATAAGAACATTGTGCAAGTGGGTCCGTAGCCAGACCTCCCGCGTGCCCAGCGCGTGTCTGTTATTGATGAGCATTTTCTGCCTGTCCTCGAGCTGCTCGGACGCTGCACTTCTGCCCTCCTGACTTTCTACAAACCATTCTGGGCCCGAGGGCGGCTGCAGGGCCCGAAGAGGCCCCTGATGAGCCTCGGCAGCCCCTCGTCATGATCACCGCCCTGCTAGCCCTGGCCTGGGCCACCGTCCGCTTCCTGGAGGCCTCGGCCCTTGGCGAGGTAAGAGGGGCAGGGGGGTGGTTATGGGGAAGGGGCCAAGGGATGCTGGCGTGCAGATCCCTGTGTTTTTGTGAATTAAACATTCCTAACATGATTGCGTCATAAAGGGTGTTTCTAATAGCGCAAGATGAATGTGGGTTTTCTCCTACACATCCCAGCGTGTGGCGTATCAGATAGCTCTTTGGGTTGATTCCCTACTGCAGAGGACTATCCACTACCCTTTCACTCAAAGGCCTGCAGATGGTGCAAAAAAAAGTGCAGTAGCATTAATTAAGTTCTAATGCAGAATTAGGGTTGCCACCTTTCTCAGAAAACCTTTGTTTACGTTTTTCTGGAACAGCCAAGAGATGATAGTCAAAAAAGAATGAGTGAACTTTGTTAGGACTGTTTGTTGCATGCAAAATGACCCTCTCTTCGTTCTAATAATCATTCTTTAAAGATTTAGACAACTCTCAAATAGTTTTCAACATATTTCTTTGTGCTTACTGTATTAGCTTTATGTTTCATCGTTCTAATAATCATTCTTTAAAGATTTATTTAAAGATTTAGACAAATCGCAAATAGTTTTCAACATATTTCTTTATGTGTTTACTGTTTTAGCATTATGTTTCAAGAGTGGAAAAAAATACCGGATTTCAATACTTTTTTCAATATTTTTACTTGCCTGGACTAAAATACAGACCAGGCCGGTATCAAACCGTCCAAGTTGCAACGCTACAACCAACTAGGGCAGTGTGGTGATATTGCGTTACAGTGCTGTGACATCAGGCGTGTTATGAGGTGATCAGCAAGGTCAGCCCATTCCTGTGCGTTGTGTATGTAGGGAGCATTATGGATCCCACAGTGAATGTTTAAGCCGACAGTGAACCTCGAGCTGTCCCGCCTTCTTGAGAACTTCCCCTCAGCCATGCCAGGGCGCAACATCTACATGTAGTGGCCTCAGCGCCACCACCTCATCAATGTGTGCAACCATTCAACAACAACTGGTTCAAATATGTTCTCTCAATGTTTCAAGCTTTATTACAAATGTCACAAAAAGATGTTAATATTTCACTTCTGTTCTTGGATTTTCGTCACAACAAAATACAATGAACATAATCTTCACAAAAGTTATTTACGAAAGTTTAAGCTATTGCAGTTATAAATTACAATAACTTTTATTTAAGTATTCATTATTAAAAAAAATTAAAAGCCATTGTTATTTGTAATATCAATACATCTATGTCACGTAAATACAACACATATTGCATTACAAATGCTATAGGTGTCACATTTGCGAGTTATAACTATTGGCATTGGAAATGACAAAGCTATTAATTTCGCTATTTTCAAAACCAACACATAAATACAAAAATTGTCATTTACAATAACAATAGCTCAAACTTTCCTAATGCGAGACCTATTGCATTGCAACTGCTTGTTTTATCATTGAGCTTGGACATGGATGGTCGGAGCAGTTTGTACAGAAGTGAGACCTGGTGGCCTGTCTTGTTTATGTTCTCCATTAGTTGGAAGATAGAAGGGGTTTGTTTGTGTAGTTTCGTTTTCGTTAGGGCTGTTTTAATGGCTAGGAAGTTAAGAGTTCTATATCTGGTAGGTTGTGTTCTTTCTTCAGGTTGTTGAAGGTGTGTGGTATTCCTTCTGGTTCTAGTTGTATTGGGAATTGAATCCCTCGGCTTTTCCATGCACTCATATCTAGGGTTTTGCCTCTATTTTTAATCTTGTGGTTCCCCCAGAGTGTCTCCCACCGTGAATATTTGATGCTGACCTCTAGTTTACGGTCTATCATCAGTAGTGCCTGTTTCGTGCGCTTTAGGATAGAGTTGTTTTTGAGTGCTTGCTTGTTCGCTGTTAGTAGAGTGAGTGGGGCAGATTTGTTTAGCATGGCTCTCTATGGTTAGCCAGGTTGGTGTGTATTTATGGGTGGGTAGCACCCAGTGCGTTCCTTGTCTGGCTATGCTAGCTGGAACGTTTTAGGGTCCGCTATGTTAAGTCCGCCTAGTTTCTTTTCTAATCTGAGCTTGCCCTGCCATATAAATTTGTTGATCATTAGGTCTAGCTTTTTGTGGAAGTCTTCTGTCATGAGCAGTGGGAACATGTCTGCTAGGTAATTGAATATTGGTGTGACCATCATTTTGAATGTTTCTTTGCGGCCCCACCATGTGATAAACTTGGGTGACCATGAGTCTAGTAGGTCTTTTACTTTGTTCAGCGTAACTGTTTCGTTCAGTTCTAGAGTACTCCTTAGATTCCTTTTGAATTGGATACCCAGGTATTTGATGGCCTTTGGTTGCCACGCCATTCCTATATATTCCCTAATACCTCTTTGGTGGTGTGCACGTTGAGTGGCATGCAGTCAGATTTGTCCTTGTTGAGTTTGTAGCCTGAGTGTTTGGCGTATGTCTCTATTGTGGTCATGAGTGCTGGTATGGAATTGGTGGGGTCGTTTGTCATGATTAATAGGTCGTCTGCGTAGGCCGCGATCTTGGCTGTTGTGTTGTTTATCTTTATTCCTGCGATTTGTCTGTTAGCTAGGGTGTCTGTGATCAGGGGTTCTAGCGCCAGTAGGAATAGTAGCGGGGATAGGGGGCACCCCTGTCTTGTGCCTCTTTCAAGTTCAAACGGGGCGGAGGATCCTCCATTTAAGGCAATTTTTGCTGTAGGTTTTTTATATAGCGCCATGACTTTCTTCGTGTACTCACTTCCTACATTGTATTCTTGCAAGCACTTCTCGTGGAAGTGCCAGGAGACTCTGTCAAACGCTTTTTCGGCATCTAGTGTGATAGCTACGGCCGGGTGCGTGGAGTTTGAGGAGTGCTCAATCATCTGACCCAGTAGTCTGGTGTTGTAATGTGACATGCAGGATTTCATGTACCCTACGTGCGTGTTTCCGATTAGCTGGGGTAGAAATTTGTTGAGTCTGGTGGCTAGCACTTTGCGTATAGCTTGCAGGCTAGGTTAATGAGCGAGATGGGGTGGTAGTTTTTGGGCCTTTGTGTGTCTTTTCCTTCTTTAGGGATGACTATTATGTCAGCTTGTGACATGGTTTCTTTTATAGTGCCCTCCTCTGTGCAGTGGTTGAATGCATTTGTCAGGACTGGGGCAAGGAGATCTTTGAACTTTTTGTAGAAGGGTGCCGTGTAGCCGTCTGGTCCCGGTGCCTTGTCTTTTAGTGAGTTTATGGCAATTGCTATCCCTGATTCTTTGAAGTCTTGGCCTAACGCTCTAGCTTCCTCATCTAGTAGCTTTGGTAGGTTGAGTTTTTTTAAGTAGTCTTTGGTGCCTGCCTCCTCTATGTTGTTGCCTTTGGTGTACAGTTCTTTGTAGAACTCCCTGAATGTTTGTAAGATTCCGGCATGGCTGTGTGTGTTGCGTTTTGCTTGTCAGTGATATTTGAAATGGAGTGCTGTCTTTGTTTGCGTTTGAGGTAGAACGCTAATATTTTCCCTGCTTTGTTGGCTTTGCATAGGTTGATCTGTTTGTACTTCCTGATCCACATTCCTGCCCTCTCGCTTAGGATTCTGTGGTATTCGTATTTCTTACTTGTGAGGGTGAGGTTGAGATCTGAGTTTGTTGTGTCCTCTATGTGCTCTGCTTCTAGATGTTGGATGTCACTTTCTAGTTTGTAGGTGCGCATTTGCTTCTCTGTCCCTTCTGGCTTTGATTTCTATGAGGTTGCCTCTTATAGTCGCTTTCAGGGCCTCCCACAGGCATTTTGGGTTGGTGTACTCAGTGTCATTTTCCTTAATGTAGTTTTTGATCGCTGTCTCTATTGTGTCTTTATCCTCTTGCCTCGCTAGAGTTATGTTGTTGAACCGCCATTTTCTGATAGTGTGGTCGTTGTGTCTGCCTGATAGTTGTAGGCTAATGCAGGAGTGGTCTGAGATCGTCCTAGCTGCTATATCTGTATGATCAGCCAGGTGTGTGTGTGTGTGATTTGGAGATGAGAATGTAGCCAATTCTGCTATAGGTGTTATGCGGGTTGGAGTAGAAAGTGTAGTCTCGGGTGTCTGGGTGCTGTAGTCTCCATGGGTCTTGTAGCTGAAATCTTTTGCAGGTATTTTTCAGGGTATTGTGGGAGGCTGTTGGCCTTATCTTGGCGTGTGACTGCCTATCCAGAGTGTGGTCTAGGACTAGATTGAAGTCGCCTGCCACAATGTTTAGGTTGTTTGTGTGGTGCTTTCCTAATTCCTTAGTTACTCTCTCCCAAAATGGTGGATCATCAGTGTTTGGCACGTATATGTTGGTTACCGTTATTGTTTCCTCTTCTCTTTTTAGTCGTGTGTGCAGAATTCTACCCTCATCACCATGTTCTACACTTTAGATTGTTATTTTGGACTTAGAATTCACTAGGGTGATTACTCCTCTCTTTTTCCCTGCTGCCGTTGAGCATGCTAGGTGTCCTATCCATCGCGCTTTGAGCTTATTCGCATCCTCTGCTGATAGTTTGGTTTCTTGTAAGAGTATGATATCTCCCTTAGTTTTTGCTAGGTAGTCTAAGATCTTTTTCCTTTTGACCGGATGGTTCAATCCCTTTACGTTAAGTGATACAACCTTGAGATCCAATTGTAGTGTATCATTGCTACTCATTATGATGTAGGGCTAGTCGTTGTGTCTTTGGTTTCCTAGTGTATGGGAAGTGTTTGCTATGGTGCCTCTTGTTGGATGGCAAAGCGGTCGTGGTAGGCAAGATTTGGTCCTTATTCCCGTCTGGATTTGTGCATTGGGTCTGGCTTTGACTTACATGACTGACGTGACATACGTATCTAAAACTACAAAACCGATATGACAAACAGTGCTGCTCCCCCCCTGTCCTTCCCTCCCTTCCTTCCCCCCTTCTTCGTCGTGCTGGAAGCGTGCGACAGCAGTGTCCTCTGCTCCTCGCTTCGCCAGGACTTTGCTAGGGTCGTCGATCTTGTTGGAAATCGTCTCTCGTGCGCCCTCGCACCTCCCTTTGGCTCTTGTGTGACTATTTAGACATAAACATTGATCTTCCTGGCTCATACTTTTAAAAGGATATGTGTTACTATGAGCTGCTTATTTGTTCTTGACGTCCCGTGCTGGAGCCTAATGTTCTTTCGTAATTGTTCGCATTGTCTTGTTGGAGGTGTGCACATTGCTTTGGTTGAGGTAGATACGTTGCTTGGCTTGCTCAGTGCTAGTGTCTGCGTTTCTTTTGTTTGAGTGAAGTAGATGTGGTTGTTTGAACGTGAGTGAGGTAGATATGAAGAGTGTTGATCACATTGTTCCTCTTGGAGATTTGTTCTGTAATGAGTTTGACTGTTCAATAGTATTCACCATTCTACTCTGTGGCGTCGTCTTGTGATGCTCTTCTTTTCGATAATGTTGTTGCAAGTTCCATTGCCTGTGCTGCGGTTCAGGTACCGTGATAGTTCTGTTGGAGCATCTCAGATTAGGGTTGCTCCTTTGTTGGGTATTCTAAATTTTGTAGGACCGACAAAGGAGTAGGTGATGTTTTTTTTTCCTTAGATTTTCTTTGTGCCAGGAAGCCTTTTCTAATATCTACTGTGGGTTTGGAGTAGTCCTGCGTAGGTATGATCTTGCTGCCACGCCATTGTAGGTTCCCGTTTTTTCTTGCAACTCCGAATATCGCCTGCATATTATCGGCCTCGGAGTTTGTCTGTTACCCTGTCTTTGCGCCGGTATTCTGTATGCCTTGTCTAGCTCGAAGGGGTTTTCAAACTTTAGATTTGTTAATTTCGGGATGAGGTCCTGTAGCATGGCCACACATGAACCCGCTTTGTCTTCTTCCCCTTCTGGGATGCCAAGGATTCTTATGTTCCCTTTCCTCTGCCGGTCTTCGAAGTCAGCTGCTTGTTTTTGTAGATCTGTTGTTGCTTTGGCAATGTGGCCCATAGTCTTGTTTGTCAGGAGCGATTTGTCCTCGATGTCGCTAACTCTCTGCTCGACTGAGGTGATCCTGTTGTTGGCCGTGTGGATGTCCGCTCTGCATGCTGCGAGTTCTAACTTGATGGCGTCCGTGTCTTTTTATTTAGTCGATTTTGCCAGATCATGGACTTCGGCTAGTTTCTTGAGGATGCTGTCCAGTGTTGCGCTAATGTTTGATTTCTGTTTAAAAGGTGATTCTGGTGTGGTTTCTGCTCTCGGCTTCTTTTGTTGTTGGGTCACCTTTCCGTCACTTCCCGCCATATTGCACAGCCCTCTTTTGGTCTGTAGGATCGCGAATCTCTTTTCGTTCCCCGCTGTTGGTTTCCTGTCTCGTTCTCTTGTTCTCGCGGGTTTCAGTGCAGGGGCTGGTATTATTTTTGAGCGAGTGTCTGTCGTGTTTCTGTTTTGTGGTTTTGGTGTTCACGTTGTTGCTACTTTTGGAGCATCCCAGTTCTTTTGCTTTTTTAGGGTCTTCACTGCTGCTTTGGGGTTTGTTTCTTTTTCAGCGGCTGGTTTTACTCTGTGCTGTTTTTGCGCTCTGGTTGGGTGTCCTGGGCTTGTATTTCTTGTAGGCACCTTGCTAGTTTCACTTTCGCTTTCGCGATCGTGGTCGCGCAGTGCTGCTGTGGGTGATTGTTTAGGATGACTGTACGTTGGCCCAGTCGGTCTGGATAGTGGCGTGTGGCCGTTTTAGGTGCCTCCCCGCACTACGATGTTGGTTGGGGCGGGTGGGTGGCCGTCTTGTCTGTCTATGCCTGCTGTACGGCTGACTCCAGCAGGTGTGCTGCTTTGAGGTTGTGCGGGACGGCAGAATCGCTGTTTCGCTATCTTTGATGTTGACTCGCGCTTTGTGCCAATGTCCTTACTCGAAGTGGTCGCCGCGATGTCAGCCCTCGGTGCAGGCGCTGAAAGCTCACAGCTCGCTTGGTGGTGCCGCCCACTTAAAGATGGCCGCCGTGTCATTTGCCGGTTTGTATGCGCTAGTGTGCACTCTCTTCTCGTCTGATGCCCTTTGGGGCGGTTGGGCGGTTTTCTCGTCCTTGCCTGCTGTTAGCTTGGGCGCTCGGTAGCGGTATTCCTGTCCTGGGCGCTCTTTTTGTGTTTTCTATTGACTCGCGCTCTGTGCCTCAGTCCTTACACGAAATGGCCGCCGCGATGTCTAATCTGGTATACAAGAGGTGGTAATGGACGGAGCATCTGAACCAATCACACACTCTCACCCAGTCAAAAGGTCTGGGTTTAATCCATCACCGTTCTTTAGCCCACTCTGCCACCCCAGTTCAGACATGGCTATATGCAAATCAGTCTGACCCTGTGCCTCATGGGAACAGTCCAGCCCGAACTGCCAAGCCATGCCTTCCCTGGACCGGAAACAAGCTTTCGAGGACCGGTTTCTGGCATTCCAGCCGTCTTCAGCCCGGCTTGCTTGAATTCAGTGACAAAGTGAGCAAGGGACTCACGTCTGAGCATACCCTGCCACACTTATGGCGGCCAAAAGCGGTACAAAAACGGGGAGGTAATGGAAGGACCATCTGAACCAATCAAACACTCTGGCACAGGGTCAGACTGATTTGCATATAGCCATGTCTGAACTGGGGTGGCAGAGTGGGCTAAAGAACGGTGATGGATTAAACCCAGATCTTTTGACTGGGTGTGAGTGTTTGATTGATTCAAACGCTCCGTCCATCACCACCCCCTTTTGTACTGCGATTTCGAATCTGGCTCTGATAGCTCACAGCTCGGTTGGTGGTGATGCCCACACAAAGATGGCCACCGCGTTGTTGTTTGCCTGTTTGTATGCACTTGTGCGCTCTCTCTCCTTGTCTGATGTGGGTTGGGGCGGATGGGCGGTTGCACTGTCCCTGCTTGTTGTTCAGTTTGGGCGCTTGGCAGCGGTATTAACTGCTCAGGGTGTTTTGTGTTTTCTGTTCCGCGATGGTCTGGAGCAGCCTCGCCTTTGGATGTACATTAAAGATGGCCGCCCCCTGTAGTCGGTTTTGCTTCGCTTTTGCGCCCGTGGTCTCTGCTGCGTTTTGCGTTTCTTCCCTTGTGTTGGCTAGGGGAAAGGGGGGTGCGGTAGGGGCTATTCCTTGCTTGCGGCCGCGCAGCTCTAACCTTGAGGTCTTCTTCTGCTTTCCGACTAGAGCTCACCTCCCGCCATCTTGTCCGCTTTCACTCTGCTCGCACGATCGTTTTCCTTCGTATTTTCGGTTGATTGGGTGGTTGTTCGACGCACCTTTCCCTGCTGCGACGTGCCTGGTGGGTTCCGGTTGTAGTATTTCTGCTTGGATTCTTCAGCTTTGACCGTTTTGCACTGATTTTACTCTTATTGGTCCCGGGGTGCTGAGGAGCTCTGGACTTACTCAACTCCTCTCCTTGCCGTCCAAGCCACGCCCTAGGAAGTTATTTTTCAAAACGCGTTCTAAAGAACGCCAGCCTCAAGCAGGCAAAGGTGGCCCTATTGTTTCTGAAACTGTCCACAGAGGTTTTAACACTTTTTTGTACTGTAAACTTTTTAAGGTCGGCTGTGAGACTCAGAAATACAAGAGGTGAGGGATGAATATACATGGTTGTAGTACCTCTGTGTTAGTAATTTTAATGATGAACTGTGTGGGGGAGGGCAATTTTTTTAGCATAAATGAATTAATTACTTGTTCACCTTATGACTGATTTTATATGTAACCCCGCCTCAAATCCACTCTGACCCACTCTAACCCAGGACATTTTACATATGACCCTTAAGAAGAATGCCACTTGAGAAGTGGCCCTATTTGTGAATTGATTGCACATGTATTTTAGCCCGGTTTTAATCCTTTTTTGTGATGGTTTTTTTAACTGTACTTTTATGGTATTGTATTTATGCCGAATAAAGTAATCTTGATTGATTGATTAAAATAGTGTTACCACCTTACTCGCATGAGTGACGGTTCCTCGCGATGGTATGAAATCATGTTGATTTACGGAGACAAGTGAGCTAATAACTTTGGATAGCCGATTTGCTAAAATCTTAGAATAAATCTTGCTATCACAATTTAATAGCGAAATCGGGCGATATGAACCCACCAGATCCGGCTCTTTACCTTTTTTACAAAAAACCACAATGGTGGCTTCTGCCCAAGATTTGGGCGAATGGCCCCCCTGTGCTGTCCGAAAGACACTTAACATCTCGTCTTTTATTTGCTGAAAGAAAAGCTTCGGGGATCTTATCCAGGCTGGCTGCTTTTCCTAAGGCTAGGCTGTTAACCACGCTTTCTAATTCTGCCATAGTGATTGGAGTATCAAGTTGTTCCGCTTCTAGAGGGTCTAAATACGGTATTCCCTCCTGCAGAAACACACTTTCGTCACCCTCTATTCCTCCCTGTTGTGTATATACGTCAGGGTAAAATTGATGAAAGATGGAGAGTATTTGTTGTGGATCTTGGCACTCATTGCCAATCTGATCCTTCAGTGAGGGAATAGACCGAGCAGACTTTCATGTGCAGCCGTAATGCCAAGCGTCTACCAAAGGAGTCCCCATATTCATGATTTTGCTTTTTTAATATTAAATACTTTTGAGCAAACTCCAGAAACCCTGGATATTTGCCAGAGTTTTAGCAACAGTATTTTCTAATTATGAAATATTATTATCTTGCAATGCAGTACCTGTAGTTAAGGCACCCTCCGCATCTCTCAAAGCATCATAATAGCGCAGTAATTCATATTTAATTTTTTTTTTGTTGATGCAATCCAAAGCTATATACTTCCCTCCTTAAAGCAAGCCTTGAATGTGTCCCATATAGTAGTGATATGAGCCATCTGTCTATTATTAATAAAAAAAATCCTTCATCCAGCAGCTCATATATTCCTTAAACTCATCATTTAGTCAATGCTTCCGATCTAACTTAAAATAATTAAATTGAGCCTTCCAGTTTGGTAGAGATAATTCTAAACCAATGAGGACATGATCAGAGGACATCCTAGGAAACACTTGTATAGAAGCATCTACTAAAAATGAAGAGGGCGCGAAAAATAATAGTCTGACTAACTTTTTGTGGGGATAAGAAGAGAACGTATAGCCACCTTAAAACAATACCTTAGATTTAAAAAGAGTCCCAAGGGGACTCGGATCCCAGATTTTTCCCACCTTTGACGACCTTGATGATGACTTACTTGGCAAATGGGAGGAGGCTCTCACTTCAAATTCCAACACACTAATCAACATATTAATTGAAAATGCAGAACATAAGGTAGCTGAGCTACAGATAGACATTGCCATCCATAGAGAAAGATATACTTGACCTAGACATCAAAGAAGCTACTGAAAAGAACTGCTTGATCTTAAATGACATTTTATTAAAACATCAAAACCAGATTAAGGAGCAGAAAGCTAGACAACTCAAGAGAGACGAGGCTGATTACAGGGAAAGGAGTGAGATAAGACACTAAGGTCAGGAGCCACTTCAGTATCCTCTAGCTCCACCTCCCTTAGCAAAATCTTAACTAGCGACAGTGACAGAGAGCCAGTCAGAGCTTAATAGAACAGGACAGCCTAAATTGTCTTTTTTAAGGGAAGTGCAAACAATACGCAGAGAGAACAGAACACAAAATACACAAGAGGCATCAGACAGAAATCCCGCAGAGGCAGTAGAAAGACGACTACAAAAAGAAACTAAGATCTGGGGACGGGAGAAACAAACCGATGATTTAAACCAGGAAGTACAAGTAGTAGTTAACTTGTCCTCCAAAACACTCAACAACGACATGATTTCATTACTCAGCAAAGGATTGAGTTTCAATCTCCATGTCCAAGGAGACATTTTCAGACTCAAAGTAGACCTCTTCAAGTTCATTAGGGTTTGAAAATAAAGAAACATTTCAGTACGAATCCAGCCACATATGTGAATTAAAACCTTGTGAACATCTCTAATGACGATCTATCTAATGTACAAATTATACGTGATATTCAAGTCATACAACTTCTTCTCTTCCTGACTGATCTAGAACAATTACAGTATAACATGGAGCTTTTACTTAAATAACTTAACATATACACTGATCATACCACAGCGAATGGTCTCAAGACTAAGTCCAAATGGACCCCAACTCTTTCAGGGGGTAATGCCATAGACACTTTCTACAACCTAATACTTGAGGACATTGATAAATATGACCAGAGGAAAACTAAGACTAAACACTACTGCAATGACAACTTGGCAAGAAATGAACGCCTGGCACTAAAATCGTTGATTTCAGACCCTGACATATATATATATATATATATATATATATCAGTTACCCTTGATGTGTTGTCTCTTTACACCAGCATAAGACCTGATCTAGGCATAGAAGTTATCACCAGATTTCTACACAACAGGCCAGCCACTCAATGGCAACACACTAACATGATCATCACTATGATGCAGGTGATCCTTCACAACAACTTCTTTATCTTTGACAAGCAATGGTATAAACAGACCAAAGGGGTAGGTAGCCATGGGCTCTAAATTTTCACCTTCTTTTGCCAATCTATACGTGGGTGGTCTGGAAGCAGAATGAATCTGGGGCACCAAAGGTGCCTACTGGATCGACTCTATTGTTTTTTGGGGTCACTACATAGACGACTGTCTGTTACTATGGTCAGGCACCCATGAAGAACTGGAAGATTTTTGCATTCATCTCTACTCCAACTACATGGATATGAGATTTACTAAACACTTCAGCAATTCCCATATCAGTTTCCTAGATGTGGAATTATATATCAGGAACGAGAAGCTTCACAGTTTACTTTTCCGGAAAAAGACTTCCTGTAATTCCATTCTACATGCCACAAGTTCACAACCAACACACCAGTTGCAGGCGATTCCCTATGGTGAATTTGTGAGAGCGAGAAGAAACTGCAGTGAAGTACCAGAATTTGAGCAATGCATTGCAGACATGAAAAGCAGAATTAAAAATAGAGGTTACAAATCATCCTACATTAACAAAGCTGAGGATAGAATCATTACTACTCATAGAGAAGATCAACTACGTGACAAGACCAGAACCCAAACACACAAACAACCAGTAAGACTAGTTATTGACTACTCGGACATGAGTGAGATGATTAGAAAGAGCTTCAGCAAACACTAGACTGTCCTACAAGTGGACAGAACACTCAGTGACTTCATCTCCTTTTGACCCCAGATCACCTACAGACGAGTCTTGACACTTAGGAACAGACTCGGTCCCATTGTTCCAAGTACCGTTAAAAACACCACATGGCTTACGATTCCACAAATGCGGTTGCCGTGGAGTAGACACAGAATCAAAGATTTCGGCAGCTTTGATAAAAGAAACAAGTACAAAATAAATCACATCAACTGCAACAGCAAGTTTGTGGTGTACATCTTAGAGTGTGCATGCAATCAATGGCCAATACGTGGGAAGCACCATCAGACTACTGAAAGAAAGAATCAGCGAGCACGCTAGAGGTCTTCACCAACAGGATGCCAGGTACCCTATGGCACTGCATGCTGTTACCTGCCCTTCTCAAGGTCACTGAAAAAGTTTCTCTTTTTATGGCATTGATGTTATGGAAACAAACATGAGCGGTGATAACCGAGAACTAAGATTGCGAAGCATGGAAGCCACCCGGATCATGCGTTTACACACAGTCAAGCATGGATTGAACAGTGATCATGCGATGGAATACTTTCTTGGCAACTTACAGACTTATTATTTGGTTCCTCTTTGTGTTACTACACAATTACTCTACTACACGCTATGTAATTGGTATGATACGGAACTGAGAATTAGAACTGTATTGCTGTATTCCAAAATAGGCATTCATTTATGCTTTTATTTACACATCCATTTCACTCGTATGCAACTTCTCTTTCAGAGCTTCCTATGATTTTTCATTGACCTTCGGGTGTCCTTGTCATGATTTCATCAAGTATATTCCTTACAACACATGCCATGCTATGGTATGTCTAGTGTTGACCCTATAGGCTCCCATGAAGGCTCTACAGCATTTCCCAGGGACTCCCTACCTCCCTTATTTTTTTCTTTTTCATAATTCACTTTGGGGATATGATTGCTTCATTACTTACCCTTTTTTTTTGTCAAGCCACGACTATCCCGTTTTCGCACATATTGCGATTTAATTTAGCGTTATTGGGCTCTATTTCAGGTCCAATGCCGCTTTTTATGTCCAATTACACTTGTGCAAACGCAGAGCCAATTTATCTAGTGACAGTGTTCTTACTCTGTTTTTCTCGCCCTCCCTTGTAACTTTTCAGTTTTTTACAACTCTAGCACAGTACGGTGAATTTACATAATTCTGCTTAGAATTTACGTTAGACACTGTTCGCTCTTTTCATTCTTTGGGCGTAGCGATAGGCTATGCCAGTTACTTCAGTGAGTAGAGTTTTACTCTCTAGTCTTTTTTTGTCCCCGGAAACTATTTATAGGCACTTCCGGTTTCACTCTCTATCCACTTCTGGAGCAGAGGTGAACCAGTGGCTGTCGTTGTCCTGAAGCACTCCCGCTACAGGTAAACCTGCTTGTCCTGTGGTTGTTCTCTTCGCTTCCAAACCTTCACAATTCATTGAACGATGGTTTGGCAACTTCTGTTTTGTTTACACAGAATCTTTCTGATGGCGAACCCGCCACACATTAATACACAGGTGCTCTTTGGAGATCACCGACACACCGGTAAGATCCTCCAGCGCTCTCCTCTTAGTTTTACACCCACCCCCTTGTTTTCGGTCAATTATCAGTTTTAAGTTTTATCCTCCCTTATATTTCCAGGTGTCCTAAATTGCAGCTGGACCATTTTCTTGGGTCCCTCCACATCTGGTTTTTATTGTGGTCTCCGGCACTCCGGTAAGATCTCTCTTTTTGCATACCATGCCTTGTCTACCCCTTTCGTGAATACTCCATTAAAACTAGGCACCTTAACCTTTCAGGAACTTTGGTTTTCCTGACACTATCCCATTCCGAGGACTTGTTCAATTATACCTTCCTCACTGAACCAGACGGGTTGGAATCATCACCGGTGGAGTGGTGAGTTTTTGTTAATAGTGTTTTCTTATTCCTTTTCCTCCGTTTCTGTGAGCTAGGTCTCAATTTTGACCCTCCTCTTACTTTTTTACCCATTAGACCTTACCGGATACCGACGCTTTTCTGACAGGTAGCACATTTATGCCGCCTTTCACTGGTTTTTTGATGTCTGGTTACTTTTTAACACACTTACCACCCATTACTCCCCAGTAATGGGAATATACACATTTTTATGTGTAATGATGCTTAATGCTATTTTGACTTTTGCTTTAAATGTTTCCTTTCAGTCCCAGTTATAATATAAATCGCTCTGAACCTATTCCTGAAACGAGGTAGTACTCGTGGGCCAGCATGATGCTCTTTGCGTTGAGTACGCTAAGCTTTATCGTTGGTTTAAATATACATTGTATTATAATTTTGCTTAAGCCCCCTTGCTAAGTCAGAATGCACTTGTAAATCACTCAACCCCTTGCATGCTTGTGACGGAACCGTTCCGTCACAAGCCTCGGGTGAGCTGTGCTTGAGACGGAAGGGTTCCGTCACGGCCCGCTCGGCGCGCCTGCGTGGCACTGTTTTCGCGCCTGCGCGGTGCGTTCCATTGAGCGGGCGCGTTCGTGACGGAACCGTTCCGTCACAAGCACAGCTCGCCCGCGAGCCGTGACAGAGCGGTTCCGTCACAAGCACGTGACCGCCGCGCGGCCGCCCTACCCCCTTAGCGCTGCGGCGGAATAGCCGCCGCAGCGAAGGGGTTAATAGATTCACCGCACAACGCACCACGAAAGCACTTTTTGGGAGCAAATTGCCTATGTGCAAGCATTAGTCTATCCAACTGTGTCTGACAGCAAGAACACATATTGTGCAACAAAGTCACATACTTTATCACCGGGTCTGTGTTACTAGTGTTGCACATGATTATATTACCCTTTTGTATCCTTCCCAGCCCTGAAGAAGTCACTGGATACTTCCCATAGTGAGGAGCACGTGTTGGCTGGTTGTGTTCGTAAAGATTAAATAATTTGAAGAATAACTTGTGTGGGTCATATATGCTAAACATTGTTGAATACATTGCTTTTACCTAGCAAAGTGTGCCCCGGGACTTTGGATTTTCTGTAAACTGTGCAGGTCTTCACCCACACACAATTAGGGGTTTTAGGGTGCTTCCCCTATCCTGGCTCCTCCGTGCCATACGGCAGAGCAAATACACTTAACGCAATCAGAGCAAGGCGCCACATTTCCTGGCACACCCCAAACCCTTTTCATTAGACATACCATTAGCAAAGCAAATGGCTTTAACTTAATAACATTGCAAATAACAATGCCTTTTATTTTTGTTTTCGTTTTTAAAGCATAAATAAAAGGCATTGTCATTTACAATTACAATAGCTTAAACTTGCGTAAATGCAAGACCTATTGCATTGAAAATGCTGGTTTTAAAGCGAGGGGCTGGTTCTAGGGAATGAAACAGCTGTGCGGTTTTAACCAGGAATGTTCTTTGACCTGCCATTCACTCTGGGAAGTGATGGGGACGAGGGCCCGGGTGAGTGAGGAGCATCCAAGGGGTCTGAAAAGAGGGAGAGTTGTGGAAAGAAGGAGAGAGAAAAGCAAGGAAGGAGACCACAGAGGTGAGAGCCGTGGAGAGGGGGGATAAATCGACACAAGATGGAGGGGAGAGATAATGGAGGTGCAGTTATGTGGAAATGGAAACACAAACAAGAAGGGATGTCAGGCCAATGAAAACGACGCAGAACGATTTTGTAAAGGGTGGGAAATGCAATTAGAAGTGAGAGAAAGGCAGGGAGGAGCCAGAGCAGGCTCCAATGGGAGGTAAGCGATGAGGGAAGAGGCAGTTGGGAACACATGAAGCAGGGGGGTTTGCAGGGGAAAAGGTGGGCTTATGAGGCAGAGGTGAGAGGAAAATAACATGGCTGTGATTCTTCTTGAGGGAGGTGTACAGCTGAGCAGTGATGAGCCAGAGGTGTGAGGTAGAATGAGCCAGAGTTGAGAGGGAGATTGAGGCAGAGGTAAGATTTGGGGAGATTGAGGCTGAGATGAGAGTTAGAAAAATGAGGCAGAGATGAAAGGGAGAATGAGGTAGAGGTATGAGGCTCTTATGCAATATGTGATTGAGGTAGAAGGAAGTGAATCTACATACAAGACAAGCGAGGCAGCAGCATACACTTTGTTGAATGTGAAGGGGGGTGCAGTGGTGAGAGGTAGGAACAGTGGTGAGGCAAATGTACCATGGGGTGAGGTAAAGATAAAGTGGCATAGGCGAGAGGGACAGAGGGTCGGGTGAGGCAGAAATGAACGGGGACAATGTAAAGGCAAAGCCTTCTTCCCCGGGTCGTATCTGTGAATATTGCGAAAGGTGCAGTGGTGCCAGGCGCAAGGATGTGATGGGCCCACTCGACCCAGATTGCTAACATTGATAACTGTTTTTACTACCAAACCAGTGAAGGGTGAAGGGGGACAGATTCCTGAGCTTCAATTAGTGTCCATAGAGGCTTTGCTACGCCACTTGACTCGGGTAACACAAAATGATGTCCAACTCCCCTGCACAATTTGAAGAGGGGCTCCTCAGTCTCATGTATGTTCTGTGGTCCAGAAGCATTTGAGAAACAATAGCCCCTCCAGTACTAGGCGGGGTGGGGCGAGCTCCAGTACCCCCTCCTTTCTATCCCCCCGGCACTGTGCACGAGCAAACCTTAGAGCCCCTGACAGAGTCCGGGCATGGGGGCCCATTGTATACACTTTGCAAAGTGGGGGGCTCAAGTTTTATTATAAATTTTAACAAGAGGGAGAGAGAGAGAGTCGGTGGATTCAGTCTCCCGAGTCATGTACATAAACAAAGTGGAATCCACTCAAGTGATAGTGATCCTTAGAGTGATGGGGAAACACACAGTGTTGTTAAAATGCCCCTCACACACCAACAGGCCCCTTGGTGTCATGCTTCATCATCGGGGCCTTCGCACCCCTCTACGGGATGCGGCGTGCTACGACTCGCGAATACGCAGGAGCACTTGAAGTGACCTATGTGTGGGGGTGTGTGTGATATACCAAGATGTGAGTGAGGTGAGGTGAAAAAAGTGGATAAAAAATACCTGGCACGTGGGAAGAAAAAAACTTTATTAAATCCCCGGCTGGTATTGTTAAAATTAAAAGTGCAGGGCGTGGTTACAAAAGATACGTGTTAGGGTATCAAACCACTGTGTTAAAAGTCGACATGTTTCGGAGGTCAAAGCCCCCTTCTTCAGGACAAGGGTGAAAAGCACTTATCCTCACCTTACTCACATGTAAGATGTCAAAGTGAAACATAAAAATTACCACAATGTGTAATGTTCCTCACTATGTTTTTTATGTAAGTGAGTGTCGTTGCGCCCAGTTGGCGTAAGAACCTGTGAAAACAAAATCATAGATAAACATACAGGTCTCGAAATCACAATTTTTAAGGAGAAGAATAATACTTCTCTAGTGAAAACATCAGGTAGCACCCAAAAAAATGATTGGAACCTGAAAAACTCAACAAGAAAAAGGAGGACACTACAAACATACACACACGCAAACCAACACAGCTCTCTGCTCAGATGGAATGAGAGCAGAGCAGTAAGGACAGAGATCTTACTTTAAGTTCTGAAATACAGGACCTCATGAGCCTTTAAACGTATATTGGGGAATCCTTCCTTTCTAATCAGAAACCTAAGGGATCAATATTAGGGTTTTAGTAGGGGAATATAATCAGCAAGGTGATGAAGTCAAAAATGCGACAGGTTCTCCTCTCTTAGATGGCCTTATAACTCACGGTTACAGCAACAGCTATTCGCCTGCCTTCCCTCAACGCGGCTCCGATGAAGTGAGCTGCCAGAGGGCTAAAGCCCTTTTATATGCTTGCCTGTTGGCAATTAGTGGGAATTGATTGAATAATGCAGGCCGGTGTATGCCCAAATACGGAGAGAAATCTCTTCGTGTCCGGTAAAGACGCTAGCGATATACGCTAGTCCCCCGCGCATGCGCATAGGAAAGCCAGGTACACGCATGCGCGACTCAGTCGGCAGACGCGCCTGCGCAAGGCAGAGACGTTTAGCGAACTAGGCGAAGCTGTACTGAATGCCTAGTGCTGAGTAGCGATCACGGGGAAATGGATCAAAAGAGCCCTGAACGGACTGGAGGGCAACAAAGTGAGCCCCGATGTTAAAAAAGGGACTAAGGACGTAAACCAGGTGAATTCTGGAAAGGTGCCTGTAATTACAACAGGTTAAACTCACCAAATTGGGGGAGATAAATAATAAATGATTCAGAGGGAGTAACCTATACCACATTCTGCTGATAAAAGGACCCCTACAATAACAGTAACCAGCATGTCACCATACGTGTACTGTAACGTTTTCACCTAAGGAGGTTCCAAGGAATGGAATCATTTAGTCCAGTGGTGTCGGTTCCCAACCGGAACACCCACCGTTGTTCTTTCTCAAGGAGACCCATCTCAGAGGGCAATTGTTCAATTATTGTCCACTGCAACTCATTCACACAGTGTTGACTTTCAATGTAATGGGTTGACATTTTGGTAGTTTGTTTTTTACACCTGATGTTACTCTTGTGTTCGTTCAGCCTGACCCTGACAGGCCGGGTGGTCATGCCCACATATTCCTTTCCACATGGGCAGGTGATTAGGTAAACTACATTTTTACTATTACAGTTAGTAAAAACTCGCTGTTCCCATGTAGTCCCATTAGAAAAAGTGAGGTTACAAGGCATACATGGGCATTACCCATGTGGCAATTGCAACAACTGCCACCTCACAAAAAAGACAAAGAACCGACACCACTGGACTAAATGATTCCATTCCTTGGAACCTCCTTAGGTGAAAACGTTACAGTACACGTATGGTGACATGCTGGTTACTGTTATTGTAGGGGTCCTTTTATCAGCAGAATGTGGTATAGGTTACTCCCTCTGAATCATTTATTATTTATCTCCCCCAATTTGGTGAGTTTAACCTGTTGTAATTACAGGCACCTTTCCAGAATTCACCTGGTTTACGTCCTTAGTCCCTTTTTTAACATCGGGGCTCACTTTGTTGCCCTCCAGTCCGTTCAGGGCTCTTTTGATCCATTTCCCCGTGATCGCTACTCAGCACTAGGCATTCAGTACAGCTTCGCCTAGTTCGCTAAACGTCTCTGCCTTGCGCAGGCGCGTCTGCCGACTGAGTCGCGCATGCGTGTACCTGGCTTTCCTATGCGCATGCGCGGGGGACTAGCGTATATCGCTAGCGTCTTTACCGGACACGAAGAGATTTCTCTCCGTATTTGGGCATACACCGGCCTGCATTATTCAATCAATTCCCACTAATTGCCAACAGGCAAGCATATAAAAGGGCTTTAGCCCTCTGGCAGCTCACTTCATCGGAGCCGCGTTGAGGGAAGGCAGGCGAATAGCTGTTGCTGTAACCGTGAGTTATAAGGCCATCTAAGAGAGGAGAACCTGTCGCATTTTTGACTTCATCACCTTGCTGATTATATTCCCCTACTAAAACCCTAATATTGATCCCTTAGGTTTCTGATTAGAAAGGAAGGATTCCCCAATATACGTTTAAAGGCTCATGAGGTCCTGTATTTCAGAACTTAAAGTAAGATCTCTGTCCTTACTGCTCTGCTCTCATTCCATCTGAGCAGAGAGCTGTGTTGGTTTGCGTGTGTGTATGTTTGTAGTGTCCTCCTTTTTCTTGTTGAGTTTTTCAGGTTCCAATCATTTTTTTGGGTGCTACCTGATGTTTTCACTAGAGAAGTATTATTCTTCTCCTTAAAAATTGTGATTTCGAGACCTGTATGTTTATCTATGATTTTGTTTTCACAGGTTCTTACGCCAACTGGGCGCAACGACACTCACTTACATAAAAAACATAGTGAGGAACATTACACATTGTGGTAATTTTTATGTTTCACTTTGACATCTTACATGTGAGTAAGGCGAGGATAAGTGCTTTTCACCCTTGTCCTGAAGAAGGGGGCTTTGACCTCCGAAACATGTCGACTTTTAACACAGTGGTTTGATACCCTAACACGTATCTTTTGTAACCACGCCCTGCACTTTTAATTTTAACAATACCAGCCGGGGATTTAATAAAGTTTTTTTCTTCCCACGTGCCAGGTATTTTTTATCCACTTTTTTCACCTCACCTCACTCACATCTTGGTATATCACACACACCCCCACACATAGGTCACTTCAAGTGCTCCTGCGTATTCGCGAGTCGTAGCACGCCGCATCCCGTAGAGGGGTGCGAAGGCCCCGATGATGAAGCATGACACCAAGGGGCCTGTTGGTGTGTGAGGGGCATTTTAACAACACTGTGTGTTTCCCCATCACTCTAAGGATCACTATCACTTGAGTGGATTCCACTTTGTTTATGTTCAAGTTTTATTATGCCACTCCCTGAAGGGGTAGGGCCCCTGGACTCGGGTGGTAACGCTCGCCAGTCTCTTCGTCTTCATGCTTTTGTGCAGTGAGGGGCCACACCCACCCAACCACCCCACTCCCACTTGTTGGCCACAGCCCTGTCATTCCACTGACTGCAGGAGGTTGTGGAATGTCTAAGAAATGTATCCTTTACTAAGTGTGTGTTTTGTAAACACCACCACACACTCAGGCAGGGGCCACTGAGCAAAGCGGAAGTCGAGGCAAGTGAAGTTGAAGGTTTGTGCCGAACCGCATGAAACAAAAAATACAGATGCACGAGGATAAGCGAGTGAGGGCGAGAGAACTTCAATGCCATTGGGAGATTCTGTTTTCCAACAGTCAAGACACTTTTGTTAACTACTGCACATGGCAGTTCTGTACGTTAATGTATGTAAATTTTGCATCCACTGTGACAAAAACCTATTGTGATTGGGAGCGAGTTTGTGTGCAGCACTATTGCCCTCAGCTGTGGTGAGTGTCCTATATCGTGGAAATCGTCTCAACTTTTCCTGAACGCTTTGCTCTTTGAAAAGTGAGTCTGGGGACGCTTAGTTGTTATGGATGTTTTGTGGGTCTGTCCATACATACGAGCTGGTGTTTTGTGTTGTATCGGACCAATTTAAGAAAGCACGATGCCCTGGGAAATAACAGACGCTGCATGTAGCGCTGACTGAACTGCTCCGCTCAAGGCGCTGGCATGTCCACCAGCCACTTGAATGATCCGTTGTCAGGCAGTTGGGGGTTCCTTGGGAGAGGAAAGTGGGAGGGAAAACTGAAGGTCATGTTCAGCAGATTAGTCCGGTGGGGGCAAGGGGCACAATGTCCGTAACAGCTGCAAAGAGGGAAAGACTGTCCAGGCTCTGTATTTTTAACAGTAACACGCTATGATGTAAAATATGCAATCTAGCTTGATGCGCCTCTGTTTTTACGTGGCGTCTTAGTGAAGCGCAGACCAAGCGTTGACAGGAAGCGCATGCTTGGAATACGGCAAAGGCAGACCGACTCTCCCTTAAGCAAGGTAGTCCACTCCAGGGTCTCAAGCAGACCTTGGGGGGCGAGGTAGCTCATAGTTCTGAAGTGCCTACTGCACAATTCTAGTGAGCAAGATGAAAGGTTTTCATGACGTGAATTGCTTCAGCCGATCCCCTTTTGTAATATAATTCACTCTCCTTTATTTTA
Organism: Lissotriton vulgaris; assembly: GCF_964263255.1. Taxonomy (NCBI): domain Eukaryota; kingdom Metazoa; phylum Chordata; class Amphibia; order Caudata; family Salamandridae; genus Lissotriton; species Lissotriton vulgaris. The sequence continues at coordinate 763,269,225 of NC_141691.1, read as the reverse complement.
CATCATTAGGTGGTGAGACAACTCGGTGGGTAATGTGCCTACTGTGTCTCTCCACGTTTATGCGAATCCCACATAAGGAATTCCGCTAAGCATTAGCTAAGGAACGCATAGGGCCTCCTGTTAACCTTTTTATGGAATGTTACATGTTTCCCTTCTCTTCTCCCCCTCAAGGGATGACTGGCCTACGACATAGCTTCCGTTATTGTCAGTAGTGTGCACAGTAAGTGCTATACTAGTCCTTTGTAGCGGTCGTTCCCCCAACAGCGAACATGGGCCCTAGAATAACAGCCCGTCTAGCTGGGATTGGAAAGTTAACACTGCAATTTACAAAGCCGAGGAGGTTCAAGAGGGCGTCAAACACAGGCTGAGGAAAAAAAATCACTGAAAAGGCAATTTACAACTTTAATATGAAACTGGGATGGCATGAAAGGAGGTAAAACAAATGTGTACGTTTAATCGGAAAGGATTCAGAGGAACGTAAAGGGAAAGGCTAATTAGACCCAGCAGGTAGCACTAACCTTCAGCCTTCATAAATAAATAAGGCTCGGGACAATATCTAACGGCGAGCACAGATAAAGAAAAAAGCTTATTCCAAGAGGAAGAGGAGAGGTATGCAGGTCTGAGGCCAGTTCAGTGGCTGATCACTGTGGCCCCTGCGGCTATAGAGCTGATCCGGGAGAGGCTGAGCTCCTTAACCTGGAAGCGTGGTTGGGAGGAGTGTAGATTTAAATGTTGAGAGGGAGGGCACCACACGGGGAGAAATGTTAAAGTTTAATGTTATGAGAAAAAAAATGGAGGAAGTTGAGCTGCGCATGCAGGTCAAAAGAAAGTACAAAAAATAGTTCAGCCAAAGTATTCACTCTGAGGTCAGTGGCCGGCAGCCCCCACTCATTGCTGTTTTTAAATAGTACATGTTTTTCCTCTGATACAAAGCGCGGCGCCCGCCGAAGCCCATGCTCAGTGTTTTAAATAGAGCATGTTTTCCTACCTTGGACGCGGCGCTGAAACAGAGCGCGTTCTGAGATTAAAATTTGAAGCGCAATGCTCCGTTAAAAAAAAGCACGTCATGCCTGCAGTGAGAGTAGCTCTGTAAGACAAGAAAAAGTGCTTAGTGGCTAATTAGGAAACACTGGCTCCCGCTGCAAGTAAAAGATCCAATCCCGGTGGCTTGGGACCAAAAGTGTACAGGGTGGTAACCAGGAGGGACTAAAAAGACTCCTGGACAATCCTAACACCCGGTTTTGCATAATTGATGACGCAAAATGACGCGCACCAATGGAAAACCCGAGCGGAGCCGAAAGCGAGTTTCTGAAATCGTATTGATTCCAAAAAGCCCTCGCATGGTGAGGGCAGCGCATGTGCACTGCTAACGCCAGGTCGAGACCTAAAAAAGTAGAACAATCTGAGTGCAAACAATGTGAAAGAACACTAGACAAGAAATCAATTAGTACTTGGTTTATGCTCCAAGGATACTTTTTGCATGATCTACTAGAACTGGAGAAATTATCTCCTGAAATTGCTGAGGAAAGGTCGGCACATAATTTGGAGTTTGATATGTAAGCATTCAAACTAGTGACTGATTACCAAACTCCTGGTTTATAGCTAGGTCAGTTTCAGGAATACTGTGGCAGTGGAGGAGGGGTGGGTTTGACATTTTAAAAGAATAATGGTGACCACTCCTACCCAATCTTGCCTGTTAGATTGCAGAATGTTATACCTATCTGATTGAGATCCTAAAGTATCAGGAGTGGATCTGTTAACCACGTTTCAGAAAGGAGTCAAATGTCAGATTGACTGTGCCCAGCAAGTTAAAAATCTCCAATTTGTGCTTAACCGCTGATCGTGTGTTAAAATAAACTACAGATAGCATAATAAAGCAACATAATGAGTTAGAGGAAATGTTCCTGTGCAAGTTTGTTGTGTTTAAACAGGTATCGGCTGCTGTGCAAAAAGGGAGTGACAGCCTGAAGCTAAAAGTGGCAAGTTTTTTTGATTCATGTTAGGAGGCTAATAGGGAGACTCACTGAGTGAAGTGCTCGGAGTTCATTGGGGCGAGTAGGAATTTTTACCAGCAGAGTGCTGGCCTCGGTGGGTGCAGAAGGGCGTGCCATTGGTGTGCTGGTGGGTTGCCCTCTGCGTGCATCCATTCCTTGGCCAGGATTAAAAAGTCGGAATGGCTAACGAAGACTAACTAGAGCACCTCCCAAAATGGTGGTTCAGAAGGGATACTTTCAAAGAGTAAAAATGGCCCGAGCTCCCAACAAAATGAATGATAAGCCCCATGGTTAATTGAGGATCACATAAATCGAGTATGCATCAGTTAATGCAGATATAGTTCATCAAGTTCTCTTTAAAAAAACATTAAAATATGCAGACTTTACAAAATTAAAAAAGCAATCCTAATTCAAGTTTTAATGTGCAAAAGCGATTTAGCAGTTTAAAGTTGCAAACTATACATAGGCTGTGCATCCATCCCCCAGCAAACATTAAATAGGCGGGGCAACCAACTAAGAACAACCTGAGCACCTTCCAAACTGATGGCTCAGAAGTAATATTTCCAAAGGGTAAAAATGCCCCCCGAGCTTATGGCAACTTTTTATTCAAACAATTTCATCTGTAATTTTGTAATGCTTTTATGATTAATTTGGCGAATAAAGCTGTCGAAAGGGGGAAAAAAATTCCCCCCGAGCTACTACTCAAACAAGTGGTAAGATCCAAGATGAAATAAGGATCACAAAAACAGAGCAAACATCAGTTAATGCAGATTCAGTTCATTAAGTTCTTTAAAAAATTAAACCTGACTTGATTCCCACAACTAATTTAATATAACGTTTTCAAGTATAAGTGACGTTTAGAAAGTTGTCAGTCTGTTGCCCAACTTCTCCAGTGGTCATCTGCAGATGCTGGTCACAAGTCAGCCTTATCCCCTCTTGGGGAGAAATGTAAACGACTCCCAGAAGCGGGCACAAAAGAGGCCTTCCGTTCGAAGAGGTGTTACCTCTCCCAGGCAGGAAGCTATACCAGGTGTGAGCCCTAAATGCAACATTCAAAGGGTAAGCCACCTTTGAAGAGCAAATGGTGGACTCACGAGAGGGGCTGCTCTTTTGTTGAGGTAGACAGGTTGGCATCTGGGGGCAGAGAGGGGAGACTAGTTGTCAAACCATTTTTTCCATGGGCAGGTATCCACACCTCTATGATGGGTACCAAGCTCCACACACCAAGAGAAGGGTCTGCCATCTTGGGAGTATGCAGCATAATGCACTCCAGAGAGAAAAGATCCGGTAGCACATAGGAAAATGACTGCCACATCCCGTAGGGCATTTTCTGGACATAAGTATGGCACCCCTGGCACTCAGACCTACAATGCCATCTGGACTGAAGAGAGGCCAGAAGAAGGGCTGCCCTGCTGTTCCCTGGACCTAGAAAGAGCGGCTGCAACAACAGCTGGATTGTGCCTGCTTAACCTTGAGCTAGCAAAGAGCGGACTGTGACTGTGGTGCCTAGATCAAGGAAAAGTCACTCCAGAGCCTGACCGTGATGGTGAACTCCAAGAGAAAGCTAACTGAATTTGTTAAAGCACTAGAGCCACAAAGGCTGGAGAAGACCGTTCCGGCCTGTCAGTAGCCACAATTACTTGTTTGACTCTGACCGCCAATGTGCAGCCCGGATCGCCATGACCTGGGAGAGTCATCTGAGTGCAGTTTGGTCACCCAAGACAGACGATTACTGTCACCAAAGAGAACTGCTATGACTAGCAGTAGTCCAGTGGCAACTGTACTTTTGCTGGACCAAAGAGGACTTCCAGGGTCATTGACCCCTGTGGCAAAAGCCACACTACCTGGACTGTGGACTGAGAAATAGCCCAAGTAAGCCCCCGTCGAACGCACAGCATCTTACCGCATCTTCAGCATCCTGTATCCCTTGCATTGGGACTACTCCATTGAAGTCTATGGCAGTTTGCCCTTAGAACCTGGAATTGGACTTGAGACTGTTTTGGTGACAAGGTAATCATCCTACTGCTCTTTATTTGTCCCCATGATCTTCCCTCTGATGGAATTGGTAGCTCAATGCAGGCGGAGCCGCCGAACACAAGTCTTAAAAAGATTAATCAAAGTTTCCAAACCTTATGATTACCATTGATTGTTGGAATTTTTACTTAAAAATCTATATTTCTAGAACCCTCTGCTGGATTTTGTTTGTTTTGGTGTCCAATAGTTCATAAAAATAAGATCTAGTTTTATAAATGGGTGCCCTATTTAATTTGTGTTTTGTGGCTTTCTTAGTTCATTGTTTTGGTACTGCTAAATGCTTTACACTTGTTCCATTTTTTTAAGCCTGACTTCTAGAAGCCACAGCTACCCACTGAAGAACTTACAGTTTTTCAAACAAACCTGACCTGATATTGTGCGTGTACTACATGGTGATCCTGCACATCATCGCCTTATAATACACATCTTTCCTTGCAGTTACGTTTCCAGGAAATATTTGCAAGTTGAAATGCTTCCTTTTGGTGAAATCAAGTTTGTAAGATGCCACATCTATACATAAGCTCTTTTTTCCTCAAGAAAACAAAACGTCATCTGTACAGGATGTATAGCTATATACATTCAGCTCATGCAATTACTTAGTGTTATATTGTTTGTATAAAACTGTCCCCATGGAAATCCTGCTTTAAGCTGCCATGCCCTAAGCCTCTGACTTAGCCTTGTCAATGAAATTGTATTTTACTTGCTGGATTCAGCCAAAAAGCTTTCAATTGTGTTCTTTGGAAAGGGAGTGGTATTGACCTGGAATGTGGTCTGCATTGCACACATGCAACGGAGTTTTTTTTTCTCCTTTGTAATGATGAGTCAACAAGCAGATTTGCTTGTGGGACAGTTTGTGGCGGGCGAATAGAAATTGCTGTCTGCCACTCCCTGCCGCCTTCATGGCCTTTTGAAAGCTCTAGTTCAAGAGTATGTTAAAAATAGTTGAGCATGCTGAAGTCTGCATTTTATCTTGTTACCAGGTTGAAAATGTGTTCACCTTTTTCTCGCTGGAGGATGTAGCCTGAGTTTTTTTTAACCTGAATTGCACGCTATGAATTTTAACTTTCTAGGAAAAAGCTTACACGTTTACTGACAAAGACGACTGTGTCCTTGGTATATCTGTCAGCCAAGGATGCAATGCGATCTAGCTGCAGCATCCACATGTGTCCCATAAGCACCCACACCATCACAGCTTTTCTAGTCTCTCCACTTGTTCCTGATAGGTAAACCTCTGCCCCAGCTGCTCATGTCCCTGTAGCTGCCTCTCAACCTCTTATTTAACTTCTCCTTTCTTACATATTTGCTCCATCCAATGCATTTAAATGTGCTTGTTCTTTCCTTGTATTGTTGCTTCATGCCCTATCACCTTCTTGCCTTTACCCTTTCAGTGCCCCATCTTCTCTGAACATTATCCATGCCTGCCCACCCAACTTCCATGTTTCTCCTACTGTGTTCCTGCACTCCGACATGAGGCAGGCAACTATTTCTTGCTTCTCTGCACTCTTTATGATGGCGAATCCCTTGCCTTCTACCCACCACCAAATCCACGGCCTTCCTTGTAGAGCAAACACACCTATCTGTGGGTGAAGTCAACACCTTATTGGGAATGTACTTTAACCCCTTAAGTGCGCCCGTCTGCCAACGGCCGTCGCGAGCACTACCTCGGTAGTGCTGCGCACGTCCGTTGGCCGACGCAGCTCCGCCCACGCAATAGAACACCCGCACTGCGGCAGAATTGCCACCGCGGTAAACGGGTTAAATTAGTAACATATATAGTCTACCACGGCCATTCTAGCTGCTAATAGGAATGTCACAATTCTAGTAGAATAGTTGTTTGATGTTTGTGAAGCAATGACATCAAACATAAAAGGTGATGAGAAGAATGCTTGCTATTTGCCTAACGGCTGGGATTCTCTCTGGGTAGCATCCAAACCCATTGTTCGTTTACTCACCTTGCCACCTCCGTTTGACCCCCGCCATATAAAAATCATACTTGACCCTGCTCCTCATGGGAACAGTCCAGCCAGAGCTACCAGGCCAGGTCCTCACTGAATCGGAAGCGATTTAGGAGTGGTTTCTCCCAGTGAGAACAGGACCCACATCTATGTTTGCGATCTAATCAGAAGAATTTGTTGTAAATTATGCATGTGCGGACGTAGTGAATTGCTAGCCTACTACAACATTCATTTTAGGACATCCTTTTCCATGCTCCTAATCCCTACTTTTTATCTCTACTTTTCATCTGTCACCCCTACTTCTCATCCATTATTCATCAGCCATATATTTCACCCCTACATCCATCATCCCTACTTCTCATCCATAACCTCAGCTTCGCATTCCTCATCCCTCAGTTATACCAAAACACTTTTAATGTTATGGCACACCCCTTAACATTGATTGGTTGGCTACATCAAATCGGAGGTAAGAGAGAGGGCTGCATTCTCTTGGTCTAGCCACTGAAGAGAACAGCCTTTTCATTGCACATGCTGGTTAAGTACATGGGAGAGGAAATAAAACTGCATGTTTACTTCCAGTGTATCTATGGCCATAAAGCATTGCATTTTATTTAAGTGCGTGCTTTTCTGTTCAAAAAGGCCTCTGTGGAAATCTTTGAGGCTTTAGTGAAGATAAGGGGCATCCAGACTTGGGCCACTCTGGTTTCAGTTTTAGATGTAAAAACTCTATCCGGGGCTGGCTCTTCCTTGTTTTTGACAACTTGGATGGAAACCCAGCTGGGCCTGACATCTTTAAGGAAAGGAAACAAGTATTGGCAAAGCCAATAGGTCTGGCGTTGGCCGCCAGCCTTTTGGCAATTCTTGTTTTGTCATGGTTTTTGAAAAGCTTTATTGTTCAGAGAGCTGCCGGGGCCCTTATCAAATCTAAATAAAACTTTGGCTAAAGCCAAAAAGTTTTTGGGGTCTCAAAAAAGAATTTAGGAATTCTGGCACTGAAGGGAACTGTGTTGTGTGTGGATGTGCTCCTATTGAAATAATGTCATAACTGATAGTGAAGTGGGCTTACGAATTGTCCTTGATGCTTGCTTGGTGGAATCAAAATGTAAATGATCCAGTCGTCAAACTCTGACTGAAAAGTCTTATAAATAACTATGTTATGCATACTTTAAGTGAAACTAAATGGTCTTGGCTAACATAAACCTAAAAACAATAGTTGGTCTGGTGTTGGTAGCCTGCCTCTTGCCTTTGAGAAAGACTGCAAGAAAGAAGGAAATAAAGGAAGACAAAGGGGAAGGAAGAAGAGAAACTAAGACAGACATAAAAGGTAAGGAAAGTAAAAAAGAAAGGAAGGGAAGGAACTCAAACAAGGACGGGAGACAAAAAGGAGGGAGGCATAAAACAAGTAAAACAAAGAAGGATGAAAAAAGGAATAAAACAAGGAGGAAAGAAAGTGGAAAAAAGTAAGAAAAGGAAAGAATGCAAAAAGAATGAAAAGGGAAGGAATTGGAAGAAAAAAAATAATTAAGCAAAACAGACAAAATAAGGAATGCAAGAAGGTGGAACAGAGAAAATAGAAGGAAAGGTCATGAGAAAAAAGTCTAAGTAGGAAAGAAAGCAAAAGGGAAAGAGTATGAAAGAAGGCAAGTAAGAAAATAAAAAAGGAAATGCAAACAAATGAAGGAAAGAAAAATGGAAGATGGCAAAAAGAAAGAGAAATGGAATAACAAAAAACAAGTTGAAAGACAAAAAAGGCAAATAAGAAGGAAAGAAGGCAAAATGAAAAAAGAGGAAGATAAAGGAAAGAAAAGGCAAAATCAAAAGAAAGAAAAAAGGGAAGTTGACAAAAAGGAAAGAGCAAAAGAAGGAAGGGATGAAAAAAGGCAACAAATATGGAATGAAGGCAAAAAGGAATGAAAAAAGGTGAAAAAGAAGCAAGGAAGAAGCAAACAAGGAAAGGCAAAAAAGGAAGAAGCAAAGAAAGGAAAAGGCAAACCAGAAAAGAGAATCTCAAATGTGGAAGGGAATAAAAAGGAAAAAGATGAAGGAATGGTGGTTCTCAGTATAAAATATTGGTTACTAAAAAACCAACTTACACCCCACCTACATTTAAATAAAAGTGTTACAAGTGTGTTGCAAACTAAGCACCATGAAGTTATTTTTTTCCTGGGTAAAGTTATTAAAGAACAATTAGTGAGTCAGAGTCCAGGAACACAATTTGTTATGCTGTGAAATGGCAGCAATCGGATAAACAAAGGCTAGTTCCAAAGGAATTTACAGCAGCATTGGCAGATGACCGGAACTGTTAAAGTTGTACTTAGTCCTGCGCTCACATGAAGAGCTGGTAGAGAGGACCCTGCTATGTATTGGCTTTGTCAATGTGTTTTTAGACACATTACACAGCAGCACAGGCTGCTGTACAACATGGCTGAAAGTGAAGAAAATAATAGCACTTTGAAGCTGCCAAAGCTCGCCGTGTCATAGCACTTTTACCTTGCTTCCAGACATGTTCCACCGCAGGTGCGCTGCTGTGCAGGATGTCTAAAAACATTGACAAAGGCAATAGATATCACATAGGTGAAACCTATTGGCTTTGCCAATTCTAAAGGAAGCTGATGACCAGCTACATCAAGCACCCTTTATTTTACACACAGACAGCTGGCACCTATCTGCCTTCTGTTTCATGACACGTCAGCGTGGATCATAGAGGGGGTTTTCATTGACGGCAAGTGAGATCTCCGTGAAGTCCACAGGTTACAGACTAACTTCAAGAATGTGTGCTGCAACAGAAAGAGTCAGTTTAAGTTCCACCTGTTTACGGTTACCTCATAAAATGTATTGTGATGTCTAGATACCAAAACACACACAAAACAACATACCTCTACACCATAAGAAAAGTGACAATTAGCACAATGTGCTGCATACAGAGGCAATATCTTCCAAATCTACTGGTGCCTAAGGCTGATCCCTGTTACTGATGTGGCCTAGGCCTTGCCATGTTTTTCTCAAGTCAGCTGCTTCTTCAGCCACCAAAACCTTTTCCCTTTGCTAATAAAATAAGAGACAGATGCTTGTAAACATTTTCTTTGTTGGGTTTGAAACTGAAACCAGAAAAAGTTGACATCTCCATGTGTTGATTTATAGCCCAAGCTGGAGACCCTAAGACTTCCCTAAACCATCAGAGCTTTCTTTCCGCAGAGGCCTGTATAAACAGAAACACATTTACTTAAATAAAATGAAATGCTGCAAAATCTTGGATTCACTGTAAGCAAACACCAGTTGCATTTTCAAAGAGAAGGCTGTTTTTCAGTGGCTAAACCAATAGAATGATGTCCTCTCTCCTAACTAATTGGCTGTTGCCAGTCAATCAGTGTGAAGGTGTGTTTTACAACATTGAACGTGTGCTGAAATGACTGAGGGAGGAGGAGTGTGAAGTAGCAATGATGGATTATGAATTGGGTATGAGAAGTAGGGATGAAAAGTATAATTATGAATTGTTCACTGGAAGTAGGGATGAGAAATGGGGATGATGGATGAGAGGTATGGATAATGGCTGATTCATGGAAAGTAAGAATATGAAGTAGGGATGGCATTTGCAGAAGTATGGATGATGGTTGGGAAGTAGGGATGAGCAGTAGAGTAAGAATGGTGGATGAAAAGCAGGTACGATGGGGGAGAAGTATGGATAATGGTTAATGCATGAGAAGTTAGGATGAAAAATCGGGATGATAGTTGATGGATGAGAAGTAGGGAGAAGAGATGAGAAGTAGGGACGATGGATGTGAAGTAGAGTTGACAGATGAGAAGTAGGGATAAGAAGTGGAAGTCGGAATGATGATTGAGAAGCAGGGGTGATGGATGAGAAGTAAGGATGAGACGTGGAAATGAGATGTAGCAATGGATGTGATGCAGTTATGACCAGTAGGGATGACGGATGAGGAGTAGGAATTATGGATAGGAAGAAGGAATATTTGATGAGAAATGGCATTGAGTAGTAAGGAGTTATGGATGAGAAGTCAGGCTGATGGATGAGTTATAGGGAAGAGAAGTAGGGATGAGGAGTGAGTAATGAGTGTCCTAAAATGGATGCTGTAGTAGTCTTTTCTAATACTTTGGGCTAAGACCCCAATTTTTTGTTGTATTCTGTAGTATTGGATTATTTGTTCAAGCTTGAAGCTGAAGATTCTTATCAACACTTAATTAGGATATTTTGCACTGTCTGCATCATGGCTGTAGAATGTGCAGTACTTGCAGGGATACACTAGTCAAGATCAATCATCTCAGAAGTGTAGTGCAGTGTTTGAAGTTAAGAAGTAGGCGAGGTATTAGCTATTGGAGTAATTCTATTTTAAATTTGGTGGCCATATTTGTGGACCTCTTGGTGCGGCATCCCTTAGCATCCTTTAGTCATGTGTTCGATAGGGTGCTGATGTTGTTTTGGCTCTTAAGGGGTCTAATGTCTTTGATCAATGCAGACACAGGTATTTCTTCATTAACCAGATGTGGATATGCTTCATAACCAGATTGTGTTCTTCAGGCCAAGTCAGTACAATTAATCTACCTGAGAAATTTATAATCTTGCTGATTGTCCTAGTTATGGAATCGGATGCTTCCTTCTGAAAGAACTTTGCCCGAGTATGTCACTCGATGGAAGACTGAAGTTTGCAATTTTACCTGTATGGTATGGTGTGCTGGCAGCAACTGTGATTATGTCAGTTCTTCTTTTTACACGCGAGTGTCTGAACAAATTCCTTTTGCTCTATCCTGCAACCCAAAGGGTGAAGTTTACTGGCAGTCACAATGCATGGATCTTGAAATTCTCTTGAATCCGAAACCGACCATTGGCTCTTGAGATTCGCTGCACCATGTATTTGACCAAAAGCAGGACTTGAATGAAATCAGTAAATTCTTTGATTTTGGCAGAGATGGTATCGCCATGGGAGCTGATTCCTATTCTGATAACGAATCCTCTTATGGCCTCTGTTGATCTTGATCTTACACATGCTTTCTTATCCCATCCTCTCTGCTTATGCTTTCTTCCATGACCACACTTAAGCAAGCTACAAGAATAGAGGTCAAACTTTCAAAAACTGTTGTGGAACAGGCAATAACAGCATAGTAGTAGCACAAATCCTGAGGACATTGCCCCGTTGTTTCATTGCACAGCAGTCCTAAAACTGGGGATGAGTAAAGCATGGCCAGCACCTTATGATTTGTGCTAGACTTGAGCTTATCAATATTTTGAGCTGATCAATATTTTTTTCAGAAAAAGCAGTATAAAAGAGCTGAGATGTAGCTTTTTAATGAAGATGTGAGAAATTAACCTGTATCTCACCATGAATTCCACAATTTTAGTATTGGAGTAGAATGAGAAGCAGAATGTGAAAGGCTTAGATAATTTCTGCACCATTTTCTGTATGTTCCCTACTAGCAATACCCTAGGATTTAATTGGTGTGTTGGCAGAGAGCTGATACCCCAGAGAGTCTGTTAAGGTTTTTTCAATAGCCAGAATGGCAACAGAACAATTCCAAAACACAGCCCCTCTCACTAACACACATACTACCATAAGTGTGGATTGATGCAATTATTAGAAGTCCTTACGTGAATTGGCTGTGATTGATTTGTGAGTGTTAACGGTAGGCTTTCTTCATTCATAGGATATTATCCAAAGCGTGTTGTGGTAACTGTCTACAGGTTGCATTGCCTGTGCATATTCAGGTACAGATCAGTCTGTTGACCTCCAATTCTATGCAAAATATCATCCATCTATGAATTGAAAATGATGAACCTTAAGCTCTCTGAGAAATGGATAATATTGGGGTGCGAGAAGAGGTGTCTTGCATGTCTTCCATCTTACTTTATTCTATCCAAGTGTAGAGGATTTTCTGTGCATTTACTCGAAAGTCTGATTTATATGTGCTTTTGTATGCTATGTTAAGGTGTTTAGAAATGTAGTGCAGATAAGACTTTGGCAGACTGTAGGGATAGATTCTCTCTAGGTCAGAGGTTCACATCGTGAAGAGTTTCTTTGTGCTAGACAGTGGGGTGATGTGCAGGACAATAACAAGGCGACTAGTGGACATGTTTGAGCACTTCCTAACCAATAAGGCTGCCTCCAATTACCATTCCATTCTGTTAAACCCATCTAGGCCATTAAATAACGGGGCTAGCCATATGCTCTCCTTGCTCTTTACTGAACTAACAAATGCTTAGTCTGGTTAGTCTTTGGTAACTCACTCTTGCACCGGAATGGTGTATCATTCCATTTAGACTGAGGTCTGCCAAGGCCAGAACCACGCTCCGAGTCTCCGCGTGGTAGGATAATTTGCTCAGTGAGCAGAATGAACAGATGTTATGTTTGCCTATATTTGTCTTCTCCAGTGTGTAAGAGTTTCACATGCATGCCACGTGTTGTTCTGTGTACTCAAGGAGGACTGGTCTTGTCTTCTAAGAGGACACGGTGCTGCCTGAAGGGCGGACTGTAGGTTCCCCTACCAAAGTCTGAAAACTGTAGTCCAGCGCACACCTAAGATAAGAAATCCTGTGAACATTAACTTTCTGCATCTACAAAGCTCGATAGAATTCAAATGTCGACTTTGGCATTTGTCAAACATAAACAGCAATCTGACTAATGAATTGTTGTTAATGAGACCTGGTTGTAGTATTTTTACGCTGAAAGTTAACACTTTAACGTAGTTATAGCGAGGGGACTTGGAGTACGCACATCAGTTGGTTTAAAAACTATGTCATCTTGGTGGTTAGGCAAAAGAACATTGTGAGGGTATGGTTGTTGGCTTTATACTTCAAAGTTCAGTCTGCAGGACTTTGAGAAATAGGCATGAGAAGTAGAATTTTGGATAATTCATGAGCAGTAGGGCTGAAAAATGTGAATGATGTCTGAGAAGTAGGGATGATGGATGAGAAGTAGGGATGATGGATGATACATGAGAAGTAAGGATGAGAAATGGGGATTGCCGCATAATTGCTGCCTGCACACAAGAAATGGTATCTCTATCGGGGTGACAAACTGCCCCAGGATATCTCATCCAGAGCAGCTGCCTCCCTCGACACAGTAATACATAGTGACCAGACAAATGGGTAATTGGCCCAAATGATGCAAGTAAAGGGACATCCCCTGGCTCGAGAGTACAAGGCAGCAGTAATTGGTATACCATAGGCCCTTGCCCTGTGCCAGTAATGGCTTTTAGGTGCAAAGCAGAGAGTTTTCTCCTTGGTTAGCACACTTATTTGAATAACTCATTCAGCTTAGGGTATCATGTAACCTGCTAAATTTCTTTAAAAACCCAGACTTGAGAGGAATGTGGTCACACCATGCAATATTTCATGTTTCTTTAGATATCCTTTCTGATTCTAGATTCACATTGTCTAAGGATAGCAAAAAAATATATTTGTACATTTAGTTTTCTCTTTCTGTTCTAGATTCTCAAGAATGGATTCTCTTAGCGAAGCCAATACTTCATTCGCCCTTGACCTCTGGAAAAAACTGAGTGAAAATGACAAGAAGAAAAATTTATTTTATTCGCCAATAAGTATTTCGTCTGCTCTGGCTATGGTTTTTTTGGGTGCCCGAGGGGACACAGCAGCCCAGATGGTACAGGTATGTTTGATTCCATTGTACAGTAAAAGTGCTGCAGTGCAGGTACACGCTTGTGTAAAGGGAGCTGTTAGACAACCTTTGCTGATATACCTGTAGCAATTCAGTATTATAGCTGTTGGGCGATAAAGCATTGAACTGAATGAACCTTCTATTAATACTATGGCTGCTTGTATTTTTTCTTTTCTTGTGAAACATTCATTTACCACTACCTTCGGAGGTTTCTTTCTTCAGCTGAGTAATCAATTCTCACGAACTGCTTAAAGCCTCTTTTTAATTCATTCAATAATTGCCGCCCCACACAATTGGGTGATAATGTTATGTTAAAAGAGCTTATAAAGCGCACGTACACCAGGCGGTTTCGCCAGTGGAAAAAAACCGGCGTTTACAGCACAGCAGGCTTACTGATATGATAGAGAAAACAGAAAGGTCTTTAACAGTTTTCTGAAGTGTTCATAAGGGTTTACCAGCCTCACTTCCATTGGGAGCGAGTTCAAAAATTGCGGGGCCAGGACCGCAAATCTAAGTCCTCCATGTTTTTATGTTTAAATGAGGGGGTGATCAAAAAATTTGAGTTGGACGAGCGTAGATTGCGGGAAGGAATATAATGCTGGATCCTCGAGGAAATGAAGTCTGGTCCATTCCCAGCTAAGATTTGAAGCTTTGGAGATGGTACAGCCTAGCTTGAAGGCACAGCGTTTGGCCACCGGGAGCCAGTGTAGGCTTTTCATAAAGGGTTTGACGTGATGTCGCATAGGCTGACTGGCAATCAGCCTTGCCGACTGATTTTGCACTAACTGTAGACGAGGTAGTTCATGAGCCGGGATACCGGCATATAGTGAGTTAGCATAATCAACGCGTGAGATTACCAGTGCTAATATGACCAGAGTCAAAGCCTCAGTGGTCAAGAATCTGGTAATCTTGCGGATTCTTCGGAGGTGGTAAAAACAGGAGGAGACCACTGCGCTGAATAACCTCCTAATACATGGGATTATGTTATCCCTTTATAAACATAGCAGTATCTGATTTCTTTATAATCTGCAACTTGTGACGCACCCAGTTGCCGATAATAAAGAAAAGACTATTATAACTTAGTATAGTCTAGTACAGCTGTCACAAGGCCTGCTGCCAGATATAGCAACCAAGGTGAAGGGCAGTTCAGGCCACAGAGCATTATTGAAGCTTTGCTTTTCTTTCTTCTGCCCTATCTTAATAGCTTACAATGGCAATCCGAGAGAATTATTATAATTATTATTATTATTGCACTCTTTGGATAGAGAAAAGCTAGAATCTTTCTGCATGTTTCTACACATTCCAAGCTACAGCAGATTTTTATTTTTTAATACTAAATCTCACTTTAATTAACTGTTTCTAATATCTGTTTGACACAAATATCTAACATGTTTTTGATGTGTTTAATTTTGCACTAGAGGTTTTATTTGTATACTTCATGTTTGCAAACATGCTCTCTTTCATGTCAAATCGCTAAGCACCAAGGTTTGAAGGGGTTTGTCGGAAAGGCGATGATGTGACCATGTATTATATAGGATAAAGTACCCCTTTGGGTACATAAGGATATTCCAAGTCACCTCTGAGTTCCATAACCTTATAAAGGAACTCCACCTTCGGCCTCACTTCATATATATGGTTATGGAACTCCTTGATGACTTGCAATATCCTTAAAATGTGCAGCAGGGTGTACTTTAATCCTTATATCACCCTTCTCCTCAATTGAATCCAACACATGTTAACTGTTCCACTCTGTTTGGATTTTTAAGCTCAGTGGGCGTGAAGTGTAGTGATACAGACAGACAAGAGTAATAGTGCCAGCAATTCCTAGTATTTTAATTGATCATGTCAATTTCAACATACCATAGAGGTTTCTAATAATAATATTAACATGTTTTATATAGCTCTTAATACCACCGTGTATATTTCCTAATCATTAAATACGTTGTTACTATAATTTAATATGTCACAATTCATCAACCTGGAACTGATTGAATGAAGGGCTACTCCTTCCAGGATTTGAAGATGTGAATTCCATTTTACTCACAGATATCAGCAGCAGTGACCTTACTCATCGACCCACTTTGCTGTCTCAATGTGTGAACTAGGGTTCATTCTAACAATAGGCCATGTTCTCAAGAGCAGAAGAATGTGGAATTAACTATTTTTAATGTATGCATGAAAGTTCTGAAATAGTCGTCACTGCATAGCATCCCCTTACCTACACCAATTTCCCGCTATGCAACTTTCTCACGGAGTGCAGTTGGCGAACTCACATTCTCTGATTTTTATTTCCAGGAACTTTATTGAGTTGGAATCTACCATCTGTACCTTTCCACCTCCCGTTATGGACTATTTATAGATTAAAAAGTTGAATATAATAATTGAAAGATTGATCTTCAGTTGTAAAGTAT
This sequence comes from Lissotriton vulgaris, assembly GCF_964263255.1. Classification (NCBI taxonomy): domain Eukaryota; kingdom Metazoa; phylum Chordata; class Amphibia; order Caudata; family Salamandridae; genus Lissotriton; species Lissotriton vulgaris. The sequence continues at coordinate 763,253,206 of NC_141691.1, read as the reverse complement.
CTTGTAGTATTGTTTCAAATTGTAAGGGTTCTGCTACTGCCAAATATGTGCACAGACTAGCACCAGAATGCCAGTTTTGGGCTGCCTCAACTTCCCAATTGCTCTACGAGCCCTAGAAATGATTACTGAATTTTGCCTTTGGCACACAAAACACACATGCTGACTGTTCCAAGGTTTTTTGTAAGAATATCATTTCTGACACCCATTTAATAGACTCCAAGGACCCTATTGTGCCATGAAATTCTTAAACCTACTGCAGTCTGACCAAGTTCAGTTGCATTACTAAAGAGAGAATCTAATGCTAAAGTGGGGTGCGACTTAATATAGAGTTATTGAGTAAGTAAGCAAAACAGAACATTAACCCAGTGGCATTCTTTCATCCAAGGCAGTGGAAAGCTAGTCGCTATTTTACAGTTGCTGTGTATACACAGTCTTATTTTGGTAAATCCTATTTTTCTTTTATCTTATTTGCAACATTTTTATACCTATAGTGCAACTCGATGGATCTTTCAGGATGCAGGTAGAACAGCTGCAGTGATAGTTGTGGGAGAGCAGAAAACCAGAGAAACAATTTGTAATATTCCAAGCTTGCCCGCAAAGGCGGGTCTTTAATTGTGTACATTTTGAAGTACACCTTAAGGTCAGGAGGCAAAGATAAGAAGGTCCAAAAAGTAGGCCTTAAAAGAGCCATCCATGGTATCTGCTCAGGTAGTAGAGGAGAAACGGAATGATCAGGTTCTCCACTATGCTGTTGTAAATACCTTATGGACTAAATGTTCACTTTTATAATTGATCCGTTGTTTAATCGGCAACCTGTAGAGGGACATCAGTGCAAGTGAGCAGTTTTTCTTAAGTTCCTTGGAGTTTGCTCCTCATCCACGCTGGAAAACCTGTATGATTACACGTGATGCGGAAAAGGGCCACTGCAAGGAGGAAGGCAATGTGGTGTTCAGTAAGCAATAGTGTGAGGATCTCTGAAGTTGATAAAAATGAATGAGCCTGTTTTTGATCAGGTTATCTTAAAAGTTAGATGAAAACTCAATTATTTTTTCTGAGTTTTATATAGCGCTGCCCTGTCCCGGGGGTATCGGAGTGCTTTACAAGTGTGACATAATAGATACATAGTAGAGCAGTCTTAAACATAACATTCGGCAGTCCAAGAGTGCTGAGGCTTCTTGAGGTAGTGGTTGAGTCCTGAGGTAGCCTAGTTGAATGCTTTAATTGAGGTAGTCCAAGAATCTTGAGGCAGCCTTATTTTATGCACACTTGTCTGGAAGCGGGCTGAGGTGGATCTGTGTGATATAAAGTCAGAGAGCAACGGAGTCAGGGTTAGCGTGAAGGCGACACTATCAATTCGGGAGGGAGCAGTTGAGGAGGAGGGCTTTTAGGTGTTTTTTGAATTTTGTGAAGGACAGGATAGGTCCGATATCTGCTGGGTGTTCCAGATTTTTGGCACGCTTCCAGCGAATGACCTCACAGCCGTTTTTAGTTTTCAAGTTCTCATGGGGATGAGAAGGAGGGAGTTGGAGCTCCTGAGGTTTTTTGTCTGTTTCTAGAGATGATCCCCAAGTTGCTGACTTTAGGATTTTAGGTTGTTAGAGGACATCATGTGGACATCATTCCTGCCTGCCGCGGATCCAAAAAATCCATCTGGGACCGCCTGCTCCCCTTCACGATTTGCCGAAAGTCATGGGTCGCACTCCAACTCCACCCACCAGCGGGTGAACCCCAGGAGCATCACGGTAGATGCAGTTTTATAGCGAGTGCGCTATTTCGAAAGTTCGCGTGTTTAAGCAAGTTTGCAGCACCAACTCTGGACACCGGTGTTTCGGAATTGTTATTCCTCGTCAGCAGAGTGTAGGTCGGTCAGGGGTTTGCTGTGCAGGCTGCCAAGTGTTCTCAGGTTGATACCTCTCAAGGCGCGTGCGTGCGGGATCCGAGCTTGTCGGCTCTTAGCTCGAGGGAGCCATATAACTGAAAGTCATGGGTCGCACTCCGACTCCACCCACCAGCGGGTGAACCCCAGGAGCATCACGGTAGATGCAGTTCACGATTTGCCGCCCGGGTAGCCTTCGTGTTCAACTGTCTCCCACCGTGGACGACGGCATTAATTACCGTCTAACTGAAACTCGGAAACCCCATTTCGGAACTGGACGAAAATCCTCCGAACAAGAACTTACAGAGTGTATTCATGATGTCACCACAGCTGGCATAACCAAGCTCAGATAAGCACTCCGCCCCTTAACTAGGAGGCGCATCATTGTTTGTACTAGGCATAGTAATTTTGTAAAGTCTTGATGATGATCCCACTGTATCTTAGAGCGCGGGATCGAAACGTCAACCTTTTATAGTAGCTATACAGTACAACCAATGTGTACCAATTGCTGTATGTACTACTCTGGCAAAACACTTGTATTGCTGATTTAAAAGTGTCCAGGTTGCTCTCTTTCTCTCTTGCCTGCAATTTCTCCTTTCTCGTAACTACCCCTTATTCTTCAACCTTTTCTGTTCTGCGGTAAAGCACAGGATTGTTCTCTTTATTTTTTGTAATGTTGCTTATGCACTAAACATTTTTACTATTGTTATAAAATAAATTCCATGTCCGGCTGGACTTGGATAAATATATAAGCGGCTCATCACGGCTTGTCGTATTATCATTGTTATATTTGTAAACTGCTTTGTACCACTGTCCTTTTGAAATTGACTTAAACCCTTGGTCCACAGCCAATTATAGGGTCCCCCTTGTTTTCGCTATAGCTTGACTCCTGTGGCATGGAGAGAACTAATACAGCACCTCAAATTACAAAAGGTCGTTTGTCTCCATGAGGTATGAACTGGCATCAAAGAACTGCGAATGAACTGAAGTGCATAGGTTTATAATCCTATGTTTTTCTGCCTAGACTTTCGTTGCTAAAAAGGTTTTGTTTGGGTATAAATAAATTGTTATTAGTAAAGCTAACCCCAACCACTGTGTTATGCTTAAAACCCTGAGTTGGTGCTTCTCCAGACCAAGCTCTCTCAAAATATGCTGCCTACCATTCATCGGGTCCCCTTGTTTGTCTAAAAGAACTGGAACTTCTACACCTTGTAGTGGACATTGTCTTTTTGAAGCATTTCAAATACAACAATTTACACACTTGTATGACTTATTGTTTCTGTCTAATGTTTGTCTGAAATGCAATGCTTTAACACCCACAAAAGAAATACATGTGAGAGAGGGGCTATGGAGAGATGAGGGGCACCCTTGGAGGGTGGTAGTGAGGGAATCCATAAAGGAGGTCACAACAGAGCACCAACACATTTCGTTGCACCCAGCGCTGCCAGTGCTAAAACCGGCCCTGGTAGGTGGGTAAGGATTAGAGGAAAAAGTTCTGGCCGGTTCGGATTTCCAGTACAAGGTTATTTGATGACCGTCTACAAATTCTGCATATGAAAGCAAATAATTGCACTCTTAAAATAATGGTCTTGTTTTATTGCGCCTTGTCAGATAGGATTGTTTCTTGTCGTTGAGTGACCAGAGTTAAAAAGCTTCCGCGCATTTCTTACAACTTCCACAAGGCAATGTGTAACGTAAATTTGAGTAACAAAGGTGATCTTCTAAATCCTGATCTATAGGACTCCTCTACCTCTGTTAGTCGCCAAAATTCAGCATAAATGGGCATCCATCCATCCATTTAACGCAATATAGAAAAGTAAAATATGTTGCTTAATCCATTTTCTATTAAAAATATAATAATTTGTAATTACCAAACAAGTTGTCTTTTTCAAGTGCCCCATTAAGCTATTGGTGCCCGTTCTCCCTTATTTTCACCCCCTCCCTCCATACCCAAAGTTAAGAATTAAGAGTAACCCGGGGGACCTCCTTAGAAAAAGAGGAATTACTGGGAGTGTCAGGAATTTAATTCCAGATTTCCTTGTAACTCTTCGTTTCTCCCTGTTATTTCGTATGGAAGACTGCACCTGCTTTTGGCAGTTGGAGTCTACCGATAAAACACCAAAGATGCACAGTTGCCACGGATCTCATTATTCCATATCGTTAATAACTTCTTTCATAGGCCCATTGTAAATAGGAAGGCCACGTGTAATGAGGCTAGATAGGTTAAGGTGGCCTCGTTCCGTGCCACCTTCACAAATGAGCCGCTGTTAAATAAAATGGTGCACACAAGAATCAAACCAGTTTGACTTAAATCAGAAGAAATTTGGAGCTTAGGAGAAAATCCAAAAATTAAAACATAGTGGGTTTGGACAGGCACTGTAATAAGGGACCTCTTTTAATCGATTTTAGATATGCTCAACTTTTTTTTTCTGGAAAGTAAGGGGCTAAAGAGATTCCGACTGTGAGTGAGGATACTCTGCAAGGGTCTACAATCAAGAGCATGAATAACCATCTTCTTCCTTCTCAGGCACTCCAGCTGCACAAAGCCAAAGATGTCCACCCCGGGTTCCAGTCCTTGACCTCAGAAATTAACAAATCGGACACAAAATACCTACTTAGGATTGCCAACAGACTATTTGGGGAGAAGAGCTACACATTCAACACTGTAAGTTATGTTGATGTTTAAATGTTTTACTCCTTGACTGAAGATGCACATAATTTATGTACTAAAATTAGTTTTTATCTTTGTTGAAGTCTGTTGCCCTTTAGACATGGTTCCGTAGTGATGTCATGAAAATAGTCTTCAAATGAACCAAACCTTATTTTATTGGTTCGTAAACCTGGCACAAATTTCTGGTTTTGTGACGTTATAATCCCTATTCTCAGTTAATTAAATTTGCAGTGTAATATGCAGTTCCTATTGCGACTTGCGATATACGCGTGATAAGCCCCTTCTCATTCAGGAGAATACAACACTCCTTAAAATCTTATTGATGCGTTCAGCTATGCAAATACAAATGCCTATGCAATATAAAAGTATTGAATTACAATTTACTTCTTGTGGCAGACAGAATAGACTTCTGGAGAGGAACCTATCTATGCGAACAGCTGCTACTAAGTGTGGTGCAGCTTCTGGTATTAGTTTAGGTTTAGTTTTTAAATTTATAATGTGCAACAGCTACCCAACGAAGGGTTTCCCGAAGCAGAAGGCAGGTCAAGGCGTGCTAGACCTAGCATGTTCTATTTAGCAAACAGCCAAGTTTTTAGCGACTTGCGAAAGTTGGTATATAGTTTGACTCATTGCAGAGAGCGAAGGGAAGGGAATTCCAAAGTGAAGGCCCTAAGTGTGAGAAGGATGTGCCGCCCATACGGGCTAGTTTAAATTTTGGGATAACAACCTTTCCTTGAGTGGCTGATCGAAGATTGCGAGAGAGGATGTATGGCTGAGCCAGGGCAAGCCGATAGCTAGGGGCATTCTGGATTTAATTTTGTGCATATAGGTAAGCGCCTTGAATTTTATTCGACTCAATTTTCAAACAGTGTAATTTGCGCCGGATAGAGAACATTGCCGTAGTCAAGCCTTGATGTAATTAAGACATTGACTACGGTTTTCTGGTCGCTTCTGGTTGTCAGGAACACCGGGGTAGAACCACATTCATTATAGTCAGACCGTTTTTTTGTTATTACACTAATTGTTAATAATATAATATTGTAATATAATATTTACTATTAGTGCAATACAAAATGAAGCACACTTAGGACATTTGGTGGCAGCTATGGTAAGTAAAAATATACGTTTAAATGTATGCTATATGCGTGCTTTCAGGTGAGAGTGTGTTTTAGTGAGCGAGACCAGAGGTATGAGTGAAAGTGTGTGAGTCATGTGACAGGTATTGAGTGAGATTATGGCCCAGATCTTCTATTCTTTGACGTGAGGCAATACAGAAACAAAATTGCTGCACTGCCTTGCGACAAATGGAGAGAAAAAATGCACCAAAGCTAATAAGAAATGGCACATTTTTTCCTTTTCCATTGCGGCAGCCATGTGCCAATGCACACATCCTTGGGCCACAGTACAAGGGTGTGTGTGTGTGTCCTCTGAAGCCTAGGTTTTATATTGGATGGTGTGCCCCCCAGTAAAAAAAATGCAATTGGTCTCGCCTTTGATCAAGTTAAAGCCATTTGCTTTGCTAATGGCATTGTATAGCAAAGCAAATTGCTTTAACTTAATAAAAGGCGAGACCTATTACATTTTTAATGCTTGTTGGATGCAGACTTTCACAAACAACCACTGTGCCCCTCATACGGCACACTAGTAATGAACTGCATGAGATTGACCTATACAAGTAGAGTTTTTTATAACATGTTATTGGGTTTCATCGTAATGCAAGTACAGTTTTGAATCGTAGCTGAGCAAATCCCACTCCGTAACAACTTTTATGTTTTTATATTTTACTTTGTTGCTCTGTTGCCGAGCTAGTCTGATCAGGAGACCTTTAGTGTCCTCCGTGAGTATGGGGTCCCTGACTCCCCCAATCCCCCCCCCCCCCCTTGTGCTACATGGCACTCTAGAAGCACACCTCCTCCACACCCCAAGTAAGTGCATAAATTCAAAGACACTGCACCCTTGCATACATAAGCATAGCAGCACAAAAAACAACCAACCAAATCACCACAAACAAAAACTTACGCACAACAAATAGGTACAAACATTCTTTTCTATCAAGCCCAATTGTGCTCAACCTGGAATCTAAAATCAAGAATAAACCTAATTTGAGATGGACTCTAATTTTGCCAGGGGGCACAGAATGAGTATGTTTGCCTCTGAACAACTACAAACATGCCTCGAAGCACCCTTCTACTGGAGTTGGCTCCAGCAGGCTTCCTGCTCAACTGAGGCAAGGAGACGATTATTGTGTCAATTTTGAATACCTTAGCATTGAAGTAAACTAAGAATATGATGAGGTTTTGTGCAATGTACATCGCAACAGACTTTGATATGGGCTATCATGATATACCTGGAGGCAAACTCCATCCTGTGGATGGACACAGCAACATCAAATTCAGTCTTCTCTTCCATGTCTGTCTTGGATCGCAAATGGTATGCCTTTTTGTATACCGTTTCAATCCTTCAAGCTTCTTCGTGCTTGACTTATGACTCGGTCTTCTTCCTCCAAGCTCCGTGTTCAACTACCTGACTCATTGGTACACCTGTTTCCCTCCCTCGGGCCTCCCTTCTAAAACTATGCACATGACAAGTACATTATTCTTAAAATAAACAGAACATTGCCCAACCAACCCTTCCACCTAGTAATGTATATATTGGCATTTTATCTCAAGGTTAACTAAGTACACAGTAACTTAAATAATCCTCCCTAGCAACCTGTTCTCCAATACACTAGCCTTCCGCTGCACCCCCTCAACCCCCTCCTAGACCAATAGCCTCTCCCTTCACAGACAGTAAAGAATCTGGCAGTGTGCATATCGGAAATAATATCAAGAGTGAGAATCTACTCTTCCCACCTGCATTTTGTGAATAGATTTCCATGCTCCATAGTACTAGAGTGTCCTAGCAATGATTGCCCCTGGCCTGTATCACCTGAGGTACTCTTACAGTCTCTATGGAGGGCTGCCTCCTGTGAAAAATGTTGCAGCCAAACTCCATTCCTAACTTAGAGGTCATATTTCTCCACCCCTGTGATCCTTCCATTGCCTATTTGCTACTCATTTAATTCACTCCAAAATCCTATCTGTTACACATTAAACATTAGAAGAAAAATGAATAAAATTCCCCCCTGAAAACTTGAACTGTATCTCACCACTCCCTTTCATCAGCGTTGGTCCACCTCCTCATAGAGCGCCACTAGAAAGGCCTTATTAGTCGGACCGTCACTCAGTCTGCGTAACAACACACTGCAGATTCTTCGTGCTGCCTTATGTACCTTTTATTAATCACCTGACTTTTCTTGTGTTTTGACTGCCAAGGTATGCCTCCAGTGAGATCTCTGGCATGTGTTATTTACATTTCCCCCTATAATCAAGAAAAACATTGCTCTTTATTTTGTGGATACCATTTTCACTTTTTCCCGTGCTTTTAGCCTCTTTCATTCCTATCATGAGATCACACATAGTTTATTTCCAAAGCCTCAACAGGAAACTATGACCTTTTGGGAGAAAAGGTGAACTGTCTAAGGTGTTACAGCTCCCAATGAATGATGCTGTTGAGTGTGGGTGTAAAAGTCCGACAAACCGGTCAGAGGACCTCTTACATCTGCAGGTAAAATTGCACAACCTCTCCCTTAACCCCCTTTAATAAGTGCACACATAGTGGTATTTTACAATGTATCGATTCTTTTTGGGCTAGTCTCACATATATCTGGTGAATACAATTAGTCCAGCACAATAGAAAGTGGTCAAGTAGCACAAATTGCTCAAAAACCAAAAGTGTTCAAACAAATCGAATCGAACGCATTCACAAGACCAAAATATTGAGTTTGACATTCGCAAATTAATGCAATTTATTTGAAATACCGTAATGCCGGTATCTTGGAGCTGAGCATTTAATTTTTTCAAGATTAATTCAGACAAGTGAAAGAGATCGTGCGACCTGCATTTCTTCTAATTACAATGTACACGCACTAACGGCTGTACTATTCTTCATCATAGCTCGGCTGAGCCCCACTTCATTTTCCAATTCTCATCTAACACAACGGATGTTCAACTAGGTGCTCCACACTCCACGAGTCCTGATGAAGACCCCATTCTAAGGTTGAATCCACCTAGAACACTCAAAGGGGTTGAACCGTCGACTATAACCTGTACACAAGCCAGGACAACTGACATCAATGGAGCAGTGTTCATATAGTGCTATGTGTTTTATATCGAACAATTGACCTTTCTTAGAAAGGCCGGATCAGCACCAACATAGTATGATGTATATATGTCACACTACCCAGTCCCTGTCCACCCCCACTTAATCACTTTCACATTCCATTCCTTTCTTCCCTAAACCTGAGAACCTAATAACGTAAAAGTCTTTTTGTCTTCAATTGCAACAAATAAGTAACTGTCCTACCACGTTTATGAATCATTACGGTATTTCAAATAAATTGCATTAATTTGCAAATGTAAACCCAATATTTTGGTCTTGTGAATGCGTTGGATTCGATTTATTAGAACAATTTTTGTTTTTGAGCAATTTGTACTACTTGACCACTTTCTGTTGTGCTGTATTTGTAAAAAAGGTCTAGTAGCCTACTGTGTATCCCCATTGATATATAGAATACAATTAATCAGCATAATAATAAACCTATTGGCAAACAGAAATGAACTAAGGCTGAAATATTGATGCTCCCCAATCATAGTCAATCCCAACTACCTAACCTGTTAGTTTGTTCACTGCTTAATACATTAGACCAAAATATATCATAACGCTTTCAGAGTTGTGCAAATCTTAATTCCACCCAACATATCTGTATGCCAATAGGCCTCAAATTGGAGCCCTGATTTTTCAGCATCTCTCCCCAGCAGCTAGTCCGTTTGCTTGCCCCTCCCCGATTGCTTGGGTCTTTTATACCTTTGACGTGCATGGAGGTGCATGGGAGAAGAGTGTCTTCCTCACACTCTCACCACCCTGCAATTGTTACACAGATCACACAATCCTGCTCTTTTTAGTTCATTAGGAAGCATAAGGAAGCTGGCTACATTGTATCATTTAACTCCACTGGCACTGAATGTGCAATAGGTTACTATGCAAGCAGGATTTAGCCACTATGAAAAGGTTGCAAATGGAAATATGTTTCTCTGGGTGTTATATTGGGAACAGCAAAAAATGTGACAATTTAGCACATAAAATGTGTTTTGGCAAAAATGTCAATAAGAACCCACATTGGTGAATCAATGACAGTCTGAATTTTGGGCTTAGCACTTCTGGCATATACTTCTATACATTTAGTGCATAGACTGTTACTGTGTGTAGGAAATGGCCATCTTTTGCTTTGTGTACCCCCAGATTTTTGCCTTCACTGTTTTTGCTGGCTGCAGAACCGTGCACATGGCCAATGCTAACCAGTGTTAAGGTTGCACCCGTTCTTCCTTTCAGTATGATGACATTTGTTTACCTCTATTTATCATTAGTATTAACCTTACCTATAAGACGCTAGTATGTGGTACAAAATGTACCCAGGGCCTGTAATTTAAGCGCTTCCGTGCGTTGGCTTCCCCGGGCCGTCAAATGCCACAGTTTGCGTGTGCAGAGGACAGCCGGGGGCCGTCTGAACTGTGCGCACGTGGAATTCTGCGGCACCGCGGGGGAATTCCGGCCGCAGCAAATCGGTTAAATGTTACTAGCAGCCTGCAGCACCCATTGTGCCACCTACAACATTGACTATAGGCCTACCATTGTAGACTCACTAAAGCAGCTTTTAAATTGTAATTCGATCTATCAATATAGTTCCCTTTTTGGCAGATCTAAACCTCCCTTTAATTTTGTCACCCCTAAGAAGGGCCCTACTGCCCAGAAAGTATTTAAAAGTAGGACCTGTAGGAATTTAGTGTTTATTTATAAAGTTCTATATAGCGTGAACATGATCCTTGTGGATATCAGAGTCCTTTACAATGTTCAAGGAGACCGGTAGACTAGACAACATCATCAAGCAGGGTACAGGGTATGACAGAATCCCCAAGAGAGACCACCTCAGGGTCCAAGATGGACAAAAATAGGAACATAACATGTGAGAAATAAACATGCGTGCAGACTAGGGGATGAATCTTGTCCGGGAGTAGAGTTTGTGAGTTCTAAAGCAGAAATGTGTTCATCAGTATCACTTTAACTTCTTTCTTGAATGAAGAAGTTGAGGGGTTCATTCTGATATCAGCAGGTCGGGCTTTCCAGACTCTCAGGGCAATACTTGCTCTGTTATGTTTTCTTTTATAGAATTTCGGTGGTTTCAGCAGTAGGGTGCTAGTGCCTCCTAGATGCTCTTCAGACACCAGGTTGCTCAAGTTTTTGTGCAAGGCATCTCGGAGTTGAAGGCTTTGAGTCTTGCATGCAATTTTCAAATGAACCCTTGCCTCATTTGGGAGCCTGTTGCGATATTTCAGATCAAGAGTTATGTGATTGTTTCTTTTAGATCCTGTGATGAGCTTAGTAGCAGAGTTAAGAGAGGCCCTTAGTGGCACCAGCTTAGATCTGGGTAGGACGCAGATGGTTGCACTTCCATAGTCCAACCTGGGAATCAGAGGCGGTAGAAAGGGTCTTATTTTTCTTAAGATGTTCATATGTTCGCGCTATATAAAACTTTATAAATAAATACATAAATAAAATGTGGACACTCGCTCCTTTGGTGGCAGAGCTGATGTGCTCCTGTATGTTCAGGTTCTTGTCAAGCATTATTCCCAAAGTTCTCATTGAATCTATGATGTGTGGAAAGCAGTTAAAAGCGGTTAGTTGTTTTACCATTCTGCGATGTCTGGTGAGTGTTTGGGTGGGGCAATTAAGAAGAAATCTGTTTTGAGAGTGTTTAGTTTGAGGAGGTTACAGGTCAGCCAGATTGTTTTTTATTTTTAAGGTATTGTTGAGAGACTGAATGCCTTATCAGGTACAGTTGTTTGTCATCTGCGGATGTGTGATAGTGGTTGTTAGATAAATTCAAAAATTCAGTGAAAGGCTCCATGAACAGGTAAAAGAGTTGGTGAGAGTGTGGACCTATATGGGATCCCTAATTTTTACCTGTGTAGGGTTGGATAGGGACGTATTGACTTTGATTCTTTGAGTTCTGTTGTGGAGAAAAAAAGCGAACAAGTTAAGAATGGACCCAGGCAGCCCAATCCTATATTCAAATAGGTACATGAGTTTGTCATGTTTGACCGTATCGAAGGCCAATGAGAGGTCAAAATAAAAAGGCAGGATTCTTTCTGATGCAACATTTTTAGCGCATTAGTAACTGTGTGTAAGTGCTGATTCGGTGCTATGGCCCTGACGGAAGCCGGGTTGGAAATGACCTAAGAGACTGAGCTGTTCAATTGGCTGCATACTTGTACATGGACATATTTCTCTAGGAGCTGTGCCAGGGTCCGAATATACTTATGCCTTACGTTGAAAAGCCACCAAAAGCTAGCCAGGCTGGTGGTTCAATAGGAAAACTGGGATGCAATATTGCATTTAGTAATGCTATCTCTAGAAACTGGAAGAAAGTTCCTTCTTGGACTCTTTGTGACATTTAATAAAATACCAATTCACTGTTGAAATCAGATTTTTAATAAATACGAAGGTCAATTTACTTTTAGAAAGCTACATATCTCCTGCCTAAAAACTCTGGAGGCCAATTTGTATTAGTCTCCAGCTACAGACCTCTGCGTGCTTAACCCTGAATGAGGTGTGAAAATTGCCCCTGGAGCAGAAGACAAACGCTCGTGTGTGAGGATCTGTTCTGTTCATCAGGAAAGATTACCATTCGGGTGGTTCACAGGAACTTAATTATCTTTAGAGGCACCTCTCATCACAGGCAGATGTGAGATGACACCTGTTCATCCCCCTTCTTTGTTCTCCCAGTCAGCTAAGCTCCAATTGCACTGGCGAGGGCTGCCTCTCGAGTTGGTTTGAAGTGACCACAGAGGAGGGGTTGCTCATTTCCCTGGCACACCTCTAGGGTGGTCACACAGGTTCTACACAAGAGAAGAAGGGTTCCAGCATCTTGAATTTAGGTAGAGATGGGCACTGCAGTATTATTTTCAGTAGGGCACACAAGAAATGCTGCGAACGTGGGTAGGGCAAGCCCTGGGAACATTTACCTCATTGGTTAGGGAGGAGCCAGGAGTCACCCCACCCACTAGCTAGTACTAATCATAAATGGTGCATACCCAGCACCCTCCTCCGAATGCTTTATGGATCTGATTTAGGGAGATCATTAGAGGATTGGACATGCTGTCTGAGACACGAGAAGAGCCCTGAAGGACTAGACCTGCTCTCCCTCTTGTACCCAGGACAAAGAAGTGGACTCTCAAGCTCATAAGGCTGACCGACTCTTCAAGCCACAGAGACACAACAAGCTACAAGAGGCCTTTTCTGCATCTGCCCATCTGACCAGTTCCAACTGGATCTGTCCAGGACCCTGTTGGTAGCTTCTGCTGGTGTGAGGTTTGAACCCCAAGTGCTGTTCTTGCCTTTTGGAACAATGGGCTGTGTCAATGTGTACTCCTTCCAACATTCAGAGAAACCTGGGATTCCAATGTTCTCTGGTGAATCGAGACAAACCTTCCAAGCTGATCTGACCAAGGTGTGTTGCCACTCAGTTGAAGATTCAGTTTTCACCCGCAGGAGCAAATCAGATTCAGCGGTACCTTTGTGGAGGAGGTATCTGGCCTTGTAAAAAAGGATAAAAGGATAATTGCCCCAGTATTGGAACTTTCATAGATTCCCATGCTTTGTATCATTCCCCGTCGTCGGAATGGGAGCCTCGGTAGTATAAAAACCATAGAAACAAAAGAGAAAAACAGGCCTAGGCCTCATCTCATTTTGTATCCTGTCACTCTTTGTGTAAAAGAGACCAAACTTTTGCCAGGACCAATCAGAGCAGCCTCACCCTCTAGAACCTTCCTGAGAGAGCTCAGAGCCTCAGATTTTTCTACCGCACGTTGTGCTAGGGAGTCTCCACTGAGCTCTGCTCAGTTTTCTTTTACAACTTATTGGATTTTTTGGATTACTACTAAATACCTTTCAACTACTTTAAAGATGTCTGACAAGGAGAAGAAGGCCCTGTTCAGGTCCTGTGCCTCTTGTGGGAAAAAATGACTTTTTGTGGAGGATAAGCATGACAACTGTATTTATTGCTTATACCCAGACCACAAGGCCACTGACTGCAAGATCTGTAGAACCTTCTCTACCAAGACTCTCCGTGACAGAGAGGGTCGACTTTTGACCTGGCTTCAAAAGATGAAGACTCGGAAGGAGCTGCTTTCTTCAGATGAAGAGGATTCAACATCTCTGGCATCCTCTCATAAGTCCAGGAAGAGGGGTAGGTCTCCCCCTGGTTCTTCTTCAATGGAGCCCCCTCTTAAGGCCCCTCACAAGATCTGATAGGTCTGAGAGGGCTGGTCCCCTTCAATCTCCTCACGGAAGTGAAAAGGAGAGGCAGGGACAGGCTTCTGGATTGGCTATTGCCTCAACGGACAGAAAGGAGGTTTCCATTACTTCTCCTCCGTCCAAAAAAGAGAAGGCCAGTGACAAACACTCTTCTGTCACTTCTGGAACCGGTCCGGGAAAAAACAGCGTTCGTCGACGACGAAAACGTCAGGTACGTCGACGACGGTTCCTTCTGCTAAAATTCCCGCTGTTTCCTTGGCTCCGTCGACTGGCTCGTCGGCGGTAGCACTCTCCACGTCGACGACGTCTTCGTCTTTCAAGATTCCAAGTTCGTCGACTATTACTGCTTCCATGTCGACGACTATGAGCTCCGGTAAGGTGGTGTCGATGAGGTCATCGACGACGAAGACCACGTCGACGACCACGACAACTTCTACGTCTACAGTTATGGTTGTGACGCCGAGTTTGTCTACGAAGCCGTCGACTATCATCCCGTCGACGACCAAAGCTGCGTCGACGACGGCGGCTGCTCCGTCGACAATGGCCCTGTCGACGACCAAGACTCCGTCGACGAAGGTGAATGTACCGTTGACGACCGCTGCTCCGTCGATGACGACGAGACAGTCGACGGGTCAAAAGATGCATTTTCCACTGAAAAAGCTAAAAATCACACCGGAAATTACATCTCCACGACGAGTGTCGTCGCATCCACCGAATATAATCCTAGAGGATGAGTCAGAGGAAGAGGAGTTTAGTCATTATGGAGATGCCTACAGTCCCTCAGACTTGAATGTAAAGCTGCAGGACACTGACACGGAGGACTATTTCGAACATGCACGTGAACAGGTGCACTATGTTTCAGAGGAGCGACGTCCTACTGGTTTAGGACAGGACATGGTGGCCATGCCTGCCTCTCTGCTCCCTGATCTTCAACTGATGTTACAGGACTATAGAAACAGGTTTCCTTCTGAACCTTCTACGCAGTCTACACAGCCTCCTCCTCAGGGATTGCCACAAGCAGTTGCTGGTCCGCCTCCTTCGCAGGTGGTGCCCCACCTCACAACTCAGGTTATACCTCTGGTCCGACCTCGAACACCGGATCCTCTGGTCCGACCTCGAACACCGGATCCGGATACGGACTCAACCGATCCTGTCCAGCTGGATACCTCTTCGGACGACGAGGAGGCGGTTCAAGTGGATCCCTTATCTGATCCATTACAGGACCCAGATCTGGATCAGGGTGACAGTGGCCTACAAGACCCGGATGCCACTGGTCGTGATACATTAATATCCCCTCCTGTGGACGTAGGAGGGTTCCATCACCTGATGGAGAGAGCGGCGAAAAGGTTTGGACTGCCGATTACAAGAGAGGAGTCTGAATGCTTCCTCTACGATTTCAAGGAGCAATACAGGAGATCCGTCAAGTCCATTCCAATCATCGAACATGTGTGGGAGGAAGGCATAAAAATCATGCAGAATCCTGTCACAGTGATTCCAGTTCTCCCCAGACTGGAAAAAAAGTACAAGGCTCCGGAAGGCAGTCCAGCTCGTCTTCTTGGTCAACCAAAGCCTGATTGAGTCATCTCTCAGGCCGCCCAAAGCAAGTCAAAGAATGCCACGACGCCTTTGACTACGCCTCCAGACAAAGACGGTAGACGTCTGGATAATGTGGGGAAGAGGTTTTACACCATGGCCAGCTTGCTGGTTAGAGCATCCAATTCTCACCATTATGGGCAGATACGATCGCCAGATGTGGTGTGACATGGCACCGTTTGTGGAACAATTGCCAGACGTAGCAAGAGAGGAAGCCAAGAGAGTGCTGATGGAAGGAGAAAAATCATCTTCCGAGGTCATCGACTGTGCGATGGATATCGCATCCACGGCTTTTCGGGCCTTAGCGAGTTCAGCGGTGCTATGTCGCCAGGGCTGGTTAAGAGCCACCTGGTTTTGTCAGGAGGTCCAATATGGGATCCTGGACCTCCCATTTGATGGCGAAATGCTTTTCGGAAAGCATGTGGATGATGCCCTCAGAACATAAAGGAAGATACCGACACGGCAAAGTCGCTGGGATCTCTCAACTATCGCAAGGTCCCATTTAAGGGCGTTCGTGGCAGGGGTTTCTCTTCGTATAGAGGCAACGCCCAGCAGAGATATTCATCACAACCGTCCCAATCTTACAAGACCCAGTACTCTAATCAGCGTCAGGGACAATCGGCGTCTTACTCTCGCCAGACACCGCGAGGACGTCAGAACCGTCAAGGACGTGACGGCGGCAAGCGACAATAGCGGCCTCCTGGCTCTACCTGCTGTTCCTTCCATCCAAGTCACATCAGTGGGGGTCAGGATTTCCTTTTGTCTGAACAGCTGGAGGTGTTTAACATCGGACCAGTGGGTCCTGAATATTGTACAGAGTGGCCATACGTTGGAATTCCAAGATCTTCCTCCAACACGAGCTCCGGTGGCCCTCCGCACAAAACATCTGGGACCACTCCATCTAGAAGCCCATCAATTGTTCCTCAAAGGGGCAATAGAACCAGTACCTCTTTCTCAGAGGGGCAGAGGTTTTTATTCCAGGTTCTTCCTGGTGCGGAAGACGACAGACTTGGCGCCCCATTCTAGACCTACGAGAGCTCAACACTTATCTCATCAAACTCTCTTTCAGGGTGGTCACTCTCCAGGAAATCCTTCCTCTTTTAAACCCAGGCGACTACTTGGCTTCCCTGGATTTGGAAGATGCGTATTTCCACATTCCGATACACCCAGCTCACAGACAATATCTGCGGTTCACAGTGGGCAAGAGCCATTTCCAATTCAAGGTGCTTCCGTTTTGCCCGCAGTCTGCACCTCGGGTGTTCACCAAAGTGTTAGCACCTGTGGCAGCTTTTCTAAGGACACATTCCCTGGAGGTGTTCCCTTACTTGGACGACTGGCTAGTCAAGGCTCCATCTTTCGAGGAAACCTCTCAGGCTGTTTCGACTTGCATTCAGTTATTCAGACACCTAGGCCTTCAATTAAACAGAAGCAAGTCAGTTCTGCTACCCTTCAAGACCGCACGGTTTTTGGGGGCGATTTTGGACACCACACAGTTCACGGCTCGTCCTTCGGAGGACCGTCAATGGAAGTTGATGGTATCAGCTCGCCAACTGTTCCAGAAGAAATGCTTGTCAGTCCGTCAATACAAGTCCCTTCTAGGGTCGATGTCATCCTGCATACCATTAATACCTCATTGCAGGCTGCGAATGCGCCCTTTGCAGGAAGAACTAGACAAGCAATGGCGCCAGGCAGACGGATCATTCAATGACAAGGTGTTGGTGACTTCGGCAATGAGAAAGGCATGCGAATGGTGGCTGGTACAAGACAATATCGCACAAGGTCTGACGTTCAGAATTTCGCCATCCCCCCTCATCATAACCAAGGATGCCTCTTTGGAAGGCTGGGGAGCGGTGCTCCGCGAACTTCAAGTCAGCGGACACTGGAGCCCGGATCAGCGCCAGTGCCATATCAATTTTTTGGAGCTGACGGCCATTCGGTTGGCCTTACAGGCTTTCCTTCCCAGAGTTCGCAATCGTTCAGTGCTGGTCCGGACAGACAATACGACGGCCATGCACTATGTAAACAAGCAAGGGGGAACGAGATCGCAGACTCTGTCCACAGAAGCTCAGAAACTCTGGGATTATGCGATCCTTCACAACATCAGTCTGAGAGCCGAACAACTGCCAGGCTCACTCAATGTCAAGGCAGACGCCCTGAGTCGACAAACGGAGGTGACGCACGAATGGGAATTGAATCAGGCCATTCTGGAGAGGGTGTTCTCGGTTTGGGGGACACCTACCATCGACCTGTTTGCCTCCCCAGTGAACGCCAAATGCCGGTTTTACGCAAGCAAGGTTCACCATCAGGGGTACCTGGGGAACGCCCTTTCGATGGCCTGGTACAGCGCATTCTTTTACGCTTTTCCTCCAATTCCCCTCATTCCTCGAGTACTCAAGAAGATGAAGGCGGAACCTTGCAAAATGATTCTCATTGCACCAGCGTGGCTCCAGCAATTTTGGTACACGGAGCTCCTGCGGCTCTCCCAGGCTCCTCCGATCCGCTTACAGTCCATTCCGTCCCTGTTGTCCAGGAATCAGGGTGCAGGTTTACCATCCGGATCCGAAATTGCTCCACTTGACAGCGTGGCTCCTGAACACAGAGTTCAGTTATCTAAATCTTTCCCAAGAATGTCGAGACGTTTTGTCGCAGGCTCGAGCACCGAGCACAAATAAGACTTACAAAGCAAAATGGAGAAGGTTCTGCCTATGGTGTCAAAGACAAGGTCTCCATCCTTACAAATCTCTGCCTCACCAACTCTTGCCATATATTCTATCATTTGCTAAATCTGGGTTGGCACATTCGTCTGTGAAAGTCCATCTTGCTGCCATTTCAAGGTTTCGGCGTACTTCTTCAGGCCCTTCCTTATGGTCCTCTCGGATTATTAAGCAGTTCTTGAAGGGTCTGTTCCGGATGTACCCTACAGTTCGACCTCCTCCTCCAGTTTGGCAGCTCAATCTTGCCCTTGCTCAACTCATGAAACCTCCGTTCGAGCCGGTGCACAAGGCGGATTTGAAGTTCCTCTCTTGGAAACTTGCTCTCCTTCTAGCTCTTACTTCACCGAGAAGAGTTTGTGAGCTTCAAGCCCTCTCCATAGTCCATCCATTCCTTCAATTCAAAAAGGATGTTCTTATTCTTCGCACCAATCCAAAGTTCATTCCGAAAGTACCATCTGAGTTTCACTTAAATGAACCCTTGATTTTAAAGTCTTTCTTTCTGCGTCCTTCTACACCTGCGGAACGCACTTTACATTCTTTGGACGTTCAGAGATGCTTAAAATTCTACTTAGAACGTACAAGGCCCTTTCGGAAATCATCCCAGTTGTTTGTCTCCTACAGCGCACCACGGAAGGGATTTCCTTTAGCAAAGAGTGGCATTTCCCGCTGGATCTCCAGTGCCATTCAATTTTGCCATCAGGAGGCGGGCAAGCCTTTGAACAATAAGGTTCGTGCCCATTCTACAAGGTCTGTGGCATCATCTGTGGCTCTTTTCTCTGGAGTCGCCATTAAGGATATATGCAGGGCAGCAACGTGGAGCAGTACTCCTACCTTAACGAAACATTACTGCCTAGAGTCTGCAGGACGAGACGACGCGGCTGTTGGTCAAGCAGTTCTGCGGAATCTCTTCCATTGAGAGGTGAGCTTTCCCTACAAACCCTCCATCCTGGTGAGCACATTTTGTTTCTGGTTTACTATACTATAAGTTTATATACTTTATGGTTATGTGATGCCTGTATATACAAAATGTGTCTTGGTTATTACTGCTATCTACTCTGATACAAAGCATGGGAATCTATGAAAGTTCCAATACTGGGGCAAGAAAACAAGTTACTTACCTGTAACTTTGGTTCCCCAGTATTGGTAACTTTCATAGATTCCCATGCGCCCACCCTCCTCCCCTGGGAAAGCTCAGCCTTTTCACATGAGATAGTGGCGGTTTGCACAACGGCTACGAAAATCTGAGGCTCTGAGCTCTCTCAGGAAGGTTCTAGAGGGTGAGGCTGCTCTGATTGGTCCTGTCAAAAGTTTGGTCTCTTTTACACAAAGAGAGTGATAGGATACAAAATGAGATGAGGCCTAGGCCTGTTTTTTTCTCCTTGGTTTCTATGGTTTTTATACTACCGAGGCTCCCATTCTGACTACGGGGAATGATACAAAGCATGGGAATCTATGAAAGTTACCAATACTGGGGAACTAAAGTTACAGGTAAGTAACTTGTTTTCTTACGCACTTTTATAGCGTACGACTACCCGTAGGCATCTCGGCACTTGTACGAATACCGCAGAGGAACCCTTCCTGGCCTTTCCTTGTGAGGAGCCCACTCCTTTGCACCCCAAGGTGAAGTCTGGCAACCTCAGCGTTGTTGGGGCCGTTGTAGAGATTAAGCAAGCAATTGCCTAGAGGTGCAGAGTGGGGCTCATGATCAGAATGGGCACTGAGGTGAGAATTATCAGGTCCGAGGAAATTAAGCCTGAGACCCGCCGAGGCGGGAATTGAACCCTGGTCCCGGCCAGAATCCAGCATCAGGGTCTGCCGCCCTAACCATTGAGCCACACTTCTCTACAGTAAAGCCTTCTTCACAAGGCCTGCAGCTTTGCCCAAAATGTGATTCAAGTTTAAACATCGAAATCTTCACTGGGCAAATGCACCAAAAGTATCCTGCCGGCGAGGGATGGTCCTTGGGTGCGAAATTCACATTTTTCCCACCTCTCGCTTTCCCGGCAAACATAAATGGATTTACCGGTACGTCATCCGATGGCTGTGCGACCTCATGGAGCCCTTCTTGCCCAAAGCCTGCTACCTTGCCTTGCTGAAGATTTTAGGTTTAAAGTATTTTATTCAGCACAACATGTTATGACAAGCACATATCTCAAAAAGCGACATAACCGGGCGGAAAAGCCCAGCTCTCAGTAACACCATTAGCAAATGTCGTCCCTATGGGTCACGCCTGTACAGCAACATATGTCGCGCGTTGTCCCAGCATGATATGACATTTCCCTTGCAAACCCCCTCCCAAAAACCCCAACATCCCAACTCCCTTCACCCACCCCCCCACCCCACGTCCAGTGCACAGTCCCTAACCAAGATACACATCAGAGCTACGTTCCACAAGGAGGATGAGTCCAGCAATATATCATTGGGCAGACGCTACTGGGGTCGGAAGCCGCAGGAGGCGGAGATACTTGGGGCAGGTAAGTTCCCTAAATTCGGTAAGCAATAAGGAGTGAAACGGTTGCCAGAGCTCCCGGAACTGGCCCACATCACCCGCCACCGTGAGAGACAATTTCTCCATACCCAACACATGCCACAACCTATGGAGCCAGCCGGTGATAGATGGTATCGTAGCGGTGTGCCAGTGTATTAAAATGTTTTGGACTGCGGAGCCTAGAGCTATCGCTATCTGCCTGCCCCTGCGAGATCTGAGGGGGTACATCAGACCATTCGGAAGCCACAACAGGGTATAAGCAGGAAAGCGCGGCAGTTCAATGCCGAAATGAGAGCCGATTTCATCCAGCACTTCCTTCCAGTAAGGTTTCAGGAGCGGACAATCCCATGGTATATGCATGAGTGTACCCCGGTGCCCGCACCCCCGCCAACATGTGTCTTCCTTACTATGATCAAACTCGTGAACTCGTTCAGTTGTATAATACCAATAGGTGGAGACCTTGGTCAGTGTATCAGTGAGCCCTACGTGGTATGCCGAGTGCCTCGCTCTGTAAGATATGTGCTCCCATTCCTTAGGGCTCAGTGTCCTCCCCAACTCCCGTTCCCAACGCTCCCTTCCAGGGTGATAAAGGTGAGTCGCCGGTGGCTGCAGCAGCTTGTATAGATCTGTATTCAGTTTGGAGTCCGATGTCCGCGTCAGGAGCCACTTTTCGTAAGGAAGAAAAAGCCGATCGGCCATCTCTCTCACTTGCGGCTGAAGGGCCCAATGGCGAGCTTGCATATAACAGTGTCGCTCTATCTCCGGGAGTGAGAACTCTTGACGGAGCTGTAGAAAGGGGATAACCCCCTCAGGGCCATACAAGTGACATAAGGCTCTACACCCCGCCTGTTTCCATCGTGCGAACGCTCCCCTCTCCATCCCCGGAGTGAAGTCCGGATTGTCCACCAAAGGGGTAAGTGGCGACGGAAACGTAGTAAGGCCATGTAGAATGTTGGTAGCATCCCACACCCGTAGGGGTACCCTTGTAATAAAGGAGGCGTAGAGGTTCTTGGGCCGATGAGGGCGACGCAGGAAAGGGATCTCCTGCAAGGGTCTCCCTGCCACCGCCTGGTCCTGAAAGAGCCAGTGCCTATCGGACTCCCACCTACTCCATTCCACAAGATAACGCAACTGTGCCACTTGAAAGTACTTGCGAAAATCGGGTATTCCTAAACCACCGGCTTCAGGGGCCAGCAGCGAGAGGGCTCTACGCATTCTAGGCTTCTTACCCTGCCAGACAAAGCGAGAAACGTCTGCCTGCAGTTGCGAGATCCACCCCACTGGCGGTTGGAGCGGCAGGGCTCGGAAAAGATACAATACCTGGGGCAAGACCGTCATTTTGATAGCAGCTATCCTGCCCAACCAGGAAAAGGTGCCACGGTTCCACCGGCCCAGCTCCTCTCTAATCTTGGCACCCAGGGCTTGATAGTTGGCCGACACCATAGCTGGCAAAGTAGGAGCAATCTGGATCCCCAGATAGGGCACCGCTCCCGACGACCAGAGCATGGGAAACCTCTGTTGCAGACAGGTTCTAGTAGCCGGCTCGAGAGAGATATCTAACGCCACCGACTTCCCCATATTCATCCTGAACCCCGATACCACGCCAAAGGAGGCCAGCTCCTCTATACACGCCGGTAGAGCCACCCGGGGTCTATCAATGGACAGGATGACATCGTCAGCGTAAAGACTGATGGCGTGCGTGAAACCACCCATCTGGATTCCGGTCACCGCCGGGTTATCACGCACCCGTTGGGCAAACGGCTCCATGTAGAGAGCAAAAAGCAGGGGCGAGAGCGGGCAACCCTGCCTGGTGCCTCGTTCGATGCCAAAGGTCTCAGAGGCGAGCCCGTTGACGCGGACCACCGCCGATGGACGCTTGTAACAGTTAAGGATCATGGAGCGGAACTTTCCCCCTATACCTGCTTTCATGAGCACCCGCTCCAAATAAGGCCAATGGACCCGGTCAAATGCCTTCTCTGCGTCCACCGCCAGCATCATTCGTTCTCCCGGGATCCAGGAGGCCTTCTCTAGTAGGTGGACGATTCGTTTCGTGTTGTCCACTGTCTGTGTCCCTGGGACAAAACCCGCTTGGTCAGGATCGATGAGATCGGGCAAGTGGGGAGCCAATCTAGCGGCTAGAATCCCCGTATACAATTTCAAGTCAATATTCAGAAGAGAGATCGGCCTATACGACCCACAATGTTTCGGGTCCTTACCAGGCTTCGGGATAACCGTTACAGTGGCCTGGAGCAGATCGGGCGGAATGGCTCCGGGTTCAGCAAAGGAGTTGAAGAGGCGCGTAAGAATGGGGGCTAATGTCGTGCAAAACGTTTTATAATAGAGAGCGGTGTAGCCATCCGGACCCGGCGCCTTGACATGTTTAATCCTGGCAATAGCGGACACCACCTCTTCTATCCGAATGTCTCTATCTAAATGATCTGCCTGCAAAGGCTCCAGAGAAGGCAGTGCGACCGAGTCCAAGTAAGCGGCCATTGCCATCTCATCCGGGGGCTCCCCTGCATAAAGATCCTTGTAAAAGCCGCGGAAGACGGCCGCTATATGAGCGTCCCCCGTCTCCAGCATCCCCGCCTGGTTGGAAATCTCCTTAACCAGCTGGTTCTGTCTCGTCACCCGGAGCCTGTTGGCCAACAATTTGCCACAACGGTCCCCTCCAGTGTAGAAGGAGTGACGCAACCGCAGTGCAGCATACTCCGCACGATCGAGGTCCAAGGCCGCCAGGAGCTTCCTTGCTTCCTTGAGCTGCCGCCAAATTCTAGGAGCCCCCGTCCTGCGATGTATCTGCTCAAGTTCTCGAACCCGATCCGTGAGTTCATCTCTCTTGGCCTGCCGCTCCTTATTGTCAGCCGAGGAGATCGCTAAATATTCCCCTCTAAGAACAGCCTTCAGTGCTGCCCTCTGCGTGGCCCGGCTAGTGTCAGAATGATCATTATGGGATTGAAATTCCCCAATCGCCTTCTCGATGCGGGCCACCACCTCCGCCCTATGCAGCAGCGTGTCACGTCCGAGGACGGGGAACCGCTGGAGGCACACACAACGTGACTTCAACCGAGGCATGGTCCGAAAGGGAGATCACGCCTATCTCTGACCCTGAGGCCAGCGCCCTTACCGGTGAAGTAACTAAAAGGTGGTCTAACCTCGCATACGTCTTGTGTGCGTGGGAGTAGTCCCTATCTGCGGGGTGCATGTGCCGCCACAGATCAAGGAGGCCCACCTCCTCCAACTAAGCCCTACGGTCCGCGGGGAATTCCCCGACCTGCGGGGAGCGTTGCGCTGACCTATCCAGTGCGGAGTCAAAGACCATGTTGAAGTCTCCTCCAAGTATGATATGCCTATCCTGGGAAGAGGTAACCTCCTCGATCGCTGCTTGCAAGAAACGGTCTTGCCGTTCATTGGGGCTATATAGGGACCCAATCGTAAACAGAAGACCCCCTATCCTGAACCGATATGCTAATAGCCTACCTTTCTGTTCGGTGAATTTGTGGAGGATCTCCCCCCTAAAGTGCCGGGCCACCAGTATCGCCACCCCAGCTGGTTTAGTGGTACAAGAGGAGAAGAACTGTGAAGGGAACTTATGAGATCGGACCCTGTGCGTGTCCTGCGGCAATAAGTGCGTCTCCTGGAGGAGACAGATATCCGCCTGGGTGTTCTCTAGGAGTGAAAGCACAGCCCGCCTCTTAACTGTATTATTCAAACCCCGGACATTCAGGGTCACAACCTTACAAGTGGCAGGGGGCATGTGTAAAGGTGTAGTAGAAAGCATCAAGGCCCCACATCAACAAGGCGTGGAGGGCAAGGGCGCTGCATTGTATGAGGAGCAACAGAGCAATGAATAAAAAGCAGTGACATGAGTAGCAAACAAATCTGAGCAAACTAAGGAGCATGCATTGTGTCTGGAAACCTACGGACCACAATGTGTATTGGACAACCCTCCTCTCCCCAACTCCCAAGCAAGTCAAAAAGACAGGCAGAACTGTGTATGCAACAGCCATGTGTAAGCAAACCAAAACGCACATACATTGCCTGAATGACTAGGAACCCTCATGTGCACTGGGCAACCTTCCCTCCCCGCCTCCAACTCCCGGATCCCCCCCTCCTGCTCAACCCCATTCCCCCCTGGGCCCCCCCAACTGTCCTCCCCCCCCCCCCCTCCCCAACATCCCCACTGCCTCCAGTCCCCACCCACAACTGGGCCTGGCTCAACGACCGTGACCCCTCCCCTTCGAACCCCCCAAGAACCCCAAAAACCCATTTTCCCAGTCCGGTCCTCGAGGACAAGCCTGTGGAAAGTCAAAGAAGTGGACGTTCAGCCACCACGCACTTCCCCGCCCCCCTCCCCCCCCCCCCACCCCCAGACCCTCAAACCTGCATTCCAGTTATAGCGATGTCGATCTCCCCCCGGAGTTCACTCAAGCTGTCAGCGCCACTTCACTAGCTGTTGTAACACCGGCTCCATCTCGCGCTGCAGTGTCCGAATCCGCATTGACGGCAGGAGAGTCCGGCTGCGCTGAGGAAGCAGATGACCGTCGGCCAGGGATTGTCTGCCATCCGGCTCTTGTAACGCGGCGCTGGTGAGGCGTGTGTGTTCTGTCTTCTGTAGCAGTGATCCCTAGCACCCCACACGTATCCTGAAGGGAACCCAGCTGATTTAGAGTCCCATTCCACCGGAAAATAAGCCGGAAAGGGTGTCCCCAGGAGTACTGAGTGCCATGCTCCCTAAGAAAGTCAGTCGCAATTTTAAAAGCCTTGCGTTTCTGCAGGGTGGTGGCTGCCAGATCCTGGTAAAGAGCCACTCTGTGACCCCGGAATTCCAAGGAAGACCTCCTCCGCGCCTCACGAAGTATTCGCTCTTTCAGGGGATAGTCCGGCAGGAAGGCCAGGATGTCGGGAGGAGGCGCTGAAGTCCGGCGTTTCAAGCCCACCCTGTGCGCTCTATCGATCCGGATGGGAAAATCGGCCGATTTCCCCCAGTACCTCTCTGAACAACTCCCTTAGGTACGCCGCTACATCTTCCCCTTCTTCCCGGGAAGGAATTCCCCGGACTAGGATGTTGTTCCTCCGGGAGTGGTTTTCAAGGTCCTCTGTGTGTGACTGGAGATAAAGATGCTGGTCCCATAGCCGGATAACTTTCTGCTGTAGTTGTGTGATTTCTTCGTCCCTGGCATGGCCAGCGTCCTCCACCGTGGTCACTCTGTCTCCCAGGCCGTCAACCTCCCTCCGTATCTCGCGGACCTCACCCGCTACCTCCTGCTTGAGCAATGTACTGAAGAGGGATTCAAGGAAGGATCTCGTGACCGGCGGCTCCCCTCCACTAGCTCCCTGGGAACCACCCGGGTGGCTTGGGGACGGCTGTCCCCTATCTTGTCTCATATTGCTCCTATTCAGCATATCCGGCAATGTGCGGTCCCCCTTCTTTGACCCTCTGTTCTGTGCCATCTTGTCCGCTGAGTTGGCCCTCCAAATGATCTGTCAGTCCAACCACTGGCGTGGCCCAAAACCGAACCGTCGGTCCCTCACACTGCTCCACCAACGCTCTACGGGTTCAGTCCGCACCACCGACAGAACAGGAATTGTGAAGTGACCTGTGGTCCGCTCCTTCCGGGGACTGGCTGCTCACCAGGGTCTTCAGGTCCAACCAGCCCGGTTCTGCCCCCACCTCCCCCACCACCGTCACCGCAGACACGAGCTCTAGGTCCTTAACGCCGCGGGGGGATCCCCCTTGAACTGGTCCAGCATAGGCCTCCCCGCAGCTGAGCAGGGGGATCTATGCCTATCGTCAAGCTTGCCCCTGCTCCTCCACTCAGTCTATGTGGGAAGGATCACCCCGGGTGCTCCGGGTCCGGGCTGTCCCAAGGCGTCACCAGCTCAGGGGCTGCACCGGAGGAAGTTCTTGCTCTAGGGTCACACAGGTGGTCAGGCCCTCCGGCGGCCGATAGTCAAATATCCCAGCCTCTGCTCTTCCGTGGCTCCAGGTGGTGTAGGCCGCAGCCTCGCGTGGGGAACTCTCCCTTCCAGCGTTACTAAGCACTTCGATTCCCCGCGGGGGCCTCCGCAGACCCAGGAGAGCAGCACCATACCCAGTGATCACAGCTGGCGGGTTGATGGGCCTCCGCCACTCCCGGTGTCTTTCAGCGTGGTCGAGGTCCGGAGTATAGGCCAAAGCCACGGCCTTGCGTAATGTCCGGCCCCGGGGCCGGCACCCATGTCGCTCCGCCTCCGATGCAGGCGGCCCTGACCCCTGAGAAGTGCTGCGGGGCCGGGCGGGGACGTCCGGGACCGGGGGGCAGGATCTGCAGCTCCGCCGTACCCACCAGGGCCACTCCCCGTGTCTTTCAGCGTGGTCGGGGTCCGAAGTGTAGGCCAAAGCCACGGCCTTGCATAATGTCGGGCCCCGGGGCCGGCACCCCTGTCGCTCCGCCTCCGGTGCAGGCGGCCCACACCCCTGAGAAGTGCTGCGAGGCCGGGCGGGGACGACCGGGGGGCAGGATCGGCAGCTCCGCTGTACCCACCAGGGCAGACGTCCGATCCTGGGCAGGGTCCGCCTCCTCCTCCGGGTCGCGCTCTAGGCCTCTCCCGCTCCCAGCAATGGCACCGGGTTCGAGACCGGGCAAGCGCAAGTAGAGGCAGCCGCGTCCCTGCAGCAGCTATTCCGTGGCTCTACTCCGCAGCTCCATGAAGTACAGTGTCCCGGGGGGAGGATCAGCGTAATTACAGCAGGTTAAGGGCCCAGGGCCAGCGGAGCTCACGAGTGCGACCACAAGCCCGCCATCTTGGCCACGCCCCTCTTGCTGAAGATTTTAAACTGCTATTTCAGTAACTTAGTCTGAATGTAAAATTTCTGACCTGGTCGAACCTAGTTTCGGAAACCAATCTGCGCTCTATCATGGTTGGCCTCAATATGTGCCTAGGTCCCAGTCTACTGTGACTAGTTGATCATGGTTGGCGCTTAACCTTTTGTGTCACTACTTACAACCTCAAGCTTGCTTTAAAAACTCATATCTCTGGTGCCTCTTATTGGATTTTTCTTGTTATGGTGCCATTTTATTTATTAATGTTTATTTTTTTTTAATTCTTATGGGTTTTTCTTGTCGTGTGCTTTTCACATTATTACTGTTTTGGTAATGCATAAATACTTGACATTGCATCTCTAAGTTAAGATTGGCTGCTCTGTGCCATACCTACTAGAGTGGAGATCAGGTTTATTTAATGACTTTAGTGATTCACAGTAACAAGTGTTGTGGTTATTGCTTAAGCTGGGTCATCACTAGTGCTTAATTTGTGCTGATGCTCGGCACCAGCACTTACTGGAATGCATCACATGGTGCCGTTATTGGTCTAATTTTAAGAAGATCACATATATGGAGATGTAAATAACAAATTAAAAGCTAGCACTTCAAGGCCATCCTTGGAGCTTGAGTTGACTTTCAATAGTCCAAAATGTCACACTTGCTTAAGGTGATGGTCAGTATGTAATGCTGGCACTGGCATTCGGTAGCAGTGTAAGAGCTGCGGGTGTTGTCAACTACAGCGGAATACCAGGAGCCCTGGCACTTTAGAAATTAACCACTGTTCATCACCCCCCTTAATTTCTTACACCGGGCTTCAAGCCTAGTGAGATGCATGATATCAAAATATATTTTAACACTAGAAGGGCTCTCCTAACCCTAGAGAGACAATGTAAAGTTAAAACCAAATTCGCCAAATCCAACTTAATCTCGTTTTGGTTTAATCCAGCCTTAAAAGATGATGGCAACTTTCTCTTTTGGGACAATTGGTCTAAGAAGGGGTTAAATCTCTTGAAAGACATTTACGATGGGTCAACACCCCTAACTTTTGCAACCCTACAGACACGGTTTGATCTCCAGCCGATCGATTTTTATAGGTTCCTACGCCTCAAAGCCCTTATCTCCCCCAGAGCCATCTCACCGCATGAACCTACATTTTGCACTAAACTACTTCACCTCATGTCACTGGGTCACATGGTCTCGAAAGTCTACAAGATTCTTTCCCCAATGCCTCAGACCGCACACAGGAAGTGCGAACGAGACTGGGAAAACTCCTCCAACTTAGTATTCGATTGGGACAAGATCCGCCCTACCTCTTTTTCAAACAAAATATCTCCAATACTCTCTCAAACAAAATTTATGTTGATCAACAGATCGCATTGGACCCCAGACAAACTTTTAAAACTCAAACTCCTTGATAGCCCCCTCTGCTGGAGCTGTAAATCCCAGGTGGGGGACCTGGCTCACATGCTATTTTACTGTCCACTACTCCAAACCTTCTGGGACAGGATTTATAAATATATTCAACGACTTTTTCACCACTGTCCGCCCAGAGTCTTCGCGTATGTCTTACTGGGGGCAAATGACCCGAGAATAGCAAAGGAGCATGAGAAACACCTCTTGGATCTCATGTTAACACTGGCATGTAAAGTCGTGTTGAGTAAGTGGAAGAGTGCTTCCGATGTTTCCTTCAAAATTTGGCAGGAATGGTTGTCTGCATTAAGGGGCGCAGATAACGACGTTCTTCACCTTGGCAAAAACCCCATGCCCAAACTCTGGAGCCTACTTGATTCACTGGAGCATTGCTATGACCCGCCGTAGCCCAACTTGGGTGTTATATCTCCGACCGTGCCTCATTTAACCACATAAATGGACATGTATATTGACACTGTGAACCCGCTGTCTTGACTTAAATCTGATGTCACAGGCTACGATGCTGCTGTTTAGTTTTCTTCTTTTACTCCCCATTCTCTCCCCCTCGTCCTCTCCTCTCGCTCTTTCTATTCTCCCTTCCCTTCATTATTTTGGTCCTCCAGGTCCAATATATGCTAAATACTTTCTGGTTGTGAAATATCGGTTTGTTATACGCCAAACTTATTTCTCTCGTGATATGCCTCTGGATTTTATTGCCGCAGTATGTTTCATATGTGTCCACCCATGCATTATTGTTTGTATTCTTTTGTTTCTTTTGTATTTCTTCCATTCCTCAATAAAAAAAAGATTTGAAATAAAAAATATATTTTAAAAAAGTGTGCTAAACAAAAATCCTGTTTGATGGTGCTTAACCACATTGCCCATGGCAAAATGTATCTTGTTTCTATTATTGTTCCCCAGTTGCACCACTATACAAGGGCACCCTGCTGTTTTGTTCAAGTTACTTAAATTGTTGTTCAGTATGATCAGATTTTAGGTCCGGCATTAGATGTGCATAATACATATTTATAGGGGCTTTCAGGCAGCCCTCTTCAATAGATCTGTTGCTGTCATTCACGTTTTATTCCATACATCTTGGGGCAGTGAGTCAGCCCATTTTAGCCATTGGCCAAGTTTACTGAGCGACAGTGCGTTTGTTCGTTCTCTTTCACAAGGAGCACATCCACACACAACGTAGTTCCCTTCAGTGCCAGGGACTACAATAACAAAGCTTAGTTTTTGAGACCATAATATATTTTTGCTTTTAGCCAATGTTTTCTTTTTATATTGTTGAGGGCCCAGCGGCTCCCCAACAGCAAAGTTTTACAAAAATCAAAATGCAAAAGAAGCATTGACAAAGCCAAAAGGCTAGCAGCCAACGTCCGAGCTTTCGACTTTGTCAACGTTTGTTACATTTATGTCCTGTGCATTGATAGGATGGCTCTTTTGCATACTGCTCAGCTGAGAACATGGATTTGAGTGACTTCGAATATATTAATAAGTGGTTTGTCTGTCATTTTATATCTGACGTGATTCAGTTCCTTCACTGTTTACTGTCTTTGTGTAGTCAGGATACACAACCCGTCCTTGAGGCATGGTTTCCTTACTGTATTACTTACAAGAAAACTGCAGTTTTGACTGTGCCGGATGCGGTTCTGTTTGAATGCATGTTTTTTAACCCTTGTTTTCGTTCCTTCTGCTGTTGTTTCCTTTATCTGTACATGACCGCTTTAGCAGCCTTACTTTGGTGATTGCAATCTGCTAAGAGTTTTGCATCTCGAGTTTGCTCTTGGGGACTGCGACGTTGTTTTCCATGGCTGATCCATTTCGGTAGACTGCTTTTGCTATTTTCGCCTCAAATGGAGCATACGCTTTGCCTAGCTATAGGATTTAGGAATAGGAGGGTGGGATGATGGGAGCAACACTGGTCTCCATTGAAACTCCACCAGGTATCTTGAATCCCACACTGCACTACTCCCTCATACAGTAGATACACTGAGCCAGTTCAGCTGCTGACCTGTATGCAGAGCTTGCTTCTAAAGACACTGCTAATAAATGTATCCTTTTTATTGATAACAACTTATGCAGCGATAACCTCCTATATAAGAATACTTTCAAAGCACCTTTGCTGTGTTTAAAAAAAAAAAGTTTTCCATTCTATACAGCACAAAAGTGTCTCTAGGTGCAGGTGCAGCCCTGCTTTCTTTGTATATATGAAAAATTATGTTTGATTTGGTTTCTTATTTGCCTGTCAAGCCTGTGCATATTACTTGTGTACCTTGGCAGGTTAGAAGGCATGTTAGTGGTATGAAAATCCAGAATCTAGGTAGAGATAAGCTGTAGTAAGATGCCACCTTTATTAAATATTTAGGGATTTAATATTGTTTGCGATTTCTTACGTTTTATTAATATATTGTCCCTCTTGGTTGGCATACATTTTCTTTTTATGTGTTACACTAGCGTCTCATTTTCTACTTCATAGATTTAGTAAGTTACATTAGTCCTATCCATTAGTACATGGTATTGTTTCTCTGTCAAAAAGATGCTGTTGTCGAACATTTTTGTTAATGGCTAGGGGACTTTAAAATATTCGCTCACACTTACAAAGATCGCACTCATGATTATCATGGAATTGTAGATTCCAGCCAGCTCCTTTCAAAGGACCTAGGGTGAGACAAAGGCACCGTATCATTGACTGGGAACAACTGGAACCACCATTTAAAGTGAATTGAATACAAACTTTAATGTAGTGAAACATGTAGTGACAGATTGCTGCTGATGCGCAAGATGGCCGCCAGGTAGGAGCTCCTGTGAGGAGCTCCCAGTGCTTGGGATCCCAGTTGGGATTTATCCCGGTTAGCACCCACCAACACGACGGAAAGAAAGCAGAAAGAGTAACGGAACGTATACGGGATCGCCTACGGACCGGATCTGGAGCCTGAAAAGCCCTGTGAGCGGACTTACGCCCCGGGAGCCTGCCGAGCCGACGCTGCGGACCATCCTGCCTCCAGCCCAGCTTCAGAGCCAAGGCGGCATAAGAGGGCACCCCCGGCGCGCAGCAGTGGCGGCGAAAGCGCTGGGAGACTGCTCGAAGACACCGAAGGGCTGGGAGAGGTCCCCCCCCCCCCCCGAAGACACCGAAGGGCTGGGAGAGCCAAGGCGGCATAAGAGGGCACCCCCGGCGGGCAGCAGTGGCGGCGAAAGTGCTGGGAGACTGCTCGAAGACACCGAAGGGCTGGGAGAGGTCCCCCCCTCCCCCCGAAGACACCGAAGGGCTGGGAGAGCCCCCCCCCCCCCCCGAAGACACCGAAGGGCTGGGAGAGCCCCCCCCCCCCCTTACAGTGGCGCGAATGCAGAATCACCCCTCAGCAGCACTGGAGACCTAGAGGCATACTCGGCAGCATATGAGCTTAGGAGAGTAGCCCTCCATACCCCCTCGTAGAGGCGGCTAAAGCTCCGTGAGCCTGCCCGTGAACCTGCGGAGCCGGCTCCGCCCGCCCGCTCCACCGCAGCTGAAACTCGGGAGTGTTTTTCCCTGATGGCTGAGTGAAGCCGGCTGCGCAACAACAAACGACCTACAACGACGCCGGAGGATTGCCAAGTGCCCCCTCCCCCCCCCCTCCCGACCAGGCCACGGTGGAGGACACCGGGTGTGCAAAAGGGACTTGGCATTCCCCCACCCCCCCGCACCGCAACACCGGAGACAGAACACAGGCTCTGGGGAGAGACCTGACCGGAGGAGGTCCCCAGGTGAGCGACTGAAGGCAGCACGGTGACCAACAACCAACAAAAGCAGCAGATGCAACAGAAGACCGGAGCCTGCCCCCCTCGGCTCTGCTGGAGGCCGGCTAATTACCTGCACTGCCCGCACGTTAACAAGACCTGGAGCCATGATCTAAGCTTTGGGGGATTAATTACACACTACTTTCACATTTAGGCATTCGGAAGAGTCTGAGACACGTTATGGTTTAATTCAATGCTCCGGAAAAATACTGATGGCAGACTCAAAAGGGACACAGAGACTTAAGGTACTTATTTATTTTCTCCTTCCCGCCTGCAAAACTTAAAATACCACCTTTGTTTAAAATGGCTGGAGCCATAAAACTGTAATAATAAATCCTCACCGGTACCTCTGTCCACGAGGCTCCACAGATTAACTCCCCCACACAGAGATAAGCATTCCATCCAGCAAGCTGGAGCATTGCTGGTTTAGAGAGGAAGTGAAATTCCTTCCCCCTGCTCGTAGCAACAGCAACAGACAGAGGACTAATTTCCCCACCTCCACTGCACTCACGAAGGGGAAGGTAACGGAGGACTACTGTTTCTAACCCAGCTTTGCGGCGGCCATTTCTGACTAGTCTCTCTTGGGTGGGCATCATTTTAATTTTCATTAGCTGAACAGGCACTAAGAACCCAGCTTTGTAGACTAATCTCAACTATCTGCTGTGCCCAGTTAGGTGTTTACTACATCTCGTGAAAGGATGTTTTGCTGATTAGTGCAGTACTATTCCTCTACCTGTATGTTAAACTACTGTAATGCACTGATTCTAACTGCTACCGCATACATGAAAGAATGCCCATTGTTACAGTATTATAATTCTACCTAGATTCTGAATACTTGTAATGCAGATTGCTACCCTATATATGAAAGCACTATCCCGATACCTGTATTTTAAACCTCTGTAATGCACTGATTCTGATTGCTACCTCACTTTTGTAAGAATCTCTGCCTATTATTGCAGTATATATTCTGATTGCTACCTCATTTATGAAAGAATCTCTGCCTATTATTGCAGTATATATTTCTACCTATATTCTGAACATTTGTAATGCACAGATTGCTACCTCATATATGAACATTACATATACTGAACATTTGTAATGCACAGATTGCTACCTCATATATGTTGGGTGCTAACTAATGACATTGTCGATTCTATGATTCTAATTTTGATTCATGTCCTGTATCATTCTACTTTTAACTATATTCTGAACATGTGTGATGCACGGAATACTACCTCATATGAAAAGATGTCTCCCTACTAGCTTTACTCTGAACATTCGTAATGAACAGGTATAATCCCCTTCCCCACAACGTGGCCGCTCCCAATCCCATTTCCCATCCTACTCTCAGCCCCCACTATCCTTCCGGCACCCCCATCTCGACTATCAGTTCCCAGCACACACCCTGACCCACCCACCTACCCTCTATGCCATCCAGCACACACCCTGACCCACCCACCTACCCTCTATGCCATCCAGCACACACCCTGACCCACCCACCTACCTCCTATGCCATCACTCACACCACCCACCCCCTCCCCACCTCATACACACACCTCCCGCCCAAAAGACCCCTTCTCCCTATCACCCTCCCGTACATCAATACAGCGCGCACCTCCTCGATCACCAGCCCACTCTCCCACCTGCATACGGACTCCCTGGTCAGCCATTCTCCTCGGTCGGTCGCCCCCACCTCCTCCATCTACCTCACGATGACCTCTCGCCGCACACCCCATTCACCCCTCACCCACCTCCCCTCCAAACCTATCCCGTACCCTCTGGTTGACTCACTCACTTAACAAAGTAGTTGTAAAGGGACAGCTGAAATTCCAGGAGCCTAGTCCCGACAGGTCGACGATTTCGAAGGGCTGGAAGAGGTCCCCCACTACACGGTGGAGGAGGGCACTGGACATTCCAGGAGCCTAGTCCCGACAGCTCGACGACTTCGGAGGGCTTGAAGTGGTCCCCCGCTACACGGCGGAGGAGGGCACTGGACATCGAATACTGTCTTATTTAAAGCGCTTTGATAACCTATTCGGTTCAAGTTATTGAAATGTGCAACGTAACTGATTCTATGTAAACTGCTGTGTTAACATGTAACAAAACTTGTGCTATGTAAAGCGCTCTGATAACCTAATCGGTTCAAGTTCGCGCTATAGAAAACTCTAAAAATAAAAAAAATAAATAAGATTCAATAAAGCATTTATGAGTGTGGAAGTAGTACTACGGGGGATTCTTTCACATGTCTTTGTGAATTAGCGCTGACATTTTCAATCTCAATTGGTAAAAGAGCAAATCGAGCACAGCTCTTTGTTTGTGCCAACTGAATAAATATTCCCTGAATATTCCCATTTTAGAGGTTCTTGTATTCATGTAAGACTACATTAAAAAATACCTCTTAAATTATTCCGAAAATCCATTTGTGATGAGGTCCTGTAATGTTGAGTGATATTACGTGAATGAAATCCAGACCAGCACACTTTTTCTGTAACATTCTACTGAGCTAAGATGGGGCAAACCCTGCTTCCCCTTATGCAGAGCCTGTGTGTCAACCCAGAGGTGCGGCCTGGATGATGAGCAGACTTCTCCTCCGCGGTCACTCAAAAGTGGCTCTGGGCGTAGCTTTTCTCCCACAGGGTTTCTTGCAAGCTTGAATAGGGTAACAAAAGCTGGGGCTTTCCAGGTGTCATCTAGCATTTGCTTGTGACAAGACAGGACCCTTTGAAGTTAAATAAGTTCCTGAGGCCACCCCAACTGGTCTTTCTGCCAGGTGAAGAAATGCATTCCAACTTCCAGGCATTGGATCTGTTTTGGGCAGTTTTCACATGTATTTCCCACATACTTTTGACCAGTGACAATATCATTATGTGTCTAGTCACTGGGAGAACAAGCGCATTGCGCATTTCACATTTCATATGCTTAGGGGTGACTTATTTATTATATCAACTAAAGTTTTCCTACATGTTAAAAGGGTGATTTTGACAAAGTTCAAAGTGCTGCTGTCAGGCAGCACAGGGTAGGAATGAAGCTATGCATTCACTACCACTATAGTGGATGGCACAATAGTGCTGCAGTTCACTAGTCCCAATTAACTTTCCATGTCACTGGGGTAATTCTGCCCATAAACTGTGCTTTATAGGAATGTTAAATGTGGCAATCTTTTTTGAAGAAACTTTCGGCACGTTCTAGAGGTGAGAGCACCAACACTGGGCACTATATAACAGTGTTCCAGTGATTGGGTTCAAGATGATCAGCAGGTAAATCCCAAAACAAAAATGGAAAAATTGAGGTGATGACCCAAAAAGAGGTTCACTTTGTAACAAATTGTCACTGAAGAACTCTTCTCCTTCCTCCTTAGGATTCCCAAACATTGTCTCTAGATCTCCCTTGAACTCTTACTCCAGTCTGTCTATTTAGAGGCGTCCATCCATGTCCTCCTTAAAATAGATGGGTCGTGCAGCCAGGGGGACCCAGTTTCCTTCTCCAGAAAGTGTAAGTTGACACACTTGACAGCAAAGAAAGTGGCATTGAATTTCCATGCAAGGGCGTTTAAACTGAAAGATACATTATGCCCCATTACAGTAACTCCTCTTTCATTGACTTTAAGGTAAGCTGTTTGTTCTATACCATATAGCAGGTCACAATTAGTGCAATACCCTACTTACTAGTGACAGTGCAGTTATGCTTGTGCCAGACTATTAGGTCTAGCCCTGCTCTACAGCGCCATGTTCTTCTAGCTGTTTTCTCCCTTCACTCATGCACTAGTGTATTTTACACTGAAATCTCCACCGAATCTCCCATGACTACTCTTCCACCTCCTGATAATTGGCTCTTCGGTCTTTTGCTGCTTCTCACCTCTGATTTTACTATTGCTTCCTCTGTATTTTGAGGCTACTATGGCCCACACTTAAACTGAACTTTTGACTGATGACTTTGTAACCCCTTCTTTGACCTCTTTCTCCTTTTTTCAGGGATTCCTGGATTCTTGCAATAAATTCTACCTGTCGGAGCTAGAGCAAGTTGACTTCCAACAGGAATATGAAGGAGCCAGAGGACGAATTAATAACTGGGTAGAAGAAAAAACTGAAGGTGAGCACCCCCTTATCACCCATAGACTATCTGCAGAATTGGTGCACGCTGCGATTACTTCACTAAAGGCCTGCAGAACCTGTTTTGAGCTGAAGTCCATAATAATCAGTTCTTTCAAATTAAAAGTTGCATTATACAAACGTGATTTATTTATGTTTTTTTTCAAAAATTAAGCTGCACACCTTTTTAAAATGTGGTACAAGTTAAGGAACTGTAAAGGGAGCGGGGGGTGCATTGCCTCTTCATTCCATCTCAGCGATCTTTTACTTGTGATGAGTTCCCTAAAAATTCTAGCTGAGCGACATAACTCCTATTCCTCTTACCATTTTCTATCTTGATTCCTCAGTTTTATTTTTGCTTAGATGACCAGTGGTCTCCGAAGCTGGAAACCTGTAACCCTTTTGATGCACTTACAAGCGTCACTAATCTTGCAGGAGGGGGCATGCTCAAGTCTGCTGAAAACAGTTTCTACCAACCCTCACACTTGAATCTATTTCCATATATCCGGTAGAAACGTGAACATTGGTGATACCTTTTTGAGGGCCAGACCCCACTTCTTTGCTCAGTCCGAATCGTATATTTACGGAGATATCCTTTTTTTCCTTTTCTCTGGAACATTTCAGGTACATGATGCAACCTGCTGTTTATTCTAGTTTTCCAGAGCTGCTTAGCTATGCATTGGTGTGGACACTATTACAATGTATTGATTTTTTTGCAAGGATAATATATGGTCCATTTGCAACATATATCCAATTTAGTCAAAATACTTAACAACCATAATAGTTCTGTTCTTAATAATTTAGCCTGTCAGTCCGTGACTCAGACCTACTTTAATTGAAATTTCTCATTGGAAAACAATGGGGCCATAAACGTAAATATCCATTAGCTTACATCCAAATGTTAGTTGATTCACACATGCCATCTTCACTTGGAAGTATCTTCTCAGAGAATGCAACTCACCACTGGTATGATAACATCATCACCAACACAGCTAGCACTTGGCGTTAATTTTAAATGTAGTCGGCAAGATGGCCGCTGACTGACCTCAGGGAGGGCTGTGCTGACTCTCCCTCTCTTCGAGGTCCCTCATAACGACTGGCTCAAATGAGTGATATACTTTTGCGGACTTACTCTGAGGCTTTGCTGCTGACGTTCGTGGAGCTTGGGGCTGCTTTGGCAGTGCTTCACGGTTGTCACTCGTCGGTTTGACCCTGTTGCGGATTTCCTCACTCTTCCGGCGCTGGTCGAGGCAATTGCAGTCCAGGATGGCCCCGAAGACTGGCAAGCTGGTCATAGACCAGGACACTGCAAAGGATGCAGTAAAAGAGGTAAAAAGGGCCCCAAAGGATGGCTCGCAGAACATAACCCAAAACGCTGGCCAGGTGTGACGAGGGGGCCTCCAAAAGAAGGTCGAGGACAGTGCTTTGAAGTTGAAAGATGCAGGTGTGGAAGGTAGTACAGGCTGCGCGCCGCTGCTGCTGCCGCCGGGGAGTGCTTTATGCAGCAGCCTTCAGTCCTGGAGGCGTTTGGCGCAATAAGAGCGACCATGGCATCAAATAATGCTGGCTCCCCTGCTGTGGTGGACCCGGCTGCCCCTGAATGTGACGGATATTCACTCCTGTCAGTAGATTATTGAGCCCTTGATGTTGTGGGCAGTAATCTTTCAGTTACCGCCCAGGGGGATTCTGGGCATGGTAGTCCTGTGCCTCAGCTGACAGAAGCTACATTGGAAGATACAATCTCCGGTCTGGATTCAAATGGAGCAAGACGTCTAGACATAAACATAGCGGGTGGGCCCCCTTCTATTACACTTTCTAAGGTGGCATTGGAGGCTTTAGACTCTCATACCGCTGCAACTTTAACAATGGTGCATAAGACACCCTAGTAACGATAAAAACGGTAATGGCTGCACTAGTTTAACAGGTTTAGACGCACCCTTTGACAGTTTAGGCTCTCAACCAGCTCATACCCATC
Organism: Lissotriton vulgaris; assembly: GCF_964263255.1. Classification (NCBI taxonomy): domain Eukaryota; kingdom Metazoa; phylum Chordata; class Amphibia; order Caudata; family Salamandridae; genus Lissotriton; species Lissotriton vulgaris. The sequence goes on along the minus strand of NC_141691.1, from coordinate 763,214,391 downwards.
TTCAAACTTTGGCTCAAGCCCAGGCACTGCTGGATACGCTGGAGATTGATGGTGGCATAATCAGTAGTGCGTCTGGAGACTAGAGTAATTATGGTATTATAGCCTCATGGTCAAGTGCCCCCCCTGCTCTCCCCAGAAGGGGATACGTTTTTCTGTTAAATGATGACTCAGATACATCAGAGATTAGTGAGCTGGAGTCCACACAGGAGACTGCATCAGGCGAGTTATCTGCCACACAGAAGACGCACCGCAGCCGATCTATGAATTCAAAGTGGCGGGCTAAGACCAAAAAAGAGATCTTCAGACTCGACTACTCGAAAACTTGAATGGGACTATTCCGCATCTACTCTGAAAGCGTGCACTGTTAGTTGACTGGATTCTGGAAATGCAGTGCAAAGTGGCATAGGAGGATTTAACAATTCAGGAAGCGCGCCTCCCCCTTCAACACTGGAGTTACTGTATGCTACCCTCAAGCAGATGCAGGGGGAGGCGAGACAGGAGAGTAAAAGATCGCTACTAGCCACCAAGAAACTGCAGGGGCCTATCCGTAAAATGAACAAGGTATGCACTGATATGTTGGAGCGAGTCACACAGGTGGAAAAACTAGCTGTGGAAGTTGAAGTCGATACATTACAATCATTCAAGGCTTCGCAGGAAAAACAATTGTTATATGTATGCTGGAAGCGTAAGGAATTTGAAAATCGGCAGCGCCGTAACAATGTGTAGTTGCTTGGCTTGGAAGAAAATGTTGAGGGAGAGAACATTATGGCCTCATTTGGAAGGTCAGCTGCCATACATAGGACATGACAGACCTATTTGCCTGTAAGGGGTGAGGGGGGGTCGGTTCTACGGTGAGATTTGGTTTGGGATCAGCACAAATTGAGTTTGTACGATGCGTGAGGGGTAGGAAGGAGTGGAGTATCTGGAGGCAAAATGTTTGTATTTGGTTGCAAAACGGTGGTCAAATGAGGGTGGTGAGAGCAAATTTAACCACAGAGATTTAAAGATGGCAGGAGGATAAAGGTTTTTCACAAGGAAAGGGGGAATTTTAAATTGAGTTTACGAATAGTGACAGTTCATATCTGTGGATTAAATGATCAAAACAAGAGGTATAAGGCAGAAATTTTAATTAAATCTATGCGCATAGATTTTCTTTGTGTTCAAGAGACGCATATAGAAAGTAGTCTAGCTCGTATCTTGGAACAATTAGGATATAAACTGATGGTGTATATGACACAAGGTTCCCGCACAAGAGGGGTGGCAATTCTCACCCGGAGGAGTGATGTAAAGGTTTTAAGAAAGTCCGCTGACCAATGGGGCAGATGGGTGATGGTTAAATGCTCGTTAGGGGGTAATACATTTACATTATGTTCTCTCTATGGATCGACTTGTGGTGATCCGGAAATGCTAGAATTTTTAGATTATAATTTAGCAATGTGGCCCTCTCCAATGATTATCTGCAGGGATTTCAATATCAATGGTCTGGGGGTACAGTGGGGCATCCCAGGAAGCAGATATTCTGGTAGGAAAAGAAGGGTTAGCCATCAACAATGATTTAACTGATGTATGGGCAAACAGAAAACCTACAGATCCTGATAGTACTTTTTTATCTGCACCGCATAAGGCTATTTCCCGATTAGATTATTTTTTTTGTTTCTCACCTGTTTATTTCTAACTCCAGGATTGAGAGGTACCCTCGGATATTGTCGGACCACAGTCCGTTAGTTCTTACTGTTAGCTTCTCTGGGGGTGATAAGCAAATCCGGGGGTGGACTCTCGAACAGAGGTTGTTATATGATCCAGACTATGTTTTAGATATGAAGGGGTGGATCAAAGAATTTTGGGACTTTAATCGTGGGAGCACATATGCGGGAATAATTTGGGATGCTTTTAAAGCGGGGGTCAGAGGTGAAACCACTAGTTATAGTTTGCATCGTCCGAAGGAGTTATAGCAGGAGGAGGCGATTAGAGACAAGCTAACTAAGTTAGAAGAGGCACTGGCTACTGTCATTAGTACGGGAGGACGGACTGAAGATATTATACTTCAGCTAGCTATAAAGAAGGCAGAGGCTGGTGAACGTATTGCTACTAAAGCTCCAGAAAGCTATTTAGCAAAAAGGGAGCATTGCTGCAAATACAAAGAGCGGGTGGGGCATACCCTAGCCGTAAGAGTAAGACTAAAAACGGCCGCTGGCGAGATATCAGAAATCTTTGATGTTAATAGGAGGGTTATAAATGATACTCTAGGGATCCGGGAGACGTTCAGATTTTTTTTATAACCAACACTTATACAGTAAAGATTCATCAGAGACGCCGTTGGAAATACAAAAGTATTTAGATAGAATATCTCTACATAAGGCTGATTCAGCTGATAGGGAGAAACTCGAGAGGGGGCTGACACCAGAAGAAATATTGAGGGCTCTACAAGATTTACCATCTGGCAAGGCGGCTGGCCCTGACCAGATCCCGCTAGAGTTTTACAAAATATTCATAGACATAATTGGTTCGGATCTGATTGAGGTTATCCAGCTGGCTCAAAGGGGGGGGGGAGGGGCACCTGAGTCTTGGGCTGGAGCGGATGTGTGAGAAAGTGCCCTCTTTCTTGCATTGGTATGCCCCCACTTTTTTCTGAACTGCTGATGTGCTTTGACTGAGTGTGCCCTGGGTGCCTGCCAACCAGGTACCCAGGGCCTGTGTTCCTTCCCTAAAACTGTGTTGAAACTAAAACTCAATTGGCATCTCTGGCCACCTGTCAGCCCCTGGTAAATGGTACCCAGGGCATGGTGACCAGAGAAGACCCCTAAGGGCTGCAACACTTATTGTGCCACCCTTAGAGGCCCTGTACCCTGACACCCACACACTGCCTTTGCAGGCTGAGTGTCTAGGTACAGAACTAAACAAAGAGTCGGCATGGCAAAACACCCTGTGTGTCATGCCCACACACCCACTGCCCTGGCATACATCAGTCACCCCTCTAGCTGGATGCCCTATGCCAGTGGTGTAGGCACAGGTGCCTGAGCCGTGTGCCCCTACAGTACCCAGGGCCATTCCTGGGCACTGTAAGTGCAGTGATGCCATTAAGAGTATATGGTGCTGGGAGGTCGTCATTACGAACTCCACAGCACCATAATGGCTACACTGAAGACTAACAAGTTTGGTATCAAACTTCTAAGCACATTAAACCCACACTGATGCCAGTGTGGGATTTAATGTAAAATGCACCCCAGAGGGCATCTTGGAGATGCTCCCTGAAACCTAACCTACAATCCACGTCTGGACTGAGTGGCTGCCACACAGCAGACATCTTGCTGGGTGGAGGGCCCCTTGCTCTCCTGGGCCTGAAACAAGGCACATCCTGGGCGAGGTGCTAGGTCTCCTCCCCTAGGATGGGCAGGGGGAAGCTTCAAAGGCATGCCGCCTTTGTGAGCTTCTCCAGGCCACTTGCTGTACTCAGCAACTGGCCCCCTACCAGTTCTGACCCCCCGCTCTGGCGGGAAACCCTACGTCAGGAAGGAGGGTGGTGCCAGCCTGTGCTAACCTCAACCCTCCGGTGGGAGAGGCGAGGTGAAGAACGACCCCGGGCTCCGGCCATCTTGAAGATGGGGAGCCCTGCCCAATCACAGCTAGGCTCCTGCCCCCCTCCCACAGGAGAGGAGCAGGCTAGGGGGTGTAACCACCCCAGGACAGGGACCTATTGGTCCCTGCCCTTGCCCTGCCTGGAACGCCCCTAAACTTAGTATTTAGGGGCACCCTGAACCTTCCTTCCCCAGATTCCGATAAGAGAAAGAAGATCAAGAAGCAGCTGCTCACAACAGGACAACACCAACTGACTTGGCCCCAGCCCTACTGGCCTGTCGATCCTGGAACCTGCTCCTGCTTAATTCCGGCGACTCCTGCGGACAGAAACCTTAGGACCCCCGGAGGAGCTGCCCGCATTGACCCTCTTAAAGACTGGGACTCCCATAAGCAGAGGCTCTGCTTCAACAACCAACCCCCTGGTGCCAGCCAGGAAGCTCAAGACCTACCCACTCTGCACCTGCTGAGCCCGGCCCGTGCCCGAGTGATCCAAGACCAGGAGGACGTCCCCCCGGCGACTGGGACCCGAAGTCCCAAAGACCCTCCTCGATGAACCAGATGACGCCTGCAGTCTCAGAACCAGGGACCCCTCCAACCGTGACCAGCTGCGGCTAAGATTTCCCGACACCCAAAGACAACCCCGCACCCGGCGCCCTGCGGCTCCTTGTGCTTTCCTTTGGGGTACTTACCTCTTCTCCAGGATCCCAACTTACCTCCCGAAGTGGTGGTTGCACCTGAAGAATCACCGTCCCAGAGTCTGCAGCCTTTGTTCCCTTTTTACCTTTCCCATTGAATAACATGGAGTGCTCGACGGCTCAAAAGCACCCTGCGCCGAGCCGCCGGAGTGCCTCTGGCAGTGCAACCTTTGCCCTATCCTACTTTCCCATTTGCCCTGAGCAAGTGACTGGTAGCCCAGCTCCCACAGCCGCGTGGCCTGCTAGCCACCAGCCACCAACCGAAGGCCCCCTGCCCCTCATTGGTTAACATAGGGCCTAACTACCACTGCACCCGGCTGCCTCTGTGCTGCTGAGGATGAACCAACTGTACCTACCTGACCCTGGGGGACCCCTGAGTCTATGCCCAGAACCTTAACTTCATCAGTCGAGTACTCACCTGGTAACCAATAACTCACGTACCTGCCATTGGATAACATTGACTGGGTTGACTCGAAAAATCTTCTAAGTGTGAAGTTTTGAAAACTTGAAATATTCCTATAAAATCAGCCAAATTCCGAAGTACTCACCTGTGATTAGGGGGGAAGCAAGTACTGTATCTTGTAGCCCAGTACTGAACCGCAAAAGTAATCCTAACCGGGTTTACTAATAACCTGAATTTTCTCCATAGGAATCCATTGTCTGCTTGTTTGTGAAATTTCTATTGTGTCTACTTTTGAAAACTTGAAATATTCTGTAAAAATCGTACTACCTACTGAAACGTAATTACTTATCTGTCTTAAGTAGAGATCCCAGTTCTGGACCTAGGAGCCCAGTACTGGATTACAAAAGTAATGAGAACATACTTTACCTGTAACCTGAATTTTCTCCCATTGGATAACATTGCCAGATTTTCACTGAAAAGTTTCTAAGTGTGAACTTTTAAAATACCTTTTTATTCCTTAAAAATCATTGCAATAACCAAAACGTTTTTACTAAACTGTTTCCAGCTTAGACCCCAAGACTGCATCTAGGATCCAGTCCTGGACTTACAAAAGTAATCTACAAAGTAATCAACTGTAATTGTATTGAAAAACCCATTGAGCTCAATGCTAAATTGTGTTTAGAATTGTGTTGCCTATTGCAACCCCTGTACCTATTGTGTTTACCAAGTCATTGCTTTTCTGCAAAGCAATAACCTGAGATTACTCATCACTGAGAAAAGTATATTTTGATACATGTCGGTTCTAAAAATAAAGCAACTATATCTTTTGATATAAAAACAATTGGCCTGGAGTTCAGTCCTTGAGTGTGGGAAACCTTTTGCTGACTGAGTGTGTACAACAAATGCTTTACATTGTCCTCTGGTACTGCCTTACTGCTGGACCAAGCTACCACTTATGAGAGTAAGGTCAGCCCTGACTTTAACCTCTGTTATACTTCTGGGGTTGGTGAACTCTATTCACACTGTGCCTTACTTTGGTCCAGTATATATAGAGCCACTTTCTCACAGGATGCTATAGTTTTCTTTAAAAAAAAAAGCCACCTAGGGAGCCAGGCTCATACCACCCCATCATATTACTGAATAGTGATGTTAATTTTTTTTCGAAAGCCATGGCTACTAAGCTAAACAATATTTTAAGGAAAACTATCCACCCCTGCAAACATGGGTTTATAATGGGTCGTGGGACCACGCAGCATGTACGGCTAGTGATAACACTCTTCGATGCAACAGAGATCTCTGAAGACCCTATGGCCACTTTGTTACTAGATGCGGAGAAGGCATTCGAAAGGGTCTCCTGGGATTTTTTTATGGGAATCAATGAGATGGTTTGAGTTGGGGGAGGGTTTTATCCAAGCCATTCAGGTATTGTATTCCGCACCCACAGCTCGTCTAAGGTTAAATGGTGGCCGCCATACACTTCCTTTTATTATTCAGCGGGGGACTCGGCAGGGATGCCCATGCTCACCCCTGCTATTTGCTATATATATGGATCCTTTAATACGGCTATTTGAGGCCAATAATGGAATCCTCCCTATTGTTTGCCAGGGCATAGAATCCAAAGTTTTAGCGTACACCGACGATGTGGCTTTTGTGACGGCCGACCCGTCTTCTGCACTGACGAAGTCAGTTGCACAAGATTTTGGCAGAGCCCTTACCCTTGTCCCACCGTACATTAGAGCCCAGCTCCCGCCAGACTCGCTAGTGGTGCACACGGCCCACAAACTGGCAAATGCACAGGGCTCTGGGGAAGCCCTGTCGCCAGATAAAGCACGGAAATTGAAGCAGCAAGGAAGCGAGTTACCACACAATCTGCAACTTATTGGCAGATCACCAACTCCATAGGGTTGTTGTCCAGATACTGCAGTGGCCATTGGGACGAAATGTGTGACCTAATATAGGATTTCCTCGACCAAAAAAATAACTGGCACAGGAAATGATAGCGGAAGGGCAAAGGTTCTCCAACACCACCATCATGTGTGCTCTTGACGTGACAGACCCCTCTGCCAGAGGCATTCACTCCAGTGTCCTGAAATGCAAGCATACTTTGCTCCGTGCCTCTGGCTTCAAGACAGAAGTCCAGCAGCATCTGATCAACATGCCCTTTGATGAGAAATACCTATGTAGGCCTTAGGCTTATCGCATGCTTGAAAAAATAAAAAAGACACAGACCCAGCCAAAGCAGTGGGAGCTATCCAGTCTCTATCATCCCATGTTACTTTTCGTCACTCACAATTCTGTGACAGTGCTAAAGCCACCTCCCCAGAGGCCTCTACCTCCTCTAGAGGCAGCAGCACCAGCCATAAGCCTCCTGGGTCTATTTTTAGGGGGTGCCTACAAGGTAAACCATTCCAAGTTCAGGGGTAGATATGGGGCGACTGAGGAAACCTCACCCACCAAGCAGTGCCTTCGTCTTCCTTCCCGATCACACAACACCTGTCTGGGGATGTCTGCAGGGGTCCCTTCAACAACAGTGAAACATCACCTAAGACCAATGGGTTGGCCATTATAGACCAGGGTTACTGCTTGGAGCTCATGGCCCCACCAGGAAACAAATCCCCCTGTAAACTTTCACCCCAGTACAGAGATCTGGGCCTAAATCCATCGTTTATTTTGCACTCCACGCTACCCTAGTTCAGACATGGCCATATGCAAATCAGCCTTGACCCTGTGCCTCATGGGAACAGTCCAGCCTGAACTGCCAAGCCATGTCTTTGCTGGACCGAAATCAAGCATCCTAGGACCGGTTTCTGGCTATCAGCAGTCTTCAGCCAGGATAGCTTGACTCCAGTGGTCTGAACTGGGGTGGTGTGGAGTGCAAAAAAACAATGGATTTAGGCCCATATCTCTGTACTGGGGTGAATGTATGACATTGTTCTGCATTCTGTCCATCAATTGTTGTTTTTGCATTTGTCACCCTGAGTGGGATGGGTATGCTCAGACGTGAGTCCCATGCTCTCCACACCACTGGAGTCAAGCTATCCTGGCTGAAGACGGCTGATCGCCAGAAACCGGTCCTAGGATGCTTGATTCCGGTCCAGGAAAGACATGGCTTGGCAGTTCGGGCTGGACTGTTCCCATGAGGCACAGGGTCAAGGCTGATTTGCATATGGCCATGTCTGAACTGGGGTGGTGTGGGGTGCAAAAAAACGATGGATTTAGGCCCAGATCTCTGTACTGGGGTGAATGTATGACATTGTTCTGCATTCTGTCCATCAATTGTTGTTTTTGCATTTGAAAATGAAATGTGTCAGAGCAAAACCAAAATGCCTAAGGCCTTCTGCCACACTAAACTTCGCTGAGTGTGTGAGTGAGGAGTGTGCTATAGTATTCTGAGGGTCCTTTCACACCTGACACTACAATTCAAATTGAGACGGGTACTGTAACCACAACAACCCTAGAAGCAGAAATCTGGTAGAGCATAAGCAGAGCCCTGCACCACCAAGACAGATAATACACAAATACACAAGAATTGTCTTGACATGCTGTTTCCCTTTCAGGTGTTCCCGAAGCGTTAAATAAGGCTCCACAAACCTGTCCAGCAACTTTTCACACTGTGATGTCAAATGAAGTTCACAGCCCCCACCCTGCAAATCCTGTTGAGCTCAGAGGATTCTTCTCTACCCATACAAGTCAGCCTATAGGTCGCTCCTGGGGTGCATTTTGCACCTCATGTGACGCATATTCAAGGGCTGAGCTCAGGCTGACAGCTGGCAGAGGCTTATGTTAATTAGTCTCTGACAGTCCAGGCAGGTGAAGGGCGACTTTCTAAAAGTTGTTTCCTTAATATTTATTAAAAAAATGTATCTTCACTATTAAAGTCAAATTTTAATACCTATTAAAAATAATTGTTTAATTATTTTCTAGCCAGTCTCTTTGCTGAGTTAACCGTATTAGAATTTAATATCCCTTCTCATTATTTCTCTGAGCCAGCATTTCTACAGTGAAAAACGTTTTTGGGTGCTACCCATTGTAAGGACATGTTCCCTTTACATTTCTACATGTCCTACTTTTAAAAACCACAAAACCTGCGTTGTGAGCTGCAAGGCTTACATAGGAGTGAGTTGCTGATTAATAGGTAAAACACTTCCTTTTAAATGTCAAAAGGTTGAGTTTGACAGCTGTCACTGCAGCTGTCAGGCTGCACAGGGTAGGCCTAATGCCATGTTTGCACTGCAACTGTAGTAGATGGTACATCGTATACTACGGATTTATTGTCAAGTTACATGCATCAATTAGTAGTTAGGCAATTCAACAATGTATAAATGGGGCGCACATGCACTTTACTGTTGGTTAGCAGGGGTAAAATGCACAGAGTTCTAAAGCCAGCAAAAATATAGGCGTTGGCAAAGGTGGAAAATCTGAAATGACAATACAAAAAAAGGGAATTTCCTACAAATAGTCTTTCACAAAAGTACAGTACTGCAAGCAGTTACTAGATGGCTCTCTTGAGTGAGATACAAGCCTTTGCTCTACCAGGCCATAATAATTTGGGCTGTTCATGAAGGCCTCATAGGCGTCCACCACTACTCTCTCAATCTTAAGCTATCACAGGAGACCCTTTTGAATGTCTCTTTTTATTGGTTTGTTGAATATAATATTAGTTTAAAAAAAAAAAACTCAACTGCACTTTTGTTATAAGGGTGGCAGATTGTAGATAGCGTGCAGCTTCAACATTTAAAGTTACGAAGTCACTCTTCCTCGTTTAATTATTTCTGCTTCCATTCAGTGGCCTAAAAAAAAATGCCAGCGCTGAGTTATGGAGGCAGTAGTCTTTATCGCGGTTCTGAAGAAGTGCAAAGAAGTGGGTGAAACCCTCATGTTTATAGTGCAGCTACGCAATTGTGTTTGAAAGTGTCCATCTTTACATCAAGTAACTCTATTTGTGTGTTGAATGTTCTTGTCAATCAAGAAGATCCAACCACGCTGGCATGGGCAGAATGTAACCTAGAAGTAGAAATGCAGCTGCCACTGTTATTGTATGGCCATCTGGAATCCTCTCATCTAAGATGGCCTTGCATCATGAAATTGACATGGTGGCAATCTTAGATGCGGAGGGTCACCTTAGGTGTCGTCTCGGATTCTAAGTTGATGCCGTTCATCCTGAACATTAATGCGGTCACCATCTTAGATGACCATGCAATTGCAAAGTACTGTGATGTCTGAGATACTCTTTTGTTAGCCCGGCAAGATGATGTATGAAAATTATAAGGTGGAAGATGCAAATATCTATGAAATGGCATGGGTGAATTAAAAATGTGCAGAATTTATACAAAGAATGACTGAAGCGAGTTCACCGAAACAAACCAGTTGGTGAGGAGGCTGATCAAAAGACTTTCCTTTTAACCTTTTTGTGTGCGTTAGTTAATACTATCTGAACCCTGACCGAAAAAAGTACCCAACCAGTTGACACTATTGTCTAGAGACGAAATCTACATTTGTTAAGGTTGCGTTGTAATCCTCCTTTCCCTAGTGAATGTACTAATCCTTGTTACACTCTGATAATGTGCGTTCATTGACAGAGTCTAACAGTATGGAAACTGGCCCTTGCCCAGTAACATTAGCTCTTCTCATGAGTGCTTCACAGGAGCGTTTCTGTCCACATAGCCACCACCAGGCTTGTATTTGTTTTTAGCACTTATGGAAGGAAAATGTGGGAAAGTGGAATGTAATTCCTACCACATGAAAGCTGTATCAGACAATGTTTTGGTTATCTGAGACAGGAAGGGGATATTAGGAACGAGGATTATTTTGATTACTTTAAAGCTTTTCTAATCCCACACTACTACGATGCAGAAAATTGAACTTTATTTTTCCTAGGGGGACATATTCCATATACTGTTAACTTGTTATTAATAATTGACTTGGTTAATGCAGAATAGGATTAAGAAAATGGGCAGAATATCATGGATAGATGGCCTGCAGTTCACTTAGACCCCTTCTAAACACCCCAGTTGCTTAAGAAGGCCACTTTGCTGCTGAAAAAAGCATTTAATTTTCGTCATAAACTCCTTTGTGACCGGACCTTGCCAAAGCAGCTTAAGAGTCTCTCTCAAACTTGGACCCAGTCAGTTTTCCAGCTTCCCTTTAGGGTGAAGGCAATGGAGCAGGCAGCTGTACAGCATTTACAACATTTAATTTAATGCAACAGAATTCTGGATGTGCATCACACAGACTTGTGCTTCTCATATGGAAAAGAATATAACTAATAGTGGTGTCCGTTCTGAATGATGTGAGATGGTTCACAGGCCAAGGAGGGACCAGAGCCCTGACTTAACTGAGGCTGCTGCCAGCTTTTGATGCTAGAGGCCATTCTCTTCTACTGAGCAGACTCGAAGGTGACTACAGGTGCCTGGCTCCATAAGGGCCCGTGAACTTCAGCATGTGTATACTTTAATGGGAACCTTTGGGCTCACAGATCGTGTCAATGCTGAGCGGACCCAGCTTATGTTCAGACATAGGCAATTTTACCAGACCTAGAGCGTTCATTCCATTCTAGTGGGGGATTGGATGGAAGAGAACATATGTTGAAGCTTCATCTACTTGCACGGAGGTGCTGGTGTTCAGTCACGCTGCCAGTAATTGGACAGATTTCTGGCTTCGCCCTTCCCCACTGAGCTGCATCGCAGCCTCAGTCAGATGACCAACTATAATAACTGTAGGTAATCTGAAGTCAGTGCAATGATCCCAAGTTAGCGCCTTTTAAAAAGAACTATTTCTATCAAATTGACATCTTGATGAGACTCCTTCTGAATAGGTTGTTTTCCTCGCAGTATTGTGGTGATGTGTACCTTTACCGTGTCAAGTTTGAATAGTGTAATGAAGTCGATTTTGAACTTCTTAAATAATCAATTGTGAGATTGCACAAGGACCAAAAATGCGGCCCCTTTTGTACAAGGTTATGTTTGCAACACCATTACTATTTTTTGGCTGGCTCTTGTCAGCTGCACTATTACACTGAGAAATTACACCCATGATTTAAAGCACAGTGCACAGCCCATTAGAGTTCTTTGTAGAACAGACCTGATTTATTTATTTTTTCATATTTTACCAACTAAATTGACTTGATGCAATCCCAATCATACCATTGCTCGGGTTGCTTAGTTATCTTGAATGTTCCTTGCATACAACGCATACATGGCTGTCAACTAATGGGACTCCCTGCCATAGGAGAACGGCATGACTAATTACCATCTCCTAAGAACCTGGCTCTACCGCCTTGAAAGTATACTATCAATGTTCTTCTTCAGCAGCTTAATGAGATGAGGTCAGTGTCCTGACGAGTGCTTTACCAGTTTATTAGCAACATGTGACTTGCCTGCCCATAGCACAATCCACTGCTCTGTGTGCAATCTCCATGTTTATGGAGGGAAATATCAAAAAGTCCTTGAATGTACAATTGGACTGTGCTCAGTTGGGTGCACCCCATTGTCTCATTGCTAATAATTGATAGGGATACGGATATGTCCCTCATTGCACAAGATACAGAGCGCTGGGACAGAAGCATAAAAGGGACAGCAGAGAGCATGGGTATCCACGTTCAGATTCAGTGCACCAGCTTTGCAAATCCTGACCCTTAAAGCAACAAAGGTTTAAGCAATTCCACAAAATGGCACATGGACGTAGATTACAGGGTAGGGAATGCAGAAATCCTATGGACTGTTTACTTCTCCCAATGCTGGTAGCATGCACATCTAGAATATAAAATGTTACAAATTAACAGCTTTCATTTTGTGAAAGCTTAATGCCTGCCCTCAGCTATCCGTAGCAATTTTAATGTTTTGGGTCTGCTTGAGCAAATAGGTCACAAAGCATTTGTGCAGACCTTTTGCTGTCTTCACCACCAAATGTGTAGTGCACAATTGCTCACTGCAGATTGGTACGTTGCATTTTCAGAGTGAGCTACTCTCTCTTTGCGAGTCCAAGAAACTGCTCAGAATGATGCTACACATATTTCAATATGTAATGCACATGTAATGACATGGTGCTTCATCACATATTGCTAATACTATGGAATAAGCAAAGGACACTTGTGTCATTCTTGTGCTAGAACAGCAGTTCTTGACTTGGGGTCCTCAGACACTTATGGTTCTGTAACACCTACTCAGGGGATCTGTACCTGTTTAGAAATTAAGTTTTAGTAGATTAGTACATTTTTGTAGTAAGTCCAATTAGCTGAAGTGGAGTGGTGTGGCTCACTGGCTAGAGGCGGCAGACCCGGAAACAGAGAACGGCCCGGGACCAGGGTTCAATTCCCGACGCGGCAGGGTCAGCGGACTCGATAATTCTCGCCTCGGTGCCTACTCTAACCAGGGATCACACTCTGCAACTCTGGGCATTAGCTTGCCTCATCTCTACAATGGCCCCCCACATTCGCCGAAGATGCCTGGTTTCACCTTGGAGATACCCATTAGGGACCATCTCACAGGGATAGCCAGGACGGGTTCCCCAGCGGTCTACAGCGCCACAACGCCTCAGGGCAGCAGTGCGCTTTACAAGACACACATTTACATTGACAGGTGTCCTTAGGATATATGCTTTATTGATACATTTCTTAGATGTCAGTAAGTATCAAGCATAAGTAGTACAGAGAAGAAAGCCCAAAGCGCTAGCCACACCAGGAGCAGCTTCCTTGCTGCTTCGCCCATCCTTTCAACTGCCACTCCACACACAGGCATACTAGCATTCCATCATTACACATACCAACATTCCAAGATCATTCACACTGGCTGAGCAGCAAGGCAGATAACTAGGAAAGGTGCAATACTCTAAATACAAGTACACTACATACCTTCCCCCTTTTATAAACAACAACAAAAGAATTATGTAAGCAGAAAGCATAATACTAGCATCAATCAATCAATCAATCAGTGACACTTGTAAAGCGCGCTACATACCCGTAGGGTCTCAAGGCGCTGGGGGGGGGGGGGGGGGGGGGGGGAGGGGGGGTGCCGCTACTGCTCGAACAGCCAGGTCTTCAGCTTCTTCCTGAAGGAGAGGTGGTCTTGGGTCAGGCGCAGGTCGGGAGGGAGGGAGTTCCAGGTCTTGGCGGCCAGGTAGGAGAAGGACCTTCCTCCTGTAGTCGCTCTTCGGATGCGGGGGACGGCGGCGAGGGCGTGGTTGGCTGATCGGAGGTGGCGTTTGGGAGCGTAGAAGTTGACTCGGCTGTTGAGGTAGCTCGGGCCTTGGTCGTGTAGGGCTTTGTGTGCGTGGGTGAGGTGGCGGAAGGTGATTCTTTTGTTGACGGGGAGCCAGTGAAGGTCTCTCAGATGTCCGGAGATGTGGCTGGTTCGTGGGATGTCGAGGATGAGTCTGGCTGAGGCGTTCTGGATCCGCTGGAGTCTCTTCTGGAGCTTGGCGGTGGTACCGGCGTAGAGGGCGTTGCCGTAGTCCAGTCGGCTGGTGACGAGGGCCTGGGTGACGGTCTTCCTGGTCTCGGTGGGGATCCACCAGAAGACCTTCCGTAGCATGCGTAGGATGTTGAAGCACGCCGAGGAGACGTTGTTGACTTGCCTGGTCATGGAGAGGGAGGAGTCCAGGAGGAAGCCCAGGTTGCGTGCATGGTCTGTCGGTTTGGGTGCGGTGCCCAGAGCGGGAGGCCACCAGGAGTCGTCCCAGGCGGAGGGTGAGGAGCCCAGGATGAGGACCTCCGTCTTGTCCGAGTTCAGTTTCAGGCGGCTGGTCGTCATCCACTCGGCTACCTCTTTCATCCCTTCGTGCAGGTTGGATCTGGCGGCGGCGGGGTCGTTGGTCAGGGAGAGGATCAGTTGGGTGTCGTCGGGGTAGGAGATTATGCTGAGGTTGTGTTTGCGTACGATGGCCGCGAGGGGGCTCATGTAGACGTTGAAGAGGGTGGGGCTCAGAGATGATCCTTGAGGGATGCCGCAGGTGACTTCGGAGGCCTCTGACTTGTACGGTGGTAGGCGGACTCTCTGTGTTCTTCCGTCGAGGAAGGAGATGATCCAGTCCAGCGCCTTGTCCTGGATTCCGATGTTGCTGAGGCGCCGTACTAGGGTGCGGTGGCAGACCGTGTCGAATGCCGCAGAGAGGTCTAGGAGGATGAGGGCCGCTGTTTCTCCATTGTCCATCAGGGCTCGGATGTCATCGGTGGCGGCGATGAGGGCGGTCTCGGTGCTGTGATTGGCTCGGAAGCCGGACTGTGAGGGGTCGAGGGATCCGTTCGTCTCGAGGAAGGCGGCCATCTGCTTGTTGACGGTCTTCTCAATGACTTTGGCTGGAAACGGGAGGAGCGAGATGGGGCGGTAATTCTTGAGGTCGGTGGGGTCCGCTGTTGGTTTCTTGAGTAGAGCGCTGAGTTCGGCGTGTTTCCAGCTCTCAGGGAAGATGGTGGTGTCGAAGGATGTGTTGATGATGTCTCGCAGGTGGGGTGCGATGACAGCGTCGGCCTTGTTGAAGACGTGGTGAGGGCAGGGGTCGATCGGTGATCCGGAGTGGATGGAGTTCATCATGCGGATGGTGTCTTCGGTGCTGATCGAGGTCCAGGCGTGGAGGGTGGTGGTGGGGGGTGGTTGTTCGGTCATGGTGTGCGTTGGTTGGTTGTTGAAGCTGTTATGTATGTCCGCGATCTTGTTGTGGAAGTATGAAGCGAGGGAGTTGCAGAGGTCTTGCGATGGGGTGATGTCGTTGTTTCCTGCGCTGGGGTTGGAAAGCTCTTTCACGATGTTGAAGAGTTCCTTGCAGTTGTGTGCGTTGTTGTCCAACCGGTCCTTGAATGCTGTTTTCTTGGCGGCGCGGATCAGCTGGTGGTGTTTCCGGGTGGCAAGTTTGAAGGAGGTCCTGTTGTCCGGTGTCGGTTCCCTTCTCCAGACTTTCTCGAGGGCTCGGCAGTTCTTCTTGGAGCTCTTGAGTTCGTCGGTGAACCATGGGGCCTTCTTGCTGCCGGGTCTGCTAGGCGGGGTCCTCAGTGGGGCGAGTTCGCAGTTGCTGATCCACTTCGTGAGGTTGTCGGCGGCTTGGCTGGGGTTCGCTGAGCTGGCAGGAGGGTGCTGGTTCAGGGAGGTGGCGAGCTGGTCTGCTGTGATCTTGTTCCAGCTTCTGCGGGCTGCCTGTTGCTGGTGTTGGTGGGTCGTCGTTCTCTTGAAGGTGAAGTGGACGCAGCTGTGGTCCGTCCATTGAAGCTCTGTGGCGTGGCTGAAGTCTATGTCTGTGCTGGATGAGAAGACTGCGTCGAGTGTGTGTCCGGCGAGGTGGGTGGGGGTGGACACCAGTTGCTTGAGTCCCAGGTTGGCGAGGTTGTCGAGCAGGGTGCTGGTGTTGCGGTCGTTGTTGTTCTCCAGATGGAAGTTGAGGTCTCCCAGGAGGATTTAGTCGGCGGAGGGGAGGGCATGCGGGCTGACGAAGTCGGCGATGTCCTCGCTGAATTGTGTGCGTGGTCCAGGGGGTCGGTAGATCAGGGTGCCTCTGAGGGTGGTGTTCGGGTTGGTGTGGATCTGGAAATGCAGGTGTTCGGCGCTGGTCAGGGTGTTGTCGGTGCTGGTCGTGAGACGGATGGTGTTCCTGTGGATGATGGCGATGCCTCCTCCCATCTGGTTGGCGTTTCGGTCCCTCCGGACGATTTTGTAGCCCTCTGGGATAGCGATGGCGATGTCGGGAGCTGAAGAGGCGTTCATCCAGGTCTCCGTGAGGAAGGCGACGTCAGGGGCTGTGGCGTCTAGAAGGTTCCAGAGTTCGATGGCGTGTCTGTGGACGGAGCGGGTGTTGAGCAGGATGCATTTGAGGTGGGTGCTGCTGGTGTTCGACTTGGTGGGTGCTGGTGCGAGGCTGGTCCGGATGCAGGTGAACTTGCAGGCGTGGCAGCTGAAAGGTCCGTGGGTACGTCGTGGAGTGGCTTGATGGCATTCTGGGAGTCGGCTGGTGTTGAGAGCGGTGAGGGTGGCGGCGGAGTACGTCAGGCGGGTCGGTCGGGGTCTTCGTTGGCCAGGGGTCCTGGCGCTGGGCGCGGTCCGGTCGCGGACGGGCGCAGACGGGCTTACCTTTGGCGCGCCTTCGGCGCACAATCAGCATTAATAAACATAGGAGTAACATTGCATTAATTAACAAAAAATAATCTAAAACGCCTCTTCACCTTTTTACGGAGAAAAAGTAGTAAATGTAAGATGCTAGATAATTACAATCAAAGATACATCTCGCAACAAAGGTCCGAAGAAGAAACGGAATAAATCAAGGAATTAGAAAAATAAGAAAGAGAATGTGAGAAAATGAATAGCAAGACTAAAACAAATCAAGAACAAAACAAGAACTTGACATCAGTTACCAGCACAACAAAACAGTTGGCCAGACTAGGATGCAGATGATAAACAGTGAGCATCAATTAATGACCAAAATAGCGAAACATTGAGAAGAACAAGAAAAAGCACTCCCAAACGAGAGATAGTAAGACGGAATTCCATCCTCGTCGCCAAATGTAATAAGTCCAATGACCTGAGGTGTACTTTTAAGATATATGCTTTATTGATACATTTCTTAGATGTCAGTAAGTATCAAGTATAAGTAGTACAGAGAAGAAAGCCCAAAGAGCGAGCCCCACCAGGAACAGCTTCCTTGCTGCTCAGCCCTTCTTTTCAACTGCCACTCCACGCATACCAGCGTTCCATTCTCTCATCACACATACTAACATTCCAAGATCATTCACACTGGCTGAGCAGCAAGGCAGATAACTAGGAAAGGTGCAATACTCTAAATACAAGCATACTACATATTTATTACATAATGGCGGTTGCCACTGTAGTTATAATCACTTAAGGTTCCATAGGAAGAACATTTTTTATTCTGCTAATAACTTGGGCACCATTTTACAAATCTGCATGAAAATTGAAAAAAAACATAAGTTCACCTAAGCTTCTTCCTCATGTTGATCTGATCTGTCAAGTGGAGGCCAAGAAAAAGGGTGTTTCAAAATGCCGATTACCCATGTTTATTCCCATAGGAAGCTTTGCTGCCTGATGCAGAAAAAAACAGCCAAAAGGAATTGCACCATATTTTGCAAAACGTTTGAGCTTTACTTGGAAAACATACTTTTTGTGATTTGATGTCAATTCCTTCTGCCATTTTCAACAAATGAGAGGTTAAAGAGATACTCTGGTTGGGCTTAAAGCAGTTAAAAAGTTAGGTATTCCTGATACAGGGGTAGTTTTAGGGTTTAGGGATAGGTATGGGTTTTGGGGTGCAGGGGTATTTTTAGGGTTCAGGGCTAGGTTTGGGTTTTGGGGTATAGGGGTAGGTTTAGGTTTGTCCCGCAATACTGAGCAATCTGATTAACTGGCTGCAACTCCGATGAAAATGTTGTGGACGCCATTAGCGGACTCGGGCACTCTATCTCCATGTCCTGAAAAGATTTTATAATTATTATATAAGGGTGCACGGTAGGGACACTCTGAAACTGGTACTTGTGTATATGTGTGCAGGGTGTGGTTGGGAAGGGGGCAAATATTAAAAAAAAAAAGAAAGGTGCCATGGGTACTGTGGTACTCGCACGGTACTAGGTCGGCAGGGTTGGGTGCAAGACCTTGATGAATCGTAGTCTGGAGGCCGTACCCCCAGACACCACTGTGTAGGGCTGAATGCTGTGCACAGTGGAGGGTTTGGTTGGGCAATCCAACCCCCCACTATGCAAGACTGGAGGCTGTATGAAGCTGCTGTTGGCCACCTTCTGGGGAAGGTGGGGGTTGGTATGTTGGCCACATATCATGTGACCAACATGCCAACCCGACTGAAAGACAGAAAACGCTGGACGCTTGAAAATAGTACTAAAAGGGCGACACTAAGATGTGAGTTTATCCTTGCGCTCCACAATTATCCTTCAAATAACATAAAGGTATCTTGAATTTACAGCGTCTTCGAACCATTAGCGTTTCGTTCCAAAATCAAATTCACACAGCCTGTGAAAATCACTGCCCTCCCACATTTTACCATCCCTGGAGTTTCAAAATTCTTATTAAAAACACAATGTTTAACGCCGCAACTAAGATTGCTTTTTCTTCTCTAAATAATATGATCTGAGAACGGCTGACCTCAGACTAAGCTCTAGTACTAGGTCCTGATGAAAACGCACAAACAACTTTCTGGTTTCGGAACGCGTTGACCATACAATTACCTTTCAAGTGAAAAAACAGACTGTCAAGCCAACCTTCTTTTATAATGTTTGAATGAACTGCTCAAAACAAGTTTTGACTACATCATTATGTTGCCCTTGACTGTACACTGTCTGGTCTTTGTCCAATGACTAGGGTTGTTGAAATACTAATTGTTAAATTCACCTTTGGGCCTTGTTGTTTTCTTCTTTTTTCCTTTTTTTTTGAAGTTTTTGGAACTTGAGCTTGTTTACTTGTCTAAAAATGTATTAATCTTTGTCTATTTTTTGTCTTTGTCAATTTAGTGTGATGTCTAAATATGTGTGCATAATTGATTATTGATTAGATGTTGTGTAGTGTGGTTCATGTAAATATTTGAAGAATTATGTTTAGTGTTGACCATTGAAAAATTGAGGAAAATAGTCATAAATAATGGATTGACCCGTTTTTCTATTGAAATGAAAAAATCAAAAAGAAAAGTGATGATTAGATCACAATGAGTTTCACGTGTGATCTTAAAAAGTGAATTTTGATCGAACATCAGTATTGGCACTTCGTTCACTTTGTTATTCACATGTCATGTGGCCACCCTCGCTGCTATACAGCACCAAAGACTGTGCATATGGTTGGCCACCCGCATGATTGAGGTTACCACAGGAGTCTTACTGGAAGCTGGGGATTTGACTGAATAATAATAAAAAGAAAACTAAAAAATGTCTTGAAATTTGTTTTTTATTTTTAAAGGTAAGCTTGAATCTTATTACCATACCCAACTATAACATCACTTTAATCTTCGTTTTTCCCCCTAAAATATATATATATATATATATATATATATATATATATATATATATATATATATATATATATATAATGAAAAAACATTTTTTCTATGCAAACCATACGTTAATTACACAACCAAGTTATATTTATACTTTACATTTTTAAATTACGCACCACCTTTAAAATAAAATAACTTACCACTCTACCATCCACTGTGTTATTTCAAATGATGTGAATTGCAATGTCATAAGTGTAGGAATGTTCTGATTTCATATGTGATGTAATATGAAAGGGTATAAGTTGTGCATTGAGAAGGTGTGAGTTAATATTAATGAAATGTGGCTATAGAGTTCACTACACTAAATGGAGTCGCATGTGTTATAATAATTTAAAGATGGTGTGTAAGTGTTGTAGAGTGTAGTGTCGTGGAATGGAGCGCAGTGGAGTGACGTATAGTTGAGTAAAGTGTCATAAAGTGGAGTGGCGTGTCGTTCAGTGGAGTGATGTGGCATAGAGGGAAGGCGGAGTGTAGGGGCATAGAAAGTTTTAGAGGGGAGCGATGTAGAATGAAGTGTCATAGAGTGGGGTAAAGTATTTTGTAGTAAAAGGCAGTCATGTTGTTTGTACCACACTTTTGCTGTGTTCTAGGTTAGGGCCAGATATAGGTAAAGTATTAGGTTTTATAGTTTTCTGTACCTATTACCACTTTATTAAAGTGGTAATAGATAGGGAAATGTATTTATATTTTTCTATGTATTTAAAAACAAAATACGGTCTTCCGCACTAGTACCTAGAAAGTACAGCTGTAGTTACAACACAAGAAAAAAAATCCCAACATTTCAAAAATACACTATAGTACACAATATTAGTGAAGTTCAGTCTAATTTAAATTTGTCAACAGATGTACTTTTTTTGTTTTCACTTTAAGCTGTACAGTAATTTGGAGGTATTACAGCGGTCCTCCGTATGCTTTAAAAAAAAATATGTAAAAAACAATTGAAAGTACAATATATTTGTGAAATACAGTGTAGTACAGTGTAATCTTTTTACATATTAAATTTCGTTTTTATATTTTTTAGCTCTGCGCTGTTTATAAGGTAGTACTGTGGTGCTTCATAACTTTTTAAAAAAACATATAGAAACCTGTAAATTATTTTCCTTTCCTATTACCACTTTATTAGAATGGTAATATGGATGGGAAAATATAAAACATACTGTTTACCTACATCTAAGGTCTTAACCGAAAACAATAAGGCTGCATATTACTTTTGTGAAGTCAGCCATTACCCAATAATATACTACCTTGACATTGGCATGTACCATGAAATACCATGGTAATTTTGCGGTATTCTGTGAAATTTACTAGCCTGGGATATCACCATATCTTAATGGCTTATAACTTTTTCAAAAGTTACCCTACTTACCTCTGCAGCCAAAAAGGATCAACTGCAGACCATAAAATATATTCCTGCCAAATTTCATTAAAATCAGACTATCCATTTGCTCTCTACTCTAGAGTGCAAAGTCTATAGAAAATGCTTTGGTGGAAAAAACATGTTTTGGGACCCTCCATTTTTTTTTTGCACTCCTTAGACGACTCTCATGTTTTGGGACCCTCCATTTTTTTTTTTGCACTCCTTAGACGACTCTCTGCCAATATACAAAATAAGTATTTAATGTATAAAATTGAGAATTTCAAAAATCAATAAATGTGAAAGATTTTGTAATAGGAGGCTAAAAATTAAGTTGGTATACTTAGGTTGATTTTTTTTTTTTAAGAGCTGCAAAAGTACAGCAATCGGAATCTAGTATCTAATCTAGAATCTAGTATGGATGATTAGTAGCTTCAGTTGCTTCATCTTTCAGAAACAAAAACTAGTTTTGAAAAACTCACTTTCCCATTAAAATTATGAGTTTATAAAATTGTTAGTGAATTAAATTATTTCATAATTTAAGTACTTGTTTGATGTAATCTTATTTTTGCATTTTTGTGTATTGTTTTGTGGTTCGCATTGTAGATATTGCTTTGGCTAGGACCCCTAGCTTCAAGTAGTGATTCAGTGGGGGCCCTCAGATGTCAAAAGGTGAAAAACATCTGTAAGCAGGTCTTCTGGTAAATTTATGTTTCTTATCACAGTTGTCTTCTTTCCTTCTATTAGGCAAAATCCAGAACCTTTTAGTCGAGGGAACGATTGATTCACTTACCAGATTAGTCCTGGTGAATGCAATCTACTTCAAAGGAAACTGGGCAGACCAGTTCAAGAAAGATCATACTCAGGAAATGCCTTTCAGAATTAACAAGGTAAGCGGTGCATCGAAAATGTCACACTTTATTGAACATGTATGCTGTAATCGTGCTCTGAGTGGTGGCCTGCTCTTGGAGGATACAGTAATTCTCAGTGCTGCTAATCTTCAGTACAGTTCCTATCTCTGACTCCAACAACAGACATGTCAGCATTGTAAACAATAGGGGTTGGTATTTTTCACCTCTGTGGTCGTGAACTCAGAAGGATGGTCTACTAAAAGGTGAGCTAACTATTAGGGTGGCAGCTGTGTTTATAAAATCTTGGCTGAGCTCGGTACATTCACAGATGTCCAGGCCAGCTTTCTCCAATTCTGGCTTCACCCCACTCCGTTCCAGTCGAGACTGACCTGCCCGCCCTGTGGCCGCTCACCACCGCTTTGTTTGCTCCGGCGAGGCTTCCGCGTGCTGAAGTCTATACGGTCGAGACCCTGCGCTGGGCTTGGGAGGGGCTCCGGAAATTTTCAGGTTTGGACATGCTCTCTGCGGCTGCAATGCCAATTGCTCACCACCCAGCTTTTCCTCCTCTTCAATCTTCGGGGATGGCGAAACACGCCTCTCGTCTAGGGCTCTCCACCGTGTCTGATCTCTACCCTGAGAACACATTCTACAAACCTGCTGCTGGCTCTGGCCCCCTGGACACTTTGCTTCACTATGCGCTCCGGGCGGTCTGTAAGAAGCTTCACTCCTCTTTCCCCCAGCCTTCCCCCTCGATGGCTACTCTAAATGTCCTTTACACATCCTCCTCCCCAAAGAAATTGGTCACTAAAATGTATGCTTCCACACTGGCGGCTTCTTCCATCTCTACTGACAGGGGTGCGCGTGGTGTGGGAGGAGGACCAAGTATCTACACAGGCTCTATCGGACCCCTGTACAATTACACAAGATGGGACTCATTCCCAGTGACAGATGCTTGCGCTGCTCCGTGCCCGCGGCTGACTTCTCCCACCTCGCCTGGCTATTCCCTAAGGTCTCCGCTTACTGGCGTGAGGTATGTGCTGTCGTTTCTGAGATTACCTCCGCTCCCTTCCAACCTGACCCTCTGCTCTGCCTTTTAGGCTTCATCAAATTCTGTCCAAATGCCTCCCGCAAACTGATTGCTATGTTGTTAGTTCTTGCGCGCCTCAGGGTTTCCATGTGCTAGGGCAGCCGGCCCGTGCTGAATGTGGCCCTTTGGATAGAAGATGCTTCCCGTTGTCAGACCCTCCTGTCCGAATTCTGGGACCTTATGCCTGCCAGATCCAGTCCATTTGATATTTGGGGACCACTTATCTCCCGAGTCACACTTCCCAGCACCCGGCGACCTCTCCCGCGCTCCCCGCAGGCACTCCGCCCGCGGCGGCTGCTGGTGAAGGTCAATGAGTCTCCTCCCCCCTGCTCCCCATCTTCCTCCGACTCTACGTGTCCCCCCACTTTTTTTCTCATACATGGTGCTGTACAAGTCATTTTTCTCCCCATTGGCTTTGGTGTCTCCCCGATCTTTCATTGATATTGTTTTTCTTTTCTTATTAGCTGTATATGCATGTGGTAATTTCTGATCTTTTAATTGTATCGCAGTGCACATTATTTCGTTATGGTGCTACACAGTAATTTTGTTGTCTCATCCTCAATACCTCAATAAAGGTTTTTGAAAATCCCCCCCGAAGAAAACAAACAAAAAAAAAAATATATATATATATATATATATATATATTCACATCAGGTTGCCCTTGGTGAGGAGGCCGCCCAGAGTATGGCTTCTATGTGCTGCGAGGACCCCTGCGAGCACAACAGGTTGCGTTCCCTCGAAAAATGCGGCTCAACCGGTTTCGGGACCTCGCCCTTGATCACGAGCCTCCAGAAAATAAGGACAATGGCTGCATGGAGTTGAAACACCTGCTTTATTATAATTAACTCCGCCCTCCTGGGCGTGTCGTTGCAATCTCACTTAGCCTGCGTAGCAAAGTGCCTTCTGGTCCTAGCAGTTCAACACCTACAGTATTCCCCCAGTGGGTTGCCAAAGTCCGTACTCCATACTGTTAAAAACCCCAGTGGGTTCGAAGGAAAATGCCTGGTGAATTATGTTGTATTCTTTGCACTTATGTTTCTCTGTATCTCTTTAAGTCCTGCATTCCATTTTCCCTGATGTCATCTTCTCCTATGTTCTGTCCTGTCAGTTAGCTCCTTGCTTTCTGATGGGAACACCAGCTATTCTCTATGGTGCTTAATAAACAAGTATTAAGCTTTACATCTGTCTACTAGCTTCATTTACAACACATGGCGACGATGAGCAGAAGGAGCTAAACAACCATAGAGGGAGAAGAACTCCACTGGTGAAAAGAACCACGCGGATTTTTGAAGAAAAAGAAAAAAAAGCTCTTATATTCTGAAGAACCACGCAATTCTTGAAACAAACAAGGGAAATATACTGCCACGCAAGTCTAGAAACAAATAAGAAAGATATTTTGCCTAAAAAAAAAAAACGTTTGGAATTGAAGCCTGCAATAGTTTACGTTCTGAACTGAAATCTGCAAAGTCTTCAGAGCAACTGGTGAGTTTGAGAGAATATTTACAAATCTATGCCGTGTGTCTGGTTGTGACTTTGGCGAGTTTTAATCATAAAAAAGCTGCACCCAGCCAAAAGGAACCCTACCCAACGCTACGTTTGAAAGAGCTGTATTTAAAAAAGAGGGAGAAACTCCTGTGCACGTTTGAGATTTGAGGAGAATATGAGCGCTACTTCTGGGGTGAAAACAGAATGACTTGTGCAGTATTCATGCCTAATATTTGACTTTATGAGAGCTGTTTTAAAAAAAAAAGAGAGAAAACCCCTGTGCACGTTTGAGATTTGAGGAGAATATAAGCGCTACTTCTGGGGCGAAAACGGAGTGACTCGTGCAGTATTCATGCCTAATATTTGACTTTTTCAACCTCGTCTAAACCGACAACTCCTGCACAAATATACGAGTTGCATCTTTTAAACAATCTCCTCGAACAGACACACGAGCACACTTCTCGAGCGGAGAAGCACGAGTGACTCACCGTTCGATTCTCCAGCCATTGTTTGTCCTTAACTGAGCCGCGTCAACAAGGAAGCACCCAACGGAGGAGGTGACGTGCCGGCAGTGACGCGATTCGAGCAACCAACGTGCCAGCAGTGACGTGACCACGCAACGCAACGTACCGGCGTCCATTTTGGATTATCGGGTATCCTAGCAACGGACATCGCTCACATTGTAAGTGGAGATTGACACTTAAAACAATCTACCGAGTGGTTAGAAAAAAGCCGTTTCAAACCGTAACGAGTGCCAGCGAGAGAAAATAAAGGGTGAGAGCTTCATTTACCACTCGAACATATTTTTTTTTTGTAATCAATTTGTTTTTACAAGACTTTAGGCAGTGCACAGTGAAGGCTACCACAAATATTATTCCTTACAGTGGACAAATAGAGAAAGGGTAGAGAAGCACACATATAGCACATGCTAAAAGGTGACATTTCATTCCAATTTGACTATCTCTTTATTTTTAAAATACTGTGCTTCTTTTAAAAAAAATTGAGAATCTAAATATTATTGCACCTCCATTGTTCTTACAAGCCACAGGAGATCCACCCATTGAATGGGATGAATGGATAGACATTTTCGAGAATTACATCGAGGCGCTTGATGGGAAAGATTTCAGTGCAATAAGGAAGAAAGCTCTCTTGTTAAGTGCTTTGGGCAAGGAGGGCCAGCATTCCTTTAAATACCTTCCTGTGGCAGTCAACCAAGATGGTAGGGCGATAACCAATGTATACACAGAAGCCAAAGCTCGGATGAAAAAACAATATGCAAAAGAAGTAAATATTGTTATGGCGAGGCACAAATTTTACACTCAGCCCCAAAGGAATGAAGAGTCTGTAGATCAGTTTGTGGCTAGGTTACGTGAGTTGTCGATAAAATGTAGTTTTGGTGAAATAAGAGATGAAATGATAAGAGACCAGCTGATAGTACAGTGCCGAAACAAAAAGATGCAAGAAAAACTGTGGGCGGCAAAAAACCCAACCCTACAAATGGCCATTGACATAGCAAAGGTAGTTGAGGAATCGAATGCATGCATGAAAGAGATGGAAAAGAAAGATAACACAAAAGGAAATGTTCAAGGCAATGATGTTTCGTGTGTTGATCATGATGAAGTTGCTGTTGTGAATAAGAGAAGTGTAGACCTGGGAGGAAGTACTCAGAAAAAATTTAACAATGCGTTTCCAGGCAATGACAGGAATAGATTCCAAGGAAGAATGTGCAGTAGGTGTGGGAGTACTTTTCACAATTCGGACTTTAGGAGATGTTTTGCAATTGACCAGATGTGTAGGAAATGTGGGCGGAAAGGACATTTTGCGAAGATGTGTAGAGGTACAAACGTCGATAAAGTAGCCGTTGTTGAAAACAAGGATGAAGTAAGAGACTTCATTAGTGTTGAAGGTGCGAACAAAATATTGTGTTTAGGTGGGGATGGTGTGAATGAGGGTGAGCCTGGGAGGAGATTCAGACCAAAAGCCCTGTTCCTTATTGATAAAATCGAGGTTCAGCTGATGGTTGACCCTGGATCCTTGTGGACCATTATTCCCAAGGATATGTTCCTAGCAAATTGGAAGGATGTGCAGTTATCTGCTAGTGACATTAATGCCTGTGGTTTTCAGGGTGAAAGCATAGATGTGATTGGGTTTATGGTGTGTGTAATAACATTCAAGGATCGTTCAGCTCAAGGGAAGGTGTATGTAGCCAAATCTGGTCCTGCAATTTTAGGATGGGGGCAACAGTATGACCTCGGGATAATAATAAATCCTAGAGCAGCACAACAAGTGATGGTGGTAGATAGCATAACCACGGATTCGATAGTTGAAGGGATGAATGGTTTGTTTGATGAGCATATAGGAGAGTTAAGGGGTTATGTGCATAAAATTGTTTTGCGGTGATGTAAATATTTAATTTACTCTCTTAATTTCTATGCAAGTAAGTACTTAATCAATAATAACGCAGATCGGAAGAAAAAGACAGAGTCCGTGGTGTTAGAGTTCTTAGGGGTTTTATTCCTTAAAAAGGAATGGTCATGACCAAAATATCGGATTCTGACCACCACAGGGGTGTCAGAAGGGATAGAGCGCTCCATTTTATTAACAGTACATAGCTTATATACTTAATTCATGCCATAAGCAACAGTGCAGGAGGCGTAACAGCTGAGAGAAGACAAGATAACAGTATACACGTGGTGCTAGTACGTAATCAAGAGGCGTGAACTAGTGGTGTGTGCTAGAAACGTCACTGATAAGTGTCACGAGTGGGTGGCACTAAGCAGAAATGTGGCAATGTCAGCAGAAATCGGAAACTTGGATGCGCGCGCAGCTGCATGACGTGTGATTGGAGGGGTGCAGGGGACTTGACATTTACACTGACGGAAAGAGACAGCAGTCTGCCATGTCAGATCAACTTGTGCTTCTATCATATCTGATATCTGATGTTTAGGAACTGAGCTATCTGGGCGGAAAGGTCTCTAGGGCAGAAGCTATTCTATACTTGCTGTGAGTGCGTGTATAAGCGCCTGAGTGTCTGTATGAGAAGCGTGGGGGCACGGGCCTTCCATGGGAGCATGGCAACAGGAGCTATGAATTATTTTGTACTGAGACAGGCCGGCCAGGCCCTTTGGCTCTGCAGCTGGGGAATGTTTACTGAAGCTAGTAGGCAGGAATGTATTTCCGAGGAGCGGAACAGATAACTCGAAGGCTATAGTCAATCTTGGCAGGCAGCAGGCTGAGCTGAGCGCGAGGGGCCGCGCTGAAAGTAAGTCAGTGTTCACGAGTACAGAGGCAGCCTGGGCAGAGGCCCTCGGAGTCAGAAGCCAGAAAAGAGGCTCGGTGGCAGAAATTCAGGGCCTACTCAGCTAGAGCTGAAAAACGTAGAAGTACACTATAAAAAGACGTTGGCATAGCATACTTAGGAACGGACCATTCAACCCATTCATGGTGGGTCTGAAAAAAAGACATGTTAACGTTGGACGCAAATGTATTTGCGTCTTCATAGCTGGTACAGGAGGGAAGTTACATGCACTTTAACCTCGTACATGGAGACGGTGGGGTACGCGCTAGGGAACACATCTTGACCATAAAATTTATATTTCCTCATTCCCTCCTTGTTCCCTACGGACCCTTCATGATATATTAATCATCATAATTTGATCAGTTTGTTCTTGCAACATCATTTGCTCATCTTTCTTTCTTTGACGGTTTGAGAGAAAACTGGAATGTTCAATGCACGATGTGGCACACAGTCCACATATCGCCGGCCCACACTGTAGGCACAGGCAGCAGCTGAATACTATGACAAGGCCAAAACCTAGGAAGGATAGGATCTTCCATCCCCAAGCAGTTAACGTGGTCCAGAACCAACCGGACCAAGTCCAGGTGCCTGGATTCTGATGTATCTGATTTGCAATTTTATGCAGATGGGTAATAGCTTGATAGACAGATGGCGCATTTTGTGGGATGAAAACGCAGCAACTTGACCCGATGACCTTACAGGCTCCACCTCTATCTGCCAAGATGACGTCAATAACAAGAAGATTTTGAAGGACAACAACCCGCATAGCAGATTGCTCCTCTGTTAAGTTACCTAAAGCGGAGGCAGTTTCATGTACTACGACTTCAAGTGTTCTAGTTAATCTACGTATTAATTTACTGTTTTGGACAGGTCCTAAAAAGAAAAAGAATCCTTTATTGAAATCAGTGTACTGTTCCCATGCCGTTTCCGTGTAGTCGACAAGTGGGATATCTCTTTTGGGTCTATTCTGTACTAGATTTGTATTTCTATGGTAATCTGGGGGAGCTAGGAAAACAGGTGGCAGAAGGAATGCAATTTAACAGGTACCATCCCAATCTGGAGGCAAACGTATGTATGCGGTATGACCGCAAACAAAATAGGAGTGACTGATAGCTTTGAAGGACGATTTACCATGGTCACTGAATTCGACCACAGTAGTGCATTTACTATGACCTAAGTGTACTGAACCTTTCTTTCGGACACATAATTCACCTGTGACTGGTAATACTAGCATATGGGGCAGAACTGGTGCAGCTTCGGATTCTACAGTAAGGATCATGAGACTAATTGTGTAGTTACCTAATCCATATACTTCATTTTCAAGATCAGTTCCTCTTCGAGTGGGGAGTCCCTCTTTATCAGGGTAACAGACGTCGAGCAGGACTAAGTTCAGGTTTCCCCAAACCCAGCCCCCATCGAAAACAGCAATATCAGGATCTAAGGAATTAATTATTTTAAACCATGCACCACAGGAGCCATTGTGAGTGAACGGGTACGGAAAGAGGGGCAGAGCTCCCTTGTAATTCTGGTAGGGAGGGAGTCGGCCACATATCCAGCAGTCTGTAGCATTGTTCGTCTGATGGGAGTGGTGTAACATACTAATGAATGTGTTGTTGCGCAGCGCAAGTCTGTAGGAGAGTTCGTGTGCAGGTAATTCACTAAAAGTGTGTTCAGCAGAGACATTGTAAACAGATTGTTCACGCTTGAAAATAGGCCAGTAGATAGATAGCAGAAAGCTGGCAACAATAACTAAAATACTTAGAATAAACATGATTAATAGGGTCACTATACAGTGACTACGGAGTGATTTACAATATGCACCTTTTTTAACTTGTCTCTCTCTCTCTCTCTATCTCGATCTAGGGGATACATGTCAGAAACTATTTAACCGATTCACCTAGGGGAGGACTTAAACAATTAAACTGTCTGACTTGCTAGATCGGAGTTTCATACGGTATTCCTCTTGGGGAGTTTTCTCCCGTTCGGATACTTTAAAGTCACTAGTTTTGATACAGTCTTTGGTGGGGGTGGACGAGTCAGAGTCCTGTTTCAGTTCGTTTTTTAGTTCATTGCAAAGCTTAATATGACTCGTGTGGACCCACCCCTTTCTCCCCTCAATCTTCACGGCGGTCCTCGTGGTGAGAAGGACGATCTTCGGTGCTTTCCAGCGGGGCTCCAACGGGCTTTTCCGGTCGAAATTCCGGACGAGAACTATGTCCCCCGGACGGACCTCATGTGGCTTTACATCAGTGTTGTCAGGAAAGGCTGCGGCAACCTGTGAACGACATGATTGGAGTGCAGACATCAAGGAGGCAAGGTAATCTGTCAACATATTACAATCAACATCAGTGATTTTTTTCGGAATGGGCGTCCCCCACATATTCGGTGGTCTGCCAAAAACCACTTCGTACGGGGATAGCCCTGATCTCGAGTGGGCGACCATCCTCATGTAGAATAGTGCCACGGGCAGGGCGACTATCCAGTCGACCCCTTTCTCCTGACATATCTTTGCAAGGCGGATTTTTAGTGTCTGGTTATGCCTTTCTACAAGGCCTGCGGCTTCAGGATGTCGGACACAATGGAATTTCCACTGGTAACCTAACAGAAGGGAAACCTGTTTCATCAACTCGGATGAGAATGGCTGTCCGTTATCTGAATACACGACACGGGGCAAACCGTACCGTGGGAAGAATTCACGAACCAGCTGCTTGGCAGTGGTTGGGGCGGTGTAATCTGATACTGGGTAAGCTTCTGTCCAACGGGAAAGTGCACAAACAACTACGAGGACATATTTGAATCCTCGACATCGGTCCATCTGGATATAATCCATCTGGAGGACTTCAAAAGGGTGATCGGGAGGATGAAATCCACCTTGCTCTACAGGGACGCTTTTTCCTGGATTGAACTGACAACAGATCATGCACGTACGCACTTTCTGTTTCGCGGCTGCTCGTAAGTGTTTATTGCTCCAGAGATTTTGTAAACTATCTAACATCGCTTTCTCTCCTAGATGTGCTGGGCTATGTGCTGTGTTAATCATGACTTGAACCATAGAGTCAGGGAGAAACCATGTAGATTTTCCCTTCGTCATCCAACCTTGATCTGTCTGGATCCCTCCTAGTTCAATCCATTTCTTTATTTCATCTGGGGTAGCATGTGCCTGAATGTCAATTACATCTAGGGCGGGATCCTTGACGGCCATACACTTTGTCGGTACTATTGTCTTTGTCACATCAGTAATCTGGGTGTGAGTTAGTGCTGTATGTTTTGCTGTTTGGTCTGCCAGGTCGTTACCCTGGGAAACGGAATCTGTGGCTTTAGTATGTGCTTTACACTTCATGACTGATATGCCCGAGGGCAAATGTATTGCTTCTAACAGTGCTTGAATGAGGGGACCGTGTTGAATCTTGGCCCCATGAGAGGTCAGGAAACCTCGTTCTTGCCAGAGGACTCCGAAGTCGTGTACAACTCCGAATGCATAACGGGAATCTGTGTATATGTTAACATTTCTGTTTTTGGCTAGAATACAAGCTCGGGTCAGAGCAATGAGCTCCGCCGCTTGAGCAGACAGTGTGTCAATACGATGTGTTTCTTTAACTTCAGTTTCAGTGGTCACGGCATACGCGGCCACTAATTCTCCTGTACTTGTTCTCATGCATGAACCGTCCACATAAAGTGTCAGGTCTGGATTTGTCAGTGGGACATCTGTTAAGTCTCGTCGTGGCTTTGTTACTGCATTAATGATTTCTATACAATCATGCTGGGTCGGGTCTATCATAATTGTAGGCAACAGTGTTGCGGGGTTCAGGATGCTGCAGCGTCTGATTTCTATGTGTGGCTGGAACAGCGTTAATTCATAACCTGTCAGTCGTGCTATGGTCAAGTGCTGAGTCTGGGTTCTGTTTAACAAAACCTCTACAGAGTGTGGTACTTGAACTGTTAACTGATGACCTAAAACAATTGAATCACTTTGTCTGATTGCTAATGCTGTTGCTGCTACTGACTTTAAGCATGCAGGGAGTGCCTGAGCTACTGAATCCAATGTACTTGAAAAATAAGCGCAAGGCTTATGTGAACCTGCTTGATCTTGAGTGAGGACAGACAACGCTGTACCATCACGTTCTGTAACAAAAAGTGTAAACGGTTTGCTGTAACATGGTGTTGCTAAAACTGGTGCTTGGCATAAGGCTTTCTTTAATTCTTCAAAAGCTTGTGTGTGTTCCTGAGTCCAAGGGAGGGCAGTCGAAGTCGCTGCCTCCTGTGTCGTTAACTGGATGAGTGGTTTAGCTAGAAATGCATATTGTGGAATCCATTGTCTGCAGTACGAGGTGAGGCCTATGAAGGCCCGCACTTCCTTCTGTGTCTGGGGTTGTGGCATATTTACAATTAACTGAATGCGATCGGGAGTGAGCTGTCTCCCCACTTTGGACAGCAAGTGACCCAAGTACACAACTTGCTGAACACAGAATTGTAACTTTGAGGGGGACACCTTGTGTCCCTTGTCGGCCAGAAAATGTAAAACTATCAGTGATGCTTGTTCACATTCGGGCTCACTTCGTGCGGTGATCAGCAGATCATCGACGTATTGCAGTAAAGCGGTGTTAACTGGCATTTGAATGCAATCTAGTTGCCTTTTCAGTGCTTGACTATAGATGCTGGGGCTTTCTGTGAATCCTTGAGGTGCGCGTGAAAATTTGAAGCTGCGTCCATTTAAACTGAATCCGAAGAGATATTGGCTCTCTGGATCAATAGGCACGCTGAAGAAGGCGTTCTTGAGGTCAATTACAGTAAAGAACGTTGCTTCTGAATCAATAGCAGTCAATAGGGATGAGATATCGGGGACCACAGGGAACTGTGGTATAATGCATTTATTCAGTTCTCGAAGATCAATCACTAGCCGATATACTGGCGGTGCATTGGGATCAGTACGTTTAAGAATCGGAATGATGGGTGAATTACAGACATTGGAGTCGGTCTCTACGACCACTCCTTGGGCAATGAGCTCTTCAATTATTTTCAGTAAAGCCACTACAGCATCGGGTGGTAACTTGTATTGTCTGATTCGTGGTAATACAACACCTGCCTTGAGTGTAACGCGGTATGGAGTGATATGCATGCAACCTACATCAGTTGGGCCTTTTGCCCACAAGTAATCTGGTACATTTTTCAATCTGACATCGAATTCTCGCAAAACATAATGACCCTTGAAATCCCGCAGAAAGAGTCTAACTCCCTCCGGGGAACAGCATATTATAGCTCCTAGAGCCTTCAATGTTTTAATTCCTAACAGATTTTCCGGACATGATTTTGTAAGTAACAAGTCTGTAACACGTGATAATGGGCCCACAGCCAGGGGGACTGGTTCTGATACCTCATTTACGATAGGCTGTCCTGAAAAACCCAGGGAAACATTCTGTGAGCCTGAGAGGGGTGCCCCTGGGACTTCATCATGGCTGATTGTGGTGCGACTTGCCCCTGTGTCGATTAAAAACTTTCTGTCTTTTCCCAATACGTGACTGTGTACATAAGGACCTTCTTGATCTACAGGAATCTCAATAAGAGGCAAGCCACCCTCCCTCTCTAGGCTGTTTCATGTATATCGGGGATAATCTGGATATGCGGACTGGGCATACTGGTACATCTGCTGTGAAACTTGCTGAGACGCGGCAATGGGCTGTGGCTGTGGTACCGCTACTGTCTGTGCTGGAGGTGAAGAAGCATGCATAGGCTGCGTATTCTGTGTATTCTGTGGAGGCTGATGCTGGTTATGGTCTTGTCTAGGCGGATGCGGTCTTTCTTTTGTTTTACCTGTCGCTATATTATGCTTTAGGACCGGGCATTCATGTACGTAGTGACCTGGCTGCTTGCAGTAATTACATGTCCCTTTAACGGGAGCTGTAGGGTAATTTGTCTGGGCCCCACCTTTTCTCTGACCGTCGGCTGGGACCGTCTGTGCTACTAACATTTTCATCTTCGTGTCTTTCATACGTTTCTGTTCCTGATCTTGTTCTTCTCTAATTCTGTTCTGGTGATATTGTAACATTTGTAACATCTGGGATGGCGTATTTGCCTGCCAAGTACTTTCAACTTTGTACACTCTATTTTTAACTAATGGTAGGGAGTTCTCGACTAATTTTGATACAAAAAGATGCGGATATGATTCGCTACTTGGTTTGAGGCCACTATTAATAATAAAACATTTCTCAAATCTTGAATAGAAGTCACTAGTATCTTCATCATGTTTCTGTTTACAGGACGAGATGGCGTCCCAATCTTCCTTTCTAGTCGTCAATAATCTGGGCAGAACCTGTACTATCAAACCTGGTAATGCTTTAGTTTTGTCCCCAAGGCCTACCCCTGGGACCCGTTTCCTTTCTTCCTCTTCTATTTCTGCCCATGCAATCTTTGTGTCCCCCACCTCCCATTCTTTTTCTTTCAATTTCTCGAAGATACCCGTGGGCAATAATACTTTCAACATTTTCATGATATCATCATACGTGTAATTCCCCATTAGTAACATGTCTTTAAGCTCTCTGTGAAAACCTGCAGGGTCTTTATCATGACACGGGACTAGTTTCTTCATTTCTAACAGTTCTAGCTTGGTCAATGGCGTGTGTACATATACACGTTTCAAGATATTATCTGTACCCATAACTGGGTGTACTTCTCGTAAGGGGTTCTGACTTTCAATGCCACCCCCACATTGCATGTGGTACATCTTCCTTTCTGGAGGCGGGGCGGGAACATATTCGGAACTGATGAATGTGTCATATCTACGACGTTGTTCTAGAATTATTTGTATTAACTTGGTACTTAAGCCTCTCCATCTATCCATAAGTAATGCTTCTAGTGTTTCGTGTAAGGGACCTGGATCAGAATAGTGTTTTCTGTATTTGATGAGAAGGTGCTGAATCATGTATACACCTGCTAATTTCTGCTCGTCTGGGGAGAGGTTCAGAAATGTCTGCGCTACTGTGTCATCATTATATATGTCCGCATTTTCGGCCCATGATACAGCTGATCGGGCTAGTTCTTGTTCATCCATAGAGTTGAGTACGTGGTACCCAACTCGATCTCGAAGCCTCTTATCAGTTTCCTGGAACTGATGCTCAGCAGAATTCGGATTTGTCAAGGCAGAGAAGAAAACTCTCTTGCCTTCTGGATGGATGCCTTTCCTAAGGTAATTTCCCTTACCTACATATGCTATAGTATCTGCAGCCTTTTCTGGTTCTTCAGATTCTTCTTCCTCCTCGGAGGAAGCTTTGTCTTTCTCTTTCTCGTGTATCTCTATTACTGTCTTTCTTATTTTCTTGTACATACTAGCTATGCAATTTTGTCTATCATGTTTACCTTCCGATATATTTTGACCCCACTTGTGGAGTGCCTCTATTTCATCCTGATCTGTCTCAGGCCTGTCTCGTTCTCTTATTAGACAATTTATGAAAAAACGTAATATATATGCTTGAGTGTCAACCTTCTGATGCTCCAAGGCATCTTTAATGCTTTTGGGATCTTTTCCAGTCTGTATAAACCGGTAGATTCTGTCTAGGTGTTCTTTCATACCTGGAAACATTAACAGAAAATCAGTAGCGGCTCGTAACCGCAATGATGCCATCATCATTCTATCCTCTTTTCCGGGTACTGGATCATATCTGCAAACTGTAAGTTGTCCTTTGAGTATATCAAGACGGGGTGATTTGTACATAGTGGGACTCCGCATGTCCCCTAGGGATAATCTGTGCGTTAAGGGCGGGGTCTGAAGACCCGCGGTCGCACCTCCTGAAGCGGAGGCTTGGGCATCATCTCTGCGTGGAGTCTGTATTTGAATTTGTCGTTTAGTAGGATCTGGTAGACGTGGTTTCGGTAGGTCTGTTTTGAGTGCAGGAAGTGGCGGGGCTGGCGGAACGGGGGAGGTCTGTCGCGGTACCGGCGGAACATGACCTGGGGGCGGAGTGCCACCCCCGTCCCTGTCAGTAGGCAGGGCACGAACGGGCAGATTGGTGTAAGCTGGTGCTACATCCTCTAAATATGAATTTAGGAATATGTCTTTAGTAGTCTTATGCATTACTTTAGTTGGAACTAATGGTGACGGTAGGTTTTTCGGTATTTCTGATAGGGCCTCAGGTGTACCCTCGGCCACAAGATACATACTATTCACAAGATTATGTCGTGCGCGGTCTATCTGTTCACTTTTTACTCGGATCCCCTCGGTAACTAGTTCATTTTCCTGTGCTTTCTCTGATTCTTTAAGTCTGTCTTCTCTACGGAGTGCTCTTTCAGCACGTTTATGTGATTCCTTACGCCAAAATTCTATGGCGTCTTTCTGAGATTGTCTGGCTTTCTTTTTCCATAATGCCTCCTCGACCTTCATGATGCACTCGGCATCCCATGTTCCATTAGCTGGCCATCGGTGTCTTTCGTCTAGGTGTTTAGTATAGTCAGTCCATAAGTCTAGATACAATATGGCGTCTATGCCATGTTTATGGTACATAAAGTTACCTGGAGTGTCCCTAGGGGGGATAGGAATTTCTTCCTCTAGTATCCCTTTCCTAGTTCCTATCTGCTTTAATTTGTTGAAAAACTGCATTTTGCTTACTTAATACTGAATACTCGATCCTTGATACTTAATTCTGAATATAACTAGTTATACAAGAAAACACAATAATGCACAAAAAAACGGTCACATTCACACCACAACATTAATTACATGAAAAGACATTTTAAGACATAGATGACTACCCCCTATACCAGATGTACTGCTAAACAGTACAGATACACTGCTGTAACAGTGCAGAAATTCAGACTAGATATACTGCTAAACAGTACAGATACACTGCCTAAAAACAGTGCAGACCGGACTTGTGTACCCAAACCCGTCTAGATACGTCCCAGCAATGGTACTCACCGGGAAGCACGGAACAGAAGGCCTCGGAAAACTCGACTGGACTCGACTCGATACTTCGGAAAACTTCGGGAAACTTCGGAAACCTGGTGGGCCTCTTGACACCTCGGACCTTGTTTCTTTCGGCTAGGCTCTGGTCGGGATCCTCCGCACTCCTCACCGCCTCGTCTGGGCACTGATCGCAGTCTTCGTCACCTCCGTGGGTCAGAGGGAGATGCAGGAAATCCTGCCGGTACGCGTATGGTCCATCTAACTGATGGCAGGGGACAGAGCTTGCAATGCGCCAACCGGCGCGTGAGGTGGGGGAGGGGTCCCTATTCGGGCGCCAAAATGATGTAAATATTTAATTTACTCTCTTAATTTCTATGCAAGTAAGTACTTAATCAATAATAACGCAGATCGGAAGAAAAAGACAGAGTCCGTGGTGTTAGAGTTCTTAGGGGTTTTATTCCTTAAAAAGGAATGGTCATGACCAAAATATCGGATTCTGACCACCACAGGGGTGTCAGAAGGGATAGAGCGCTCCATTTTATTAACAGTACATAGCTTCTTTTAAAAAAAATGGAGAATCTAAATATTATTGCACCTCCATTGTTCTTACAAGCCACAGGAGATCCACCCATTGAATGGGATGAATGGATAGACATTTTCGAGAATTACATCGAGGCGCTTGATGGGAAAGATTTCAGTGCAATAAGGAAGAAAGCTCTCTTGTTAAGTGCTTTGGGCAAGGAGGGCCAGCATTCCTTTAAATACCTTCCTGTGACAGTCAACCAAGATGGTAGGGCGATAACCAATGTATACACAGAAGCCAAAGCTCGGATGAAAAAACAATATGCAAAAGAAGTAAATATTGTTATGGCGAGGCACAAATTTTACACTCAGCCCCAAAGGAATGAAGAGTCTGTAGATCAGTTTGTGGCTAGGTTACGTGAGTTGTCGATAAAATGTAGTTTTGGTGAAATAAGAGATGAAATGATAAGAGACCAGCTGATAGTACAGTGCCGAAACAAAAAGATGCAAGAAAAACTGTGGGCGGCAAAAAACCCAACCCTACAAATGGCCATTGACATAGCAAAGGTAGTTGAGGAATCGAATGCATGCATGAAAGAGATGGAAAAGAAAGATAACACAAAAGGAAATGTTCAAGGCAATGATGTTTCGTGTGTTGATCATGATGAAGTTGCTGTTGTGAATAAGAGAAGTGTAGACCTGGGAGGAAGTACTCAGAAAAAATTTAACAATGCGTTTCCAGGCAATGACAGGAATAGATTCCAAGGAAGAATGTGCAGTAGGTGTGGGAGTACTTTTCACAATTCGGACTTTAGGAGATGTTTTGCAATTGACCAGATGTGTAGGAAATGTGGGCGGAAAGGACATTTTGCGAAGATGTGTAGAGGTACAAACGTCGATAAAGTAGCCGTTGTTGAAAACAAGGATGAAGTAAGAGACTTCATTAGTGTTGAAGGTGCGAACAAAATATTGTGTTTAGGTGGGGATGGTGTGAATGAGGGTGAGCCTGGGAGGAGATTCAGACCAAAAGCCCTGTTCCTTATTGATAAAATCGAGGTTCAGCTGATGGTTGACCCTGGATCCTTGTGGACCATTATTCCCAAGGATATGTTCCTAGCAAATTGGAAGGATGTGCAGTTATCTGCTAGTGACATTAATGCCTGTGGTTTTCAGGGTGAAAGCATAGATGTGATTGGGTTTATGGTGTGTGTAATAACATTCAAGGATCGTTCAGCTCAAGGGAAGGTGTATGTAGCCAAATCTGGTCCTGCAATTTTAGGATGGGGGCAACAGTATGACCTCGGGATAATAATAAATCCTAGAGCAGCACAACAAGTGATGGTGGTAGATAGCATAACCACGGATTCGATAGTTGAAGGGATGAATGGTTTGTTTGATGAGCATATAGGAGAGTTAAGGGGTTATGTGCATAAAATTGTTTTGCGGGACGATGCCACACCCATGCAACACAAAGTCAGAAAGGTTCCATTCATCGCACGTGAGGAAGTGAAGAAGATGTTGGGAGAAATGCTAGATCAAGGTGTGATAGAGCAGATCGAAACGTCACCTTGGATTTCCCCCGTAGTTATTACGACCAAATCCGATGGAAAATTTCGTTTTTGTGTGGACCTCCGCACCCTGAACCAAAACATTGTAGTAGACCACTTTCCCTTACCGAACATCAATGAGTTGGTTCTATCACTAAAAGGTGGGAAGTATTTTTCCAAGTTGGACCTTCGCAGCGCCTATCATCAAATAAAACTACACCAAGACTCAAAAGCACTCACAGCGTTCATAACAACCGAAGGAATATACCAATTCACACGAATGCCTTTTGGACTCGCCTCTGCAGCTGGGGTATTTCAAAGGATGATGGGTGTTGTACTAAAAGGCGTGAACAATGTTGTGTATTTTCAGGACGATGTCCTGATATTTGGGGCGACTGTTGAAGAACACAATGTGATCTTGAAGACTGTTTTGGAAAGGATGGAACAGGCAGGATTGACTCTCAAGAAAGAGAAATGTAAATTTGCAGTGGAGGAGGTTGAATATCTTGGGTATACATTGTCTGTTGACGGAGTAAAACCCAAGAGAGACTTATTAGACTCCATTAGAAATGCACCATCTCCGTGCGATAAAGATCAGTTGAGGTCTTTCCTCGGCCTCATCGAGTACTACGCTAAGTTTGTAAGGGATTTTGCAGAGAAAACCGAAAAGATCAAGGTGCTGTTGAGGAGTGGATGTAAGTTTGTGTGGGGTGTGGAACAGGATGAGTGCTTCAAAAGAATCAAGGTGGAAATTTGTGAGGCGGGCATTTTAACACCGTTCGACACCAACCGTAAGTCAGTTCTGACAGTGGATGCAAGTGCTGTAGGTGTTGGTGCGGTTCTGGCTCAAGTACACGATTCTGGTCTTAAAACTGTAGCCTTTGCCTCAAGGACACTCACTACAGCCGAGAGGAATTACTCTATAATCGAGCGTGAGGCTTTGGCCGCGGCATGGGGTTGCGAGTATTATAGGATGTACCTGTGGGGGTTCAAGTTTACATTATTGACAGATCACAAACCCCTGGTTAAAATACTTTCGCCTGGCGGCGCTGGAAAAGGCTCTGCCAGGTTAGCTAGACTCGCTGCCAGGATCCAAGAGTACTTGTACACTGTGGAATATATTCCCGGTTGGAAGAATTGCCAAGCGGATGGACTCTCTAGACTTCCACTACCTTGGGAGAGGGTAGACAAGTTAGGGGTAGAATCTCTCAATTCAGAGGGTTCTGTTGCCGCTGTGGATGAAGTTGTAGATATGTGTGCTGGGGCAATTAGTAGAAGTTTGTGGAACACTTCAATGGCTAAAGATGTGGTGTTGTGTGAAGTCAAGGATCTGATAGCGAAGGGCCCAAGGAGAGAGAGTTGCTTATCTCCCGCACTTCGTCCTTATTTGAAGGTTCTAGACCAATTGTCTATCTTGGACAATGAGGGATTCATGATTTTAATGGATGACAAATTCATTCCTCCACAAGATGTGCGATTTACCTTGTTTAAGCTGGGTCATGAGGGTCATTTAGGGCAGTCCCTTACCAAGAGGAGAATTAGAGAAAATTTTTGGTGGCCCGGAATGGACTCAGAAATCTCGCAGTGGGTGGAGAGATGTACCGATTGCTTGGAAAGTGAGAAGAGACTTAAAGTGGGTAGCCATACTGGTTGTGGCTCAATAGTAGATCCCAGGTGCCCTTGGCACACCATCTGTCTCGACTTTATTGGCCCCTTCCACCAGTTGAACCAAGATATGAGGTTTGGGCTGGTAGTAGTTGATGTCTCTTCCAAGTGGTTGGTAGTCAAATTCATGAGGGAGATCACTACGAGCAGCACTATTGCTGTGCTGGGTGAGATCTTTAGAGAAGAAGGTTTCCCCACAAGGATCATTACTGATAACGGGACGCAACTCACCTCCCTAGAGATGGCTAATTTCTTGGGAAAATGCGGTATTATTCACTCAAGGACCTCACTTTACAACCCCCAGGGAAATGGTATAGTGGAGAGGGCCAACCGAATGGTTAAAGGTGCCATTCAAATGGCGATTTCTTCCCGAATGGATGTGAAGAGTTTGGTTAATGACCTGGTTTGGGCCTACAGGACTACTGAAAATGGTGTGACCGGTTTGGTCCCGTTTTCTGTCATGAGGGGACGTTCAGCGGGTACTAAACTAGTGTCTGCGTGGATGAAAGAACTTCTGAACGCTGACCTTCCTGCTGGTCCTGGTGAGCCTGACGCTGTATGTGAATCAGATGGCGCGTGTAAATTTGCTGTGAATGATTGGGTTAAAGTCAAACCTGGTCGAGTGGGTGTCGGACTGACGAAGTTCAGGGGTCCATTTAAGGTCAAGTCTGTACACAAAAGATTTGTCACTTTATTTAACGGTGAGAGTTGGAACTTGAGGCGTGTGGCTCTGTATAAGAAAGCCGAGCGAGAACCGGTGAGAACCAGCGAGCCTAGCGCCAGTGGTATCAATGAGTTTTGTGCTAGTAGAAACCAGAGAGTGAGAAGACCCCCAGGTCATTTACGTGACTTTGTTTGCAAATAAGGTCTCTCTCTGTAACGAAGAGCATGGTCTTATGTTTTTTTTTAACTTACTTTCAACTTTCGTTTTTTTTTCGTGTTCCTCCATATGAAGGGAAGAGGATATGTTGTATTCTTTGCACTTATGTTTCTCTGTATCTCTTTAAGTCCTGCATTCCATTTTCCCTGATGTCATCTTCTCCTATGTTCTGTCCTGTCAGTTAGCTCCTTGCTTTCTGATGGGAACACCAGCTATTCTCTATGGTGCTTAATAAACAAGTATTAAGCTTTACATCTGTCTACTAGCTTCATTTACAACAAATTACCAAACTGCGACGCCTCGAATCTAAATTAATAATCCCATTTAAAACCAGAACCCCGATGGGACTGAATGGAGACGACGAGATGTATGTGCATCTGTGATAAATCTAATGCACAATGGACATGAAAGCGTTGAAAAATGTACTTAATGCTGAAGAGACTGTCAATTTATTTGATAAAGTAATGGTTGAAATATTTGGGACTATAAGAGGTTTTTAAATGGTATATCAGACAGACATGTGATTTAAGAAAAACAGTTTAAATGGAGTTTTTTGTTTATCAAAGTGTTGGAGGCCTACAAGCAGGTGCACACACAATTGGGATAGTATAATTAAGGCACTCAGCCACAATTTACCTAATGACTATCAGTCAATAATATCATAGCATGTTATTAATTCAAAACGCCACCGTGAATTAACACATTTTTTTTACATACTATATGTCAACAATACATGCCTTATTTGACCCTGGCAAATACCAGAGGTAATCACCCAATAAACCTTGTTGCAAAGCGCCAGCTAGCGGACCACTAACACAGCGATAAAGCTAGAGAAAATAGCAATTAACTGAAATTGTCTACTGTTCCCACAATGCATCTTAAATTGCCAAGTGAGATTTTCAGTATAAATAAACAACATAAACAAAGGACAAATGTTTGTAAACCGTGACCAGGGACTTGTATAGTCCAAAACGCGTAGGTTGGAGAAACCTACAGGAGAATAAAAACAACAAAGCAGAATTGAAGTGGTGTGCAGTGTCTTCTTAAATGAAGAAAATTTGCTGTAGTGATTTTTAGCGAGGTTGTCCCGATCCTCGCCGCCTGCGCCAGCTAAAGGACGCTCCCCCCCGCTTGGGACATTTGCTCGTGAGATATATTTTTATATATATATATTCACAGATGTTGGCTTGAAAAATCTTCAATATATGAAAAGAACTGAAGTTTGAATTTCTTATCATCCGAATCAATTTTCATTGAATTTTGTTATACAGTCGTCAATGGGCATTCATTTAGGAATTTATTAGCTTAGCTCTTTGTATCACAGGTGTAGCCTTTACTCTAGTATCATAATTATTTAATTACCTTCTTAACTATAATGTCTCAGTTTTAGGTTGCATTTCCTTTTTGTCCATTCTTTTCCTTGAATAACAAAACACATGATTACACAGAGGGGCTGATTCCGATCAGGGTCGGAAAGCACTCCAACCGAGCCGGATCCGGAGTGTTTTCCGACCTAGCCAGAGTCCTGCAGTCCGACCGAGCGAGTACGATGTGGCCGTGTGCTGTCGGACTCCCATAGAAGTCAATGGGAGACGGTCGTACGACGCTTACATGGGCTCCCATTGACTGAATGTGTTTGTCACGGACAAGTGCGCCCCCTACAGTGGGTACTTGACGGTGCCATCCACACCGTACATGCCTGTGTTTGGGATATACATGGGTCTCCCCCTGTGTCTGAGTCGTAGAGCTGCGGGTGACAGGGGTCCGACTCGGACCCCAAAGGCCAAGTCCCGGACTTTTTGCGAGCTGGACACTCAGGCTGTCCGACGCGTGCATCGTACTGGTTCGGTCGTAAATCGCATCCATTGCACGCCACGGTGAGCTTGCGGCCGAGACGTACGGAGCGGAAACGACTCGGTCGGTGAATATCCCGTTCGCATCGTACTTGCTAGCTCGTGCAGCTGTATGAGTCGGCCCGAAAACACACGTTCGGCTCGTAGTTTTTCCAGCCATATCGCGTTTGGTGCCCTTCCGACCCGGTTCGGAATCGGCCCCAGAGTGTCATTTGAACAAAAGCAGCACCAGACCAATGAAGTCTGCCCATGTCGTTACTGAAGGACTTGTATGAAGCTTGAGTCACTGCTTCCCAGTCACTGCACATTTCACACAACGTTTACATTTGTTAGTTTCACATTACATACGCAATGGTATAATATCAAAGTGAGGAAAACCTGTGGCATTTGCACCAAGCAAAAACCTAGTGCTCACTCCACAACTTTTTCTAGAACACTTTAGCCTGGTTCTGCACAAGAAAAATAGCTCTCCCTCCTTGCCAGTAGCTGCTGCAAGTACCCTACAAAAAGTACATCCTTGCTTCTCAGAAGTGCCACGCCCTAGTATAACTGTAGTCCGGTCTGTCTCAACCATGAAACAATCTTGTTTCTTAACATCCACAAAAACACGAAAAGCTATGCGCACGGTAATCCGAAGTCTGCAAGTGTTTATTAACAAAAGACAAATCAGTCTTCAAATCATAGTTTGGTGCCTGCCACGAAGTGCTGTAAAATGTGGGCGGGTACCCCCCAGTGCACCCACACCTCCACCCACCAAAAGGGGGGCCCGGAACGGCCCCTGTAACAAATCCCCACCAGCCTTTCCATGGCGGCATCGCCGCCATGGAAAGGCCGGCTGTAGCCAGCATCCTAATTTGGTGGACAGTGCCTGCTTGGCCCCGCCACTATTTAAGGCTATCTGGGCCGTCCGCCAGCCAATCTGTATGATTGCTTCTGGTGGTCCTGTGGCGGACGGTCTTTGCGTCCACCACAGTCCGAGCGCGATTCCCATGAAATGTGGCAGGGGGAATAT
Source organism: Lissotriton vulgaris (assembly GCF_964263255.1). Taxonomy (NCBI): domain Eukaryota; kingdom Metazoa; phylum Chordata; class Amphibia; order Caudata; family Salamandridae; genus Lissotriton; species Lissotriton vulgaris. The sequence goes on along the minus strand of NC_141691.1, from coordinate 763,170,282 downwards.
TGCGGTACGACTGCGGAAGGACTGCCACCGCATGGCTGGCGGTGACAGGCATTCCACAATCGTGATCGGCCCCAAAGACAATACACAGATACTGGATCTTGAGCCATGGGATATTATTCAAACTACCTTCAAACGGATACAGAAATAGTAAACTTAAAAATAAAGCACTGAGCTAGCTTTGCAAAAATGTCTGTTACAATGCCACATCAGTGACCGGCACATACTTTGTTGCGTTGGTTAGCAGGGAGCAAAAAGATGGCTGCACCTATTACAGTTACACGGAGGCAAAATTTCATATTTCACAATTTTTCTCTGTATTACCTCCTATGTTCTGAAGTAAGGTAATTAGTTGCACCTTCTCCCTACTGACCGCATTATGTATCTGCTACTCCAGCAACTGATACCTCTCAGAATTCTTTTGGGCACCATCCATGTTGATATGTTAATGTTTTTAACTGTCATATCTGTGATATTTCCATTCTCCATGTGTTCCTGGGAGGCCCTCCTCTTCCTGTTTCCCGCCAACCTATACCGTTTTCCAGTTTCCTAAAATGATTTTTCCTGTTTTATCCATGTGCTTTAGATGGCCAACTGAGGAGGTGGGATTCAGGTTTGTTACTGTGACTGTTGTATGTTGACCTTGGTGTGTTATTCATTCTAGCGTATTCATACTTAATATATTTGCGTTCCTTGAACTTTACAAATGCTATACAGCTTGATCTCATCAAAATGCAGATGTGATCATTTGCAACTTTCACAAAAGAGGAGTTCAACATATCTAAGGTTGCGGTTACTATGATAAAATATGGTAGTGAATGTCTGGGTCCTCCAGAGTAGTACAATATTTTGAATGCGGACCCCAACCGTTACAGATTCAGGTCCTCTAAATTATTTTGAGGGTTCTCATACTGCAGGGTCTCACGTAATAGATCAGGCAAAGACAAAAGCAAACGAGCAGATAAGTGCTTCTTTTCTGCTTCTTAGTGCTCTGATCAAGAGACACTGAACCACATTTCTATCCGACATCTTTTATCTTCGATACAGAGGAGATGTGCTAGAGAGAGGTAAGCTTAGGCCGGAGAGTGGAACACAAAGGTCCCGTAGTTCCTGTCATTGGATGACCAGGGTTTCAGTCCTCATCATGATTCCCTCTCCACCTCCTCTCCTATTCATCCTATCTCATGGCTTTGTTGGCAGAACCCAAGAAACTCCTGCAGCTAAGAGCTATAAATCTTATACGCACACTGAGATTATTCAATCATCTTTTAGCACTTTATTTTACTATACAAGAGGTAAAAAAAACTCCATTCACACTGTTAGAGCTCCATTTGTTTAGACTTTTTTTTATACCAAATAGTTTTTGAGCTGGAAATGGAGGTGTGTCCAAGGGACTGGATCTTTGTGATGATGTACATTGTTGCCTTTTTTCCCTTCTCTGTAAGGCTTCGCATTAAAAAGAAACTTTGATTTCAGGTTCTGTCTAAACTTTGACTTCAGGTCAGGTCTAAACTTTGACTTTGGGTCTAAGTTTACCTGTGTGAATGGGATCCTTGGTTGTTTTCTAAGCAGAATAAATATTGTGTTATGTGGATTTGTGAAGTGCAGTGCACTGTTACCCAGGAGGGTATCTTGTCGCTAAGCAGGTAAGTCTTTCCTCACCGGGGCGGGGCCATTCAAAAAGCCAGGTCTTCAGCGTCATGCAGAACTCAAGAAGAGTAGAGGCAGTACTGATGTGGGAGGTTGTTCCATGCTTTAGGAGTATTCTGTCAGAAATCTAAAAATAAGACTTGAACACAAGACCGTAACTTAAGACAGGGGACTCTACCTGGCACCCTTTGATAACTGTGTTTTATTTCATGAAACCCAGAGGAAGAAAACTTCCCGTTTTTGATACTTACCCAAGTGCAAGTGCATATGATATAAGACTCAAGTGAGGAGTAGAGCATTAAAATGGGGCAGCAATAACTGAAATGTCCTATCTGCTGTTCCCACTCTCACAAAAAATATAGTGGGCCTCATGTCACATCCCCTCATTTATATTCAATGAAATCTAGATTAAAAAATACTTTGTGTCCTGCAGCACTTCTCTCAGAAACTCTCCCCCACCCGACACAAACACAGACTTTTACTTCACCTCTTGCCAGCATTATAATTCTCCGTCTGTATGTTCTACCCTGCCATCCTCAAACTCGCCCCCTTTCTCCCAGCCAACGAATGTCTGGCATCCTGCCTCCTGACCCACAGCACTTGATACACTCCATCTCTCCTTGAGCAGCCGCAGTATAATGCAGCAGTTCTGTGACACTGACCGAGCTACTGCTAAGTGTGGTCTAATTTCATTTCTTCCTTCAGTTGGCATGAACCTGAAGGAGCCATGAAATTCAACTCGATGTGTTGTAGCTCCATTTTCCTCTACAGCATTTCGCCCTTGGTCTGTGCAGACCAAGGGGAGTCAATGGAAGACAGCAGTGATGGTGCTGCTGGTGCAATGACAAGAAATCTTGAGCAAACCTGTGGATTTCTCTTGGCCCACACGTCGTGGGCCTACCTTATGAAGCAGATAAAATGGACCAGTGCTTTTTGAAACCTCTCGCATGCTGCGCCTGAAAAAGGATCCATATTGCTACAGCAGTCAAACTCGCCTGAGACATACCAGTTAGAGGAGCCTCCCTTACTTTTTTCCTCTGATGAAGCAAACTCACCAGACATCTGAACTAGTAGAGGTTTTTGTTCGAAGTTAATCTAGTACATATTGTGTTTGCATAATTGAAGAACTTTAAATAAAACTAACATGATAGTAGTTGGAATGTCTTTTTCTTGCAGTTGCTAATCATTAGCAGCTAGATAATCTCCCATTTTGAGATGTGGAGTACAGAACTTGTATACGTCATGCAAGAGCAAGCCACCCTCAATTAACACGCCCCAAGTTTTGTGAAGGCCAAGTTGGCCAGTTGTCCTTGGGGGTGATTATCTTCTCTGGAGTGCATGGCCGGATTGGCCAGCCGGGCAAGTGGGCAATCCCCCGGGAGGCTGGAGCCACAGGAGGTTTCGGCCACGTTATGCGACCCCAGTGGCAACTTGAAAGAGTTGCTCTAGTTCTAGCGCACATTAGTTTTTCTGCACATGGGGGCTAAATTTATAATTGTCAGCAAGGCTGATCTAAAATTCCCAGTTCTGCCCTGCTAGAGTGAGCGAATGCCCTCTCTGCTGAAATAAAGCATGGTGTCCTATGTGTAGCCTTTCTCCATAAGAAGCACAAGAGGGTGTCCGTGATGTATGGTGAAAAAAATAACAAACATTTGAATTCTGTTATACATTCTTCTGTGCAAAGCACGATTATGCCTAAATTCAACAACATAGAACACTTACAGAATGTAATAAAAGGCTTACTCATAATGTGAATGTAGCATAGCATAGGCAATACAGTAAAAAAACTGTCTGGGGCTTCACAGTATAAGTAACGTGTACAACTGACATTGCAGCACCTCTCCGTCTCAAAATGGATTTGGGACTCTGGATGGAGCCAAGGAATATTGACTTGAAGAAACACTATACTTCCCTCTATCCCTCTCTCTCCCCCACCCCTCTCTCTCCCCCAGCCCCCTCTCTCCCCCTCTCATCAAGGAAACCTGGCAGCAGTCTCAATATCAGTTCTCTTGAGTCTGTGGCAACCTAAGATAGTTAGCGAAAGTCAGTTGTTGTCTCTGTGATGACAGTGAATTTGCCAAATAGATTGGTTGTCAAGCCTAGTGATGGTAAAGTAATTGACAAAACCATCCAAGTCAGTAGCTGAAATAAAATCCATAACAACCTTATTTACTCCTTACATAGCAAATTAAGCATCTGCTGTTAGTCACGACATACGATCTTCGATCAGCTCTGTTGGTAGGTTAATCAACACAATCTAAAACAGACCTATGTAGTTTGTAACTTTCTATAAACCAAAGCCAAGATGTCTCGACTATGCAACATCTTTGACTTTGTCAATGATTTTCAGTTGTGTGCAACATGGCTGAAAGAAAAGAAAATAAAAGAGCTATGACGCAGTCGATGCTGGCTGCGTCATAGCGACTTCTTCTTTTTTAAGCTTTCAGCCAAGTTGTTCAGTACTACGTTTGTGTTAAAGTTATGCATTGCTTTTAGGATTAACTGATAGGTAAACAAAACTGTTTTGACTTCAGTAACCTAATAGAGGAACTCATTGTAAATCTTTGTGAATGACTATTAAAAGTTCTACATTTGAGGACAGTGCCTCTTTTCGTTTTGTTTAATTGCAGCCTTGAAAAAGCAGCACGAGTCGCAATAATGTGTTGTCTCTTTTTACACCTCTTACTTTCTCTCATGCAGGTGCACAAAAGGAACTAAATGTGATATTACTTCTGTGTCCAATTTCCCTGTTAACGTTGTGTATTTTTGCGGTGTTAAATTATTAAAATGTAGATTGTTTCCATTTATATCAGACTATATATATGTATGATATATCAGACTATATATATATATGTATGCAATACTGCTTGGAAAATAAATTCACTTGAATTTTTTCGAGTCAAGTCAAAAGGTACTTTATTCGGCAACTAAAATCCATAAAAGCAGACATTTAAAAAAAATTACATTTCGTCAGGGTACATTCAATTTATAAAACAAAAATCACATTAACAGATAAACTATGAACAGCTTTTTGAGTCAATAAAAGCAGCCAAGGTTCAGGTTTTACACTTACAGGAGATACATTATATAATTTGCAACAGTGCTAAAGATAAAACCAGATACTGTGGGCAATATAACATAAAGTGCACATGCTAACACGATGAGATCCCTGAGCACGAAACAAGAGAAACAGGCTAGCTACTACAAGGACAGCTTTTTCTGTGTCTAATAGCCCCTGTTAAACTTGCAACCCCAAAGCAGACCATTGGAGAAGATAGCATTTGAAGGTATAACAGTGATAGCCTGACTTTGGGTAAATTGGCTATCTCTGAGAAGTATAAACTTTCTGCGCAATGGGTTATAATAGTCACAGAAAAATGCAGGTTATCTTGCTCTGAGAAGTTGGCACATGGGCAGGGTTTTAAAGTGCCAGGTTTTGTAAATTCTTGGGGAAACGCCAATAGCCAGTGGACCAAATGCAGATGGAATCTAGTCCACACAAAACTATGCTGCGCGTTACTAACTTAGGGTAGATACGGTTGAACCTGTTGGCTCAAGGTCAGTGTGACAAACCTTATAGCAGTGGGCTTTGTTAGCTCCTTTTCTTCCCTGGACCCCTGCCTTTTGTCCAAGAACTGCTGTTTGCTGTTTCTAGCAGCTACTTTACCCAACAGCTTAGGGCTCAGGTTCTATTACATATTTTAGCCAGGGAATGTGTAGAGCCCCCTCCAGTGCTGTACAGTCCGTAATTATAGGTTGATTTAAGTTAGTGGTGGGACAGGCCCAGATTCTTAGACAATACAGAAGTGGAGCTATGGCTATCAGATCCAAGATGTGCCCTACCCCCAGTTCTCCGTGTAAAATATATGCCGGGGTAGCGGGCTGGACTGAAAGGAGCTTATGCATGAATTTGTTCTCAGCCCTCTGAATATCCTTTCCATCCTTGTAACCCCAAACATCACATTCATATGTTGCAAAGGGGATACATTTTTCTTTGTAGATCTTCAGCAGGGCAAGAAAGGGGTTTGACCCTAGTGTTTTTGCAAAGTTCAGAGTGTCCCTTGCAGCTCTGGCCAAAATATTCTTTTGATGCGTTATTTGCGCGCACCAGGACCCTCGTTCATCAAATAGTACCCCTAGATAGGGACAAGTAGACCCTTTAGTTAGCTCAGCCCCCTTGCAGTAAAATTTAGTCCTAGCAGCCTTTAGGGAGCCTATGGACATAGTGTGTGATTTAGTGAAGTTTGTGGTCAGGTCTAATGAATCCATAAAAGCTATAAAACCATTTAAAATTAGTTGGAGGCCCATAGCGGTTCTAGCAAGTAGGACTGTGTCATCTGCATACAGGAGTGCAGGGATCATCTTGGTACCAGCCTTGGGATGTCTTTACAGCTTGATATTAAAAAATCCACTAGCTTGTTAATATAGAGCGTAAACAGCAAGGGCGCCAAGATGCACCCCTGTCCAACCACTCTCTTACCTGCCCAGGTGTCTGTCATACCACCGTCCCCATTGTATCTAACCGCGGCCATGGTGTATTCGTGGGCAGTGTGTAAAAACCCACCAACTCTTTAAAATGACACAGCCACACTGTTAGACGATCCAGTATCACTTTGCCCATAATTTTAGCAGCAGAATCAAAAAGCGAGATTGGTCTCTAGCATGCAGGATCGTCCTGTGCACCCTTTTTATTGGTGATAATAACAGCCGTTGCCCATGAGGGGGGGAAATGACAAGAACAGGCTGTATTAAAAACGTGAGCTAATATCTTTGCCCAGACATTTGGGTCTGCCTTATATAGGCTTGCAGGTACCCCGTCTGGACCAGGAGCCTTACCCCCGGATGTACCTCATCTATGCAAATGTGAAGGCGAGTGCTAGCTGGGTCACTGATCATTTGTCCCTCAGGTTCTCCTAAACTGGTGCCGCTATAGATATTACCAAAATGCTGTACCCAAACCTCAGCAGGAATTGTACAGTCTGTGTTGGAGTTTGTCGAATCGGAGAAGAAAGGGCTATTTACCGCAGACAAGAATTTGGAGCTATCTGCCAAGACCTTGCTTGCCCCGGGGCCTCCCAAGCCTGCTCTCTTATCAGCTTCTTCCTCTCCAGCCCTTCAAGCTTACATGCGTTTCTACTACTCCTGACTACTGCTTCATCCCTTGGGTTGTGCTTAAATGCCTGCAAAAGCTCCCTGTGACCACACAACAAGTGGCCTTTGGGAGTCTACCTCGGCGTCTTATCCTGCTCTCAGTGTGTAAGTTAGATGCTATCTGCTTGGTTATTTCATCAAAGGCCTCTAGAATGGCTCTATCATGCATGGTAGGGTCCATACATGCTTGGACTTCTGTAGCACAAACGTTATGCAGATTATCCAAGAACATTTCCGGGGTAATCCTTTCCCACTTCAACCTACGTTCTTGATCTTTGGTACTAATATTTTTGTTTGTGGTGCAACTAGTCGCCACCCCATTTAGAGCAGCAGAATAAGACCACTCAAGTGTATGGGGATTAGGGTTGCTATGGCCGTTTCAAGAGACGTTCAGGTTCTATACGACCAAAACTAATGGTGCGGCGAGCATGATATAGTCAATAATACTAAGGCTGTCACTTCCTGCGTAGGTAGGAAAGGAAGCGGACATATCTGTTTGCAGTAAGCAACGTAGGTTAAAGGCTGAGAGACAAGACCTTCTAAAAAATTTTTTATGACCGTGTGTACTCAAAATGATATGTGAATGATAAGGAATCCCTCTCCTCTAATGCAATTTAGATAACATTGGTGAATGTTGAAATCTCCTAAAATGATCAAAATGTGGTAAGCTTGTTTGCCTTCCCCATAGTGTTCGAAAAATTCCTCTAAAGCTCGAAGGTGTTCTAACTCGTGGCTTCTAGAAAAAGGAATTATACAAATTAATAACTAGCAGGGTGGGAAGATCCTTTAATGACAATTCTATTGCTAGCATATTGGGTGATCGACATTCTATCATTTTGGTCTTGCAAGAAAGTTTAAGTGAAAACATTAAGAGCGGGCCCCCCTTTGCCCATCCCATATTTGAAGAGGTTGCATATTTACAGAATGAGATAAAGCCATCTAAATAAAACTGTCATTAGTCTCCCAAATTTCTTGTAGGGCAATAATATGATGTGTTAAAAGAAAATGTTCCCAAGAATATTGCCCCTTTTTGACCTAAGGCCAGCTATATTCCACAAGAGTACCTTCACACAGGGGACACCAGAGATGACGGATGTGGAGAGTGTGTTAGGGGATTTATCAGATATTGGTTCAGGCATGGATGCTAGTGAGGTTGGGTTGTTAATGAACTTAAGTGGCAATTTGTTACCCTGAGTCTTTTCGACCACCTGCTTTAGTCAGTTGTTTTTGTTAGGGCTCTGTAGACTTGCCAGGGGTTGGAAGCGGTTAGTCATGGGTAAAATTGTGTTGATATTTCTTATTTGACCAGGCCTAACCAGTTTAAAGGGCAACTGCCATTGGAGATTGGCTAAGGACTGCTTGGGGAGATAAAAAAAAACTGTAGGGAAGCAGTTCTGATTGTAGATGCTGTGCTATTCCTATAGTGGCATCCCACTTGCGCCTTAGCCTGTTCAGGGTGCTTGAAATTGACAACTGCGCAATCCCACTCTACATTAATTTTGTTCTGCGTCCAATCCATCCCACTCTTCTGGCCATAATAATATCAGAGGTTATGTTTGGACCATTAACTGCGTTATTGTTACACCAGTGAGTGGCCTTGTGAATAAGGTCCAGAGAAGTTTCCTTAAGACCTTGTGATAGTGGGGGAACCCCCATTAAAACAGCAACTAGGGGAGCAGATCGAGAATATATTGATTTTCATCCTTAGACATTATAGGTTTAGGCGGGGTACGTATAGCTAATGGGCCTTCTTTAAATATGTGTGGCCTAACGATTAGAGCCACCTGGGCTGCTGGGATCGACTCCCGTGAGCAGTTATTTTTTGATCTACAGGACAATTCCTTGCTCACTTGATCTAGAGTACATCTATCTGGGAACACTTGGTTTGTGTTATCAGACAAAAAACATGACCCCCCCCCCCCCCCCCCCCCAGGCTTTGGCCTTATAAGACAGTCATTGTACATGGGAATAAAATAATTAAGTCTCATCTCAATCCCTTCCAACTTTAGTGTTATTGGTGCTAAGAGGACTTTAGCAGCAGTTCAAGGTTGAGCCTGACTGGTAATGGAGATTTTGGCCGCAAGGATTTCCTCATGACTCTGTTAGATTGTTCGCTTCCTCTTGATGGGGGGACAGTCCAGGATTAAATAGTCACCGGCTGGCGGTTTGTCTTTCGAGATACTTGTGGGCATTGCCTGCTCAACAGGAGGGGCCACCATAGGTGTAAGCGCAGATGCAAGAGGGCTTGAGATCCCTGATGTGTCACCCGCTATGTCCCCTGTCAACCCCAGCGCCTCACCATTCTTGGCCACGGCAGAGCCCTGGGTAAATTTCTCTGACTCCAATGAAAGTATAACTCGGTCAGAGCTATCTCCTTTGTTATCACATGTGCCGCTTTAGTTAAAAAATGAATCCGTGGTCGCTACCGTAATGCTTTCTGGGGACCCCCATGGCCGGTCATTTTCCTTTTGCCCATGGCTGTGTAAGCTAGATTCACCTGGCTTACTTGTTATGTGTGCCACAATATATACCATTTGGGATGGCAGGGGAAATAGGTAGTACTCTCCCTAATATAAATTCTTAGAGGGGCTTAGTAGCGGGGGTGCCGGAAAAGTCAAAGATAAAATAACACTTAAAAACTAAATTTACAAAGTACCTTGTTCTTGACCCTAGTTAAAAGAGATAGGGGAACCACGAGGATTATCCACCTTTTTTTCTGTTGAACAGGCACATCAGGTCCGGGGGGGGGGGGGGGGGGCAGGCAGGCCGAAACCTGGCACGCATATTTAATTTTCGGTACCGGGATGCAATCTTACAAGCGGCCCGGAAGGCCCCGCCGATCCGCATTGACAATGTAGCCATCATGATTTTCCCAGACTACACTGCGGCAGTCAGGAAGCAGCGCAGGGGATTCCTTGATGTGAAGAGGGCCCTTCGAGAGCGTGAGATAAAATACTCTATGCTATTTCCAGCCAAGTTGAGAGTGGAGGCTGAGGGAAAAGTGTGGTTCTTCCCCACGCCTGAGGAGGCACAAGACTGGCTGGAGGAATGGCGTAAGGTACAGAGGCAGGGTCTCACTGGCCATTGCGACCTGCAACGAAACGATCGGCAGGACGACGTGGAACAAGAATGAATGCAGGTACCTAAACTCTGGCAAGCTGAGGATGAGGGGCCGACATTGTGGCCGCATGAGGGAACTGAGCTTTGCTTCCTCTGGACTGGGCTCGCTTTGGTAACGTTGTATGGTACGATATGAAGATGTATAGCTGCAGTCTCACTGAGAAGCTACTCTAAGGTATTTCTTTGCTAAGTTTTGTGGGGATGTCCTGCCGGGATGCTGTATAAAGACATTTGAAAGACTACTCACTTTTGAGTTGTCTCTAGTGACATTCGACATGGGCTTTGGGTCATTGACCATGTCGGAGTAAAGGGCTTTGTTGGGGGAAGGAGCAGTTTTCTCTCTCTGCCCATCGTTGAAGAGTGGGAATGGGTACTAAGCACTCTGATTTGTTGGGGTGGCGGGTCGTTGTAATTCCGTCAAGCAGGGAGGCATGGTGGGGGGTGGGTGGGATAGGGTGGTTTCTGCGAATTGTTCAAAGATTTAATGTTTTATGTTCAGGGCAAAGATTGAAGGACAATGTGCATGGTATTATTGTAAGGGTGCACTGCATTGGGGTTGGTTTGCAATGATATACTACTCATGACGGTGGAGACAATGTCGGCATGCTCTAGAATTGGTACTGATGTCCCCTCTAAGACCCCAGTGTCTCCCTTGACGTTACTTACCTGCAATGTGCATGGTCTGGGGATAGGATCAAAAGAGGGCTAGTGCTGCAATACCTGAGGCGCAGCACGTTGGCGGTGGCATTATTACAAGAAACACACCTGCTGGATTCAACATGTAAAGCTATGGATCGTTGGGGATACAAAATGGTAGTGCATTCAGAGTTCTCATCGGGCTCTAGAGGATGGGCATTCTGGTTCGTAAGCAATTTCCACTGATCATGCATCACACTTGGATGGATACTCAGGGGCGGTTTGCGGCCATATCATGCCAATGGGAAGGGAAGAGATTTAATATTGTGTCAGTATACTTCCCTCCTGCACTCCACTCTGTGGCCTTTCCAGGGCTTAGTACATTCCTACTGGGCCTACCGGAGGGAGAACTACTTATAGGGGCGACTTTAATACAGTGATGGATGGTGCCAGGGACCGCTACCCATGTAGGACAATAGGTGAGGGTGGTTTCCGTCTGACTGGGTTCCTTGATGCTTTGGGTCTCACAGATGCTTGGAGATATAGACACCCAACAGAGCAACACTACACTTTTCAATCAGGAGTACATAATACCCTCTCCCGTATAGACTACTTTCTCCTCTCTGCAGACAGCCTGCCCTACTTGACTGATGTTGAGATACGTCCTTGCGGCATATCTGACCACTCGCCCGTTTCCCTGACCTATACAGTGCACCTTAAGGCGAGAAAGCGAGTTTTCCCTATCGCCCCAGGTTACTGCAGGCCCCAAAGATCCGCAAGGCTATAGTTACGGCTACAAAGCAATATTTTCAAGAAAATGTGAACTCTGTACAGTCCCCTGGTGTCTAATGGGAAGCATACAAGGCTGTGGTGAGAGGGCAGGCAATCGCCTCAATAACGGGCCATAGGCGTGCGGCAAGATGTGAGTTGGATGTACTTGAGGCTGAACTGGCCGAGCTTCAGTCACAACATGAACGGAACCCCTCTCAGGAGACGGCTCACCACCTATGTCTTAAACAGTGCACACTTAGAGAATACCAAGGAAAACAGGTTAAAATGCGGCTCCAGGCTACGCTGCATACTGTCTATGAGGTAGGAGACAAGGCGGGCAGGCTCTTGGCGTGGTTAGGCAGGAGGGAAAGAGCGCAGAGAACAATAGCTCAACTCCGCACCTCGACTGGCACACTCCTTACCGCCCCCGAAGAGATGGTAGACACCTTGGCTGAATATCTTGAACAGGTTTACACCTCTAAGTCTCACATGACAACGGAGGAGGCGCAAACTTACATTAAAGATATCCAAATGCCGGCTCTGTTAGATGACGCGGCCCTATCTCTAGAGACTGACTTCACAACAGATGAAATCCTGTCTGCCATCCACTCTTTGCAGTCTGGAAAAGCTACGGGCCCAATGGGATCCCCATTGAACTTTATAAAACGCACATCTGACTTAACAGCCCCACATCTCCTGACAATCTTTCTAAATAGCTTGGAGTCTGGGGAACTGCCGCATGACCAACGAATGGCAACTATAGTGGCAGTGCCAAAACCAGGCAAGCCCCTAGATGAGTGTTCGTCGTACCGTCCAATATCCTTGCTCAACGCCGAAGCTAAGATTCTGGCTTAAATGATTGTAGTCCGACTAACCCCACATCTCGAGACTCTGATCCACCCGGACCAGTCCGGGTTTATGCCCAATACGAACACCGCACTTAACCTGCGGAGGGTATACGCAGTACTGGCGCGCATGCCGTGTCTTCAGGAGCCCGCTGTCATCTTTTCTTTAGATGCTCGAAAGGCATTTGATATGGTGGAATGGCCCTATTTGTTCGCGGTCCTCAGTCATCTAGGCTTTGGTCCCAAATTTTGTGCATGGGTGAAATTGTTATACTCGCATCCCCTGGCACACGTAGTAGCCAACGGCCATATTTCTAGGGACTTCTCGTTGGATCGCGGCACGCGCCAGGGCTGCCCTTTGTCTCCTTTGCTCTTTACGTTGGAATTGGAGCCATTGGCGGCTTGGATTCGATGGGACCCCATGATTAGGGGACTACACTGGACTGCAACATGGGAGGACCGCATCTCTCTGCGCATGATGTCCTTTTATACTTGACTTCCCCCAGACGGTCTATCATAGTGCTTTTGAATATTTGCGAACTTTTAGAACGGGCATCTGACTACAACATCAATTGGTCTAAGTCTGTCTTATTCGTTCTTAAAGGCCCGTCCCGCTACTTCCAGCAGATTGCCCCCTAAAGATTACGGAAGAGTCCTTTAAATATCTGGGTGTGTGGGTGACGCCCAATCCGAGTGCCTTCCTCCTTAACAATTTGGAGCCCCCCCTCGAGCGGTTCCGATGTGATGTGAAACACTGGCATAACCTGCCCATGACCCTTCTGGACAAGGTGGCCCTTTATAAAATGATGACACTTCCTCAACTGTTGTATGTATTGTAAAACACTCAATTTCCGGTCCCCTTAAAGAATTTAAAAATTATAGATGCGTTAGTCTCGGGCCTGCTCTGGGTTAATAAGCCAGCGCGCATATCACGTGGCAAGCTAATTAGGGGCTGGTACGATGGGGGTGTTGCTCTTCCGGACATCCAGTTATATTGTTGGGCTGCCCACTTAAAATTATAAACCAATGGTTACACATGCCCCAAACAGAACCAGCATTCCAAGCGGACAGGTATGAGTTGGGAAAGGCAGGAATTCTTTCCGCACTATATGATAAAGGGGGCACTTCATCCCTCCTGGGCCCAATGGCACACACAGTGGGCATTTGGTATGACGCGCAGACCCCTCTTAAATGCAAGGACACTATTACCTTAATGACTCCGCTTTGGTCCACACGACGGCTGTGCAGACTTCGCAATAGCAAGGGTTTCAGAACGTAGGACCAGATGGTATCTCCACGATGGGTGACCTATGGAAGGAAGGTGCTGTACTGTCATTTGACCAGCTTCAGATCCAGTATGATTTAGCGCCCACCGAGAAATTCCGGTATTTGCAGATTAATCATGCCCTGGGGTCGGTTATCCCACCAGGCACTAATGTGTCCGAAACCACCCTGTTGGAGGACAGACTACTTACTGAACACATGTCCAAAAAAGCGACTTCCTTCACATATCGCAAACTAGTCAATAACTTGCCGGACCCAACTCTGAAACTAAATCACAGCTAGTCTACTGATTTGGGGGAATTAGATGAGGCGGACTGCCAAACAGCACTGTCTTCTCCGCTGGAGGGGGCCATACCCTCTAGACTCCGTCTGGTACAGCTGAAGATACTTCATCGAGTGTATTACACTAGGGTCACCTTGCACACCATAGGGAGGGCCACGCACGCACCACCTTTGCCTTTGCCTGAGAGGTTGCGGGGAGGAGAGAACATTTTTTCACACCATATGGCAATACCCCAGATAACAGCGTATTGGGCTAAGATCATGAGAACAATGTTGCAGGTGGTGATTTGCTTGAAGGGCTACTGAGAGCCCATGCCATAGTTTTGTTATTTCCCAGCTTCCCAGCAATTAGTGGGCAGCTGCACCATTTAGGCGCTTGGGATTTTCCACTGCTGCCCAGCAATTAGTGGGCAGCTGCAACGTTTAGGTTTTTGCGCCGTTGGCGCACCCCTGACTAGCGCTACATTGGCAGCACGCCCTGACATTCTGGACACAGGGCTCTTTAGTCCCTTTATTGTATGGCCAGTTGGCCTGGGGGGCTGATAGGTGAATAGGACGCAAGGCCCTAAGGTGATTTTGCGCAATGTGGTTATCTGCTATGTTTATGATGGTAATTGCCTAATGTGAGTTTTGCGCAATGTGATGTGGTGCTAGGAAATGTAATGCATTTAATATGATTAAGCACCTTGTTCTTACACCTCTGAATGTTCTTATGCATCATGTGTCTTCCTTGTTCTTACACCTTTGAATGCGTTGGTTTATACATCATGTGTTTTCCATTCTCTGCACCTCTGAATGTGTTTTTGATGCATCATGTGCCTTGTTCTTACACCGCTGAATGTATGTTGATGCATCATGTGTTTTCCTTCCCTACACCTCTGAATGTTGTGATGCATCATGTGTAATGTGTTCTTGCTGATACCCCTAATTGTATTGTGATACTTAGGTGGTTGTTCTTTCTAGCACAGGTGGTCAGAATGTATCTGACTCTCTATAAGAAACATGCCATCTCATACTGGTCATTGAGCCCCCCTGGGGTCAGTGTGCTCAATGTTCTATTATACGAGTCTTGACTTTTCTAGAGGTCCTTCCAACATATGTTAATCCACAGGGGCAGAGGATGGCATAAATCACCCCTGTGGTGTTGCAGTCAGCGCTGTGTTTCAATTGTATATCCTTCCCGGTATGAAGACTCGTATAATAGAACATAAGAGCACTATACGCAACAGGTCCACAACAGCCAGCCTAGCGACACATTGGACTCAAGCATCACATACCATACCACAACTCAGATTTACTGTATTAGAAATAGTTGAGAAACACGTGGGCAGAGACCACAACACAGCTCTATCCCAGAGGGAAACTTTTTGGATAAAAAAATTGAGCACACTGACCCCAGGGGGGCTCAATGACCAGTATGAGATGGCATGTTTCTTATAGAGAGTCAGATACATTCTTGTGATATTCAAATTTAATGTGAGAAGATACTTACAGCTTGTCTCATAATTAGGTATACAGTGAATGACCTTGGCTAGATCCTTTTGGTTACATAGGTTCAAATACAGTTTACTTTTAATGTGTTTATAACCAGTGTAAAGGATTAACACGCAGTCCACATCATGTTTTCGTAGTCCTATGTTTTTCTCTATGACCTCATCACCATCGTTTCTTTCACCTTCCGTTTTTTCATCACAGTTATGATTTTCACACATTTCTTGATTAATTAGTGCACATTAAGCGAACATGTTTGCTCACTTAAACGTGTCAATATCAGTTACTACGCTTGGTTTCTAGGTTACACCATTTAGCAATCCTTTACGACGTACACGTAACCAGTACACGTCGTTATTTAGGGGCACGCTACTACACCGGAAGTTGTTACCGGAAATCATTGGGAGGTCAGAGGTGACAGTACGCCAGGTTGTCGAGGTGAGATACGCGTGGAGAAGGATTGTTTACACAACACGGTTTGTTTTTATGGATGGGTAGTTGACGCGCTATTTTTCTTTGCAGCTTTACCGGCTGGTAGAAACATACAAGATAATTTCATCGTCTGCCTCACATTTAAATCTCACTGACGGGTAAGCGATTAATGCATGGATGGTTTTCATCAGCCTGAGTCCCTTTGGTATAACCGAGCTGTAACTTCGGTCTTTTTAATTTCCCCAGATATGGATCTTGTTTACTTCGGCTCATTTGATTAAATTTAGACATGCAGAATGTCTAACACGATTTTCAGCAGGTAGATGTGTGTTTTCGTTATCCTATATTTACCTTTCAGAGTTTGAGGACGGGTGAAGGCTTTATACACATTAGGTATTTCTTGTTCACAGTACGCACAGAGGCGGTTGGTGTATACTTTTGACTTACACACGTTTCGTGGTGGTTGACTATGGATTACTCCTCTATGATTTCCTTACTTTTAGACACTATGGACTACTGTGTTAATTCTATAACTAAAATCTTGTACATATGTTGTAAATAGACTGGTAAACATCATGATTTCATATTTTTTGTAGTGCCTGAATACGATACTGACGTGATGATTTAAGTGGTTGACACTATAACAAGACTGGATACGTGAAAAATAATTGTACTCCCCTGAAGAAGGGTCGAAGTAGACCCGAAATGCATTGGGACACGCGATAATATTTGTTTCATTGTTTTATGATCCACTGTTTAAATGGTATATTGTTTAAAAATTGGAGGTTCCAATGTTGATATCAATCATGATTTGAATGTATATAAATGAATATGGTACCATTATAAATCGTTGATACCTACAAAAGTTGTGTGAATTTATGAATACGGATTAATTTGTTTTGACTATCGATGTATGAGATAAAAGATATGAAACCCTAGGGACCAGGGTGAGCTCCCAGTCAGACCTAGTGTGCACTAGGCCTCTACAGAGCAGTATTTTGACAGTTGTGGGCACAACTACCTTTACTGGGAGGCTCCCAAAACCAGGTTAAAGTTCACAAAGATACGTTTAATTAAGAATACCCAGGTGTGCTTGCTAGACATTTACATAGCAAT
Organism: Lissotriton vulgaris; assembly: GCF_964263255.1. NCBI lineage: Eukaryota > Metazoa > Chordata > Amphibia > Caudata > Salamandridae > Lissotriton > Lissotriton vulgaris. The sequence continues at coordinate 763,153,507 of NC_141691.1, read as the reverse complement.
GTATGTACCTTTCATCTGCCATAAGCCCTCCAATGTTATCAATAAAAATGTCCCCCCCCCATAAAAATTAAAAAATGGGAGAAGCCACATCCTAGTAACCCCCAAGGACCAGTGCGTTCCAAGTTGAAAACCAAGGGGCCTGGCCCAACCTAGCCTCTTCTGACCGCTGACGGGCCCGCCCTTGGACCTGGGCATGCCCATGCAAGCCCCGCGCTGCGGGAGCCCTTAGTGGTTTTTAAAGCGCCTCCTGGCACGGTTCATTATGTAGGCATCGGGCATGCAGGCCGCTATGGGGTCTGGTACCTAATATGAAAAGGAGGGGCCCCCTGTTTAGGATGTAGGGCAGACCAGCAGGGGAAAATACAGTATCCAATATCAACAGAAGGAGGGCTGCCCTATATATTTAAATTTAAGGCTCTTATAGAGTCCTCAAATGTTATTCAATGAACACAACTCTGAGCTCACTTTCAAGTGGTGGCCATTCACTGAGAGTTCAGACATGGAGTACAAAAATATATCATTTTATTTTCATATATATTTTTTTCAAAGATATATTTATACAGAATAGACAATAGTTAAATCACATAAAATTCAGTAACGCGCCCCAAGTATCCCATTCTCTCATCACCCATTCAAGCATTCATACCCTATTCATACATCCAGTAAACATCGTATACTAATACACTGGAATTGTCCTGCAACATCAACTCAGCACATCGCTGGGGAGAATGATGGTGGTAATGGCAGGACAGAATGTCACCAGGCGCGGTGACATTCTGTCCTGCCATTACCACCATCATTCTCCCCAGCGATGTGCTGAGTTGATGTTGCAGGACAATTCCAGTGTATTAGTATAATATATCTTTGAAAAAAATATATATGAAAATAAAATGATATATTTTTGTACTCCGTGTCTGAACTCTCAGTGAATGGCCACCACTTGAAAGTGAGCTCAGAGTTGTGTTCATTGAAAAACATTTGAGGACTCTATAAGAGCCTTTAATTTAAATATATAGGGCAGCCCTCCTTCTGTTGATATTGGACGCTATGGGGTCTGGGTCTTGTGGTCCTGACCGTGGTCCCTGTCAGGCTGAAAGCAGCAGCAGCACAGAAAACTGGTGTTTTGATTGATTTGAAGGAAACTGCAGTTTGAAGAATGTTTTTTCTTTTGTGTGCTTCTTACCTGAAAAGGTATAATTATATCAAAATGTGTGATGGCAAGTGTAAGACCTGACCTCTTTTGGTGGTGTTTCCACTATTTTTTCCTTCCGACAGCCTTTTTCTGGCTGTGTTGAACTTTGTTTTTGCAGGCTTTAGGACTCCTAGTACTTTTTCACTACTGACCAGTGCTAAAGTGCATGTGCTCTGTGTCTAATATGTGATGGCATTTGGTTTCTCCATAATAGGCATGTTTGATTTACTAATAAGTCTCTAGTACAGTGCTCTGCATCTGCCCAGGGCCTAAATCAATTGCTACTAGTGGGCCTCAGCCACTCACAAGAGCAGCCTTTCAAACCTGTCTCAGGCCTGCCACTTCAGAGCCTTTGTGTGCATTTTTAAACTGCCATTTCGACCTGACAAGTTCACCTACTTGCCAGGCCCATACCTTTTCCTTTTATTCCATAAAGGTCGCCCTAAGATAGATCCTAAGTATCCCAATGGGAAGGGTGCAGTGTATTTAAAAGGTAGGACATACTTTGGAGTTTTACATGTACTGATGGTGAAAAACTGCTGAATTTGTTTTTCAATACAGCAAGGCCGATCACTCCTATAGATTTGCATTGGAGCTGCCTTCCGATTGGGAGAAGAGGGCAAGAGTAAGTTTGGTGTGTCAGAAATCACAACTGAAAAGCACATCTTTTAGTAAAGTTGGTCTTTAAATTGCAGGTCTGAAAATGCCACTTTGAGAAAGTTGGCATTTTCTTACCTTAACCATTCTGTTCTTCTGCCTGTTTCTAGAATACACGTCTGGGCTGGGCGATAGCTGAGATTTGTGCATTCCCTCTAGACAGTCGCACACAAAGCGAGTTGAGGTGTGCCCTGCATATCCTAATGGCTCATCACTAGTCTGATAAGTCTTCCTGAGCTACAGTGACGGGGAATCTGACTCTTCAACCTGAATTGGGGTGTGCCTGTCCCCACACAGAGTGCATACCTCCTGGTAGTGTGTCTTGAGCCGAGGCAGGAAAGGGCAAGGTCCTGTGCACTACAAATGCTTTTCTTTGAAGTCTCTGTATTTCAAAGGCTAAAATGGGTATAAGTACTGGACCTCTGACACCATATATTTGGAATACTTCTGGAACTGAGGGCATTCTACCAGGAAGAAGAGCAGTTGTGCTGTCAGGAGAGACTGCCACTTTGCTGCTTGCTTTGCTGTGTTGGCATGCTACTTCTTGCCTAGGAGTGAATGGACTGGACTCTACATCCTGCATCTCTAAAAGTTCTCCTAAGGCTTGTTGGGCTTGTCTCCTGTTTCTGAAGTCTCCGGGATATCAAAGACATCACCAGTATCTGGCTACGAGCATCTGATGTGAGTCGTGCCCTCCAAAGTGGTGCCAAATCATGTCCTGGGTGCTTGGAAGTGAGTGTTTGGTGCTGCAACCCAAGAAACAAATGCATCAACCCCAAAGCATTGTTCAGAACTGGCGCATTCTCCAAAAACGCCACTGCCTGCTCCAAAACCATGGACACTGCTCACCAACTGCGCGGCTCAATGGCCTTGGCTTACAACGTAGACCCGGCTTTGCCGATGGAGTGCCTCCGAATCACCACTGCTATGTGAGTTTCGGACAATGCTTAGGCTATGTCTGAGACGCACCGATTCCGATGCATTCCTGGCCCTGCGCGGCTTCGCGCCAATGCAGCCCCTCCAGCCCAGCGGTATGACGGACACCTCAAAACCGACGTATGGTGTGCTTGACATCCATGCGTCACCAACATTTCCCAGCGTGGAAACCAGAGTATCGCCTTCAACAGCGATGCATCCCCTCCATTTTTCAACGCGTCGTCCCAGGCTTCGACGCATCCAAGGTCCTGTCTGCGGGTCTGTGTGATTCCAGTCTCCGGCCGGTGCTCAATCGCACTCGAACTGCACTTTTGGGTTGCCCTGGTTAAGCGCGACCTGATAGCCCCAGTTGGAGCTATTTGATTTATTCTTGCAAGAATCATATCTTGACTTGTGTATGTGTCAGCTATGATCTTGGGACATTTGGACTACGGCAATGCGCTGTATATAGGGTTGTCTCGGCGACAATTCGCGAGGCTTCCGATAGTAATGAATGACGCAGTGAGACGGATTTTTAAGAAGCCCAGGAAAACACATGCCTCACCTCTCCTGCGTCAGTTACATTGGCTCCCTGTTAGACAGAGAGCATTGTTTAAAGGATTGTGTCTCACACATAAGGCACTATATGGCAACGCGCCCAGGTACATTAAAACCAGACTATCTGGCTACATCCCTGGTAGGGTGCTGCGGTCCTCTGAAGCCGCCCTTTTGGTTAATCCACGTTTCCGCAGGTCCACTTTGGGCGGGCGGGCGTTTTCCACTCTGCTTCCTGCAGCATGGAATAAACTACCAACCGATCTCCGTAGGGAGTCGAATCTGCTGCCCTTCCGCCGAATGCTAAAAACCATACTTTTTCGGGAAGCATGGGGGTGTTGTAAGTTTTCTACTTGCTTTCGATAGAGCTGTTTTTTTTTTTTTGTACAAGCGCTTAGAGACCCTGGGGTGATAATGCGCTATATAAATAGAAATAAATAAAATAAAAAGTATGTTCGATTTTTCGCATTTTTGCCTTGTTGTTTTTTAGATGAATATTGACTTTTTTCTAAGGTGGTGGTGGTAGTGGTGGTGGCGGCGGCGGTGGTTTGTCTGACTGCTCTGTGCCATGCTACCAGAGGGTGAGCACAAGTAAACATTTAGTGCGTACTACATTTACCCTTAGTAGGGATGTGGTTCCTGATTTGACAGGGTGCATACCTCTGCCAACCAAAAACCCAACTTCTAATAGGGAGGTACCTACCACCTTAGAGACTACCAATGCTCTGGACAGAGTACCTCCTCAATTTTGTCTCTCATTGCTGTTTTCTCACTTTTGAATCTATCAATGAAACTCAGTCCGCCTGGTAGGCATGGGAATGGAGAGATTATGTAGGGATGCTTTGCCAGGCTTCCCTTGCTAAAGGTGTCTCATCCCGCCATGCCTTTAGAGCGGATTACCAGAGCATCTGTAAAACTGCTTTGCAGCTGTAAGAAACTGGATTATTAGTTGAATATGAGAACCGCTCCCCCCGCACCCCCCCCCCCCCCTCCCAAAATAATAATCACAGTACTGGTCAGGGTGGACCACAAAAGTCACAAATTAAACCTATGTTTAACCTTGCAGTACCTTGGCACAAATCAGCCTGGCTAGCAATGTGTAAGGTATTTGTGTGGCACACAAGCAGTGCTGAAGTAAAAACACAACAAAAGAAAAATCCCAAACCAATTTAGAAAAGTAGACTTTTTTGATAAATAAAAGGGGCACAAAAATGATAAATCCAATCATTCGATCCATACACATGAGATTTCTTTTTAAAGTGTTAGGTAAAAATAGCACCAACTGCTGGTATCTGGTCGTGCTGGACCAGGACACAGTCAAAAGTTCAAGCAGAGTGCAATGAAGTGTGGGCTGTATACAGGACCAACTACCTCCCTCTAGAGTTTTTATTTAAACTTTGGTACAAGGACTGCAGCACAGTGTTATGAGGCTTTGCTTCACTCAGCGTTGTCTGGTGCCGCCTTCACCTAAGAGCTGTGTGACTCTGTACGGTTCGGCTTCACTCTGTGTCAGCCCCTGTTAAGCTGTCTGTCAGAAGCTGTGCAGCACGGCTCTGCGGTGCATCCAGGGAAGCCTTTGGTTAGGAGCTTGCAACTCTGGAGAGCTCAGCACCAGTGGAACCTTCAGTCAGGAGCTGTGCAGCTCCGCGGGACTTGGCATTCCTCTGAGTCGGATCGGGTCAAACCTTCAGTGATGCAGGGAGACGTGCACTTGCACTCCAGTCAAGGATCCAGGACCTTGGGTACTGAACTTTTGGGGGTCAGGATTCAGTCCAGCAGAGGGGACCATGGTGATTATAGATGGGTCTGGTAAGCAGGAAAGGTCTCTGAAAACGTGCGTCCCTGTTCACACAGTAGGTCAGCCAACTTACCATTGAAGTCACTTCTGGGAGTAGGGTTCAAGGAAAGCCGGTCCATACTTCCACCAGACTGCAGGGCAGTCCTTATTCTGAGTTTTCAAAAGTTCCAGGAGTGTTCTGAATTTAGTTCAGCTCTCAGGACTCTAAAACTGCATCTGGCAGGTACTTCCCTTTCCTCAAGACCTGGCTCCAGCCTGGATATTAAAACAAAGGGCTAGCAGGTGTGAGCTGCATCTGCTGGTAGGCTTCTGAAGTCTCAAAGGGATGAGTGTAGCCCTAACCTGTCCTTTAAAGGGCAATCAGGGCAAGGACACAACTCCTACTCAGCCGTCCTGTCAGAAAAAACCTTTACCTCTTCATACCCAAGCCCCTTGCCCACTGTCTGGGAGAAATATACATTCCCCCATAAAGAGAGCCATTAACATTCAAATGACCATGGACATAGCGGAATACACATTTGGTTTAGGCAGGAAACAGTCACAGTTTGAACATTTAGCATACTAATATTCTTGACAAGCTTTGAGCAGTCACTTGTATTAAATGATTATGAAATTCATTTCATATCATTTGTACTAGAATCGATCGGTAAAACGTATATCTTGTGCAGGTGTAATTGTTTTTTGAAATTCAGTTTATAATAAAAAAAAATGTTTTTAAAGGGTACCAAAAAGCTAATACAAATGTCTAAATAAAACTGCACAAAGTAAATGAGGTTTACAAATCATTTCATATTACAAACACCTCATTGTCACCAATGTGGACACCTCTTACAATTAGCATAGTAAGGAAATATGACTGATTAAAACAACAACAGTTCCTTGAAAACAACAGTATGCATAGAAGTAGGTGTGATTATCGACGTTTCGGTCTATGTTGTACAAATCAGCTAGACCGTTTACTAGCGACTTATAAGAAAATTAAATGTAGAAGTGGGGGGTATAACGCTTTTGACAGGTTTAAAATGGAGAGCACAAGCACTTTAACTCTGGGTAGCAGTGGTAAAGTTTGCAGCATTCTAAGACCAACATAAAAAAGTTGGACCAGCCTAGGAAATCGAAAATCTGGTGTAACCTTGGAGAAAAGGCCATTGCCAACAGTAGCTCTACTTGTAAGTCTCTTCTCATCGCTTGAGATGCTTCAAGCGGTATAGCTGTAGCAGTAGTTCTAACAACATACCTCAGAGCTCAGCAGGCTATTTCTTCAAGCCTGAGAAGAGCTAGATGGAGGCCTAATGAAGCGATAAACACCTTTTTGTTCTATACTCAACATGTAAAATGCTGAAAATTCCATCATATATTTGAGGAGATAAACTCCTCCGCTTTCAAGCAATCAGTCTTAAAAGATATGTCCTCATCCTGAGCTAACCAGGTAGAACAATTGTGTGAACTCTTGGCACCACATGACAAAAATGAGCTTACAGATGCGATGACAATGGAGGCACACTTCACAAAATAAAATCCCTAGTATTCTGCAGAGGTTTGCCCCATCCGCTTGCCAGGCATGACCTGAAGAGTTGGTGCACCTGTAATCTAACAATAAGATTCACAGCAACTAGGCCACAGGAAATTCTACAGAAGCTGTGATAATGACCCACTTGATATATCTGACTGGCCTTTTAGTCATCTGAAACCTCAACTGTGGCTAGCAAATCTAATTTGCTTACATGATCCGAGCTCCGAAACCTGCAGCATGATGTGAAAATGATCCAGAAAGGCTTCTATCTTCTGGCATGTGAAAGAAAGCCCAAAATGGAAGGCAATTTAAGCAGATTATTCCACCAATAATATATGTGCATTAATAGTTTTAGCTGAATCCCAGAACATAGAGGTGAATCAAAAAAGCAAGGTCCCAACAGTGAATGGCTGGATTGACTGTGGCACACCATATTGGCAACATTGCTTCTTTGCATGCTATGTTAGCCCTCTGTTTAAACAGTAAATACTCCTCCCACACCAGCACTTACAAGGTGCAAAATAATAGTACAGGATACTTTCAGGGCAGTCATACACTAACACCTTGCAACTGGAGGCATGCTTCCATGATACTTCAGTGGGCACAGAGTCTCTATTGGGGATTTCACACAGTGGAATCTTCATGCTTGTTACAGATTGTACTTCTCTGCCGCGATGACACTGGTGGATGTTGTGCCTTGCTGGAGGAGTAGGAATGCATTTTCAGTAGAAATGGATTTTTGACGATGATGCATGTTAAACTAAATACATAATTTCAGTGAGCACTCCCACAGCTATATTCCATGGCTCATACTATTCCACACACGGGTGAAAAAACGTCAGGAACTGGAAGCTGGCATAATAGACATAAGATGCCTGGCCTCAGACCATTGGTATCAACCATTATACTAGCAAGCCAAACACCTTAATTAAAATGTTATTTATGTCTTGCCATGTGCTGGCCAAACAAAGCCAAGGGGCGATATAGGCACCCTGTGTCTACCCGTATTGATGATGTAGCTGACCTGAGGGGGAATAACAAATTGAACCTAAAAGCTAAGTATCTTAAACTTCCACTAATCGCTGTGTCCCATTAAATCACCAAACTCTTGACTGGCAAAAGCATCTGATGGTTGAGCTGTGATGTCTGTGCATCTGTCAGGGTATCCAAAACATCATCTCCATGGTTTACTCAACATCCACAATGTTTTATGGCCTTAATATCTTGCTCTTTGCTAACAAATGCACAGGAACACAACACTCAATTGAAAGGAATTTTTAAAGTGAATGCACCTCAGCAGGTACAAATGTGAGAATTTGAAGGGCACCCTCAAATTCCTCGGGTACATGTTAGGTGTAGACGGGGCCTTTGCACTCCAGCGGAAAGGGGCAAACTTAGGGGGTTTTCAAAATTAGGATTCGCTTCTTCATAATTACGATTTGCTTCTAATGCTTTTGTAATTTTCGTGTGATGAAATGTGGACTTTTCCTTTAGCTGATCAGTCCTAAATGTATGGATTTGGAAGTCATGCATGCCACTTTGCATGTTAGAAGCCTACTACCTGCCTTCCTCCATTGCAAGTTTCACAGGACTACTGCTCTACTTCACTGCTTTGCCACCATTTACAATCGCGTTCTTATTTGTACCCACTTGTAGATCTCGTCCTTGTTGTAATAAATCCACTGTTTTTGCAGGGTAACCACAAATACATGTGCCTTTTGGTGGAACCCAATATTTTTGCTGGCTTTAGAACTCCGTGCGCTTTACCTCTGCTAACCAGTAGTGTAGTTCTTGTGTGCCTTTTTTAACATGTTCAAATTGGCATACTCCTAATTGGGATATTAAACTTTCCTAAAGGTCCCTAGAATATGGTATAAAATATACCCAGGTCCTGGAACCTAAATGCTGCTCGTTGACTGGAGCATTTATTGTGCCAATATATTACAGTAACAGTGTAAACCTGGCTTCCAGTCTACCATTGTAGCCTGATTGTAACTGTGTAAAAGCTGCAGGTCTTCCTGTCAAATCATTTTGTGAGGTTAAAATCTTCCTTTTTAAATATTAATTAGCAACTCCTATGTAGGCCAAGTAGCCCACACGGCATGCTTCATGGTATTTAAAAGAAAGACATGTAGAAAATTCATATAAACATGTTCCTACAGTGACTAGTATCGTCAAACTATTTTTCACTGCTGCACAATTAGCTGTTGTTGGACTTGGCGATTCTGGCAGGTTCACCCCTAAAATTTTTGCTTATGAATATGAATTGGTGGTAGTGATTTTTGATTTCTGCTCACTTTACCACTGTGTCCCAGGGTAAAGTGCGTGCATGTAGTGAGTTTGGCCTGCCCTCCCATACGAAGGCATGGGGAATGTATGTGTCCATGTTAGTTCCTGATGCGTGGGGAGTGCAGGCTCGAGTTTGGTATGTGCGGACTCGTGTGATTAAATGCTGCGCGATGATGTTTGCGGCATGATTGTGTCTAGTGTGGAAGTGCCACTTCTAGAAGTTGGTGTGTCTTTGCAGTGAATGTGCTGCTTGTGATTGTCTGAAGCTGGCTGGTGAGCCAGGCTCCAGGAGTCAGAATGGGTGTGCCCCAGTGGTGAATGGGTGATCTGCATGTGTGATGGCTGGGGAGGAGTGCACCTGGGACCTGAATAGGGCTGGGCTTTCCCCACACAATGCCAGCTCCGCCCCCTGTGGTGCGACTGATGACCCTAGCCTGGCCAGTGAATAGGAAGGGTGACTGAGCACAGCACAGTGCTCCAAAACCAGCTGCGACTGGTTTTTCCCCCCACCCTGCACACAGTCAAAGAGGTTTTACTGTATAAAAAGGGGATGTGTCCCCTTACAAAATGTTCTTCTTGATCCAAGCAAGGGGGGGGGGGGCCTGCTGCTGCTGGGCGCCAGGAGGACCGCTACTGGGGATTGCCTCCCTGTCTAGGAGGACCCTGTGAGCTGGCCCCAGCCTTGCCCCCCACCCCCTGAAGGACTTTGTGCTGGACTTTGGGGGCACTAGCGCATGAGAAGCGCTTTACTTTTACTTTCCTAAGCCCTACAGCGCCTGGGAGCGCTCGATTGGCCCCTAGCGCTCGGAGCCTTTTTTTTACTTTGGCGGCTGCCCATGCCGCATATTGCCAGGTTCCTGCTTTAATTTACCCCCCTGTTGGGTGCCCACCCCTCCAGGGACATTGCCGGCATTTCTGATAATTGATCGAGGGAGCCCACCCCTCGTCTTGGCCCCCGAGAGCACCGCCGCAGCACCGGGCCGAGGAGAAGCCGAGAGCAAGCCGGGTAAGCTGCCGCTGACGTCACCCTGAGAGCCGCGCTGCTATTGGTTAAGGCTGCGGGAGGCTCGCCGGGCGACCTGCGTGGTGATTGGCTGCCCCAAGCAAGAGAAGAAGCAGGAAGCAGCGGGAGCCTACCCCGTGCTCCTGCACTGCCCGAGTGAATGCCGCCGCCCCCCCACCCCACCCCCCGGGGCTCCAAGAGCGAGGGAGAGCCCCGGAGAACGAGAGGAGACTGTGACATAGGAGAGCCCCGAGGAGCTGGAGCTCTCCAGCCCCAGCCGCCGCGAGACCCGGTGAATGCCTGCGAAGGAGAGGGGGCGTCGGGGCACATTGCCGGTGCCCGCCCCTCGCCTCGAGGGCCTTAGTGTTGCGAGCCCGTGAGGCCCGTGGGGCCTTACTTTAATTACAAGTCCCCCAGGGAGGGAATCCAATGGCCGGCACCATTTGTTGATGAGCCCGGAGAGGCTCAAGGCGGCATTTTCCTTCTAGAGGCTCTTGGGTGCCACATTTGTTCTCGAGTCCCCCGAGAGGGACTCCAACGTCTAAGGGGGCATTTTTCCTTTCGTGGTAGATCGGCCCCGGAAGGCAGCGGGCCGCTCCCACTTTGCCTCACAGTTTTTCTCGAGCCCAGCGAGGCTCACGGGGACACAAGTGTTTTTGGCCTGAGCCTGCGAGGCTCCACCGTGTTGGCAACATCAGCTCCACAGCTGCCCTGCACTTAGTGGGCAGGTGCTCCGTTTAGGCCCCCGACATTGCGAACACAGGGCGTCCTAGCCCCAGAGAGGTCAGTTGGCCTGGGACAGCCACAGGTTGTGGCCTATGTAATTTCTGCGAATTGTTCTGTGCTGCACCTCTGAATGTGTTGTTATGCGTCCTGTGCTTTTCCCTACACCGCTGAATGTATGTTTATGCATCATGTGTTTTTCCCTACACCTCTGAATGTTGTGATACATCATGTGTAATGTTCTTATGCCTATACCCCTAAATGTATAGTGATACTTAGTTGGTTGTTTTTTCTAGTACAGGTGTTGCTAGTGAGGTCCTGGTTCCCTGCGTGATATTTTCCTAAGGTGGTTAGGGTTGCGTAGGTGGTACTTACCTCTTACCAGTGATTACTGGTTGTGTGCTCTATTTCCTATTTTGTGCTAGAGTAATTTTTATTCCTACAAAGTGCTAATTCCTAAAAGTATCCTAGTTCTAAAAGTTCTTAGTCTTGACAGTGGTCCATGTGGCCCTGCCCTGTACATATATCCCCTGTAAATTCTGCCCGTGCCTGTTAGCACATTGTAAAGTGTGTGTTTTTATCTAATGTGTTTGCTACATTACAAAGGCTATTTTTACATATAACTTTGTGTGGAGTTTACTTTGTGGTGGGCCTTGGGTGTTGTTGCTGGGTGCGCGAACAAACACTTAACCTACATTGCCTCCGGGATAAGCCTTACTGCTCGCGCCACGTTGCCTAGAGGGTGAGCAGGGTAATCTTTGGCTTGTAACTCCCTTGCCCTGACTTACAGTGGTGATTTCTGCCTGGCTTTGGCGCAAGCCTCAGCCAACCAGAAATCCCATTTCTAACAGCTGTCCTATGAAGAAAACCAGAGTATGTATTAAAATAATCATACTGTATCCTGGAAATGGGACTAGCTAGAACAATAATTTAAAAAACTTTCAGTGGCTGTTAAAAATCCAATTCAATGATGAATCAGACTTTCAATAGATACTATGAAAAAGTTACTTTTAAGAAAGTAACCTTTTCCCTGCCTTAAGTTCCTGTCATCTAATATTTATTTTGCTCCACAAACTTCCCTGAGCAGGTTTTTAGCATTTATGTAGGTGTGCAAAAGGAATGAAAGGCCTCCATGTGCAAAAGGACTGAACTACCTCCAAGGTTCACACAAAAGGCTGACCTGAATGGACAGAGAGGACTTCTCTGACCCTCCCAGAATATGCATAGTGGGGGCCTTGCGCATCTTTTATGACACTCCAGTTTCAGATCCTGCTGGTGTATCAAATTCTGCTCGACAGGTCTGTTGGGTTTACATAGAACACTTGTGGCACACTTAAAAGACAGATAAAAAGATGTCAAGACAATTCTTGTGTATCCACTCTCTAGTATGAAAAAGGCAGGGTACTTCAGGTGCCAGATTCCGGTCTGGGTTTGTTGTGAACTTGGTGGCTGCCTTAAACTGGATTTTAGTGTTAGATGTGGGATGTCACAGGATTTCCATAGTACACTTCCCACCCATAACCTAAGCCCTCGGAGCACAAGTTTAATGTGGAACAAGGCTTCAGCTATCTTGCTCAAAGTGGATAGGCTTGACCAAGTACACTTTACCCAATTGGTTAGGGAATGCCTGGAGTCATTTCCACCCACTAGCTAGTGTCAGACATAAATGTATCATCTCCAGACATCCCCTTCCAATACTGGAGGAAGAACAGAAGAGGACTGGACCTACTCGCTGACCTGAGGGGAGCCCTGAACAACTGGACATGCTCCCTCTTGTACTTGGGACAAAGAAGTGGACTCCAAGGGTCATAATGTTGACCTCCTGTTCAAGATGCAGGGATGCAACAAGCGATAAGAGGCCTTTTCTGCAACTGCCTGCTGATGAGTAGCAACTGCATGGAGACTGGAACCTCCTGTAGAACTCTGCCTGACACTATGGGAGTCTCGAAGTGCCTTCCCATGAGTTATGGCTTTAGAAGTGTACTGTTAAGGTGGAATGGGAGTTGAAGGGCTAAGACCCATAATAAAATATTTGACTGAGATGAACATGGTTGGTGTATCCGTCCCCGCTGAATGGTGGCTAGCCTCAATTTGCACCCAGGTTCTGGTCTACCATAAACATTCTCATTGACACTTTGTGCTTATTGGCTCTAGTCCCACTTTAAAACCTAAAATGCATATCTTGTTTCCCCTTATTTGACTTTTGTCATTTTGATGATTACATTTTAATCTATTTTTCTAATTCAGTTTGGGATTTGTATTGTTTTGCAATTGGACTTTATAAAAACCACAAAAAGAATTTGATGGCAATCACTGTAAGGCCTAACTATGCACCCTGCAGATCTATGGTAAGTGATGGCCCTTAAGGCGATCACAAAAGCGATATACTCAACCACAGAGTGCCAACTAGATTGAAACAGGAAGCCTCACCCATTGATTTTTTGGCATGCTCCATTCGCGACAACCTGATCTCACCATGGAAAGATGATAGAACCAGGGCAGATTCAACTTCATTAGGAAGGAGTTCTTAATAAAAGTACACTGGACAGGAAGGAATGTGGAACAGCGAACAATACCTTCAAGTAGACCCAGGAGTATACCTTTATTAGTCGGTACCTTAGTCTTTGCTAAAAATAGAAAGGGATGATAGGTATGATGACCAATTCATCCATATTAGGTCAACATGTTTCTGTTGATATCGGCCAGGGTCATTTGTCAGGGCAAGTGGGATCCGTGTCTCTACTTCTTACCCATATTAGAGGAAGTGCAAAGTGAACAGTTGTCTTAAAGGGAATTCCTATCTTAACAACAATGCAGGGTGTGGTTTCCTAATTTCTGGGAACTGAAGCTTCATGGTCTGTTTAGGAAGTGGTACCCTCTTTAGTCACACATTTGTTAAGAGGTATACAAGGCAGAAGACCTACAAGGCCTCTGTAACACCAGCTGCACGTGTATTTTGACTTTATTGCTTTTTTGGTACTACATACATACTTTACTCCTCAGCCTATGTTACGCCTGTCTGCTCTGTGGTGTAGCTACCAGGTGGTTAAGCACTTTAATTAGTGACTTTAAGGGTTCACCCTGGTTGTGATTGTTCCTTGAGGCGAGTAGCCACCCACGCCAAATAATAATCCAATTTACTATACTTGCCTGCTCATTGCCTGGGTCTTCCACATCTGTTTTATCAGTAGGTGAACTTGTTTTGACCCCTTCCCTCCTGATGTACCCATATCTTAAAGTGATCAGGTGCCTTTGTAAGGAGAAATCCCACCAGAAAAATGAGTTTGTATATTTTTAGATTCTAACTTCAAGATGCAGTCAGTGGCGTATATCTGAATCCTTAGAAAGCTGAATTCGCTCAAAATGCTAATTGAATACTATGAGATTGGCCTATAACTTTGGCCCTCCTGACAAGTGGCATGGAAATTCCAAAGGGTCTAGTAACCATACTTACCAGGCTTGTCAGAATTAGAACTGTGTGTCTTTCTTGCATAGATTACAATTTACAAATGTAGGCAATCTCCATGTGAAAGACATGGGGAAGTCATGTGGTAATCTGTGGGTAAACCTCTATTTAGTCATGTTATTCCCTAAAAAATTGTACTCCTTATACATTCCTCACCATAAGAAGTATCAGGACCCCAACTAATGTTAATTGTGGAGTGGGGAAAATAATAATCAATTTTACAGGCAACTCTTAATTTGGGTCTAAGAAAGAAACCCATGATCATGCTAGTTCAACCATCGCCTTGACCACCTCATCCTTACCCTCCATCCCATCATTCACTCTTCATATTTTTAGCTGAATTAAACTGGTGGCCCTTGGCATCCAATTGTATATAGAGACCAGAGGTGTGAATGCAAAATAAAATTAAAATCAATAACTTGTAAATTTGGTAATGTGAAAGGGCCCAAATGTAGGTTTCTCCTACAGTCAGTTTCAGCTTTCTACAGAACCCATCCAGTTTTTTCTGTTTTCTACAGATCCCATTGTAGGACTTGCCTACAAACCGATTCAGCTTTCTATAGAAACTTCTGCTTTATGATGTCAAAGACCTATTGTTTACAGTACAATACATAGAATGGAGTTTGGCTCATCCCATTACTCCTAATTGGATGACCATCTTGTCTATCTCATGATGGACATCAATTCGGGAGCGACCAAGGTGGCGAACTGAGTGCCAGGAACACCGGCATCTTGTCCATTTGAGTGTCAGTTGGGACTCCAATCTCCAGTTATCGTCCATTATTTTTATTTCACTAATAGTGAATAACATATTCACTATTAGTGTAATAAAAATATAGCACAATTAGCTGTAATGGGACCTTTCCTGGCAGTAGAAGTAAGTAAAAACAATGCTTTCAAATGTTTGATGTGCACAGGTTTGCTTGTGAGAGTATTTATGTATGAGAGAGAGAGTGTGTGTGTGTGTATATATGAATGTATGTGTAAGCATGTGCGTTAAGTGATAGTGAGAGTTGGTGACAAATAGTGAGTAATAATGTGAGATATTGAGTGCCAGTAAGTACGAGAGAGAATGGGCGAGATGAGAGTAAGCGTGCCTTTTTGTGAGAATTAGTTAATGTGAGGGAGTGTTAGAGATTGTGCGAATCAATGTGTGTGAGAGTGAGAAAGAGGTAGTGAGAGTGGTAGTGAGAGTAAGATTAAGTGCAAATATGAGTGAGAAAGTGTGATTGAGTCACAGTGAATTTGAATTAGTGAGCATGTGAGAGTGAGAATTAGGGAGTGAGCATAAGATTGAGTGTAAAAGTAAGTGACAGTGAATGAGTGATTACAAGTTAGTTAGACTAAATGAGCGTGAGTGAGAAAGGGGTATTATGCTTGATAGTCTGCCATATGCCGTGGCATAGTGAAAGTAATTCTTGTCTAATGGAGGCGCCCATGGCAAAATACTGGTGCTGGCAGTCCTTGGTGTTAGACCTGAAATTCCTGGCGTTGTACTCCTCTAACATTTTACCTTCACTACTCCCTGTTTTGCTGACTTTTCTTTTTTGCTTTAGGACTCTGTGCACTTAACCACTGCTAATCGGGCCAAAAGAGCTTGTGCTCTCTCCTATTAACATGGTAAATCGGCATACACCTAATTGGCACATTCAGTTTAGTTGTAAGTCCATGGTAAATGGTCCTATATGTACCGAGTACCTGTAGGTTAAATGCTACTAGTGGACCCGCAACAGTCATTGTGCCACCCACTAAAGTAGCCTATTAAACATGCCTCAGGCCTGTCACTGCAGCCTGTAGTATAGTTTTAAACTTGTATTTCGACCTAGCAAAATAAACCTTTTGCCAGGCCTAAACCTTCATTTTTAAAACTTGTAATCACCCCTAAGGTAGACTCTAACCACACATAGGGCATGGTGCATTGTATTAAAAAAGTAGGATATGTGTGCTTCAGTTATAAATGTCCTGGCAGGGAAAATCTCCTAAATTATTTTTTCACTAATGCAATGGCTATCTCTTCCATTGAAAAACACGGAGTTACCTCGTTACATTTAATAAGTGATAAATTTAGATTGGGAGTACGTAAAAGTATACTTTTGCACGCAAATTAATTGTAATTTAAAATCCTCTTTGGCGATATAGTCGGATCTTAAGTCCCAATTCTGAAAATGTCACTTTTAGAAAGTTAGTGGTTTTATGTCGTAACCATTTGTGCCTTCTGCAAGTGTCCTGGGTCACGAGACGGTAAAATGGCTCCGCTGTTGGAGTTTTGTGTGTTGCTTCCAGACAGTAACCTAAATGACAGCATGGCCTTTCTGGCAAGATGACTGGGAGGAGCTGTACCCAGCCTCACTTATATTTCAAACGGCTTTGCCTCCTGCACACACAGTCCGGTAGAAATTCTATCTCTATTTGCATTATTATTGTATTTTTTTTTGTCTTTGTTTAAACTATATCTTCAGGTTACAGTAAATCTAAGCCAATTGTGCCATTTCTTTGCACCAGTAATAGTGTCACTGTGATGTGCTTTGAAACTGAAAATAATCTTAGTACCTATTTCTAAGTACACCGGCCCGCTAGGAAGCATCCATACCATTTTATTACAATTGTTTATTTTTTAAATGTAGAATTGTAATAGCGTACATGTCCGACACGTTAAGGAAATGGCAGATTTTCCTATATTTGTGTCATGCTTGCAATGACCATTAAAAGTTCCCCCACACCTTTCAGCTTTGCCTAATCTTGCTGAAACTGCTGTGAGCCGGAACAATTGTTATCAGTGACTGCCCTCTGCATCATGTGTCTGGCTAGGACAACTCCTTCCTGAGTGTCGAGTTATAATTTACACCAATGTTACAGTGAAAATAATCATGAGATATAATTTCCGCCATAATTATGCTAATTAGCAATTTGAAAAAACAGAACATCGTACCTCTTTTAGTCCAATATAGTTGGCAACTGTGCTTTCAATTCGCCATCCACGTTCATCCGAGTGCCACGCCACCTGTGAACAACAGTGTTGGTAGTTGCAGCGTGCCCACACTCATTAAGTCTGGAAACTCAGATGAAGGCATTGCGAAGGGCGCATGTCCCTTCTTATTCCAGAACATCCACTTTTCAGCTGTGTGTCACCTGGAGTGCTTCTCACCTGACTGGGCCCTCAAAGGCTTTTGGTTAACCATCAACTTGTGTCGTCGGACACTGTGCACAGCTGTTTTAAGGATACCTGTTCTGATGGCCGTTGTTTGTTTACTTTATTAGCTTGTTGGAACTGCTGCCAGTCACCTTCATCGTGAATACAACCTGAATGAAGCGCAAATGTCTTTCCTGGGTGTCTGTTCAGTGCATACCTGCTAACTCACACGGTGCCACTCTGTGGCACACAATAGCGACTCCCTTCACATGGTATCCCGGTGAGGAGCTGATATCACAAGTGGTAGGGAAAACAGCTGGAAACCACTGTAAATAGTGGATTTCCATCTCATTTTCTTAGCCTTCGAACTGTGATGTCTATTGGGGGTGGGGGTGAGAAAACACCCTAGGCCTAGCACATCAACCTCCGCCTCAGCAAGCTTTTATTTTTTAAAGTTGATCTTTGCGGCAGGGTGGGGTTTGAAGGTGCCTCGTAGGTACTTCTTAGCATAAGACCCTACCTCTTCCCAAGACTGTGAGATTGTTCTTTAAGTTGGCAGGTATGGCAGTGGTCCAAAAAGTCCACAAAACTAAGACTGAGATATACATCTGCCCCTATGGTTTTCAACCTCAATTTTGCGTTTTTCTTCAGCAGGGCAGACATTTGCACAGTTGTGCGATAAGTCCTCCGTAGGCCGCCAGTGACGAGCACTGGTGTGCATACCTGCCAACTGGTTGTACAATCTCACTGTGTGAGGAGGAGGGTGGGGCCTTGGAAGGAGTGGGGCCTCGTGCTGAGAGGTACCTACGAGGCACTTTGAACCCCACCCACAAGCCCCCTCCTTACAAAAAAAACAAAAGCTTGCTGAGGCTTGTGCTGATGTCCTGGGGTGTTTTCACACCGCTAAATGGACGTCTGCAGTTCATAGCCTCCAAAAACAAGCTGGAAATGCACTGTTTATGGTGGTTTTCAGCTCGTTTTCCCTGCCACAATGTGATATCGGCTCCTCACCGAGAGAGACTGTATGATAGGAGCTGATTGTGTCACACAGTGGCACCATGTGAGGAGGCAGGTATGGGTGTATTGCGCGGCTCCTCAATAAACCGCACTCCACTGATGCTCTTACATCGCTTAGCCCCTAGTGCCAATATCGGCTCGCTCACCAGCCCTCCCGCAGAAACATACATGTAGCATAAATAAGCAGACAAGACAACTTTTTGTTGGAGAAAATCGCTGCAGGTTTATTAGCATACACATATGCCAACATGGTGGGTTATCTTACAGGCGATCCAAAGGCAAGCTGCCCCTCGCGGCCTACCACCTGATGGGCCAACTTGCTTCGTGGCCATAGCCAATCGTTGCTTAGTGGTTGTGGTGAGGGGATAGCCACTCCCACTTCTGGTGAACCATTGGTCCACCCTCTTGCTCACGCCCCCAATCCCCCCCCCCCCCCCCGCCTTACGAGGGGCAGAGCGTTCAAGCGACCTCCGGTTGTACAGGTTTCCAACCGCCCATAGGATAGCGGGGCGCCTTCGCACCCCAGGGTCCACCCCACAGACTTCCTGGGGATATTAGGCCTCGGCACCCTTTGTGCTCCTGAAGAGGGTACCCCTGAGTACCTTCCCGCCTCTGGATCGTCCTGTAACTCCGCCACAGCCCTGCGTGTGGCGACCGTCGCAGCCAGGGCCCCCCACCAAGGCCGGCATTCCTACTACATCCTGCTATTTCTAGAGCCTCTCCCCTATCCTGCAAGAAACGGGCCATGCTTATACTGGGCAGATGTACCCCCTCGTTCTCAAAACACCCTGTGAATTAGGCGTGTCTCATCCAAGTCTAATGAAGCCAAGTCTCCTCTGCTCTGTGAATTTACGCATAGCAAAGAAGAACTTCCTGCGCGCAGGCTCCATCGCTTCCCCTGCCGAGCTCCAAGCCACTGGAGCCAGGGGTGATTTCAGACCACTGAGATTACCTGTCCCCCACTGGTTGCTAATTTGCACCGTGTGGTCATTGTGGTCTTCTTCTCTGGTGCATACTTTGCCACATTGACAAGACAATTTCATAGTTCTATTCACATTATCTCTGGTGCACATAGCAACAGTGACACAACAGGTTAGAGGGAATAAGTGTATGGTGTCCGTCATTAGACACTGCACCATTCGTGAAGTGTCAACCTACACAGCCTACCCTGCTTGCTGAACCTTCACTTGTCACAGATGCCCGTACCCTGCTATCCACCTGTGGCCCTTGATACTTACACCAGAAATGGTGTCGAACTACAGGATTGTGTGTCACATGTTTCGCTATAGTCCTTTAGGATCTGCTGGGACCCCTCTTTGTCACCTCAAAGCTGTGTCACGTACTTCAGCCCTATAATGACCTTGCCTGTCCCTCAAAAATCCCTTACAGCCTGATGCCCCACGGAATTAGTGAGGGGTATTGGGCCCAGCACCCCGACTACGTTCTAACAGTTATCTCCTTTACAGGCTCCAGCTAATGAGTGGCTATCCCTGTCCTGGCAAGGCATATCGACGGCAATTCCCCCCCCCCCCCTTCGGTGACTATCGTGCCATGGGATATGTGACATAGGCACGGGCATCCCAGTGTACTTGCCGTTAAAATGGGGGCGTACCACGTGAACGCAACACATGTCCCATTTTTGGCAGTCGGAACGCCAAAACAATGCTTCAATCAATGTAGCCAACTTATGCTTTGACCCCACGTTCCCCTCAGGTTGTTGCATCTCAACCCACAATTTAGCTGGCAGCTACCACCACTGCCTAGCTCCCTGGTTCTAGCACAGGTGTAATTGTCTGTCTTGTCTGGTCTAGAGAATCCATCTCTTGGTGCATGCTTGCAACCCTAATGTTATCACATTAGTTGTACCAGCCCACTGTCTGGCCACAGGCTTAGCAAGCCCCTGCACAAATCACTTGCCTCTGCCAGTCGACCAAGCTATTTCCCTAGCATCT
Organism: Lissotriton vulgaris; assembly: GCF_964263255.1. Taxonomy (NCBI): domain Eukaryota; kingdom Metazoa; phylum Chordata; class Amphibia; order Caudata; family Salamandridae; genus Lissotriton; species Lissotriton vulgaris. Next base: position 763,133,297 of record NC_141691.1, on the reverse strand, counting down.
GATCCCTGTAACACAGGGTCTACTTTTTAAGGCATGTCCCTAATATTGTCCCTAATGCGTATAAGGCTAGAGTGAGACCTGCTTAGACAACATCCCTTCTAGTCCACCGAACAGAGTAACTATTTGATGCTTCTGGTTATTTGCCCAAGACTACAAAGGCCCCATATGGCATTGTTGCCTGGCATCTCGGGTGTAACTTTGTCCACTACTTTGACAGAGTACCAATTTATGTGAGGGAATCTAAAGGAATGGTTGCCTTTCATCCTGTAGTGATAGTGGTGTGGTATGATACCCCCGGGCCTGGGGACCCCTCCAACAATCTACTGTCATCTAAATGGAATAAAGAAACCCTCACCCTGAAGGGCCACCTGGCAAACACACCGGGGGAAGTGTAAAATTGCACTCTTCCCCCCCCCCCCCCCCCCCCCCCCCGGCTATCAAACGGCAGTAAGGAAGGACAAAACCTGGTCATGTGATCCCCCATTTCCTAAAGTCACCAATAGGTGTACCTGCTCTATTAATAAACGTGCCACATGCATGCTGAAAAACTATAAAGCCACCCCTTGTCCTCCTGTTTCAAGCCTGAACCGTGGGGCTTCCATTGCCTTGGATTGGAACCTTTAACTGGCATCATGCCTGGCCAATATGGACCCATACCCCCGAAGCATTTGCTGTAAACTTACAGCCAAACCAGCTTACCTGTGTGTATCGAAACCTAACTTACTGGTACTCCTTTATCAACCACAGGAGCAAATGGCTGACTGTGCCTGCCGAGATCTGAATTTGAGACTGCGAGATCAAACACAGGCCCCAGCCTGTACAATACCGGGGAGTATTGCTCGTAGATTGCTGCTCCTTGGCAATGCCTTTCTGCCTGTTCTTTTACAGGAGTATGTAAAGCGCTCTGATACCTACGGGTTGCTAGCAGTCACCATAACGATAAGGGAGAAAACTGACAGTAATTATGCCCAACTGACCAATCAGAGACTCTAAGAAGACCAAAGTTTTTAAGGCTGCTTTTGGAGACCTATTCCCGAGCTTTAAGTGTGCATGTGAGAGACAGTCAAATATACAATACTTTGGGAGTCAAAGTGCCTGGAAAGATAATGAGACTGAGGTAGCTCGGATTAAGCAGAGTTAACAAACCTACATATTCATCCTGAACAGCCTGGCACCAAATGTACAGGAGATGGGTGCCTGCAAACTCCAAGCCTTGCGCGATGTACACACCTTGCGCTGAGGAGGGAACCTGCGCGCGCCTGCTTAGACTCCTATTGAGCACGCCACTCACTGGCCCATGGTGCTAACAACAAGCTGCACCCCAAAAGAGTGACAAGTGCGTACCCCAAGACCAACTATACGGGGAGAAAATGTAAGGGCCCCTTCCCCTGCTGTGTGCAAAACAATTGTATGTCACTTATACTGATCTGAAGATCACTTCGGAGAAGTCCTCCAATGTACCCCAACATGAGGACCCGACAAGTCCTCTAGCATTCTACCCCTGTGGTTACATGTTCTGTCACCTAGGAGCCAGACAGGAAATTGACTTTGTTGCTGTTTGGTCATTGCCTAAGGATATTAAGCAATAACTGTGGGCATCGTGTAAGCATATCAAAATTCCACCAGTCTGAACTGATCAGCCTGTGCCAAGGGAGTAGTCCCATCATGGGATTTTCCAATGTGCTACAGATATCGGTGCACCTGCCCCTCCCTCAGTGGATGGGGCCTCCGTTGTTCAAAAGCAATTGACATTTTTTGAGAACAAATGGCACAGTCCAAACAGTTCATGTTCCTCACGGCCCCTGTCAAGGATAAAACTTGTTCTTGTGTCATTTCGGTGCAACTATGCATGACATTTAAAAGATTGAATGACACTTTGTTGCTAGCAAAATCCGGCTGCACTCGAGTTGGGGAGCTCCAGCGTGCTGACCATTGGAACTGGGAACTGTGTGAAAGCAGGTTGCTCCAATGAAACAACCAGCGGGTGAAGCAACGCGACCTCGCCGCCCTCACCGAACGCTTGCAGGCTCACCCAAATCCCACGTCCTCTGGTTCCGAGAGGCGGTATTGAGCCTAGCACTGAGTGATAACTGCGGAGGAGCATACTAGTAAAGGTGGGTTACACTCACCAATGGCATTACCTATCGTACAAGCTTTCCTTCTGACTTGGAATGGATAAGACCGGAGTTTCCGACACAGAGCTGGCGGGAGCATATGGGGCCCTGAGGGACTGAAACACGCAGCTCTCTGGGATGATGGGGTGAGGAGCAGGGTAACCTGTCCACATTAGCCCGTAAACAAAATCAGGTATACAGTGGCAAGGAGCATGAAATACAGCCATTAGTTAAGCAGGGCATCTTAATGCCCGGGACCTTTAATAACGAAGCCAAACGCAAAGCTAACCGCCAACTGTGCCTCCGCACCAGGTGAGCCCCCCGCTCCTCGTATGCGGCAAGGCCTGATATACCCATACCCAACTCATGCACACGACGGTCCATGTCACTCACTTGTTCGGCCGTGCCCCCGACTTGCCCCATGAACGCACTAGCAAGACCATATTACGGCTCGCTTAAGTGCCCCCTTCGCTTGGAAGTGGCACTCGGGGTCAGAAAAACCTACTGCAGGCACTGCTGCAAAATTGCCCCCGTTCCGCGCGACCCCCGGTGCGCATTCCGCGCGAAACCTCCCACATGGGTCACAATTATAATGAATCCGATGCGGCCATCGAGGGGCCCTGGCAGGTGCTTTAGCACCCTTAAACTCTCTTGCCCTACGCTCCCACTCACTGGGAACAGTATACGGCTCAGAGGAGCTCTGGGTTAAAAGCGGGCCCTGCTCAGAACATGAGCGGCCGCCAGCCTCTCACACTACAACACCGGAAACGCGTTACGAGTGGGGGCATGCGCCACCACTAGGCTATGCTTGGCGGGGGAGGAGGGATGCTTGAAACATTAAATCCCCCTGTGTTCCTCGAAATCACCATTCCACCAACAGAACACCGAGTCACACTGAGTCACACGCAGTCAAGCACTGTTAGCCCCCTACAATTCTGCATTTGCATAATGGCTACGAGATCAAATTGGTGATATTTAACCAGCACACCAGTGTTATGGTATGTCCACCAGGACACAGCCCAACCCGGTGTTTGACTGTTCTGCCCCTCACAAAATCATGTGGCCCAGAAGGGGGGCCTGGGATGGGTGGCGCTCGCTGTCTGCCCTGTTCATTGTCTTATACTCACTCATGCGGCTCTCCTTGATGGCTCCATGCAAGGCTGCCGGGATCCACGTGTGAGACTGCCCCTGTTGGGCGCTGTACTCTGAGACGCTGGGACACACTGACACAGAGTATGCTGTGGGGGACAGAAATGGCCATCTAATTGCCTAACATAATCTCCTCCTTGTGGCGTCGCAGGACTGCCCGGGCCCCTCCTCCAAACAGTGCCGACAAAGCCAGCTCCCCCTCCACTCAGGGCTTCGGTGAAAGCGGAGGGTGAAACGATTGTGCATTGGTGAATCAGACTGCAGTACAACACCTTACCTATAAAACACATTTTTGAAACCTCAGTCAATACCATTTCCTACCGCTTTGAACGAGGATAGAGAAACACTGGGAATAGAACCCTTCCTTGAGAGTGAGAGTCTGCGCTCTATCCCTAGGCCATCAGACTCGAGACAATTATCGACAAAATTAATTAAAACACATATCGCCTTATTCAGCCTATAGCTACACAAGGCACGTTTCATGGTGCCAGCAATAAACAGGATGTGGAGCATCGGTGTGGACTTGAGGCCCACTCTTTCCCTGTGGTCCCAGGCCCAACAGGAAAGACTGGAGTCCCCAGCAAAACAATTGCCATGGATCTCTTCAGCTCCTGGTGACAAGTTAGTCAGCTGACAACACGCACACAGGCACCATATGGCCATTAAACCTCCGGCTGAGGCAACGTAGTCTCACATCGGGGTGGCCAGCAACTAGACTGGTGTAGTGTAGTGTAGTGTTGTGGTCCACATAAACACCTCCATGCCCAGGAGGAACCTCGCGACCGGTACTGCAAGCAACTGGTTGCACGCTGCCGAAGAAAGCAGTATATAACACCCTCCGCTCAGCTGGCTGCAGAACTCGGTCTCCCTCAATTGCGGTGACCTGAACAGCGCGCCTTTGGTGATATAGCCGCAGCCGCGTGCCCTCAACGACGCACGCCTCCTCAAGAGTCTAGTCCCGGCCGAGCCGTATTGCGACTTACGCTAGCCGATGTGCCCACTCGACTCGACATACCAGCGGTCATGGGAACTGGCCCACTCTGAGGGCCCATAAATACTAATTTGGTGCCAGCTCGAGGTGGGCCTGCTGCCTACAAAACTAATCAGGCAGCACGCATACGGCCCCAGTGATGACGCACTACGTGTTAAGCAATTGTTGACACAAGTTCCGGCGCTTCGTACGGACAAAACCCGACCATAGCCGCCTTGGTCCAGCAAAAACAATCTCTACATTAGGTTAACGAAGCCCCATAAAGACGCAAGATTCACACCGGAATTTGTTCCTAGATACAGGATTATTAAGAAATCGTGTCTGGTCCTGAGGAGAACCCCAGCACTAAGGGGGTTCGAAACGCGTCGACCTTGTTGGTCCAGTGTCATATAAAAGATTGTAAATAAGACAAAAATAGATTGCAATCAGTCCTGATTAAGTGACTTTGGTGACGTTTGCTGGCATTTAATTTAGGACTTATTTAACACACAACTGTACATAATTTTGACACGGACCTTTACCTCAGTGGTATTTGTTGTTTAATATTATTCTGTAAATGTTTCTTTTTCTAATTTTTTTTTGTATATAAATGGTATGTATGAGGAATGAGAGTGGTCAGTGTGATTTATATAATAACTGTCGCGTTGAAAACATTTTTTTGTATATACTGTGTATGTTGTTGTATATTTTGTATATATCTTTGGTATGCACCAAAAAAGTTTTGCTTAAAGACAGAAAAATTTCCCAAAAAGTTTTTGAAATAAATTTAAAATAAGTGCTACTATAGACTGTCAGGTTTAATTCATAACAGCTCTTTGGATTATTTAATAAGTTAAACCCAGTACTGGCACCTGTTGTGTTAGCTCAGTTCAATTTTGACTCAGCCTTGCTGGCAAGGAGTCTAGACCCTATGTCGATTTTTTTTCTTTACATAACTATTCGGGCAGACCCCACCTTATGGCGTCATCCCGGAGCGCACCATGTAGCCGGGGCATAGGCAGGCCCAACCCGGGGACCGGGCAAGGCCTCAACCCATGTTATGCCAGCCCAATGTTTTAAGCAGCCCCCTGGCGCGAAAGGGTCCGTCTCGAAAGTGGCTGGTAGGGGGTGGAGCTATCTGGTACAGGGGTACTGGGCCTAACATCTAGCGACTACGGAGCTTGAGCGGCCCGTCCTCCCAACTGGTCCCCGCAGGACGGTGCCCAAGCGACACCAGGCACAGCAGGAGAAGCCTGCACACTGCCCGTACCTCACCGCATGCCCACGCGGGCACTTGTGACGAACTAAAAAGGCGCCGTGAAACCGGCCCTCCTCCCGATGGGAATGCCCCCACAGTAAGTCGGCCTATCTGACCCCTCCCATGTTCGCCCCCCGCCCTGGCAATTGCTGCCTTTTCGCTTAGTGTCCAGGGACATGGGCGAGCCCCCGTAAACCAAGCAGGCTGAACGGAGGAGGAGGCGCCCAACTGGTATGGCTTGGTCCCCCCCTGCCCCGCCGAGCGAACGTAGCCCCCATGCCAAAGCAGGCGGGCCAGCAGCCAACAGGCCCACCAGGGCCACGCACCAGAAACCACCAGGGCCAAATCGGGTCGGGTATCAGGTCGCGCCACACTAAGTGGTGCTTCATCTGGGGTGCCGCTATTTTAAGGAGGCCTAACAGACTGAACCAGCACCTAAGACATGCTCAGCCTCCTGGCAGACATGCCCACATGGGTTGCGACCCTGAAGCCTCCCCAGGCTCAGGAGTGGAGCAACAGATGGGGAAACCACGCAGATGCCCTCCCCCACGCAGCAGCCAAGCCTTGCCCAGGCCGACGACCCCGGAAAATCACGGCTGGCATGACTGTGCAAAGGGCGGTGGAGGCAGCATCGCACTGGATAGTGCTCCGGGCCCCCTGGACGCAGGCAGCAAGGGCCCTGTCTGGTAAATGCTACCAGGGTGGAGGGACCGCACAGCGCCTGTTGCGCTATACCCCCACCCCGCGATAAGCACTCGTGCCCCCACGCCGCTCTGAAGTGGTAGCCTGGCAGCACATACTGGCCCTCTCGCCCGCGGCGCACCCGGGTCCCGCCCAGTGCCTGCCGACATGGCCGACTTGCCTAGGCCATGGATGCTAAACCTCCCCTGCCTAGTGAACTGCCCCTGAAAGGGACTGAGGGGGGACCAGCTGCAGCCGTTCGCCAAAAGGGGGGGATATTCGCACTCACTGCGACAAGTAGCAGCTCGCAGGGACACGTCCGAAACAGCGACAGGCTGAGGGGACTAAGAGGCCGCCAGGTGGGTGGGGGAGGAATTTATACCTCTCCCCGCTCCCCAACCCGGCTGGAAGTGACGAGGGGGACCCAAACAGGGGTCGCGGAACACTGGGCTGCCCAGTGTGCCATCCTGTGGCACTAAGGGGGCCGCCCTCTTATGAGGGTCCTCTGCGGGGACGTGTCGGTCAGCCCGCATTTGCTTCCAAGTGCTTTCACTGGCTCTCAATCTTGGTGTGCTCATGCTGCAAGACTGGGAATGAAGCAGTCTTAGACATGAACCTGCACAAATTGGTGATGCTATATTGTTTTCTGTCGGCAAATCCTGTCTGTGAGGGCCCAAAAGATTATCATTTTTGGGGTAGTTACATTACTTGTCTCGGTTTAGAAGACGTCACCTCAGTTTTAGTGATAAAGAAATTGAAGAGCTGCGATGTGAACCGGATGAAATAGATTGTTTAGTGCTGATGCCACAGCTAAAACTCAGGCCGTATCTGGAAACCAGTAATACACGCGCAGCCATCACCCCACTGTGCACGTATATGTCGCTTGCCTATGACAGCAAAGCCCCAAGAGTTTCCTAATACATGTAGAGAGACAGCATGAACCCACCTCTGAGGTAGAGAGTATGTATGGACAGATTGTCTGGTAAAGAAATGCAACTAAACAGCTAATGAATTCTCCCTAGCAGTTTCAGCATTCTAAAATTATAATTACCGTATTTTCCGGCGTATAAGACGACCTTTTAACCCCTTAAAATTTTCTGGAAAGTCGGGGGTCGTCTTATACGCCGGGTACAAAATTTTATGGTATTTTTTCATGCGCTTTTTCATAGCGTGGACTTCACTCGAAGGTGTCAGACCGCTTCACAATACGAAATAACAAGAAACAACACACCTTATGTTAAAAAATACAGCCACCGACCCTGGCAACGTCCAAAAATACAGCCACCGACCCTGGCAACGTCCACACCCAGGCCCCGCCCCATGAATTGTGCAAGTATCGAAAGCGAGCGTGTTTTTGTCATAGCGAGGACTTCACTCGAAGGTGTCAAACCGCTTCACAAGCGAGCAAATGGTGCCATGAGTCTTACCTCGACTGCCGCTGCCGCTGTACACGCGCCTCCAACCGCTTGCACATCCCCAGGCAGACGAGGCAGCAGGACGAGGCAGCAGGACGTCCGAAACACGGTACATGGTAATGGGCAGCCAGCGCCGAAGATGGCAGCGCCCAGTGTGTTGACACGTTTGGCACGTTTTGGCACGCGCACCTCTCCCCTTGGCATGGGCGTGGCATAGAAAGGGGACTGTACAATGTTCCCGAATGTTCCCGAAGGCAGTAGAGCACTTGCCGTGATTGGCTGGTTGTTGCGAAGAGGAAAGGCAGTCTCGTGACCAGATAGCGTATTTGCCGTACCGTACGTGTGGTGTTGAAGACAGTCTCTGCACCTGTTCATACTGTACAGCACCAGTACCGTACATCGAGTGCAAATGGCTGACAGTCAAGAACCCGGCAAGGCTCCAGCAGCACATTCCGTGCAAATGGCAGACAGCGAAGAACCCGGCAAGGCTCCAGCAGCGCATCCAGAGCAAATGGCTGGCAGTCTAGAACTCAGCAAGGCTCCAGCAGTGGCAAGAAGGAAATATGAAGCCAGCTACAAACTCAAAGTTGTGGCTTTTGCCACGGAACATAATAACTGTGCTGCTGCTAGACAATATGGAGTGACAGAAAAGATGGTTCGGGCCTGGAGAGCAAATGAGCAAGCATTGCGGAGTATGCCAAGGGGCAAGTGTGCACTAAGAAGAGGCACCCCACATTGGCCAGAACTGGAAAAGCATGTAGCAGACATGGTGGCCGAGCATCGGCAAAGCGGGTATGTCGTGACCCGAAATAAAATCCGATTGGTTGCACTTCAGTGGGCCAAATCTAATCCCGATCTCAGCCACAGATTTAAGGCCACTGTGTCCTGGTGTACCAGATTCTTGGGAAGGCATAATCTGGTATTGCGGCAAAAGACAAAAATTGCCCAGAAATTACCTGCGGATCTTGATGCCAAAATGCATAGCTTCCATCGCTACGTTATTAGGCTGCGCAATGAACATGTGTATGCGCTAAGTAGCATCGGAAACATGGATGAAACTCCGATGAATTTTGATATGATTGCCAACAAAACTGTCCATCAAAAAGGCGAAAAGACAATTTTAATAAAAACAACAGGACATGAGAAGTCCAGTTTCACTGTGGTACTTGCATGCACAGCTGATGGTGGCAAACTGAGACCAATGGTTATTTTTAAAAGAAAAACAATGCCGAAACTCAAGTTTCCTGTTGGTTGTTTTGTGCATGTGAATGAGAAAGGATGGATGGATGAAGAAGGGGTAAAGCTATGGCTTGATAACGTATGGAGCAGGCGACCAGGTGGACTTCTACAAAGGCGTAGTCTACTGGTGTGGGATATGTTCAGGGCTCATTTAACTCCCAGCACCAAGCAAAGGCTGGCAAGACTAAAAACGGATGATGCAGTTATACCTGGAGGACTGACATCGTTGGTGCAGCCACTGGATGTGTGCCTAAACAAGCCATTTAAAGATCGCATCCGAGAACAGTGGAATGAGTGGATGGTTAGCGGTGAAAAAACATTCACAAAAGGAGGAAACATGCGTGCTCCACAGTTGGATGTTTTGTGCTCCTTTGTTATAAAGGCCTGGAACGACATCGATGCAGAGACTGTAATAAAGTCTTTCAAGAAGTGTGGCATATCAAATTCATTAGATGGTATGGAGGACGACTATCTGTGGGAAGGTGAAGAGGATGCCGAAGAAGAGACCACATCATCTGATACGGAATTGGTACAAGATCCATACGATGACTGCCTTACAGATGTACCACAAGATCTCATTGACTTACTTATGAGATCAGATGACGAAGAGGAGGATTTTGAAGGCTTTTAAAGGGAACGTTATAAATCCTGTAGAAATCGCTTGGATTTATGGGAAGTTATGGAACGTTTAATGCACTTGCACTGTTTCATGCACTACGTAATTTATGTTTGCCGTACCGTACCGGTATATTCAGAAGTGACAGTTTTTGATATGGTTTTAAATAAAAATATTCCGAGTAAAGCAAGATTGTTTCTACAACCAATTTGTTTGCGTTCAGTCTTTGAGTTTGTAAAATAAACGCTTATAGGTACCCACTGCCCACTGATAAAGCCTTACTGCTCACCCACAGGGAGGAGGACTAGACTAATACGGTAAGTTCAAAATACCGGTACATACTCGGAATGGCTATGCTGCGCTGGAAGTGGGGGGTCGTCTTATACGGCGAGTATAGCACAAAACCTAAAATTTTTCTGGCAAAGTAGGGGGTTGTCTTATACGCCGGGTCGTCTTATACGCCGGAAAATACGGTAATGCTATTGTCATTTAAAGATATTCATGATTAATTTCATGCTTCAAATGTATTGTTTTTGTCTTTTTTTTTTATCTCCAGAATGAAACAAAGCCAGTCCAAATGATGTTTAGAAAGGGAAAATATCCTATGACTTATATCGGAGAACTACAGACTAGGATCATTGAGCTGCCTTATGAAGATAAAGAACTCAGCATGATTGTAATGCTTCCCGATGACATCAACGACGATTCCACAGGCTTGGAAAAGGTAAGAAATTCCAGTAGTGCCAAAGTGAATAGGCTGGACTAGCAACATGAATCTGACGTGGCTAATTGAGAAAACTTTTCTTTCAATGCTTAATTCTTAGTTAAACCTCATTATACCTTCATGTTAATATGCTAAAATGGCACTTTTCAAAATGGTGCTCTTCCTCACAAGAATGTTTCTTGATTTATTAAGAAGAAATTGGACCCATTACTGAGTTATTTTTGGATGCACCATTTCAAGCAGGATCAGACCATGAAATTACTGCACTCAGATGCCTTGTTAACACCAGATGGAAATGTGTTAAACCATAAACTGCATCAGTTACACAGTGTTACTGTATTAGCATTTTACTGCAGGTGGGGCAGTCCTCATGTTGGCACATTAACTATATGGTTCAAAGAAATTGGCTCTTCAGGGTTCAATTTATCCCACTTGTCCAAAACAACCTCTGTATACCAGCCATGGAGCAGTCAATCTAACAGTTTGAGTCAACCTTACAAGAAAACATGCTGGGCAGAAAGGGTGCCAAACTTCATTCTACTTGCCTGCCTGAGCTTAGCAGGGTGGTCGACCATCTAAAACTGAAATCAGGGGACAGTACTACAAAGTATAAGGTTTCTGGAGTATAAAGGGATATTAAGCCTTTGTTATAGAAAGCAGGCAATACTGTGTGTGTACGTGCTCCCTCTGCTTTCTGCAGACCTCTTAGTGTTCTGTAGTCTAGGCCTAATGTACTTCCACTTGCCTCCTAGATTTCTCACTCTGGAGAAGCAGTGCATGAAGGCAACACACTCGCATCTCCAGGGTTGTTGTATAAGGAGGACAGTTTTGTTCTGTGCCATCTATTTAGTGAAATTAATTCCTGGAGACAAATGTTATCCTATATTGCTAATACCCCAGGCTGCTGCCTGTCATGGCTCACAGTTTTCTATCTTAATGAACTCTATAGATCTTATATTAAAGATCTTTGAAACAACTGCCAGCTTTATTTGGACTGTTGTGGATCATTTCAGTATCACCCACCAATGTGCATGAGGGTGGACTTTTCATAAGGTAGAACACTGAATGAATGATGTCCACAGGATTGGGTCTAGAGGATCTAATCCATCCTTAGCATCAATGTCTGCTTGCAATCTAGAGTAACATCTAATTGGCATATTGCTAAGGAAAGCCTTGCAGCTGGTCAAACGTGCTTTCATATTATACCATCCCCGTAATACATTCCAAGGAGAAACGAAATCTAACGTAAAGCAAATCACACACAGTACAAGTTTCCAAATGAATGCATCCATTCTTTTTCAAGCCCACCTTTCAAATCATGGTCACCAGGTCATTTTCTTTAGTCAAGACTACTAAAAGTTTGGTCTTGTTATGCTTTATAATGTGACAACGCGATGCAATGATAGTGTGAAATGGATTTAATATGAATCTCTTCCTTCATGAGCTGCTCATGCAAATTGGGAATTTATCTTCCATGCACCCCCAACCTAAATTTGTAAATACCCTCAATCAATAAGTGATTCAAATCCACAGAATTTGTATTTAATCGGAGACATTGGCATTGGTGAGGGGGGTCTCTTGTGTCTTTCACTGAAAATAGGTAAATGCTTGTGTCCTCGATGGTGCCCTGTGCAAGTGAGTAGCTGTACCTGAAGCAGGTGTGGTGAGTCCTTCCTGCCCTGTTGCATGATGGCTAAGAAGGGAGATGATGTTGCAGCTTAGCCCTGTGGACATTAAGGGATTGGAGACAGTTGTATGTGAACTGGGTAGATCGCAACTGAGGGTTTGAAACAAGGCTGCGTGCTGGCACCCTTACTTTTCAATCTATACACAGCTGACTTGGGAACAGCCTCACCCCCAGTTGTCTTGCTCCAGCCCATCCAGGCCACAGACCCCTTCACATTTCTCAAAACACAGACAATGTAGTCATTATGGACCACACCAAAGGGGGGATCCAACGAGCAATGATCGGACTACAGGAATACAACATCACAAATTCTATTACCATCAATCCACACAAGACGAAAATACTTGTAGTCGGCCGTTATAAAAATAAAAAACAAATCTCATGCACTATGGGCCCCACAACCAACACATCGGCCCCCAAATATAAATATCTGGGGGTGTGGTTCAAGTATTACTCTCAACCATCCGCTCTTAAAAATGCTCTGAGAAAGAAATCAACTGCAATCACTTATGGCTTAATTAGGCTTAATAACAACCTAAACTACCCATCTGCAGAAGGAATAAAGAAAGTCATTCAAGCATCCCTCATCCCAATGCGCAAATATGGGCATCAAGCTTTTCCCGGAGCCTTCTCTGAAATTCTGGAGCAGGCTCAGTGTGTGGGCTACAAAAAAGACTTCAGATTACCGAAATACCTACTCAGACTGGAATTTGGGCTGGTAAAGCAAGCTCTTAACACCGAGGCTGATTTTCTTAAATATTACATCTGTATCTGAAAGGCTCTGGAAAATTTCCTAAAGGCCTGTCTTAAATATATTTTTTAACAAAACTGGCTCCCCATGGAACAAGCAGCTTAAGTGAGCTCCAGCAACCACAGAGCTAAATCCATCAACACTAGCACTAACCTCCATTTCCTACACAACTTAGAAAAAGACTATAAACAGACGAGTGCAACTGGCTTAATTTCAGCAAGATCAGGCTTCATTAAAATCAACCTCCATCTTGGCCTCGTTAAACTCTTCGTATCTGGTATCCAAACCCCAGCCTTATATTTCTGCTTCCCTGTACTGCAAAACTCGGAGAGAGATCATGTGCATGCGAATGCTGGCTTTACAAATACCGGACTTCAACCGAGCCTGGGCTAACCAGATAAACGGAGGAGCTGTAACTACAAATGGGAACCATGGTTGCACCTTTTGTGCTGCTGCCCCACCATAGCCCATGAAAGAAGAACTTTACTCAGGGAACTATTACTGAGAAATGGAGCACGCACTTGCTTAGAGGCTTTGGCTAAAGGCTTTTCACACACACATGCCTCCACCTTGGCCCGTTGTGGAAGATTTGTACAAAGACGTAGCGATGCTCTTAATCCTGATCCTGGATCCTCTCAATGCCCCTACAAAACCCAGAATCTGATTTCGGACTTTACTACAAAGATACAGGGAGATAAACAAACCTCTCCACAGCATTGACCATCTTAGGTCATTCAGTATCATAAAAGCGAGCTCGGGGCAGGAGCCTAGAGCAACTTCACAAGATCGGTACCCATTCCAGAGCTAAGAACATCAGCAAGGGGACACCTCAATTGCATTTCATTTACGTACGCCCTTAAAGACTTTAAATGGCACTAGTACTTTTCCCTATTGCTATGCATTACAATGTGCCGCTCCTTTAATCATCTATACACGCTAGCTACAGACCTTTCTACTGTACAAAGCACAAACTGCACAAAGCACACACACTTTAACAGTTAAAGGGACTAATAGCCAAGTGCTTGCGGATAAAGGGGCAGAGACAAGTCACAGAGTGTCAACGGATCTCCAACGGGGGATGTGTTCACGGGTGATGAGACGGTGCAATACCATCTACACGCAATTTTAAGGCTAGAATCAAATGTATTGTTTCAAACCAAACCTTTAAACAGATCCCAGATGACTTGGCTTTTAAATGCAATTGTAGATTTAAGTATCTGTCTTGGTCATTTTATTGGTATGCAATGGTTTTAATTAACTTATGCAAATAAACTAAACTTCAAAAGTAAAAAAGAAAAACAAAAAAGAAAAAAAACTTCATACGCCTTCAGGACCACAGGAGAGAAGAGGCACCCAACAACCAGAGTGGTGCTGGGCTAGAGGCAATAAATAGCATTGTCCTGTGTGCTGCTCCAGCAATCAGCCCTCCGACATTGGTATGCAGTGATGCTGCAGCGCATGCTAAGAGAAGATGAACATCCAGGATTGTTGGTAGGCCTGATGCTGCTGTCTCACTATGGTGAAACAACTAGATGTAGCACGTCTTGTGCAAGGAGGGAAACATAAATGACTCTTGCTTAGGATTCCATGACTGGATGATGGTCCCTGGAATGTAAGGATCTGTAAGAGGAATAATGTCTGAATATCTGCCTCATTATTTAAAATACTTGACTTGCTGTTTGCTTTATGCTTGGGGTGCCTTAAACTATTCCCAGGTCCTCTAACAGTCTACAGGCTTTGTGGTGAGATAAAATTGAAGTCAAGTAGGCACTAGTAGCCATCTAGCTGTATTCTGCAAGCAGGGTAGAAGTGTGGCAGCATTGAAAGTGATAGTGTGGATCAGGGGAAAATTTAAATAAATATGATTTAGCCTTTCTCCTATTACCGCTTCTTCTCAATCGCCTCAGGAGACGGACCTTTGCCGCTTTATTTTGAAGCCGGATCCATTTCATCATCATAAATCAAATCGTATTAACAGTTTAAGTTCAGTCAATCATGAGTTTGTAATAGTTTTAAAACCTTTGTTTCTCATAAAGAGATTAGTAAGTATCTTTTTATTCTTTTTATTCAGATAAGTCCATAAAATCAGCTCATTTTACAAAAATTTCCTCTCAAAGAATGGTTAGAACAAATCATCAAATAATGCATGAAGCGTGCTCCATAAAGGAAATGTTCCCTATTCCTCTTCTGCTCCTGTTTAGAATAGTCCTTAAGACCTGGCTGTTCTCAGGCATACGGTGAGCTGAAGCTCCTCCATGCCTCTTCTCGACGATGTGTTATCTGCGGTCTTTCTCTTGCGCCTTGATGCCCTCGGGTGATTGTTGCACTATATAAATATCAAAATCAAATCAAATTATAAAGATGAAGATTAAGATCAGAATTTTAGGTCAGTAGAACACATGAAGAGTTTGTATTCAGAAGCATAAGAGTGAGATATGAGAACATAAAGCCCAATAGTCAGATCAAGGCAGCTGAACTCCCCAGAAAGCCTAGTCTTTATTTCGAGTAAATCAGCATACATTTGCAATAGCAATCAGCCAAATAAAGCATCAAATAGTAAGGCAAAGGATGAACAACAGCGGAGGTACCCACAGTTTCTAAGGGTCTGGGAAAAAGTGTGCAGAGAAGCATTTTGCCAAAAAGCAGAGAAACTAATTGGGAACACTCGCTAATATAAAATATTGTTGGAAAGTGTGTAGCGTGTCTCTACTCCTCGGATCCAATCAAACACAAGCGTTCGTCTGAGAACGAGTCCAGCCCTTCCTTTCCCACAAAATAACATGCAACTTGCAAAGTTTTATCACAAAGTTTGTTGCATACATCATCCGTATGTGGCTCCATATTCATGAACCTCTGTTCCCATGGACACCGAGTACAGTTTAACCTTCTACTTCCACTTCTAAGAAGCCCACCCTGGACCCAGAACAAATAAGGAATTTCAGACCCATTTCCCTGTTACCCGCTCCCGCAAAAATGCTCGAATCCCACCTGAATCAACATCTTTCTACCTTTCTGGACGCATCTGTGTTCCTAGATAATTCCCAGCACGGATTCAGAAAGGCCCATAGTACGGAGTCAGCACTCACTACGGTGGTGAATAACATCCGCCTGAAGGTGGATTTGGGTCAAACCACGGTGTTGGTCTTATTGGACCTCACAGCAGCATTTGACACCCTGTCTCCCTCTACACTAACATCTCGTTTGAGGGAAGCAGGGATTGCGGGTCCAGCCTTGAACCTTCTGCACTCTTTTCTACATTTTAGAGAGCAGAGAGTCCTGCTTGGCAAATTCCTCTCCCCTGCTAAAGCCTTGCAGTATGGGGTGCCACAAGGGTCGGCCTTGAGTCCGACCCTATTTAACATATATGTGACCCCCCTTGCTAGGTTAGTAAAATCGCAGGGGATGGAGGTTGTCATACGCCGATGACACCCAAATCATGGTGTCTCTGCCACCA
The DNA here is from genome assembly GCF_964263255.1 of Lissotriton vulgaris. Taxonomy (NCBI): domain Eukaryota; kingdom Metazoa; phylum Chordata; class Amphibia; order Caudata; family Salamandridae; genus Lissotriton; species Lissotriton vulgaris. The sequence continues at coordinate 763,117,239 of NC_141691.1, read as the reverse complement.
ACTTTAGGACCTGCATGCAGACTGTCTCGGACCTAAAGTTGAATGGCGAAAAAACTGAGATCCTGGTCTTTGGCAAAGACCAGGATGTTTGGTCTAGTGAGTGGTGGCCTTCAGCTTTGGAAATTGTCCATCTCCTTCCCAATCGGCCAGAAACCTCGGCGTAATATTTGACACTTCATTATCCATGACTCTACAGCTCAATCCAACAGTGGCCACTTGTTGGGGGGTCATCAAAATCCTCAAAAGAATTCTGCACTACCTCTCCTCTAGCACTCAAGCAGACGGTGGTTGCATTATTGGGTTCCAGGTTGGACTACTGCAACGCACTCTATGCAGACTCCAACAAGGGACTCATTCAACGACTTCAGGTCGTACAGAATGCGGCCGCTCGATTTGTTTTGGCTCTTCCTAATGCATCCTCTGCTACTATGGCAAGAAAGAGCCTGCATTGGCTCCCCATACAGCTGAGGATCTCTTTTAAGATCCTGTGTTTGGCCTACAGAGCTCTTACAGATGGTCCTTTGGACCCCCTTGGTGCCCTGCTAACCCGCTACATGCCTAGTAGACCTCTTAGATCATCGGAGATTAATCTGCTTGTGGTTCCTCGTGCTAGGAAGGCACGTTGGGGCAGTAGAGCATTTTCCATTGTTGCGCCTAGACTGTGGAATTCTCTCCCTCTGGAGATTAAGATTCAACCCTCTTTGTCCCTTTTTAAAAACGCGCTCAAAACCTGGTGCTGTATCAAGGCCTACCCCCAATGAGAGTATATTTGTAATAGCTAGTTTCTTTTTTGGTTAGGCGCCTTGACGCCCATTGGGCTTAGTAGCGCTATATAAATTTGTTTTCATTTCATTTCATACTATTAAATGTTTCACTGCGTAAACCATGATCTATGCTTAAAAAAAGGAGAAACGTCTTCGTGCAAAATACTGTATAGTAATGCATTTCATTTATATAAAGCAGTAGTACTGTTTTAAAATATACAACTGTACTATTCTAGCAATATGTAAAACATGGTGAGACCATAACATTAAATCATTGCAAAAAGTGGTGCTTAGTAAAATTATACATTTATTAAAACCTGAACATTCTGCGGTTATGACGAACATTTCTAAGCATGTCACATTTAGGTCAAGTTCCTAATTTATATGGTGCAATATTGATTTCACTTCTAGTTAAAGAAAAACTTGTATTTTAGCATTTCTGTGGCCTATCCTAATAGCTGTGGCTGCCAATTGCAACTTGCACATTGAAAATGCATGTCATTTTTTCTTTTAAATTGTACATTATTCATTGGAAATTTAGCTGTTAATTATAAAAATTGCACCATAATGAGCGTTATCAAAAGCATCATCACAGTCATCACTGAAAGGTGTTTGGTGAATAACCATGCTTTTGCAGGCCCCCAGTGAACTCTATTTTCCCAACCACTGCTCAAAAGGAAGAAAGTGTGGGGACAATGTGGTAGACTGTATGCAGTTGGAAATGTAATGTAAGGCCTAGGAACCGTGAGTAGAAGTCTAGAAACACCAGTAACTGCTGCATACAATTACACAAAATCTACTGATATTACATGGTGAAAGTAAAATATGGTAATTGATTACAGTGTACCTACTGGCCTAGTCACCACCTTTGCAACTTCGTAGGCATTATGTTGAAAGCCATTAATGAGTCCAGAGATTCCTCGGGAACCGTATTGGTGGAGAGAAAGTGAATGTGTCCCTAATATAGCAATATCTGCTTGAAGGTGTGGTCCAAATGCCTTATGTTTAGAATGCCACCCTTATATTGCCTGCATTACCCCATGTAACTTATTGCAAGGATCTGAAATAAACAGGTTAGTGTTAGATTCCTTACCTTAGAATATCCCCAGGCGTCAGACTGGATCCGGAAAGTTTTCGTCCGCAGTACCCCTGCGCGTTGGTAGGCGTCGTCTGCAGCTCCGCGTCAATCGTCGGCCTCGTGATCGCCGGAATGACGTTGTCAGACTACTTAGACGCTTCTCTTGTGCGCTGACGTCAGTTCTTCTTTTTTCCGTGCCAGCAAGCGCAGATCCAGGAAGAGCAGTACTCTAGTCACTTTTTGACGAAACTTTTTTGATCCCTTTCCGAGTTGACCTTCGACTCGTGGTGCCGCTAGGGATGCCTGGTTTTAAACCTTGCGAGGACTGTCACCGCCTGATGTCGGTTACCGACCCTCACCGTCGGTGCCTTTATTGCCTCGAGGCCGACCATGATGACAAGTCGTGCCCCGACTGCCGGGCCTTGACCTCGAAGTCGAGGGGCTGGTCGCGGAGCCGCAGTCGAGGGGCTGGTCGCGGAGCCGCAGTCATCGCGCTCGACGAGTCCCCACCACTCGTCGGGCTCCAAGTCCTCAGGTAAGTCGAGGCATTCGAAAAAGAAGTAGAAGAGGCGTCATCGCTCTTCTGACTCCCCCTGACGCTCGCGCGACTCTGCCGGGGGTTCGGGCGACACCTCCCGCGCCACTCCATCGGAGCCGAAGGCGCCGCGTCCAGCTCCATACCTGCCGGTCCCTTGGGTGCACGCGACGCCGGGGAAGATCAGTGCTTTCCTCACGACCATGAGGTCTCATTCCCTCTGTCGGAACCTGCTGAGGCGCCTTCGGGCCCTGCGGGTCTGACAGGGAGCCCTAGCGGGCCAGCTGCTTCAGCCCCGGCGCCGTCTGGTGCTTCGGCCCCGGCGCCATCTGATGCTTCGGCCCCGGCGCCGTCAGGGGCTTCGGCCCCGGCGCCGTCAGGGGCTTCGGCCCCGGCGCTGTCATCGACTCCGGTCACGACGCCGCAGGATCCAGGCCTGGATCCGGGTCAACCCCAGTCGACCCCGCGACTCCTCCGCTGGCACCGACCCGGTGCTGCCTTCGGATGACCCCAGTTTCAGCCCACCTCCGGGTCCGGCATCGGACCTGCGCCGTCTCCGACCTCAATGGGTGAGGCCTTCACCTACGTCCTGGCTCCATCATTTGTGCCTGTTTATCAGGAGATGGATAACGAGGAGGACTGGGAGAGGTCTGAGGACTGGGCAGAAGAGCTGGGGGAGGCCCGTGGTCTGGACACTTTGCCCGACACTGGATTCGTCTCTCCTCCCTCCGAGGCTTCGGAGGAGGGGGTTGCTTACAGCATGGTGTTGAATAGGGCGGCCAAGGCCTTGGCCCTGAGCTCCCCGTCGCGGCCGTGAGGACTAACCTCCTCACTGAGGTGCTCAGACCGCAGGCAAGCTCCTCGGAGCCTCTACTGCTGTTTAACAAAGCCCTCACCGACATTCTGATGGACACCTGGTCCAAGCTCTCCACAGGCCTCCCTGTGGAGCAGAACGTGGCCCACCGCCCGGCTACGGGTGACCCCTGCTTTCTGTCCGTTCACCCCACCCTGAGAGCCTGGTGATCCAGGCCTCTACGTCCCGGATCACATTCCTGACCGCTCCTCTGGATCAGGAATCCAAAAGGTATGATCAGTTTGGGAAGAAGCTGTTCTCCCTGAGTTTGAGGCTGCGGTCTGTCAACACCGCCTGCCTTTTGGGCCGTTACACCCACTCTCTGTGGGATACGGTTGCGGAGGTGCTGACACAGTGCCTGGAGGAGGCCCGGACACGGCTCGCCCAAGCCCTGGCTGAAGGGCTAGATGCAGCATGCTACTCGATCCGGTGTGGACTTGACAGCACGGACTCGCTGGGTAGAGCGATTGCAACAACAGTGGTGGTTCGCCGCCACGGCTGGCTGAGGTCCGCCAACTTTTAGGGGGATGTCCAAGCCACGCTGATGGACATGCCGTTCGATGGCCATTGCCTTTTTGGTGGCAAAGCGGATAGTGCGCTGGAGCGTTTTAAGGACTCCAGGGCTACTGCCAAGTCCTTGGGCCCAGGCCAACGCCAGCAAACATCCACTTTTCGCCCCTTTCATGGCCAAGGAGTGGCCCCATACATCCAGCAAGCCACAGGCCGCAGAACCAGTCTCAGCGCGGACGTGGTTACCGCCGTGGCGGTTCCGGGGGACACCGGCAGGGTCAGTCCACACCCGCCCGCAGCATCTGCCTCTAAGCCTTCCAAGTCCGGCATATCAGACCCATTTGACGCAAGTGGGGGGCAGGGTCCGTCATCACCTCCTCCACTGGCGTACCATCATGTTGGACAGGTCGGTGCTGCAAATCGTCCAAATGGGCTACTCCCTTCGAGGTGATTCCTCCAGCCATGCCACTGCAGTACCACCGCGTGTTGGGGGATCACTTGCAGCTTCTGCAGGAGGAAGTTTCGGCCCTCTTGGCCAAGGGGGCCATCAAACACGTTCCTGGGCCAGAAGTAGAATGTAGTTGCTATTTCCACTACTTTCTGGTACCCAAGAAGGGCAAAGGAGACCTACACCCTATCCTGGACCCACGAAGCGTCAACTGCTTCCTCTGGAAGGAGAAGTTCAAGATGCTGACTTTGGCTCAGGTCCTTGATGCCCTGGACCCAGGAGACTGGATGGTAGTGTTGGACTTGCAGGACGCGTATTTCCACATCCCCGTCCTGCCAGCCCACCGGCGTTACCTGCCGCTCATGGTAGGCCACAAGCACTTTCAGTTTACCGTGCTCCCCCTCGGCCTTACCAGCACCCCTCTGTTGTTCACAAAAATTATGGCGGTGGTCGCAGCTCATCTGCGCAGATCAGGGGTTTCAGTCTTCCCCTATCTCGATGATTGGTTGTTGAAGGCGGGCTCGCCCCAAGCAATCGTCTACCACTTCCAGACTACGGCCGACCTGCACTTGCTGGGGTTCTCCATCAACGTGCCGAAGTCACACCTGTGCCCCTCGCTCCTTTTCATCGGAGCGGTTCTGGACTCAGCCCAGTTTCTGGTTTATCCCCCGAACAGCGGGTTCGGGATATTCAGGCTCTGATTCTGATTTTTCAGCCTTTATCCCGAGTCTTGGTCTGGTTGAGCCTGCGGCTGATGGCCTCCTGCATCCTTCTGGTGCATCACTCCAGGTGGAGGATGCGGGCTCTGCAGTGGGACCTGAAGTTTCAGTGGGCACAGCATGATTCCACATCTAATACATAACCCATTTATGATATTTCGTTTTGTAGCTGCTGTGTGTTCTAAACACAAATTAATAAAGTAAACACAAAATCCAGAAGTGAAACACATAGATAAACATCAGCAAATTGAAAACTGTCTTATTGAAGAATACATGTTCTAATACATGAATTCACCGCATGGTTCTCCCCACATCTACGCAATATCTTTAAGCACTACCAGCACGCCAATCTCTCTCATCACACACAACTGAATGATTTGTAAAGGGATTTATTCTCTTTTAACGGCGGCGCCACATTGCTAGTGCGCACACCTTAACAAAGTTATACCTTTCAAAAACATGTGCAAGGGTAAAAGCCCAGGCAAATTAAAGAACACAAAATCTGACAAGAACAGGAAGGGGGACACACCATAAGGAGAAAAGGACTCAGGAAAAATATTATGTGATAGCATAGAAAATTTAATTACATTTATAAAAATTGATTTGAACATATTCCATAATACACATGATTAAAAGAAGGATAAAAAATTCATTTTAATAAAAGATAAATATTCCACAAGAAAGAAACTACATTGATCACGGAATTATTAGCACAATGAATACCTTTCAAAAACATCATAAAGTTTTGCAAGAGTTTTATTTTGAAGAGAGACTGTAGGAACAAGATTGTTCCAAGTGAAAGAGTGCGCACATCCCAACAGGTTAGGTGTATTCCTAACCCGACCAGTAACTACAGATTTCGAGCACCAGGGCGTCACGCTGATGATTCAACAACTGGCAGGTTCTCTGAACACCAAGTCGTACGAACTCCGCCGCTGGTGCATGATGGATCACGAATGGCGTCTGAACTCTGACGTGGGGCAAGGTCTCTTTCAGCAGTGGGGAGAGCCTTGGTTAGATCTATTCACCACCGAAGAGAACGCGCAATGTCAGCAGTTCTGCGCGTTGGAATTTCCAAGGCGGCACTCGCTCGGCGATGCTTTTCATCGCGAGTGGAGGTGCAGTCTGTTGTATGCCTTTCCGCCTATACCACTTCTGCCCAGAGTGCTGAATAAGATCAGGCGAGACCAGGCCCAAGTCATCCTTGTGGCTCCGGATTGGGCACGAAGATACTGGTATCCCGAGCTACTCGGCATGTCAGTCGATCCCCCGATTTGTCTACCTCTTCAGAAGGACCTTCTGTTGCAGCAGCAGGGGACGGTCCTCCACCCGAACCTGTCCAGTCTCCACCTTCTTGCGTAGAGATTGAGCGGCTGCAGTTGAGGCCATTTGACTTGCCTCCTTAAGTTTGTGATGTCATTCTGGCAGCCAGGCGTCCCTCCACAAAAACGGTATACGCCTGCAGGTGGAACAAATTTGTGGCATGGTGCACAGCAAAGGCTGTGTATTCTCTCTCGGCCCCCTTTCAGAGGTTCTCCTCTTTCTTCTTTCACTTGCCCAGCAGGGCTCTGCTCTGGGCACTATCAAGGGCTATCTCGCGGCCATTTCAGCCTTCTTGAGGCTTCCTGATCAGCCTTATCTTTTCAAGTCCCCTGTTGTTAATAGATTCTTGAAAGGCATCACACATACGTTTCCTCCTGTTCCCTTTGTGTTGCCTCAGTGGGGCTTGAATCTTGTTCTAACAAATCTGATGTGTGATCTTTTTGAGCCACTTCACAGCCTTTCATATCGGGCAGTCCATCACCATGCCCACCTTCTATCCGCCTCCGCATCCCTTGAAGGAGGAAGAGAGGCTTCACCGTCTGGACCCAAAACGTGCGCTCTCCTATCTAGATCGCACACCCCAGCTCCGGGCGAATGAGCATCTCTTCGTTGGATACGTGGGCGCAAAGAAGGGACGGGCGGTGCACAAGCAGACCATCTCTCGGTGGGTCATCTTGTGCATCAAGGTTTGCTACTCTTTGGCGAAAAAGGAGCCTCCTGTTGGGCTGCGTGCCCATTCCACTCGGGCCACGGCAGCTACTACTGCCCTGGGACGGGGAGTTTCCTTGCAGGACATCTGTCAGGCAGCTACGTGGGCCTCGCTGCACACGTTTGCTAGACATTACTGCTTGGACAGCCAAGTCTGGAGATATGGCTTTTTCGCCCGTTCCGGTCTCCAGGACTTTCTGGTGTGATCTTGGTTTGCAGACCCACCACCGGGGTTGGTATTGCTGAGGTATCTATTCTAAGGTAAGGAATCTAACACTAATCTGTTTCTTTCAGATGCACAAGTTACTTACCTTCGGTAACGATATATCTGTAAGAAACAGTAGTTAGTGATAAATTCCTTACCGCCCCACCCATCCTCCCCGTTCTGCTAACCGATATCTAGGGTTAAGGACATCCCTTTCAGGGCCCTAGTTTCATGGCACCAGTGTCGGTTTCTATCATGGCTCTGCATTCCTGGCATGGAAAGCTATGTACAGAACTGACGTCCGCGTGTGAGGGCGGCGTCTAAGTACTCCGACGTCAATCTGGCGATCATGACGCCGCCGACGGACGCGGAGCCTCATCCGACACCTACCGACGCGCAGGGGTACTGCTGACGAAAACTTTCCGGATCCAGTCTGACGCCTGGGGATATTCTAAGGTAAGGAATCGAACACTAACTACTGTTTCTTACAGATATATCGTTACTGAAGGTAAGTATCTTGTGCTTCTTGAAATTCAGAGATATAGCTTTGGGGTCTAAGGTCAAGTAAATTACCTTAGAATTATGTGAGGATCTTTATTTTACCAGATGTAAACTATTGGTGCAGAAACAAGAACGATCCTTTAGGTTAAGGAAGAAGTTAAGAGACCTGGGCTTGCAGTATATGCTCTAGTACCCAGCACAGTTGAAGGTAATCTGAAATAGTATAATGCAAAAAAAGTATTATCTGCATCAGGTTGAGTAAGCAGACTGGGGAAGACTTCAGGAGCTGAACACAGAGACATTGGAGGGTGCATGAAGTGGCAGGAAAAGCAACATGTTGAAGTGAACAATCCTGTTAAATCCTAGTATTTGCTGTAAATATATTTGCACCTCATGTGACACAACACGTTTCCTGCTTTCTTACCAAACTTATTGTTAAATATGATGCAAAATGGAGGTGCACAACCTGAGAAGTGCCAGTGAACCCTAATAAGCTTTTTCTCACCTTTTTATCGAAAGGTGTAAGAAGCTTCCACTACTTAAGTATTGACTCAAAACAAAGAGTCACAAGAGGAGCAGGGAGGCCGTCTTGATGTGTTAAGAGCGCGATAAAGTAAAATACTCGGCTTGGGACATACTGGAGATAAGTCAAGCCAATTTAATAAAGGTGAAGGATAAACGGCACAAATATTATTGCATCCAACTACACACTGCAACGAGTGGCCGATACTCCCAGATTTAAGGGTTACATTTTTTTAACCATCTAGTCAAAAACGGTGGCTCCCTTGACTCTAAAAGAGCACTCCCAATTGAGCAGTCTTGTACACTATTAAGGAAGCAATATAGTGTCCTAAGCTCCACATCAAAAGATGAGTTTGGATTTACTATTGACCAATGTGGAGGTAACTTGGTACCTTCCACTCAACACTGATTTTATAAGAACCTTGTCCTGATGAAGGTCCTATCGTTATACCGAAACGCTGCATCACCAACCTTTGTAATAAATATGTTTTTAAATGTTTTTCAAATGTAATGACATGATTTCTTAACTGATTGTTTGTGGCACTAAAATGTTTTTAAGGAGAAATTGTTTTATGATAGTATTATTCTCTAAATAAATTGTACAACTTTTTGATAGATTTTCTTCTATTATTGTTTTCATTTTATTAATTGTTTACTTGTGATTCATTTTTCATGTGGTTTTGGTCTGTATCCAAGGGCAACTAGAATTTTCCTTCCCAGAGCACAAGCCTGGTTCTGCCTATCCTATGGAAAACTAGGGACACACATACATTTTTCTAGACATCTGCGGAACCCCACAAAGGAGCTGAAACTGTTCTGCCTTGCAGCTGACAGACTGCGTTCTATTGGTCAGAAAGGAACCCAGTAGGTCCAGAGCGCTATCCTTCAACCCTGCTTTGTGCCATTTTTGCACCAAGCGGGATGGGGATATCGCATCAAATTCAGCGAACAGATCCAGCATTACCAAGATGGCCGTGCCACGTTGAGCCACCTGGCAACTGATGGAATCTGCTGCAGCAACCAGTGACATTTCAGTCCTGTTACTACTTTGGAAGCTAATCTGTGAGGGATCCAGAAAGTCTTGGGGTGGTGATAAACTTGCCCAGTAGCTGGTTAATATATTTTTGAAAGATTTTGACCAGTGCTGGCAAGAGCAAGATTGGGCACAAGTTTTTAAGGTCATCTGGACCCAGTCAGGCTTTTTTTAGGTGAATAACTTCTGCCTGTTTCCATAGTAATTATCTGGTTGTAGACCCTTTCCAGAAAAGTTGCAATCTGATCTGGTGCAAGTTGTAAATCTTAGGGGCGAGTGTGGGGGCTGGGAAGGACAAGTTTCCCCAGGTGAGACTGAAGTTAGGTGCATAAGATTTTTTTTTTTTACTCTCATGCAGGTTATGGGGGGAAAAGTGGAAATAGTTGTGGTGGAATCCTGATCAACGAGAACATCTGCACCCATAGTGAGTGGAAGACTATCCTCATTACCCTTAAAATCCCAGACGATCTTCAGTATCTTATCTCTGAAATAAACTGTGACGTTATTGCAGAAACTTTGCGAGTTCAACCAGTGCTGGACCGGGAGATTAGAGAGCTCTTTCACCACTTTGAAGAGTTCATTGGGAGTGTTGATTGCAGGTCTTATTTTGTTGGCATAGTAAGATGCTTTTGCAGCCAGAATGGTGCGTTTGTATGTAGCAATCCGCTCTTTGTTTTAATTTCTCCTCTGAAGTGAGAGTGGCCCTCCACCTCCATTCTTGCTTCCGACATTGCAGTCTGAGGTCTTTAAGCTCATCTGGTAACCAGAGTGCGAGTGCTTTAGTTCTAGTGCTAGTCTTGTATTTAAGTGGAGAAACTTGTTTAGTTGTGGCCGTCACCCAAACATTGAAATCATCTGCCGTAGGGTCCTGTAACCTGTTCTTTTTCACTAGTATTTCACAGAGGGCTAATTCCAAATCTATGGGGTAAATTTTACTCCAACTTCTGTAAGATGCTGGCTTACGCTGTGTCTGTTCTATCCCCTTCTACAGTATGATTCTAAAAGTTACCACTAGGTTGTCTGACCAGCTTAGCAGGAGAATGTTGCCCACCTGTAAGACCGAGTGATTGGCAAAGATTCAATCCAACATTTAGTGTGGACGGGGGAGTTGGATTTGGGAAAAAACAAAGTTATTCATAAGTTCTAAAAACAAAAACAAAAAAACGTCAATGCATTCCGTATCTTCCAAATAGAATATAAAATCCCCCAATATAGTGAAAAGAGACTTTCTAATACAGGATTTCAAGACTTAGTCCAAGGCTTCGATAAACTGAGTTCAAGAGCCAGGGGAAAAGCGTATTATTTGTCTATACTGCACTACCTCGCATGTGTCTTGTGGGTCTGCGCTAATAGGTGCAAAGTGCAGTTAAACGCGTTTTTCTAAATGAAATCAAATCCCCTCCTCTGTGAAACGATTGAGCAAGCCTAGCAATAGTGTACTCAAGAGGGGTAGCTGAAACTAATCAGGCCCAGAGTCTTCCTTAGCCCAGGTTTCAGTAACAATCAATCTATGTCTTGGGTTTCGATCAATTCACATATTTCCATACAATGTTTGACCATGGATAGTGCATTTATCATAGCACATATGAACTCCTCCTTGGCGTGGGCACCCCTAACCTCATGTCTTCCCACAGATGAGGGGTGATGCCCAGAAACCGGTCCCAGGTTGCTTGTTTTTGGTCCAGGGAGGACCTGGCTTGGCAGTTCGGGCTGGACTGTTCCCATGAGGCACAGGGTCAAGACTGATTCCCATATAGCTGGGTCTAAACTGGGGTGGCGTAGTGAGCAAAAGAACGATGGATTAAACCCCAGATCTTTGCAACTAGGGGTGAATGTTTGCATTGTTCAGAATTCCGTACATCATTTGTTCCTTTGGCAATAAATATAATTCAACAATACAATATAGGAATCAGTACACAGAGGGCAAGTGTAGCACTCTGTGATCAACTGGAGCTTCTTATTGAGGCCTTTTTGATCATGTTCTTGGGAAGTGGTTTGTTGGTGATATACACTTGATGTAAATAGTAAGTTCCAAATAGCTAATTCATATCACTGCTGATGTACATTATAGCATGAATATACATTCCTATTGTGAAGGTATGTACCACAGGATAAAACCATTTGGACTTATGGATTATATAAGTTTCTATTCTTGAGGATGTGATTGGTGATTCCCAGATAATGAAACATGCATTTCTGTTGCAAGATGTAAACATATTTTGGTATAATTCTGGTCCTAACAATTGTCGGATAGGTGCAGGATTCACCATTTTGCTATCATTTTCTCAAATGTATTTGGGATGGGCAAACCTGCAACACTCCTAAGGAATCATAGGCTTGCTTGAACACCATTAAAGTAGTGTAAAAACTACTAGAGTGCCCTTTCAGGTGTTATGACTTCTTAGAAAATACATGTGTGAGAGCACAATGTGCCCTTATGTTTTAAAAAAAATTCTCAGAAGTCAGGCTTGGTTGCTTCCGCAAATTACACCACACATATTTTTTCAGTATTATCAGCCACCATTGGTGTATAGTCCCTAATCCTAAAGTGGTACTACTTTTGTCTTAAAGCCTGTATATAAGGTTCTGTACTCCATTCCAAAGAAGACCCAGAACAATTGTCTGCTGTTTGCCTTTAGATCACTAAATTGATTACAGTGGAGTACATCGCCAAATTCCTATTTATACAACACATTTTTTTGGGATGTCTCCCTGGATTACAACAAAACTTGAATGTGTCCCAAATGTATATGCATACATACATACTCACATATACTAACCATCACTTGAGCATTCCAAATAATATGGTGTTGCATTAGATTTATAAAATATATAGCACAATCCATACAATAGTCTGCCATTCTACAGCCAATAGTAATTTTGTGTTTAATATTTAATGCAGAGAAGCTATTTCATCACAGCGTTCAGTTAGTGCTGTTAAATGGATCAACCATGCCAAATATCTTTCAAAACCACCTTTTATAAAGAAGACAGAACTCAGGAAATGTTGGTCTCTTTATTTCATAACTGCAAAGATCTACTCTCACACGTGTATACCACAAGGTCTTTCTCACAATATCTTTTCAATCATAACTTAAATAGTGTCCTTTTTTATCTAATAGACTGTATTTGTAATTATCTCACCTAAGTGCACTGTGGTAGATGTTGTAAAAATGTGCAAATTATCATGATTTCACAATAGGCTTCTTTCATGAAAAATTAGATCATTCATCTTTCATTTAATTGAGTCCTCTGGTGATATTTGCTACTCTAAAATTTATCAGGTGGATATTTTTAATTTGTATTATTTTTAATAGTTTTTTTCTTTTTGGCTGCTTTTCTGCAAGATGATTATTTGTGGATTCGCATGGACATTTCTTTAAGCCTGAAGTCGCAGCTATGGGTATATTTTCCTCAAATGGATTGGCTGATTTACGTTTGCTGTTTTGAAATGATTCTCACTGGATTGTGTTAATCCTATTTTGATTTCCAAATAGTCTCCTTTTTGATTTCGATTTAACAAGATTGTCCTATGATTGCTTTGGTACTGACTGGAAAGACGTGTAGTTTATCATAGTTACTCAACCAAAATGGTTTGATTGTTTTGTTTTTATTATCTAGCCTGATTCCAATTGTCTTTTGTGTTTTTGTTTTATTTTGTTTTCAACTCTTACTTGATTTCTGACTTCATACAGTACATGATATTGAAGATGTTGTTGCCATGTACTTTGTCATAATATTTAACTATTGTGAATACGTAATAATTTCTCTTGATGTTCCAGAAGTCTTTTTTTTATTTTTAAGGTACAAATGGTGAGTTTGCCACACAGGTGCACAGTTACAGTTTAGCATATTATTTATCTGTTTCTCTTTTCCATCTTTTAGTGGGAAGGTTTTAGAGTTTTTCAATTTCGTGGGTGCTTTAGCCATAGTGCATGGTCAGAAACCCATAATCTGTTTTGTCAGGCATGTTTCTCTATTTTAATTTTTTTTCTGTAGTGACTGTGTGCAAAATTGTATCTAAAATGATTTATATTTTCTGTATGTTAGTGCAGATTAGGTTTTCAACATAATGAACTTGCGATGTCTCTCCTTTGTGTATTTAGGCATTCTTTTAAACTCATTCATTTTCTTTTTATCATTTAGGAATTCTATAATGTCAGACAACTTATCTATTATATAGTGATTTCAACACATCAGGTTGAACAGTGTGGCTGATTTAGTTCTCGAAAATAATATATTGTAGTGCAAATAGGAAGGTAATAAAGTCTCAAATGAATATAAGCATGTATATATATTTTAACATACAAAATAAGCATCTACAACCTGAAATTCCAAATGTTCCCAGAGTACATCCAACTCTCAGTGAGAATAAGTCTGGGCTTATCCCTTATCGATAATAGATCACAGAATGCCTCTTTAATACACTCTTGCTATGCTGAAATAGAGTAGAAATTAAAAAGGCCTTTTCTAGTGGACTACCCAACAGTGACATTTGCCTCATTTGGTCCACTTCTCTAGGTCAAAATCCTTTCTCTTTTTTTATGTACGATCTGTGTGTAATCTTTGACCCTGCCTTAACTTTTACATCTCTGACTAACCAGTTCTTTAATGGAACTCCCTTCAAGGAAAATGTGATGTATGTTGCTTCTAATTAAGCACAAAAACCTAGGAAACAAAGAACAACTAGCAATGTTTGTTTGGCATTGTCTTTAAAAAAAGTGAAACCCATCATCCTTTGAGGAAGGCTAACTGCAATATCTTACCACAGAACGCATTAAAAGAAAATCTTTATGGCTCAGGATAGTATGCTATTCAGTATGGCGCGAGCCATTTGAATCATCAGTTTCTCAAGATCCGTCAAATGCCAAAGTTGCCAATATCCGATACCTACCAAACACTATTTCTTGGTCTGACTCGAAAGTGCAGCTATTGCCAGACAGTTATGTGATCATCACTAGAGAAGGGCGTTTGCTCCACCTCCAAGTTGAGGGTCACAAGTACCTTTTTGATTGTGCAGAAGTTGTGTGCTTTGACAAAAAAGTGATTGCCCTCGAGGCGGCTGTGGTGATAATTTGTTTTATTTATCCCTCTGCCTATGCTTGAACTTACAGGGTCACACACATACAATTGGGATACTATTAAAGCTTCTTAGATAACTAGATTGTTTTTGTTGCTTTACCCATATGGAAGGATATTGCAATGTTAAAAGAATTGCATTTATATACAAATTGCTGGGTAACATTTTCTTTGCTATATTTCTCTGTCATAGTTAGGTGAATGTTGGTGTGAATCCCCCATGCTATGCTTCATAAGAAAGGCATACATCTGGCAACTTTTATCAACACTATACCAAAAGCTACTATTAGATTAGTCCCTTCAGTGTAGTTGGGCCACATACCTGTTGCCAAACTAAATTGCCTTCCAAAATCCCACTCTCATCCGATTTAATTAAACCGATTTAATCCATTTCCTACCCGATTCATCACAAGCCTACTGTGCCATAAATTTGGGTAAACCCCCCTTTTATGGGCAGAATTTCAATTATTTTAGGTAGGTCCAAGCTGTAAACGTAAAATGTAGATATTTTGGTATTGATTATTATCTTTGTTTCAAAGTTATAACCCCTTACTATATTCACCCTCCCATATTATGTTACCAATGTAAAAATAAAAAAGTTAAATTAGTAATTTTCTAAAGGAAATAGTTTGCACAGTGGAATTCTATTTAAGAAATCCTATGACCACTCCCTATGTTTTAATATAATAACATGAATTGCATTTGGCTACAGAGTATAATCTATATTGACTGCCTGTCAATATTTTGCCTGAATTGCTAGAAACATATCCCTGCTTGGCGCACCTTACAATGAGTATTATGCCTGTAAAAGTGCTCCCTTTCCTTTGAATGGGCACCCATTTACAATTAAATTTGGGAGTATCAATTACTTACTTCAGAACCTATTGACTCTTTGAATGCTTCAGTGGTCAACTGAGCTAAAGATAATTACTGAATATAAATACCTCCATTTAAAGTTACTAAGATATTTTTCAACAAGTTTTCGGACAAGTAATCTCACATCTTCCGTTTCGAGACAGGGTTTCGCATTGCAGTCTCTATACTTAAATTACAGCATACCACATCGAAAAACATATATAAACTACGATCACAAAAAACGTTGGCCAAATAATTTAGATACACTATCACCACAAGATTTGAAGAAATTTGAAGATTTAATGTTTTTTGTGACATTTCATAATGAAAATGTAATACATATTAACATTGATGTGTTTTAACTTGGATATATTCTATGCATCCCTGATGGGTCAGATACTGCTGCTTTAGGGTTTATCACCAGACCTGCCTGACTCAGAAATTCCAAATTTCTGACCCAGGTGCAACAGCACCTTGTGCATGTCCCTTTTGATAGTGTGCATCTGTTTGGACCCCAGGATGAAACGCTGCTAAAAGAAATGAGAAAAGACACTGACATTGCCAAGTCCATGGTTGCCCTATATAAGGTGATCAGCCTGTGACCATTTGAAATAATGAATAATATGATATGTAATTTAATATATTAGACTTCCTAAAACAGTAATTTATATGCCAAATGCCTTTTGAGAACTAATATTGTCTATCTGTATGTGGTGTGTCTCCATAGCTGACAAAAGTCACAAATTTAAGTGCTTACAAATTGAAAAAATTATAACTGTATAGTAAGAGCCAGAAAAAGTAAAACTGTTGGTTGATTATGATTGTAAAATTAAAATTGTATAACTTTAACATTCCTTATTAAAAACATTAACGTGGTGGACATAAAAATTCCAGCAATGTTAAGTTCCATTTGATGGAAAAAATAATGGTGGCTGCAGAAGAGGAAGGAATAAAAATGTGGCCCATTTTATAAAATCACAAGAATGTGAAATGAAGTTACAGAAAAGGTAGTACTGAAAGTATGAATAATGTACAATCTCAATGTGCAATTTCAATATCGTGTATCATTTAGAGGATGAACAGAATACATGTAAAAGGGAGTTTGTGTTATGCCACCACTTGGAAACGTTGTTAGCATACCACTTTGTGAGAGGTTTTGATTGAAAAAAGGACATCAGAAATATTATTCTGTTAAATACAGATGACCTGTGTATATTGAGTGCTTAACATTGTCACATATAGTTTTTTTCTTGCACTTGCATTAAGAGGATTTTTTTTACCTAGTTTTAGAAAGTGGACACGGTTTTGCTAGCCTAAGTTTCTCTGTTCTGTGAAAGATTTCTATTCTATGGAATTTTATGTAATAGAAGGGTTGTATGGTTGAAACAGTTGGATCCTGTTTCTGCATTCCACAAATTCTAGAAATGATGGGTTTCATGTATTTAATAAATTAATATTAAGTCATTCATACTTTCAGGCTGATTTTGACTGTTTTGCATTGAAAAATCATTTTTATCTCCTTTTTCAGCTTGAAAGGGAAATTAATTTTGAGAAATTTGCAGATTGGACAAATCCAGAAATGATGGACACAACTGAAGTTGAGCTTTTTTTACCCCGATTTAAGCTGGAGGAGGATTATGATCTGAAATCATTTCTGATAACCCTGGGAATGGTCCATGCATTTGATGTGGTCAAATCTGATTTCTCTGGAATGTCAGCTAGCAATGACCTGGTACTGTCCAAGGTGGTTCACAAGGCATTTGTGGATGTAAACGAGGAAGGCACAGAAGCAGCTGCTGCAACTGCAGCAATCATGATGAGGCGATGTGCACTAAGGGTGCCTAGGTTCATGGCAGACCATCCTTTCCTGTTCTTTATCAGGCACAATAAAACACGCAACATCCTATTCTGTGGCCGTTTCTGCTCCCCCTGATGACCGATATGCAGAATTTGTCCTTGATTGCAAAGATGTAGTTCCTTATTTTAAACTGATTTGTATTGATGTGAATGGCTTCACATTAGCATGCAGTCCCAAACATTAATAAGAACTT
This sequence comes from Lissotriton vulgaris, assembly GCF_964263255.1. NCBI lineage: Eukaryota > Metazoa > Chordata > Amphibia > Caudata > Salamandridae > Lissotriton > Lissotriton vulgaris. The sequence goes on along the minus strand of NC_141691.1, from coordinate 763,100,055 downwards.
AATTATTAGCGTACCATTTTCCAATGCCATCAAACGCATCATTTGAACATTATGGGCACCATTTTTAGTATCATAATATAGAAAAATGATGATCAACTTGACAAGGTAACTTTTTTGTAAAAACCAGACTTTGATTTTACACGTGCCTGTTATTCTTTGATGTCAGGTCTTTCACTTGGCCTCTCAGTAAAAGATAAACTGCTAGCAATGCAAGTCGAAAAACTCACACCTAAAAACTTAACTTTCTAATATTTTAAGTGTTCTAACTTGTTCTGTAGACTGCAATTATATCAACATGGCAAATACTCTCCTTTGTGTTCTGCTAAGAAGACAATAGTTTCAGTAAAAAGTGTTTTCTTAAAACATGTGGCTTCTTTGCTTGTCCGTATTCATGTATTCATCCAAATAAAGATTATCTACTGTCAAGTGAATATTGGAGTTAGGGTCATGTACATGTTGTGGTATGGGTATATATTTACTTTCTGTAAGGCATTGGGATACTGTGAACATCTGTGCACCTTCCAATGCATTGTGTAATGAACTGTAACATTGTTTTTGTTATCAGTCAAATTTTAACGATCACCATGGACCAATGATTACTGTGTCCAGTATGTGGAATCAGTGGTAGTTCACTTATCTGCGCTTTTGAGCTCAGATTCCCCACAACCATCTTAATGCAAATGAACCACAATAAAACCCCAAAAATTACCCTTCTAAATTCATGGTGTTAACTACAAACTAACAAACCCACACTTGTGCAAAGTGCCTGTCAGAGATTAGCAAATAAACAGGGAAACAACATTTCCTTTGTAGTTAGGGACCTGAGAAGAATGCAAGACACCACTCAGCCAAGCCTCCTGAACTGTCCCTAACTTTTAAGGTTATCGGTGTATTTTACATTGTAGCAGGTTGTCTTTCATTATACTCCTATCAGAACTCTCACAGGACAGCAGGCACTGAGGTAATCCAGCAGCAGACAGACACAGAACAGCTTGAAATAGTGATCTAGACTTGTGCAAGGCAAAATCTGTCCAGGTAGTTGGGTCTTGGCAAAAACTCATTCTGAAATCCAGTCTGAGCTGTCAGCATGAGCAGTCTTGTCTCGACGGTTCTGATAATTCTGAGCTAGAACACAGTGTTCATAGTATGTATTGCTGTAGATACTCATGCTCTGCATACTCCTGCCATCTGGTTTTGGGTCCAAATGTTTTCAACTTGAGTTTTTTTTTAAGACGTTTGTCCACAATGCACAAGGACACCCTCTCCAGCTCTGATTTTTTACTTGTGCCCTAGGCTTGGACGTTCGAAAACACAGCTCTTGGACCGATGCATTCCACACTAGTGTTTTTTTTAATACCAGCTACTTGCTTTCCGATCCGCCACAACAACATAGTGGCACCGATCATTTCTCCCTGGGATACCTGGGACCAACGGTTAGCCTTTAGCACACCATGTCTTCAGGCTCCAGCTTTCAACAAACCTCAAGTCTTCTAGGCTTCTCTTAGCGGAGCTACAAAAGCTCAGTGACATGTTTGCATGCAGTGGAAGGCCCTTTGCAAGGATGTACTGCTCACATTTCTGTTGCTTATTGCAGCATGTTGGTGTTAAGCTAGTACTAATCAAGTAAACCCTTGCCCAGACAGTGTTAACAGGTGTAAATATGACAAAATAATATAGCAATACGTTCACAAAATGTGGTTCATTGTGCTGCATAATTTGCTTTTTCTTGCCACATAATTTCGCCAACCATGCTGCATAATTTGGTCCTTCCCAGTCACATAATTTCAGTGGCCCTGTTCATACTCATTTGATCATTACTTGAGTCATTGGGGGATAACTGTCATTGAACAGTAGTTATCCTGGAGCAATGAAGTTAATCAACAAACACCTCACCAACAACCTCTGCAACCATCAGCTCCTCGACGCCAAGCAGTCTGGATTCAGGCCTAACCACAGGACCGAAACCTCACTCACCACCAGCATGATTTTTGACAGATGAGAGATGGCAACCCTCATTCTCCTGGACAGCTCTGCAGCGTTATATAGTGTCTGACACTCCATCCTTTTCAAACGTCTGTAAAAGATTGGCATCCAAGCACCTGCTCTCTGTTGGATCTGCTCCTTCTGATTGAATAGAACACATGCTGTCAGACTCACACCTTACTTCTCGGAAGCCCGCAAACTCATCTGTGAAGTGCCTCAAGGTTCATCGCCCAGCCCCACTCTACTCTACTCATTAGTTATCCCTCTGTCAAACGTCATCCGCGCACACCACATCCACACCCTCTCCTATGCCACAGAAACACAACTCATACTTTCCCTCGAAGACAAGATCACCAATACGAGAAACAGTTCACTGCCTGCATGACCAAGTAGACTAAATGGATGAAAGCCAACTGTCTTGAGCTCAGCACCGACAAGACAAAAGTAGTGATCTTAAGCAAGAACACCTCACCCTGGCATTCCAGCTGGTGGCCAGCTGAACTCGAGCCACACCCACGCCAGGAACCTGAGAAGAATCATTAACTACAAACTGGACATGACCACACAAGTTAACGCTGTCACTGCTTTCAAAACCTGAAAATGATTTTCAAGTGGCTCCCAAGTAACACTTGACAAACTATCACTTATGTCCTAATCACTAGGAAGTTTGGCTAAGAGAACACCCTCCATCCTGGGCGCACCAAATAAATCACTAGAAAGACTTCAAACCATCCAGAACTCAGCAGCCAGACTCCATCACAACCTCCCACACAGAACTTGCATCACACCAGACCTCATGGAGCTCTACTGGCTCCCGATATACAAATGTGCTCATTTCAAACTCCTTTCGCACACATAAAAGACACTACATAACTTAGGCTCAGCCTACCTAAACAGTTGCTTCTTATACACACATCCCACGTATACACAGTACCAGATCTGGAGGATGGGCATTCTCTTACATTTATTAATTTATTTATTTATCTTGAGTTTTATATAGCGCTGGCTAGACCGAAGGTATCAGAGCGCTTTACATAAGGAACAGCGAGTTGCAAGTTACACATTTTACATACGTTACACAATGATTACATATTAACAACAAGAGTTATTAGCAAATAGCATTTAAGGACACCTGATGAAACCACAATAGCACAGTAGTATGTATTGCTAGTGTGTAGCGAACAGAGAGAGGGAAAGGAAAACATTGGAGAGGAATGCGGATATAGTCTAGGTAGGAGGGGGAACGTCCATCAGGGGGGACTAAGCAGTCAGTGTGAGAGACAGATAAGCCAAGAAGAACCATGAATAACAATGTCCAAAGTTCGGCTGGGTAGGTGAAGGCCAAGGGGTCCAGACTCCTGTGTAGCTGCTTAGGACAGCTCCACTGGGCAGCAGCCAAGGGTAATTGGTCTCCGAGGGATGTACAAACAGTTTTTGTTTCTACCCATGGGGCATTGTCAGAGGTCTGCAGACAATAGCGCGGGTTAGATCCAGAGGTATCAGAGCCCTTTACCAAGGGACTGGAGAGATTAGAAGGGGGAGCCAGTCGCAGTGACTCCAAGCGGTCACCAGTAATGAATTAATAGGTGCTGCGTAGTACCCACAAAAGTGTGAAGTCAGTGTGCCTGGGGAGCGCTCTACATGCTTCAATTATTGGAACAGACCTCAAAGCACAATAGGGTGGGCACAACGCGGCTCAGGTCTCACCAAACGGATCAAGCAGGTCAGGGGGATCAAGGATATTGGGGCCAAAATAGTGTTGTAGCTAGGAGCCTATTGGACTACGGTGGGACCGCAATGCCTGCTCCTCAGTGACTCACTGTTGCTCCGCAAGTAGTGGAGTCTCCTTCTAGCCACTCCCGATCACCGCACCGCAGCACACCAGCCTGGGATGTCTGACTCTCGTTTCCGAGCCAGCCGTCCACTAACACTTCAGCATTTTTACTTTACGTTACTCCTAAAGCGTGGAATGGCGCCCCACTCCACATCACAGCCACATCCTCTCTTCTATAATTCCGCAAGAAGCTAAAGACATGACTTTTCAATTAACCTGCTATAAGCATAAACACCTGCCCAGCGCCAGGATACTCTCACAGGTGATAGTGCGCTTTATAAATATTCATAAAATATCGCATGTGTAATTCTTTGCAACTTTATTTTAAAGACTGCTGTCCTGGTTTTGATAAGTAAATGCATGTTTTTTGGGAATTTGTATCCGTGCCTATGTAGTTCGTAAATTCGATATCTAAATATCAACTTTGTAACATTGGTATTCGCCACATAAGTTGCACTCTGTAGCTTCAAGCAATTCTTCTAAACTAGGAGATAATCACATTTAACTGCCTACTTTTAGTTCATAAGTGTACATTAAAACAATAATGTTCCATGAACATAGGTCACTAAAAACTTTCAAATGAATATTGTCTAGTCATGTGGTCTGCCCGTGTTCAGGGTCTTTCCTTTTTCTTAATCATGTGATAATTGAATAATTACATTGGCACTTCTGCTTATATACCTTTGAGAAATACATTTGATTTGGAACATGTTACAAAAAACTCAATCTTTTGATGCTACATAATCCCTAAATATCCATCAGACACAAGCTTGAAAACTTCACAAGCATTTAAAAGCGCCACCACTATCTTCTAGTGTCACGTATGACTTTCATTCTGCAACATTCCAGCATCTCTGGTGTAAATTTTTATATATAAAATAAATACGTGATCAAGACCTATTTAAGTGTTGCAAAAGCAGTTTTGGGGAAATATTGCCAAAGATAATTTGTCCTCTAAAAATATGATATTCTCCGCAGCTGTGTGGGCCTGCCTGGACGCGGAGGAGGTGCCCCTGGCCCCGACCCGGCGTCATTCTGATCCTTGGCGACCTTTGGGGGGGCCTGGCGGAGAGGCTGAGGCCATTGGACGTACGGCCTGAGGAGCTGCCTGGAGCCCCACGGCGGGGAGACAGGGGGAGCAAGGGGTTTCTGCGTCACCCCGGAAGGGTTCATTGAGACCTTGTTGCCACCGGCGATGCGCAAGGACAGGATGTCGAAGTCAACCCAGCCCAAAACCATTACGCAATACACTACTCAGAGGCTGCCCTCGCAAAGAATTATGCGACAGACTGGCCAAGAGGAGGGTGCGGAGGGGCCTGCGGAGCCATCCAGAGCCGAACTATTGAAGGCTATACAGGGCTCTCACACTGCGCTTGAGCGGCAGATCGAGACAGTGTCCATTGATGTCAACCTTTTGCGAACGGATCTCCGGAAGGTGGCGGATAAGGTCTCTGACGCCGAGGGCAACATTACCCAATTGCAAGGCGAGGTGGCCTCCCTCAAGAAGACGGTAACCACCCTCACGGCCGCGACGCATGCCCTGGAGCGGAGAGCTGAGGACGCGGAGGGTCGAGCGCGACGGAGTAATATCAGGGTCCTGGGCGTTCTGGAATGGCTGGAGGCGGGCAACGCCGAACGTTTTCTGGAAACTTGGGTTTGGACCCACCTGTGTCCACAAGGCCTGTCCAGTGTCTTTGTTATCGAACAGGCGAACCGGGCCCTGGTACCGCCTCCGTGCCCGGGGGAGCCCCCGAGAGCGCTCATTGCCAAAATACTGAACTACAAGGACCGGGACTGCATATTGAGGGCGGCGAGGGAGACGGAGAATCTCGCTATTGAAAACAGCCGCGTCTCCATATATCCTGACTACACCCAGCAGCTGCAGGAGCAGAGGAAGTCCTACCTGGGCGTGAAGCAGAAGCTCCGGGAGATGAAGCTGCAGTATATGCTCTTGTATCCAGCCAAGCTCAAGGTGATCTCACAAGGTCGTGCACACTTCTTTGAATCCCCGGCGGAGGTCTGGGAGTGGCTCGAGATAAGAGGCGATGATCTACCACCAGGAGAACGTGGAGGACCCCGTGAGACGTGGGGCACCCGCCCTCAGCGACGGCGCCGCGGGAGACGAAGACGCCGATCGGCTTCAAAGGATCCTGAAGGCCCTAGAATCATGGTGGTGCATGGCGCTCTGCTGCTGAGACCTCCCGGTGGGGAGACGGGCCCGGAGTCTCTGGGCGGGTCTATCCCTGCGGACACTTTGGTTCCGGACACCCTACAGGATAAAGTGCCTGGCACGGACACCGAGGCCCCCGTGATACCAGAGACTGGACTATCCGAGCCATTGACGGAGTCGGCTCCACCTTGAGGTACTTTTGGTCTCTGCAGTATTATCCTTGGTGTAGGAGGAACTTTGGATCCATTTCTGCTGTTTTATGATGCCTGTGGGTTCAACGGTTTGCCCGGGATGTCGGGAAGGGGCAGGGGACTTGCATTCCGCTGAGGGGGGAATCTGGGGCGGGGGAATTGTGTGTTCTATTTTTGTATTTCGCCTAAGGTCTGCTATCTTAAACTGGGTCTGACGGGGAGCTGGAAGGGGGGTGGGTCGGTAGTACCGGTTGGGCTGTGTGTGTGGGGGTTGTGTGGAACGGATGGGTTGGCTTTGCACGTCCTGGCACCAGCAAGGGGAGGGCAAGGTAGCATGTTTTGTTTTTGCTGTCTGCTTGCTCGTGGGTGGGGGTAGGGGGGTGTGTTCGGGGGGAGTTGAGGGGTTTGGGGTTTTTAGGGGTTGGGGGGTACTGTGGGATGGTTGTTGTTGGCATCGAGACACCGTTCAGGGTCAGGGGTGGGGGATCCTACTGGAATGCAGCTAGTGGCCCGGAAGGACAGCAACACAGATCATGGGATATAAGTTGATGACATGGAATGTGCGGGGGCTAGGCACTTGCACCAAGAGACACAGGGTCCTGTCCTTCCTCCGCCGACACGGAGCTGCCATCGCATGTTTGCAAGAAACGCATCTAACAGACGAGGGTGCTCAAAAACTGGCTAAAAAATGGAGAGGTCAGGTGTTTCACTCCTCCTTTTATACCTATGCTAGGGGGGTATTGGTCTGGGTGGCTCCAGGGGTACCCTTTGCCGTACAGTATGTAGAGGCTGACATAGAGGGTAGGTACCTGCTACTGCCGGTGAAGCTTGATGGGAGGGATTTCTCGATCTTAAACTCGTATGCGCCCAATGTCGACGACCCTGATTTCTTCTCCCGACTCTAGGATGTCCTGGTTTCGGATCTCGATGCCCCCCTCCTTTGGTTTGGAGACTTTAATTGTGTGTTAGATTCGGATTTGGACAGGCATCCCCCCCGTACTGGCACGAAACCTCGTATGACGGCGAAACTCCGGGAAGTAATGTCTAACCTGGGGGTTGTCGACGTGTGGCGACCGCGTCATCCCCTACAAAAATTGTATACCTGTTACACTCCGACGCATAATACTCATAGCAGACTGGACAGGGTCCTTGCCGCGAATATTGATGTATCCCTCTCCCTAACGGTCACCCACCAGGCCCGCTTTCTGTCGGACCACTCCCCAGTGATGTGCGTGGCCCGGTTGCTCGCCCAGCCCTCCCGTCCTCAGACCTGGAGGATGCCAGTGGACCTATTAGAGGACCAGGTGGGGAAAGCCCATGTGGAGACAGCCCTTAGTGAATATTTGGATTTGAACTGGGGTGGAGCTGACGTGTCTTATGCGGTCAAATGGGATGCCATGAAAGCGGTGGTGCGCGGCGCGTGTATGGGCCTGACCTATGGCGTGCAGAAGCAGTTGCTCCGTGACTTGTGTAAAGCGGAGGATCGCCTGCGGAGTTGCCAGACCATTTCGGACCCCGACGACTCGGATTTAGAGTCGGAGAGGTCAGCCAGGGAGGAGGTCCATGACATACTGACCAGGCTAGAGAAATACACTCTCGGTCAGTATCGTCAGCGCCTCCATCGCGAAGGCGACAAGGCTGGGAGACTGCTGGCCTGGATCCTTAGGAGGGAATTCGCTCCGGAACGGATAGCTGCTCTGCGCAACCCTGCGGGGGACCTGGTGCACTCGAAGGCGGGTATCCTGGGGGTCCTACAGGCCCACCTGCAAGCGGTATATGCTGCGGACCCCTCGGTGACGGAGTCCGCTTCTCAGGCTTACCTTCGGGGATTGCCCCTCCAGACCTTATCGAAGGAGGCAGCAGAGGAGTTGGAGGTGGCCTTGTCGTTCCGCGAGATCACGGTCGCGCTGGGCAGTCTACCGCGGGCCTAGGCCCCTGGAGGTGATGGGTTTCCGCTGGAATTTTATCAGGCGTTTGAGGAAGCCCTGGCCCCCCGGCTCCTGCAGGTCTATGGTGAGGCGCTGGAGTGTCCCGCCCTCCCGCCTACTATGAATCAGGGTGAGGTGTGCATGATTCTCAAGCCTGGGGGCGACAGCTGCGACCCTGCAGCGTATCGGCCCATTACTCTCATCAATACTGATGCTAAAATCCTCACAAAAGTATTGGCCAATCGCCTGGCACCGCACACGGCGCATCTGGTGCATCAGGATCAGTGCGGATTCATCCCGGGCCGCAACACTGCGATGAACCTCAGACGCCTGAACCATGTTCTGCATCAGGTGCGGGATAGACAGGACCCCCAGGTCCTAGTGTCCATAGACCTGGCTAAGACGTTCGACAGTGAATTGGGTATATCTACTGGAAGTGCTTCATCTGGTGGGTATGGGCCCCATCTTCTGTAACTGGATCCGGATCCTTTATGGGAAACCTCGAGCTAGGCTTAGACTCGGCGCAGCGTGTTCGGAGGACTGGCCACTGGGAAGGGGCACGCGGCAGGGGTGCCCCCTCTCACCGCTACTCTTTGCCTTGGCAATTGAGCCTTTGGCGGTCCTTGTGAGGTTGGAAATGGCACAGTGGGGTATCCAAGTAGGTGACACCGTCAATGTGGTCTCCCTATACGCAGATGATGCTTTGTTTTATTTAACGTCCCCGAGCGAGTCGCTGCTGCTTTTATTACGGCTATTGTATCGTTTCGGCGCGGCCTCGGGTCTGTGAATTAATCTTGATAAGTCCCTCATTTTCCCCTTGGCGGGTTATGGCCCCGACCAGCGGGCAGACCTCCCGCACCTAGGATTACGATGGGAACTGGATCCCTTTCGGTATTTGGGCATCAAGGTGGCATCGTCGGATGACCAGTTGCTGGCCCGTAATGCCGGGCGCGTGGTGCGCTCCCTTCAGCAGTCTGTCTCGTTCTGGAGCACACTTCCGCTTTCCCTCATGGGACGATTGGCGGTGGCTAAAATGGTGATGCTCCCGCAACTGCTATACGTCCTACAGAATTCACTGTGCCCGATCCCGCCAGGCCTGTTCCGCAGGCTCAATTTGTCACTTACGTCGCTACTCTGGGCGGGTAAACGCAGTAGAGTTGCTTTGCGCTCTATCGTCCGGAGTCGGGAGGAGGGAGGTCTAGAGGCTCCGAGATTCGACCTGTACTATTACGCGGCACAGCTTGAATCAGCTGCACGTTGGTTCGCCGGCACAGCAAATTGGGACCTGAGCCTTTTGGCGGGTAGAGCGAATGAGGAGACCCTCCAGGTGGCACTGATGCAAGGAAGGGGAGCGGATAGGTCTTTACCTTATGTTGTAAGGCACGCTGCTGGGATTTGAAAGAGATTCGTAGAAAGAATCCTGAAGCGGGCCCCTTTCCATAGGGAATTACCGGTGTGGATTCTGGCGCCTGTGGTGTTGATGGAAGACCATATGTCCTTCCGGACATGGAAGGGGGGAGGGCTGCGAGACCTTGGCGGACCTGTACCCGGATGACTCCTTTATAACCTTTGAGGGGGCTACGGAGGCCTTTGACCTGACGGAGGGGCATTACCTCCATTATAGGGGACTGCAGAACATGGCGCGGGTGAGCTGGCCGCAGTTCCCAGAGGCGCCTCCGATGTCACACACACTTAACATCCTCCTTTCCTGTGGCAGAGGCCGACGGCTGATCACGTTGCTGTATTCAGCCATGCGGAGGGACTCTGATCCACCGGTTTCCCCAGCTTGGGCTGCATGGGAGGCGGATCTCGGTGTCGCCCTAGAGCCTGGCCAACGCAAACGATTCGGGACATTGACCCGTACGGTGTCATGTAATGCACGGTTCAAGCCCATTCATTTCAATTTTATGCACCGCACCTATATGACCCGGGTATCCTTACACCGCATCTCAACCGACAGACGGGACGACTGCCCTAGATGTGGACTGGGTGGAGCGGGATTTCTCCATCTGGCCTGGGAGTGCCCGCCGGAGGCTGCCTTCTGGTGGCAAGTGGTAGAGCGCATCCGGAGGATCACGGGTCTCCGGATCGCCTTGGACCCACTACATTGTCTGTTGGCCCTGGTACCCAAGCCTAAAAAGAGAAAATTGTCCCATAAGCTGTTGCAGCTACTATTGGTGCTGGCAAGGCGCAGGGTGGCTATCACTTGGATGGGAAGTGGAGCCCCGGAGCTGTTGTTCTGGCTTAGAGATTTCAGGGAATGGTCCCTGGCGGAGGAAACACATATGCAACACACACGTAGGGATGAGAAGCTGCAAGAGGACCTGTTGGCATGGCGAATGATGTGTGCTGTGGGGACTGTAGATAGTGACTCGGATGCCACCAGTGCTGAGCTGTTCACCCCGCAGCGGTCGGACTCCGGGGAGGAGGAGGGTGGGAGTGGGGATGATGGGGCTGCTGTGGGATAGTGTCATGCTAGTACCGCGCGCATAATCTCTGCAACTATGTGATTTGCTCTGAGTCCCAAATGGATCTGTGTTTGATTTTGATTTTCATACCTGTGCCCGGAGGGGCCCTGACGACCTGAACGGAATGTATATGCCTGTGTTCTCACTGATGCCGAGTTTGTGGGGGAGGGGATGTTTTTGTTATTTTTGAATTTTATTGAAGTTTTTATTTGTCAAGTATTCCCCCCCCCCCCCAAAAAAAAGTGATGATGTACTTTCACCTGGCTGTATAAACAGCATGTTTATCGCTTTACCATGACTACGGAGTCTGTGTTTCTGATATCATACTGCCGCCCGGCCCCCTGGATGTGGGCTGAATGGCTGTGTCCTGTTGGATAACGTCCAGGTCTTGGGGTCATGGATGAGCCACGTACTGGTTTACTCCGATGTATGTCCTTGCATCACAATCAAAATAAAGTATTTTAAAAAAAAATGATATTCTGCACCATGGATAGGATGCCCTTACATACTATTTCACATTCCTAGGGGATAGAACCTCTAAAGATTAACATTCTAAAAGGGGGCTAATATAATATGAGTTATTGCCATATAATTGAGCAATACAGCTATTTTCGGCAGAAACACAAATTTTTCTTCCTATTAGCTAACGCATTGCTGAAGTCCAACAGGGCCCCATCCTACACGCATTTAACTTGGTGAGGTTTCAATTGTAAATACATTTGACGATAAAAAAACATGAAAATCCATCTTTGAAAAATTAATGACCAATCGATTTGCTGAGCAGACATTCGGGAGAGCTCCGGACTGGTAATGTGGAATTTAAATCCAGTTATGATCAAATCAAAATGAGTAAGCATAGTCTAAACTTTTTTGAATGTCTTGGTCTACATAGGCGTTATTGAAAGAACTGTGTGAAAGATACAGACGAAAATCATTTATTACATCTTGGAAATTTCCACTCACTGCCACCTCCCAAATGACATCTTTCATATTTGCCTGAATCAGATAAAACTAAGTGTATAATTCATAAACATTGTCTATCAAACAATATGATTAAGAAACTGAACACTTCTTTTGTAGTTAATATGTTCTTGCTTACAAAAGAACTAGGAACTTAAAAGGTTTGGTTTAGTTCTCAGAATCATAATACGCAATACAAATGCAATCTTCCCTTCTTAATGATTACAAACATGTAGTGAAATCCGATATAGTCTAGCACCCACATAGGGCAAAGCAATAAAGTGAAATCCTACATGACTGCATTAGATTTTTTTTTAAACTTTATTTCCCATTTTTATGTGGCACAAATCAAGCAAGCAGAGATTTGATGTGCTTTACAAGTAAAACATTGGGGAATTGTAACCTGCTTACAATAAAAGTAGCAAAAAAGAATGAACATTAAATGTTATCGTAAATCAGTTGCCTAGAGGGGGCATATATGAAAGATCATATACTAACAGCAAGATGAGAGAGAGGTAGAAATGCCAAGTGAAGCAGATATGGGTAAGAGGGATGATTGAGGGGAGGGAGGTAGTTTGATCTAGAGGAGGATAAAGATGTTGTTATAGCACAAGATAACGGAAGAGGTTTTTCAAGAGGGAAAGAGTTGAGGCAAGAGAACAAAATGGAAACAAACAGAGGGTAAGACTTAAGTCAAAGGTGAGGAAAAGATAAGGCAATAATTGAACACTTGGGAATCAAGGACGATAATAATAAAGAAAAGAGACGGTGGAGCTAGGTGGCAATAGGTAACCGTGAAAGATATGATGAGGTACATGAAGATGGAAGGCACAGAAGAAATATGAAAGCATGTAGAAATCAACTTCATATGCTGAAGGAGATCTTCATGTAGGGCATGCCAAAGACATTGGGGGTTGCCCTTAAGAACGACTGCATTGTAGCAAGGGTGTGTTCTGAATTCATCCTCCAGATGTTTTTAATGATGAAGATAAGCAGTTTACACAATAAATGGTCTTTATAGACTTTTTTACATTGGAAAGATGGAAAAGAAAGTGAAAACTCAATAAAACTAGCACAAGAATAAACTTAGGACTGGGAATATGAATTCCCCACTTATGAGACAGTTTATTGAAAAAGGTGCAGCCAATGAAATATCACTTTTTAGATCTGATTCCTTACTATATAAGTGCAAGAAATACATCTTTGAAAACAATAAAATGAGAAACCTAGCTTACAATTTGGTTTAACAAAGAGAGATTATTGAACCAAGCTAAACTGAAGGATTGTCTTTCCTTGGACAAAGCAGAGCTTGCTCCTTGGTTAAAATATTTAGACAAAATGTTTTCCCAGCTGGGCCGTCGGGATTTATTTGTTTATCAAGAGAAAATCAGTAAATCTGACCTGGTTTTGATTAGGGTAACTTGTATGTTAAGGTGCTAGGCCGATGGGTAAGACCTAGAACTCTCTAAGCCTTTGGTCAGAGAATATGTGTTTCTCAAGACTGTTTCCCCATGCCGAGCCCTATTTATTCCTGGTCACCACCTCCAGACATCGTTTTTTATTAACACGTTTTAGGATGAACTTCATACAACTGTCTTTGTCAATCGTAGGCATGTGTCCCCACAAGACCTGGTACACTTTCATTTTCTGCCCATGTAGGGTTTGGTTGCCCTTTATCCTCTGCAAAAGCTATTAAAACGTCGCTTGATAATTGATTTTATGAGTTTGCGTCAGTGTGTAATTATTTTCTTGATTTTAAATGTTTATGCAATTGTTTTCCTTTATAAGCTATCATGTAATGTTTAATGTCCTGTAAGCATTAATCAACTAACAATAGAATGCTAACAATGACCGTGTTGGTGGGGTGATTGATAGCAAGGTGCTAGTATGCTTGTTTAATCCTTGGGTATTTTTAGCTGTTATGAATTGTATTTTATATTGTTTTGCTTACTAAAACTAAATAAAGATTTATGAATGAATCTACTGGGAAATATTCATTTGAATGGTTAGGTACTTTTCCCTGTGTTCTTGGGGAACAAGTGTTTGAATATGTACATTTGAACTATAAGCAAATATTAAGTGGCTGAACCAAATTAATTCTCTCTATTCCCTTATTCCGGACACTTGTTTCTGCCATTGTCTGCTTAGGGGCGTTCAGCTGTCATCCAGTTCCTGAGAATGCACATATAGTTTGTTGCCATTAGTATTTGCAGCAGATAATTCTCTTTATTGCTGAGATGCACTGTCAAGCTCTTCTGTCGACTGATGTATCAGCCCCCTACAGTTTGTTAATATGCCATTGGTACATGTAACATAAAACATAATTCCATATAACTATTAATTTCCACAATTACATTCATCATCAACTTGAAAAAAAACTGTCTTATTTGAATAAAACTATTAATGAAATTTAAATGATTAAATGTTGAAATTAATCGTTTAGCAATAAACTAGTTATTTTAACGTGCCAAAACAGGCCTAGGAGTGCCAGACCCATACCTGAACTTTGACAACCACTAAGTAAATGAATCTAATTTTTATTTATATTTAAATATATGGATATCCTGACTACTTGGCCTGGTTTCAGCACTCCTATTCCTACTTTGTTCACCCCTTGTCTAATTGAAGAGATATACCATTGGTCAAATAGTCAACTATAAAATAATTGGAAAATTAAAGATTTAAGTCTTCATCTTTAACCTGCATGCATGTAACTTGTATTTCAGTTTTATTATTTGCTAGACTGTACATTGCTTTGGTTGAACCAAATGTTGCCACAGTTACCATATTTTTTATAGTTTGTTGCATTTGCAGATTAACTTAATTTACATTTATTGTGCAGACAACACTCAATTATATCAAAGGTGTAACCTACAAATGTACTATCCTCTCTGTTTTGAAAGTGCTATTTTTCTTTGAAATTATGTAGGTCTTATTGATATTTCTTTTAAGTCAAATGATTTCCACAATACAAACAACTCTATAATCAACATCTCTGTTTATAAACCGACCGAAAAAACATGTTTTGGTAATAAAATGTGTTATGAGAGTTTGGCACCAGCCATGTACATTATTCTGTTGTGAAGTGTAAGTGTGGAAGAGAGTTCTTTGGAGTGACGTGTAGCCACACTGAGAGCCCCTATAGCCTACTTCATTGACTCAGGAGCGCTCAGCATGGCAGCGAGATCCTGAAAGAAGAGGGAATGACCGTGTGAGGAAGTGGCAAGTAAAGAAGATGAAAGGGGAGCAGAAGAGGAAAGCCCAGGCAAGCTCAGCCTCGTCTATTTAACTGGACAGAAAGAAGGGTGACAACCTATGGAGGTGGGGCGGAAGCGGAGGGGGGTGGATGGTCTCCTCTGAGCTGCCAAACTGAACTTTTACATGGAAGGCGAGAACATTTTGTACCAGGGAAAGCATGGTGTGGAATAATGTGGGATGGTTAAACTAAAGGGAAAGTGATATCTACCTAAATGGGCCAGAAAAAAAAAACAAAATCGGCTTTGAAGAGGAAACCAGAGGGGCTACAATGAACACATCACTTGGCCATGAAGGACTTTTTAAGACCTTGACAAACATGGTTAGTTAGATATGCGGAAAACAACCAAAGCAGGTCTTCCCCCCCATTAGGATTACAAAATTATCTACATCTAATATCCATGATTCTCAATGCTCTGGGGCCCGATCTAATTCTGGGTATTTAGCGATCCCATGGTATGATCCTGGAAAAGAAAGTTTTTGCTTGAAGTGTACCATGGCAGATCCAATCCAAGCACCGCTTGCATCATATTGGAGAAATAGCCCACTGAGATCTGCAAAGGTTAGGGTACAGCCATTGGACATTACTATCACTGATCTCTTTTCATCATGAAAGCCCGCTGTCCTGTTTGCTTCAAATAAACCAGATGGTTAAAGGCACACCAAATAGACTGCCACAAATAGCACACCTTTTCTCTCCACCACCTATAAAAAAAACGTTGAATGGAGCTGTAGTAAAGCCAAGACACAAACCGCTATGGAAATGCTATATATGATGTTGTCTCTTCTAACGAGCTCTAATCTTCAGTACTTCCAGGCCTAGCAGCCTACCTCCTTTAGATGGCAAAAGGAGAAAACGCGAAACCTGCACAAAAACTCCTTCACTATATCTAATTCCAGAGTCCAGGCTTACTACACAATGCCTCCTGGATTACACTACTATTGTGTATTATATTCTGTGTCACCTAATACCACCTGACAGGACAACCAAGATATTGCACTGACTTCTGAAAGGCTGACCCTTTTTATTTGAAGCAAATATTTGGTGACAGGTCATTTCCCCCAACATATATTTCTTGTGGTATTAAGGTCCATAGGTTTCCCATGAGTTCCTTCAAAAGCTGCATGTTTTTCTGCGGTTTCTTTGCTAGTAGAAGGATTAGAGTTTGTTACGGTGCATTTTGCTTCCAACCCTGCAGAGTTTAATCAAGACTGAGCTAAGATGGTTTATTTGGTGGACTACCTGGTCAAACCTGCCTTGGCCTGAGCAATGTGTCTACAAACTATTTCATATGTCTGTTTGGAGACTTTTCTTTTTTGTTTTATAACTTCTTACTTGCATGTAGGGGGATATTATGATTTGGAGCACTCTGCCGAGGAAGCATTGTGTAATATTCAACAAGGGGTAATGGAGAGACTTATGTGACTCAATTCAGTCAATTCGCAGCTCAAACTACTTGGGTAGAATGAACTTGGTTAACTTATTTACTATAAGTTGGAAATAAGAAACGGAAGATGAGCTGATTTGTTCGCACATCCTACTTAATTTTTTTAATTCATTGGTGTATTTCTGTAAATTGAACATCAATTACAGGAAAGATGAAAAGAAAGGAGGAGTGGTGCTTTAGGAACCTAGTGTTTCATTAGCCTTGAAATAAAAGTTTTCTATTCATATTTAATTGTGACTAATCTTTGTGGTGCCAAGTCGGTACTATGCATGCTTTTTCCTAAGTTGTTGCCATCCCCAAAATTGCTCCTTCCCCCTCACAGTTTGAGAGTAATCTAACAACTGAAGTAGGCACCATTATTTATTTTGAACACATTTATTCCTTATATTCAATGAGAAGGAGATACTGAAGGCTTATATACAGGAGCATTTGCAAAATGGGCTAATTGTACTATACTCTTCAACCCCTGGAGCACTTTCATATTTTGTATCAGATAGATCACACTTTCCGACCTGGTATTGAGTAAAGGTTTATATCAAATTACAATCCAGGATAAATATCCTCTCATAAAGGGCATTTTAAAGTAAAGGCGAGGAGCATGAATATTCACTAGACTTGATTTGCAAACTACTTATCGTTTCTGTGTACAAAAGGAGGGCGGAGAGGGGAAAAGACTTTCTGCACCTAATTTGAACATTTTCAATATTATGTAATGCCATTTTGGTGCTGCAATGTTCCTGCCATTTTCAACATATTATGTATTAAGTATTTCTTATGTTTTAAATCAATTTGTATTGCTATACCTGAACCCGGTGTGATCAGGACTTCAGCAGCATCACTTGTCTTAGTGAGTATGAGAAGGAGTAAATTAAGTGTCTTGGATTCGGATTAAATATTTCTGTCCTTTCCTTGGATTTGCAGCCAACATCAGTTAATTTGGAATGGCCTTCTTCTCCTAATGTAAAAATAGCTGCAAGCCTTTCTTAGATTTGCACATTTTTATTGCCAATTTTTAGGAACGTTGAGAAATAACCAGTGATGTAAGTTAAGTTCTACAGAGGAAAATACGAAAAAAAAAATTTTGCTGGAATAATCAAGCTGAACAGGCATTTAATATACCCAAAAGTATGTTCACTGTAAAATCAGTTTATTGTCATTCTGATAATTCTAATAGACAACTCTGAAAGAGCCAAAGGGACAGTGTTGTTACAAAGTAGATGGACAAGAACACCCTGTGTTGTTTGTCTAATGTTTTGCCAGAGAGTTACTGGAATTATTTAGTACTTGTGAGAGCTTTTTAGATATGAAGATGGCTTGTAATGAATTGACACTACTGAACTGTTTATAATTAAAAACAATCATTAGAGTTTACAGTATATATGAAATCTTAAATGCTAAAGTAGTCTTCAAGGTAGAAGTACATTTTTCTTTGCACAGTGCAATATTACTATGACTATCATATGCATTTCTCATGCTAAGAATCTTTTGGCTGATGCACTATCTTGTGGTTATAAAGATTCATAACTCAATTAGGATCAACTTGCTTATGATTCTTTCTCATTAAGTAGCTAAAACTGTCCAGTCTTTTTAAACAAAGATGAGATGGCTCAAGAACAAATGGATGCACAGTAATTAAAAGAAAGCAGAGATTCTGCTGGGAAAGCAGAACTATGCTTTGGCTAACAGGGGGTCAGAATGTAGGGATAAATCTGACTAGCTCACAAGTGCCTCACCTGAACTCCTAACCTTCCAAGAGTAGCAGCTGATTTTGGAAAACCTAGAATATGAACTAGTCCCCAAGGGAACTATGGGCACAGATAATCACTTCCGTTTCTCACTCATGCATGTCCATATTAAACAAAAGGAAGGCAACAAGGAAGCTTGCAAAATATTTATTAAAACTATTGTAGTCTATTTTGAGGCAGATGAGTTGTGATAAGTAAACAAATTCAACTAAGCTACGTAACCAGCATTACTAGCAGGCTGTATACAACAAACAACCCAACTATGGCTATTTGTATATCTATCTAGGACTACCCTCCCTATGTGAGCACAGGGATATATTAGTGATCTCTGGGATTAGTAACAGACCCCATACCTGATGTTTGTAGAGAGGTGGTCCGTATCTTAGGTGTAAACTCCATTTACGCAAGGCTGCTGCTTCCATTCCAGGACCTGTGTCTCTGCTGGATTTCTCCTCTCTGCCTCCAATGGGGACAAGACACCGTTTATATGAGAAGAACTACTGTGTTGGAAAAATGCAGCTGTGATCCCGTGGCATGCCTAAAAATGAAAGGAGATGTTGCTTACCGGGCATAAGAAAACAGTACACCGTGTTGTTCGACCTTGAGCGAAATGTTCCGACTGAATCCAAAGAAGATTCACTGAATAACAAATATTATGTATACTTTATTTCTAAAATAACATTGTGTCACAAAAACAAATGTATTGTATGTGGTTGGGCAAATCAGTGGCAAACTAAAACAGCTAAAATCAAAGACTAACTAAAGACCAAAAGTGGACTCAAAAAGGAAATCACTACAATGTCATCCTGATAATTAGAACAGGCATCTCTTAAAGAGCCAAAGGGACAGTATTGTTACAAAGATAATGGCCAAGAACATCCTGTGTTCTTTGTCTCGTGTTTTGCCAGAGAGTGACTGGAATTACTTTCTGCTTGTAAGATAACTTTTAGATATGGCAATGGCTTATAATGAATGGGCACTTTAGAACTGTTTTTAATTAAAATCAGTCATTAGAGTTTACAGTATATATGACATCTTCAGTGCTGGAATAGTCTTCATGGTAGATGGACGCTTTTTTTGCACAGTGTGACATTACTATTGCAAGTATTTCTGATGCTAGGAATCTTTTGGCTGATTCACTATCTTGTGGCTATCCAGAGTCATAACTCAGTTATGATCAGTGCTTATGATTTTCTCATCAAACAGCTAAATGTGTCCTTTCTTTCTTAAACAAAATGAGATGGTTCAAGAACAAATTGAGGCAAAATAATTAAAAGACCTTCATGGTAGGAATCTTTTAGTTTGTTGAAATGAGTTGTATTTCAATCAACTAGCCATTTATCCAACAAAAGAAATTCTGCAAGATGTGATTAAAATATGTTGTCATTCTGCTATTTCTCACATTTAGAAGTGCCTTGGACTACTTTGTATTGTACTACCTTTCTGGAGGCCAGCTGTTTCTTCTAGTGTTCAATAATACGTTCTTACCTGCCCAATGTCGGCCCATTATACATCCTCACATTCCAAGATGTTTACTAGCTTTACTAATGGCCCCTGAACATTGGATTGATTTCTGCAATGGACCTTTTTCCTTCAGGAAGATTTCAGATAATATTGGCTACAATAGACACCTTTTCAAGAAGGCCAGTTTTTATTTTGTACCTATGTTACCTACAGCAAATGTAATGGCTCAATGTTTTTGAATTGACCTATTTCATCGTCATGAATTACCTCATATAATTATTTTTGGTAGAGAAACTCCAGATCTTTCAAATTTTTGGAAGGCTCTGTGCAAAGTATTAACCAATTAAACAAGCTCTTTCCTCTGGTTATCATTCCCAGTCTAACGGGCAACCAGAGCAAACCAATTAAAGGTTGGACAGTTTCTGCAATGCTATTGTAATGCAACTCAGGATATTTGGGTTTTCTGATTACCAGTTGCCAGATTTTCTTACAACAATGGGACTACCAGAGCTATCAAAGTTTTACCTTTTTTTCTATATGTAAGGTTTTCATCCAAGAGTTTTTCCTTATTCTCTTTGCATTGACCCTTTAGTTCCTGTGGCTACGGATCATTTGAATAAGTTACTGAAACATTGACAATTGGTTTCTGAATGTTTATGCTGTTTTAAAGTTGAGGTGATGGAATACGCTGAGAAATCAACAACAAACTGTTCTTTTGTTCCTGGAATTAAAGTTTAACTATCATCTTTTTTTCTTCTTCACTGGCCACAAAATGTTTGTCCATTTTTCATTCTCCATCAGATTAATCCTCTGGCATTTTGCTTGAAGTTACCATGTGCTAGAAACTTGCCTTGAGTGACGAGAGTGCAGTGGAAGACAGTCCACTCATAGCACAACCAAGAAACAGATTGTAGTACTCCATGTTTAGCATGTGGCTGGGTGCCCTTCCAGATTAGACCAGACCATTGTTTCTGCCGATAGTCACTGTGCGGGATGCTGTGAATCTTGTAAGGACCTGCGTTTGGCATGAGCTGTGGCAAGACTTCAGAGTTCGGTATTTGACTTAAGATGTCAAACTTGGTCTTTGTTGTCTCTTGTTGATGTGTGTATAGAAGAAAGGTGCATACAAGGTCTTAGAAATGCTATTTCCAAGATGCTGTCTATTTGGGATTCCTGAGTGAGCATCGCAATAGAGAGGAAATTGTGTCTTTTCTTGTGATGTCAGTTCTGTTTGATTCATATATAAATGAGGTTATGCCAAGTTGAATATGCACCACCACACGTGTTCTGTTGTTTTCTGTCGCTATGCATCTTTTACTGGATTTTGTGGCTTAGATCGTTAGTCTGCCTGATGTCAGTGAGAAATATGTGTGACTTGTTTATCTACTTCTGAATTAAAAATCCTATTTAAACAAGAGCTACTAGATTGCCACAGATTTTTTGCCTTGTGGATTATCCTCATAACTGGGATCTTCCTACAGAGAGACAATGCACCTTTCACATGTCTCCATAAGATGGTCCTGGTGTGGTATGGCACCATGACTACTAGGAGTAGTCGTACAGTCCTTAAACTTGGAGAGTTTACATTATAAGATATCTCCATACCTTGTAGACTTTTCAAATAGTTATTGCTGTCCTAATGAAGGCATATATTTTTTAAACTCATGCATCCTTGGTTTATAAAAACCTTGACAAATAGTCAATGAGGCCACAGAAATAAAACTTATGATTCATATTCAAATAAGTCTCAATTAAAAGCATAAAAGAAAATAAATGATCATCTATACACAAATAGTTCAATAATACCAATTGTCAAATTTCAATTTATCCTTTTCAGTCCCAATTTCATTCATAATATATTGGAGTGTAAATTGCATAATACTATAACAAATGTTTGTCATTCATAAAATAATAACCACGATTTACACTACCTAACCCTGCCACATTACCCTAGTTTAGTATGACGTCCTGACCATTTTAGGAGGGATTGTACCTACTGTGAGTTTCAGGGCTAAACAGTTATTGCATCCATTATAAATACTCTCCTCTCCTCGCCATTACCCGAGTAGTTTAGATAGTTTTGTATTGGAATGATAAAACACATAGTAAATCCCTACTTCTTTACCAAGTTTTTTCCTGCAAGTAATACTGGTTAGCCATGTAGAAAATATAGGAATTCTGTGGACAAGTTACAAAGACATTTTGAAGTGCGTAAAAAGTATGCCAGTAGTTTTCTTCTACTTACTCTTCTTATATGTCTTCATGAATTGGCCCTAAAAACATCTAACACTGGAATTAAATCCGAATACTCCTGGAATATTCATATACAATTCGTACAAATAAACAGGAAGGTGTCCCCTTTGTTGCATATTTACCATTTTAGTGGCGAGTGACCAAGTCAGACAGAGCCGGACTGGGAACGTAAACAGGCCCTGGCAATGTTAGTCGAACTGGTCGCGGGGGTAGGCATCAATATGAAAAACACTGCACTGCTTTTGTTACAGGGGGAGGTATTGCAGCTATGCATGCAAACCTCCCCTGGTAACAAAAGTAGCCCTTCAGGGATCCAAAACTGCACCCAACCTGGCGGCCCACCGGGGAAACACCCGGTGCCCACCATGGCCAGTTTGACCCTGAAGGCAGTAGGAAATATCTAAAGGAGTACACCTGTAGTTCTACCTCCCATACTCCTATTTGTTTTTGTCAGTAAGCCTTCCAGTATTTAAGCTTTCATTTGAATGCATTTTTTAAATCCGAAAATACCAGTAAACATATTGTGTTCATGGTATCAGTTCAATCCAGATCCGATACAAAATTGTCTGCAGTGTAGTTCTTGGTAGGTGATGACAAAAAGGAGTTTCACTCATGTAGTCGGTAAATCCACAAATGAGTCTGAGCATATGTGTACATCTTTTAAATTCTAAGTATGTCTTGAAGTACATCCTGATTAAACTTAAAATTATGAACTGATCTATGCATTACCTGGATCAAAGATAGATCAAAGAATGCTGGAACTCGAGAACTATTACTGTGCCTAAATGGAGCAGAAACAGAAATTGTATTCCGGTTTACTATCCGCATTAAAATCTTACTTATTTGATCCACCTGTTATGCCAGAACCCTCCGCAGCAATGAAAAGTCTACAACCATAAAGTTACTGAAATCATCTTTAGTAGGAAATAATCATGTCCTGAAGTACCACCCCACTTATGTACCATGTATTTGCACTGTGCTGTTCACAACCACCTTATTTAACATTCTACTTAATCATAGTATGTTGTTGGAAAATATAATTATATACAAATTGCTGAATGACATTTGCTTTGCTGTTTGACTTTGTTATAACCAAGTGGATACTAGTTGTTGGAATGGCAGCAAGCACAATCTATAAGGAAAACCATAAAAGTCCTATAGTATTACTGAAAATCTGTACCCAGTTGCTGAAATGATTTGCTCTTTGGAATCCCTTTTTTTTTAAAATTAATTGTACCCAGACATATGTCATTTAATACTTTCCTAACCTACTCTGTTTGATTTTTCTCTACAGTTCACTACACACTTATAGAACATTATTTTGTCTACCCGTTCATATACAGTGCTTCGTTACTACGTGGTTGGATTTGCTCTGTGTACCAAATATACATGTACACACATTTTCTCCTAAAAATGTGGAATCCTTTGTCTCGTACTTTTTATTTGGTTCAGATTAATTTTTATGGCCAAAACCATAACTTTGTTACAAACAAGAGGGAAAAGGAAATAAAATGCTGACCTTGTTTTGGAACTCTTATATTTCCTTAAGGAAGACATTGTCCTTGTGTTTTTCTAGGGTGAAGAACACATAACCACATGTGTTTATGGCATGTTCCGGTTGCAATCGATATCCTGTGTTTAATTGTGTCCTTACAAATTTATATTTCTTGCTATTACCTTTATGGAATCACTTTTATTTTAATCTAGTATAAATCAATGAAGGAGCTTTAGGCTAGTTTTTCTGATTTAAGGTAACTGAGGGAATTTTGTGATTGTGCAGCACAACTAGGTTGCACAATGAGAGGAATGGCATTGGGTCTGGTCCCTGAAATTATTGAAAACTTTGGTGCCTGTATATTTAGAAAAGTTATGAAGTTTTAAAGACCTTTAAACTGCCTTTGACAAACTAATGTATTTGTTTGTATTGAAAAACCATTCTTGTCTCCCTTTTCAGCTTGAAAGAGAACTTACATATGAAAAATTTGCAGACTGGACAAACCCAGAAATGATGGATACAAATGAGGTTGAGCTATTTTTACCCCGGTTTAAACTGGAAGAGAATTATGATTTGAAACCATTCCTCGTCAGCCTGGGAATGCTGGATGCATTTGATGTAGTAAAATCTGACTTCTCTGGAATGTCAGATAGCAATGATCTGGTGCTGTCAAAGGTGGTTCACAAGGCATTCGTTGATGTCAATGAGGAAGGCACAGAAGCGGCTGCTGCCACCGCAGCAGTCATGATGTTGCGCTGTGCAATGATCAGAGTTCCAAGGTTCATGGCAGACCATCCTTTCCTGTTTTTTATCAGGCACAACAAGACACGCAACATCCTTTTCTGTGGCCGATTCTGCTCTCCATAAATGGAAAAATACCATAAAATGACCCTCTGCACCTCCTCAAAATATGTTTCGTTCCTAACTGATATGTGGATGTTGTCTTGGACTCCCAGAAGTAAACCTTAATTTCACAGTAGTTTGTAATAATGTGATTGGTTTCACATCCATTTTACATAGAAAATTGAAAATGTTGCAAACGTTCATAAATCTAACTATTTCCATTGCCTTTAAGGTGAACCTTTTAACCGCTATGGTCAGAATGCAGAACACACTTCATTTTGTTCTTCATTGTTAAATGAGGAAAAATATTTCCTGTATGACACTTGTCATTTTTTAGGTATGTTACACAAAAACATGATCATGATGGCATGTCAACGTTCTTATAAAAGCAATGCCGGAGTTGTATAAATTCAGCATTTCCATGCATGGTAATGTTGCATAGTATGCCTTTCTGGAGAAAACCCAATATATTGTAGACTGCTAGACTTGTGGATTGAAAAAACAAAGTTCCAAGAATTAACTTTGTTGATTTAGTGATCGCATTTGAACTGCACTCAGTAAGCCTCCAATGCAATAACCATATTTCAATTTTACAGAGAGGACTATAGTTTCAATATAAAGTGTCCTTATAAAACAAATGGCTGCCTTGCTTGTCCTCTTTCTCCATACAATCTAAATAAAGATCTTATGCAAAATTAATATTTGCGTTATGGTAATATGTTTGTTATACTCGTGTTTTTTATTTAGCAAAACATTATAATGCTCTGAACATTTTACATTTGCTGATCCAGTTAACTATTAAATTATGTTCATTAAAAATCCAAATAACTGTTACCTTTTCATTAGTCACGAACTGATTTGTCTTCATAAGAGGAAAAAAGAAGTTGGTAGGAAAACACTAGACAGATTACTGCAGTCCACCCAGGACACCGGCACACCGGCGTGCTGGAGGTTTACTGATCTAGAGTTTTGAGGTCTGGTTCATCTAAACGTTGCTCCTTTATATGAACAAAAGCAAAAAATACTCCACTGCAGGCTCGGTAACACCCACAAGCACACATTTGGAAAAAAGCCTCTACATAGAAGATTAGGAAGTGAGTAGAAGGCAACATTGACCTACAGCACCTTTGTGGTAGAGAGGCTGGCAAAGCAATGAAAGCGCCCCTTCAACCAAGCCTCCTGAGTTTTCCCGAACTACTAAAGTACTTGAAAGCCCTTAAAAAGGAACGGATAGTCTTCCATCAGACTCCTGTCAGAATTCAGTATAGTGGCTCGTGAGGACATTGGTATTTGTCCAAGCCATCACCTTTTATAAGTCCAGGACAATTAGTCTTGTTAAAAGCATGTCTAGGGTTAGAGCATAAGGGGTGCGCTCTAAGCATTCCAGAATATGAGCTGCTGGAACAGAATAGTCCAATGACCATACTTCTTCAACATGAAATATATGGCATTTATTTTAGTACTGCGAATTGCTAAACTCTCACTCAAAGCAAATATTAACCATGTGCAGGCACCCTGCATGGATCTTCCAACCAGTCCAGTGTGCACAGCACCTAGCGTCTGCCTTTCTTTTGCTTGACTCACTATGTTCTGCTTTGTGCCCATTCATTTTCAATACCAAAACCAGGAAAAGCCTCTGCACATACATGGGTACACACTTATTGATTAATTTAAGATGGTATTCTTGTTCAGCATAGCAGGAGCTTATCTAAATCTCGCAGCAGTCAACAGCAGTCTTGTTTCTCCTGCCAGTCCACTGAGCTTTTTGCTTGCCTGATTTGCTGGCCCTTGACGTTCTGTTTGACATTCGTATATACAACATAACTCTTCTCCCCCTCCAGAGGGATGCCTTCAAGGGGGTGCACTGATAGTTCACCACCTTTTTGTGTTCACTCAGTGTACTTCCTGAGATCCTGTTTGCCACACACCTGTGCCAATGAGGAACAACCCTCTGAAGATAGCGCAAGATAGTACTGGCAATACCAGTGCCATTATGTTACTGAAGGGTGCACACAAGCATTTGCAACCCCTTCTGTAATACCACACAGCGTGTGGGCACTGTCTGTAATACCGCACCTGGTCTACTTGCAAAGAAGCAGTATCATTAGCATGTGCTCAATGGAGTTCAACTAAGTTAATGGAAAATCGGCATTTAGTCTTTATTTCATATGCGTGCCTTATGATTCTACTGCATTAATTGTTTACACATTTTTTTATGTTGAACAATAATTTGAGTTTAGAACTAAAGTATTTTTTCTTATTTGTTTCTATGTGAATAGTTAGCACTTACTGTGTACTCAAAACATTAATGTTAAAGATTCAATATAAACATGATTACGGTTTGTCTTTTTGTGACATTGTATAGTTGTTGTTGACAATATTTCTATTTAAGAAGTGTGTTATCCAGTGTACACACACACACCTTTTTGATACCAACACCTGTTTTTATGAACCCATATAAAAACATATTTGGTGATAAACGTTATAAAATAAGGAATCCTTGTTTTCGAGTGATGCATAATTCTGGTATCTCGACCTAATATCAATTTCAGTACTTCCAGAAGCAAGCACCTTAGATCCTTCCTGAGATTTAGAGAAGGGAAACACAAGAACCCTCGACAGGAAATCCTTGAATGAATGAGTCTCTTGAAATGAATGACTCTTGTGTATCCGATTGTGTGTTACCAATTAAAGTCTTACAAGACAACTGTTAACAAGCACAAGTTTCCAAATATTCAGCTACACTGGTTTTGAAGCTAATATTTTGTGATTGATCTATTTCCCCATATGACTTTCTCCATTGGAATGCACAGAAACCATACCCAGCTGAAGTATCTAACCGGAAAATGTCAGGAAGGCAGTCAAGCCATATCTTGTAACACAAGCATTTACAAGCTAGTCACTGTTTTATTGTGTCAGCATATAAACATAGAGGTGTGACCATACATCATTGTTATAGACAGTTTTTTTCCTGACATTTTTCAATTCTCCTGAGCAGCTGCACTTGGAAGCTGTGTCTGAGCTGCCTAGACACTTTACAAATTACAATACAGCATAAAAGGACAGTATTTGTTTTTAAAATGTGAGCTTAATCTTGTAGATGTTAAAACTCCCACCAAAGAGATGACTTATGCTACCAAATGACCAAAGTATTCATGGACTACTTTTGTGTCTCATCTGGGAAGCAGCAGCGGCACCATAATATCCTTCTTCATTGAAAGTGGGTAGAGCTTGGTGTTGCGAAAGCTCAGATATCGGGATGGTGGCAACAAAGATCACTGTGCCTCATCCAATGTAGTAACCAAGGTTACGCTGTTGTCCGGCCTGGCGCTGCTGGTTCCTGTGATGGTCCATGGCCTCTGTCCAACCTAAGTCACAGTTCCTGCTGCCACATGAAAGCGCAGCAAGGCAAAGAGCGGCACACTAATTCAGTTTCATTGATTTGTTTGTGCTCAAGAGAACGTGTTCAGCTTCACAGAATCTTTTCTCAAAGTAAATGAAAAGTGCTCTATTTCCCATTGATATTCTCGTCATGGTTCATGAACAGCAAAGACATACTAGCAAAACTGTCTTAGTGCTGAATGATGTGTCATTTAAAGAGCAACTTTTTCAGAAAATTCCGTAGCATATCAAAATAATTAGCAACATAATTGCAATGCTATTCAATTAATCTTATGTCAGCACTAATAACTGGTACTGGCTGCTTCTCAGGAACACTGTCTCGTGCTTAGCCATAAGTAAACCACACAGACATTTTAATTTTAGCACAAAAGTTTAACTGTGAGCACTCATTGGGGTGAATACAAGATCAAAAGTGGGAACTACTAACATTGAAACCGAGAAGCCCTTCATATCCAATTGTTCTGTTTTGTGCATTTTCTGAAAGATTTGCTACATTGATTATTTGGTATTCATAAGCAGAGATTAATATTGAATGGTACTGAATTATCAAATACCTTCATTGGAGTGCTGTTACCACAATGGCATACTGATAAGAAGTCTCGGGTATATGTGAGTCCCCATCAACAGGGCTTATAAACAGTGACAAATGCGGAAACAAAACAAGAGTACAAATATTACATCAGCGGTGCTTGGCATGTCAATTGTATGCATACAAGCAAATCCAGACATCAATAAAGACGTGTAACTGACTGATGCATTAGGGTGGCCAGATGTCTAGGATTTAGCAAAGGGTGGCCCAGCACTCAAGCATGTAAATTATGTATGGATGGAGCTTACTTATTATCCACAATTACAATAAAATAAATAAACAATGTCAAGATCTTCCCAAAAAAATACGGATAGATTTTGATCGTAGGTGAGTAAATTCTTTAATTTTTTTTTCAAATTCTTAAAATTCAAGATCGCCAACGTGTTTTATCCTCATGCGGACTTCTTCAGGGCTAGTACGTAGATACAGGGATGTCTTGAATTTTGTGCATACAGATAGGTATACTCCAGGTTGGTGATACGGCAAGACTCATGCCATTCCATTAATCTAGCATTTATGTTATTCTCAATTGTCATAGTGGGGTTGGAGTTCAATTTGGCATAACAGTCAGTCTGGCCTAATTGGCGATCAATTTCTCTCTTCTCTGCTAATGTTTGGATGGTGTAAACATTTCTTATTGTTGACATGACTGTCTTCCAGGCGGTACAAATCGTGAGTAACCCTGGATGCAAATTCATCAATCACAGACTTATTGCCACTTGGGGGAATGAATTTGGAGGTGCTCCGCAACCCACTATCAACCCTCACTTCCTATGCTACGTTTAGATTAAGTGCATATTTAACTAAATCTCCGAAAGAACTCTTCATCATGCAAGGTAGCAATCAAGTGCAACACATTAATGTCAGATATTGTAAATTCAGAGTCACATGGTACAGTAATAGTTGGATGACAGATGTATGTTCAGAAAAAATGTTTTTTTTTAATTTTACTTGCGTACAAACTTAAATAAGTCCAGATGTACATTTTCAAAAACTGTTTTTTCTGTCAGACAAAAATTTAGTCCTTTAAAAAGGACCAGTGTCTCTTGTTTTCTCAAAGTTCTAGAGGACAAATTCACTGTATTAGTCATAGACTCATCACCTATGCTGTCCACATGGTGGTGCACAATCTCATCTACTTCATATCCTGCCTGCCTGTGTGTTTTTTGCCACCCCTCCTTGTTCTTCACTAAAGGTTTTCTTTTTGTTTCCCAAACGGTACCGTTGTACCTCCCGTAAAACGGAGGGTGGGTGGTATTTGTCATGTCTGTACTAGGGCCTTTACCCGGGTCACTTTCTATAGACGAAATGGAGGTACTGCTAGAAGATATGCTGAGGGGCCCTCGTTTCACTCGAGGGAACAGATGTAGATTTGCCAATGATATCATCATATTTCCTAGCGAAAGTAAAGATGCGTCCCCTTTAATAATAATTTTGATCTCTTTGTATCTTTTGCTGTTTCTTGCTTTTAAGATGGACTTGATAATTGGCTAGTTCTTTCTTAAGAATGACTGAGTTTTTTTTGTATAGCATCTGACAGATTCGTGTCAATGATTTCTTTTTCTAACATCATTACGTCTTCTCTGATCTTTTTTACTTTACATTCAGAGTTTCGTACCAAAATATCCATCATCCTATATGATCACACATGTAACCCTTCTTCCCACTGTTTCAGAAGACGTTTCAGATTTGCCTGGATATCTGTGGCTTTTTAATGATTGTCCTGGCGTTCCTACCCTTATTACAAAATAGATAAATGTCCCAGTTTTGAGAGTTGATCGGGTGAGCATGCACATTTATCACTGTGCTCTGAAGGCTCACATTCACACCAGCCCTCTCATGACACCAGGGAAGAGTTTTGTTTAAAAGTGTGTCCTACTGTGCTTCCTGACTTAATTCAGGCAGCACAGTATGATTTAATGAGGGGTGAATCAACCCCTTCAGAGCCATCACCTTAGGCCAGAATCACAAAGCACCCCTTGCAACACACCCCAGGTTGGCAGAGGAAGGCTTTAATTTTCATGCTACAGAGGTGTGTGTTTCTGCAGCATGAAAATAAATACTTCCTTGGCAATATATCTATCGGCATATCCACTGACATAGAAATAGGAATAAATGTGGACTCTGCACTGACCAGTACCATTAAGTCCTATTCCTATGTCAATGGCTTTCCCGTTCTTTTCCCCTGAAGATGTAGTCACTGTATGCAGCACAGATTGTTGACAATCATTGGCGCAACACGTCAAATTAGCATTACTCCGCAAGTAATTTTATAGCAGCTCTAGGGATTACAATAACATACCAACTAGAGAGATCCCAGGCACTAGAAAGCTGTGCACTCGATTTGGCAGTACGCGCTGTCTGCAGTGATAGTTGGCGTTAGTTGGACAGGGTATAACTTATTCTGCTTCTGTACCATGCAGAACGATTATCACATGTTTTTTTTATATAAACCGCACGAGTTATGACAGTGAGGGAATTGAATGATACATATTTACACAACCACTACTAGTGCATGCTGTCTTAAAATATATACAGTACGATCTCCTGTCCATCTGCCAAATTACATCTATCTGGGCAAATACAACATGAATAAGGTCGATAGCTGGTAATCATTTACTGGTTACTGGAACAACACATGGCCGAGTAATGCCAATAGCTTGCCAGCCATATTCAGTAAACCCAACTTGGAGGTGGGTAAGAGTGATATTTATGCAGCTATGACTTTGGTTGATTAACACCTCTTTTGTAATTGTTTGAGAGTATCAATTTCTCATTGTGGTACTCAGAATTGTTGTCAGCCAGGCCACCATGTTTGGCTCCATCCTTACCAGGGTAAACTGCCCGGCATAACCAGTACCATTCTGGCTATGTTTGAAGGTGAAGATGGCATGCTAATTGTTGATGTGGTAAAGCTTTTGATTATTTGTATCTTAAAAGGGGCCTCTTATCAGTTCCCATTGCTGAATTTCTGTATTTGTTTGCTTTGGAGTGAAACTTTTGTTTTTTTTCCATTAACTTCCCCTGGATGCATGCATTTACGATACTTCTACTTAAGCCTTATTCACCTTTAAGTTAAGATCTCTTCCCACTGAAAATGCAGACAGCTTCTAACAGTATGCTGGAATACTTGCTTTTTTATCACTTAGGGCCCGATTACGATCTCGCGGGGAAAGCCCTCTGTACGACTCTGATCCGGAGGGCTTTCTGAGCGAAATGTGCTCCGGGAGTCCGACCGAGCGAGTACAATGCAGCCACATGCTTACGGACTCTGTTCGCTCGGAGCCTGTGTACAGATGCGTACACAGGCTCCCATAGCAGTAAAGGGGTGGGTGGGGAAAAGCGTACATCCTGTGGTGGGCACACTGTGCATGCCTAAATCGGGTGATCCACAGGCACACCTTTGTGACAGATTCGGAGGGCCCCGGGTCAAGGGGCTTGCTACGGCCCCCCCAAAGTACGATTCCGACAGCCGTTTCATTTTGCTGAGACCGAGGTGAAGTAGCTGTCCGAATCGTGCATCGTACTCGCCCGGTCGGAATCGGCTCCATTGCGTGGCACGATTCGGCTACGAACAAGTCGTACAGACAGGTTTGGGTCCCAAAAACGATTTGGTTGACGCGTACGCAATCTTCGCATCATACTTGGTCGTTCGGACCTGTGTACGATTCAGTCAGAAACAAGGGCTACGAATCCGATCCGGGATAGCCAAATCCGATTTGGAGGCCTTCTGAACAACATCGTAATCAGGCCCTTAGTTGTGTAAAGCAGATGCTTTAACCTTAGGACATTTGTAGCATTTCCTGTTCATGCCTCAGTACTTTTCTATGCACTTAATATATGCATTATCAGAATGATTTTTTCAACTTTATCTGTTTGGTCATTATGATCAAATTCTAAATGTTGTAATAAACATTGCACGTTAAAAATAAAGTTATTATACAAGAGCATTACTATATTTTATTACTAAACAGGCAGCCACAAGTGCAGTTACCTTACAGACAACAGGATCATGATTTGAATGGTGCAGCAGCACCGGGCCCATCATTTGTCAGAACAAGGGACCTGATTTGAATAGTGCAGCAGGTGCAGTGGCACTGGGAACAAAAGCTCCAGGAACCCCACTAAACACCTAATATTGCTAAATTTCATTCCTCCACAGGCAACCACAAGTACAGTTACCTTTCGGGCCAAAATGTCGATTTTTTAAAAATGTATTAATGTATTTATTTATACAGGATTTATAATGCGCGTGGCTGCCTCAGTGACGAGGCGTCCCAGCGCAGCCAGAAACCGAGGGGGGGGCGGGGGTACAGCAGCATCCTTGTTGTTAAATTGCAGGGAACAGCCATGTCTTCATGGACTTCCGAAACATCAGCAAATTAGATATGGCTCTGATGTTCACAGGGAGGGAGTTCCAGAGTTTGGCCGCCAAAAAGCCAAACGGGCGCCCCCCCGCCCTTTCCTTACTCGGGGGACACAGACCAACCCGCAATTGGTAGATCTCAAGGCACACCCAGGCACATAGGGCTTCAATAAGCCCGAAAGTCCGATGGGGCTTGGTGCATCAAGATTTTATGTGCAGTTCACAACACCTTAAAGTGAACACGGGCTGTGATAGGCAGCCAGTGCAGCTTTAGGAGCACATGAGCCACCGACTGCGATCTCGGCAGTGCTACTAACATACGTGCTGCCGCATTCTGGACTCTCTGGAGGTGCTTAATCATTGCTCTATTTGCGCCCAGATATAAGGCATTTCCGTAATCAAGCCTTGCCAATATGGATGCTTGCAAGATGGTTTGGTGCACTTCAGATGGAAAAAGACCAAGCAAAGGTCTTAGGCCTCTCAGAAGTCCAAAACAAACCGCAGCAACAGCTCTTGTCTGTTTCTCGAAGGTTAGGCCGGTGTCAAACCAAACGCCTAAGTTCTTTACCATCTTCTTTGGTAACAGAGCAGGTTTAAGATGGTCAGGCCAGCACTGCTCCGATCACTGCTGTTGATCTTTCCCTTAGAGAAGAATCTCCGATTTGCTGGCGTTCAATTGAAGACATTTAGCCTTCATCCAGTCCAAGATAGCCAACAGATCTGTCTTGAAACTTTCCAGGTTTGCACAGCAGTTTTTGGAAAAATCAATCGCCAACTGGGTGTCGTCAGCGTACGACTCCAAGAATAGCCCCCTACCTCTGGCCACCTCCGCCAAAGGTCCCACATAGAGATTGAAAAGAAGTGAACCCGCTACTGTGAGCGGACCCTCCAAACCAAGGAATTAATCGCCCTTGTTGCCAGATTAATCCAGGCACCCCACCGGCTCGACTTGACAAGACCTGGACCCCCCGGCAGTGATTTTCAGACTTGCCACTCAGTACCCGGGCTCATCACTCATGGATGACTGACCCCTCCGCCTAAACCTACCCAGGCGCCATACTGACAGATTTAGAGGAGACCTGAACTACCCGCCAGTGATCTCCTGACTCGTTCCCGAGTACTTGGACCTATCATTCTTGGACGACTGACCCCATCTCTCTGTCAGCGCTCCCAGTTTTCAGCACCCCAATTCAACGCCATCCCTGTCCTGAAGAGGATCCCGAATTATAGAGGATCGAAACGCCGTCGACAACCACAGCGCGATTTCATGGCGCACTATTAATTGGCTCATCATTCTGCCAAATTGAATTTGTTTATTGTATATATTCAATGTAAAAGCCTATGTTTGATTGTATTACTTTGCGCCGACCTCGCTGTCCTTCACCTTCACTTGCGTCGTCACTATCACTTCATCACCTTGTCACCAAGTGCCTTTTTGGGTTGCTCCATGATTGGTTTTCATGTACAGTGCTGCATTTCAACTGTGCTTTTTATGTCCAACATAATTGGTGATTAATAACCTTTCATAAATGTACTGAGACTCCCTGGTATTCTTTCTCTGTAATACATTGTATGCAAAATTGAAATTGTCTTTGACATTGATACCCAGTGGGACATTGTTTTTCCTATATACCCCACAAGCTAAAGCATGAACCTGAGAGTTAAAGGGGGGACTGAGACTTAAAATGATCGTTCAGTCAAAAAGGGAACAAAACCACTCCAAGGCAACGCCCCTGATTCCGATCGTCCAGAGTCGTTCAAGAAGGATTGTATGTGACACCGTATCAAAGGCGGCGCTTAGATCCAATAGAACCAAGGCCGCAGAGTTTCCTGCATCCAGCCGGTTGGTTACGGATAGATTCCGTGACGGCAAGGAGAGCTGATTCGGTACTGTGGCGGGTCGAAACCCATGCTGGGAGGGGTCAAAGATGTTATGAGTGTCCATGTATTTAGATAGAACTGAATTTACATGTGCCTCCACCACTTTTGCCATGAAGGGTAACTGAGATATAGGGCGATAGTTGCCTGGATCGTCCGGATCGAGCAAAGGCTTTTTTAAGAGTGTAGTTGCACCCGGGCCAAATGTTGTCAGAACTCCTCTAAACACATTATATTGCTATATTTGACTACTAAACAAGCAGTCACAAATGCATTTATCTTACAGTTAAAAGGAGCTTGATATGAATGGTGCTTGAGGGGCACGGAGCGGAAAGCTCTGGGGACCCCATCAAACCCATATTATTGCTACATTTTAGTACTAAACAAGACTGTCACAATTGCATTTATTTAGCAACCAATAGGGTCATGATCTGAATGGTGTTGCAGGTGCAGTAACACCAGGACCTAAAGCTCTATACACCCCACTAATTACCCAATATTGCTATATTTTTCTACTAAAGAGGCAGTCACAAGTGCAGTTACCATGCAGACAACAGGGTTTTGATTTGAATGGTGCAGTAGGTGCAGTGGCACCAGGCCCAAAAGTTGTCAGAACTTCTCTAAACACATATTATTGCTATATTTGACTACTAAACAGGCAGTCACAATTGCAGTTATCTTGCAGTTAAAAGAGGCTTGATATCAGTGGCGGCTGGTGACATTTGAAAGTGGTAGGGCGTACAAGTTGTAGATGAGTGTGTTGAGAGAATTTCGAAAATAAGTGGGAAAATAGTGCATTTTAAAGTACATTTGAAGAAGCAAGATGATTTATAAAGCAATTGTGACAATGTAGACTTGGAATATTAAAAATACTCCATATTTACAGAATTGAAATTGCTAAATTACTGATCGCAATGGCAGGTTACAAACATTACAACAACAACAGAATATTTAAGACATCGGCGATAGCAGGCGCGAATAATAAACTTTAGGAGAACAAGAGAGCCATACAAACCATGAGAGGGATCACTTGGCAGTTCTGTTGAGTAGCTTGCACTTAATGAATTTTAATGATGGTGAGAGCGGAGACTTGCTGTGGTGAGTGGTTATGCCGCTGTAATATTTGATTAGGAATATGATTGTGTTCTTGGTTAGTTGTGCCACTTCCGGAGCATGGAATCAAAATATAAGGGGGCTGTAGTAAGTAATGAGGCTTGACAGAAGGTAGTTGTTTGAATAAGTATTAAGTATTTATTCAGTAGGTTACGCCGGGTAGAAATGTGTGGCGGTCCCTCTGGCTGGCCCCTCAGTAACTGCCACCACACAGAACCTACAAACCTTCTAGGAATGTGGAATGCACCTTAACAATCCTGGAGGCAGAGTGCTTGGTTATGTGTGAGATGATGCTCTAGCATGAGCTGAGCCTGTCTGCAGCTTTCAGAACCATGTCCTTCTAGCTGTTCTATGATATTGCCATACCATATACTCTTAAGTGCATTATAATCCTCGCGGTTAGATGCTAACTTTGGTTTGGCTTTATCCAAACATGTCGTGTAAGGAGTCATACGCTTTGTAATACTACCCCCTCGCCAATTCTGGTGACGGGGGTAGCATTCCACCCTTCTAGAGGGAGAAGACATGTTGAAACTACTGTACCCGGTTAAAGTTAACCAGAGCCCCAGCATCACAAAATGGATGATGCTGCCACAGACACAAGTCTGACCTTCTGCTGCTGGGAGTCCTTCCAGTCACGGAGGTTTGGACAATAGGTTTCCTGCTTGGCGAGGTGCAAGCACCACCCCAGACAGGAGGATGTGTATTGGGACAGGGAGGGCTGAATAGATTGAGACATTGCCTGAGGCACACTAGGTGCTTCATACATACCCCAGCTCTGGCGCGAAACTGAACAAAGGAGAGTGGGTGTAACCACCTCCCTTCCTGGTCCCACCCATAGGAGGGACCTAGAAACTAAACCAGCCCCCTTTAGATGTATAAAGGTAGGAGCTGACCCCGGAGACTTTAGATTAATCCTGGATTCGAACTGAAGACAAAACTCTGGACCCTTCGACATTCGCCTGAACTGAAGACTGAAGAATCTCCCTTGTGTCCAAGGAGTGACCACCCTGGGCAACCAGGCACTATCCAGCACCTCAACGGCTTGCTTTGTCCCCGTTACTGCCGGAACCCGAGAACAGAGCCTGACAAGATCCAGACTCCCAGACCTCTCTGACCCCACTGCACGACTCCAGCACAGCTGAGCACCGTGGAAGGCGTTGGAACACGTGGGACCGGACATCTTGGAAAGCCTGCAACTTGCTAACAGCGCAGCTCCTGAGGCATCCTCGAAGCTGTACACTGGGGACTGAGACACCCCGACACCAAGCTCCACCTGCACGAAGACCAGCCCTCCACACTCCACCAGATCTGCGTTAGGCCCTTCTGCTTGTGTTCTGCTCGACACGTTGTCCCGGTTGCCGGCCAGTTGGCTAGTAGCCCTGTGACGACGCTCCTTTGAAAATCTATCGCTGGTCTGGTTGCTCCAGACTGGCCCCCGCTTCCCTGAAAAGGTGAAGTACCTCAGACCCTCCTGGTCTGCACCAGAAGCCTTTTGTGTATCCTGCGTGGGTTGCCTTTGCTTAGGCTTGTTGGCTCTGATCTTGAAGCCGACCCCTCCATCTGCGAGAACCTTCGTGGGACAGCTCCTCTCCAGCACCTGGTCGTCCTCGAAGCCTCCTGGTCCGCGTGGCTGCAACAACAAGCTTCACGACAGCACCTGATTGCACCTCGACGACGTCTGGCTCCTCCCTGCTTCCACCCGGTCACTGGCTAGTGACCTAGACTCTGTCCCCTCTGCTTTCAGGTCTCCTTCATCCTCGATCCACCCTTGGATCCACCCGGACATCTTCCTCCTGGTCGCCTACAGCATCTTTCTTCACAGGCTCCATAGACTTCAACGGCCAAAAACGACACATCTTCACACCTATGCACCCCCTTCCTGTGGGTGAGGTAACACGAGTATTTCGGTGCTCTCAAGGGTATTGACTATGCAAGTGTCTAGGTTTTTAGTTGTTTCCTTCTAGCTAGGCCGGAAGTCTCCTAAATCTTCATTTACTTACCTTTTACGTTCCTGTTGACTTTCTATTGACTCTCGCGTGAGAGTACTGACTCTGCACGCGCCGCCTGTGGGCCTCCTACCCTACGTGTCAGATAATGTAGCCCCAGCGATTCCCTAGTCCTTCTCCTTTCCCGAGTCTGGTTCTTGTACCACTTACTTAGTATATGGTTTTACTCGCCCCTAGGGCCTAACTGTAAATTGTGCTATTTAAAGTATTTCTGAATATAACTTATGTGCTTTGGCCTCTGATATCATAAAGAGTTCAGAGGAGTGTGTTAGTAAATAAATACATGTATATTTTATATATATCCTGTGTGGTGTCCTTTTTATTTGATATTCAAGGGGTTACATATGGTACAACAGCTGGCTTTACACGCCCTCAAGAGTCTTTTAGCCTAAGACTGTTCTGTCCACGCTACCTCTAGGATAGCTTGTCTATAAGGTTGACTTTACAACCATCACCATAAAGGTTGTTTGGACTGGTGTAAGGTGCTCACTAGAATAGTGAACATCATGTACCAGGCCAACTTCTCACAGTAGCTATAGGTAAGTATTTAAAAATGCGCTGACCTTCCTTTCCAAGATTATTCAATAGCAACGCCTTTTTCTTTTCCGCACTGAATTTTGATCCATCCATAGCCTCAATGTAGTTTTCAAACATTGGTAACCAGTCTTCCCACTCCACCAAGAGTGGACCTGGTGAGGCTAAGAAGATAGGTGGAGTAACTATCATGGTTTGACTGGTTTGAATACATTTTTCCTTTTTTTAAATTTATTTTATAAATCTGTTTCTGTAAGGTACCTTTTCTTTCAAATCCTTGTGAGAAAATAAAGCTCTCTGCTAAATGTCATTTCATGACACAAATTAATAATAATAGCGACTTAGGCAGTACCTTGGAACTTGCCCCGCAAAATCTCTTCACAATGTCTCTCCTTCGTGAAAGTCGATCACTTCTTCTCAGAAAAGACTTGTGAATTCAAGATGGCCGCTATATCGTTTTGACGTGTTTACTATGGGAAATTGGCCTTGTTGTTTGCGCGTCTTGAACGTGGCTTTGACGAGTTTTCTGTAGGTGATTGAGCACATATGACGTGTTGTTCCGTCGGCTCGAGATCGCTCACACACGTCACTGCTATCTCGCGCTCAATTTAAATCCAACGGCCAGATCTTTCCCAATTTCATCAATTCGCTGGTACTTACAGTGATTCATGGAGCGCTGCAGCCTCCAACGAATGGCCGCTCGTCAATTCTCGCAAACCATGTATGCTCGTCGCATTGGGTTCATCAGCCACTTCCTTCTACCTCGGGGTCTGAATCGCTTGGACACGCAGCCAGGAAGTCGCCAAAATGTAGTAAGTAATGAGGCTTCACAGAAGGTAGTTGTTTGAATAAGTATTAAGTATTTATTCAGTAGGTTACGCCAGGTAGAAATGTGTGGCTGTCTCTCTGGCTGGTCCGTCAGTAACTGCCACCACACAGAACCTACAAACCTTGTAGGAATGTGGAAGGCACCACCACAGCATTCCACACTCTGTAGCTAACCTAGGTAGTTACAACAGGAGCTATAGAGAATCCCTCAAATCTAGAGGTCCGCTCACCCCAGTTTATGGACGGTGGTTGTTTACGGAGCCTTCTGGCGTGCTTACACTTGAGGGCTGAGCTTTCAGATTCAGACAGAGGAGGACGTATCGCCAGTGAACACCTACCATCGCCAAAGAGGACCAGGGCCCAAAGAAAGGACACATGCCCAGTCTGCCGATTGTTCTACAGACCCTGCTGCAGCTTGCCTTGTCTGAATGTGTGTTTGTGTGTGTGCAGCGGCCCATACTCTTTTGCCTCACAAACAAATGCAAATTTCGACTGGCACTGTGTTTCTGATGCACACCACAGCGCCCAGCGGTGGCCTGTGGATTCATACAACACATAGGATTAAACAGCTTGTAAGAGACTGTATGAGCAGTAATAGCTGGGGGAAGGGGGCCAACAGGGGGCATTAGCAAATGGGAAACACTGCGCCATGTGGGAGACAGTAAATGGATTCACCAGGGCAAGAAGGGACAGCACTCACTAATATACCAACATAACACACTGTGAATATGGAAATAATATCGTAACACAGATGATCTCTGTGTTAACCTGGGCCATGCAGTCTTAATTAGGGGCACAGAGTCACTGTTTTAACATGGTGGTGCCTCGTCAACCACAGCAGCCAGAGGGACATAGATTCCCACTACTGTAAATGTCTATTATGATGCACAGTCTCTAGCTACAGTGTAAGGGTGCACAACAAAAGGTTTGCATGCAATGATAATGAATTTATGTTTTCAACGATGTTAATATTTTCTCTTCCAAACTACCAGTTTTTCTCACGATTACTATGCATTGTTTTTGACATTTTCTACACAGGACTTTTATGTTAAGACTTGACTTTTGCGCTTTGCTTTAAATTTGTACTTGCATCCAAAGTGGGCGAGGCAAGGGTTGCATGGGACAGACTGCGAGAGTACCGCGGGGAAAGGTTACATCACAGAGGGAGAGCGCGGGAAGCATCTCAGCAATGCAAACAGCCCCGCGGGGAGGGAGAGTGCTGGGGGAGGAAAAAACAGCACTGCAAAAAAGAGTGAGGGCAAAGCACTGCACAAAACGACTGCACTGTTAGAGAAACAGCGCTTCCTGTGGGGCTAGTCATCCCGAGCACTGCACGAGGGCGCGCTGCAGGTGAGAGGCATTACTGCAGAAGAGGGTTCTCAGCGCTATGAGAGAAACAGCTCTTCCAGCGAGAGACACAAGCGTTGCCTGAGTGTAAATCCAGCAGAGCGTGGAACAGGAAACACTGCAAGAGATAGTGCTGCACGAGTGGCTCCAAGTACGGTGTGCAAGAGAGGGGAAAGAGACCTTCTGTGGGAGAGAAAGAGCTCTGCGAGAGAGAGACCTGTGCATGCTTCCCCTCTGTCGAGGCCCCTACTGCTTGCCCGGAGTGCCAGGCTGTAGGACCGAGACGTCTGCAGCACTGTGGTGACGCCGACACTCAGCCGGACACATGGGTGTCTCTGGCCTCGACCACTAGGACCAGACCATGGACGGAGGTATGCAGCGCAGCCTTTCGGGTGAGTGCCCGCACAACTGGCGCCATCATTTCTAGTGCATCCTTTCACTAGTGCCCAAACTCTGGTGCACACATCACGGTTAACATCACAGGCTGGTTGAAGAGCACGTTCAGAGTGGTTTCTTGGAGCTATTTGCATCCACCTTGTTCGGTGCATGTCTGTGTGTTCTGACTGTTTTGTACCCTCTCCAGTCACGGCTAGCATGACGGGTGGGTGGGGGGGAGAGGGTGTGGAAATGGGGATGTCAGAGGAGGGGGGCATGGGGTGAGTCGGAAAGTGTTTGTTTAATTAAGAAAATTATATAAAATAATTTAAAACTTAACTTACCGTCCTGCACTGCTGCCACCTCAGCTTCTGGATAGGTCCACCGTCCGACTCCCTTCGTCCCTGAATTTAATTACTGCATCGTCATCAGCCAGAAGGCAGCCTCCCTCCCCTCCGTCAATCACAATGCTGCAATGGCAGCGTTGTGATTGGTATGGCGCAGCGGAGCGCGCCACACCTGAGACATTTTCTCGATGAGCAGCCTACAAAGAGAACAAACATTTACAATGCAATGGTCTCGGCATTGTTAAAGTTAGAGCTATGGCATTGCTCATGGCATTATTTTTTTAAATGTTTTTGTTTTTAAAACAAATAAATAAATGGCATTGTCATTTACAATGCCAATAGCTTAATCTCTCGCAAATGCGAGACCTATTGCATTTGCACCCACACACTGAGCCACACACACAAAGCAAGCCACACACACACACATACAGAGCCACCCACAGTCATTCACATAGAGCCACCCACACCCACACACACAGCCACCCACACAGAGCCACCTACAAAAAAAGCTACCCATATAGAGCCACACACACAGAGCCCAACACACACACACAGACCGAGCCACACACACACAGACAGAGCCACACACACACAGACAGAGCCACACACACACAGACAGAGCCACACACACACACAGACAGAGCCACACACACACACAGAGCCACACACACACACAGACAGAGCCACACACACACACACAGACAGAGCCACACACACACACAGACAGAGCCACACTCACACAGACAGAGCCACACTCACACAGACAGAGCCACACTCACACAGCCAGAGCCACACACAAACACAGACAGAGCCACACACACACAGAGGCACACACACACAGAGCCAAACACACACACAGCCCAACACACACACATACAAAGAGCCCAACACACACACACAGAGCCCAACACACACACACAGAGCCCAACACACACACACAGAGCCCAACACACACACACACGGAGCCCAACACGCACACACACAGCCAAGCACACACACAGAACCCAACACACACACACAGCCCAACACACACACACACACACACACAGACAGCCCAACACACACACACACACACACACAGAGCCCAACACACACACACACACACAGAGCCCAACACATACACAGAGCCCAACACACACACAGAGACAGAGCCCCCCACACACACAGCCCAACACACACACAGCCCAACACACACACACAGCCCAACACACACACACAGCCCAACACACACACATAGCCCAACACACACACACAGCCCAACACACACACACAGCCCAACACACACACACAGCCCAACACACACACATAGCCCAACACACACACATAGCCCAACACACACACATAGCCCAACACACACACATACCCCAACACACACACATAGCCCAACACACACACAGAGCCCAACATACACACAGAGCCCAACACACACACAGAGCCCAACACACACACAGAGCCCAACACACACACAGAGCCCAACACACACACAGAGCCCAACACACACACAGAGCCCAACACACACACAGAGCCCAACACACACACAGAGCCCAACACACACACAGCCCAACACACACACAGCCCAACACACACACAGCCCAACACACACAGCCCAACACACACACAGAGCCCAACACACACACAGAGCCCAACACACACACAGAGCCCAACACACACACAGAGCCCAACACACACACAGAGCCCAACACACACAAACACAGCCCAACACACACACACACAGCCCACACACACACAGCCCAACACACACACAGAGCCCAACACACAAACACACAGAGCCTAACACACACACAGAGCCCCCCCACACACAGACAGAGCCCCCCTCACACACACAGCCAGAGCCCAACACACACACACACACAGAGCCCAACACACACACACACACAGAGCCCAACACACACACAGAGCCCAACACACACACACACACAGAGCCCAACACACACACACACACAGAGCCCAACACACACACACACACAGAGCCCAACACACACACACACACACACTGAGCCCAACACACACACACTGAGCCCAACACACACACAGCCCCCCACACACACACAGAGCCCCCCACACACATCCCCCCACACACAGCCCCCCACACACACAGCCCCCACACACACAGAGCCCACCCACACGCACAGAGCCCCCCCACACACACAGAGCCCCACACACACAGCCCCACACACACACACAGCTACTCAGAGCCACACACAGTGCCCCCCACACACAGAGCCCCCCCACACAGAGCCCCCACACACAGCCCCCCCACACATAGCCCCCCCACACACAGAGCCCCCACACACACAGAGCCCCCACACACACAGCCCCCCCACACACAGCTACTCACAGAGCCACACACACACAGAGCACCACACACACACAGAGCACCCCCCACACACAGAGCCTCCCACACACAGAGCCCCCCACACACAGAGCCCCCCCCACACACAGAGCCCCCCCACACACAGAGCCCCCCCACACACACAGAGCCCCCCCACACACACAGAGCCCCCCCCCCACACACAGAGCCCCCCCACACACACAGAGCCCCCCCACACAAACAGAGCCCGCCCACACACAAAGAGCCCCCCCACACACACAGAGCCCCCCCACACACACAGAGCCCCCCCACACACACAGAGCCCCCCCACACACACACAGCCCCCCCACTCACACAGCCCCCACACACCAAAATACACAAGAAACAGAAAAATACTGCGTAAAAATTGGGAGAAAAATAGTCAAATTAGCTAGCAGCAGAGGAGTGAAATAACAGACTAAACGGCAGAAAACATAATAAACAGGATGAAAAATAATAAACAAATGTAAATTTGGCAAGAAAAACAGTAGTAAAATAACGTACAAGTTGAGTGATGAAGTGAAAAAACACACAACAAAAGAGTAAGCATTACAAGTGTTACAGAAAACAGACTGAATGAAAAGAAAAACCAGCGGGATAAAAGGGAAAAAAACAGTAGAAACTGCAAGTAAAGGGGCCAGAGCTTGAAAAGCAAGAAATATTACAAAAATTACCAACGCAGAAAAAAACACAGCAGAAAAATAAACAATCTGGACTCATAGGTTAACAAGTAAATTCAGTGGCATTTGGAAAAAAATAAGTCCAAATAAACGTACCTAGTTTGTGTTCAGGGAACGTCAGCAACAGACTCGGAAGAAAAGCGGTGGCTTATGTATTTCGACAGTGTTGCTCTTCATAAAATCGTAAGCAGCAAACTCAGAGAAAAAGGAGCGGCTCCCACCTCTAACTACAAAACTAGTACCAAAACTCTAAATTAAGGTGCGGTATATGTATAAGTGTGACATTAAGTGGCGCAAAACTAGGCGTTAATAAACTGAGCTAACACATGCCACCCTGTCCAGATT
The DNA here is from genome assembly GCF_964263255.1 of Lissotriton vulgaris. Classification (NCBI taxonomy): domain Eukaryota; kingdom Metazoa; phylum Chordata; class Amphibia; order Caudata; family Salamandridae; genus Lissotriton; species Lissotriton vulgaris. The sequence continues at coordinate 763,055,834 of NC_141691.1, read as the reverse complement.
AACCAAATATAATATTCCCGTGAATGCATGCAGATTTTTTATACGAACAAACTCATTTAATAACAGTCTGAGCAATCGGTGTACCATAAATAATGCAAAAGAAAGGTCGTTTTTCCTTACCTGGTATATTCTTCATTAAGGATGATATAAAACCCTTTGTTATGCATGCAAAGATATCGAAAGTGGCCAGAAAGATTCGTAAAAATATCTGGAACGGGACACGACAAACTGGCATACACTCGGTTAATAAACTCGGTGCAGACTGTTCATTCTAAGGATGGTGCTGTTAGGCTGACGGAAGTCGGGTTTCCAGTGTAGCTGCTCAGTGCCTTTTCATAACAAGAGGAAAAACAGAGTTGTAGTGAAAAGTAAGAGCGGTGCTCGGAAAAGGGTTTCGACAAGAACATTGAAAGTGCAGTGTGCCACGCGTGAGTGAGGAATAAAAATACTGTAATTGCAAAGAGGTGCGAATTTTGTGTCCTTTGTGTGTGCGGTGTGTCTGTCTGCTGTGTCTCTTTTGTCTGCTGGGTCTTGTCTCCTTTGCGGTGTGTGGCTGGAGAGATCACTTTGCTCTGATGTCAATGTGTGTCTGTCGTGTGTGTGTATGTCTGTTTTGTCTGCTGTGTGTTTGCTGTATGCGTGTGTCTGGTCTCTTTTGTGTATCTCTCCTGTGTGTGTCTGTCGGCTGTGTGGGTGTGTGTCTGCTATGTGCCTGTGGTGGGGGGGTATATCGTCTGCATGTGGTGCGATAATTGTCTGTGCCTGTGGTGTGTGCGATGTGTCTGGTGATCTTAGGCCGTGCGACAATGCGTACCCGGGCCAAGTAGTCCGGACCCCCGCTCTACTGCCTCCTCACCACTGGGTACACGGAGCCCTCGGTCGCTCCAATGGACACAGCTTCGGTCTTATACACTAAGCACGAGTAAAGTGGAACAATATATATAGCGCATACTGCAGAGGACGCAGCTTCTTGGCACTTTGTGTTGGCTGTGTTTATGTTAGCTCTATGTGCCTGTTGCCCGCTTTTTCCAGACGGGTTTCTAGTGCAGTTGCTCTACCCTTTCATAACAAGAGGAACTAGTTAACTGAGAGCAACATTTTACTGCATGCGCTGCGTCAGCACAAACCAAATTTTATTGTAGTTTCCGCCATCTCAGCTGCTGGGCCCTGTAAACTGATTTGTTTTCGAGAACAATTGAAAGAATTGGATTTGGGTAGTGTTAGTGACTGCACAGTTAGTTCTCACCTTTCCTTAACAAGCTTTCTTTGTTGAGTGACAACTGCGCACATCCACCAAGAGCTTGTCTCTAAGCCCCGTCCGTTTCGGATTGGGGGGCGTGTTTTTTGTTGAGTGACGGATGACGTCACGGATAGAAAGGACAGCAAAAAAACACGCCCCTCAATCCGAAACGGACAGGGCTTAGAGTAACAGGCAGAGTTCTTCTCCAATGGCTGGCCGCTGTTTAGGAAGCCAGCCAATGGAGAAGAGCTGGCTTGTTTACCTCCCTACTCTAAGACATAATTTCTCGCCCAGCGAGACTGCGCAAGCGCAGCCTACACAGGCCGAGACCTAAAAAGGGAGAGTGTTGGTCCTGCTCGAAGGCAGGGGGGGGCATAGTGACCGTTTGGTCAGCCCAGGGCCGACCAAACAGTCAGTACGCACAACAGTGGGCAAGCCAATCCCCCCTGCCCTCGAGCAGGAACGCCCACCCCCAACCAGGCACTTCTGCTTTCTCGCCATGCGAGAAGGCAGAAACATAAAATGGTAGTTATTACCATTTATGCTTCTACCTTCTCACACTGCGGGAAAGCAGTGGGACAACGCTCCCATGCCCCAATGGGGGAGCCGCCACTGCTTGATATGAAAGGTGCAGCAGGTGCAGGGGCACATGAGCGGGAAGCTCAAGGGACCCCATTAAACCCATATCATTGCTAAATTTTAGTACTAAACAAGACAGTCACAAGTGCATTTATTTAGCAACCAATAGGGTCATGATTTGAATGGTGTTGCAGGTGCAGTAACACCAGGACCTAAAGCTCTATACACCCCACTAAACATCTAATATTGCTATATTTTCTACTAAACAGGAAGTCACAAGTGCTGTTACCTTGCAGACAACAGGGTTATGATTTGAATGGTGCAGCAGGTGCTATGGCACTGGGCCCAACATTTGTCATGACCTCTTTGAAACACCCAATATTGCTATATTTTACTACGATACAGGCAGATACAGTTATCTTGCACTTAAAAGAGGCTTGATGTGAATGGTGCAGCAGGTGCAGTGGCACCTGTGCCAAAAGCGCCAGGGACCCCACTAAACACCAAATATTGTAATATTTTACTACTAAACAGGCAGTCACAAGTGTGGTTACCTTACGTGTAATAGGGGCATAATTTGAATGCTGCAGCCTGTACAGTGGCACCAGGCCCAAAATTTGTCAGAACTCCTCTAAACACATAATGTCCATTATTTCTATTATCTCCCTCTTTCATTACATTTTTCAAAAAGTTGCTATACTTATCTGCACTATACTACTAGTAACAGCACAATATATTGTCTTTTTCTACATAAACAAGTCGTAACACTTTAACAGATTCTCTGAAACTTATATTGTACAACTACTCAGCAAGCTAAAACTTACAACAAAAATCAGCTTATTAATTGCATAGGTAAAACCAATGCTTGTTAGATTTCCTTCCAAGCACCGTGACTAATAAATTCCTCACTTTTTCATTGAGGTCCAGGGCTAGAAATCAGATACTGGGTTTTAATTCATTTATTTTTGCAATTTTTATAATAACCGGAGGTTCTGTAAATTACAAATTTGTTCGTGCTCAGCCTCCATTTTGTGATCGCCGCCATTTTATGTTGCCCTCACTCAGGCAGCTCGGCGAACGGGATGTTTTTGTCGTTTCTGCTTTACGTGTCAGGTGGCTTCCTCGCCTATGTTTGCTAATGAGTGTCAGGGTCTGGCCGAGTACACCAATTCCTGTATGAGCTGATTAATCCCCGTCCGGACTACATGTCATTTCACACCATTGTTTCCTTTAAGTTATCTTATCTGCTGTCGTTCGCTACATGTCTCATGCATTCTCCTGTTTCATGACTGTCCTTCTACAACGCACAGCTGTGTTTTCTCTGCTTGTAAATCGAATTGTGTGGATTCATTTGTGATTTACTTAAGGGGTCGAATGACAAACAGAACCGGGAACTTGAGTTGCTTTGGTCTGTAAACATTGTCTAAAACGTTTGCCTATAGCTCATGCACGTATGTGATTACATTTTGCATTGTATTATACAGTATATAAACCTGTGCGCCACGGAGTTAAGTGGCTGTCTCTTTTGAACCTCGTTGTACTGACGACTTCTAAGACCACTGTACTAGCTGCAGCTAATAAATACTATTTTCTACGCCAAACGAAGAGTCTGTGTCTCTGTTTTGACAAGGCAGGTGAATCCCGGGGTTTTCAGGCGTTCCCTGCGCCGCCGGGCCTTAAGGCTGCGGTTCTCCAACTGGCGCCCAACGTGTGGCGACTTCAGCGGTAGCGGTTGAGCCCAAGGGTCGTGAGGAGCCCCGCAAGAAAACTCCGGAGGAAGCGCACCACGTGATCGACCCCTGTATGTCGAAAGTGGACTGAAGGTCTTTGATGGCGCGGCTACTCCTCTCCGGCTGCTGACGACTGCTGCCCTGACTGTCGCCCTGCCTTGGACCCTTCTGAAAAGTTTTGGGAGAGCGAGACGATAGACGGACCTTCGCTGGTGTAGAACGATTCTTAGTTAAGTATTTGGTGGGTTGATCCCACAGACCTTTGTTTTTTTTTTTTGTTTCTATTCAGATATTGCAATAGATGAAGCCAAGGGGTACGTACGATTGTACTGTCTCACTGATCTATACCCCTTGTTGTTTGTGATCAGTCTAGAGAAGTGACGATGCCTGGGCTGAGTAAGTTCAAAAGATTTTGTTGTTTGGGTTGTACGAGGGATTCCCAGTTGGAGGAATCATGTCCGATCCCTCCAGTTGGAACTCCCACTTATGAGCTCTATTCGAAACATGGTATTGGTCCCATTACCTTTAACGAGACATGGGTCCGATACACGAAAAATAGTGGAGTTTTGAGATGGCCCCAGAATGGTAGCTTTGACCGTGCTATATTAGATCATTTGGAAACGCTTCTGTTTAGAAGAAAAGCCCGGCCGGCTATGTTTGACTCCTTTCGCCTTTGGCGTAAAGAAGCCAAAAAAAAAGAAATCAAACCAGTGAAAAAGGATAAGAAAGCACAAGATATGTCAATTCTACAGGCTGCCCAGCAGTTTAAAGACAACAAAGTAGATGATGCGAAGGAGGTATTAGAGAGACAACATCGTATGGCGATAGACAGATGCTATCCGATGTTGCCTACTTCCTCTTCAGATAAAAGTAAGGAATTAGAAGAAGATTCCTTAATGTCTTGTTTATTGAATTCACCTCCGCCCTATGTCCAGAATGCTAATGCACCTCCGTTACCCCCTCCCGCCGCTCAACAAGTGGTTGCTCAATTACCGTTTGTCCAGCAACCGGCTCAGCTTCTTAATGCTTCTTTGCTTGCTTCTGCTCTACCCTCGCAGCTTGTAATTAACCCCCTACCTTCTCCCGCTCCTACTCTTCAGTCTGCTACGTTTCAGTCTCCGTTGCCTTCTACATCTGTAATACCTCCTATCCTCTCGAGAGATTCTCCTATTTCACAGAGGAGGATAGCAGATGCTGTTTCAATTTTTTTTCTCCTTTTGTTAGGTCTATAAAAATGTCTCCAGCTTTCTCTAGACAATCTTGTTGTCAACTTCCTCTTGCGGACGAGAAAGTAGTTTTGGGTTCTCTTGCTCGTAAATGGATTGAGCATGGACCAGAATATAGAACTGAAGATATCATGAGTTGCTTTCATCAATGGGGGGAGCCCACACAGAGATATGTTTTCAACATTATGTGTCGAACTCTTATTAGAGGTTGGGAAGATATGGAGTTAGATACATTTCCCTCGGAACTACTGAAATTACAAACTGATTTTGATAAGGGTTTTATCGTAGGACTTCGAGTTGAAGAGGCAGTGAATAGACTCATTGCGTTTCGAACAATGTTTTTCTCCCTGTCCTTTTCCGAGGCTGATCCCACCAATAAGCAAGGTAGCAAGAATAATCCGATGCGTGAAGTTCCTCCCGTGTGGAGAGAAGCGGTGATTGGTCCACCTCAAGTCCCTGCTCATTTCCAGCGTATATGGGTTCACGAACCCTGGAAAAGGTCTGAAGTATTGGCGCTCAAGAAAACTCTTCCTGACCCCCGTAAAAATCCTGCTGGATATTACAAAGAATTGTCTCAAACAGTTAACGCTTGTATTATGAATTTGGCCGACATTGATATGTTATTTGGAAATGTTGTTCCGCAAGGTATATGGGCACGGATTTGTAGGGAAAATCATTTGGCTGAATTGGGTGGTGATTGGGCTGCTATTAGAGCTGCGGATGCGAATCAGGTGGGTGGTGCAAAACCCGATGATTTGATTACGGCTCTTCCAGGTAGAATAATTGAATTGATGAAGACAATGATGCCTTAGGTGCGAGTAAATTGGGATAAGCTGGCCGCATGTAAACAGAAGGAAGATGAAAGCATCTCGGATTTCTTCACTCGCTTTGAAGAAACGGTTTATAGACCACAGTGGTCAGGATTTGTGTGTAGAGGGTGGTCAGCGATAGTTTGTGGACACGTTTGTATATAATTTGCTTCCTGAGTTATCGAATAAACTAAAGAGTTCTGAAAGTGCATGGGCTGTCTCTTCTCCTGCTAAAATATTGGCTACTGCACAGTATTACGAGAATAGGGATAAGGAGAAGAAGGAGAAGCAAGAGAAGAAAAATAAAGATTTGAAAACGAAAGTTCTTTTACAGCAGGCGTATCCGCCTCGCTCGAATCAGCATCAGCAAAACTCTCAGTTTCAGCAGCCCCCACAGTTTCAGAGACTGTTACAGAAGCCTGAGTATTTCACGCCGCGACCCTCATTAGGTCCTAATCAATGCGCATATCGTAGGGAAGAAGGACATTTCAAGAATAGTTGTCCGGTTTTATTACAGCGTAATAATGGGATGTCTGCTTCCCGAGGTCGTAATTTTCAGACTGGATCTAGAGGTAGAGGACGATGTGCGTCCTCTCAGGAGCAGCGTTCTCTTACCCCATCTACTTCGAATTACTTTGATCTGCAGACAATTCCGTCTACGCAGTATTACAATGATGATTATTACGTTGAAGAGCGGGCTGACAACTTTCAGACTGAATAGGACAGCCATGGACGAAGTGAGGGAGTTGTGTCGATTCCAGTAGATCAAAATGGGCCGTATGTCATTGTCAATACAATGGGTGTTTCAGAACCGTTTCCTTTGAGATACTGGTGCGATGAGAAGTTCTATCATTCATTCTAAACTCCTTGGGGCACCTTTGTCTGGCTTAATAAATACATCTGTGGGATTTTCTGACGCTCCAGTCCGTAATACGGTTTCTTGCCCCTTGCCTGTCTCGATTGGTCCTTATGATTTGGAAGCTCCACTTATCCTGACAACGGGTTGTGGTGAGAATTTACTGGGTTTGGATCTGTTGAAAAGGCTGCATGCGACATTGTATTGTTCCCCTTCTGGTGTGCATCTTACGTTGGGAAAGAGATTGATGTCCCCCATGTATTTGTCTCGGGACCAGTTTTCACCTTAGTTACTTTCTCTCCCAGAAAGCCTTTGGGCCACGGGCCCGAATGACGTGGGTCGTCTTGCAATCCCACCGTATGTTGTTCCAATTAAAGATAATGCTAGAATGCCACGCATTCCCCAATATCGTATTTCTAGTGATGGAGAGAAAGCATTGTTGGCTATTGTTGATGACTTTATTCAGAAAGGTGTGGTCGAAGAGACCAGAGGCAATGTTTGTAACAGTCCTGTTCTTCCGATCCTTAAGAGGACGGATCCTTCACAGCCTCCTGTCTATAGATTTGTTATTGACCTAAGGGAAGTCAATAAAATAGTGGTACCACGGTTCCCTGTTGTTGACATTACAGCTTTATTGACAATGATTCCTGCTTCAGCGGCTTGGTTTTCAGTGATAGACCTTAAAAACGCTTTCTTTAGCATTCCCATTGCTGAAGAAAGTAGGGATATCTTTGTTTTCTCTTTGGGTGGCCGAAGTTTCCGATTTTAGAGAGCTCCTCAAGGCTATTGTGAAAGTCCCTCTATCTACAGCAAAGCTCTTAAATGTCAACTTGATACTTTCTCTTTGCCTTCAGGTGCTGAGCTTGTTCAGTATGTGGATGATTTACTGGTTGCTGCTGATACGGAAGATGTGTGTAGGAACGTGACTGTTGCTTTGTTGCATCATTTGGCTGTGTTGAATCGTAAAGTATCGCCCTCCAAGTTGCAGTATGTCCGACAAGAAGTGACCTATTTAGGTCATCTCTGTCGAAGGAGGGAAGGCGATTGACCCCAGAATGTATTCATGCTATTTCACATATGTCTGTACCCACCACACAGAGAGAAGTGCGTGCCTTTTTGGGTATCACTTCCTACTGTAGACAATGGATTCCCAATTTTTCACTTTTGGCGAAACCATTGGTGGCACTAACGTTGAAAGATACGCCCCATCCGCTCCCTTGGACGGATGAATGTCAGAAAAGTTTTATTGATTTACGTACTGCCCTGTGTTCCGCTCCGGTGTTGGGTACCCCAGATTATAGTAAGTCCTTTACAGTGTACGTTCATGAGAGAGAAGGTTGCGCGTTGTCAGACTTGACACAGCAATTCGGAGATAAGCAAAGGCCATGTGCCTATTTCTCTGCTACACTAGACCCAGTAGCTAAAGCTTTGTCCAGTTGTCTCAGAGCTACGGCAGCTGCCGCAATTTCTATTAGACAGTCTGCCGGATTAGTATTGGATAACACATTTATTGTTATGGTTCCACATGCAGTGGATACTTTGTTAAATAGAACCAAGACACAGCATCTCACGAGCGCTCGTTTGTCTGGTTACGAGCTGACACTTCTAGCGAGCCATATACATATCAAAAGATGTAACACGTTAAATCCAGCTACACTGTTGCCACTCCCAGATGAAAAAGATGAACAGGAAAAGCATCATTGTTTTCTTCGAACAGAAGAAGAAACGAAGGGGAGGATTGACTTAAAGGACACTCTGCTCCAGGACTCGGACGGGATCCTATGGGTGGACGGTTCTTGTTTTAGGCTTCCAAATGGAGAAACCACTTCTGCCTATGCTGTCACCACCTTATGCACAATTGTTGAGACGGCACGTATTGGACATAATTCAGCCCAAGCTGCTGAATTGATAGCTTTGACTAGAGCGTGTGTGCTGTCGAAGGGAAAGAGAGTGAATGTGTACACCGATAGTCAGTACGCCTTCGGTGTTGCGCATAGTTTCGGTAGGCTGTGGAGGGAGAGAGGGTTCTTTACCTCCCACGGGACAAAGATTCAGCATGGTCAGTTAGTGACTGATCTTCTAGAGTCATTTACCTTACCTGCACAGATAGCGATTATAAAGTGCAGCGCACATAAGAAAGTCACAGATGATGTGGGCCGTGGAAATGCATTTGCAGACGAGGTAGTGAAAACTACAGCTAGAAACACCACTAGTCGAATGTATGTGGCAGGTCCTGCAAACTGGGTGAGGGAAATTGGAATGTGTGAAGACACGATTGAGAGTGTAAAAACAATTCAGGGAGAGGCTACTGAGAAAGAATTGAGTACGTGGAAAGAAAGGACGGGAATGTTAGATTCAACGGGTTGTTGGACAGAGTTGTCGGAACATCAGCGATGGTTGTTACCGGCGCTTATGTGTTGCCGGTCGTGACGAATGCTCATGGCCCAGCTCACATTAGAACAAAAGGCATATGTAAGCTCTTGGCTCCGGTATGGCAGAATGAAGGAATTCTGAAATGTGCTGAAAATGTGGTTAAACATTGCATTGTTTATTTAATGCATAACCCAGGAAAGGGTATCTCAACTCCGGCAGGTCATTTTGCTCCCCCGTCATATCCCTTTGAGGTGTTGCAGATCGATTACTTTCATATGGATCACTGCAACAACCTCAAGTATGTTCTGGTGGTGGTATGTGCCTTTTCCCGTTGGATAGAGGTCTACCCCTTGAAAGATAACACTGCTTTGTCAACTGCTAAAGTATTAATTAAGGAATTCTTTCCTAGATTTGGTTTGCCGCGCATTGTCTGGAGTGACAATGGAAGTGAATTTGTGGGCCAGATTATGCAGAAAGTGTGTTCTGGTCTTGGTATTAAACAGAAATTCCATGCGGCAAACCATCCACAGCGGGTTTGGTTGAGTGTTACAATGGTACACTCAAGCTTAAGCTGGCGAAGATTCAAGCCAGTACAGGTCTTGCTTGGCCTGATGCGTTGCCCCTAGCTCTTTTGTCATCCAGAACTACTGTGCACTCTCGTATGGGACTTAGCCCATATGAAGTAGTATTTGGATGCCCAGCTAATGTTTGGGGCGTCCCCCGCCCCAAAAGATACTCAGACATACCATATCCTCTGTTAATTGACTATTTACATGATTTTACTACTAAATTAAGTGTTATTCGCCAACAGGTACAAAGTGTTTTGCTGGAGGCCTCCACGGACCCAGGTCACACCATCTTGCCCGGTGACTGGGTCTGCGTCAAAAATTTTCAACGGACTAAGGATTTGGAGCCTTGCTGGTCTACGCCTACGCAGGTTCTGCTCGTCACTCGCACGGCTGTAAAAGTGGTTGGCAAGTAAAACTGGGTGCATGGAGTGCTCTGTAAAAAGGTGCCACTTCCATTACCCTTTGATCAGCGGATTCACAGTGGTGTAAGAGAATCGGACACTGCAGCGGTTCCTTGTTTTGTTCCATTCAGTGATGCTCAGATTTATGGGACTCAGTCTGAAAAAGCAGATGACGATATTCGTCAAGCTGCTGTGCCTGTGCATCGTCTAATAGACACCACCAACCCAGAAACATTGTTTAAGGATCAGACCGTGCCGAGCAAAACACATTACAACTTAAGACCAAGACCCAACGAACAGAACTGAATATTTTTCTTGAACACTTGTAAATGTAAATGTAAATGTATTGGCATTTATATAGCGCACTACTTACCCGTAGGGTCCCAAGGCGCTTCGACCGCTGCGAAACCCTTCCTGGCTTCCCTGAGAGATGGTCCCTTAATGGGTATCTCCAGGGTGAGACCAGGCATCCCCGGCGGTCTGGTGGGGCCGTTAGTGAAGATGAGGCAAGCTAATGCCCAGAGTTGCCGAGTGTGATCGCTGATCAGAGTGGGCACCGAGGCGAGAGAATTATCGAGTCCGCTGACCCTGGTCCAGAAACCTGCTGCGCCGGGAATCGAACCCTGGTCCCGGGCCGTCCTCTGCTCTCGGGTCTGCCGCCTCTAACCAGTGAGCCACACTACTTCACACTTCTTTTTATTAATTAAAGACATTTTTGGGGGGGTCCTTTTTGCTTTTTTTTAGTGTGATATTAGTATTAGATGTGCCATCTGTCTCCGTCGCAGGGTCACGGTAGGAGACTCAGACTGTAACCTGATTTTGTTCTTTTAGTAAGTGGCTAGTGCCTCAGGATATACAGAAGTGACTAGCTGAGTGATTAAGGAAGAGCGCCGTGAGCGAAATTTTACAACAATTGTAGGTAGGGAAAATAGAAAGCAGGAAATTAGATCAAAGTATTGTAAATTATTGCGTAGTCGATTTGGCGTAACTTTGTGTGCTCTTATGTTTTTGTGTATTTTATTAGCTTGCACAGGATGGATCGTGCATATTTTGCAATCATGAAATGTTGCTAATTCTACGACTTCTTTGCCTTATCGTCTTTGTCTTTTCACACACAATGCATACTCTACCCCCTCATGAGCAGATAAGGAGAGCCGAGCATATGAATAATATGTTTATTCAGTTGTTGCACCAACATCAGTTGGCCATTAATATGACTGATTGTTGGGTGTGCGGACTCATGCCACACAATACACAAAAGGGAATGCCATATTTGGTTCTTCCTTTCTCATATGAAGGTTCAGCTTGGGCCTATTTGACAATGTTTTCAGCCGCATACCACAACACACTTAGAAGCCCTGTGAGGACTTCTGGGAATGGACTAGGTTTTAGCCACAGCTCCTTGATTAAAGGTATAGTGGTAATGGCCAAGATCATAGAGAAGAGTAAGATTCCATTAGATGAGAAGAAAGCTTATGATGGATGGAATGTTACCCACTATGTCTCTATTCTTGGTGACTAAACTAAAAAGTGTGAGTCTTCCCCAGTGTGGACTGTGCCCCATAAAGGTAATTTTTATCTCCAAATCAACAGCAAGAAAGCGGACGTTGATCAGAAATGCACGTACACATATATTTTCTCGTCCATTGATTTTTCTCCGTTAGTTCCATCTCAAGGAACATATTTTGTTTGTAACGATCGAGCTTATACTTGGCTACCTTCCAACTTTTCTGGAACCTGCTACATAGCTTTCCTCCTTCCCCCTACATGTACGGCTTCGTCAGACCATCACAGAGTTAGACATAGCAGAGGTGTATTTGATGCCAAAGACAAGGCAGAACAAGAGGGAGGAGATTTCCTTAAAGGATTCCTTCCCTTTTGGGGTCCGATGGTCAACAGCAGACACATCAGGCAACTGGTTCGAGTGGTTGAGACCACTATTCATGTTACTGCAGGTTCGATAGGTAACATTACAGCAGAACTTAGAGCTGACCGTCTTATGACGCTGCAAATTCGAATTGCGCTAGACGTGATCTTAGCAGACCGAGGAGGTGTCTGTAGATTGATCGGATCTAGTTGCTGCATTTATATTCCAGATGACGCTCCAGCAGTATACCAAGCCATTTCCAAATTGCACACTGTGTCCGAGTCGATTCATCAGGACGAAGGAGATTAGTCTTTTATGGGATGGTTTTGGGGAATACTGTCAACTTGGGGATGGAAGATCTTAACGTTCCTTGGCGCAATTTTAGCCGTCATATTCTCTTGTTGCCTATGTGTTCAGTGTGGTCCTGCAGCCTGTGGCCTATTGGCTACTTTATGTGTTCCACGATCTGCTGCTCAGAAGACAGAGAATATTAGAATGATGGTGTAGCAACAGCTTGAAGATCTTATGAACATCAGTGCTGATTCTGACTCAGATTAGCATGAGTTGGTCTGTTTTTGCTTGAGTAATGGCAAAAGGAGGGTCTGAGGTTCTGTGAATTAATAATTCATTTGTGCTCAGCCTCCATTTTGTGATTGCCGCCATTTAATGTTGCCCTCACTCAGGCAGCTCGGCGAACGCGATGTTTTTGTCGTTTCTGCTTTGCATGTCAGGTGGCTTCCTCGCCTATGTTTGCTAACGAGTGTCCGGGTCTGGCCGAGTACACCAATTCCTGTCTGAGCTGATTAATCCCCATCCGGACTACATGTCATTTCACACCATTGTTTCCTTTAAGTTATCTTATCTGCTGTTGTTCGCTACATGTCTCATGCATTCTCCTGTTTCATGACTGTCCTTCTACAACACGCAGCTGTGTTTTCTCTACTTGTAAATCGAATTGTGTGGATTCATTTGTGATTTACTTAAGGGGTCGAATGACAAACAGAACCGCGAACTTGAGTTGCTTTGGTCTATAAACATTGTCTATAACGTTTGCCTATAGCTCATGCTGGTATGTGATTACATTTTGCATTGTATTATACCGTATATAAACCCGTGCGCCACGGAGTTAAGTGGCTGTCTCTTTTGAACCTCATTGTACTGACGACTTCTAAGACCACTGTACTAGCTGCACCTAATAAATACTATCTTCTACGTCAGACGAAGAGTCTGTGTCTCTGTTTTGACAAGGCAGGTGAATCCCGGGGATTTCAGGCGTACCCTGCGCCGCCGGACCTTATCCATTCGGTTTGGAGAACCGCAGCCCTTATGTAAATATAAGCTATTATCCCATGCCCTCTAAATAGCATATATTTTACTTTCTTTAATGAGTACGGGAATAGGGTTCCTGCATCTTTTTTCATTTACATTAGGTGTATACTTGTTTCTCAATTGTTACTGTTGGAAGTATCTTAGATTTATTCTATTGACATGGTTTTAAATAATCTCGGAAAAATTAATTTAAAAAAGTCACAACCTTTTTAAATCATAAAGCACTAATTATAACATTCCTTATTTCGTAAACTCGCAATAAGTTCATATATTTATGACCCACCCAAATAATTTCTGTGATCTACAAATCTTTATCCTACCACTAAAACCTACTTTGTTGTCGAAGTTCTTAACCTCTTCGCCGCTAATGACAAGGGTAACTCGTCATGGACTTTCCATTGATTTCAATGGAAATTATATGACAAGAAGAATAATGCCTTAGCAGTAAAGGGGTTAAAATGGTAGGAAGATTTGCACCCACTGGTGGTTTTAGGTCTTAAAAGGCAATTTAATGCATATCATATCATCGACGGGTTCCCAGTTTTTTAACAAGGAATTTATCATGGCAAATTGATCAGCATGTTACATTTTCCAGTCCTTTCCCCACAAGCAGCACATGCTAATTTTTTGTGACCTCACAAGGCCTCTTCTACAACAAAGTCTGGAACATGTGTAAACCCACTCATCAACTCATCTCCTTCACAGGGACATTCCAAATTAAATAGTATTGTATTAGAATTATAAAGCACATAGTATAATACATACAAGGTATGTTCTTGGAAAGAACACCCTTTGGCCATTCCAGCAATGTAGGAATTTTGTATTTAAGTGTTCTTATGAAAACATTTAAACCATTTTTAGGGCAATGCAAACCTACATCAATCCATATCTGATGCAAAGTACTTGTAGAAGTTCTTTTTAGTTAAAAGTAACAAACTTGAACTGCAATAAGGACTAGTTGGAAGCACAAAGGAGGTTTAGCATGCAAGCACCTTCTGCCATACAACCTTTACACCTTTAAATACAATTCAAAATGTTCAAAGTACATTCTGATGCAGCATACCTTGGAGAACCTGGGATCGAAGATAGGGCACATATTCATGTGCTCTATCTGCACTGAAAACGTCTTGTGTTTTTCTTGGGTTGACTACCCCTAATAAAATGTGGCTCATTTCATCCACCTCTTAGCCCAGAACCATCTTCAGAAAACAACTAACCCAAAAAAGGACGGTTTTTGCCACTGCCATGTCCTAGTTAAACCCCCCATTAACATTTTCATAAAAGAAGCATGTTTCCGTTTCTTCAAGGAAAATTCTAATTTATTCCTTGTCTGTTCTGCACGAGAGCCTAAAGGAGTAGGGACTTCCAGCAACTTCTCCATGGCAAATCACAAAGCCCAGAACCTGGTCATCTGAAATAGTTCACTGCCCAATCCCCTGTTTAATGTTCAATTTATTGCAGGATTAGGACAGGATACTGCTCAATATTATTTCCTTCCCAGATTAGGGCAGGAATACTGCTCAATAAAACATAATAACTTCTTCAGCCTAGAGTTCCTGGCAGGCTCTGAATCGCCAAACCTTTTATGTACCGACCCCACTCATTTACCTTGTATGTGCACTGCGCTGTTCCCAGACCCTTCATTTTATGAGACCCATGTATACTGTTTTACAACAAAAGTATTTTTCTTGCAATTTGCTGAAAGACATTTCTTTTTGATGTTTTTCTCTGCCATAGTCTAGTAGATACTCCAGGCCGTGCAACCAATGTCATTGCACAGTGCACGAAGCAAGAAGAGTGCCTTGTTTTGATATCTTTTATGGGTTTAGAGGTACCTGCTGCAGCTTTGTTGTGTGTCCAGCAATTTTCAGGCAACAATAAGTGTCAAGATAACTGGTGTTCAATGGTCCTGCTGGGGATAGATCCGTGTTTTTTTCTAGTGGGAGTTTTGATTTATAAACAAAGCTGCACAGGGGGTTAGTATGCCTGCTGCAAAAAACGTGTACTATGCACATCACAGAACTGTATTTTATGTGGATAGCTCAGTTGTTTACTTCCTTTGTCACAAGCACCCTTTTGTTACTTGTAGTTCATAAATTATAATCCTAATATAGCACAGTGAGCTATGAACTATCTTCAAACAGCTGCATGCAAACTGCAAAGTATAGGTTAAACATTATGTTTTTTCTTTGGGTAGAAAGAAACTCTTATTATTAAAGCCAACCTGTGCTAAGTTTTAAATCCGGAATTTGTGCTTCTCCAGACCAAGCTCTTAAAATATACTGCCTTCTAGTATGAATGATGTGTGATTCCGACACCTTCTTTTCCCCATTGTCCTAAGTAACATTTCCTATACACTGATTAACACACACATGATTCATTGTCTCTGTATAATGTGTGTGTGTGTGTGTGATGTAAAGTGCTCTCACACCATACACTGGTGTGAGTAGTGTTATAGAAACAAATTATATACATATAGGACAGGGGCTATGGAGAGATGACTGGCACTGCTAGAGAGCGGTAGCGAGGGGGATCAGTGGAGAAGGAGGTCATTGGGAGGAGTCACCAAAGATTGGCACAACGTGCACCACCATCGCTAGAGCCGGACCTGTAGATCCTAGTTGTATGGAACCCATCTCACACCATCCATAAGGAAAGCCTTATATTAGCAAACCTGATTAACTAGTCCTTGTTAAAGGCATATTTTTATGTTATTAAAGTAGATGTTCACTCTTGGTTCCTTTGTGCTAGACATGTAGGAGCAGGCAGTGTTAGCAGTATTGGAGATGATAGACAAGCTTGCAAAAATAAAAAAAACAGCCAGGGTTTGACATAACATTTAAATTAAAGGATGGTAGATTCATGTCGGAATGCTGCTGGAAGAGACTGCCATAGCTTGGCCGAGTATACTGCGAAGCTGTGACCACTGATTCTGTTTTTGATTAATTTTCGTAGCTCTTGTAGTTTAACTGTAGAAGAACGAAGAAAACGACAAGGATTGTGTCTTCTGACACAGTGTATGATGGAAGTAGAAACTTAGGCCTGGAGGGCAAAGAAGATAATACACATTTTGATATAAGTGTGTTGTCTTGCAATACTGTTTGCACTGGTTTGAGGAAATCTTGGACGCCTCATGTTCTCTCAAGGCAATCGGTGTCTGTTGTATTTTTAGAGGAGGAGCAACAGATATTAAGAGTATTTATTTCTAGTACATACAGGCCGCTACCTATGTGACATATTTAAATATATCCAGTTTTTAATCTGCTTCCAATCTTGTAGAAGCTTTTACTAATCTAGGTAGTTCTGATATAAATATTCTCATCCTATGTCATACTTCTTTTTGTCATTTTAAGTGGTTTTGTGGCTAACACAGCTGTATTACAAAGTAAGAGTGTTTGCATTTCCGGGTCTACATATTATTGAAAACGTTGGCATATAGAAAAAATATAAAGTTGTTAAAATCAGTAGAATGCGTTTGACTAAGCAATTTATGCTCCCTTTCAGTTCAGTTCTTGTCTTTTTTTCAGCTTGAACAACAACTTACATATTAGAAATTTGCAGATTGGACAAACCCAGAAACAATGAACACTGATGAGGTGGAGCTATATCTACCCCGATTTAAGCTGGAGGAGAATTATGATCTGAAATCATCCCTCAAAAGTTTGGGAATGAGGAATGCATTTGATGTGGTCAATTCTGATTTCTCTGGAATGTCTGATAGCAATGATCTGGTCCTGTCCAAGGTGGTTCACAAGGCATTTGTGGATGTGAATGAGGAAGGCACAGAAGCTGCTGCTGCAACTGCAGCTGTCATGATGCTGGATTGTCTATTCATTGTGCAAAGTTTCATGGTAGACCATCCTTTCCTGTTTTTTATCAGACACAATAAGACACGCAACCTCCTGTTCTGTGGCCGATTCTGCTCTCCGTGAAAGGAAAAATGCCATAAACAGGTCTACTTCCGTTTCAGAAAATATTACGTTTCACTGCTGATTGATAGGGGTGTTATGTCTTGGACTGCTAGGGCACACACCCAGTCTGAAAAAAATTTGTAATATATAGTAATTGGCATCATGTAAATCTTTAACAAAAATATTAAGAAACCTTTTTGCAATGCAACATTTGACTGTTGAGATGATATTTAGGACACACCATCTTGTTAATCATTATTACATTCTGTCATGCCAGAGTTTTTTTTGGAGCAAAAAGGGTTCTATTGTGAATCTCTCCCAGGTGCCATACTGGAACAGGAAACACAATATCTCATGCATGCTTTGAGGTGGTGCTATAGGCCTCAGTCATGACTTCATCTTCCCTCTGGACAATAAGTCACTGACTTGCATATAGGCATAACCACTGAGTACTGATGTCAGTTCCTCTGTTTCTGCATACATTGAAGTGGATCTGGAGATTTGCTCATGCCATTTGTTCACCAAAAATATTTCTCCAAAAATCCACACACAACCACAGTTTTCAAACCATGCCACGTGTTGGTTCCTCTGCTTCAACCATGACTAAGCTCTATGTCAAATGATCCCTGATGCACCCAAAGGGCATCAGGAAGTGAAAAGGTAAACTCTACATAGCCAAATATAGGAAATGTTTGTCGATCCCACTCCAAGTTGCAGGCCCTACACCACCCCATTCACCTTCAGGTAAATCTAAAACACATTAGAGACAAAAGTTGAAGAGAAAACGCAAGATGTCCACACAAAACTCTTAGGGCCTTATTTCGATGTTGGCCGTTATCCCATCCCCCAAATTATAAATCCCATTATATCCTATGGGATTTATATTTCAGCAGACAGGTTATCCATCACCATTATGATGGAGTAACCTGTCCGCCAAGATCTGAATCAGGCTATTAGATTTTTCAGTGCTCCTGCTTCAAGGAGAGGCCTCCTAATCAGTGCTCTAGTCCTGATTCTGGCTTTGACATCTGATTCGGATTCCTTTTCAGTTATGTAGCTGATGCAATTGTTGAATCTGCAGCAAATAACCGCCTTAAAGGAGGTGATACTGCAGCTCTTGAAGGCTGTTTTGGATCGCTTTGGTGTGCTTGAAGGCCACACAGCTCAGACAGGGTCTCTAGTAGAGTTTCTGTCATTAGGTCCTCCCCAAACCGGCTTGAACAAATTGAGGCCATTCCACCTCTGGTGCCAGTTGGTGCCTCGACTCCTTTGCCACAGGCTCCAACAATTGTTCCCTTATTGGAAATGGCACTGGCTTCAGAGGCACTTGTAATGGATCCCACTCGAATTGTTTTGATATATGATAAAGAAAATGCAACTTCAGTTTGTGGAAGACTCTCCTCCTGTTCCATTGCATTGGAGGTAATATTTTAGGAGAATGAAGGCCCTCTTGGTCTCTGATGTGGATGCTCCTAAAGGTCTTGAACATGTTCCCATAATGAAAATGATGACGAGGAGGCTGACCACTTGCTCCCTTCCCATTATATTGATGCAGACTTGTACCTTGATGTCCCAAATCCTAGTCCCTTGGATTCTTCAGCAAAAAATTGGAACAGAATTCCCGACAAAGAAAAGAGTGCATGAAAGACTAAGATCATAATCTTGATGGAAAGTTTGCAGCCCCGGCCTGTGAATTCATAGTCCTTACAGTCATTTAACAATTTAACGAGGTCTTGACTGAGTTCATCTTGGTCTCCTGCTGTAAGCTTTACTAGACCCTGTCATGGAATCACAGTGTTGTAAGATGACACACACCTGCACAATGTGATCTGACTTTCCTGACACAGCATCTTAATCTTGAGAGCCTTGTATTACAGTGCAAAGTCAATACAAATTATTTCTTGCTGCTTCACAGACCAAGATTCAGATTGAATAGATCCTATTGTCAAGAGAGTATTTTCATCAACTAGCCTAGTGTCTTGCTCCATGAATGCTTATTTCGCTTGTGTTACTACACTCATGCCTGTTGGGACATGGTGAGTATGGTTGCACCTACTTTGTTAGAACTCTTACAAAACTCCTTCTTGCAGACAGTACAGGATGGCAAGGACATGGAAAAATATATTTTACTGTTGGGCCTGCCACCATGGATTTTGTTGCCAGGGCTATGGGCACCATGCCTTCAGACCACACATGGATGCATGCTACTGGGCTTTCTGAGGCCATCCAAGCAAGCCTTAGTCAAGAACATGTGGAGTTATTCTGGGGGTATTACTACACAAATTGACAATGATTCGTGTATCGATCTTGCGAAGATTTACATACTTAAGAACCTAATGGGATCCAATGAACAACCGATGAGGTTTGTGGGAAAAATCAGCAAATCTTTCTGCCTGGAGACACTTTGCAGACACTATGCAGTGTGAAAATCGGTGTATGCATCTTACTGGGATTCGTTTTAGGTGTGGTACTATTTTTAATTCTTTTTTATCTTCACATATCCCAACAGTTTAGTTTACCTGCAAAAAATTGTGCTATTCTGTGCAGCAGTGTGAGCGTTTCTTCAGAATTCCTCACATGTCAGAGAGTCAGCTGCTTCCATTGTGCCATCCTGTGCGGCAACGTGAACCTTTCTTTGAAGCTCTTGTTCTTAGAGAGCATCGGCACGCAAGGCCACGCTTTTTGCTTGTACTTCATACGCTATCAGATTTGAAGTTTATTCGTTCATTTGTGTTCCACATTCTAACAGCTGAAATTGTACTGAACATTTCGCATCACCCAATGAATTTGGTAAAGCAACTGAGCACATTCAGTAAGCGGTATATATATATATATATATATATATATATATATATATATATATATATATATATATATATATATATATATTGGTTTTAAACCTTCTGGCCTTAGTAACAAACATTTCTGTATATCTGGTTTCTTTTCCTCACACAGCCAGAGCGAGTACAGTGTCATGGAAGGTACCTCAAGTTCATGTTCAGGTCCTACTTGAATGTGGGCATTACTTTTCCAAGAAATTTCTTACCAACCCTGGAGAACCCAATGTCAAATGTCAAGAATGGAAAGAGTACTTTGTTAATTAAATCCTACTTTGGAGTCAATAGTTAGGTTGGGTCTTCTGATAGGAAAAAAAGAATACTATTAAACTGTTGGGTCCAGATGACCTCAGAGTATGTAACCCGATGCAAAAACCTGAAAGAGGGGGCGACTGGGGTGTATTTTAGAATGCTATTTTAGACCTTGATGAGCATTACTCACTTTTTGTTTGTGTCACTGTCACTAGACGTGCCTTTTTTCAACAGAAACATGCGCATAACGAATCTGTGGCATATTATGTCAAGGGTGTTGGGGAAAGAGGTGGCGATGGATGCCAGGTGTCTCCTACTGATGATCAAGGGTGAGGGAGACTAGCCTTGAAACAGCGGGCTTTGGCTGGCATTGTCTGTAGTAGTGGCAAGTGCAATATAACGAGATGCTGGGGGGGCGCCCTCCCCCCATCATTGACAGAATGGGAGATTGACCTAGACTGCTGCCAACAAGCGGAGGAAGTAGTATACAAAAGCAGGGGGTGCCTAAAAAAGTGTGAATAGATATGGTCTCCATAGTGGAACTACAGGGGTATATAAAAGAGCCTAGAACCCCTGACATATGCTTATACTCGCCTCAGAATAAAAGAAAGTAGGCCAGATGCGGTGTATTCCCCATACAAGGTAGAACTGCAAAAGAGAATATGTTGATTCTCCCTAAAAATGATTGAAATTGTATGATACCGTTAAGATGTATCACTGTTATTAAACTCAACCTAATGATGTACATGTAAACACTTTCAGTCTTGTGATGTCTAATGAGCTGGTTTAATAAAAAGATTAATAAAAAAAGAATCTGTGGCGGATTATGTTTCCTCCTTAAAGAATCTGGCTATCAAATGCTGGTTCGGAAATTTACATAATGAGTTGATAAGAGATCAATTTGTCAAGTGCTTGTCCTGCTGAAAGTGATTCTGACACTTCTGGTAATGAGTTGAATGATGTCACAGATAATCTGGATGCAAAAAGTAGTAGTTGCAATATAAGTGTTGTCCAAAATGTGAACAGTAGCGATTGTAACAAGCCTTTATATTTGTTATTACTTTTGGTGGCATTCCTTTACTGGTGGCACAGATTCAGGTTCTCCTTTTATCATTATAGCCTGCTCCGTGTGGGGAGACAATTTCGTAAAGGTTATTGGCTCTCATTTAGAAGCCACGAATATTAATCCAGAGATTTTCACAGGTTAAAATATTGATTTGTTAGGATTTTGTAATTAAAAGGCAGGAGGGGCAAGTGTAAGCTGTATGTGGCAGCCCATCTGTGTTAGGTTGGAAAGACCAAAGGGCTTTACATGTTATTCTCGATCATCTCAACAGTCCTGAACAGGTTTTGGTTGAATGCGAGGATGAAGAAATAAAGAGTTGGTTGCTGAAAGAATTTCCTGATGAGCTTAGTAACTAAATTGGGAAACTCAAAGTGTTAACTCACAAAATCAGACTAAAACCATTGGCTGCCCCAAGGATACACAAAGTATGCACATACTTCTAATTGTTAGGTATGAAGTGAAGTCTATATATATATATGTTTTCCTTGAAGCTTAATGTTTTGATGTAGTCATGGTAAATTAACTAATGACTTGATAATTTATAAGGTTTTGTTTGTGGAAATGCAACTGTAAAGCGCTCTGATACCCTACGCAGGGTCATGTTCGCGCTATAGAAAACACTAAATAAATAAATAGGTCTGAACTCGAGAAGCTGTTGGATGGAGGCATAATTGAGCCTGTTGAAGCTTTTGAATGGATGTCTCCATTGGTCGTCGCAAGAAGATGTGCCAATGCACACATTAGAATCTGTTTTTACCTCCGTATCTTAAAGACCACATATTTGTAGATCAGTGTCCATTGACAAGAATTGACTAAATGCTTTCTTTGACTAAGAATTCTCAGTGGTTTTCCACATTGGACCTCTCTGCGGCATATCACCAAATTTCATTTCATTTTTCTAGAAGAGGTTTGATGGCATTGTGTACGCAGTTCGGCTGTTTTTGTTTCCGTCTTAAGTCTTTAGGACTAGCGTCTGTTCCTCTTGTGTTTCAGAGACTTATAACAGAACTATTTGGTGATATGCCCAGAGTTGTGTTTTTCAGGATGATATCTTGGTTCTAAACGGTGATAAAGCAATGTATCTAACAGATTGAGAAAGGTCATAAGTGTACTACAGGAAAAAGGTTTACCTGCAGAGATTTGGAAATATATATTTGCTGAAAGGAAGGTGACTTATTTAGGTTATGAAATTAGCTCAAAAGGGATTCAACATGAGGAAAAGTTGGTGAGAGCCTTTTTGAATGCACCTTCCCTTAACTCGAAGGATGATCTTAGCTTGATCTTAGGACTAGCGGAGTTTAACGCAAAGTTTGTGAGTAAATGTTCTGAAAAAACTCATGCTATGAGAACACTACTAAAAACAATGTACACTTTGTTTGGAATGATGACTGTCAACAATCATTTGTGGCAATCATGAACGCCATTAGCAGAGCACCAAACCTTCAAGAATTTGATCCTAAGGCAAGTACTGTTGTCTCTACTGATGACAGTGGTAAAGGGCCAGGCAGCGTGCCCGCCCAAGTTGTGGTCGATGGAAAAGAGGTAGTAGCAGTGTTTGCTTCCCATTCACTTACTCCACTTTTATGGGGAAGGACATTTATACTACATAGTGAACACAAACCTTTGACTGAGCTATTGACGAAAGATGACTTTTGAGGGTGTCCAAGCGCCTTCAAGGTTACAGGTATGACTTTCAGTATGTTCCTGGTGTAAAGAATTTCACAGCCGATTTTCTTTTTTTTTTTTTTGCAGAATGTCATTAACTTTAATGGAGATTGACATGAATTCATAGAATTAATTTTCAGTAGCTAATATTTCACAAGTTGATGCACTTCAGAACAGCTTTGGCAGCAAGGAATAGTTGGAAGCTGAGAGTAAGGATGAGGGTTTCAGTGAATTCCAAGGTAAAATAGTAAACAGATAGTGTTTTGGAAAGAAAAGTGTGAATGATGAAAACAGAGGATTCTGGGAAGTAAGAGACAAACTTAGTTTTGAGGAACCGTTTGTATTACGTGGGGAAATAATAATTCTTCCCAAAGGTTTAAGAGAAAAGATAATCAACCTTTGTCATGAAGGTCATTCAGGAATTACTCAAACAAAAAAGATTGAAAGAGTTGTATTGGTGGCCCAAAGTAGATTTAGAAGTTGAAAGATTTGTCAGGTTGTGTGCTAAATGTGAAAGTGCTGATATATCTTGTTTAATCCCCCAATACATTTTTTAAGTGTCCTAGATTACCTAGGGAGGAGCTGACTTTGGACATCATAGGACCTGTTAATCGACGGGATGGTACGTGCAAATGCAGTTTAGTTCTAGTGGACATGTTCTCCCATTGGTTAGAAGGGGGAATTGAGGATAAAATGAACAGCACTGCGGTGATAAAATGTTTGAATGAAGTGTATTAGAGGGAAGTTTTCCTGCAGTTATACTGTCCGACAATAGGGTATATTTGAAAGGAATATTTAAAAGCGTCAGGCATGGAACAAACGTTTTCTGATCTATATCATCCTAGTGGGAATTGTATAGTGGAAATGGTGAATAGAAGCATCAAATGTATTTTGCAACTTTCTAATAAAAGCAGCATGTTATGGGAAGATGAAATTAAGAAAATGGTGTGGGCATACGGGACTACCTGCCACAGTTCGATTGGGAGAGGTGGAGTACTGTACTCCAAAATCAATCCTGGTAGGATGAGGAAAAGTGAATTGGTTGAGTGTGATATCCAGAAGGTAAATACATTTATCATAGAGTCCCAAAGCAGGAACAAGTCATAATATGATGGTAAACATGGTACAAAAAAAGTATACTTAAGTGCCAAGCAATGGCTGCGAGTTAAATATGCCAGGAAAGTAGCAAAAGGTGAAAGTAAATTCAATGAACCGAAGAGAGTGGTAAAAGTATTAAATGTCTAATACTGCTGCGTTAGACATGGTTGAAGTAAGGCATTTGAGTCGCCATGCCTGGAAAGAAATATAGTTGGTGATAGTAAAGTAAAGAAAACTAAAGCTAGCAACTTTTGGTGATTAGCTCATAAAAATCCTATATCGAGGAGTCTAGTCCAAGGAAATAGTGATGTTGAAAGTAATGAAAATGTTGCAGTGGGGGTGTAAAGATACACACCTTGCAGTTGAACAAGAACCTTTTGAGACTGTTCAAGATGTTGATGTGAAAGAGATTATTACTTTAAAAGGCAGAGTATTTAAAAAAACAACACATTTGGCTATGTTGGTTTTGTAAAAAAATATTATAAAAAGAAGGGGAATTGTGTGGTATTTACTATTACATTTACTTATCGTGCATATTTTAATGTCCATGTGCTGCATTCTTCTTTCTGTTATTGCTCATTCTTTATTCTAGTTATATAAAGTGGCGTTGGGAATGTTCCTGGCATTCTTTGCTGGCTGGGACCTTATCTTTGATGTGGAATAAAGAAGATACTTTGAGGGTAGAGTTATTCTGGGAGGATTGCTACAATGACATTTTCATTTTGGCACATGCATTTAACTGTGAGCACTCATTGAAGTGAATACAAGATCAAAAGTGGGAAGCACAAACATTGAAACAGAGAAGCCTTGAATATCCAATTGTTCTGTTTTGTGCATTTTCTATATTTGGAATGATTAGCAACATTGATTACTCAGTATTCGTAAGCAGAATTTATTATTGAATGGTACTGAATTATCAAATACCTTCATAGGAGTGCTGTTATCACAATGGCATATTAAGGGGTATCAGGTATATGTGAGACCCACATCTGATGGTATAGCACAAGCTGCTGGTGCGAATGCCATACCAACAAGAGCTCTTCTAAACCGTGAGAAACGCCGAAAGGAAACAGAAATACTAGTTCAGTATTACATCAGCAGAGCTGGCCACCATAATTGTATGCCTATGAGCAGTTCCTGGCATTAGTAAAGACGTGCACATGACTCTGGCCTATTGGTGTCTGTTACCCACGCGCCAACACCTGTTTTCAATTATCGTGCCCAGACACGGGCTCGATAATTGAAAACAGATCGCTCTCAGTAGTGCCAGCGCCAGCGCAGAGACCCCAGTTAACTGTCACTTTTTGGGCTATATATGTAAATTTGGGCTGCCTTTAAGCTATTCCCAAATCAGCCCAAAGCAGCAAAATGGCTGCCTTTGCTCGCCCCCCTCCCCCGCCCAAATCTGCCCGGGGGGCAGACCTTGCGTTACTCGGCTGCCCCCCAAACCCCCCTTGGGAGGGAGGAAAGGGGGGAAAGCAACACTGACACCCATTTTGTGTGTAAACGGCCGCTTTATTGAAACAGGTGCACATCACACTTTATTAAAACTGGCAATTCTGCCTTACAAAACTAACACCTCTCTAAACATCGAATCACCTAACCACCTTTACATTTCCTCCCCCCACACCTACAATCCCCACATGATAAAAACCCACCACCCTGCATCATCCAAACATAAATTGCAATACATTAAATATTTCACCATCTTCCCACCTACCAATGACTGTTACCCTCCTAAGACCTACAAATCTATTTGCCTTCCTGCAACTGTAACAAACGCCCTTTAATGTAACCCTTAACGTTTCCCCACTCCCCAATTCCCCAACTTCCGATAACTGCCAAACTCCAGCCATCCTTGGCCAACTTCAACAACAACTCCGCCACCCAGAAAAAGGCGGATGGAAGGTGATTACACCGCCTCAACCTTTTTCTGCCCCCTCACAACCCCCCCCCCTTATGTGCCAGCAATGCCCCGACCGCGCAATATCTCCTCCTACTCCCGGCACACTCCCAACAAACCGGACAACACCTCTCTCAACTCCAAAAGGTAAAGGTCCATACCCAAATGCGAGAGGTGATCCCAGTCGCCTCTAAACAATTCCGGCGCGTCGTACTTCAAGTCCCGGTGCCAAACCCTCGCAAATCCCAAATGCCTGCAAAACCGCACCATTTCCGCGTTGAGTTTGGGCCTGGCCTTATCCACTGCCTGGGGTTTTAACGCCCCTCTCCGCACCCGCCGCGGAACAAACTCAGTCCACACAACCGTACAACCTGCCCATTTCCTCCGTATCTCTTCCAAATCCTTCTTCGTGGCCCGCATGAGAACCAAGCCTGTTTCCTGTACCATGTCATTCTCCCCCACGTGAAGTACCAGCACATCCGGGCACCTGACCCCCACCACCATCCCGTTCAGAATCCCCACCAACTCCTTCCAGCGCATCCCCCCCTCCCGGACCAACGCACTTTAAAAACCTCGGGATTAAAACCCAAATTCTCCTTGAAGTAGCTATCCTGCGCCTGAAGTTGTGCTCTCCTGACAAATGAGTGGCCCACTATCCATATAGCCATGTCGCGTGCGAGGGGGCCAGCCACTGAACCTGGAATGAGAAAACAGAGTCACACACGGGCCACCACAGTACCGCTTTAGCAGTGCTCCTCGCTACGCACAAAGCGTTTATAGCAATTGGACGC
Source organism: Lissotriton vulgaris (assembly GCF_964263255.1). NCBI lineage: Eukaryota > Metazoa > Chordata > Amphibia > Caudata > Salamandridae > Lissotriton > Lissotriton vulgaris. Next base: position 763,029,332 of record NC_141691.1, on the reverse strand, counting down.
CCAACGCCCCAAGTGCATGATGTCCTCCCTCCCCATCCTCGCCTATGTGCCTCAGACGCTGGGCCAATGCAGAACGAGTGCGTCCCGAACTTCTTACCATCCACCCCCAACCGCACCAGCGCTTTCCGCAGAACTGCCAAAAATTGAGGCCCGCTTGCCCCCGCCCCACACATGTCGAAAAACCAAACCGACCCCCTCACCCATTGCCCTACAGCACAGCCCCCAGATAAAGCATCAGCAATGTCATTATTGATCCCAGGGATGTGCACCGCGCGGAAGGTAATGTCATGGCGCAGGCAACCCAACACAAGCACCCGCAACAGTTTCAACACCTGCTCATCTCTTGCTGACTGGCGATTCACCACTTGCACCACCGCCATGATGTCCACGTTAAAAGTCACCTGCCTGTGGGCCAGCACTGCCCCCCACAGCTCAATCGCCACCACCAGTGGGAACAGCTCCAAGAACGCAATGCTCCTGCCGCCCTCTGCCCACTCGGACGGTCACTCTTCCGCGAACCACGCCCCTGCCAGTACAGACCAAAACCGTCGCTGCCTGCCGCATCCGAAAAGATCTGCACTTCCCCGACCATGTCGTCTCCTATCTGCATTGGGACGCCGTTGAAGTGCTCCAGAAAAAACTGCCACATTTGCAAATACTTGCGAACGCCCACGAACAAACTCACGTGGTGGTGCGGCGTCCTTTTTCCCGCCAACGCTCTCCCCAATCTCCTGCAGAAAGTTCGCCCAACCCGCACCACTCTGCAGGCAAAATTCAGGTGGCCCAAAAGCACCTGAATGTCCAAAACCGCCACCTTGTGCTTCGCCACCATGGCCGCCAGCAAGCCCAACATCTGCTGCTTTTTGTCCGCTGGCAAACGTGCCTCCATGGCCCCCGAATCCAGCTCAATTCCCAGAAAAGACAGCACCGTGCCTGGTCCCACTGTCTTTTCCGGTGCCAACAGGACACCCATATAGTCAATCAGCTCCTGAAACCTGTCCAGTGCCACCTGGCAGTCCATGGAGCCCAGTGCCCCGACCAGAAAAAAGTCATCCAAGTAGTGAGTAACTCCCTGGTGACTCATCCGTTCCGTGAAAAACCACTGCAGGAACGTACTAAAGCACTCAAAAAGTGCGCAGGACATTGAGCAGCCCATCGGCAATGCCTTGTCCACATACCAGCGGCTGCGAAACTGGACTCCCAGCAGGCCCCAGTCGTCTGGGTGAACTGGCAATAGCCGAAAAGCCGATTTGATGTCACACTTTGCCATCTGAGCCGTGGCTCCCTCCGCCACCACCAAAGCCATGGCCGCGTCGACAGACGAGTATGACACCGCCGCCTCCCGCTCATCGATGTAGTCTTTCACTGAACCCCTGGCCGGCCACGACAAATGCTGAATGAGGCGAAACTGTCCCGCCTCCTTCTTCGACACCACCCCGATAGGGGACACAATCAGGTCCTCCAAAGGCCAATTGTCAAAAGGCCCGCCATCCGACCCGCACCGACTTCCTTCTCCAACTTCTCTTGTACCACCTCTGGGTGCTCCCTGGCGGTCCCCAAGTTGTCCCCCCAGCAGCTCCTCCGTGGTCCCTCATAGCCCGACCTTAAACCGTCCCGAAACCCGACCCGCAAACGCTCTGCGGCCCCCCCCCCGTCCGGGTAGTCCTGCAGGGCCGCGCACAGCTGGTCCACTTTAATGGATTGGAGTACGAGCCCTTGGGCCCAGACCCCTTTCCTCCTCTAGTGCCGCCCGGCTGCTGCACCGCCCCCGAATGTGCTCCCCCAGTTTGTCCATGCATGGACCCCTGGGGCGGTCCCGCTGGTCCCCAGCACCGCAGGACTGGGTGTCCGTATTTCCCGCAGCCCGAACACTCCTGTTTAAAACGGCAGTGTTCCCTAGCGCAGGCCCCCTTGTTGAAATCCCAGCACGGTCCCACCACTCCCCTCTGGGATTTTGCCCCTGCCTCCACCCCTCCCCGGGTGGGTCGGCTCTGAACGGGCTGATAAATTATGGGTAGCCCGCTGGCCGTAAAAATGGCCTTCCGCGACCCAGCCAAGCCCCATCGTGTGCTGCCAAAGGTCGCAGTCCAACTCGCCCCACTTTGCCTCCGGGTCCCAAGCCATCCGAGCCCGGAACTCCTCATCGTACTGGGCCCACGCGTTACCGCTTTCCGTGATTTGGGCCTTCCGAATCACGTCCATGTACTTAAACAAGGACACCGATCGCTCCGGAAATTTCTCACAATACACGCTGGCGAAAATTAAAAACGCCGCCGTCCAGTTTTCAATTGTGAGAGGCACTTTAGGCCGCTTCTGGAGCTAATACTCCTCCTCTTTAGACCCCTCCTTTTCCCGAACCTCCCAATGCAGCAGTTTGAGCAACTCCACGTACTCGCCCTTCCAGATCCACTCCTTGGTCGCCAGCATCAGATGCGCCCCCAAAGGTTTCGTAACACCCATGTATGGAAGCCTCTTATTTTTTAATTCCTTACTCTCTGGCTTCACCACCCCATCCGCAGCTGCCGTCCCGCTCACCCCCTCAGACCCACTCACCCCTGCGCCAGTTCCAGTCGCTGCGCTACCAGCTGCTGCTGCTCCCACACCCAGGCCCCACCTTCCCTCCATCCGCCGGGTCAGGGCCCACACCTTTATCCACCTTCCTCAAGCAACCCCCCTCGTCCCCCCCATCTCCCCCAACCCCCACCGATACCATGTGCGCCCCTCGGTTACCTGGGGTCAATGACGACTCCCGTCGCTCCTCCGTTCTCCGATTCGTCAATGTCGCCGCTGTTGCATAGGATGTCCGGGCCGTCCACGCGCCTGGGCCCCGTGACACCTGGAAAACACCAACCTCATTAGCGGACCCCCTTCTGCCCTCTCTCACTTCCCCTTCCTCTAAACTCTCATCATCCCTGATCACCTGAACCCCTTCCTGCACAGAAACCCTCCTGGCTGGCAGAGCCGACTGCACCCTGCTATGCACGCTCCACCGTTCCCTTGCCCTGTCCACATCAATAAACACTTGCAACGCGCTGCTCCTCTTCCTGCTTTGTCCCCCAAGCCGTTGCTGCCCTGTGGGTGATGGGGTCAACGAGCCCGTGCCGGGCCTTAGTGTGCCAACCGCGCCGTGATACCTCGCTGACACCGGGCCCACCGCGGGAGGCTTGACCCTCCCTTCGCCTTGGCGCTGGTTGGTCGCCCCAAACCCTGCCAAGTCCGGAGCCCCTTGCCGGCCGTTGTCCTGAAAAATAAAAGGCAGGTCGGTGCCCCCCCCACTTCGGGGGAGCTCCCCCCTCCACACCCCCATTCCTTTCCCTCCCACCTCCAGCTCTACCTCACTGTCGCTGGACTCTAACAACAACGGGGACATATATTTATTTATTTATTTATTTGCTTGTAAAGCGCCTGAGTCAATTCCCGAAGGGATATCTCTGCGCTGTTGCTTGCATTTAGGCAGTTTACTGTATGAATTGAAGCTGCAGAGGGGAGATTAGATAGAATTTATGGCAAGGTAAAGAGGTAAGTTTTCAGTTTTTTCCTAAATGGTTCTAGATTCCTGATCTGTTTCAGTTCGGTGGGTAGGGAGTTCCAGAGGATAGGTCCTTTATAAGACAGGGCTCGGCCTCCCTGTCTGGCTCTTCTTATCTTTGGGACCAGTAGCAGTAGATGGTTGCTAGAACGTAGTGTACGTCCAGGGGTGTATGGTACAAATTTTTCTTTTAGATATTTGGGGCTAGTACCAAACAAGCATCTGTGTATCATGTTACAGATTTTAAATTTGATGCGCTCCTTTACAGGTAGCCAGTGAAGTTGGCGAAGTAAAGGGCGGGAAGGCGTTCTGGGAGGGGCATTGAGGGCCAGTCTAGCTGCCGTATTTTGGACAACCGGAAGTTTATCTAGCTGTTCTTCATTTGTCGATAAGTATAGTCCGTTGCAATAGTCCATTCTGCTTATTATAAGAGTTTGGATAAGAGTTTTTCTGTGATTATCTGGCAGAAATGGAAAGACACGTTGCAGAAGCCCCACCACATGGAGGCAAGCACCTGCCACTTGTGTGGTGTGCTCCTTGAGCAGGTGCGCCTGGTCTAGCTTGACGTCAAGGTTTTTCGCTATTGGTTTAGGGTTAGGGACAGGGCCTAGTTCAAGGGGCCACCATTCTGGGGACCAAAGAAGAGTCGCCCCTCCAAACAGCATGACCTCGGTTTTGGACACATTGCATTGAAGAAAATTTTTAGCCATCCAATGTGCTACTGTTCTCATCCCGTTAGCAAATGATGATAGAATTGCTGGTGTGAGAGTTTGAAAAGGAAACAGAAGCTGGGTGTCATCAGCGTATGACACTGGAGTGAATCCGAAAGATCTTATCAGATTTGCTAAGGGGGCCACATAAATGTTAAAAAGCGTGGGGCTAAGGCATGAGCCCTGTGGCACTCCCTTAGTTAGCACTCTTGATGGAGAGGAATGAGAGCCCAGTCTGACACCTTGAGTTCGGCCAGAAAGAAAGCTTTGCAGCCATGATAGAGCCGTTCCTCCTACCCCTGCATCACTCAGTCTTTCGAGAAGAAGTTCATGTGATACCATGTCGAAGGCAGCGGATAGATCTAACAGCACTAAAATCACTGATCCCCCCCCTGTCCAGTGACATCCTGATGTTGTTGGTCACGGAGAGGAGGGCTGAGTCAGTGCTGTGATTGGGCCTAAAACCAGATTGGGATGGGTCCAGGCCCTCCGCTGCCTCGATGTATTTCGACAGGTGGGTGTTAACATGCTTCTCTGTAAGTTTACTGAGGTAGGGTAGGAGGGATCCTTCCCCCACCCTTACAGCGGGGCCCTGCCGTCTTACCTGGCTGCGCGTCGCCTTACGAGGCGGCGAGCAGGCCAACACGGCCGCCGCCGGGACCCCTGCCAAGGCGCGCCTGGGGTTCCACCCGCCCTGCCTCGCTCAGCAGGCGGATGACCTCGAGCACTCGAAAATCCTCTTGCGGCATATCGCCACACCGCTCACTGCACAAAAACAACCCCACAGCAAAAACAGACACCTGTCCTGCGCTCCCAGCCACCAGGTTACCAAAACCTAAAATGGTGGCTGGGCCAGAGCAGAGACCCCAGTTAACTGTCACATTTTGGGCTATATATGTAAATTTGGGCTGCCTTTGGGCTATTCCCAAAGCAGCCCAAAGCAGCAAAGTGGCTGCCTTTGCTCGCCCCCTCCCCCTCCCCCTCCCAAATCTGCCCGGGGGGCAGACCTCGCGTTGCTCGGCTGCCCCCCAAACCCCCCTTCTCCCGCCTCAACCCATGGAAAATGAAACAAAGAGCATTCAAAAAAACGCTCACCATCACTCCGATGAAAGGCCGGTGGGGGTCGCGAGGTCAGCAGCACCTTAATCACTCCTGCCCTGCTCAGTCCATAAATCGTAGTAATGGCACAGTGGTCAATACCGGAAGAGTAAAATACGGTCCCCTTAGGAGGGGAAGGCGGGGAAAGGGCCCTTCTTTTAGAAATAATAAAAACGCACTGAAGGGATTCCGAGATCAACTGGTTTTGGTTTTTGACAGGAGCAGGGGGTGAAGATTTGTTGCCGTTCAAACAACCTGACCATGCGCGGCTCTGCAGCGAAAAGTGAGCATGCATCAAGTACAGCCTCCCTCTTCGCTCCCGACCCCAGTCCGCCCCGGCTGTGTGCCGTTTGAGCGGAGGGTCAGCCCTATGAGCGACACTTCCTGCCTGGTCCTGCACCACTTCCGCCCTGCCTCTCCACCGTGCAGGTCAGCGGTCTAGTGGCTGCAGTATCATTTTGCATATCTTGCTTCCTGTTCCACCCCGCGATCAGACAACTGTGGCAGACTACTGCGGTGGGCAGGCTACTTGCGCGTTCCTACGCTGACTACATTTAGTTTTTAAATGTGCACAAACCAGCTGACTGAGAGCTGTGTTGCGCACTCTGTGTGTTTTTTAAAAATCGTTTTACGCTGATTAATAGCATCGCGCTGGTATATTAATTTCTGAATTTTGGCAAACTGATCACCAGCTTACCTCCATCTTTTCGCTCCCGACCCCGGTCCGCCCCGGCTGTGTGCCGTTTGAGCGGAGGGTCAGCCCTATGAGCGACACTTCCTGCCTGGTCCTGCACCACTTCCGCCCTGCCTCTCCACCGTGCAGGATAGCGGTCTAGTGGCTCACGGCAAGACGGCATAAATGACGACCTGGAGCAAGCGCAGAGGACGAGCGCAGCAGGAGCGCCAACTTTGCGCCGAAGTCGCGGACAAGTCAAGCCTGTCTGCGCCCGTCCGCGGCCTACCAGGGCTAGGGGCACGCCACTCTGCCCAATATATCACCTATTCCCCCGCTCAACTCCGCTGCTTCCAGGGCCCTTGGCCTTTATCCGCCACTACCTGTTCTCGCATCTCTTCTCTTGGTCTGTCCCCCGCTCCTTCTTCCGCCACCCCTCCCCCTTATCACATTCCCTCTCACCCCTCTGGGGGTGATGTCAACCTTGGAACCTCTAAAGCCCTTTCGGCCTACTATCTGAAAACCCGGTCTGCAGTAGCCCACTCGCACGAACTATCGGTACTGCTGGACCTTCATGCACCAGATCTTCTCTTTTTAACAGAAACCTGGTTTTGCGATGACTCTCTCCCCGTTTTGCTGGCCACCCTCCCAGCTCCATATTATGCTCTACGTGCGGATCGCCCTAATTGTAGGGCTGGGGGCGGCGTAGCGGTCATCGCCCGAGCTGACCTCCCTTTTCAAAGTCTTGCTCTGCCAGATATTGCCACTACAGAGTACCTGGCTATTCGCACCACTTCTATTACGCCTCCTCTCACTTGTGTACTTACCTATCGTCCCCCCCCAATCCCCTTTATTGTTTCTTCCCGATTTTCTGGAAATATTGGCCACGATTACGGTCAATAACTCCTCCATTTTGCTTCTGGGTGATTTTAATTTTTGGCCTTCAGACCCCGCAGAATGCCCTTTCTCAAAAGAATTTACAGACACCCTTCAATCTCTCAATTTTATATCCCATATTCACTCTCCTACCCATGTCAAAGGACACATCTCAGACCAGATCTGGTCCTTGAATTGTCCCGTAGAATCCCTATCCATCTCACCCTGCACGTGGTCGGACCATCATCTGATTTCATTTGCCCTTCCCACCCACCCCCCGGTTAAGCCTCCACTTCCTAAGAATGTCTGGGTCCGCGCTTGGGGGCGAGTTGACCCCGACAATTTATCCGCCCTACTCACCGCTTCTTACCCCTCCCTACAAGGTCTATCCACTCTCTCCCAGGTCATGGCCATTGACCAGTGGCTCTCTTCAGGTTGCGACTCTATTGCTCCTCTGAAGCGGGTCACTTCTAAGCGGGAGAAGGATGCAAACCTGTGGTTCTTGAAGATCTTAAGACCACCAAATTAGCGGTACCCCGTGCGGAGCATATCTGGAGGAGAAACTACTGCCCCTCACTTCGATTGGAGTTCATTAACATCTTGACCCAATATAAAAAGGCTATCTTGGCGGCAAAAACAGCGTATTTTTCCTCAAAAGTTCTCGCAGCCGAGAACCAATCGAGGGAAATCTTCTCGATTGTGCATAACCTGGCATTCTCCGACAGAACAACTCTGAAGCCCACCCCTTCTCTGGAACTCTGTCACTCCCTAAACAACTTCTTCATTCAGAAAATCGCCACCATCAAAGCCAACATTCCTCTTCCTTCTCCTACCTTTGTAGATCCTCAGTGTCCTCCTCCCAAGGGTCATCTTGTTGCCCTCCCTCCCATGACCAAGGAATCCCTGACTTCGATAATCCCCCTTGTCAAATCCGGCTCTCCCTTAGACCCTTGCCCTGCCCACATCCTCCGTCACATTTTTACCACTTGTCCAGACCCCCCCCTTCACCTCCTCAATAGCTCTCTTTCTCAGGGTGTCGTAGCCAACCCACTCAAAACAGCAGTTATTGTCCCCATCCTGAAGAAGCCGGGCGCAGACCCCTCAGTCACCGCCAACTTTCGCCCCATCTCCCTCCTGCCATTTTTGGCTAAAGTGCTCGAGCGCCACATCACCTGCGCTTTGAGCTCTTTTGTGGAGAAGTACGGGGTTCTAGCCCCCCGCCAGGCCGGTTTCCGCCCCGCACACTCTACGGAGTCCGTAGTACTTTCGGTCCTTGACAACCTCAGGGAGGGAATGGACACTAACCAGACCCAGGCCCTGGTCCTCCTCGATCTCTCAGCCGCCTTTGACACGGTTGATCATACCATCTTGCTTTCCCGTGCCAAGGCGGCGGGGATCGGGGGTACCGCCCTGGTATGGTTGTCCTCCTTCCTGAGGGACCGCACCCAGGCGGTTCGCCTGGGTGATTTTTCTGCGGACTTCCGGAAAGTTCAGTGCGGGGTCCCCCAAGGCTCCTCCCTTTCACCTCTTCTGTTTAATCTTTACATTGCCCCTCTTATTTTTTCACTGCAGCAAATGGAGGTCACCGTATATAATTATGCCGATGACCTCCAACTTGTCTTTAATCTATCTTCTTCCCCTGCTTCTGTTCTTAATTTCCAATCTATTATGATTCATATCCGGGACTGGATGAACCACAACCACCTTAAACTCAACCCAGACAAGACTGAGCTGGTGTTGACGGGTGGCTCATCCAGTCCCTGGTCTTCTTTGTTTTGGCCCCCTTCCCTAGGCTCTCCACCTGTCCCTTCTACCTCAGTAAAAACACTAGGCATTAAACTCAATTCCCAGCTCACCCTTCACTCCCAGGTTAGTTCTGTGGTGTCTTTTTCTTTTCTCTCACTGCGCACTATACGCAAGGTGTCACGTTTCTTTTCTTTTGACGCTTTGAAACTGATCACCCTGGCAATGGTCATCTCCCGCCTGGATTACGCCAACGCCCTATATGCAAGTATACCTGCATATAGCTTAAGGCGTTTGCAGAAGATCCAGAACCAGGCGGCGCGCCTGGTGTTTAAACTGCCAAAGTTCCATCACGTCACCCCCCTCCTCAAGTCTTTACATTGGCTCCCAGTCCGTGAACGTGTCCAGTTTAAGCTTGCCCCTATCACCTTTCAAGGACGACTGGGCACGGCACCGGCTTTTATCTCATCTGAGATTACCCCCTATTTTCCTACTAGGGAACTGCGTTCATCCACTCAATCCCTCCTCACAGTCCTGCGGTTACGGAGGAAGAAATGGGGAGGATCGAAATTTGCGACTCTTGCTCCACTCTTTTGGAATTCCCTGCCTCTAGAGCTTAGAGCCTTAACTCTCTATCCGCAATTCCGGAAACAGCTCAAAGCTCACTTGTTTACTAAATCTTTTAATTAGTCTACTAGCAGTCCTGTTTTCCTCTTTAATTTAGCTCCCGCCATTCCCGCCCAGATACCTGTCAGTTGCAGCGCCATGAAACCGCTGGTGAACGTGCGCTATATAAATAATTTTAAATTCAATTCAAATTCTTGTTTACATCCCTGTCGCCCAGACCATTCTTACAGCTTGGTGTGGCATGGAACAAAGCGAATTGTCACACTTGTAGGATTTTATTTATGGTAGTTGTATTGCTATGGTACTGGCAGTGGTGGCAGGGGCAATGGAAGATACATGCTACGGTGGCCTCCTAAGAAGGGCGCAGGCATTCACCTTTTTGCAGATTATCTACTAAGTAGCTGCGATTTGAGCCCAGGTTTTTCATTCATACACTTGCCAAATCACTATTTGCTTGTTTTTTTTTGTTATACAGTGATTTGCTGATCACATGTTCGAATCCATGTAAGGCTGAATCAGCCTTCCATCCCCCTGGGGTGGGACAGTTGAGTTGGTTAAAATTAACACCTGCTATTTACAGCTCTTAAAAAGGCAGAAGTGTGGTATAAAACATTGTATAAAAACAAGTTATTGTAGGTGTAAAAAGTTATTTAATTCCATAAAACAATTCACAAGGTTACGCGTTTAGGTGGAAAGTGGTTTGTGGCTGTCTTGTGTGACTTTTTTTCATGCAAGCTTACATTTGTCATTAAAAAGTCTCATGACATATTGGCAGAAGACTGGGTTTCATCTGAAAGTCTTTTTTCAGTCATTTTCTGTAGGAATGAGTCATCTGCATTTCAACAAATTAAGTGAAATTGCATAATGTGAAATTTCTAAACATTTCGTGTAATGTAAAGTTGGGAAATTTTGCCGGCTTAATTAAAATGTTGTCTGCGCCAATAAATACATACTATATAAAACAAGATTTTATATCAAGTGGTAAGAGCACAAAAGACGATTATCTGCACGAGCTGTAAATCAATCTTGCAAGGTACATAGATTAAAATACAAGTCTGTTCTTCCTAATAAGGAAAGCGAGCACTATGTGCTAATATTACTTGCCTCCCACTGGCATTCCTGTATTTGGGGACTGGCACCTTTTTTTTCGTCATGGTATTTCCAGACTGCAAGAGAGGGAAAAACAAACAAAGGGTTAAGAAGGAGAAAGACTGAAAACCGTCACCCAGGGAAACAAGCATTTGCAATGCAATAGCGCATTTACGCGAGTTTGAGCTATTGACATTTCAAATAACAATGCCTATTGTTTTTGTTTTTAGAACATAAATAAAAGGCATTGTCATTTACAATGCCAATAGCTTAAACTCGTTTTTAAACAGCAATGTTTTCAAATCTGTAAAAAAAGACCATACTTTACCCATAAGAGATATGACTGAGAAAAACGCTGAAGAAAAACACCCCCAACAAATCGAACTCTTGTTAAAACAAGCATTTGCAACGCAATAGGTCACGCATTATTAAAGTTTGAGCTATTTGTGTTGCATTATTTAGGAATGCCATTAGCTCAAACTTTAATAATGCGAGACCTATTGCATTGCAAATGCTTGTTGAGGATTGTCCCGGCGTTCTCACACTTATTACAAAACTAGATAAATTTCCAAGTTTTTTAATTTTTTTTTATTTTATAAATTGTTTTTATTGAGAAAGAAAGCAGGGCATAGTACAAGTACATAGCATCTACATTGAGCATTGTGGATGGCAACCAACATCGGTGGCATCACACACATCGCTAATACATGATACAGCCTAGTTATCACTGTTGGTACATTGTGGGACCCCACCACCCCATCCCCCCCTCACTCCGACACATCATCCAAATCCTGCATGGATGGGTCACAGAGATAGCCCCTTAATTTGTTCCAAGTACCCCACACTTTCTCCCATTTTCGGGGGCATCCACAGTGCGTGTATACCACTCTTTCTGCCATCATAGCTACATCCATATCCTTGCACCAGTCTCTTGGTGCTGGCACCTCCCCGGACCCCTAATGTCTGGCAAGATTACGTTTGGCAAACATTACACCCAGCTCAACCCAGTCTTGAGCAGAGTGGGAAAGATCATTCGGTTCCCACAAATTCAGGAGACAACACTTCAAATTCAGGAGACAACACTTCGGCTCTGGGACAACAGATACCTCCACCAACTGTGATAGTGTTCGCATGATTTTGACCCAGTACGCTGCAATTCGTGGGCATTGCCATATAGTATGAAACAAGGTTCCCACCTCTCCACAGTCTCTCAAGCAAAAATGGTGTGTGGCCCTCCCTATAGTGTGGAGGGTAACCCTGGTATAGTATACGCGATGAAGTATCTTTAGCTGCACTAAACGGAGTCTCGAAGGTATGGCCACTTCCCCTGGGGACGACAGTGCCATCTGCCAGTCTGCTTCATCGATATCACCCAAGTCAGTGAACCATTTGCGCCTAAGTGTCAACATCGGGTCTGGCTTGTTATTGATTAGTTTACGATAAGTGAATGAGGTTGCTTTTTTGGGCATGTGATCAGTCAGGAGCCTGTCTTCTAAAGGGATGGCCGCCGGTATGTCGGTGCCAGGCAGGAGGACTGGGCTTAAAGCATGTCTAATTTGCGTGTATCGAAACCTCTCGGTGGGCGACAGCTCATATTGGATCCTAAGCTGTTCAAATGACACCATTTTACCCTCCTTCCATAAATCCCCCACCGTGGAGATACCTATCAAGTCCCTCGCCCGGAATCCCTTGCTGTTTCTAAGTCGTCCTAACTGTTGCGCTGACCAGATTGGAGTAATTTGGTTGATAGTACCTTTGCATTTGAGACGTACCTGCGCTGCATACCATATGTAGATTGTGTGTGCCGTCGGTCCTATGAGGGAGGATGTACTACCCTTATCATATAGTGCGGACATGATTCCTGCTTCCCCCAGCCCCTGTCTATCTGCCTGGACCGCTGGTTCCGTTAAATGTCTCAGTTTTGAGAGGGGGTCGGGTGAGCATGCACATTTATCACTGTGCTCTGAACGCTCACGTTCACACGCTCATTACATTAGAAAACAGAGTTTTGTTTGAAAAAAAGTCTCCTAGTGTGATACCTGACTTAATTCAGGCAGCACAGTAGGATTTATTGGGTGTGCGGGGTGAATCAACCCCTTAAGAGCCCATGACATCAGGCCAGAATCACAAAGCACTCCTTTGCAACAACACACACCAGCATGGCGAAGGAAGTCTTTAATTTTCATGCTACGGAGATGTGTGTTTCTGTAGTATGAAAGTTAAAGACTTGCTTGTCTGTGCTGTAGTTGAGTTCCATATGGCTCATTTTTATATATATATATATATATATATATATATATATATATATATATATATATATATCAATCACGAACAGTCCTGTCGCAGAGGGAGCACTTTGTAAGTCGGTGCTGGAGTCGGGACCAGGACAGGGTCCTGTTTTTATTCCCACACGAAAAGAAATCCAGCACTCCGCTCGTTAGAGGCAGTTAAGTTTATTCAGCACACTGTTACAGCCTACGCATTTCGAACCAGATGGTTCCTTCTCACGGCAGTGTTACACATATATATACACACACGCACACACACATATTCATTGGAGGAGCCATTGACATAGAAATAAGACTAAATGTTGACACTGCACTGACAGCGCCAACATTTAGGGGCCTATTAGGATGGCGGACGGACCTGCGTCCGTCCGCCACCCCAGAGGAGGAAGGACCGTCCGTAGGGGATGCGGCGGTCCCTCCATGCTAATTAGGATGTGACCGCCACCCTGGCGGTCACATCCTGTATTTTTAACATTGCGGCGGGTGCTCCTTGAATGTTAAAAAAGTGCATGTTTACCTTTGCATGCACGAAGCTGCAGGCACCGCGTGGTGCCTGCCACTTTGTGCACGCAAAAGCAGGGGGGTACCATAGGTACCCCCATGTGCACCCCCCACACCCCCTTCACCACTGGGGCCCCGCAACAGGCCCCCGAAGACAACACCGTATGCCTTTCCACAGCAGAAATGCCGCCGTGGAAAGGCATATGACCGCAACTATCCTAATATGGCTGGCAGTGTCTGATGGACACCGCCAGCCATGTTAGAGCTTTTCCGCCGCAGTCGGAAGGCGACCGCGGCGGACGGAAAATAGATCCCCCAGCCATCCTAATCTCACGGGGGTCTTTTTCCAGTCCGCAGCGGATGATCCGCATCCTCCGGGCCGGCGGTGGCTTCCGCCGGCCCGGAGGATGTGGATTATCCGCAATCATAATCGGCCCCTAAGTCCTATTGTAATTTCAATTGCTGTCCTGGTTTTTTGTTCTGAAAATTTGGTCACCCTATGCAGCAAATACTTTTGACCACAATAATTGGCACAAACGACAAATTTGCATTATTCAGAATTGACGAGAATAGCCAGATTTTGAACAACATTTAATGAACAGCAGCACCAAGCAATTTTATAGCAGTATAGTATAGTAGTAAACGCTGTCAACAATAATAATTGGCATTAGTTGGAGGGTGTATAATTTATCCTGCTCCTGTACCGTGCAGAGCAATTTTCAAAAACAGCGCGAGTTATGACAGTCAGGTAATTGAATGAAACATATGTACACAACATCTACTAGTGCATGCTGTCTTAAAATATATACAGTACGACCTCCTGTCAATCTGTCAATTGGCTTCTATCTGGGCAAATATAACATGAATAAGGTCGATAATTGGCCTTCGTTTATTAGTACTGGTTACTGGAACAACACAAAACCGAGTAATGCCAATAGCCTACCAGCCATATTCAGTAAACGCAACATCGTGGCAGGTAAAAGTGATAGAACTAAGGCAAACATGGAAAACTAACAGTTACAGCATTAGATGCCGCTTTTGTTATTGTTTGAGAGCATCAATTTCCCATGGTGCTTCCCAGTCAGCCAGGCCCAATCATTGGCTCCAACGCTTAGCAGGGGTGGCTTTTGTGGCAGCGCGGGGTGGGGGGCGGGGGGGGGGGGGGGGGTCACATAGTGGGTAAAAGAATTTTAAAAATGCTTACCTGCCATCTGCAGCATTGGTGCCCTTCTGGCCTCTGCTCTTCGACTCCCGGAATGCCACTGGCTCCCTTATGCAAATGCAGCTGCTTGTCTCATGCTGGTATTACCCAGCATTAGAGCAGCTCTGTGATTGGTGTGAGCACCCTATTTATATGCTCACTAAGGTACTATGACCCTGTACTTGCTCTCCACACGGCTGTACAGCACAGCTCGGGTGGAGAGATCAAAGTGCACACAAAGGTACTGCCGGCCAAACTGCCATGCGCACTTGAAGCAGTGCAACCACTCCTTCCTGCAGCTGTATGAGAATGGACAGCCCCGCACTGTCTTCGAACTGCAGGAAGTGAGCGAGGAAAATAAAATGATAACCTTTGTTATTAACATTTTAATTTTGTTTTATCACTGCTGAAAAGCAGTGAGGAGACGCTCCTCTGCCTTAGAGAAGGAGCTGCTGCTGGCCTCCAGGCATTTCCCGTACCATTCAGACTATTTTTAAAGGCGAAAATGGTATGCTAATGCTGGTATGGTTACGTTTTTTGCAATTATATACAGTACTATAGCACATTAATTAAATAACAATCATAGACAGTTTTAGATTTCCTTCAGAGCCCTGTGACTAATAAATTCCTCAATTGAGGTTAGGGCTAGGAATCACATACTGGCTTTTAAATAAATGTATTTTTGCAATTGCTTCAATACCCGAATGGCTACATAAAAATAGGCTCTTTTCCTATGACCTCCAAATAAAATGTATTTTGCTTACTTTAATGAGCTCTGGGCCTAGGGTTCATACATCTTTTTCTTTATTTAATTTAGGTATATACTTGTTTCTCAATTGTTACTGTTGGAGGTATCTTATATTTATTCTATTGTCATGGTTTTAAATAAACTCAGTTAAATCCCTTTAAAAAATAATTCACAACTTATCATAATGCACTAATTATAACATTCCTTATTTCATAATTTCTGTTATCTACAGATCTTAATCCTACTACTAAAACCTACTTTGTTGTTGAAGTTCTTAAAATAGTAGGAAGATTTACACCCACTGGTGGTTTTAGGGCTAAAAAAAGACAATTTAATGCATATCATATAAATGAGTTACCAGTTTTTTGTTTTAAAAAAAAGTTATTTGTATTAAGTTCAGGGCAAAATAAAGTCATACAAATTAAGAGTTTGCTGCTGTAAATTCGATACAATTTCCATTGGCTTATGCACGTCATCAATATAGGTAGTACAATAATTAAGCCATATGATAATCCAAACCTCCTATTCCCCCCACCACCCCCCTCAGTCTGAACTCTCATCAATCGCCAACATAGGCGGATCACAAATATATCCTCTATACTTATTCCATACTCCTGTATTCCAGATGGATAGAAGTGACTTCTGTCAGGGATATTTCCTCAACGAGTGTCATAAAGTTCTTGAAGGAGCTATTCAAGAGGGAAAGCTTTCCTAATTGCATTCTTTCTGATAATGGGACACCGTTTTGTTCTTCTGAATTTCAGTCCTATCTCAAGGTTTGTGGCATTATCCATAAAAGAAGTTCAGTTTATCATTCAGAAACCAATGGGGCTGTCGAGAGAGTAAACAAGACTCTCAAGGGGAGCATACAATTTGCCAGGGCAAATAATTTGAATTGGAAAACTGTCGGAGTTCCTAGTTTTTTTAACAAAGAATTTTTCATGGGAAATTGACCAGTCCTTTCCCCACAAGTAGCACATGCTAATTTCTTTTGACCTCACAAGGCCTCTTCTACAACAAAGTCTGGAACATGTGTAAAGATATGCATAAATACTCTCATCTCCTTTACAGAAACATTCCAAATTAAATAGTATTATATTAGAATTATAAAGCACACAGTATGATACATACAAGGTATGTCTTTGGAAAGGACACGATTTGGCCATTCCAGGCAATGTATGAATTGTGTATTTAAATGTTCTAATGAAAACATTTAAAATATTTTGGGGGGTAATGCGAGCATATAATTCCAGATCTGATGCACCATACTTGTAGCAGTTCTTTTTAGTTAAAAGCACCAAACTGGAACTGTGACAAGGACTAGTTGGAGGGACAAAGGATTTTTAGCATGGATGCACCATCTTGCGTACAACTTTTACATCTTCAAACTAAAATTCGAAAGGTTTAAAGTACATTCTGATCAAGCATACCGTGGAGAACCTGGGATCGAAGACAGGGCTCATATGCATGTGCTCTTTCTGCACTGAAAACTTCCTGTAATTTTCTACCCCCAATACAATGTGGCTCATTTAATCTAACTCTAAAACCAGTACCATCTTCAGAAAATAACTTATCCAAACAAAGTATGGATAACATATGGCATTTGAGTCGCCTTGCCAAGAAATATAGTTGGTGATAGTAAAGCAAAGAAAACTAAAGCTAACAACTATTGGTAGTTAGACCACAAAAATCATATTTCAGAGAGTCTGGTCCCAGAAAAGTGTGCTGTTGAAAGTAATGAAAATGTTGCAATTGGGTGTAAAGATACTCACCTTGCAGTTGAACAAGAACTTTTGGATACTGTTCAAGAAAGTTAAGTGAAAGAGATTATTACTTCAAAAGGCAGAGTATTTAAGAAACCAAAACAATTGGCGATGTTTATTTGTTAGTATATTTTTGTAGCTTTCTTAGCACAGTTGCCACTGTCATGTCCTAGTTAAACCCCCAATTAACGTGTTCATAAAATAAGCACTTGTCCATCTCTTCAAGGAAAATTCTAATTTATTTCTCGTCTGTTCTGCATGGGAGCCTAAAAGAGTAGACACTTCCAGCAACATCTCCATGGCATTGTCTTTAATAGAAAGAAGATCACGAAGCCCAGATCATGGTCATCTGGAATAGTTTACTGCCAAATCCTGTGTTGTCTTTTGTTTAATTTATTGCAGGATTAGGGCAGGATACTTCTCAATAAAACATAACTTCTTGAATCTAGAGTTACTGGCAGGCTCTGAATCGCCAAAGTTTCTTACATCTTTTATGTACCGACCCCACTCATTTACCATGCATGTGCACTGCGCTGAACCCAGACCCTTCATTTTATGAGACCCATGCATACTGTTTTACAAAACATGTATTACTGTGCAACTTGCTGAAAGACATTTGTGTTTTGACGTATTTCTCTGCCATAGATTAGTAGATACTCCGAGCGGTGCAACCAATGCCATCTCACTGTGCGCAAAGCTTGGGGAGTGCTATGTTTTGAAATCTTTGATAGGTTTAACCCATTTGATGCTGATGATGGCCCGAGCCGTCATGCATTACGGTGGGCGTGTGCTGATGACGGCTGGGGGCCAACATGAACCTGCCCACTACAGAAAACGCCGCACAGGCGCAGAATCGCGGCCGTGCCCAAGGGGTTAAAGGTACCTGCTGCAGATTTGTTGTGTGTCCAGCAATTTTCAGGCAACAATAAGTGTCAAGATAACTCTGGCGATTAATGGTCCTGCTGGGGATAGATCAGAGTTTTATCCAGTGGAAGTTTTGACTCATACATAAAGCCGCACAAGGGGTAAGTATGCCTGCTGCAAAGAACATGTACTATGCACATCACAGAACTGTATTTTATGTGGATAGCTCAGTTGTTTTCTGCCTTTATGTTGTTATGTTATGTTATAAAGACTTTTATAACGCGCTCTATTACTAAGAAAGTATCCTGGCGTGGAAGGTGAGATTGTTCAGAGGACGAGGGAGAGTTTGTCAATCATAGGGTAATATTAAACAGATGAGTTTTCAGCCCCTTCTTAAAGGCAGAGATGGTCGGGGCAGCCCTAAGATGGAAAGGGAGAGCATTCCAGGCCATAGAGACCCTAACCGAAATGGACTGGCCTCCTAGTCGGGAGTACTTGAATCTAGGCACAATCATTTGACACTGATTAGCCGAGCGTAGGCAGCGATTCGGGACATACAAGGCAAACCTTTTCCTCAAGTACACAGGACCAATCTGATGGGTCGCACGGAAAGAGAGAACCAGTGCTTTAAACCTAATCCGGTGGGTAACCGGAAGCCAATGGAGGCTGCGTAGGTAGGGGCGGACGCTGGATCTCCTGGGCAAATTGAACAGGAGTCTTGCAACCACATTTTGGATGACCTGGAGTCGTTGAATCAAATATGCCGGTAGGCCGCTAAACAGGCCGTTCGGGTAATCAAGCCTGGATAGTATTAGGGCACGCAACACCGTCTCTTTAGCCTCTCTCGGAAGGTGTGGGAAAAACCTACGTAAGGCTTTGAGAGTGGCAAACATACTCCCGTAAGTTTTTTAATATGATCCTCGAACTTGAGGTCATTACCAACCAGACCCCCAGGTTCTTTGCTGGTCCAACCATGGATTTAGGACATGGCAGGTCTCGTGGCCATAGGAGGTCTCTGAATTTAACCAGAAAGGAACCATAAAAAAGAACCTCGGACTTGTCTTCATTACATTTAAACTGGGCGAAAAACCGATGAGAGGCAAAGTCGGACCGCCGACGTATCCAGATTGTCTTTTGACCAGGTGAACAAAAGTTGGGTATCGTCGGCGTAAGCCATTATTTTGGCCCCCAGTTGTTCTGCCAGATATATCAGGGATTTGTCACAGGGACCTTTTTGTTACTTGTAGTTCATAAATTATAATCCTAATATAGAACAGTAAACTAAGATCTGTGCTCAAACAGCTGCATACAAACTGCAAAGTATAGGTTAAACATTGTTTTTCCCCCTAGTCGTTCATTGTCCTAATGTTGCTAAAAAGGGTTCCCTTGGGTAATAGTAAACTCTTATTAAAGCCAACCTCAACCCCTGTGCTAAATTTTAAATCCTGAATGTGTTCTTATCTAGACCAAGCACCCTTAAAATATACTGCCTGCTATTATAGATGACGTGTGATTCCTACACTTTCTTTCTCTCATTGTCTTATGTAACATTTCCTATACAATGATTTACACACATATGATTCATTGCCTCTGTAAAATGTGTGTGTGTGAAGTAAAGTGCTCTAACACTGTACACTGGTATGAGTAGTGCTATTAAACAAAAAATATACATTATTATTATTATTAACAATCTTTATTAGGCACGTGAAAATACCATAAAAGAGACAACATATTAAAAAACAGAAGAATGTTATGGAGAACCGGGCCTTATGGGCCTGGCAGCGCAGGGCACGCCTTAAATCCCCGAGTTCACCTGCCATGTCGAACAGAGACACGAGACACTCTGTTGGGCGTAGAAAACCAGGTTTATTAGCTGCAGCTAAGCACATTTGTCCTAGAAGTACATACAGAGTGTATATTCTGAGGAGACTGCCACTTCAATCCGTGGTGCACAATCTCTTATAGTACACATATTTACGACATATACTCCCAATGCATACAAAGCAAGCCAATAGGAAAAGTTGGAAAACAAGCTATCAGGTGTCCTAAATACGCCCCTTCCAACAAATTAATTAGTGCTAGTACCGACAATCCAATTTGCAGGTGGCAGGACGTATTTGTGTGCCTCAAAGGATAGTTGTGTAACAAGAGAATACAAGGAGAGAATAGCGAAGGCCAGTCTGATAAGATAATGTACTGAAAGAATAGGAGAAGTCAAATAGTCAGTCGAAACAAGGATCAATCAACCCAGACATGGATTAGCGAACTCGGCCAGACCCTGACATCGGTTTCGTAAACAAGGTCAGGGAGTTACTCTTTAACAGAAGGGACACATAGCAGCTGAGAAAAGCAAAAACACTCTGTTCGCCATGCTGCCCGAGTGAGGGCAACACAAAATGGCGACGAGACACAAAATGGCGGCTAAATACGGGATGAAGTCAGAAACCAAAGAACCTCAGACCCTCCTTTTGCCATTACTCAGGCAAAACACAAAGGACTCAAGTTAGTCTGGGTTGATGTCTATGGCGATGAGGTCATCGAGCTGTTGCTGCAACATCATTTTAATGTTCTCTGTTTTCTGTGACACAGGCCTTGGGACACACATGGTGGCACAAAGACCACAGATGGCAGGGCCACACTGTATACAAAGACAACAAGAGAAAATGATGGCCAAAACCATTCCAAGGAACGTTAGTATCTTCCATGCCCAAGTGGACAATAGTCCCCAAAACCATCCTATCACAGACCAATCTCCTATGTCCTGATGTATAGACTCGGAAATTATATGTAACTTAGTGATGGCTTGGTATACTGTAGGGGCATTATCAGGAATGTAAATGCAACAACTAGACCCGATCAATTTACAGACTCCTCCACGATCTGCAAGGACAATGTCTAGAACCATCCGGTTCTGCAAAGTCATAAGGCGATCCGCCTGAAGTTTGGCTGTCAGATTACTCAAGGCTCCAGAAGTTACATTTATGGTAGCCTCAACAACACGAACTAGCTGTCTGATGTCTCTGCTGTTGGCCATTGGGCCCCAAAAAGGAAGCAACCCTTTGATGAAATCACCTCCTTCTGGTCCTGCTGTGTTCTTAGAATCAATAACTCCTCTGCCATATCTTTTCCTATGATAACCTGAAGGAGCAGTATATGTTGGAGGAAGAAGAAAATGCACATAGCAAGTGCCTGAAAAATAGGTAGGAAGCCATGTATAGGCTCTATCATAACAGACAAAATATGTGCCTTGTGATGGCACTAACGGTGAAGAAATCTGAGGTGAATAAATGTGCGTATGGGAACAGACACTCTTCTCCTGTGGATTTTTAACATTTTGGCCATTGATCTGCAAACAGAAATTACCTCAATGAGGTACAGTCCAAATTGGTTGGGATCTCTTTTGTCTAGCTTTATCTGTAAGGCTAGTGACATTACGAGTCACATTCCAGCCATCATATGCACGTTTCTCATCAACGGGAATCTTACTAATGTCAGAAATTCTAGCCATGGCCACTATTCCCTTTATCAAAGAAATGTGACTAAAATCTGCTCCACCACCATATGGACTACCAGGAGGATACCGTAGTTGGTTCTGATAAACATTAGAAAACATGGCCAAATAGGCCCAAGCGGAGCCTTCATAGGAAAACGGAAGGACTAAATATGGCATCCCTCTCTCTGTGTTATGGGGCATGAGCCCACAGACCCAACAATCAGTGGTGTTCATTACCAGTAAATGCTGATGCAATAACTGAATAAATGAAATATTGAAGTATTCCGTCCTCCTAATTTGCTCACGTTCTGGGAGTGTATGAAACCGATGTGGGGAGGCAGTATTAGGAAAAGACAAGGAAACAGAAGATGGAACAGGTGCTTCCTGTATAGTGTAAACAACCCAACTTACACAAGCCAATAAAATACATTAACACATTAAAATACACAAGGTTATGCCACACGGACTAACCAATAATTTCTTATATTTACTTTTCATTTTTACATTCTTATCATTGCTTTCCACTTTAATATCCATTCTCTAAAGCGTTGCTCTCGGCAATCTTACTAGATCACTTAGCTGTGATTAATAGCCGTCCTATGACACTGCAAGTCCTGCAGACCTACTGTCACTACTCAGGTCACAGATTAAGACTTTTACCGTGACCCTGCAACTTGATGGATAGTGGAAAAAAGAAATATCTCTCAAAAAACGTAATCAGAAAAAAGAAAAATTCAATTGTCCTTCGTTAGTCTCGATCTTAAAGTGTACAGAGTCTTATTAGGGATTGTTTGCTCTTGAAACAAAGTCTCTGGATTTACTGTGTTCAATCGCAGATGTGATGGGTCAGATTCTTGCGAAACGTCATCGTCTTCTTTCTCAGAGTTCGTTCGATCCAGGCGTGCACTACTGAAAGGTACAAATTGAGGGACCCTTTCGCCTTCACTGTCACTCATACCCTTACGAACCCACTGATCAAAAGGCAAAGGCAAAGGTACCATTTTACAATGAACGCCATGGACCTAGTTCTTCTTCCCGACGACCTTTACTGCTGTACGTGTTGCTAACAAGACTTGCCGAGGCGGGCCCCAACGAGGTTCCAGATTCTTTTTCCACTGGAAATTCTTCAGACAGACCCAGTCACCGGGTTGGATAGAGTGTCCTGGATCTGCAGAGGCCTCTGGCAAAGCGTTCTGAAGCTGTTGATGAAGAACACGTAATTTAGTGGTGAGGTCATGCAAGTAGTCAATCAACATTTGGTATGGGATGTCAGAATACTTTTTAGGTCGAGGGACTCCCCAGACATTGGCTGGGCTCCCAAAAACGACCTCATATGGGCTGAGTCCTAAACGAGAATGTACAGTAGTTCTGGTGGATAGAAGTGCCAAAGGCAAAGCTTCAGGCCAAGCAAGACCCGTGCTGGCTTGAATCTTTGCCAATTTAAGCTTGAGAGTGCTATTCTAGCACTCTACCAAACCTGCTGACTGAGGGTGGTTTGCCGCATTGAATTTCTGCCTAATACCAAGACCCGTACACACTTTCTGCATAATTTGGCCTACATATTCACTTCCATTGTCACTCCAGAGAATGCGCAGCAAACCAAACCTCAGGAAAAACTCCTTCAAAAGGACTTAGGCAGTAGACAAAGCAGTATTGTCCTTTAGGGGGTAGGCCTCTAACCATCTGGAAAAGGCGCACACCACCACCAGAACATACTTTAAATTATTACAGCGGTCCATATGAAAATAATCGATTTGTATTACCTCAAAAGGATACGTAGGGGGAGCAAAATGACCTGCTGGAGGTGGGGTTCCCTTTCCTGGATTATGCATTAAACAAACAATGCAATGCTTCACTACATTTTCCGCACATTTAGGGATTCCTTCATTCTGCCATACTGGAGCCAGAAGTTTATATATCCCTTTTGCACTAATGTGGGCTGGACCATGCGCCATAGTAACTACAGGCAGTACGTAGGCATCTGGTAACAGCCAACGCTGATGTTCTGACAATTCCGTTCAACACCCTGTCGCGTCCAACATTCCTGTGCTTTCTTTCCACTTACTCAGTTCTTTCTCAGTAGCCTCTTCTTGAATCGTTCTCACACTTTCTATTGGGTCCTCACACATTCCTCCCTCTCTAACCCATCTTGCAGGGCCCGTAACACACATGCGACTCGTAGCATCTCTCGCCGTTTCTTTCGCTACCTCATCTGCAAAAGCATTCCCGCGACCCACATCATCAGTGATCTTCTTACGAGCACTACACTTGACTATTGCTATTTGTGTAGGCAAAGTAAGTGACTCGAGAAGGTCAGTTACCAACTGACCATGCTGTATTTTAGTCCCATGGGAAGTAATGAATCCTCTTTCCTTCCACAAACGACCAAAGCTATGAGCCATGCCAAAGGCATATTGGCTATCAGTGTAAACATTCACTCTCTTTCCCTTAGCCAACACACACGCTCTCGTCAGGGCAATTAATTCAGCTGCTTGGGCTGAATTCTGTGAAATGCGTGCTGTCTCCACTACGGTATACAAGGTGGTAACAGCATAAGCTGCAGTCGTCTCGCCATTCGGAAGTTTGAAAAAAGACCCATCTACCCATAGGATCCCATCAGGGTCCACAAGTGGTGTGTCTTTTAAGTCTATTCTGCCTTTTGTTTCCTCCTCTGTTCGGAGAAAACAATCATGCTGTTCTTGAGTGTTTTTCTCTTCCAGAATGGGCAGCAATGTTGCTGGATTCAAAGTATTACACCGCTTGATGTGTATATGGCTAGCCAAGAGTGTCAGCTCATATCCAGACAAGCGAGCACTCGTAAGGTGTTGTGTTTTTGTTCTGTTCAAAAGAGTATCCACTGCATGTGGTATTATAAAAACAAGAGTGTTGTCTAGTACCAATCCAGCAGTTTGGCGCATGGAGATCGCTGCTGCTGCTGTAACTCTGAGACAACTAGGCAATACCTTGGCTACTAGATCCAACGTTGCCGAAAAATAGGCACATGGCCGTTGTTTGTCTCCAAATTGTTGCGTTAAAACTGACAACGCACAACCTTCCCTTTCGTGAACATAAAGTGTGAAAGGCTTACCGTAATCTGGAGTACCTAACACAGGAGCAGAACACAAGGCTCTTCTGACATTCAGTCCAGGGAAGAGGTTGGGGTGTATCTTTCAGAGTAAGTGCCAGCAGAGGTTTAGCCAACAAAGAAAAATTTGGAATCCACTATCTACAATAAGAGGTAATGCCTAGAAAGGTACGCACCTCTCTTTGTGTGGATGGCACAGATTTTTGCGCAATTGCTTGAATTCTTTCTGGGGTCAATCGTCTTCCCTCCTTCGACAAGAGATGACCTAAATAGGTAACCTCTTGGCGACAATATTGCAACTTAGATGGTGACACCTTGTGATGCAGGTCAGACAAATGACGCAACAGTGAAACAGTCACATTCTTACAAACATCCTCTGAATCAGCAGCTACTAACAAATCGTCCACATACTGAATAAGAGTGGCACCTGGGGGTAAAATGAAAGCATTGAGCTGAGATTTCAAAGCCTGACTGTAAATGGAGGGGCTCTCACAATAGCCTTGAGGTGCACGTTTAAATCGAAAATTTCAGCCTCCGAGAGAGAAGCCAAAAATATCCCTACTTTCCTCAGCAATAGGAATACAGAAGAAGGCATTTTTGAGATCAATAACCGAGAACCATGCCGCCGAAGCGGGTACCATAGTAAGCAAGGCAGTGATATCTGGGACAACAGGAAACTGGGGGACAACAATCTTGTTGACCTCCCGAAGATCAATGACAAAACGATATACAGGAGGCTGAGAAGGATCGGTGCGTTTACATTACCTCTCGTCAAACTTATCCTGTATATCTAACAGACCCTGAGGAGTTAAATCCAACTCCACATTCTCCCATCCTTTAACAAGAGTGTCACCCATGACATTAAAAACATATCTCTGCGTGGGCGCATTCCACTGGAGAAAGGTACTCAGAATATCAGGTACACTATACTGTGGAGCACTCATGATCCATTTGTGAGCAAGAGAGTCCAACGCAACTCGTTCGTCAGAATCTGGGATTTGACTACAGGATTGCCTTCGAGAAAAAACAGGAGTCCTATTAAAAGGCCCAAAGAGGGGAGAGAAAAGACCAGAAACAGTATCAACCAACCGATTGCGAGTTGGGGAAGAAGCAGACAATAAAACTGGAGACGCGGTATTAAGCAAAGGAAGAGAAGAACTAGCCTTGACAAGAGGAACAGAAGATGAAGGAGACTGAAGTGCAGAAGTTAGTGGCAAAGGAAGTACAGGTGACAATGCAGGAAGGGACAATTGTGGAGGAGCCGGACCAGCTGGCTGAACAACAAGTTGCTAGGCAAGTGGCAACAATAAGGGTGCATTAGCACCTGGTACATAAGGTGGGGGTACAGTTAGAAAAGAACACCCTGCCAAGGTAGATAATGAGAGGTCCTCCACAGGATCCAATTCTGATAAGGTGGGGGTAATCTCAACAAATGGGACATTAAGGGATCTTCGTCAAGATCCTTACTCTGTGGAGAAGTAGGCAACACAGGGTAACATCTATCTATTGCCATACGATGTTGTCTGTCTGAGACGTCAATCGCTCGATCAGTCTCATTGTCCTTAACCTGCTAAGCAGCCTGCATGATCGTCATTTCTCTCGCTTTCCTATCTCTTTTAGTCTGCTTAATTTCTCTCTGTTTGGCTTCTTTACGCCAAAGGCGGAAAGAGTCAAACATTGCCGGCCGGGCTTTTCTTTTGAACAAAATTGCTTCCAAATTATCTAATATATCGGGCTCAAAGCAACCATTTTGTGGCCACTGCAAAACACCATCTTTCTTAGTGTATCGGATCCATGCCTCATTAAAGGCAATGGGGCCAACACCATGTTTAGAATACAGCTCATAAGTGGGAGTTCCAACCTGAGGACTCGGACATGAGTCCTCGAGCTGGGAATCCCTATTATAACCAAAACAACAAAACTTCCTAAATTTGCTAAGACCAGGCATCTTAAATTCACTGGCCCGTTTACCAACTTCAAGGGGGTTAAAGCAAAGAACACAGCAGAAACGTACTCACCCCTTGGCTTCGGCTATTGCAATGGTCGAATAACGAAACCAAAACCAAAACAAAGAAGTGGGCGCTACCCACAAAAACTTAACTAAGTGGTCTTCTCACGCCAACAGAGGTCCGTCTAACGTCTCGCGACACCAGTCATCACCAGAGGGTCCAAGGCAGGGCGGCAGTCAGGGCAGCAGTCATCAGCAGCCGTCGGAAAGGAGCAGCCACGCTGCAAAAGACCTTCGGTCCACTTCGACATACAGGGGTCGCTTGACCTGGTTCGCAAATCCTCCAGAATTTTCTTGCGAGGCTTCTCACGACCCTCGGGCTGAACCGCTACCTCTGAAGCTGCCCCACGTGGGGCGCCAGTTGGAGAACCGGGCCTTATGGGCCTGGCGGCGCAGGGCACGCCTTAAATCCCCGAGTTCACCTGCCTTGTCGAACAGAGACACGAGACACTCTGTTGGGCTTAGAAAACCAGGTTTATTAGCTGCAGCTAAGCACAGTTGTCCTAGAAGTACATACAGAGTGTATATTCTAAGGGGACTGCCACTTCAATCCGTGGCGCACAATCTCTTATAGTACACATATTCACGACATATAATCCCAATGCATACAAAGCAAGCCAATAGGAAAAGTTAGAAAACAAGCTATCAGGTGTCCTAAATACGCCCCTCTCTCAAACCCTGTGGGTTACCGCTCCCAACAAATTAATCAGTGCTAGTACCGACAATCCAATTTGCAGGTGGCAGGACGTATTTGTGTGCCTCAAAGGATAATTGTGTAACAAGAGAATACAAGGAGAGAATAGCGAAGGCCAGTCGGATAAGATAATGTAAGTAAAGACTAGGAGAAGCCAAATAGTCAATCGAAACAAGGATCAATCAACCCAGACATGGACTAGTTAACTTGGCCAGACCCTGACATCGGTTTTGTAAACAAGGGCAGGGAGTTACTCTTTAACAGAAGGGACACGTAGCAGCTGATAAAAGCAAAAACACTCTGTTTGCCGTGCTTTCTGAGTGAGGGCAACATAAAATGGCGATGAGACACAAAATGGCGGCTAAATACGGGACAAAGTCAGAAACCAAAGAACCTCAGTTACAGGTGCAAGTTTAAAAAAACAGCAATTTAGCAGACCGGTTCAGCATACTACCAATCGGAAACACCCGTTGCAACGAATGCATCACATCGCGAAGCCATGCCAACGCAACTATTACATCGCGCCGGGCTCCACAACGCATGCTAGCCGTACGCATGCTAGTACATCGCATTCACAGATACATCGCTAGTGATTACATCGCTAGCAATGCCAGGGCTCCACAACACAAGGCGACTTCAATAGATGTGAGATTGTAAAAATGTACACATGACTTTGGTGTGAATATAAAAAGCAAATAAATTGATGAAGGCGACTTCAACAATGTGTGAATATATGTTTGGATGACAGCCGACTTTAGTTCCGACTTTGGTGTGGAATTCTTGAGAAATAAATTGATGTTTTCACAACATGGTGTATAAACTGCATGACTTTGGTGAACATAACAAGCAAATAAATAGATGAAGGCGACTCCAACAATGACTTTGGTGTGGAATTCTTGAGAAATAAATAGATGTTTTCACAACATGGTGTATAAACTGCAGGGCCACACCAAAGGGAAGAGGATGTGGTCTGACGGCTAGCGCGGCTGACTTTGGTGCTGGTAAAGCAGGTTTGAGCCTCCTATCAACCCATACAAATTTAAACATGACTTTGGTGTGAAATAAATAGATGCTTTAAAAAAATAATGATGTTCCGACTAAGATGTAGAATTGGAGTCAAATAAATAGATGTTTTACAAACAATTAATATGAATCATGTATCTTTAGTGCTGGTATTGAAAACTGACAAGCTGTGTGCAAGTTATATGGTCATAAAAAACATGAATGATGGATGGATGCAGGGTGGGTGGATGGGTACATGAATGATTGTTGGGTGGGTGGGTGGAAGGGCAGATGCATGGATGGGTGCATGCATGATGGGTGGATGAATGCATGAAGGATGGATGGATGGATGATGGATGGGTGGATGGATGGGTGGATGGATGCATGAATGATGTATGGATGCAGGATGCATGAATGATGGATGGATGCATGATGGATGAATAATTGTTGGGTGGATGTATGGATGGGTGCATGCATGATGGGTGGATGCAGGATGGGTGGGTGGATGGATGGGTGGATTTATGAATGATGTATGCATGGATGCATGCATGATGGGTGAATGCATGATGGATGGGTGAGTGGATGGATGGATGGGTGGATGCATGAATGATGTATGGATGCAGGATGGATGGGTGGGTGGGTGGATGGATGGGTTTGATGGATGCATGCATGATCGGTGGATGCATTTTGGGTGGATATATGCATGAATGATGGATGCAGGATGGATGGGTGAATGGATGGATGGGTGGATGGATGCATGAATGATGGATGGAGGATGGATGGGTGGGTGGGTGGATGCATGAATGATGGGTGGAGGCAGGATGGATGGGTGGATGCAGGATGGATGGGTGTGTGGATGGATGGGTGGATGCATGAATGATGTATGGATGGATGCATGCATGATGGGTGGATGCATGATGGATGGGTGAGTGGGTGGGTGGATGCATGAATGATGTATGGATGCAGGATGGATGGGTGGATGGATGCATGGATGGATGCATGCATGATGGGTGGATGCATGATGGGTGGATAGATGCATGAATGATGGATGCAGGATGGATCGGTGGGTGGTGAAAATACACGACTTTGGTGAAAATAACAAGCAAATAAATAGATGAAGGCGACTCCAACAACGTGTGAATCATGACTTTGGTGTGAATATAAAAAGCAAATAAATAGATGAAGGCGACTCCAACAACGATTTTGGTGTGGAATTCTTGAGAAATAAATAGATGTTTTCACAACATGGTGTATGAACTGCAGGGCCACACCAAAGGGGGGAGGATGTGGTCTGACGGCCGCCTTGTGCAGCACAGATCATGTTAACTCTGTGCGCGGTGCGCCCTAACAAAGTGCATCACTTCGTCGGGGATCAGGAAGGCAAAACGGATTGATTTAATTAGCTTTTAGAGGGCCGTGTTTTAAAACCACAGAATCTGATTTGACACAGCTGCAGCTATTGGCTCTCAGATGGCCCTGCAGTGTTCAAGCGCTCCTCCCATGGAAAGGAATGTACATCAAAAATAATGAGGAGGCAGGAAAGATCAGTGAATTGAAATGAATCACAAGCTGTCCATGGATAACATCTTTACGTGAGGCTCCTGCGCCCACTCCTCCATTCCTCTCTCACACACCCACGCTCATTTACATCAAATACTCTTGTCCTCTGAAATATGGAGCTGTGTGCCTAGCGGTACTAATTCAGACAGGACAATTATCGCACTTTGGAAGTAAAATATGTTAGTAAATTAATTGGATACAATCTAATGTATAGGGGGCATGGCCCGCACTTTAGAGCACACGATAAAACCGGTGTCTGTCAGGAACTTTCAGAGCGGGGTTTCTGGCAGGAACTCTCCTCGTGCAGTTTACTTCGACCTCGCCCCCAGAACTACGAG
Organism: Lissotriton vulgaris; assembly: GCF_964263255.1. Classification (NCBI taxonomy): domain Eukaryota; kingdom Metazoa; phylum Chordata; class Amphibia; order Caudata; family Salamandridae; genus Lissotriton; species Lissotriton vulgaris. The sequence goes on along the minus strand of NC_141691.1, from coordinate 762,999,442 downwards.
AATGCAAAGCACGCGTTGTGGTGACATGCGAGATAGGTGCCTACGATATTGCAGCCTTGCCTATAGGTGTTGTGAACGTATCTAGGACCCTAATTAAATATTCCTGATTTATGCCCTTATGTGGTTATAACAAATCATATCCTTATAAAGGCATAAGAATCATATCCATATTTAGTCATAGCCAATGCAGTCCAAATATGGCAAGGCTACTTCCCTAGACTCCTAGAAAGTACAAAGCGTTCTTTAAACAAACCAAACCTCCAGCAGCCCGGGAATTCCCCCTGCTTTTGTTTTGATTTGTCCTAGAACTCCTGAGAGTCCTGAAAGAACTGCCAGTTCTTAGTGACATCTTATGTCCAACCTTACGTCAAACACGGCACCTTCCAGGTTTAAATATACCAGCATTTGCCTTAAGCAACACACAGTGGTTTGGAGCTGAGCGGCTATCTACTTACCCAAAGCCCAGCTGATGCGAGTGCCAAAGAAAGCGAACCCTCCCATTTGACGCACTGAGAGAGATGCTCGCTTTTCTCTTGCCGAGAAATCCAGCTCCAGTGTTTCCAGTCACCCTAACGGGTTGCTGGGAGATCGAGTCCTGAGAAAGAGATACAAGACCTCCTTCATTCTAACACCAAGGTACGATTAGATCCTTAGAGAATTCATGGTTCAGATCCCTGGCAAAACTAACTTAACTTAAACTGCAGCTCATTTACTACTTCCCACGTACTAGGCTTAGGTTAGGTAGGCGTATTTTAGAAGCACCAGTTGAGTACGTTTAGTCAACTTTTATCATTGTATGTAACTGTATATATTTTATCCGTTTTAAGTATCATATGGCTCAGAAACCATATAAATGCTTTTACAGTATTATTTCATAATACTCCTTTTACTGTACGCACCTTACTTTATGACAAGTATTGCAATTGTGGCAATTCACTTCTCTTGCATGAGAAAGAAGACTGCTCAATAAATACCAACTTTTATTGAAAACGCCCGTCTCTCTATTTCTCTGCTCTCAGGTGAAACTAAGCATGCACGATTGACTGAGTGAAATAGCTATCTATTGTTTTCACACAACTCTGGAGATATACTCCTTATTCTGGAGGGAGCAAAGTTGTCATGTTTATGCGGTTGTCTAATCCCTTCTTGTCTAATCAGGAAAGTTAACACCTTCCTTTTTATTCGAGAAAGTTTCTAGTGACCTCTGAGCTAGTTGGCATACCTAATTAAGTCTAACATATTCAGTAGAGACCTAGTCGACCTCAGTCCTACGTCTAAACTACCGTTTATGTTATTCCAATGCGCAGAGCCTATTGGGAATATAGGAACTACACTACATAGGAATGCACGCATTCGCGTTGTAACGGCGTGCGATATAACAGAGGGCGAAGTGTTGCCCTGTGCGATGTCTTAGCTGCGGTGTTAAATCCCGCAATGTGTTGGTGCGCGATGTAGGATTATACATCCCTACCAATACAATAAATAGATAAATATGTATACATCACATATGGGCTATCCCTCGGTAATCTGATTCATTTTTTAAAAACTCGGTTTGAGCCTATAGACATAGACATCAAAGCTAAAAATATAAGACTCAGGAACCATTATTCAAACAATATAACAGGATAGCAAGCAGGGGGTCTATAATCCACCGCTGCCCCTTGTGGTCCTTAATCTAAAAGCAGCCCTTAAAAAATAGGTAATACAAAACAACGTAAAAGTGTATAGTGCCAGTTTTAAAAATAGCAAAGCCACCAGCACTTGTTTGAATTGAGCTTTCTTTAGGATACAAATAATATACATATAAGAGAGGGGCTATGGAGAGATGACGAGCACTGCTAAGGGTGGTTGCGAGGGAATCATTGGAGAAAGAGGTCATTGGGAATCGCCACCAAAGATTAGCGCACCCGGGGCCAACATCGCTAAAGCCGGACCTGTAGATACTAGTTTTGTGGATCCCATCCCACACCATCGATAAGTAAAACCATAAAACTAGCAACCCTGATTAACTAGTCCTTGTTAAGGGCATATTATTTTGTCATTTAAAGTATATGTTAACCCCTGGTTTCTTGCTGCTAGACATGTAAGAGCAGGCAGTGCTAGCAGTATTTGAGATGATAGACAAGCTTGCAAAAAAAAAAAAGACGCAGCCAGGTTTTGACAGAACATCTAAATTAAAGGATGGTAGATTCATGTTGGATAGCTTCTGGAAGAGAGTGGTATAGCTTGGCCAAGTATATTGCGAAGCTGTGGCAACTAATTATGTTTTTGATGAATGTTGGTGCCTCTTGTAGGTTGGCTGTGGAAGAATGAAAAAAGACAACAATTGTATCATCTGAGACAGTGTATGATAGAAGTAGAAGCTTAGGCCTGGAAGGCTTAGAAGATAATACACATTTTGATATAAATGTGTCGTCTTGCAATACAGTTTGCACTAGTTTGAGGAAATTTTGGACGCTTCATATTTTCTCAAGGCAATCAGTGCCTGTTGTATTTTTTGAGGAACACATATAAGAGTATTTGTTTCTGGTAAATTCTGGCTGCTACCTATGTGACATATTTAAATAAATCATGTTTTCAATCTGTTCTAATCTTGTGGAAGCTTTTGCTAATCTAGGTAGTTCTGACTTAAATTGTCTCAGCCTATCTCATACTGCTTTTTGTCATTTTAAGGGATTTTGTAGCTCACACAGCTGTATTACAAAGTTAGAACTTTTGCATTTCTGAGTCTACATATTATTGAAAATGTTGGCATTTAGAAAAGTATAAAGTTGTTAAAATCAGTAGAATGTGTTTGACTAAGCAATTTATGCTCTCTTTTCAAATCAGTTCTTGTCTTTTTTTCAGCTTGAACAACAACTTACCTATAAGAAATTTGCAGATTGGACAAACCCAGAAATGATGAAGACTGATGAGGTGGAGCTATATCTACCCCGATTTAAGCTGGAGGAGAATTATGATCTGAAATCATCCCTCAAAAGTTTGGGAATGAGGGATGCATTTGATGTGATCAATTCTGATTTCTCTGGAATGTCTGAGAGCAATGATCTGGTCCTGTCCAAGGTGGTTCACAAGGCATTTGTGGATGTGAACGAGGAAGGCACAGAAGCTGCTGCTGCAACTGCAGCTTTCATGATGGTGGAATGTCTAATCATTGTGAAAAGATTAATGGTAGATCATCCTTTCCTGTTTTTCATCAGACATAATAAGACACGCAACCTCCTGTTCTGTGGCCGATTCTGCTCTCCGTGAAAGGAAAAATGCCATAAACATGCTTACTTCCATTCCAGAAAATATTATGTTTTACTCCTGACTGATTGGTGGGTTTTGTCTTGGACTGCTAGGACATACCATCTAGTCAAAATGAAATTTGTAATATAGTCATTGGCATCACGTAAATCTTTAACAAAAATATTGGGAAACCCTTTGCAATGCAACATTTGACTGTTATTAATCATTGTTAAATGCTGACATCCCAGGGATTTTGTTGGAGCAAGGCATGGGTTGTATTGTGTTGATGCATGTCCATGCTATTTAGTGTTGTATGGTTGTCCTTTCAGGAGTAACTGCTACCGAATGCAAATTCAAATATATATACCTGAACAAATTATTTCTGATAGATAATTCTATCTGTAGATTCCTCACCTTGTAAATTCCTTCCAGGTGCTAGACTGGAACAGGAAACACAATATTTCTTGCATGCTGAGAGGTGGTGCTATAGGCCTCAGTTATGACTTCATCCTGCCTCCGGAGCTTACAACATGGACTCTCATGTAGGCATCACAACTAGGTGCTGATGTCAGTTCCTCTTTTTCTGCTCAATTTGAAGTGGATCTGGAGATCTGCCCAAGCCATTTGTTCACCAAAAATATTTCTCCAAAAATACACGCACAACCACAGTGTTTAAATCACGCCACATGTTGGTTCCACTGTTTCAAGCATGAGTAGGTCCTATGTAAAATGATCTCTGATACACCCAAAGGCCCTCAAGAAGTGAAAAGGTAAACTCTACATAACCAAATGTAGGAAAAGTTTGTTGATCCCATTCCAAATCGCAGGCCAGAACCTGTCCTATTTACCCTCCTCAGTCAAGTCTAAAACACATAGGAGACAGAAGTTGAAGAAAAAACACAAGAAGTCCACGTAAAACTCATAGGGCCTTATTTCGATGTTGGAAAATGGGTTACTCCGTCATAACGGTGACAGAGAGCCCATCCGCCAAAATATAAATGCCATTATGTTGTATGGGATTTATATTTCGGCAGATGGAATATCCATCACTGTTATGATGGAGTAACCCATCTGCAAAGATCTAAATCAGGCCCGTAGACTTTTTATTGCTCCTGCTCCAAGAGAGACCTCATAATCAGTGCTCTAGTCCCGATTCTAGCTTTGATATCTGATTCTGATTTATTTTCAGTTATGCAGCTGATGCAATTGTTGAATCTGTGAAATAATAGCCTTCAAGCAGGTGATACTGCAGCTTTTGGAGGCTGTTTTGGGTCCTTTTGGTGAGCTTTTCGGCCACACCACTCAGGCAGGGTCTCTAGTTGGCGTTCTGTCATTGGGTACTCCCCAAACTGACCAGAACAAATTGAGGCCATGCCAGTTGGTGCCTCGACTTCTTTGGCACAGGTTCCAACAGTTGTTCCTTTATTGGAGATGGCCCTGGCTTCAGAGGCACGCCAATTGTTTTGATATATGATAAACAAAACGCAAGCTGCGTTTGAGGAAGACACTCCTCCTGTTCCATTGCATTGGAGTCAATATTTTAGGAGAATGGAGATCCTCTTGGTCTCTGATTTGGATGCTCTTAAAGGTCTCAAACTTGTTCCCATAATGAAAACGATGACAAGGAGGCTGACCACTTGCTCCCTTTTCATTATGTTGACAAAGGCTTGTATCTTGATGTACCAAATTCCTCAACAGAAAAGAGTGCATGAAAGACTAAGATCATCCGCTTGACAGAAAGTTTGCAGCCCGGGCAGTGACTTCATAGTCCTTACAGTCATTTAAAAATGTAACAAGGTCTTGACTGAGTTCATCTTGGTGGCTTGCTCTAAGCTTTCCCAGACCCTGCCATTAAATCACCCTATTTTAAGATGACATACACCTGCACCATGTGATCTAACTTACCTGACACAGCATCGTCGTGTTAAGAGCCTTGTATTACAGAGCAAAGTCAATACAAATTCTTTCTTGCTGCTCTACAGACCAAGATTTAAATTTAATAGATCCTATGGTCAAGAGAGAGTTTTCATCAGCTAGCCTAGTGCCTTGATCTATGAAGGCTGATGATTTTTGCTGGTGTTACTACACTCATGGTGGGTGTGCTTGCACCTGCTTTGTCAGAATTCTTACAAAACTCCTTTTTGAGGCAGTACAAGGTAGCAAGGACATGGCAAAATATATTTTACAATTGGGTCCGGCCACCTTGGATTTTGTCACCTCGACAATGGGCACCATGCCTTCAGATGCCATGCTTGGATGCATGCTACTGGGTTTTCTGGGACCATCCAAGCAAGCCTTAGTCAAGAATGTCGAAAAGGCACACTGCAATAGAACACCTTAAATACAGCAGCTCATTTCTTGTGGTTACTATCCCCACACACCAATTCCATCAGCAGTATTGGATGTCTTGGAGATTTTATTTTGCAGGGCCTTACCTGTTGCCAGAATCTGGTAGTATCCCCCAGTGGCACTATATTGTATTCCATTACTCTGAGTCATTGAAATTGTTCAGTACTTTTTGCCCTTCCCTTTCTGAGCACCCCCCTGCCAACATTTCTCCAGCTTTTGTTCAGAAGGCAGTGGGTTGTGCTTCTATTCTTACCAAGTAAATGATGACTTTAATCACAAAGGAAACAATCAAAATCTTACCTGAGGCAAAGATGGGTCTGGATTGATATTCTAGGTTCTTCCTGGTCTACACCAGGATGTGGAACTAAGAATCTTCACCTGCTAGGGCATGCTCGGTTAGTCTATTCACGATCTTTGAAAACACTTAGTCAGATCTTCTGCGCTCAAGACTTTCCTTCTAATTGGTCTCTTGGAGATGTGATTCACTTTTCTGCCTCTGGTGCTGATCCCTTGAGCGTGAAGAAGGTCAGATCAGACTGGTGCAGGTGATTTTGGTGGTGATGGATTGGACCAGGATGGTCTCATATTCTGAACTACCTCTTAGGCAGGATCTGCTGCCATAGTAACAGGCTAGAGTACTGCATCAACACTTCCACAATTGACACTTCCATGCACGGAGACTGGGTGGACCCACCTGGGAAGTTATGATCTTTCATATGAGGTGGTGCTTGACATTTTGGCTCCTCACTGTCCTTCCATTATGTTGATGTACCCCGAATATTGGTTCAAGGTCATCAAATGGTACAAGGAGAACAGGTTGACCCTCTACAGACTTAGTTGTGTGATATCTTTTTGTTTGTGTTATTTTTGGCCACGAAATCTTTAGTGTGGGCCTGGTTAGTGGTTACTTATTGGCCCTCTGTTTGTTTGCCTGATCTGTCTTCTTTATTCAAATGCATTTTTTAAGAGACTTTTTATTTTTTTTATAATTCTTTTTATTGATTTTTGCAACAAGAACATGGTACACATGTAGTCATACATAGGTCGTATTTGCCAACATCAAATATTGTACACGTCATTAGGTAGCTGCAGATATTTACAATCTTTAACTAAAATATACAGTACTGTCCGTGCTGTGTGGGGGTCTGTCTGCATACAAATATGAAGGAAACCTGTTGGTACCACAAAAGCATTAAAATTCTAAGGAGCGAATACAATGTCAAGGCGGACGGTGAGTAGGCCCAGGCAGCGATGACAGAACAGGAGGCATACAAGGTCGCAACCTACCGTGCACTGGGGGGTAGCTCCCAAACTTCATAAACAGTGTGAAATACTGCAACATGTACAACGCAAGTAAGCAATCACAATTTCTCATGTAGTGGACGCAGTGCCGTCACTTCCCCGGGGACCTGTCTGAGTGTGGGATAGCAAGTAGCAATGCAATGGGGCTCATATATCTCTAGGTCTAGGGGTCACAGGTAGCAACTCAGCATAAGTCGCAAGCTGCTCTTGACAATAAATTAGGTCCTCAATCCACACCTTGAATTTGGGCGCCCTTCCTCTGCCCCATCTACATGCCAGCAACAGTGCCAAAGCCACAAACTTGCGGTGTGCCTCTTGTATCGGTTTGGTGTAGCCCAGCAGAGCAAGCGTCGGTGACGGCTCTATATGGGTATCTATCATTGTAGATAGTGCAGTAAAAACCTGCGACCAGTACAACTGTACCGCAGCACATTACCATGCAAGATGTAAGAAATCCGCCCCGGGGGCACGACAGCGATCACATGTGTTTGTATCCCTTAATTTGTACCTGTGTATACGAGCAGGAGTGTAGTACAACCTGTGAAGGAACTTGTAGTGACTTAACCTAAGTCTGCTACTTGCCGATATTTGTTCCGTTTGCTGTGAGCAGAATTCCCATTGCCTGTCCGTCAGCTGTATGCCCAGCTCATCATTCCATTAATTCTGAGCTGGTGCAACTAGCTCTTCTCTCTGCTCGTGGATTGTCCTATATATTACTGACACTAGACGTCTGGGTCTCGCGCCCCGAAACATCAGCTGAAGCGGTGTAAGGTCCTGGGGCTCCGCAGGTAAATCAGGGGTAATAGAGCGAAATTCCTGTCGGAGGCGAACATACAAGAAGGTGTCAAGGGGCGACTGCGGTATGCCCTGAGGCATGTGGTCCAGTGTGCGAAACTTCCACTCATGGTACAAGTCCCCCCATGTCCTAATCTTTGTGTGTTCTAAAAATTTGTGAAAGAGAGCCTCCTGTAAGAGGGGTAAATTCGGGTGATACACTAGTGGCAAGAGTGGTGAGTAGAGCATGGGCACGTCCAATCTTTTGCTTATGTGTGCCCAAGCAGCAACTGTGCAAGTCACCGTTGTAGGCGTCTCAGTTCTGCTAGGGAGCAGGGCGTACAGCGCACCATCTATGGGAACCGGTAGGGCTAGCCAGTGCTCCGCAGCTACTTGTGGCATATATTGTGGTTGGTGTACCCAAAAATAAGCATAGTGCACTTGTGCGCTGTAATAGTATAATTCGTAGTTGGGGATTCCAAACCCTCCTTGGGAATACGGTTTAGTGAGGACATTCCACTGGAGTCTCGGGTTCTTCCCCCCCCCACATACCAAACGTATTAGTTCGGATCGCAACTGTTTAAAAAAATAAGCCCCTGGATGATACTGGATATTTAGAAATTGGTAAAGTAGTTGGGGTAGCATCACCATTTTAATCAGCGATGCACGTCCCGCCATGGATAGGGGAAGCGTGATCCAGCGTGATATGTTATCAGTGATGCGTACCAATGTAGTCCCGTAATTAAGACACATGAGGTCGTCCCTATTTCGTGTGATATGAATACCCAGGTATTTTAGCTCATCCTCACACCATGTCAGCGAATAATCCAATGGAAATCGAGTCATCGCCTCAGTAAGAGGGAAAACACAAGACTTATTCCAGTTTATTTGAACACTTGAGAGTCTTCCAAAGATTATGAATTCCCTAAGGACTGGATTCAAATTCTGCTGGGGGTCCCAGATATAAAGTGTAATATCATCAGCATACATAGACACTAATATCTGTCTCAGATTACATTGCAGTGCTCTGTCCCTGTGGTGTTGTCGCAATTTTGCCGCAAGCGGTTCAACTGCTATCGCAAAGAGTAGAGGCGACAGGGGGCAATCCTGTCTCATGCCTCTTGTAACCGAGAACGTCTGGGAGATCTTACCATTAATGGTCACCCTCGCCACTGGCGAGCAATATAACAGTTTAATCCAGGAAAGAAAATGGGAGGAAACCCCATGCGCGCCATCACTCCAAACACAAAGTCCCTTTCGATAGAATCGACGGCCTTTGTGGCATCTAAAAAAATGGCTGCCAAAGGTAGCTCTAATGAGGCATTATTCAGGACCGTAAAAAAGGTTCTTAGGTTGTGGGACGTCGCTCTGCCAGGTAAAAAGCCTGATTGGTCGGGCAGAATTAGAGTTTCCATAAGGAGGTTAAGCCTAGTTGCTATGAGTTTAGCAAGGATTTTAACATCACAATTAAGTAGCGAGAGGGGTCTGTAAGAATCACAGTGCTGTGACGGCTTTCCCGGTTTTAGGAGGGAAGTGATGAGGGCCTCTCTCATGGAGGGGGAAGATGTCCAACATCCAGCGCGTCCTTGTATACCTCCCGCAATATGGGGGCCATCAGGTCTATGTACGTTTTATAAAATTCTACTGGTATGCCGTCCGTCACAGTGGCTTCACAGGACTGCCTATGCATGAATGCTTCCCGCACTTCATCTAGCTCAAGCGGAGTACTCAAAAAACGTTGTTGTACATCGCTTAACCACCCCAAGGAAATATCCTCCAGGTAGGCATCTAGGTCCAGCGCGCCCGTCCGTGTGGTTGTGTATAATTTAGTATAATGTGCCAAAAATGCATTTAATATGTTTGCAGTGTCTCTGTACACCAGCCCATACAGCCCTGTCAATCCAGTACCACATTGGAGCCCCGTGTGTGTCTAATCGTTTCAGCCAGTGCCTTATCCGGCCTCTCACCCTCTCCATAGCGGCGAGCCATCCAGTATTTCCCACGAAAGTGCGACTCTCTACGGGCAGCATCTGTATACTCTGAGAGCTTTTCCCTAATTTTGGATTAAATGGTCCTATCTGGCACGAGAGCCAGCGACATCTCCAAGGACTTGAGCTCAGTCTCAAGTGTCTGCAGAGTGTGCATGATGTCCTTAAGGACACCAGCCCCTTTCGATATACAATAACCCCTCAATGTGACCTTAAACGCCTCCCATATAGTCTCCAGCTTGTCAACAGAATCCTTGTTTCGGGCAAAGAAATCTAATATTTCTTCACAAAGCTCCTCTTGGAACACAGTGTCTAGTAATATGGTAGGCTGCAATCTCCAGCCATTCCGTGCCAGACCAAGATCTGCGGAAAACAGGGTAAGCTTTACAGGTGCGTGGTCTGAATAGGTCCTGGCCAAATGTTGCACCATAGATATCACAGGGCACAGGCCCGCTGACAGGAATATATAATCTAAGCGCGCCCAAGAAGCTGTATGCGCAGTAAAGTGGGAACCTTCCAGGTCGTGAGGATGCAAATGTCTCCAGGCATCTATCAAACCATACTCTGTAAGTGTGGTGTGCAATACAGTACGCGCCCTGGTGTAGTGATGGGGGGAGGGGTGTGACCTATCAATGTCTGGGGTACATGCCACGTTGAAGTCGCCGCCCCATATTATGTGATTGGACCCAATGTCTATAATAGCTGCCCACAGGTCTGTGTAAAATTGCGGATCATCTATATTCGGTCATAGCAGCATGCCAGTGTGACCGAGTCATGTCCTAGTCATCCCCAGGCTAGACAATATCTCCCCTGCGTATCGCAGCGTGTACCAGTTAAGGTGAATGGGGTGCTCCTCTTTATAAGGATAGCAGTGCTTCTCGCATACGACGAAAAGGAGGAGAACACCCTGTGATCTGCCCATTTACAAGCAAATGTATTTATGTGATGTGGGCTAATGTGCGTCTCTTGTAAAAACGCTACGTGGGCCTGTTGCCTGTCCAGGTAGGACAATACTTGACGCATCTTGCGTGGGTCCCCCAACCTCCTAACATTCCACGTAATAATATTCAGGACAGTCCCAGTCTCAGAAAGCATAAATCCCAAGGTTTACCCTTCCTATAATTCACCAAGTGGTAGCGACTGCCGGTCCTCAAATGTGCCTCACCGTCGTATTCGGTTAACCCGTACAGGTGGCAGAGCTTTCTTGTATATAGACCCCAAATACTGGAATTCGCTACTAGCCCTGCGAAACTCCAGCACCTATATGTCTTTCAGTAAACAGTTTAAAACATTCTTGTCTAAGCCGGCTTCTTCATAATATAACTTTTCTCTGTTTCCCCGTCTCTAGATTCCCATTGGTAAAGCGCTGAGATGCCCCCGGGTGAGTCATGCGCTCCCCATAAGCCCAACTTTCATATGCCCTATGGGCTCGAATAGGGGGGGAGCGGGAACCGGAGTACCACTGGAACAACTGGTACAGTCCTGGGCATCATGCCAAGTGATTGTCTATGGGTCTCCACCGCACAAGGATTTTCCTGTGGTTAATCATAAGTGTCCGGTCCTGTCCAGTGAGCACGACTTGCTACTGTTTCTCATCAGCTTCCTGTGCATCATCGGGTTGCGCAGCCCCTCGTCCTCCACCACCGCGGTGTGTTCATTTCACTGTTCGAAGGAAATCTTCAACTTGCTGCGGGTTTGTAAAGAAACGCCGCTTTCCCTGATGCGTTACCCTAAGTTTCGCAGGATACAGTAATGCATAGTCAATCTGTGCTGTGCGGAGTTTTTTCTTCACTTCAATAAACTTGCGCCTCTCCTCCTGGACCATCGGAGTGAAGTCTGGATAAATCGAGAACAAGACTCCATCGTAGGATAGGTTCTGCTTTGTTCTTGCGGCGCGTAGGGCTACATCTCGGTCGCGGTAATTTAGTAATCTCGCGATAATGGGTCCTGGCTGGCTCCCAGGTGGCGGTCTCGGGCCGAGAGATCTGTGTGCTCGCTCCACAATAAATTGCCTGGAGAAGGCGTCAGAGCCCATTGCAGCCAAGAGCAGTTTCTCCACGTATTCCTCCATTCGCCCAGTGTTTGTGGACTCCGGCTCACCAGTTACGCTTATATTATTGCGCCTACTGTGGGCCTCCAAATCCTCATTCTTCGCTGCAATCACTCGTTGGAGCTTATTCATTCTGGCTAGCTGTGTCGTGTGGCCAGCAGTGGTATCGTCATTCTCCGAGATGCGCCTCTCAATGTCTTTAATGTGCTCTTCATGCACGTCCAATTTGTGTGCTATGGCGTCCATCCTAGATGACATCTGGTCTACCTTATCCACCACCGTAGCGAACCCTTGCCGCATCTCCTGGAGTATCTGCTGCATATCCATTCTTTGGATGGTGCACCGCCGCCTGGCATATCCACCTTACTCGCCTCGCCGTCTCCCGAGTTAGGCCTGGCTGATTTTTTCACTGCGTCAAAAGTGAGTTTAGGCTGCCGAATGTCCGGTTTGCCCATGGTGCCGCCGATGGAGGGATCTCCGGGCGCACCGCCGACTCACCAGTGCAGGTCGTCCTCAGGATCTGCAGTGCAATGCCACCGTCTTGCACTGCAACAGTGTTAACAACACCTCTAGCTACGAGGCGTTCTCAAAACCGCCTGGCCTCTGAGTCCCCGGGGCTCCCCTCTGTATCCTCTGCTGCCAAGATGTACCGTGCTAGTGTACCTGCCCAACAGTAGCAGTGTATCTGGCGCCTAGTCTGACATCACCAGCCAGAACCAGAATTAAAAGAAGAGACCAGGGAGGCCTCTATGCTCTTCACCACTGTCACGCTGTCCCAGACCTCACAGGCGATCTTATCGGGGTGCTTATAGCCACTACTGCGCAGCATGCGCAAGAATAATGTCTAGCGCGGAGGCCCATCACATTGCAGTCCGCAGGTCGCCTCACAAGAGCTGCCTGTCTTGTGTATAGTGCCAGGCCTGCTTTGCCACATCCAATTATTCCAGCACACCGTGGGGGGGGCCAGATCTCTTGGGACACAACACTGGTGCAGCCCGACCCAGTCTTCCAACAGTGCGTACCCTCTCTGGATCTGACCTCCACCCGTGCGAGAGCCACCCACCATGCACCTCCAGTGGGGCCGACCTCCTTTCTCCTAGTTCAGTCTGGCAACCGCAGTTAGGTCACCTCAGTTCACCCGGAGTAGATGGGAGTCTGCAGGTTTGCGCCCGGCTCCCCCACGGGCGCGGCCCAAGGGCCTTCTGTTGAGCCGCGGCCTTTCCTGGTTGCTGCTGCCGCAGATGCTAATACCTTTCGGCTCCGGCCGTATCGCCAGTCAGATCTTCCTCGAGTCAGCGCTGGCATGTGCTAGGCCCGATCAGGCCAGGAATTCCAACAATGCTTGCAGGCAGTGCGATCTACCACGCGGCCCCCATCTAGCCACGTATTGCTCCGGTTGTGCAGGATAATTTAAGGATTTGTCATCCGGGCAGCAGGAGCCTCACATGAGTGCAGCCATTCAGCTTGTGCACCCTCTAGCGCCGCCATTTTTTAAGAGGCTTTCACATGTGTTTTTCCTGGCCCTTTCATGATGCTGTAGTGGGACACCTATGTATTCCTCACTTACTTAATGTGTGTCCCTTTCAAACCTGTGCATAATTGTACCTTGAGGCTCCTAAGTCCGAAGACCATGTTTTTTTTTGCAGTCACATGTGCATGTTTTGTGTGTGAGATACAGACCTTCTCAGTCCAGCCTCCATACACTACAATTCTCCAATGCTTAATTATAAAAGATGGGTGCTAAATACCAAGGCTGTATAGCTTTGGTTCCACCTTATGCCTCTTTAATCCACCTTCAAGCACTCCCACCCTCTTTGTCTCACTTTTTCTTGTTGGTTCCTTTGCATCCCTGATTTCCCTCTTTGTCACAGTTTTTTTTTCTTTCTCTTCCTCATTTCCCCCTTTTATGTGTTTCTCTCTCCTGCTCTGAATGGAAGTCCGGTGAAGAAAAATAAGTGCTGGTCCCCAAACGTGGGCCAGTGGGGCCCAACTGCAACCACCAGCTCAAACTAAGCACAGCATTCCTCTCTGGCATGTTGATACCTAGGGGTTGTGCATCCTTTCTTTTGGAAGCTGTCACCCTTCCCTTAGGGGCAGTTTATCGGGTTCCCCAGATTCTTCTATCCATCACATCTGTTTAGGAAGGAGAAAAGGCCAAACTGGTTGGATCCACTGTGGCTTCCTTAGCATCTTCATTGCTAGAACTATGGAGTACATTGTTGAAGAGCAGCTCTTTGTTGGATTTTCAATTGTGAAGAAAGGTAATGAGGTTCATAACAGAGCATGTCACTGTGGATTGTCCTTTGCATTAAACTGTGTTATGCCTTGGTCGAACAAGACCCTCTTGAAGTCCTTAGAGCTCATCTTGTCAGGGCAAAAGCCACTTCTAAAGCCTTGGCTCTTGATGTTCCTATTTTGGGCATCTACCAAGCAGCCATGCTGGCCATGCTTTCACTAGGCTCTACTGTATTGATTCTTAGGTCCGCAGAGAGGGTCATTTTGCCAACCTTGTCCTGCAGAATGTCTGGTAAACAATCCAATATTGAGACCCCTGTCTTTGGAGTGGGCTCTACTTTGGCATCAATTTACAAGGTGAGAAATCTTTGGTTGGAAGATTCCATCAAAAGAATAAGTTGTTTACCTTCTGTAACACTCTTACTGACTTCCTTCACATATTGTGGAGCCAACTTTTGGCAGTTAATATAGTGCCACCTTAAATTTGTACACTGCCAATGTTTCTCAATCTCTGAGTCACACTGTGTCTGAGGGTGTGGAAAATTCCAGTGAATAAACTCACGTCAGCCCACCCATGCGGCACCAATATGCACCTCTATGTCATGTCATGATGAAATCGCTATGCACAGGAACTGTTGCTAGAGTTTCAAATCAGGTCTGACGTCTAGAAAGATTTTAAAGTTGAGAAATCCGTGTTTAGACTAAGTATCCAACAGAAAGAGCAATTCTGAAGGTAACTAATTTGTTCATAAGAAGAATTTACTTTCTATTGTTTTGAGCAGCAGGACTTGTTCTGCAGTCTATAGGTGTTTGCAACAATAATCCTTACATTTTTTCAAAGAAGACTAGTTATAGTACAATTAATAGAGTCCTTAGAAAAGAAGTTACTGTCTGGCTTGTCCTCAGTTCTCCATCGATTCTAAATAAAAAATGTATGTTAAATATTTAAGGGTGATAAATGTATTTAAATGTTGTGGTATTGGTGTACCTTTAATTTTAGCGAATACTCTGAATACGTTACAGCTGCCAATCTAGTTGACCATAAAACATTCTTTATTAAAGCCCAGATTGCTGTTACCTGGTTTGTCATCGTTCTAGGAACACAGAAGCTGATGGGACAGCTACATACTGTCCTCCATTCTGTACCGAGACCTGCTGGAGGTCTAGTGTTGGTTATAGATTCTCCCAATGCAATAATTAAATTACTCTTTGGAGTCTTGTTGACACCCACAATTGTGCATTTTGCAGGTACTCACTACATAGGCTACTAGTAGGTGAGCAGTGCGCATCCTGGAACCTACAGTAGGTGTCTTTACTGTGGAGGAACCATGGAAAGTAGTTCCTAATCCTAAACTGTCCAGGGCATTACCTTTATAGTTCTTCTGCAATAAGTCTCCCAGAAAGCAGTTCTGGTCTGAGAACCTGAGCAGTGCCCTTGCAACAGTCTTGAATGTGAGCTGCTTGTACATAGTATCACTGATAACTATGTGACATCAATTTCAGTTCTCCTGTGAGCTGCTTAGTCTCTTACTCAACACAAAAAAACCCACGGGTAGGCCCCGTCCATGGATCTTCTAACCGTTCGAGTGCATATACCTGTTCATGATCTGACACCCACATTTATTTTGCTCCCATACACTCCTGCTGACACCTTGAAGGAGGCACTCTTGCTGGGCAAATGTGTATAATTGTCTACATTTTCAAGTAATAAAGTGCAGTCTACCTTTTCTTCTGCTGCTAGCATTGTTGACCTCTTTTGTCTTTCTAATCTTCCAAGAGAGAGACGACACTATGTGTATTTGACATACATCGCTGTAACGCACAACTCCATATTATTATATAGGAAGACCAGAAGCCAGCATCAAACGGGAAACTCAGTGGGCTATAAGTTTGCAATCAGTTAACCATGGAAGACTTAGGATGAACATGGTCTTTCTGAGAATATGGGTGATGAAAGACACATGAAAAGTAACTAGGCTCTAATAGATGTCCCCTTCTAGGAGCACAAAATGATCTATTGCCAATGTCAGTGACATCTACATATATATACCAACATACACTCCTTGCTGGTCAGAGATTCCAGAGAAAACCATGAATTTCACTGGGAGAGTCCTTGCAACTATCACTTATACATAATGTTCTAGCAGCAACTGCTGACTGAGATCTGCAAAAGGTAAGGTATAATCATTGGACATTAGCACTATTGGTGCCATTTTATAATTGAAAATCAACTATCCTTCTCCCCAAATAAACCACCTGGTTAAACAAGACAACATCCAACTAAAACTGTCAGAAATATCAATTCGTTTTCTCCACCTCACACAAACCTCATTTATTAAAGCCCAACTAAATCCCTGGTTACGAAATCTATGGGAATGCTACTTTTGCTGAAATCTCATAGCAGCGTAGCTCATCCTGTAGGTACTGCGAGAAGACATGAAATCTGCTGTAAACTTTCACTGCATCAAATTCCAAATATTATGCTTGGTACACAGGGCCTCCTGAAATACATGACTATTGAAAATCAAATTCTGCATCACCACACAAGACAACTGCAAACTTGTGTTGACGTCCAAATAGATGACCGTCCTTATTTGAAGAAATATTTGGTTTTCATAACATGTCTCTCTCCTGTCGAATACACAAGGGGACGTATCTGACTTAAAATTTGTATCGCAGCTTATACAGAGAAGGAATTCGTGACACACCTTGCATAGCAAGCATTGGCATGAGGCTGTCTGAGAGACTTTGGTATTTTGACTATTTACAGGAACCCTTTGTTCCCTGTTTTTACAATTATCAACAGTAGCACTGTTAAGTGTCAGAGGCACAGATGGCAATATTAGATAACCAGGTGTTAGAAATGGGATTTCTGGTTGGCTAAGGTTTGCACCAAAGCCAGGCAAAAATCACCACTCAGGATAAGGGAGTTACACTCCTAAAATAACCCCTGCTCACCCCCTTGGTAGCTTGGCACGAGCAGTCACTTATCTCAGAGGCACCTAACCAACAGTAACACAATCTAAGCACTACAAAAGAACACCACACCAGTTTATAAAAATATCCAATATTTTTATATACTTAAACAAGACTAATTACGATACAAATGCACACTACAGTACTTTAAAAATAGTTGCTTCACCAGATGTTTTTTAAATGGCAAAATTATGTTGAAAACACAGTTCGTACGAGTCAGTAACTCAGTGAGAGTCTACCCTGATGCTGAAACAACAGAGTCTCACAGTTCTAGCTGACCGTGTTGGTACGGGCCAGCAACAGCGGGACAGACTCGTTTACAGTACCTTTCTTAGGGCGGCTCACACAGAGGTGCGAGTCAGTCTTGGCATCCGTCACAGTTGCGATACAAAGTGGCAGCGGTGCACGGTGTGGTATCCCTCGGTGACAATCATCCAGACGGCGTCGGTGAGACCAAGGCGGGTGGTGCAGGGCGAGATGGTGCTCGATGCGGTGCTGGCAAGTTGCGATGAAGGTGACAGAGCCGGTCGTGGCGTCCGTCGCAGTTACGGTGCAAAGTGGACCGGTCCACGGTGCGGTGTCCCTCGATGCGGTGCTGACAGCGGCTCGGTGACGATCGTCCAGAAGGCGTCAGGGAGACCAAGGAGGGCGGTGCAGGGCAAGACGGTGCTCGATGAGGTGCTGGCAAGTTGCAATGCAGCGACAGAGCCGGTTGGCGGGAATCAGTGCTGGCCGAGCCGGACATGTGTACGTGACGAGGTGGTCATGGGTGTCGAGCCAGCGGCAACCGAGTCGGTGAGACCAGTGATAGAGCACGCAGGTCAGCCATACTCACCTGGGCCAATAAAACAACACAACTTATTATGAGTTTAATCAGGTAACCTGTGCACTAACTCTAATCTGTGATTTATAAATTTCATTTAGGACCTATACCATTGACTTACCAATCCTTGTCATTGGTACCTAAAGTCCTAAGGGATCAAAGGAGTTAGAATAATAGGTAGAATAAAAACCATTTGCACTCATAAAATAACCACAAACTCGGGAAAGGTTTAACCCCTTCCGTGCGGCCGCGATTTTTCCCGTGTGCGGCCGCCGGACGAACACGGGCGGGGCATGACGAACCCCAGCCGTCATCAGCACACGAGCACCGTAGTGCATGACGGCTGGGGTTCGTCACCAGCATGGAAAGGGTTAAACTATTTATCTAAATCTCTTAAATGTCTTAATCCAAATATTAAACATCAAATATTTTTCTATTAGAGAAATAACAATTAAGATGAAGATATGGAAAGATTTTATAAGACAGTCATTAAGCATTTGATATTAGGAAGGATAAGAAAAGGAAGCAATACAATGACATTTACCCACACGGTATAATTACCTAGAATGGTGTGGAGACCAACCCTGGCCACGGATCAGTCAAAAAGGATAGAACCCCGAAAGTGCAAGTGCCAGCGAGATAGCAGGTGCCGACCAGAAATCAGGACAGGCACAGCCAAATTGGATCAGGACAGGACCATCACAGGCTAAGACCGGCACCCACAGCTAAAGTTGCTACGCCAGTGCTACAACCCTCTCTGCAGCTAACAGCCTAACCCCGATTGGGTTATCGAATCTTCTGTCAGAGTGCTCCGACAGCACCCTAGCTCCCGAACCCTGATTGGGTTATCAAAACTTCTGACAGAGTGCTCCGTCAGCACCTCTGCTCTCGGTCATCTATTGAGTGCGTTGGGTCAGTGGCAGGTCAGCTATTCGGACAAGTCGGACAAATTAGCTAACTAAGCCTACTCTAGTTATACTATTTTCCAGGGCAGTGTACCACTCCCCATTGTTGCAAGTGTAAGGATCCCCAATTTTGATTGGACAAAAGTCGTGGAGAGATCATCACACCATACTAAAATGAAACTTTTACTTCTGAATATTCTATTAACGTTCCAGCCATTCAAATTTAATTTTCGCATGAATCTTTATTCCACCCAACAATGGATGTTCTTTATAGAAATACAATGTTAACAATACTTTCTTCCGCTTGGAGTCAGCAGGTTAGATTCCCAGGCTCATCTTCTAGTGTGCTGTAATCTTGGCATTGCTTCAATGTCAAATGACTTCAGCTCCTTCTGGAGTTTGACATGCGCAGTGTGGATTTTCAAGATGGAGTAATAACACCTCCTAGGCCCAAGATTATCGTTACTTGAAAAATAGAAAAGAAACAGTTTTAGAACACAGAATAAATTAATGTACTGTATACCACGTATCTCTACTCTATTCCCATTACTTTATTTTAACTATTGCATTAGAAATTAGGCAGAACAAACAGCTTAGCAAAAGCAGCAATGCAAGCTTCTTGAATGTTATTGACACAGAGCTGCCATCTTAATTCTAGTGCACAGAAGCGAAAGTTTCCCACCAAAGCATAGAGTATGTCATGTCACGTGAGTATGACATACGCATGCGCAAAAGAAAATCCCACGTAGCAGCGGCTATTTTAGTGTAAGCAAATTATTGTTAGTAGAAACACATAAGCAAGCTTCTTCTAGATACCTAACATGTTGTGAAATGCAACATTAATAAGACAAACATGTTAGTTAGTACATTATGAGTTATTTGAGAGGGTTGAGCACAAGCAAGTCGCTTTACTTGCGCAACCTTGCTCCATCACCAGGCCAGTGAAGTGAAGTTAGACGGTGTTGGTTGCGGTGCCTCTCGATGCGGTGCAGGCAACAGCTCGGTGTTGATCGTGCAGACGGCGTCGGTGAGACCAAGGCGTGTGGAGCAGGGTGAGTCGATGCAGCCTGCAGTGGCTTCAGGACACAAGGCCAACGGCGGAGTCGGCTGACCGAGTCGGTTGCGATTCCCTCTTCTCTGTGGCAACTGAAACAATGGTTCCAGGAGCGGTACCCAGAGGTTGGTGAAGTCTTTGCAGTCCCTGAAACTTCTTAACAGGAGGCCAGCTCGGTTTCAGGCCCTTGGAGATACTCAGCACAAGTAGAGAAAGTTCAGTCCAGTCCTTTCACTGCCCAAGGCAGAAGCAGCAGCTGCAGGCCAACACAAAAAAGCAACAACACAGCAAACAGGCAGTACTCCTGGCAGCTCTTCCAGCTCTTCTTGGCAGGTCCCGTGATTCCAGCGAGATCTAAAGTCTTGGGGTCTGGGCCCCAATATTTATACCAGCAAATCCTTCGTCCTCTGAAGGCAGAGGGGCCTGGACCTATTTGAAAACCAGTTTGGGGTGCATTCTGCCAGGGTGCACCTTCTCTCTTTGTCAGTGTGGGCCAGGGTCCTCAGACATACCACAGGAGGTGGAGCCAGCTTTGTGGAAGGTGAGCTCAGCCCTATTCAGACCTAGGCGCTACTCCTCCCACCCATCTAGGTGTAGATGTGCCTATTCAGCTCGGCTGAATCTCCCTGACTCCCCCCCAGCGCCTGTCACCCCCAAACCAGACATACAATACATACTCTAGCAGAGGCAGTCTGAATGGTTAGGTCCGAAAATGTTGGCTTTTGAAAAGTGGCATTTTCAAACACAGAATGTTAAAACCAACTTCACTTAAAAATGTATTTTATCATTCTGAGTTCAGCATCTATCAGCCCTGGCACTCACAGTGCACTTTACTAGGGTCTGACACATAGATCAAATAAGCAAAACATGGAAATACCAATTCATAACACATTTTATACAGGAGCACTTGCACTTTACCACTGGACAGCAGTGAGAAAAGTGCACAGAGTCATTACACCAGCAAAAACAGAGTCAAAACCGGGAGGTCAGAAAGCAAAAAGTCAGGGGAAACATGCCAAAAGATGGCAAGTCTAACACCAGGCAGAAAAGATTTTTTAAATGAGTCTGTATCAGTGAAGAATAAAACTCCCAACAAACAGCTGACCCAGGAATGTTAAAACCACTTTTGAAATATTGAATCCTTCTCCTTGGAAAATTCTCCAAATAGTGGCATCTTTGAAGGTCTCGGAGGACCCTTCAAACCGTGCTTCTCAGGTTTAATTACAAAACAACCAACATTCTGGTTCCAATTAATCTCCCATACTGAATGAATCGCTTGGTAATTGCAAAGTCCCTGATCCTTCTCAAATAAGCATTGGCCATCCACTGTTTAGAAAAGCCTCTTCAGACTCAAAGGAACTTTAGAACAAACTATTTGTCTCCATCTTCTTCTTCAACAAGAAAATGATTGTGAAATGTTACTCAAGTCTCAAAAGCCACTGATAATTTAAGATTTATTTTCTGCATCTGCCAGTTACTCTTTAGAGGGACAGGACTCAATCCTGGTGAACATAAGAAGATCTAGTCACGTTAGACCAGGGTGAATCAGTAGCCCATCTCAGGGTCTCTCACTTTGTTCATTAAAAAGATCCTACTTGGAAAGTTACATGGTAGATAATCTTCATACCTTGCTGAATTTCCTAAAGATCAATGCCATCAAAAAACCTTTAAAATGCATGTTTTATAAAAATAAAATCAGTTTATTTCTGCTTTATGAGAGCCTTGCCAAGATATGCATGGTGAGACCACATACATAAAGCTTTTAATCCCCATTCATATCATTCACACTTAAAAGCAAATACAAATAAACTGAAAGAAGACTATTTACTTAATCAAAATAAAATACTTAACATCTCAACCTCTCCATTTCATACCAAATTCTAACATATTAGGAAATTAATTAAGAAATGTTATACAGCAGTAAATAATCATGACTTCCCCCCAAATAAGGTATTTTCCTGTCATGCACAATGAGTGGCTATTTTGGAGCACGCGGACTTTCTGTATTTAAATATTATTTGAACAAATGTTTGTGCTTTTTTCAATCCAAGAGCTATTAATTATTGTTTTGATTCTTATTACTGGATTTTGGAAAGCCCTCTGTTGACAAGGAACAGGGCGTTATGATGATGAAAATCCAAATCAAGAGCAAAAAAGGCCATACAAAACACTAGATTGTAAACAGACAAGGGTTTAACTTTTTGTGTGAAACTCATGCGATTTTCAGTGGCTCTAAGACAGGTTGTTAGGGTATTTCAAGTTTGTTCCATAAGAGCAGTAAGGAAGCTTCCCCGAGAAAACATTTTCAGATTTTTGTGATGACAAAGAAGTAGGATGGAGCATGTTAGGAGGAACATAGCATATGTTATATGAACAAATGAAGGACCAGTATTGTTAAAAAATAAATAAACCTCTGACCAATGCAAAGAGCTAAAGTAAGCCTCTTACCTATGCAGATCCAGTGTGGAGAAAGCGAATAAAGGAGGCGTGCGACCTCCTGCTAAGGCCCAGGATAATCTTTGCAGTAGCACCATGCATAATTTGTAGTTTATATGTGAGTTAGCCATAGTTACCGTATTTTCCGGCGTATAAGACGACCCGGCGTATAAGACGACCCCCTACTTTGCCAGAAAAATTTTAGGTTTTGTGCTATACTTGCCGTATAAGACGACCCCCCACATCCAGCGCAGCATAGCCATTCCGAGAATGTACCGGTATTTTGAACTTACCGTATTAGTCCAGTCCTCCTCCCTGTGGGTGAGCAGTAAGGCTTTATCAGGGGGCAGTGGGTACCTATAAGCGTTTATTTTACAAACTCAAAGACTGAACGCAAACAAATTGGTTGTATAAACAATCTTGCTTTACTCGGAATATTTTTATTTAAAACCATATCAAAAACTGTCACTTCTGAATATACCGGTACGGTACGGCAAACATAAATTAGTGCATGAAACAGTGCAAGTGGATTAAACGTTCCATAACTTCCCATAAATCCAAGCGATTTCTACAGGATTTACAACGTTCCCTTTAAAAGCCTTCAAAATCCTCCTCTTCGTCATCTGATCTCATAAGTAAGTCAATGAGATCTTGTGGTACATCTGTAAGGCAGTCATCGTATGGATCTTGTACCAATTCCGTATCAGATGATGTGGTCTCTTCTTCGGCATCCTCTTCACCTTCCCACAGATAGTCGTCCTCCATACCAACTAATGAATTTGATATGCCACACTTCTTGAAAGACTTTATTACAGTCTCTGCATCGATGTCGTTCCAGGCCTTTATAACAAAGGTGCACAAAACATCCAACTGTGGAGCACGCATGTTTCCTCCTTTTGTGAATGTTTTTTCACCGCTAACCATCCACTCATTCCACTGTTCTCGGATGCGATCTTTAAATGGCTTGTTTAGGCACACATCCAGTGGCTGCACCAACGATGTCAGTCCTCCAGGTATAACTGCAGCATCTGTTTTTAGTCTTGCCAGCCTTTGCTTGGTGCTGGGAGTTAAATGAGCCCTGAACATATCCCACACCAGTAGACTACGCCTTTGTAGAAGTCCACCTGGTCGCCTGCTCCATACGTTATCAAGCCATAGCTTTACCCCTTCTTCATCCATCCATCCTTTCTCATTCAAATGCACAAAACAACCAACAGGAAACTTGAGTTTCGGCATTGTTTTTCTTTTAAAAATAACCATTGGTCTCAGTTTGCCACCATCAGCTGTGCATGCAAGTACCACTGTGAAACTGGACTTCTCATGTCCTGTTGTTTTTATTAAAATTGTCTTTTCGCCTTTTTGATGGACAGTTTTGTTGGCAATCATATCAAAATTCATTGGAGTTTCATCCATGTTTCCGATGCTACTTAGCGCATAGCCATGTTCATTGCGCAGCCTAATAACGTAGCGATGGAAGCTATGCATTTTGGCATCAAGATCCGCAGGTAATTTCTGGGCAATTTTTGTCTTTTGCCGCAATACCAGATTATGCCTTCCCAAGAATCTGGTACACCAGGATACAGTGGCCTTAAATCTGTGGCTGAGATCTGGATTAGATTTGGCCCACTGAAGTGCAACCAATCTGATTTTATTTCGGGTCACGACATACCCGCTTTGCCGGTGCTCGGCCACCATGTCTGCTACATGCTTTTCCAGTTCTGGCCAATGTGGGGTGCCTCTTCTTAGTGCACACTTGCCCCTTGGCATACTCTGTAATGCTTGCTCATTTGCTCTCCAGGCCCGAACCATCTTTTCTGTCACTCCATATTGTCTAGCAGCAGCACAGTTATTATGTTCCGTGGCAAAATCCACAACTTTAAGTTTGTAACTGGCTTCATATTTCCTTCTTCTTGCCACTGCTGGAGCCTTGCTGAGTTCTTGACTGCCAGCCATTTGCACTGGATGCGCTGCTGGAGCCTTGCCGGGTTCTTCGCTGCCTGCCATTTGCACGGAATGTGCTGCAGGAGCCTTGCCGGGTTCTTCGCTGTCTGCCATTTGCACGGAATGTACGGCAAATACGCTATCTGCTCACCAGACTGCCTTTCCTCTTCGCAACAACCAGCCAATCACGGCAAGTGCTCTACTGCCTTCGGTAACATTCGGGAACATTGTACAGTCCCCTTTCTATGCCACGCCCATGTCAAGGGGAGAGGTGCGCGTGCCAAAACGTGCCAAACGTGCCAAACGTGTCAACACACTGGGCGCTGCCATCTTCGGCGCCGGCTGCCCATTACCATGTACCGTGTTTCGGACGTCCTGCTGCCTCGTCCTGCTGCCTCATCTGCCTGGGGATGTGCAAGCGGTTGGAGGCGCGTGTACAGCGGCAGCGGCAGTCGAGGTAAGACTCATGGCGCCATTTGCTCGCTTGTGAAGCGGTTTGACACCTTCGAGGGAAGTCTTTGCTATGAAAAAAACGCTCGCTTTCGATACTTCATGGCGTTGCCAGGGCCGGTGGCTGTATTTTTTGACATAAGGTGTGTTGTTTCTTGTTATTTCCTATTGTGAAGCGGTCTGACACCTTCGAGTGAAGTCCTCGCTATGACAAAAAAACGCTCGCTTTCGATACTTGCACAATTCATGGCGCGGGGCCTGGGTGTGGACGTTGCCAGGGCCGGTGGCTGTATTTTTTGACATAAGGTGTGTTGTTTCTTGTTATTTCCTATTGTGAAGCGGTCTGACACCTTCGAGTGAAGTCCTCGCTATGAAAAAGCGCATGAAAACATATCATAAAATTTTGTACCCGGCGTATAAGACGACCCCCGACTTTCGAGAAAATTTTAAGGGGTTAAAAAGTCGTCTTATACGCCGGAAAATACGGTATCTCACAGTGCCAGTGGAAGCCCAGTGGGCATAGATTTACTGATGGGGTGATCTGAGGAAGAGATGATACCCGAGAGTGCCGGTAGATTCAAAGTAAACCGCAGTGCGGTCTGGAACCCAAATCTCGCTAGAGGCATTCAAAGAGAAAAGGATGCTGAACTGGGTCAAAAGCTGCAGGTCGATTCAAAATAACCTGGGCCCAGATGTAGGTAAATTCAATTTAGCGAGTCTTAATAGTGATTTTTACAGAGTCGCTATTAAGGACTCGCTAAATTGAATGTATGTAGGAATCGCTAAAACATTAGAGATTCCTTACTATTCCTTAATAACGAATCGGTAATTGAAATTTGTTATTAAGGAATACCTAGCCATTCATTCCTATTGGCTAGGAGGCCCATATAAATGAATGGGAAGATATTCACTATTTGCGATTTGGTATTACAGAATCGCAAATAGCGGGAGCTAGTTCAAGGATACCAGGGTGTCCAAAGGACACCCTGCTGCACCCCTGAAATGTGCATGTGTGCACATGTGGCGCACATACATGCCCTAAGGGCATGGATGTGTGCCACATGCCACTTTTAAAAAAAAACAAAAAAGTGCTTTTTTGAAGGAAATCGCTACTTATCACCCACTTGAAGTTGGTGGTAATTAGCGATTCCTTAAGGCTGAAGTGCTATTTTGTTAGTGCTACTTACATTGAATTTTGCGATTCCTTATTTTGCAAGTAGGTTGAAACTCACCTACATTGCTCTCAGCCAAATACTGGTCGGTAATGCAGAAATTCGCATCTCTGTATTTGGCCACCTACATCTGGCCCCTGGTTGTTTGAGCTTCCCTAGTTAAGAATAACTCTGTTTATTCAGTGCAGCAATCCGGACTGCTAGACATAAGCTTGCTTGGGCCTGGTTCAGCAGCAAAACAGTCTTCAATAAGTGGTTGTTTACCATCCTTTCTGTATATTTGGCTGGAAAAGGAAGAAATTATAAAGAAAAATAGTTGGCCATCCTCTCAGGATCTGTCGTAGAATTTTCAAGCAAAGGGGGATGCTAGAGAGCAGGCGTCCAAGATGGCCGCATAGTCTCGAACCTCGGTGGCATGCCTGAACAAAAGCTGAGGCCATGCCACTTTATCATGTTTACCTGCACAAAAAAAATATCCTTATGATGTTGGGGGCTATACTGCTTTCGTGACGCCATCAAGCGCCCCTAGGAGATGATCGGACAGCCTGATCGAGCCAGGTTAGTGAGTGGCCTGTATGCGAAAGCAAACTGGCTGCAGCGACTGGCTGCCCCTGGAATACCAGAAACCGAACTGAGTGCTCAGGCTCTCGGGGGTCTCTTGTTGAGAAGGTGGGTTGGAGTGCCTCAATACTGGGGTGAGCGGGCACTGGTGGTTGGTGGGGAGGAACTTTTGGGGCCTATTGGGCCAGCTCTGCTCTCGGGCAGCCTGGTGCCTCCCATACCAGTGCAGCCTACGCCCCCCTGCAGTGGCGTAAAAGGCGGTAAGCTCTACGCCTTGAAATCAGCCTTCCT
Organism: Lissotriton vulgaris; assembly: GCF_964263255.1. Taxonomy (NCBI): domain Eukaryota; kingdom Metazoa; phylum Chordata; class Amphibia; order Caudata; family Salamandridae; genus Lissotriton; species Lissotriton vulgaris. The sequence continues at coordinate 762,972,904 of NC_141691.1, read as the reverse complement.
AAAACTCATCCCCTGTGAGCTAGTGCTCCTACTGGTGTGGTGAGCGGGTGGGGTTTGGGGCTCTTCATACTCGATCCTTCTCAACTGTGCGTGGCGCTGCCTGTCTGGCCCTATTGTCACTGGACAACCGGCCCGCAGATTTCATCTCCCCGTGAATGTGAGAAGAGGGGCGCAAGAAAGGCTTAAGCCACTCCTGGATGGGGCCCGAATTCACTCACCTGGGTAAATCTCATAGACTGTGCCGCAAGACCAAGAAACTGCTAGCTGTGCCTAGAGGTGGTGCTGAGCTGGGTGTTATCCGCACTGCTGTGCTGCAATCTGCGTTATTCCTTGAAATTCTGCCACTTTAGAGACACAGAACGTGGAGAGAGGAAGCCTCATAATGGGCACGTTGACCAATGGCAATCCAAGCTGCCTTGTGACAAAAAGAACACAACTGCGCTTGGTCCTGAGAGTGCTTCTGCCCCATCTGGGGCTTAGCTAGATCGTCTCCCAGACCCTACAGGATGTAAAGGCTAGTTTGCATGCCATTGACATGAAGATTGACTCTTTTGTAATGCAGCTTGATGGTTTCCAGGAGCTGAATGATCGTCACAACTCAAAGCTGACCCAGGCAGAAGCTCAGATATAGGATACAGAAGGCTCACAGCACAGCCCTTGCCCTGACACAAATGCAGTATGAAATGAACACACTCTACGCCCAAAATGAAGAATTGGAGGGCTGCTTGGGCTGAAACAATATATGTTCCTTGAGCATCCCGAGTCAACCACTGCTGGGAATCTGGAAGTGTTTATGGAGGAGTTCTAGATATCTGCTTTTTGAGCGCTCCCATTTCTCCACTGCTTTTATTGTTGAGAGATCACATTCCTCCTTGGCCACGGCCCCAAACCAGGCCAGCCTCCTCAGCTTATCACTTCAAGGCTCCTCAATTACAGGGATAGGGATCTCGTTCTGAGGTTCAACCGTGTCACCCCTGACCTGCAGTTTGAGAACATGTCAATCTCCTTTTAACCGGATTTCCCACAAGCAGTCCAGGAGGTGAGGTGCACCTTAATGGAGGCTGAAAAAACACTGTGAGCAAGGGGGCTGAAATACTCTGTGCAATAGCTGGCTAAGCTTTGACTGCAAGATAAGGGAAAGATGCACTTCTTGTTTAACCCTGAGCAGGCTCTGAATTTAATTGAGCAATGTCTGCCTGCTTCAGGTGAACCTTTGTCACCTTGAATTGACAAGCAGTGAACTGAATCTATGATATGGGACATTATATAAATTTCTCTGCACTGGATCCTGCTCTCAACCTCATATCATTGAGCCCATCCTCCATTATTGATGCTATGAAATAGTTAATGTTCTTATGATGAAGCTGAATGTTGGGGCTTCCTGACACACTGCACAATGGGAGTTGATTGCCATTGGTTAATATGTGAGTGAACAAATATGCATCCATGAGGATTCGCCCGTGCTCCTAGGTCCCCCAAGCGCGGAGCGCAAACAAACAGCCTTGCTCCTAGCATGGTCCCTATATTTGTTATGGTTTATTTTTGGGTGGGTACCCTCTGATAGTTGGGGTTGATGTGTGTGGCATGGTCTAGGTTTTTTTTGCATATTTAAAGTTGTTGTGCATCTATGTTAACCAATTCCACTCAGCACTGCAGGGATTTCACTTCTGACAATTCTGTGATACACCATGCTTGGGTAGAGCAGAGGTTGTGCGAAGTTTGGAGAAACTTTAGATCCTGTTGATTTAATCTCATGGTGATTTTCATTAAAGGGAATGTGCGAGGCCTGAACAGTCCGTCTAAAGCATGACAAGTCCTAACCTAGCTAAACAGGTGTCATATTGATGTGGCCTTAATGCAGGAGACGTATTGCTCACCCAGGGGTTGCCCTATTTTCTCCTCTGCCTGAAGGGAGGCACTGGTACTTCTCCACACGTTCTACTTATGCCTGTTGTGTGATTGTACTAGCTCTGAGGTTTCTCACTTTACTGTCATAGATACCCTGAAAGATGCAGAGAGTAGATTGGTAGCTGTGGCAGCAAGACTGGGTGGTCCCGCCTGTTGCTGGTGAATCTTACTGCCCCAGTGTGGAATCACCAAAGTTCTTTGATAACATTCTCAACCTCTGCATTAAATACAGGGACTGGCCTATGACATGAGGGGGCTTCAACATAACTTTCTCATCACGGCTAGACAGGACTTCGCCAAAACACCATCCTAGCCCATGGGCCAGCTTGGCCCTTGAACAACTAATGCAGCTCTGCACATGGTAGACGCCCGGTGGGTGATCGACCCGAGTTTGCAGCATACCCTCTCGCCAAGACTTTTGGCTCCTGTGCGCGCATTGTGTCCTAGGCTCCACATTTTGGGGATACTCCCTCATACACTGTCGGACCAATCCCCTGTGTTTTTGGTACTGACTAGCCCCATCCTGGCTCCTCCATTCTTTAGTTGGCATCTGCAATGCAGTGAATTGTAGGACTCTGTATTCCGTGCAGAAAAAAGAGAGCAATCACAGAATACTTTCAGTTGAATGAAAACACAGTTGATGAGTTGGAAACACACTGGGAGACCTTTAAATCCTACATAAGGGGTATATACATTGTGAAAGTGGCTGTGATCTTTACCTCTATCAGGGGCAGATTGAATCGCTTGGAGGCGCAGCTCGGGGATCTATTTAACCAGTATGAGGTTAGGAGGGATAGAGTATGTTGACACAACTGCAGGAGAAGATTAGTGATTTTAGGGAAGAAGTGATGAGGGAGATATTAAATCCAGGGCAAAGAGCTAGAGTGAGACAATTTGGGGAAGGCGACTGACCAGGGACGGCTTTGGCTTGGATAAACTGGAATACTCAATCCCATGACCCGGTCACTGACTTGCGCAGCCCTGATCGGAGCCTTACTACCGATCCGATTGAGATTCTGTCAATCCACCAGGACTACCACAAAATCTTACACTCCGCACAGTATCATTGGGACGCTGCGGAGATTTCTAAATTGTGTGGCATTGGCGTGGCTGGAAGGCCTGCTAGGAGACCTCCTCAATTCCACAATAACGCTTGTGGATGTCAAGAGGGTAATCATGGACAGCCCAGCTGGAAGGTACTAGGTGAAGATGGTTTACCAGTTGACCTTTATAAGATGTATGTAGACCACTGGCACGTACTGCTGGATGTGCATGATGCTGGGATCGGTAAAGTTCAGCCCACCTCATCGACTATGAAGGTTATCATTACAGTGCTGTAGAAGCCAGGTATGGACGCAGAGCTATACATACACACAAAGTAACAGTGAGAAAACACTATAAAAGGACCCCACAACAGTTTAGAAAAAAACCAATATTTATCTGAATAAAACAAGACCAAAATAACAAAAATCCAACACATACAATTAAAGATATCACTTTTAAAAGGTTCAAAATAGTTCAGGTCACAGGAAACTACGGATGTATCACTTTTATCACAAAGTACCTCGGATGCATCAAAATCAAAGACGAAAACAGGCGCAGAGGAGGTGAAGGGCCAGAAAAGCAAAGTAATGAATCAGTTCCGTACACCCAGAGGAGGAGATGTGTTGGTTCATTACTGCCAGGGTAGTTGATGCGTCTGTTCCTTACAGCATCACAAGGGAGGTGATGCATCGGTTCCTTACTGTGAGGGAAGGTGATGCGTTGATCTCAGACACACATCCTTAGCTCCTTACTGCTGGGCAATGCCGATGAAGAACTTGGCGGACAGGTACAATGAGTCGAAGATCTAGACGTGCTGAGTCTATGCGGTGGTGCTGGAACAGGCTCTGCGTCGATTTCCCAGCTGCAAAGCAGATGATGCATTGATTTCTTCAGCTGCACAGCGGGGCCTGCACCACAGGGCCTGTGGCACGGATGTTGGTGACACTGTGCTCAGGAGTGCAGCGATCTTTCAGCCACACAGCAGGAGCTGAGCTGACTCTTTGGCCGCACTACTGCAATGCATTGGGTTTTCAACTGCACAAGATTATGATGTAATTGTCCGTTAGCCGTTCCATGTTGGCGCTTCCCACATGGAAAGGCTGTCGGGAAATGACTTTGGTGGCCCCTAGCAGGCTCCCTCCCTCCCGACCCATCGCTACGGGGCCTGAGGAGCACCTATGGTGGCCCACTAAACATCCCGCACCTTTTGGCAGTCAACTAACAGTGAGATGCCTGCCCTGACGGTGCAGGGATGATTACAAACATCCATTTTGCTCTGGCAGTTTGTTCTGAGGGCCTTTTCCGCCCACCACACATGCAGCCATAGCAAAATGGATGTTTCTGACCACCCTTTGGGCAGTCACATCCTAATTTTAAGGTTGGTCTCCAGTTTCCAGAACGATACTATGTCAGGCAGGCAGCTTGACATCGTAATCAGGGCCATAATGTCAATTCTGTTAAATATGTACAAATATATATATCTATATATATATATATTCACTGAAAAAACCATAGGTTTCACACACGTTATAGTTAGCTGGACATTTCACTCATACAAAACCATTGAAATTCCCCCGTTATAGTTAACTATAACTCACGCGCCCACAATGCACTGCTGATGACGTCACATATTACATCACTCATGACATGGTCAGGGACATCACTCATGACATCACTGATGACATCTCAAATGACATCACTGATGACATCATCCACTGAAAAAAACATCCTTGTGAAAGAGTGGCAGACCTCCTCTCAGCGTAATATAATCCTTGATACACACATTCAAAAATAGATTATTTTTTTTAAATGGAGATACCAATGCCAGTTATAACATCCTATTCAGTAATTCCAAAATCTACATTTGCATCCACTCATTCACCAACAGTTCTATATAGTCACTCATACATGTACTCACTCATCATATGTACTCATACACCTATACATCCTGTTACACACCGACACTCATCGGTAGAGTTACTCACACACATACTCACACATGGAAATAAACTATCAAACAACCATAAATTTACATATACAGCTATACACACACCACTACACTTACCTTTACAGAAACGTACACATATGTATTCTCTTAAACAATCACTTAGAGAAATACATACTTATTTATACAGGAACTCTTGCAATCTTTTGCTCTCACATATACTCACTTATATACATCAATACTCTCATATACTAGATTAAAACATAAGTAGTTACTCATTAAGATACTATTGAGACAGTCATTCACTTACTAACACACCCATACACACAGTCATCCATCCAAACAGTCCTGCACACATGCTGTCTTCAAAACATATACAAACAGTGAGTCACTCATTCATGCATCTATAAGCTAAGTAATATCCCTCACCGAACCATACAGACACTCATACTGATACTCAAAAAACAAACTAATAACCCATATACACACTCATGTAGCTATTCACCAACCCATGCAACCACTTATACACAAAGTGAGACACTGATACAGATATTTACATATTTAAACATTACTTGCTAATACATGTATTCACTAAGATACACTTAATAAGTCAGTTATACAATCAATTTTACAAATAAAAATCCATGTAGACATTTATTTACCCATTTAATATTCCATCGACCTTTAGATATACATATATAAAAAATATTTATTTTTCAGAAAGTCACACATTTACTGGATGATGTCATCAGTGATGTCATTTGAGATGTCATCAGTGATGTCATGAGTGATGTCACTGACCATGTCATGAGTGATGTAATATGTGATGTCATCAGCAGTGCATTGCGGTCGCGCGAGTTATAGTTAACTATAACGGGGGAATTTCAATGGTTTTGTATGAGTGAATTGTCCAGCTAAGTATAACGTGTGTGAAACCTATGGTTTTTTCAGTGAATTTCTAAGGTTTTTTAAATGCTAATTTTTAACTATAACGTGTGTGAAACCTATGGTTTTTTCAGTGAATTTCTAGGGTTTTTTAAATGCTAATTTTTAACTATAACGTGTGTGAAACCTATGGTTCTTTTCAGTGAATTTGTAAGGTTTTTTTTAATGCTAATTTTTAACTTTAACGTGTGTGAAACCTATGGTTATTTCAGTGAATTTGTAAGGTTTTTTAAATGCTAATTTTTAATTATAACGCAGAAGAAACCTATGGGTTTTTCAATTATTTTGAAAGGCTTTGTAAATGATAATTTTTAAATGTATTAATTAGTTTAAAAAAATCTGTTTTCATTAAATTTCCTCATTTTTATAATAAATATTTACATAATATTTTGTTTTATTTATATTTCATATTATAATGTAACATAGTAACAAAACGAAGAAAAAAAATATTAATTCATTTTTTTTACAAATATAAAAATAACATTTTATATTATTCCTTTTTTTTCGATAGTCGCACCGTAGGCGTACCGTAAACGCACCGTCATTTGTACTGTAAATTGTACTCAGCGGGCATGCACACGTCACGAGTGCGTTCGAACGTTACGCGGCGCATCAGCGCTTTCGTTTGATGTCATCTACGTTTGTACGACCCCCTGTACGCGCACCTTCGAAAGTTTTATAATGTTAAAAACGATATATTTATGTATTTCTTGTAAATTTTAAAGGTAGACATTATCTGGGATAATCAAGAAAATGTTTTTGTTAACTTTTAAGAACCGTATACTACTTTTTAAATTGCGAACATTGCGATCGTACATCCAGCGTACACGCACCGTAAGAGCATCGTAAGCGGAACATAATAGCTCCGTAAGCGCACAGTAAGAGCACGTATAGTCATGTGACATTAAAAGAAGAGATTTCATTGGTTTATAATACATCCAAGTGCAATTGTTGAAAGACCCCTCCCATTTTGTTCATTCTACTTGGACGTTCAGACAAGCAGGATCTTTTCTTTGAAGGTGAACTATTGTGCAACTGTTCCTTATTATCATGGCTGCTCAGTCTTCATCTCCATCTGATCACTCTTCAGATGAAAACACTTATCTTCCAGAGCCTCCTCCGAAGAAAAAGGAAGCTTTTATTTGGAATTCTTTCTCTTATCCAGAGGGGGAGAAGAAAGTAAATGCTCCAAAGGTCACTTGTAACATCTGCCAAGTGACACTGTCCCGTGGTGACCCAAACAAAAAATATTCTTTTGGGACTGCAAGCATGGATCGGCATGTAAAAAACTTGCATCCCAATAACTATGCAAGAGAAGCCACAGGCAGCCGACAAGATGATGTACCACCTGCAATAGCGAGCACCTCCACTGTATCACCTTTAGGAACTACTCCTTCACATGTGATTGTTCCCCAGTTTGCTAACATCAAGTTCCTATGCAAATACTGCAGCGAACTGCTTTGCTATGGGGAACAGTTGGTGGACCTCATTGTAAGAAACCGGTCCCCGGAAGCTTGTTTCCTTTCCAGTAAAAGAATTGGCTTGGTAGTTTGGTCTGCCCTGTTCCCATGATGCACTGGGCTAGGGACAGACTAATTTGCATGTCGCCAGGTTCTGAGAGTGGATGGTGCAGTGAGCTAAAAAACGGTGATGGATTAAGCCCTGATCTGTTGACTGGGTAGGAGTATTCTGTTTAATTCAGATGCTCTGTCCATCACCACCCCCTTTACTGAATCTAAAAAAAAAAAAGAAAAAAAATGGTTAAAAAAACTATAAAAAAATACAAAACAACAAAGAAAAAAACCAGTTCTTTTTAGAACTACCTCTACAGGTCAAAAAAAGAACTATATTTCTATGTTGTCTGTAAAAGTTTGTCAGAAAGAATGTGTAGTTCATAAATGAATGAATGAATATGAAAGTGCAAAACTATAAGGATGTCCTACAGCATAAATCTATAGGGTGTTTACCTATAGTATACTGTAGTACCTCCGAAGCACTTGAAAGTAACATATGTATATACATATGTTACAAATCTATGCTTCAATCTGCACTATTGGTGAAAGTGTGTGGATGAATTTGTATGTATTAAGGGCATTTTTACAACCCCCTTGTGCCTCTTTTACACAACCGTTGCATCAAATTTCTCATGCAGCGGCGCTGTAAAAGATGTACCATGATATATGCTATTTATAATCTGACGTAATTGGAAGGTGCGTCACATTGTAAAGCCGTGCGCCAAAAGGAAGCTTTCTTGCGTAGATAGTGGCTGTTCTGGTGCACGAACACCTCCTAAAAGTAACTAAGTGAAATGTATAAGATTTAATTCAGTCACTTTTGGGTTTATACTGCGTCAAAACCCTGCACTTATTTCAAGCAGGTGTAAGGATTGTTACAGCATTATGACCATAGGGCCCAAACAGCAATGATGCAGATGCATTTAACTTTTAATGCAAATGAAGCAATGCTCCATCTTCACAGCAGACATACATCACATATCTGCGCCACTTTTGCCTCATAGTGCACAACATTGTAAATATAGTGCTTCCATGGTGGTGATGTCACAGTAAACAATAACTGTCATATCTTTGAGGATCTACCACTTATTCTACATCTACTAATTACTGTTTTAATGTAGTGAATGCCTTACTACACACTCTTCAATGACTCAATGGAAAAGTATACCAAGAGTGTTTACTGCAAGTGAAAAGAGAGAAACTGCAAAATGAAACAAAAAAAGGAAAATTTACTGGCGCATACAAAAATGTATGCACAGTCTGGAGGAGTTTGAAGCACTCTATACCCTAAGGCCTACTTTGCACCATCAGTAATCCTACTTTGCAGCATCAGTAATTCACTACTCACATAGGCCTCATTTATGAGGTTTTGCCGTAGTAAAGTGCAGCAGGCCTTCCTGTGATACTTCCCTATGGCAAAAGAAAAAGATAGGAATGTACCAAATCTATAAGATGCACCATATTTCTATCCTTTTCCTTTGCGCTAGTGCACAATGATTTGCCTGCACCAATGAATAAAGCTTAGCACAATGGAGCAAAGGTGTCTACGTTGCAAGGATGATTATTTTTGTAGAGATAGGCAAACCTTTCTCTACAAAAAAAATCTCAAGAGACTTTTCCTTTTTCTACATATGATGCATAAAACAGCACATATAGGGAAAAGAAAAAAACGGGGAGAAATAAAACTATTTTTCCCCATTGCACCTTCTTTATGCCTCTAATGGGGAGGTATAAGTTTTTTGCAGTGCCTCAGATTTACAATTTCCTGTAAATGTAGAGCAGTCTCAAAAGGCCATGGGTGTTGCTGAAAACACCTCCAGCAAGACCCATTGTACACCCTTTTTACAAAGAAAACTACATTAAAAGGTCTCATGTTTAACAAGCAACAGTACACCAAAAAAGTGCATTAGTGCTGCCTCATAAATATTATGCTGACAGTTGTGCCACAGAACATCACAAAAAGTGACTAGAAACTTTCCTCAGAAAATAATGAATAAAATCATACATATATCTATAGAAGCTTACCGTTATCTATACTGTACTCTGTACAGTATGCGTACACTGTGCGTACCTTCCCGAGAACAAGCAGCATGCTGATTGAATGTCAACTGTCTGGTTGAATATATAGCATCTTCACTTTTACAACATAGCTCACCATAAAGGGCTATACCAGGTATTAAAGACTCTCTCCAGCATTAAAGGCCTGAGTCAAAGGTGAGGGCCTTTAACAAGGGAGAGGAACATTTATAGCCAGTATAGCCCAGCTACAAAAGGGCTATAAGAGTATTAGAACATTCTACCATTAGAAGACAGAATGTTCTAACAAAAAAGAACAAAGCCTTCCGGGAGTGCAAGAGGATTGGATTCCCCTCAGGCTCCCTGAAGCCTTTATTCACAGCCAGAGCAGTAAACAAAGTAACATTGGAATGTTGGAGCTCCAGGCTTATATCAGTCAATATAAGCCAAGAGCATTCCATTTTTATCAGTGGAGCTCCCAACATTCCAATGTTGTAATAGTTTGTAATAGTGTTGTATGGCTCAATACAATACTGAAACAGTAGAGTGAGAGTGATTGATGAAAATTTAATAATACAGACTGGAGAATTCAATATAGAAAACACTAGTTTGTAGGTACATAGAAGACTGTATAGATAGTCTGTGGAAGTTTAAAGCTGTCGACAGCCTAAGACATACTGTCCTCCATGAATATTTGGATACTGACTAGATGTTTACAGTTCTGCAAGCAGACTGCTACTGAATTTTAAATAAATTCATTTTTAGCACAGTGCATACTGACGGATATTCTGCTGAATACCTCTGTACAATATAGAATCACCAATCAAAGAGACTTTGCTGTAAGTCAAAGGATATACGCCTGGAAATAAAAATGATAAAACACAAGTTTGCTGGTGCACAGAACAGTACATACATAATCTATAAAGGTTTGAAGCAGTCCATGCCCTAAGACTCAGTTTGTACCATGAGAACTTAAAAACTAGCTGAATGATTACAATTCTGCAAGAAGAGTCTCTCAAACCATTTTAATTTTTTAATCACAAATGTATTCTTGTAACAGTTCATAATTTAATAGAACTTCCAGCATGATTTCGTCAGAAATTTTGTTTTCTTCATCATGAATTTCAAAAGTCATTTCATGAAACTCAATGTCGTTTAAAGCTTCAAGAAAGTTGTCGTCTAAAGTTTCATCTAAAAAAACGCAGGTAATATCTCCTGCACCAATACTTTCTTCTTCATTTTCACTCTCCATGAAAGGTATATTTAACTCTTCCATCAGAGAGTTAGTAATTTCAAAACTCTCCTCCATATTCTTCTGTTCGTCTTCCATAGTGAATTTTATTATGTTGTTGCTCCTTGCAAAAAAAAAACACTTAATTTTTGTCATTTTCCCAAATACATAATACAAAATTAGCTTTAACAACTATTTTACTCTTTAAAAAACTATTATGCAAAAACCATTCTCAACTACTTTATATGATTATATCTATAAAGTTTGCTTATATGAATTTTTAGTTATAAAATCTCCTTACATTTTCAAACCAGTCACTCTTTATCAGTATAAAAAAACTAAGGCTATTATAATAAAATGCAGTACTAAAAAAAGTAAAAACTATCTATTCAGCTTACAAGTTCCAAAGCAGATGATGTGTTGTAGTAAAATACAAAGTTCACAGGTACACTCAGTATATATTTTTTATTAAATCTTCAAATGTGTTTCAAAGATACAAACCATCTTTACAAATATTTGTACACCATGGACGTTCTCTTACTTCACCTTTGTAGAAGTACATTCCTTCGATTATTTTTGACAGTTAGTTATACTTACCTTCAAAATAACAAATTAAAAAAAAATATTACAAATATAGCATCTGTAGAAGACAAAAAAATAGAGTTACAATTTATCTTTTACAACACAAAATCATTTCTGAAGCATTTAATTTGCCTTTATTGCTGTTCTCAGAATATATTGAATTTCACTACAAACAGTGAGTTCATTAGTACTCACCACAAAACAGCGGGCAAACAAAAGATAATCAAGAAGATTATCTTAAAAACAACCAAACAACAATCTCATTAAGAATCTGAAAAATAGAAATAAAACATATCTTAAATGTCCTTTTCTAAGACCAATTTCTTATGTAACTATGAGCTATGAAAAACAATCCTGAAATAACAAAACACCATCATTACATGTATTCCATGATAAAACTTGAAAAAAAGTTATTAAAGGTTTCACAAACTATTCCCCATGGCCAAATAGTATGGGTAAAAATCTTACTTTGAAAATTGTTCAATAGTAATTCTGAACATTTGCTTTACAGTGTTTTGATCTAAAATCATTGATATCATTTGCACCGTCCCCCAGTACTGATCCGTCATCTCAACGCTATTCAACATCTTCATAGCCACCCTCATATAGGTGGCCCGCCATCTCAACCACAACATTATCTCTTACGTCGACGATACTCAGCTCATCCTCTTCCTCACCAGGAAACCACATTCCATAAAAAACAACCTCCACATCATAACTAAAGATGTTACCAAGTGGATAAGGAGTAGCTCTATAAATCTGAACTTACACAACATGAAGATACACATCCTCAAACCCACCTACTCAGCTTCAGATGACTTCTGCTGGCCAACTACACTTTAAACAGTTCCCACACCTACTGACCATGTAAACAACCTATGATTCATCCTTAACTCCTCTCTCTGCATGTCTAAGCAAGTCTACAGCATCTCCTCATATTGCTATAACACCCACCACATGCTCTGTAACATTTATAAGAGCAGCGTAACTAAAAGAAGAAGAACAGTGACACAGGCCCTTATTAACAACACACTACACAGTGGCAACACACTCTACATAGGAATATCAAGCAAACACCTACAACGACTACAACAAATCCAAAACACCTCTACCTGACTGATCTTCAATATCCTCTGCTGCAGCCACATCAATCACAACCTCATACACCTACACTGCTTCAACATCAACATGAAGATTATCTTACAAACTCCTCCCCCTCCCCTACAAAATACTCTACAACACCAAACAAATCTACCTTAACAACAGTAATCATGAAAGGCTAAGTTTTAGCTCTTAAAATTTTGGCTTTAAAAATATTAGGTAAGAATTTGGTAACTCTTTAGGCAAACGTTGCTTAAAAACTAATTGAGTATCACTACAATGTGTCCAACCTTCCAGACATCTTAAGTAAACAGTGTAGTGTCCAGATGTTTTTGAAGGTCCATCATAAAAATTATTTGCAACAGCTACAAAAGTTCTTCCTGATATTAATACTTGAGTAGCTACAGCATTTTTAATTAAAGTTTCCAATTTTCTTCCATCAGCTCTACAACGTTGCAGCATTAAAATACCATACTGTCCATAACTCTGTAGAAATAATGTTGATGACATTTCTGATTTACATTTGCTACACTCCATGTTTTGATTTGCTCCTCTAATTAGATTATTAAAAGACACTGATTCACACTCTGGTAAAGTCAAATATATAAATCTTTCAGTGTCTATGTCAGTGGTACATGTAGACAAACAATTTTGACACTCATGTTCCCATTTATAAGAAAGGAAAGAAAGGGTTCACTATCTATACCTTCATCTTCCAATACACCAAGCATAAACATTGAAAATTCCTGACAATCTTGCTGTATATTTTGCATAAATTGAGTAGAACCAGAACATATGTCCAAAAGATTTCGAATATCAGAAACACTTTGTATTTTAGTTCTATCACTACTACATTTCTCATAAATAGAATACAACAATGAAGAGAATCTTTTCTCCCGATTTTCAGCAATTTGCTGTTGCAAACTTTGAAGAACAAAAACAACATTAACAACTACATTAGCATAGCAGTTGACACCACAACTATTTTCAAACCGATATCCAACATTTTCTTCAACACTATCCTTTTTCTTTTTGCTTGCAGGCGCAACTTCATCTTATTTTTTGCCTTCCTCTACAGTTTCACTACAGACATTCTCTAATCTTCTTTTTTTACCTACCACACGCTTTTTCAAACACTGGATATTGACCTAAATTGGGAGCATATTCTCTTCTTAATCTATTATACTCTTTCACACAATTTGCATCTGCACTAACCTTTGTCCCATCAAAATCAATCAAGTACAATCCAGATAAAGTTCCCACTCGGGACAAAGCAACATATGGCATACCCTCTTTAAACACGGTACTTCCCATGTTCACTAAAGCACTATCTACACTTAAATCTTGAGATTTATGAATGGTCACTGCATACGCCAAAGAAACAGGAAACTGTTTTCTGCGAACATACAAATCTTTTACAAGCAAGAACCGATCCGAACAACGACTAAATTGTTGTGCAGTTTCATCAAATTTGATCTTCAAGAATTCAATCCCATCTCTTTTTATATAATTAACAAAATTAACAAAATCAACAATTTTACCCATTGCTCCATTTACTAAACCTTTTTCCACATTCAAATTACGCCGTAAAATTACTCTACAGTTTACACATGTATATAAATTCTTTTCTAAACCAGCAGTTTTACTTATCGATTTCTCTTAAGAATCCAATTTCCTCTTCAACTTTTCGATCAAAATAATAGTGATTCCTTCATGTTCTATTTTATCAATAGCTTCCAATTTTATAATTTCTTCATTTTCCAACTACATTGAATATAGAACATTCACGCAGTGTTGGCATTAAGCAGATTACAGATTTGTTTTCTGCAATTCTCATATATATTTTCCTGAGACAATGTTTTCATTTGGAAACAAATTGGAAAGTAATCATCTCTGTAAAGCTTCTTTGACATGTATAGTCATTTTTCCAATTCTTATATCTTGAAGAATAGTTCCATAATCAGCATCATTTGACTGTCGCATATTTGTAATAAGTTCCTTATACTCAAAATATGACCAAATGTTTACATTTCCAATGCTCCCCAAAGACTTTCTGGTATCTTCATGCCCCAGTGTTTTAAACACTGGTTGTCCTTTTACAGGAGTAAGTTGTAGTAGATCACCAAAAACGATGACGTGTTTTCCTCCAAATAATACGTCATACTCTGTTTTAAGAATTTGATGCATTCTTAAATGCACAAAGGCAAGCATTAAGTTTGATACCATGCTTACCTCATCAATAATGAGAAGTTTAATTTTCTTCAAGACTCTTGAAACTTCAAAACAAGCTTCTCCAGATAGCTTGTGGTATTCCAATTTGTTTTCATGCTCTACTGGTAGCATTAATAAACCATGTAAAGTAATTCCTTTAATATTGGGTGCCGCCAACCCAGTTGGAGCAGTGACAACACAAGACAAATACGAATCAGTTGTTTTGTGTAGATAAGTTGAAATTACTTTTATTAAAAAACTTTTTCCTGTTCCAGCTTGTCCACTCACATACAATCTGATAGGTTCAAATAATGAGCAAGAGCACTCTTTCTTTTCATGAAGTAATCCATGGTTAATCTGTTTTTTCACTTGCTCATATATTTCTTTCTGCTCAACATTTAGTTGTTCTTCCAAACTTCCTAAGTTTCTTACATCTTCTAGAGCTTGATACATTGCTGTTTCCACCTCTTCCGTAGCAGTTGCTGCTCCATTTTGAATATTTGGTTCTCCTAATGGATCCTGACTTAATGAAGCAGAGGTTTGACTATCCAGAGAACTGTCTCTAGCACTCTCAGCTGCAATTGCAGCTTCTTGCTCAATTTCATCATTCAACATCTTCACGTAATTAGCAAAAACAGGATATTCTATAGTGTCTTTAGTAGCATTGAAGGAATCTTCACAGCTCTCGAAATCTCCAACCAATTCTAATTCTGAACGCCATGGCTTGAAAAGTTGCAAAAGAGCTAAATTGTAAAATTCCCTTTTGTCAGGTGTTTCGCAAATCAGTTTACGATGATTAATCAAATGTCCTTTTCTTTGTTTCACCAGACATCCTTCAGAACCAATCACGGCATATATACTATTATTGATGTTTTCTGTAATATTCCATTTAAAAAAATAGTTTTGCAGCACTTCATACAGACAAATGTTCTCAAAATGATGACTTCGATTTGGATAATATGTATCCAACATATTTGTTTTCACAATATCTTTACTTTCTTGAGTCTTTTCAGCTAAATATTCAATTTCTTGTACAGATTTAAGTACTCGGTTTCGTGTTGCAGAAAGACCAAGACTCACCTAAATGATTCTTCTAGATTTGGAGTAAAGACTTGCAGATGATAAGCAATCCGAACATTCATACGCTCCAATTTCTCGATGAGATGACATCTTCAAACTGTAAGTATATAATTTCTTACTTAGACTCTTCTCGTGAGAAATCTCTTCCCTCATTTTCTTCAATTCTGTCTTTTCTGATTTGGTTATGTAAGATGCTACATATCGAGCAACAGCTATGGAATTGTCCGCAACGTATTGACTATCCATGTTAGCATTCCACATGGACAAAATTACTGGGTTGTAATCATTTATATATTTTGACTCTTCATTTCTTCTTAAGTTGTAGGTATTTTTTGGAGACTTTCTTTTGATACTATGTCGCAGAGATGACATAAAATTGTTCACTCTTCCTTTCGTGGGAATGCAAAACGACATTTGGTATAGAATTTATCCTTTGATTTGTACTTTCGTCGACAGTATTTGCCACAACGATGACTTTGAAATCGTAAGGCTTTTTCTCTTAAATCCTTATCTTTTGTACTTTTCGGTATATCACACGTTGCATATTCTTCAATGAAAGACAATACAGTGTCATCTGAGTCTGTTCCAAATTTGGGAGCATCTTTAATCCATATTAACATATGGATGTGAGGAGCACCTCTTGCTTGATATTCCTTTCTCCCAAAAAATCCAAAACCTCCCCAAGAGGTGGATTTTTTTTATTGGTGATAAAAGACATCATAGCTTCAAATCTATGATTGAAATACCTGCATACATTAACTGGATCCAAAGAACACAATTCTCCAGGTGTCTTGTATTTAATATTTACTATATTTGCATTTGCCTCTCGAAGAAATTGAAGTAAATCATCCCAAGCATATTCAGCACAGCTTAGAGTAAGGAACCATGTAGGAGTTCCTAAGTTCCTTAGCATACATTTAAGTTCTCCATGACGACAATACCAGTACTCATTAGTACCACGCTGACATGCCATGAGATTAATCAGATGAAATTCCAAAACATTATCTTTCAAGTGTACTTTATCCATAAATTCCTTTGCTGAAACATTTTGCAGATGTACACCTGTTTTCAATATATGATTTACTGCATAAGAAAGTCCAGACAAGTCACTCTCAAATAACAGATGAAACAAATATGGAATACATTGTCGAAATCTTGGATCTTGAGCATACAATCTTGATGTCCAGTATTCAGATGCAGGAATCTGCACAGGTCGGTCATCATATCGTCCTCCTTTTCCCGTGGGAAACAACTGAGGAAAGCAGCGAGCTTCCAAGCTTTTTTCCCATACACTTATGGGATTTCCCTTTGCTTCTTTCATTTGGAACAACTCTATGGTATCCCCCATCACTTCTTTAGAATGAAGTGGATGAACACTATAATGTTCGTAGATTTCATCTGTTCTGGACACATTCACTTTTTCAATTTGTGCAGATGGCAAGTCACTCTCTTCTTCTACAGTTATTTCTTCTCTCAGAAACACATTTTCATAATATTGATTGTTTTTTATCAGATACAACGTTGCCTTTTTAACTTTCCTAACATCCACTAATTCCTGCCAGATTTTCTTACTCTTAGTAGGAACACCATTAACTAAAATAACTAAAGGTTCATCTTCTACATTTTCTACACCAATTGTTTTAAAATTTTTCTTTAAATCTAGAGGCAAATATACAACTCTTCCCTTTAACCCTCTCTGTAAATCTGAAGGAGGCAATTTCCCTGTCTTAGGCTCCATACGAACAATAGCTTGAAATGGATGAACACATTGAATAAGAATAGACTCAAAAATATTTAAATCCATCAATTCACAAGGAATATTTACCAACTCAAGATTATTATACAGAGCTCTAGCAGGCATTTTATTCTCATCTAATTTATTATAACAATATTTACAAATACGCTGATCAGAACCCAAATTAAAACAATTCTCTACCAACAAATAAGTTGCAAAATCCTTCCACTCATTAATATGTTCTTTTTCACTTTTTACATACAGAGCAACAGTCCTAGTCTGATGCTTATAATGCGTACGTCGACAACAGATACAAGAATAATTTGGCCTTTCACCAGAAATTACCTCAAAGTTAGTAATTTCTTGCTCAAATTTTTCTATACTACAATGCTGTACATTCTCTTCTACATTTCCCTCTATTAACGGATCAATTTCTGCACAGTGTTGTTGAGGACCAAAATAACTAACCTCAATTTCATCACAAACCTTAATTACATCTGATACAGATCCATGCAAAAGAGCACTGTTCAACTTTTTTTTAACATTAATGCTGGACTTTTTGCATAATACAACCTTCTCGCTAATTTCCTCATTTGAGTATGATGAACTGCAAACATCCTGAAATGGTGAAAAACACTTCAACACACTTTTTTAGAAAGACAAGCTAAAGGATGTCCTTGCAATCCAGTAATTGTCTCACTCTGCAAGGGTCTAATCCTTGCAACATCCTAATCTTTTGTTTAACACTTTTCTTAGTATAGATACGTAAGAAATTGCGTAAAAAATCAATAGACTTCTGCCGTACACTACAAATACTACTGCAATTCCAACTGTACACTAGAGCTTTAGGACGTCTCCCTAAAACTTCATCAGCTAACAACTGTTTCTCATTTCTAGGAACAATTTTCTCTTTCTCAATAGGACAACCATTTCTAACCTCATAAGCACGACCCCTAGTGTCAGTTCAATTCAGAAAGCTTTATTCAGGTCATTAAAAATAACCATAAAAGCATATGCATACAACATCAATATCAATTCTCATTACATTCATATTTAAAAAGGTCATAAAAATACATCGGTTAATAAGGGGTAAGATTAAAACATCATGCTTTTCCTTGCTTTAATAGATTTGAGCAGAAACGTTGCAGTAAAGAAGCAGACATCTAATCCATTCATTGAGGCAACCAGCCTCATAGCAGCATAAATGGTAAAAGTACGATCTTTTAAAAATAAGGGGTAAGATTACAACATCATGCTTTTCCTTGCTTCAATAGATTTGAGCAGAAACGTTGCAGTAAAGAAGCAGACATCTAATTCATTCATTGAGGCAATCAGCCTCATAGCAGCATCAATGGTAAAAGTACGATATTTTAAAAATAACGGTTTCAAAAAGGCTATACGAAGATTTTTATACAATTCACAAACTAGGAGGAAGTGCAAGGTGCTTTGTTTGGTGTGGCCATCACACGGACAAGGAGTGTTTGGGTATTCTTTAATCTTAGGGAATGCGACCAATTGGTGCTCGAGCCCAAATCTCACCCTGGTTAAAACATATCTATGGAACGCTCTGGGTACAGAGCTCAAGTAAGTTTGGAAACCTACAGCGTCCAAATAGTTAGAATAGAATTGACAGGTGGTTAGCTGTTCGTTATCACTATTATTCACCATAGTTCTATTGGATAGAAACAGATTCCTAATTTCTAATTTTGTCAGTTCTAATGTTACCTCAGGATCATCTTTAATATTTACTTTAAAAATGTCACTAAAAGATTGTACAACATATTTCAGCCAGGGGATCTTATACCAGTTGTCCAACCATAGACAATCTTGGATAATTACTCTATTAAAAGCTGTTTCTTCTTTGCTCCAGATTAGTCTCCAGGACAGTAGAGGCCTAAGCGTTAACTTATCTGACAAATAACTGATACCTAGTTCCCTATGGATAAGCTCTGTTGATGCCGAACTAGGAAGGCTAAGCAAATTTTGTTTTAAACTTATTTTCAGTTATTTGCAGTTGCTTGTTACAACCGTGACCCCACAACCCCGCACCATATAGTGCGATGGATGCGCTTCTAGCAAGATATATATGTAGCATGTCCTTAATTCGACGGTCCCCCAGATTGGCTGCAAATTTAAAAATACCATGGCAACTTTTGGCCTTTTTTGCTTGTACATTTAATTTTTAATTTGACCAAGTGCCGTTCCCGGTGAAAGTTATCCCTAAGTAGCAAAACATATCCACTGTCTCAATTTTCTGTCCTTCTATGTAAAAGGATTTACATAATTTCCTTTTTTGGCCACAAACCACAGCATACGTTTTACTTTTATTGATCACCATTTTCCTCCCAGACAAAAAATCAACAAATGAATCAAGTAGATGCTGGAGCCCTAGTGGAGTTCTTGATAAGAGTACTGCGTCATCCGCGTATAGCAGCACTGGAACATCTATTCCTTGGGTACAAACCCGTTTAAGGGTTGAGTCTACCCCATTAATAAAGAGTATAAATAATAATGGGGCCAGAGCACAACCCTGGCGGATGTCGCATCTTACCCTGAACTTGGGAGTACATTCTCCTACCTGGCCATACCAGACAGATGTAAAAAGCCTTTCATAAAGCCTTGCCAGGAAGAAGATTATAGGTTCCGGGGCACCAAGGTCCAATAGAGTTGGCCATAAAATGGAGTGGTCCACTAAATCAAAAGCGCTGCTAAGATCAGCGAAGCATAAATAAAGAGACCCTTGCTTAGCACAAGTATATTTCCCAATGATCAAATCTAAATTATTACATTGTTCAAGGGTGCCTCTACCTTTTCTAAAACCATATTCTGAATCTGCTAAAATCCTATTGTCCTCAGCCCATTCCTCTAATCTCAATAGTAGGATCCTGCTCATTATTTTAATTGAAGAATCTAACAGTGAAATTGGTCGATAATTTTCTGGGTCCGATTTTGCCCCCTTTTTATATATTGGTATTATAATTGTTTCTTCCCAAGAATCCGGAGGGCCTTCCATTACTGCTGTATTAAATACAATATAGTACATCTCTAACATGCTTTTGTTTCAGCCACAGAACCTGAGAGTGACACCAAGTCAATTCCAGTTGATATTAAAATAACAAGCCCCCCCTTAGCTCTGCCCGCGCCTGATCTTAATGCCGGTAATTCATAAGAGGTAAAACCAACAAAATTAAATAACCCTGTACAACAGGTCTCTTGCAGACATATAATCTCATTGGAGTCAAGGAACTCGGACCATCCTAGCATTTCCCGCTTATTAGATATACCAGAAATGTTCCAGGAGGCTATTGAGATCTCTCTTTCCTGTTTGACTCCACCGTTTCCTACAGATCTATCAGGACAGCTATCCATATACAGGGGCTGTTCAGTGCATACCGAGCCTGGCTCAGATGTAGTCTCATCAGCAATCAGGCCAACTCGTTCCAGAATAACGGGCTCTATATTCTGGCTACTTACAGGGTTCCTCCTATCTCCCCTAAGAGTATTCTCATTATTCAGGTTGTTCTTAGCCAGTCAGTCGTTTTCCTCTAAGTTGCTAATCGGTTGAAACCGGTTGGAGACTGGCAGGTTAAGCCTATTATCCTGTTACGGAAAAGTACTGCTCTTAGTTCTATTCAATTCTTGAATAAACCCATCTGGTAGAGTTTGCCTATAGTGTTTATAGAAAAAGGCCAGAGGTAATAATGAAATGCCATGCCCCATTGATTGTCCCAAGTTTAATCTGTTCAGAAATATTCTTGCATAGTGTCTGTTTTTAAAATTAATAATTATGCAATCTCCCTTTATGTTTTTTCTCTTTGGGCCTATCCATTTAACTCCCGTGTAGTAAGAATCTGATCTGCAAACGTCGTAGGAAAGTCACAGTAATGACTTAGCCAACTAATACTTTTATTCTTAAGTGAGTCATGAGACTCTTCTTGTTGCTGACTAAGGGGAGGTACATTAGTAATAACTACTACATACGGGGCACAGTCGGGAGGCAGGTTAACTGAGTGATACCGCCCCGATTCTGTGATCCTTTCTCCCGCTCTAGAGTTAACCTCTAGTAAATCATTGTTATTATCACAACTACCCAGACTCCTGGTTTGCATTTCCCCTGCTAATCCAGATACAATTGGGGATGCCACATTTCCCGTACTATCCTTAGTTGTAACTTCTTGGGGTGTATTCGTAGTTATAGCCACACATTTTTCATTTAGGGCTAATATGACTTTATTTAAATTCTCGTTTTGAGTACTCAAGTCCCCCCTTAGCCTAGTTATTTCCTCATTGATTAGGTCTAAGTTAGTATATAGGTGTTTAAGGCATGCTTCAATACTCCCTGTAATTACATCAGTAATCTGGGTTACAAGTAAATCATTAGGGTTCCCTATATACGTTGTTTCTGTAACTGGTACAATGGTATTCACTTTCCTACCCTTTCTTATTGCCCCTTGGCTACTCTGTGTTTTCCTACACCCCCTTCTTGCCCTGGGTGGAGGCGAATCTACATTAATTATTTGTTGCTGGCGTGTATTGAGTTCTGGACTCTTTAGTTACTTGGACCCCCTCGGTGAGTTCCACCAGAATTCTTTTAGGCGATGTAGCATCATCGAAAGATACCAGAAGTCTGTATACAGGAACATAAATAGTGTTCAATCTGTAAGACAAAACCACAAGGTTAATGTACAGAGTATGACAAACCTAAATGATACGGATGTAAAGAACAGGAGAAGAAATGTTTACAAAGACACCCTGCTCAGTGCTCAGAAAAATACCCATCAGCCCGCTCATTAGCGGAACATCGTCATCTGGGTCGTTGGTTGAAAAATGTGGTGTCCAGGATGCCCTTCCTCAGGAACACCTGAGGCTAGCAAACCTTGGACCACTCTGTTGACCCTCAACCATTAGAGATGACCCAATGCAGGTTGCAAAGAAAGGGGGGTATTAAGTTGCAGTGCTCAGAACATTGTGAAAGGAATGAGAAAAAGGATGAATTGTAATCCAAGTGTGTTAAAAATACCTAACTTGATGTCATATAGAGAACTTTATTGGGTCTGACCATCAAGGTGGTATGGTTAAAATGCAGTGTGAGAAAATAGCATGCAAGGAATTGCTATTTACCATGATAGTGAACTGGTCGACATGTTTCAGCCTATATAGGCTTTCTTCAGGACCTATTATACTCTACTGCAACGTTGTACTCACTGTGAAAACTACAGAACCACTCCACTTCCTGTTAGTAAGGAAGATGGTATTTCTTCTCCTGTATATGGAAAAAACAATACAAATGAAAAAACTAACAACCCTTGTTGTAAGTTACAGGGACTCTCGCATATTAATAATGCTTTAATTAGTCCTCTATTATTCAACTCACCCAAATTGTTGGGAGGAACAACCTCACCTCACCTGGCACTGGCTCAGAGTGAAGGAGGCCACGCACTGAAAAAGAAAAAGTAAGCAAAACATGCGTTTCAGATAACCAGTGTTGGACTTAGAACAGTCAACAATAATAGTTAATATACCTACAACCACACAATGTATAGCAGTTTAGGAGGCTATAGATTCTAGATGGCAAAACCCTGTTGTTTAAAATGAAATGCATCAATTTCAAGGACCTGGCCCTTATGTGGGCTCAGCGTCATGAGTAGTAGTATCCCAGAATAAGTGATGTAGTAACCACATTGCTAGAGCCCCACCTAGGGATGTTCAAAAAAAGGGGGGCATTAGAGTTTATGCTCCAGTCAATGCTCTAAAGTATGGCAAAAATCGCATAGATAAAGAAAAACCGTCTCATGATCAGACAGTAGGTTTAAAGACGAAATTGCTCGTTTCTAGTCCTCTTAAGCCTCCATAATTCCTAGAAAAAAGCGCCCATAGGAAAAAGAAGAACAGGCGAAGGATGTGCGCTCTCACCTCTCCGTCGTTACCTCGCTCCTTATCGTGAGCCGAGGGGGAGGTGAAGCTGCTTAGTCTGCCGTCGTAAGATATATGGCGGCCGCGGACCTCACAGAGAGCAACTACCTTGCTCGATGGTGATACGTTCTTTTAGCAACCATTCTTATCGCTGCATTCCGAAGAGAAAACGATGTAGATTATGCATGCTGCCGCTTTACACAAAGCGGGCCCTGATTGGCCAATCAGTATGCTTCGACGACCGTGATTGGTCCGATGTTAACCAATGGGTCGCGGACTCCGCTTTGTTTACCTTATTGCGTGTAGTGGAACACGCTCGCTTCGTAGCATGTAAATGGCCTCTGCAAATATTGTCTCTCTACAAAAACGGTCAGTATCAATGAGACCGGGAAGTTATACTTGCTTATGTGTTTTTCCGTTATGCAGATTGCCCGCGCTCTCAATGGAGAAAGTCGAGCCTTAGTTTAAAATATAACCACAATACACGTGGCAATATGTACCAGCCGGGACCATGGTGGCCACCAGCCCCATGGGGTTATCCCCAGTTCCCTATGCCAATGTCCAATTACCCTATGCAACCACAACACCCTTACAACCAGCCTTTTTTAGGCCAAGGCCGGGGAGGGAATCGAGGGAGGCGGAGAGGCCAAAGTCAAGGCCACGTACAATGGGCAGAGAACCTATAACTCCGACTGACCCACCAGACATGGAACATACTAACATTATGTCTGGTGCTACCGATAATCTTGTAGTCAACCTGAGTACACGGGTGTTAACCCCTTTGGAGAAAGCAGTATTAAACAAAGGGCTAGGATTCGTTCCCACTAATACTGGGGAACCGTTCCAAATCCGCCAAGAAATGGAGCGGTTTTTTAGGACTGTGAGACTACACTACTTTTTCAAAGACAAAGTAAATGAAACCCCCACAGACACCAACACAGGCCTAAGAGGGAAATCCACTTTCATGCCTTTGCTCCAACAGGTACCTTCAAAAGTCAGTACCTTTGAAGCCGCAGTTCTACACGACATGAAATCTTTGGATTTCTCTAGCCACGATGGTTACCAAAACATGTCGAAAAAAGAGAGAACTGCACTTGAGACCCTATCAGGAGACACCAATATCACAATAAAATCAGCAGATAAGGGTGGGGCAATTGTAATACAAGATTCCACGGCTTATCGCGCAGAATGCCTTAGACAACTAGGGAATAATCAATTCTACATTCTGCTCGAGGAGGATCCCACAGCGAGACTGACAAATGAAATTAAGAACCTGGTAGAAGAAGCCAGTATGGAAGGATGGATCACACCACAAGAGGCTACCTATTTGGTGGCTAAATTTCCAACCATCCCCTACTTCTATATTCTACCTAAAGTTCATAAGCCGACTAGACCACCGCCGGGTCGGCCAATCATTTCGGGGATTGGTTCTCTTTTAGAACCTTTATCATCTTTTGTAGATGCCTTTCTGAATCCGTTGGTCAAAAAGATGCCATCATTTCTTCAAGATACTAAAGATGTCCTTCGCTTACTTCCCGAAGTTGAGTTTAATACGGACTGTGACATCCTAGCCAGCTTTGATGTTGAATCATTATATACTTGTATACCGCAGAGGGAGACATTACAAACGATCCAAGAACTTCTGGAAGAGTCTCCCCCAGACAGTATAACGCCTGTCCACTTTATCACAGAACTTGCAAGGATTGCAATGACGGAAAACTTTTTTTCTTTTGAGGATTCCCTATATCTACAGATATCTGGGACCACAATGGGCAGCAAATTCGCGCCGAGTCTGGCGAATTTATATGTTCACAGTTTTGAATCCCAACATATACTCAACACCACCAATCCACACCTTCAACAATTGAGGGTGTGGAAGAGGTACATAGATGACATCTTGGTGGTGTGGCGGGGGGATGAACAATCTTTGCTGGCCTTTCACATCTGGCTCAATGACCAAAATCGTTTCTTAAGGTTCACCTTAGAACATAGCAAAGAAAAACTGCCCTTTTTGGATTTGGAGATCTTCCCAGCCGATGGTCATCTAGCTAGTTCCCTGTACAGGAAACCGATGGCGCGTAACTCACTGCTGAGATTCGACAGCTACCACCCGCGTTCGTTAAGGGAAAATCTCCCTTTCGGACAGTTTTTACGGGTAAGAAGAAACTGCTCAGACATATCAGATTTCCGCGCACAAGCCAAAGATCTATCAAACAAACTCAAGATGCGCCGCTACCCTGGGCATCTTATAAAAAAATCTTTGAGACGAGCATCAAACAACCATCGGGAGGCTCTTTTGGAGGTACCGGTAGAAAAACCACCATTGAACAAATTGGTATGTGTCACTACGTTCAATACTTCCTCGTCTAAACTTCAAAAGATTATCAGACAGAAATGGAAGATTTTGAACAGTTCTGGTGAAAAGATTCCTCTTCCACTTTTTTCATTTAAAAGAGGAACGAATCTGAAAGATGAGTTAGTCCACACTAGACCTCGAGAGACTCTTGAAGGCTCCAGATCCACTTTGTGGAACCTACCTCCTGTACAGGGCCATTACCCGTGCGGGAATTGCTCAGTGTGTCCTCAAACTAAAAAAACCCTATCGGTGGACATAGGCACAACTCGACCCTGGCTACTCAAACGCCACACAAATTGCAACAGTGATAAAGTTGTGTATCTAATCACATGCCCTTGTGGTTTAAGATACATCGGGATGACAACAAGGAAAATAAAACTGCGCATCCAAGAACACAAGAGTACGATCCGACGCAGTAAACAAGCCACCCGGCTTACGTCCCATTTCCTTGAGGAGAAACACCAGGCAGAGGACATGAAGTGGGTCATTTTAGAACAACCATACATACCCAAACATGTCACAGACATTTCCCTTTTTCTATTGAGAAAAGAACAAAAATGGGTGTATAAACTGAAATGTGACACAGAGGGTTTGAATGATGAAATCCCATGGCTTCACCTTTAATAAACACCTCTCCAGTTGTACCCATATATAGACTTTAGGGATCTCAGCTACAGCTGACCACAGTACTAGCACACTCCGACATCGTTGTTCCTGACAATAGGAGTTGATTGAATAGATGCACACGGGGTTACATAACACCTTCTCAAGCACATACATCCCACGAGGGGCAATAAGGTATTTGGTGTTGTTTTGATACTGTCTGGCCACTATTCTCAGCTAGCCTTAGTGGCCAAACTTATGCTTATAAGACGACCTGTTGTCTTTATAACTTCCCCCTTGACTATACATTGTGGGGTTATTTACAAGAGATATAGCGCTTTCGCTTTATCTATTTATGACTAAGCATGATAACTACAGGGTTTATCAGATTAACGAGTAAACTCAAGTTTCCCTTTTACATTAGGTTGATACACGTTCACATTTGCAGGCATTTACTCCTAAAGGTACTGCCAGACTAACTTTCAGCTTTTGGCACTGGGGTTGTTATATGTCATACTAAGGCTCGACATGGGAACTGTCCGTTTCTATGTGGAGACAATATGTGCAGAGATGGTTTAATTGCGCCATCTATATGCCACTGAGTAAATTTGCTTTTTTGCACACAGTAAGGAAAACAACAGCTGGTTCCGTAGTCCATTGGTCTTCACCGGACCAATTTCGGTCTTCGGACCTGTTGTGGTTATATTTTAAACTAAGGCTCGACTTTCTCCATTGAGAGCGCGGGCAATCTGCATAACGGAAAAACACATAAGCAAGTATAACTTCCCGGTCTCATTGATACTGACCGTTTTTGTAGAGAGACAATATTTGCAGAGGCCATTTACATGCTACGAAGCGAGCGTGTTCCACTACACGCAATAAGGTAAACAAAGCGGAGTCCGCGACCCATTGGTTAACATCGGACCAATCACGGTCGTCGAAGCATACTGATTGGCCAATCAGGGCCCGCTTTGTGTAAAGCGGCAGCATGCATAATCTACATCGTTTTCTCTTCGGAATGCAGCGATAAGAATGGTTGCTAAAAGAACGTATCACCATCGAGCAAGGTAGTTGCTCTCTGTGAGGTCCGCGGCCGCCATATATCTTACGATGGCAGACTAAGCAGCTTCACCTCCCCCTCGGCTCACGATAAGGAGCGAGGTAACGACGGAGAGGTGAGAGCGCACATCCTTCGCCTGTTCTTCTTTTTCCTATGGGCGCTTTTTTCTAGGAATTATGGAGGCTTAAGAGGACTAGAAACGAGCAATTTCGTCTTTAAACCTACTGTCTGATCATGAGACGGTTTTTCTTTATCTATGCGATTTTTGCCATACTTTAGAGAATTGACTGGAGCATAAACTCTAATGCCCCCCTTTTTTTGAACATCCCTAGGTGGGGCTCTAGCAATGTGGTTACTACATCACTTATTCTGGGATACTACTACTCATGACGCTGAGCCCACATAAGGGCCAGGTCCTTGAAATTGATGCATTTCATTTTAAACAACAGGGTTTTGCCATCTAGAATCTATAGCCTCCTAAACTGCTATACATTGTGTGGTTGTAGGTATATTAACTATTACTGTTGACTGTTCTAAGTCCAACACTGGTTATCTGAAACGCATGTTTTGCTTACTTTTTCTTTTTCAGTGCGTGGCATCCTTCACTCTGAGCCAGTGCCAGGTGAGGTGAGGTTGTTCCTCCCAACAATTTGGGTGAGTTGAATAATAGAGGACTAATTAAAGCATTATTAATATGCGAGAGTCCCTGTAACTTACAACAAGGGTTGTTAGTTTTTTCATTTGTATTGTTTTTTCCATATACAGGAGAAGAAATACCATCTTCCTTACTAACAGGAAGTGGAGTGGTTCTGTAGTTTTCACAGTGAGTACAACGTTGCAGTAGAGTATAATAGGTCCTGAAGAAAGCCTATATAGGCTGAAACATGTCGACCAGTTCACTATCATGGTAAATAGCAATTCCTTGCATGCTATTTTCTCACACTGCATTTTAACCATACCACCTTGATGGTCAGACCCAATAAAGTTCTCTATATGACATCAAGTTAGGTATTTTTAACATACTTGGATTACAATTCATCCTTTTTCTCATTCCTTTCACAATGTTCTGAGCACTGCAACTTAATACCCCCCTTTCTTTGCAACCTGCATTGGGTCATCTCTAATGGTTGAGGGTCAACAGAGTGGTCCAAGGTTTGCTAGCCTCAGGTGTTCCTGAGGAAGGGCATCCTGGACACCACATTTTTCAACCAACCACCCAGATGACGATGTTCCGCTAATGAGCGGGCTGATGGGTATTTTTCTGAGCACTGAGCAGGGTGTCTTTGTAAACATTTCTTCTCCTGTTCTTTACATCCGTATCATTTAGGTTTGTCATACTCTGTACATTAACCTTGTGGTTTTGTCTTACAGATTGAACACTATTTATGTTCCTGTATACAGACTTCTGGTATCTCTCGTGTTATTCATTGCTAAGTTGGGGGACAAGATACCAACAGGTCTTTAAACAGTACTCCCCTCAGGCCCCTTTTTCACTGCTTGTTATTTGAGGTAGCATCATCCCCTGATTCGTTGGGGGTTCGCAAAATATCCGGAGTTGCAGGCAAACCACTTGTACCCAGGGAGATTCGTCTCTCTGCCCTTCCTATTTCCTCATTAATGGCACTAACTGTCTTTACCAGATACGATTCTATGCTAGAGCCCCCGGTAGCCGTATTATTTTTAGCACTTTTCTGACCCATCATGATTGTTAAACACAGTACAAATGGAACAATCCCAAACGATATCCAAGTTAGCAAGTAAAACAATTACCTAGACCCTCTTATCGCTTTAAGAATGAATAAACCTGCACAATGTGACAATACTGTAATATGATCCTATATTAGCTCAGGTCAGTATACAATACTGCAGGGACTAACCAATTAAAAATATAGTGTACTCACTGTCCTTTGTTTAAGAATAAAAACAGACTCAGTGTGTCCAAAACCAAAACGAAGTCCAAGTCCTTACAATGGGGTGAAGAAACCAAATACCATAGCCCAGCCCTGCCTTGTACTGCCTCGGACGGCCTCTGACGGTCCAGCCCTTGTCTCGGGCTTCTCCCGGCATCGCCCGCGCGTGTCCCGCGATGCGGGAGGAGTCCCTCGCCTTTGAGCACCTCCGGGCGCAAAAGTTGGCGGGGTGATAGAGCAGGGAGACCTGGGGGCTGTAGTCTCCCCCCTCGGCGGCCGAATGTTGGTTCTAGCTGCGGCAGGGAGACTTGCAGCAGATCTCAGCAGCCCCCCGGATCAGACGACAAGTCCAGCGCAGGTAAGAAAGTGCCCAGCAACCTCTTGTTGTACCTCCGATTCGGTAAACAAAGCCCCCCACTAATGTCAACTGCATGCAACAAATCATTACTCTGAAGATAACTTTCTTCATTAAAAAAAGGCCCAGAACTTGAACTATGTTTCCATTTATCCTGAAAAACCTCAGAAAAATTACTTTTGTTAATTAATCTTTTCCACTTACTTTTGGCCTTCATTAAATGGATTGTCTTATCTAATGATCGAATTCTATTGATTACTAAAATAAAGTCTTTTTTTCAATTCAAACGCTTTCTGAACTACATTTTCAATATATTTCTTTTTTTTGTAAACAGCTCTTTTTCTTTTACAATTCTTTACAATCTTAGTCAAATTTAATACAACTCGATTATAGTACATCTTCTTCCTTATCTCTGTGTTTACATTTTTCCTCCTTGTATTACACTAATTTGTTTCAGAACATAATACTACATGGTTCTTGTCTTTTCTCTTGCTTGCAGAAACACTGATTTTTTTTCTTTGTACACACTAGTCTTACTGTTTACCAATCTTCGTAAAAAACTTTTAGTTTTCTTACCAGGACAATTTTGCGTCCTATTAATACATTTTTCTTGAGTTAAATCTTGTAGATCACTTCTCTTTAAATAACTTGCTTTCTTTCGTTGTTTTGTCTTCTTAGCCTTACTAGGCATGATGACTTTTTTTTAGTATTGATGAAAAGAATCTAGTATAAAAAAGATAGATCCCTTTTAAAAAATAAATGTATAAAACACACTATTGTATTACTCTTAAGAAGAGAGCAGAGGTTAGACTACACTAAAACGTTTAAGAGACAGAACACAGCCCATGTATATGAGCACTACATTACAGTGCAGAAACCTGACTCATTTTCAAAATACATTTCCATATGCAACATTAGTTTTTTGCCAGCATTACATCCAATAATTGGGATACAATACAAAAAGAAAGAGGCCCAAGGTGCTTGTAAATCTGCCCAAGCGTGTATGCAGCACTCTATCTATATTGAGTGGGGCATTGCTAAGAGGAGGTATGATAAAACAGAGAGAATTAAGAGGGCAGAGGAGGGAGTATAAAAAGAAGGGAGAACATTAGCGAACAGGAAAGACCATGACGACAGAGGGAGTCTAAGAACACAGGATGCAGTTTGAAAAGAAACAGCACTATCAAGAAAGACAAGTGAGGTGGAGGAGCTTCACGGGCAACCAAGATGGCCGCGTGAGCTCGGAACTCTGAAGACCCTCCGATCCTCCAAATTAATCCTGCTATCTATCCTGTCCCACATTAGTGGGAATCTGTCGCTGAACTGTTGCTGATGCGGGACCCGTTCTCTGATCGAAGATCCGAGTTTCCTACGCGGAGTTAAACCGTGTTGAAGATTGGGGACGACGACGCCATAATAGCCTGGCATTACGTGGGCGGCGGCGGTGCTTCTACGCGGTGGCAGTCTGATGAGGTGGAAACTGCCCCGTTCTGCAACAGCGGCCAGACCAGATTACCCAGCGGATTGAAGTGCTGGAGAGGCGGTGGAGGCGGGTACTGATTTCTACCGACTTGGGGCTGCAGGGACGACTGGGTCCTTCTCCGGACTGAGCGACCCCCGTCACCCAACATGGCGGGCAGGGGTGATCCGGACAAAGGGAAGCCTAGGGTCAGCAGAAAACTCTCCCTTTCGCAGCCCACTATTTCTGAGCTCTTCGCCCTCCCGAAGGGATCGCCTGGAGCCCCAGGCTGCACTAAAGACACGCAGCGAGATGTGTCACCGGACGACTCGGAACCCACCCTCCGGGATGTCATGGGAGCCATTGCGGGCATCAAGGCCGAAATGCATAAACAACATGAAGTGTTAACGCATAAGGTCGACACGTTGGCGATTGAAGTCAACCTCATCAGGGCCGATCTCGGCAAAACTAATGACAGAGTCAAGTCGCTCGACATAAAGGCGTCGAGTTTAACTTCTGACGTGACCGACCTGCAGTCGGAGATTCGGGACCTGAAGGCCACGAACACGTTGTTTGCCCGCAGGCTCGGCGATTTCGAAGGGCGGGCGAGGCGCCCGAACGTCCGTATCATAGGTATGCCGGAGGGCGCCGAGGAAGATGCCACCGACCTTTTTGTCGAGAACCTTATACTGAATCACCTAGCTCCCGGTGGATTGAGCAAGTTCTTTTCGGTGGAGCGGGCGCACAGACTACCTGGAGGCCAGCCGAAACTGGGAGCCTCTCCGCTCCCCATCATTGCCAGAGTCTTCAATTTTAGGGACCGGGACGCTATCCTGCAGGCCTCGAGGAGAGTTGGACCATTAAAGTCTCAAAACGCTGATATAAACTTTTTCCTAGACTTCACTCAAGCGGTGCAGAAACGCCGGCAAAGTTTCATGGGAGTCAAGCGTAGGTTGAGGGAGTTGGGGATGAAGTACTCTATGTTATTCCCGGCAAAACTTCGGATAGAACATGACGGCCGGGCGATGTTTTTCGACATGCCGGAGGCGGCTGGGGACTGGCTGGACACTTTGCCTCAGCGACGGAGTGCCCCCGAGGATCAGTCGGAGGGGCGTCGGGCGGACCTGATCTTCAGGAGTGAGCGAATTTTCTTGGACTGCCTTCGGTGGATGGGCCTGCACATGCCATCAGTCGCGGACTATTGTCTTTTTATTATTGTTCTTTTTCAGGATCGGGGGATACGGGGGGGATAGGCTGTCTCCTTTCTCCTCCGGGGGCTTTCCGTAGAGTAGTTTTCTGGGGCGACAGGCACACTGCTAGTTGGGGGGGCTTTTTAGTCTAATGCAGGGGTGCAGGGTGGGGGGTGGTTGACTTGATTGTTTTCTTTGTGTTTTTTTTATTCCTTTTTCTCAAGGCAAGGTGACCATTCTTCTGAATACTATGTAGCGGGATGGGG
Source organism: Lissotriton vulgaris (assembly GCF_964263255.1). Classification (NCBI taxonomy): domain Eukaryota; kingdom Metazoa; phylum Chordata; class Amphibia; order Caudata; family Salamandridae; genus Lissotriton; species Lissotriton vulgaris. The sequence goes on along the minus strand of NC_141691.1, from coordinate 762,940,480 downwards.
GGTAAGACGTTAAACGTACTGAGGTGGAATGTGAATGGGCTGGGGGATCGCATAAAACGTGGGGTGGTGTTGCAAATGTTTAAAAGGTGTGTGCCCGATGTCATATTGTTACAGGAAACGCATCTCATTGGTAATACGTGCCACGCACTCAATAGGAAAGGGTTTAAAATGGTGGCACACTCGGGGTTCTCTTCGGGGTCCCGAGGGGTGGGGATTATGGTGCCCATGTCTCTCCGGTTGGAGGTGGAGACCAGTGTAATTGATGATAGAGGCCGTTACGTTGCCGTCACGGGTAGGTGGGAGGGGCGTACCCTGGTTTTGGTTTCTGTTTATGTCCCCCCTGGCTTACAATCGACGACCTTTCAGGATCTCGGGAGCGCCATTTTGGGCCTGCCTGAGGGATTACTCATAGTTGGTGGAGATTTCAATGCAGTTGTGTCGTGGGACCCTTGACCGTTTTCCATCCAGAGATCTTCGTGGTGCGCAATCTTGGCTCCCTGACTTCCTGAGTACCATGGGACTTATTGATTGTTGGAGGCTTCTTCATCCCGCCCAGCGGCAATATTCCTTTCATTCGGGTGCGCTCGGTAGCCTCTCCAGGATTGACTACATTTTGGCTCCAGCTACCCAGGCTTCGGCCGTCTCGGGGGCCCGCCTGATGGCCAGAGGCATATCGGACCATTCCCCGGTCTGGGTGTCATTTGATTTTGGTATCGTGGCAGCCTCTAGGGTAGCGCCGGTCAATCCATGGTATTTTCGTAACCCTAAAACTCGTGACCTCCTGGCTAAAGCCATTGACCTGTATTTCTCCGAGAATACGGGCTCGGTGATGTCGGCCTTGTCCCTATGGGAGGCCTTCAAAACTGTCCTGAGAGGAGAAGCTTTCTCCTTAATATCCGAGGTGCGCAGACGCAGGGATGAGGATGTGGTGCGGTTGGAGTCAGAGATTGAGGATCTTGATTCTCAACTGGAAACTGAACCGACGCCTGCCCTGTTACATGCTCTCTCTCTAAAGCAGGCGGAGTACCGGGCCACTGCTGCTGACGCAGCCAAGGTGATGGGCAGAGAACAACAAGGGAGGATTTACGACGCAGGGGATAAGGCAGGCAAGCTTATTGCTTGGCTGGATAGGAAGGAGATGGCTTCCCGTGTGGTTCCCGAGGTGCTGGGTGACGACGGGGTGGTTGTTACTGACCCCAACGCTATAGTCACGGCCTTTGCCGACTACTTCGAGTCCGTCTATACGTCGGCTTCTACCTCGACTGAGTCGGAATCAGCTTCTTTCCTTGATGGGATTGAGCTTCCTTGCCTGTCGGACGCCGAGCGTGACGACATGGACAGAGGCATCACGGCGGACGAAGTGGCGCTTGCGATACGCTCCTTACGTTCTGGCAAAGCTCCCGGCCCCAACGGTCTTCCGGTAGAGCTCTATAAGATTAAGGCTGATACCATTGCTGTACCCTTGCGACGTATGTTCCTGGAGGCGCGCGAGGCCGGTGAGCTCCCGCTGGATCAGCGATTGGCTACTATTGTGGTTATTCACAAGGAGGGGAAGCCCAGGGACCTTTGTAGGTCATACCGCCTGATTTCCCTGCTGAACGCCGAGCCTAAAATTCTGGCTAAGTTATTAGCCAACCGGCTGGTGGGTGTGATCGCTGATCTGGTCCACCCGGACCAATCGGGATTTATACCCCATCGCAACACCGCCCTCAACCTTAGGAGGCCCCACGCGGCCATGGCACGGGTTAACAAACTTTGTGAGCCGACCGTCTTGGCATCACTGGACGCAACAATGGCGTTTGATTCCCTCGAATGGAATTACCTGTGGGCAGTGTTGACTAAGTTTGGGTTCGGCCCTGACGTTCTCCGTTGGGTTAGACTTTTATACGCCTCCCCACTGGCCAATGTAACGGTCAACGGCCGTGTATCAGCTTCCTTTGCCTTGCGCAGGGGCACTAGACAGGGCTGTCCTCTGTCGCTGCTTCTTTTTGCTCTAGCGCTTGAGCCGCTCGCTGCTTGGATACGCACCCACCCAGACATCTGTGGGATTAAGTGGTCGCCGGGCTTCGAGGACCGCGTGTCGTTGTACGCGGATGATATCCTGCTCTACCTTACCTCCCCTTGTAAGTCCTTGATTGTCGCCTTTGACGTGCTGGGTACTTTTGGAGAATATTCGGGCCTAGTTATTAACTGGTCGAAATCCTACCTTTATGTACTTAGTGGAGAGACCCCACGTCTTCCTAGGGGCTGTGCTATACAGATCGCGCTGCAGGGATTCAAGTACCTGGGTATTTATATATCAACTGATGCCCGGACACGATACTCTAATAATTAGCCTCCCGCTCTTGCGCGCCTTCGGCGCGATGTGGAGGGTTGGAGAAGGCTGCCGCTGTCCTTGCTCTGACGTGCGGCATTGTTTAAAATGATGTCCCTGCCGAGATTCTTGTATGCGCTCCAGAACACACAGGACCCCGTCCCTTCCAAATATTTTAAGGAGGTTGAAGGTTTGCAGCGGACCCTCTTATGGGAGGGCAGGCCGCGTATTGCTGTTGCCAAGCTGACGATCCCTTGGTACGACGGCGGTATCGCTTTGCCTGATATCCGGAGGTACTACTGGGCCTCTCAACTGGCCGCTCTTAACCATGGCTTTTATGGACCGGTTGACAGCCCGGGGTATGCCATGGATCGGTGGCTCCTGGACGATGGGAAGTACCACAGAGCACTATATTCAAGATCTCTGGATGGAAGTATGACTGGCCCCACCAAGACTGCTGTGCACATTTGGAGGGCCATTACGAAAGAACAGGGGTGGCAGGGTAGGCTTACTATGGCCACTCCACTCTATGACTCTGACTTGTTAGGCAGGATGTGGCATACGAAGGGGTTTGACCGGTGGGACCTCATTGGAATCTCCAAAGTCGATGATATGATGGCCAGGGGTGAGATAAAGTCTTTTGGCCCTCTGCAAACTGAATTTCAATTGGGAGCCACAGAGTATTTTAGATACGCTCAATTGCAACACGCCCTCGCGCCAGCACTGCCGGTTGGAGAGAAGGTTCCCGAATCGTCCCCGCTGGAGGATAGGGTACTGGACGGCCATGTGCCAGACAGTGCCATTTCCCTGATTTATAAAAAGTTGATCAATGTTCGCACGGATCTTTTGCTGGGTGTGAGAGACCAATGGGTGCGTGATGGAATTGAGCTGGACGATGAGGACTGGCAGTGTGCGGTGTCTTCCCCTAAGGAGGTGGCAATTTCGGCTAGATTGCGTCTGGTTCAGTTGAAGATTCTCCACAGGGTCTATGTGACTGGCCCCAGGTTAATTCATATGGGACTCTCAGTGGACGGTCTTTGTAGGCGTGGCTGTGGAGAACTGGCCACATTCTTACACACCATCTGGGAGTGCCATGTTATAGCTTCTTACTGGGGACGCGTGCATGCAGTGATGCGTGAGGTAACGGTGGTAGACCTACCAGCGGAGGCCCGGCGCTGCTTGTTAAATGTGTGGGGTCCTACGGACTACAATAATGCCCAAACTCAATGGGCCACGCTGTGGAATATGGTGGCTAAGCGGGATATCGCCCAGAAGTGGGGGGCCACATCTCCCCCCTCCGTGGAACTATGGAAGACCAATATGGATTGGTGCATGCTCCGTGAGAAGACAGTGTACGTGGCCCGGGGTAAACCCAGGAGGTGGAGAGTGGTTTGGGGGGCCTGGAACGAATATAGGGGCGACATTTGTTTACCTCCCGATGCTGATCCGATAGAGGTTCGTCTTTCTCCCTAGCCCTCCCTTCCAATTATCGTCTCAATTAGCTGGCATCCTGGCTTTCTTCCCCCCATGTTCGTTTGCTTTCTACAGTATAGTTACTCTAAGAAGCCGTTTGGCCCTACCTACCTCCCGGGACTTTGTGTTGTCACTTTTGTATTATTCCTTGCCAATTCATTTTTCTTAGTGTTTCTTTTTCGTTAGTATTTTTATAGGTTTATTGTTCTCATATTATAAAATTAAACCTGATATGTTTCTTTGATCTGATTTGTGCGCACCTTTCATCCGTTCTCTACAATGCTGCCTAGCCTCAGGGATGTAAGGCTGAATAGCTGTGTGCTTTGGATTGTAAATAAAGGTTTTCCAAAAAAAAAAAAGAAAGACAAGTGAAAACAAGGAAAGAGGGGAAATATCAGAAAACAGAGGACAGTATAAGTAGAGAGAGGTAGACTGAGAGGAGAGACAGGGGAGATCATAGAAAAAGGTGCAAATATAAATCTTTCATTTATACAGATATTCAGTGTGCTCCTGGACAAATAGTTTAAAACCATACATTTTACCTAAACACATTTACCACACTAAAATGTTTAAGAGACAGAACACAGCCCATGTATATGAGCACCACAATACATTGCAGAAACCTGACTCATTTTCAAAATACATTTCCAATATGCAGCATTAGTTTTTTGCCAGCATTACATCCAAAAATTGACACACAATACAAGAAGAAAGAGGCGGAGGTGCTCGTAAATCTGCCCAAGAGTGTATGCAGCACTCTATCTAAATTGAGTGGGGCATTGCTAAGAGGAGGTATGATAAAACAGAGAGAATTAAGCGGGCAGAGGAGGGAGTATAAAAAAAGGGGGAACATTAGGGGACAGGAAAGACCATGACGACAGAGAGAGACTAAGAACACAGGATGCCGTTTGAAAAGAAACAGCACTATCAAGAAAGACAAGTGAAAACAAGGAAAGAGTGGAAATATCAGAAAAGAGAGGACAGTATAAGCAGAGAGAGTTAGACTGAGAGGAGAGACAGGGGAGATTACAGAAAAAGGTGCAAATATAAATCTTTCATTTACACAGACAATCATTGTGATCCTGGACAAAAAGTTTAAAACCATACATTTTACCAAAACACATTTACCACATTAAAACGTTTAAGAGACAGAACACAGCCCATGTATATGAGCACTACATTACAGTGCAGAAACCTGACTCATTTTCAAAATACATTTCCAATATGCAGCATTAGTTTTTTGGCAGCATTACATCCAAAAATTGAAACACAATACAAGAAGAAAGAGGCCCAAGGTGCTTGTAAATCTGCCCAAGAGTGTATGCAGCACTCTATCTATATTGAGTGGGGCATTACTAAGAGGAGGTATGATAAAACAGAGAGAATTAAGAGGGCAGAGGAGGGAGTATAAAAAGAAGGGAGAACATTAGGGGACAAGAAAGACAATGACGACAGAGGGAGACTAAAAACACAGGATGCCGTTTGAAAAGAAATAGCACTATCAAGAAAGACAAGTGAAAACAAGGAAAGAGTGGAAATATCAGAAAAGAAGGGACAGTATAAGCAAGAGAGGTAGACTGAGCGGAGAGACAGGGGAGATTATAGAAAAAGGTGCAAATATAAATCTTTCATTTACAAAGTCACTCAGTGTGATCCAGGACAAAAAGTTTAAAACCATACATTTTACCAAAACACATTTACCACACTAAAACGTTTAAGAGACAGAACACAGCCCATGTATATGAGCACTACATTACAGTGCAGGAACCTGACTCATTTTCAAAATACATTTCCAATATGCAGCATTAGTTTTTTGGCAGCATTACATCCAAAAATTGAGACACAACACAAGAAGAAGGAGGCCCAAGGTGCTTGTAAATCTGCCCAAGAGTGCATGCAGCACTCTATCTATATTGAGTGGGGCATTGCTATGAGGAGTTATGATAAAACAGAGAGAATTAAGAGGGCAGAGGAGGGAGTATAAAAAGAAGGGGGAACATTAGGGGACAGGAAAGACCACGACGACAGCGGGAGACTAAGAACACATAATGCAGTTTGAAAAGAAACAGCACTATCAAGAAAGACAAGTGAAAACAAGGAAAGAGTGGAAATATCAGAAAAGAAAGGACAGTATACGCAAGAGAGGTAGACTGAGAAGAGAGACAGGGGAGATTATAGAAAAAGGTGCAAATATAAATCTTTCATTTACACAGACACTCAGTTTGATCCAGGACAAACATTTAAAAACCATACTTTTTACCAAAACACATTTACCACACTAAAACTTTCAAGAGACAGAACACAGCCCCTGTCTATGAGCACTACATTATATTGCAGAAACCTGATTTATTTTCAAAATACATTTCCAATTTGCAGCATTCCTTTTTTGGCAGCATTACATCCAAACATGAGACACAATATCAGAAAAAAGAGGACAGTATAAGCCGAGAGAGGTAGACTGTGAGGAGAGACAGGTGAGATTATAGAATAAGGTGCAAATAAAATTCTTTTATTTACACCAGACTGTATGCAGCAGTCTATGTATACTGACTGAGGCGTTATATAAGTGACTGCACACATTCTACATTTTTAGTACTGCACTTTATTCCACAAAGCTGACTATCTAAATACATTAACTTACCAAATGATTTTGCCACAATAGTTATCCAAAAGCAGACAAACTCAGAATATGATTCTACAACCTTTACAAGGATAAACATATTACTCTAACTAAAAATAAAATGCACCACATACAATCCCTTTGAAGTCATCAACTCACCTTTCAAATTGTTTGGAAGATTAAGAAGAATGCCGCTCACACAGCAGATAGTCTCACACAGAATCTCTCTGCTTTAGTGCTTGCAGCAGGAACCAGCAAATGGCACATTTGCCCTCGCAGCTTACACACATATACACATTATTAACTAATCAAATTCCGTCACACAATAATTCAAAACCAAACACACATTTCTATTGGTTCAAAAATTCAAACCTTTTCAAGTGACATAACTTTCCACCCTACCCCCAACAGATAATGCAAAGGTCATCTGTCAACAGAGGTCAAAAGTTCAACACACTGTAAAACACTGCTCCTCAAAAAATTTAGACTATGGTTAGGTATTTACTTACAAGTACTAATAAACAGAAAAGGTTTCATTACAACCAAACAACACATACACATATAAAATTGAAAGATATCTGTAAAATGTATTTTTTAAATTGATTTTTAGTTGGTTAGGTAAGCTTACGGGACCACTTACGGACTTTGCCCCGTACGTCATACGTAATTTGCACTGTACATGCACGGTAAATCTATCGTAAAAAAAAATAGCGTCTATTACAAATTTTTTTTATTCCCCGGGGACCCCATCCCCTGGGGCTTATAAAAAACATTGGGGACCGTAGGGGGTGCCCCTAAGCCCCCACGGTCCCAGCCGGCTCCCCACGTCCTTTGGGAGCCGGCATTGCTTTTCGTCAGAGAGAGCAGCTGACATGCTGCTCTCTCTGACGAAAAGCAGTTTGCTATGGAAGGGTGGGAGCCACGAGGCTCCAACCCTACCATAGCAAACAGCAGTGTCCCGGGGGCCGGCCCTGGGGTGTGGCGATCCCCAGGGCCATCAAAGGCTCCAGGAGGGGGGACCCCCTCCCAACATAGAAAAGCCCCGGGGGTGGTGGTCCCCGGGGCTGGGGGGTCTGTCATGGATCCCCCTTTTTCCAATATTAGAGCCCCAGGGGTGGCGGTCCCCGGGGCTAAGGGGGGGCATCAGCCCCCAAACATAAAGTTAAAGCCCCGGGGGATGGGGTCCCCGGGGATTAATAAAAATGAGTAAAAGAGGCACATTTTTTTTTCACAATAGATTCATGGTACGTGTACAGCGCAAATTCTGCAAGTCGTCCCGGAAGCTTACCTAAGCAAGAAAAAAAAAAGGAAAAAAAGATTTTGACATTGAGGATCATTGAAAAACTCCCTAATCCACCCTAGGAGATAAAAAAAGTACTATACCAAACAGTAAACTTTTCCTATCAATATACACACTCAATCTACACACATACACAAATTAATTACAAATCACTTTTATTCCCACATTAAATTCAAAATGAAACACACTTTTCTATTGCTTGAACTTTTGAACCCTTTCCAACTAACAAAACTTTCAACCCATTCCCCATTCCCCATTTTGCCAGTTACCATAGAAATACTTCAGGGAACACCTAACTGAGCACACAGGTGAAAAGTTCATCATACATTGTTGCAAATCAAAACAGCAAGTGTGCTTGTCTTCCCAATATAGTATCTTATCTAAAGAATTGTACTTTTCTATCACTTTTACTTAACCAATAAATAACAGGCTTTTAAAAAACAGAAAATTGCACCCTAGTTTTGTACCTAATAACATTTCAAACAACCAATCAGTTCATTCAAAAGTCCACTTATCCACAATTTTAGAAAAAAAAACTTCAAACTGTCCTATCATTTACAGAGACCATCTGAGTGCATCCAGACCTCTCTTCAAGATGTTTAAAGTGTGGATTGTGGGACAGAGCTATATTTTCTAGAGTGAAAGGTATGCACAATAGAAAGGAACTCACAAACACCTAGGTTTATCAAATGTAGACATTAAATGGATTGAACAGAGAGGGTTAAAGTGGCACCAACTGATGCCATTGCTGAAATCCTTTATGCATCTCCAACACCCTGACCTCATAATTGTACACTGTGGTGGCAATGACCTAGGCACTTTGACTGGGGTAGGCCTGGAAATGTTTATGAAGGACACCTTTCGACAACTGATGACACTTTTCCCCCAAACTGCCTTTGTCTATTCTAATATATGCCAAAGGCAGAAATGGAACTGGTCCAACCAATATTGTCCACATATTGAGAAAGCTAGGAAACATGTGAATACATCTGTTTTTGCCTTTCTCCGAGACTATAGCTTGGGGTCCATTTACAACAACAATCTGCATTTCAATATGCATGATATCTATAGGAGAGATGGTGTACATTTTACACATGAGGGAGACAGAGTCTTTTTCATAAACTTAAAACTCTGCATCAGTGCTTACTTGTAGGTACTAACATCTACCAAGAAACACAGCAGCTCTTTTTAGAGCCACACAACACATAAATACATACACTTCATAAATATCTAAAAATATTTTACTTTTTCTTGAATAGGTAAGCTTACGGAACGACTTGTGAACTTATATATATAAAATAAATAGCGTCTATTACAAATTTTTTATAACCCCGGGGACCCCATCCCCCGGGGCTAAAAAAAACCATTGGCGACGGTGGGGGGGGGGCCCAAAAGCCTCCACGGTCCCAGCCGGCTCCCCACATCCTTTGGAAGCCGGCATTGCTTTTCATCAGAGGGAGCAGCTGACAAGCTGCTCTCTCTGAAGAAAAGCAGTTTGCTATTGTAGGGTGGGAGCCGCGAGGGCTCCAACCCTACCACAGCAAACAGCAGTGTCCCAGGGGTAGGCACCCTGGGACACTGCAGGAGCTGGCCCTGGGGAGGTGGTGGTCCCCAGGGCCATCAAAGGCTCCAGGAGGGGGGCCCCCTCCCAACATAGAAAAGCCCCAGGGGGTGGTGGTCCTCGGGCAAGTGGGGGTGCAAACAGCCCCCCCCCATGATTATTTATTTAATTATTTTTAAAAAAGAAAGCCCTGGGGGGTGGCGGTCCCCAGGGCAGTGTGGGGGGGTTCAAAACCCCCCCACACTTTCTAACCAAATTTAGCCCCTGGGATTTGGTCCCCCCGGGGCTAATTTTCACAAAAACAGAGTTTTATTGTGTTTTTTTACTGGGTACCGGTACCCCGTGATTTAAATTTTTTTAAAATTATTTTTGGGGCCTTGGGGGTCCTTGTGGGACCCCATGAGCAGGCCTAGGGGGTCAGGGTGTGCCTAACCTGCCCCCTTTGTGTGTTTTGCGCATTTGTTTCTCTGTTTTCTTGTCCCTCGGTTCTACCGAGGCACAAGATGGCTGCCAACACTTCCTGGTTTGGAGTGTTGACAGACAGTTGACATCCAATATAGTAATATTTAATATAGGGGGGTCCGTGACGGACCCCCCAGCCCCTGGGATCACCACCCCCGGGGTTTTGTTGCTGTTGGGAGGGGGGCCATGCGGCCCTCCTCCTAGAGCCATCGATGGCCCTTGGGACAGCCACCCACCAGGGCCGGCTCCTGCAGTGTCCTGGGGTGCCCAATCTCGGGACATTGCTGTTTGCTGTGGTAGGGCAGAGTCTTGCGGCTCCCACCCTACCACAGCAAACTGCTTTTTCATCAGAGAGACCAGCATGTTAGCTGGTCTCTCTGACGAAAAGCAATGCCGGCTCCCAAAGGACGTGGGGAGCCTGCTGGGACCGTGCGGGCATTTGGGCTCCCCCCACGGTCCCCAACGTTTTTTTATTAGCCCCGGGGGATGGGGTTCCCGGGGATTATAAAAAATTTGTAATAGACGCTATTTTTTTACGATAGATTTACCGTGCGCGTACGGTGCGAATTACGTACAACTTACGGTGCAAAGCCCGTAAGTCGTCACGTAAGCTTACCCTAGCATTAATAAAATTATTTGAAAAAATATCTTTTAGAGATATGTTTGTAGTTTATGTATTTAGGTGTTGGTTGGTTCTATCTAGAGCTTGCTTTCTTTTTATTGGTACTTATAAGTAAGTACTTATGTATAGTCTAAATATGTTAAGAAACAGTGTTTTATAGAGTGGTGAACTTTTGACCTCTGGTTACAGTTTACAGTTGGGGGTAGGGTGGAAAGTTACGTCAGTTGGCAAGGTTTGAATTATTGAACCAATAGAAATATGTCTTTGGTTTTCAATTATTGTGTGAAGGAATTTGATTTGTTAGTAATGTGTATATATGTGTAAATTGAGAGGGAAAATGTGCCATTTCTTTGGTTCTGCTGCAAGCACTGGAGCAGAGAGGTTCTGTATAAGGCTATCTGCTGTGTGAGTGGCATTCTTCTTAATCTACCAATCACTTTGAGAGGTGAGTTTGTAGAGTTGTATTTTGAGTTTCACTGTATTTGAATAAGTATTGTGATAAAATCATTTGGTAAATTAATGTGGTTAGTGAGTCAGGTTTTTGCAATAAAGTGCAGTACTAAAAAATGTAGAATGTGTGCAGTCAGGTAAATGTTTAGTGTGTCTTTGTCCTTATTTTCTCATTTGTTTCTTAATAGTCTCCATTCTTTTTATATTGGCTTTTCTGACCTTTTAATGCTCCATTTCTCATCATACCTCCCTGTTAAGAATTCCTCAGCCAGAATACATAGATTGCTGCATACAGTGTTAGGTAGATTTATAAGCCCCTTGGGCCTGTTCCTTGTTTTATTGTGTCTCACTTTTGCTTGTAATGTTGGCAAAAATATAATGCAGCAACTTTGAAATGTATTTGAAAAATGAGTCAGGATTGTCTAGTTAGTGTGGTAAATGTGTTTTGTTGAAATGTATGGCTTTAAATAATTTGTCTAGAATCACACTGAGCATCTGTGTAAATTATGGATTTATAGTTGCACCTTTTTTCATAATCTCCGCCGTTTTTCCTGACAGTCTACCTCTCTCTGCTTATACTGTCTGTTCTCTTGTGATATTTTCTCTTTTTCTTTATTTTTACTTGTCTGTCCTTATAGTGCTGCTTGTTGTCATAGTCTTTTCTGTACTCTGTCCTTCTTGTCTTATTTGCTTCTTAACCCCTTCGACGCTGATAACGAGCTGGGCTCGTCATGGCGTAGCCTCCTCGCACGCTGATGACGAGCCCAGCTCGTCACGTAAAGTGCGTTTTTTAAAAACCCAGCGTGCGAGCGGAATTCCGCTAGCGCGCATTCGGTTAATAGTCTCCATTCTTTTTATATTGGCTTTTCTGACCTTTTAATGCACCGTCTCTCATCATACCTCCCTGTTAAGAATTCCTCAGCCTGAATACATAGATTGCTGCATACAATGTTAGGTAGATTTATAAGCCCTTTGGGCCTGTTTCTTGTTTTATTGTGTCTTCCTTTTGTATGGATTGTTGGCAAAATTATAATGCAGCAAATTTGAAATGTATTTGAAAAATGAGTCAGGATTGTCTACTGAAATGTAGTGTTCATATACATGTAATGTGTTGAGTCACTTAAACGTTTTAGTGTGGGAAATGTGTTTTGTTGAAATGTATGGTTTTAAATAATTTATCACACTGAGCATCTGTGTAAATTAAGGATTTATAGTTGCACATTTTTCCATAATCTTCACAGTTTTTGCATGCACCATCTCCTTTCTTCCTGCATCATCTCTCCTATGGTCCACACTATCTCACCTCTGCATGCACCATCTCTTCTTCTGCCTGCACCATCTCTCCCTCTGCCTGTAATATGACTGTGTATGTCTGCACTATCTCTCCCTCAGCGTGCACCTTCTCTCTCTCTGCCTGTACCATCTCTCGTTGTGCCTGCATCATCTCCCCCTTAGTGGAGAAATGATGGCCGGCCGGTAGGAGCTCTCTGCAGGAGCTCCGTGCACTTGGATCCCTACTGCGGAATATCCCTGTTAGTGGCAGGCTTGTGAATCAAAATTATCATCCAAGAGTAACCGGAGTCAAGCACTGAGTATTTTAAGCTACTTGTATGATGAGTTGGCGAGATAAGGATGCCTACCTGGTGAGACGAGGGAATCCATCGCAGCCGACCCTCATTGTCATCTACATGGACACAGCCTCCCCTCCATGCCGATCGAGGTGCGACCCTCTCAGCGGACGTCCGGAGCAAAATCAACATCTGATCCCAGTCCGGGGCTGCAGCGAACTCACGCTCCAGCTGTAGTGAGTCCTGATCGACCTACACCCCCGAATATCGAATATGCCCCTGATCACCTGATGCGGGCCATGCGTTTCTTCAGCCTCCCCATAACGACCAGAGCAAGACGTTACTAGCGTCCGGTTTGTCACCCTCGACACAGACTAAGATTGCAAGGGTGTGGAGACTGCAGCGACCAGAGCACGATGATCCTAGCCCTACACAGACTGGGGCTGCAAGGTTAGTGGATGTCTACAGCGACGCAGACTCAGCCTCGCTCTACCCCTACACAGACCGGGCCGGCGGCTGAAATAAAACCCAATGCAACCCCCTGAACAGTGGCTGACATGGCGGTGCGCTGCTAGAGCCTGCCGTCCCTGGTTGCTCGACGCAAGGGAGTGGGTGGGTCATTGGCGCAGACCCCTCACGGCACCACTGCTGCGTTTATGCATCGTCCCGGCGTGCAGCTAGTGCGGAAACCGCTACTGAGTTCCGCCCCTCTAATGCCTTTAACATCACTCCAAGCACAGAGTCTGTTGTTCTCCCGCTTCCCCTTCTATGAAAACTGGGGAAACGGAGAGAACAGGGTGGATATTTGGACTCCCCGCTAAACGCTGCATATTTCAATTAAATTGGAGTCCTTGCCTACGGCCACTTCTTGCGGTCTGAATTCGCTCACAATGGCAACATCCTGCTCATTTTATTGCCTCTGATTACTTTGTACATGTTGACTTTTGCTGGCAGCACCGCTTGAGCACAGTGTTGCAAAATGGATGTGCGACCATCTTCATCATTAGGGTAGGGCCCACCCCCTTTCCACTAGGCACGATTATCAGTTCCCAACAGCAAACTCTGTGGAGCACAACAATTGAGAAAGGACCAAAATCTCTGGGCACTCCTATCTGATCCTATCAGCAAACTTTCACAATAACAACAACTGAGAAAGGACCAAAAATCTGTGTAGTCCTTATGGAAAGGGAAATAAGACTTCCCAGGGAGACCCATGGAACATGGAAATAGTCATAGGACTATAGTCCAGGGGCTCTTCCTAAAAGTGCGGCCATATTGGAACGACCCCACCACAAGGTATTAACTCATTAGCTTCGCCCCCTGCCCACCCTCCCGACTCTCTTATCTAGGTGCAGAACCAGCAGGCATACCTCTTACAATTTCCCTCACTCATATATTCTATCTCACTACCCCCTCCTGCCCGAGGTGGCCCAGCGGACATTGTGCCCCATTCCCACCCAGGCGTCCCCCTAGCCTGCGGGTATCCACACTCGAACATTTTACCTCGCTCATCCTTCTTTCTCACTACCCCCTCCTGCCCGAGGCCCTTTGGACATAGTGCCCCATTCCTACCCTTGCAACACCCTAGCCGCCTGTTATCCACACTCTTTACGCTAACGGTCCTCATCCAGCCCTCTTTCTGCTTCCCCCAAGCTCCCTAGATCCCTAGCCAGCTAAAATCCATACATATCATGCTAGCAATCCTCATCCTGCCCTAACCACCCGCTACCCACAGCTCCCTGGACCCCTCACATTTTACATTTCTCCGGGCTCCTAATTAATCGCACTCTCTCCTGCGCTGCTCCCCTCTCCCTGTTCTCTAACAGCTCACCGGGTGCCTAGTTAATTTTACTCCCTTTGGTGCGCTCCTCTCCGATCCTACACACATCATGGAACGCACAGGCATGCACAAGCACACCATCATCTATCCCCTGGCAGATCAGGAAAATCGGCCAAACAGTTTAAACACAATTTTATCAAATCACACCCTGAAACCCTCTTCGCTGATCTTACTTCTCCGCACGCAATGGGCAATCAACAATGGACATCAACTTCCACACGAAACGGAGAGCCCAATGGAGGAAAGCACTCCTAGCCACATTTACCATCTCCTCCGCGAAAAAATCAGCACATGGCCTAGCTATTGCTATCGCCCCCTCCCAACTTTTCCAAGCAACTGCCACCATTACCATCTACAACAACGGAACCATCCTCTTACAAGCCTCGGCCCGTAGCTTAAATCTCCTAGATATCATCTTCCCCATTATTAAGGAAAAGGTGGATAATCCCCAATTGGCCACCAAATCCACCCCCACTATCATCTCCCAAGTTTCTTCCACCTCCATGCCGTTTACTGCCTCTCCCCTGATGACTCTGCGGACCGCTCCGACAGACACACTGAACGGCATCTCCCTGAAACATAGTACACATCCTCCAACTTACATAGCCGCTTCCACACACGTACCCTCATCAGCACCGGAATCCTCTCGGGGCACAACTATAGCGCCTCACCCCTCCCTTAGAACCTCCGCACCGGTCACTGCTCCCCTTACCCCTTCTCCCCCTCACATTACCACACCACAAACTGATCCCCCACCGCTCAATCCTCCACCAGCCAACACTACCGTTTCTACACACACTCCCCCTACAGCTAATTTACCCCTCCCTGGAGCACTCAAATCCCCCCACCAATACGGCAATAGTACCCATTTTGGAAAATGCTATAGCTCCCTATCCCGATAACACAACCCCCACTCCTATCTGCATTTCTTTTACCTCTACCTCTTCCCCTCCCCCAAAAACTTACCCAGCAAGGACCCCTCCCAGTCCAACCAGTCTACCTCTACCTCTACCCCTCCCCGCTAAAGCACACCCAGCAATGACCCCTCCCAGGCCAACCAGGCACCCCTATCGCAGTCGCCTGCACTTCTCGAGTCACCCTGACCTCTCTAATAACTTTCCATCCTCTGAAAATGCCCTGCCCCCTTCATCACTACACGCCTCTACCCACCCTCATCCCTCCACTCAACCACCCATAGTAAGATCTAGCCCACACACACATGCAAATAAGATGACTAATCCGGACACCCTGCTTCGGCCCTTACACCCCTCCAGCACACTCCTCAGACGCATTCCTCTATGTTACCTACCACATCCGTGTTTTTAAAGAGATGCTTCGAGACAGCCAGGGCTACCTAGTCTTTACAGAACATGGTCACCCAGCAAGCCCCCCGCCTGCCAACCTATCACCCCCATATGTTATGGTCCTTGTTGGGAAACAATACCTTACCGTAATCCATCCTCCTACCCAAGGCGCCCCTCCAACCCTTTGACGGAGAACGACCTAAGCACTCTACTTCTCTCCTATGAACTTTCCATTGCTAGTCCCTCCCCCCTCAGACACATCCCCATCCCCATTATCATGTCCAAACACAACAGACCCTCTACCCATAACAATAGAGGTATAAACAACAACAGCCTTAGTAAAGTCCCAATCATGCAGGACCGCTCCACCCCTGCTACTCCCCGACTTAAATGCTCACTTCTGAACTGCAGATCGGCCTCTAAGCACACAACCGACATAGCAGACCTCATTATCTCCACTGACCTGGATCTGCTAATCCTCACTAAAACTTGGCTTACTGAATCCTCCTCGCCTCTCATCGACATCATTGTTCCACCTAACTATGACATCATCAGGCTAGACAGGAGTGGCAAGTCAGGAGGTGGAATTGCATGCGTCCACCGGAGCAACATCACCGTAATTAGAGCCATATCACCTGCACCCCCCTCTTGCAAATACATTTGCCTAGACATCAACAGCAAGGGTAAACCTGTGTGTACGCTACACACCATTTATCACCCTCCTGGAGACAAACGCATCTTCATAGAACACCTCATGGACGTGGTCGCCACATACATGGGACGACAAAACACCCAAATTTTCCAGGGTGATTTCAACCTTAATTGAAACGACCCCAATGATACTGTGGTCAACAGTCTTAAAAACGTCCTCAATGCCCTGGACCTCAACCAAATTTGCAACAGCCCAACACACAATAAAGGCGCAACTCTGGACCTAATAATCTCAAAGAGCGATTCCACTCACCTTGAGTCGATCCTCCCCTGCGATTGGCCTGACCACCACATCATCACCTCCTTTATCAATGAAACTATTAAACTCAACTTGGCTCAACCCACAAAACCCAAAGTTTGTAAGGAGACTGAAAAAAACTCAACCCAAACATCTTACCTATCTCCAGCCACAATCTACTCCTGCCACCCGCTGATGTCTCCAACGTACATGATCTCACCAACCATTAGCTCAACTACCATAATCAACGAATTTGCCCCCCCTTCATCTTAAGAGAGCTGCAACAAAAGACTCCAAACCATGGTTTAATGGGTCACTTAACGACGATAGGTGCTCTCTTAGAACTGCCGAACGCAACTGGAGATCGGTCCCATCCGCTAAGTGCCTTATGATCCTAAAAGAAAAGAGAAATGCGTACTTCCGACAGATCAGGCGCACTGAAGCAGACTTCTTCAGTCATCAAATTGACCAAGCAAGAAACCGACCAAAAAAACTCTTTGAATTAATCAAAACACAATCTAAAGACGCGCCTCAGCGTCAACCAGACCTATCGCAACCAAAACCCACATGTGAAGACTTCTCGGTCTTCTTCAATCTGAAGACTGAGAACATCAAGAAAGATCTCTTCAATGATCTTCTCGCTCACTCCTGTCCACTCACCAATACCTCCCATCTACCCATAAGTGCAACACCTCAATCACCCGCAAAGTATGTTTTAAAAAACAATGCAGCATGGTCTACCTTTCACCTCTACTCTGAAGACGCTATAGGTGAGTTTCTCATGGCCCTGAAGCCTTCCAATCACCTCACCGACCCTCTTCCCGCAGTTAAGGAACCCCATTGCTTCTCCCTCTCTGGACCAAAATCATTAACAGCTCACTCCTACAAGGTTGCATCCCTGACTCCCTTAAGGTTGGGCAGGTCTCTCCCATCCTTAGGAAACCCACACCGGACCCTTCAGACCTAAACAACTACCGTCCTATCATCAATATTCCCACGCTACACAAACTTCTGGAAAAATGTGTTCAACACCAATTAACTAAACACATTGAACGCTTTAACCTTCTTAATAAACACCCGTCCGGTTTCCGAGCAGGTCACAGCACGGAGACAGCCATGACTCATATCATTGATGATGCTCTCCTGATACTGGATCAGAATGGTTCATGCCTGCTCATCCTCCTAGACCTCTCATCAGCCTTCGATACTGTCAAACACAAGAAGCTGTCAGATCTTTTGAGCTCTAGAATGGGCCTGTCTAGATCAGTGATCAACTGGTTTACCTCTTTTCTGCAAAACGGGACCCAAAAATTCAAGGTCAACAACTCCTTCTCCAAACCCTTGCCAGTCTCGCTAGGCGTGCCACAAGGTTCCTCGCTATCACCAACACTTATATGCTTCAAACGTCCAACTCCACATGTACGCTGATGATACCCAACTCTACCTTAAGATCAATACCCTTCAAGACATCAACCTTCTCAACTCGACCCTTAAGACCACCCAAACATGGCTGCCAGAGAATCACCTCAAATTAAATGCCGCTAAAACTGAATTCCTCCTTATTGCCCCTCCTGCCAAAGTCCCCATAATGCATGAATGGATCAAACACCTCACGGCATTCAACGTACAGCCAACTATTGTGGACTCAGCGAAATCACTGGGCATAACACTGAACTGCAACCTCAACATGCGGAAAAACATTGGGATCGCCACTAAGGGAGCTAACTTCCAGATTAACATACTGAGGAAAATTAAACCCTTCCTACCGGCCAACGACTTCAAAATGGCGGTGCAAGCTCTAGTTCTACCTCGTTTAGACTACGGAAGTGTCTCACTTTGCGGTCTCCCTGCAGCTACTACTGCCCCCTAAGAGCCTCTACCAATGCTGCAGCGAGACTCATCACTGGCGTAAAAAGAAGGACCCACATCTCCCCTGACCATAAATCTCTAAACTGGCTGCCATTTGAAACCAGAATTCACCTGAAAACAGTGTGCATGACGCATAAGGCCATACACCATAAGGCACCCAGTTATCTCACACAGAAACTTACATTATCAGGTGGACTAAGATCCACAAGAAGCTCGGAAAACCTCCCTCTGAAGCCACAAAGATTCAATAAGAAAAAACATATAAGCGCTCCTTCTCTGGAATGGCGCCCAGGATCCGGAATGCCCTCCCCCCGGGAACAAGGCTGAACCCTTCCACTGCAGCTGTCGAACGGGAATAAAAGACATTCTCATGGCAAAATTCTCTTAAACACAGACCTTTGCTTCCTTGAATTCCTTTGTACTTGTTATCAATGTATAGCAACCTATCTCTCGTTTTCATGGCTTCGCAGCTCGTTTTTATCTGTCATCGTACTAGTCCACTTTTCTCGGTCCCTTTGATGTTATTCTTGTTCTGATCTACTTACCTCTACTGTTTTAACATCACTCCTGTACTAGTTTTGTACTTGTGACGCTATTATCCCCATGTACTGTAAAGCGCTCGGATACCCGTAAGGGTCTTGTCCGCGCTCTATAAAACTTTTAAAATAAATAAAACCTGCACCATCTCACCCTTTGCCTGCACCATCTCTCTCTGTGCCTGCATCATCTCCCCTCTGTCTGCCTCATCTCCCCCTCAACCTGCACCATCTTACCCTCTGCCTGCACCATCTCTCTCTCTGCCTGCAAAATTTCACCATCTGCCTGCACCATCATTCTCTCTCTGCCTGCATCATCTCCCCCTCTGTCTGCACCATCTCCTCTCCTCCTGTAGCATCACTACCTCTGCCTGTATCATCTCTGCTTTGTGTATGTGAATTCTGGGAGATACCATAGGTACCTCTCACGTGCACTCCCAATCATAGTTTTACTCTGGGGGCGTGCAAGGGGCCCATATACTAAAGACTGCGTACCTTTCTGTGGCGGTATTGCTGCTACTGAAAGGCATCTGTAGAGGCCTATTATGTTATGGCTGGTGGTGTGTATTAGACACCTCTACCATGTTAAATCCTTTCCCTCTCTGCCTGTAGCATCTCACCCTCTGCCTGTACCATCTCCCTCTCTGTCTGCACTATCTTCCCCTCTGTGTGCTCCATCTGCCCTCTGCATATAGCATTTCTCCCTCTGTTTGATCCATTTCCTCTCTTCTGCACCATCTCACCCCCTGTGTGCATCATCCCTCTCTCTGCCTGCACCATCTGTCTCTCTGCCTGAACCATCTCACGTTGTCTGTGCTCCATCTCCTCTCTGCCTGCACCACCTCTCCTTCTGCCTGCAGCCCTACACCTTCTATCTTCTACCTGCATCATCTTGCTCTCTGCCTGCACCATCTCCCTCTCTGTCTGCACCTTTTGTCCCCCTCCGCCTGCACCCCCTCTTCTGCCTGCTGCCATTTTAACTGTTTTCTAATCACATTGTCCCCCCTCCTACCCCATGGTTTGTTCCTCACAGTTCTTGCCTTTTTTTAACACCATCGCTGCTAATGGTTTTCCCCTCCTGTGCTGATGCATGTGTAATTCCCATTGTTCATGACGAGCTCAGCTCGTCATCAGCACAGCTCAACCGTGCCTCATGACGAGCTGAGCTTGTCATGAGCATCAAAGTGGTTAAAGTCACTGAAATAAACATATGAAATGTGCTTTGAATTCGTGCATGTGCTGTTGAAAGAAGTTTAAATAGACACAGAGCAGAGGCGAGGCTGCAGAGCTGTGTTACATATATAGCGTAAGCAGATGGTGTCACCCCATGTGAGGGTATCACCCGGTGCGGTCTGTATTCTCTGCACCCCTTTAGTGCCGCCACTGACAAGCCCTTTGGGCCTGTTTCTTGTACTATTTTGTCTCACTTTTGGGTGTAATGCTGGCAAAAAAATAATGCTGTAAATTTGAAATGTATTTGAAAATTGAGTCTGGATTGTCCACTGAAATGTAGTGATCATATCTATGTAATGTGTTTAGTCACTTAAACGTTTTAGTGTGGGAAATGTGTTTTGCTAAAATGTATGGTTTTAAATAATTTGTCTAGAATCACACTGAGCATCTGTGTACATTAAGGAATTATAGTTGCAGCTTTTTCCATAATCTTCACAGTTTCTGCTGACAGTCTGCCTCTCTCTGCTTATACTGTCTCCTCTCTTGTGATATTTTCCCTCTTTCTTTAATTTCACTTGTCCTTCGTTATAGTGCTGCTTGTTCTCACAGTCACTTCTGTACTGTTAGTGTGTTCCTGTGCTCATTGTCTCGTTTGTCTCTTAATAGTACCCCTTTTTTTTATAATCCGTTGTCTGATCTTTTTATCCTCGCTCATTATACCATCCTCTGCCTGCGCGTTCTCTCCTCCGTCTGCACTATCTCTCTCTTTGTCCACACCATCTCCCTTCCGCCTGCATTATCTCTCTCTCTGCCTGCACCATCTCTCCTTGTGCCTGCGCCATCTCCCCTGTGTCTGCACCATCTCCCCCTCAACCTGCACCATCTCACCCTCTGCCTGCACCATCTCTCTCTCTGCCTGCACCATTTCACCCTCTGCCTGCACCATCTCTCTCTCTGCTTGCATCATCTCCCCCTCTGTCTGCACCATCTCCTCTCCTCCTGTAACATCACTACCACTGTCTGCATCATCTCCGCTTTGTGTATGTAAATTCTGGGAGAAACCATAGGTACCTCTCATGGGCACTCCCAATTACAGTTTTACTCTTGGGGCGTGCAAGGGGCCAACATACTAAAGACTGCATACCTTTCTGTGGCGGTATTGCTGCTACTGAAAGGCATCTGTAGAGGCCTATTATGATATGGCTGGTGGTGTGTATTAGATACCTCTACCATGTTAAATCCTTTCCCTCTCTGCCTGTAGCATCTCACCCTCTGCCTGTACCATCTCCCTCTCTGTCTGCACTATCTCCCCCTCCGTGTGCTCCATTTGCCATCTGCATGGAACATTTCTCCGTCTGTTTGCATTATGGTGATGGTTGTAAAGTCAACCTTATAGACCAGCTATCCTAGTGGTAGCATGGACAAAGCAGTCTTAGGCTAAAACTTCAGAGAGCATGTGAAGCCAGCTGTTTTACCATATGTAACCCCTTTAATGCCAAATGAAAGGACACCACAAAGGTTATAAATAAAATACATATGTATTTATTTCTAACACAACCCCTCTGAACTCTTTATGAGGTCAGAGGCATAAGCACATAAGAAGATACTCAATTATCATACAATAATTTGCACAATATACAGTAGGGCCCTAGGAGCACGTAAAACCATATACTAAAATAGTGGTATAAGAACCATGTCACGAACAAAGGATAGGCCTAGGGCCTAGGGAATCGCTGGGGCTACGCTGTACTACCAAGAGTTAGGAAGCAGGAGGCCCACGGGAGGCGTGTGCAGTGTCTAAACACACACGCGGGTTCTCATAGGAATACAATGGGAACAACAGAAATGGAAACTAGTTCTTTTAGGACACTTCCGAATGGACTAGGAGAAAGCTGCTGAAAACTAGGACACTAGGATAGTCAATGCCCACAGGAGCACCGGAGTACTCTTGTTACCTCACCCACAGGAGCCGGGTGCATAGGTGTCAAAGTGTGTCGGGTTTCGTTGCTGAATCCTATGGAGACCTGTGAAAAGATGCTGCAGAGGACCAGGAGAGAAGTGTCCGGTTGGATCCAAGGGCAGATCGAGGATGAAGAGTACCTGAAAGCAGAGGGGACAGAGTCTGGGTCACTAGCCAGTGACCAGGAAGGGAACCAGGAAGGAACCAGGCGATGTTGGGCACAATCAGGTGATGTTGTGAAGCTTGTCTCTGCAGCCACGTAGACCAGGAGGTATTGATGATGACCAGAAGCTGGGCACAGACTCTCTCATGAAGGATCTCGCTGTCGGCGGTGTCGGTTTCCGGATTGGAGTCAACAAGCTTTGGCAAAGGCAACCCACGCAGGAATCAAAGATGGCTTCTTGATCAGACCAGCAAGATCTGATGGGCTTCTCCTTTTCAGGGAAGTAGGGGCCAGTCTGGAGCAACCAGACCAGCTGTGAAAATTCAAGGGTTCATCATCACAGAGGACACTAGCCAATGGGCAAGTGACCGGACAGACGCGTCAAGCAGGAAAATGCAGAAGGGCCCGACGTGGCACTCGTGGTGTGTGGAGGGCTGATCTTCAATGCAGATAGTGCTCGAGGCTGGGGCGTCTCAATCCCCAATGCACAACTTCGAGGGTGCCTCAGAAGTTGCAGGGAAAGCAATTCACAGGCTTTCCAAGAAGGCCGGTCCCACGTCTCCCGTCGCATCCAAGGGTCTCAGCTTTGCTGTGGCTGTGGATCGGGCTGAAGGAAGTCTGGAAGTCTGGGTCTTGTCAGGCTCTGTGCTTGGGCTCAGGCGGAAGCATTGACAAAGCAAACCATTGATCGCTTGATGGTACCTGTTTGCACAGGGTGGTCACTCCTTGACCACAAGGGAGATTCTTCAGTCTTCTATCTTCAGGTAGAACGTCAAAGGTCCAGAGTTTTGTTTCAAGTTTCAGTTCAGGATAAATCTAAAGTCTCTTGACACAGCTCCTACCTATATACCAATCTTAGAGGCTGGATTACCTGCTAGGTCCCTCCTATGGGTGGGACCAGGGAAGGGGGTGGCGCTTTGTGTTTGTGAATTCTGTGAGATAC
Organism: Lissotriton vulgaris; assembly: GCF_964263255.1. Classification (NCBI taxonomy): domain Eukaryota; kingdom Metazoa; phylum Chordata; class Amphibia; order Caudata; family Salamandridae; genus Lissotriton; species Lissotriton vulgaris. The sequence continues at coordinate 762,917,373 of NC_141691.1, read as the reverse complement.
CACAGGTACCTCTCATGTGCACTCCCAATTACAGTTTGACTCTGGGGGCGTGCAAGGGGCCCACATACTAAAGACTGCATACCTTTCTGTGGCGGTATTGCTGCTACTGAAAGGCATCCGTAGTGGGCTATTATGATGTGGTTGGTGGTGTGTATTATAAACCTCTACCATGTTAAATCATTTTCCTCTCTGCCTGTAGCATCTCACCCTCTGTCTGCACTATCCCCCTCTCTGTCTGCACTATCTCCCCCTCTGTGTGCTCCATTTGCCCTCTGCATGTAACATTTCTCCCTCTGTTTGCACCATTTCTTTTCTGCTGCACCATCTCACTCCTTGTGTGCGTCATCTCTCTCTCTGCTTGCTCCATCTGTCTCTCTGCTTGAACCATCTCACGCTGTCTCTGCTCCATCTCCTCTCTGCCTGCTTCATCTCTTCTTCTGCCTGCAGCCCTGCACCATCTATCATCTGCCTGCACCATCTTGCTCTCTGCCTGCACCATCTCCCTCTCTGTCTGTACCATCCATCCCCCTCCACTTGCACTACCTCTTCCGCCTGCTGCTATTTTAACTGTTTTCTCATCACATTGTCCCCCCCTCCTACCCCATGGTTTGTTCCTCAAAGTTCTTGCCTTTTTTTAAAGCAAGATGGTGCAGGCAGATGATAGATGGTGCAGGGCTGCAGGCAGAAGAAGAGATGAAGCAGGCAGAGAGGAGATGGAGCAGAGACAGCGTGAGATGGGCGAGTTCAGAGTTAGAGAGCTGCTCTTTATCCACTTGGTGATGTCCTTAATTACGTTGTGGAGGTTGTTGTTTATGGTATCTGGCTCCTTGGTGAGCAAGAGGATGCGCAGGGTTTTGTCGACGTAGAAGATGATGTTGTTGTTGAGATGGTGGGGTATTTGTGTGAGGGTGGTCATGAAGATGTTGAATTTACAGAGAGGATTAAAGGGAAGAGTTGTGTATTTTCCATTAGATTTAAAGAAAAATATTGAAACAGTTGGCGTAGAAAATGTAGAAGATGAACCTTAAGTTATTCTTGTTAATGGTGTTCCAACTAAGAGTAAGAAAATCTGGCAGGAATTAGTGGATGTTAGGAAAGTGAAAAAGGCAACGTTGTATCTGATAAAAAATAATCAATATTATAAAGATGTGTTTATGAGTGAAGAAGAAATAACTGTTGAAGAAGATAATGACTTACCATCTGGACAAATTGAAAAAGTGGATTTGTCCAGAACTAAAGAAATCTACGAACAATACAGTGTTTATCCACTGCATTCCAAAGAAGTGATGGGGAATACTATAGAGTTATTCGAAATGAAAGAAGCAAAGGGAAGTCCCATTAGTGTATGGGAAAAAAGCTTGGAAGCTCGTTGTTTCCCTCATTTGTTTCCGACAGGAAATCGAAGACGATACGCGCCAGGACACTCTTGAGTAGCAGTGCGCGATACAAATCCTTTTATAACATATAACATGATGACCGACCTGTGCATATTCCTGCATCTGAATACCTGACATTAAGATTGTATGCAGAAGATCCAAGATTTCGACAATGTATTCCGTATTTGTTTCATCTTTTGTTTGAGAGTGATTTGTCTGGACTTTCTTATGCAGTAAACCATATATTGAAAACATGTGTACATCTGCAAAATGTTTCGGCAAAGGAATTTATGGATAAAGTACACCAGAAAGATAATGTTTTGGAATCTCAGCTAATTAATCTCATGGCATGTCAGCGTGGTACTAATGAGTACTGGTACCGTCGTCATGGAGAACTTAAATGTATGATAAGGAATTTAGGAACTCCTACATGGTTCCTTACTCTAAGCTGTGCTGAATATGCATGGGATGATTTACTTCAATTTCTTCGAGAGGCAAATCCAAACATACTAAATATTGAATACAAGACACCTGGAGAATTGTGCTCTTTGGATCCAGTTAATGTATGCAGATATTTCAATCATAGATTTGAAGCTATGATGTCTTTTATCACCAATAAAAAATCCTCCTCTTGGAGAGGTTGTGGACTTCTTTTGGAGAAAGGAATATCAAGCAGGAGGTCCCCCTCACATACACATGCTAATATGGATCAAAGACGCTCCCAAATTCGGAACAGATTTAGATGATACTGTGTTGTCTTTTATTGAAGAATACGCTACATGTGATATACCGAAAAGTACACAAGATAAGGACTTAAGACAACAAGTCTCACGATTCCAAAGCCATCGTGGGAAATACTGTCGTCGACAGCACAAATCTAAGGACAAATTCTACACCAAATGTCATTTTGGATTTCCACGTCCAGTAATATCGAAAGGAAGAGTGAACATTTTTATGTCATCTTTGCAATATACTATCACAAGAAAGTCTCCTAAAAATACCTACAATTTGAGAAGAAATGAAGATTCAAAATACATAAATGACTATAACCCAGTCATTTTGACCATGTGGAATGCTAACATGGATATTCAATATGTTGCAGACAATTCCATTGCTGTTGCTCGATATGTAACATCGTACATCACGAAATCAGAAAAGACATAATTGAAGGAAATGTGGGAAGAGATTTCCCACGAGAAGAGTCTAAGTAAGAAATGATATACTTACAGTTTAAAGATCTCATCAAGAAATTGGAGCGTATGAATGCTCGGATCGATTAACATCTGCAAGTCTATACTCCAAATCTAGAAGAATCATTTGGGTGAGTCTAGGTCTTGCTGCAACATGAAACCGAGTACTTAAACCTGTACAAGAAATTGAATATTTAGCTGAACAGGAGCCAGAAAGTACAGATATTGTGAAAACAAATATGTTGGATACATATTATCCAAACAGAAGTCATCATCTTGAGAACATTTCTCTCTATGAAGTGCTGAAAAACTATTTTTTTTAACAAAATATTACAGAAAACATCACTAATGGTATATATGCCGTGTTTGGTTCTGAAGGATGTCTGGTGAAACAAAGAAGAGGACATTTGATTAATCACCGTAAACTGAGTTGCGAAACACCTGACAAAAGGGAATTCTACTATTTAGCTCTTTTGCAACTTTTCAAGACATGACGTTCAGAATTAGAATTACTTGGAGATTTTGAGAGCTATGAAGATTCCTTCATTGCAACTAAAGATACTATAGAATGTCCTATTTTTGCTAATTATGTGAAAATGTTGAACGACGAAATTGAGCAAGAAGCTACAATTGCAGCTGAGATTGCTAGAGATAGTTCTCAAGACAGTCAAACTTCTGCTTCATTGAGTCAGGACCCACTAGGAGAACCAATTGTTCAAAATGAAGCAGCAACTGCTAAGGAAGAGGTGGAATCATCAATGTATCAAGCTCAAGAAGATGTAAGAAACGTAGGAAACTTAGAAGAACAATTAAATGTTGAGCAGAAACAAATATATGAGCAAATGAAAGAGCAGGTTAACCATGGATAACTTCATGAAAAGAGAGAGTGCTCTTGCTCATCGTTTCAACCTATTCGATTGTACGTGAGTGGAGAAGCTGGGACAGGAAAAAGTTTTTTATTTAAAGTAATTTCAACTTATCTACAGAAAACAACCGAGTCGTATTTGTCTTGTGTTGTCACTGCTCCAACTGGGTTGGCAGCACACAATATTAAAGGAGTTACTTTACATCGTTTATTAATGCTACCAGTGGAGCATGAAAATAAATTGGAATAACACAAGCTATCTGGAGAAGCTTGTTTTGAAGTTGCAAGAGTCTTGAAGAAAATTAAACTTCTCATTATTGATAAGGTAAGCATGGTATCAAACTTAATGCTTGCCTTTGTGCATTTAAGAATGCAGCAAATTCTTAAAACAGAGTATGACGTATTATTTGGAGGAAAACACATTATAGTTTTTGGAGATCTACTACAACTTACTCCTGTAAAAGGACAACCAGTGTTTAGAACACTGGCACATGAAGATACCAGAAAGTCTTTGGAAAGTATTGGAAATGTTAACATTTGGTCATTTTTTCAATATAAGGAATTCATTAGAAATATGCGACAGGCAAATGATGCTGATTATGGAATTATTCTTCAAGATATAAGAATAGGAAAAGTGACAGAACATGGCAAACAAGCTTTACACAGACGATTACTTCCCAATTTGTTTCCAAATAAAAATATTGTTCCAGTGAAAATATATATGATAATTGCAGAAAACAAGTCTGTAATTTGTTAATGCCAACACTGCGTGAATGTTCTTTATTTAATGAAGAAATGTTGAAGTTAGAAAATGAAGAAATTATAAAATTGGAAGCTATTGACAACATTGAACATGAAGGAATCACTATTATTTTGACTGAAAAGTTGAAGAAGAAATTGGATTCTTTAGAGAAGTCGATAAGTAAAACTGCTGGTTTAGAAAAGAATTTGTATGCATGTGTAAACTATAGGGTAATTTTACGCCGTAATTTGAATGTGGAAAAAGGTTTAGTAATGGGTAAAATTGTTGATTTTGTTAATTATATAAATAGAGATGGGATTGAATTCTTGAAGATCAAATTTGATGAAATTGCAGAAATACAACAATTTAGTCATTGTTCATCTCGGTTCTTGCTTGTAAAAGATGTGTATGTACGCAGAAAACAGTTTCCTATTTGGTTGGCATATGCGGTGACTATTCATAAATCTCAAGGTTTAAGTGTAGATAGTGCTTTAGTAAATATTGGAAGTACTGTGTTTAAAGAGGGTATGGCATATGTTGCTTTGTCCCAAGTCAGAACTTTATCTGGATTGTACTTGATTGATTTTGATGAGACAAAGGTTAGTGCAGATGCAAATTGTGTCAAAGAGTATAATAGATTAAGAAGAGAATATGCTCCCAATTTAGGTCAATATCCAGTATTTGAAAAGCATTTGGTAGGTGGAAAAAGAAGATTTGAGAATATCTGTAGTGAAAGTGTAGAGAAATAAAAAAAAAGATGAAGCTGTGTCTGCAAGCAAAAAGAAAAAGGACAGTGTTGAAGAAAATGTTGGTTATCGATTTGAAAATAGTTGTGGTGTCAACTGCTATGCTAATGTAGTAGTTAATGTTGTTTTATTTCTTGAAAGTTTACAACAGCAAATTGTTGAAAATCGGGACGAAAGATTCTGTTTGTTGTTGTATTGTGTTTATGATAAATGTAGCAGTGATAAAAGTAAAATACAAAGTGTTTCTGATATTCAAAATGTTTTGGACATATGTTCTGGTTCTACTCAATTTACACAGAATATTCAGCAAGATTGTCAGGAATTTTTAATGTTTAGGCTTAATGTACTGGAATATAAAGGTATAGATATTGAACATATTTTTGGCCTTTCTTATAAATGGCAACATGACTGTCAAAATTGTTTGTTTACATGTAGCACTAATATAGACACTGAAAGATTCATTTATTTGACTTTACCAGACTGTGAATAAGTGTCTTTCAACAATCTAGTTAGAGGAGCTAGTCAAAATATGGAGTGTAGCCAATGCAAATCAGAAATGTCATCAACATTATTTATACAAAGATATGGACAGTATGTTATTTTAATGCTGCAACGTTGTAGAGCTGATGGAAGAAAATTGGAAACTTTAATTACAAATTTTGTAGCTGGTCAAGTTTCAATATCAGGAAGAACTTATGTAGCTGTTGCAATTATTTTTCATGATGGACCTTCTACAACATCTGGACATTACACTGTTTATTTGGAATGTCTGAAAGGTTGGATACATTGTAATTATAGTCAATTCGTTTTTAAGCAACGTCTGCCTAAAGAGTTACCAAATTCTTACCTAATATTTTTAAAGCCAACATTTTAAGATCATAATTTGGCCTTTCAGGATTACTGCTGTAAAGGTAGATTAGTCTGGTGTTGTGGAGTATTTTGTAACTGAGGGTGAAGAGCTTGAAGGAAATTCTCTTGTTGATGTTGAGGCAGTGTAGCTGTATCATGTTGTGGGTGATGTGGCTGTAGCAGGGGACTTTGAAGATCAGTCAGGTGGAGGTAGTTTGGATTGGTTGTAGTCGTTATAGTTGTTTGGCTGGAATTATTGTGTAGAGTGTGTTGCCACAGAGTAGTCTATTTCTTCTTGTTTTCTTTAGGATGTACTTGTAAATGATGTGCAGAATGTGGAGGGTGTTATAGCGGTATGACGAAATGCTGTAGACTTGTTTACACATGTACAGGGAGGAGTTGAGGATGAATTGTAGGATGTGTATATGGACAGTAGGTGTTGGTACTGTTTACAATGTAGTTGGCCAGCAGGAGTCATTTGAAACTGTGTGGGTGGTTCTGATGATGAGTATCTTCATGTTGGGCGAGTTCAGAGTTAGAGAGCTGCTCTTTATCCACTTGGTGATGTCCTTAATTACGTTGTGGAGGTTGTTGTTTATGGTATCTGGCTCCTTGGTGAGCAAGAGGATGCGCTGGGTGTCGTCGACGTAAGAGATGATGTTGTTGTTGAGATGGTGGGGTATTTGTGTGAGGGTGGTCATGAAGATCTTGAATAGCGTTGGGCTGAGAGATTAGCACTGGGGGACGGTGGTAATAATATCAGTGGATTTGGATCAGAAGGCTGGAAGGCAGATGTTCAGAATTTCTATTGAACAACTTTCTAAGTAAGAATTTCACATATACTATTTGGCCATGCGGAAAAGTATGTGTAACCTTTAATAACTTTTTGTTCCAAATTTTGTTAGTAACATTATTTATAATGGAATAAATGTAATGATGGTGTTTTGTTATTTCAGGATTGTTTGACATACCTCATAGTTAAGTAAGAAATTGGTCTTAGAAAAAACATTTAAGATTGTTATTGAGATTGTTGTTTTTTTTTTTAAGATAATCTTCTTGATTGTCTTTTTTTTGCCCGCTGTTATGTGATGAGTACTATTGAACTCACTGTTTGTATTGAAATTCAATATATTCTGAGAACAGCAAAAAGGGTAAATTAAATGCTTTAGAAATATTTTTGTGTTGTAAAAGATAAATTGTAACAATTTTTTTGTCTTCTACAGATGCAAAATTTTTAATAATTATTATTTTTTTTAATTTGTTATTTTGAAGGTAAGTATAACTAACTGTCAAAAATAATCAATGGAATGGACTTCTACAGAGGTGAAGTAACAGAACGTCCATGGTGTACAAAAGTTTGTAAAGACGGTTTGTATCTTTGAAACACATTTGAAGAAATTTAAAAAAATATATACTGAGTGTACCTGTGTATTTTGTATTTTACTACAACACATCAACTGCTTTGGAACTGGTAGGCTGAATAGATATGTTTTACTTTTTTTAGTACTGCATTTTATTATAATAGCCTTAGTTTTGTTATACTGATAAAGAGTGACTGGTTTGAAAATGTAAGGACATTTTATAACAAAATATTCATATAAGCAAATTTTATTGGTATAATCATATAAAGTAGTTGAGAATGGTTTTCGCATAATATTTTTTAAAGAGCAAAATAGTTCATAAAGCTAATTTTGTATTATGTATTAGGGAACATTATAAAATGAAGTTTATATGTTTTTCTGCAAGGAACAACAACATAATAAAATTCACTATGGAAGAGGATCAGAAGAATATGGAAGAGAGATTTGAAATTACTAACTCTCTGATGGAAGAGTTAAATATACCTTTCATGGGGACTGAGAATGAAGAAGAAAGTATTGGTGCAGGAGATATTACGTGTGATTATTTAGATGAAACTTTAGACTAGAACTTTTCTGAAGCGTTAAACGACATTGAGTTTCATGATATGAGTTTTGTAATTCATGATGAAGAAAACGAAATTTCTGACGAAATCATGCCGGAAGTTCTATTAAATTATGAAATGTTAGAAAAATAAATTTATGTTTAAAAAATAAAAATGGTTTGAGACTCTTTTCTTGCCGAATTGTAATCATTCAGCTAGTATTTAAGTTTGCATGGTACAAACTGGGTGTTAGGGCATGGACTGCTTCAAACCTTTATAGATTATGTATGTACTGTTCTATGCACGAGCAAACTTGTGTTTTATAATTTTTATTTCCAGGTGTGTATCCTTTGACTTACAGCAAAGTCTCTGTGATTGGTGATTCCGTATTGTACAGACCTATTCAACAGAATATCCTTCAGTATGCACTGTGCTAAAAATGAAGTTATTTAAAATTCAGTAGGCAGTCTGCTTGCAGAACTGTAATCATCTAGTCAGTATCCAAATATTCATGGAGGACAGTACGTCTTAGGCTGTGGACTGCTTTAAACCTCGATAGACTATCCTTACAGTCTTCTATGTACCTACAAACTAGTGTTTTCTATATTGAAATCTCCAGTCTGTATTATTACACTTTCATCAATCACTCTCACTCTACTGTTTCAGTATTGTATTGAGCCATACAGCACTATGTGCTTATCTATAAACTATTAGAAAATTGGAATGTTGGGAGCTCCACTGATAACAATGGAGTGCTCTTGGCTTATAATGACTGGTATAAGCCTGGAGCTCCAACATTCCAATGTTACTTTGTTCACTGCTCTGGCTGTGAATAAAGGCTTCAGGGAGCCTGAGGGATTCCAATCCTCTCACACTCCCTGGAGGCTTTGTTCTTTTTTGTTAGAACATTCTGTCTTCTAATGGTAGAATGTTCTAATACTCTTATAGCCCTTTGTAGCTGGGCTATACTGGCTATTAAAGTTCCTCTCCCTTGTTAAAGGCCCTCACTTTCGACTCTGGCCTTTAATGCTGGAGAGAGTCTTTAATAGCTGGTATAACCCTTTATGGTGAGCTATAAGGCTATATTGTAAAAGTGAAGATGCTATATATTCAACCAGACAGTTGACATTCAATCAGCATGCAGCTTGTGCTCGGGAAGGTATGCATAGTGTACGCATACTGTACAGAGTACAGTATAGAGTACGGTAAGCTTCTATAGATATAGTTATGATTTTACTTATGATTTTATGAGGAAGGTTTCTAGTCACTTTTTGTAATGTTCTGTGGCATAACTGTTAGCGTAATATTTATCAGGCAGTACTAATGCACTTTTTTGGTGTACTGTACTTGATAAATATCAGACCTTTTAATGTAGTATTCTGTGTTAAAGGAATGTGCAATGGGTGTTGCTGGGGGTGTTTCCAGCAACACCCATGGCCTTTTGACACTGCTCTACGTTTACAAGAAATTGTTAATCTGAAGGCACTGCGAAAAACGTATGCCTTCCCAGCAGAGGCATAAAGAAGGTGCAATGGGGAAAATAGTTTTAATTCTCCCCGTTTTTTTCTTTTCTCTATGTGTGCTGTTTTCTGCAACATACGTAGAAAAAGGAAAAGTATCTTGAGATTATTTTTGTACAGAAAGGTTTGCCTATCTCTACAAAAATAATCATCCTTGCAACACAGACAATTTGCTCCATTGGGCAAAGGTTTGTTCATTGGTGCAGGCAGATCATTGTGAACTAGTGCAAGGGAAAAGGATAGAAATATGCTACATCTTATAGATATGGCACATTCCTGTCTTTTCTTTTGCCATAGGGAAGTGTAGCAGGAAGGCCTGCTGCACTTTTCTACGGCAAAATCTCATAAATGAGGCCGATGTGAGTAGTCAATTACTCAAGGTGCAAAGTAGGCCTAAGGGATTAGAGTGCCTCAAACCATTACAGACTGTGCATACATTGTTGTATGCACCTGCAAATTTGCCTTTTTTATGTTGAATTTTGCAATTTCTATCTTTTCACTTCCAGTAAACACTCTGTTACTCTTGGTATACTTTCCTAGTGACTCATTGAAGAGTGTGTAATAAGGCATTCACTACATTAAAACAATAATTAGTAGATGTAGAATAACGAGTAGATCCCCAGAGATATGACAGTTATTGTACACTGTGACATCACCACCATGGATGCACCATATTTACAATGTGGTGCACTATGTGGGACAAGTGGCGCAGATATGTAATGTATCTGTACTGTGAAGATGGCGCATTGCTTCATTTGCATTGCAAGCAAAATACAGCTGCAGCAATGCTGTTTGGGCCCTATGCTCATAATGCTGTATCAATCCTTACACCTGCTTCAAACAGGTGCAGGGTTTTGACACAGTATAAACCCAAAAGTGACTGAATTAAATCTTATAAATTTCACGTAGTCACTTTTAGGAAGCGTTTCTGCACCAGAACATGCCCCATCTATGCAGGAAAGCCTCCTTTTGGCGCACAGCTTTACAATGTGACGCACCTTCCAATTACGTCACATTGTAAATAGCATACATCATGGTACATCTTTTGCACCACCGCTGCATCACAAATGTGTGTAAAAGAGGCACAAGGGGGTTGTAAAACCACCCTTAATACATACAAATTCATCCATGCAGTTTCACCAATAGTGAAAATTGAAGCATAGACTTGTAACATATTTATATACATATGTTACATTCAAGAGCTTTGGAGGTACTAAAGTATACTGTAGTTAAACACCCTATAGATTTATGCTGTAGCACATCCTTATAGTTTTGCACTTTCATATTCATTCATTCATTTATGAACTACACATTCTTTCTGACAAACTTTAACAAACATAGAAATATAATTATTTTTTTTTACCAGTAGAGGTAGTTCTAAAAAGAACTGTTTTTTTGTCTCCGTTATTTTGTGTTTTTTTGTAGTTTTTTGAACAATTTTTTTTAAAGAAAAAGTAGAAAAATTGAACTTTTCCAAACAAAAAACTGTGGACCTGTATAAAAAAAAGAAAAAAAACACTTTTTGGGGCATTGGTGGTGCTCCTGCCTCCTTACAATCAGGTTCACTGACTGTTCCCCATAGCATAGCAGTTCATTGCAGTGTTTGCATAGGAACTTTATATTTGCAAACTCGGGAACAATCACATGCGTAGGAGTGCTTCCAGAAGGTGATGCAGTGGAGGTGCTCGCTACTGCAGGTGGTACAACATCCTGTCGGCTGTGTGTGGCCTCCCTTGCGTAGTTGTTGAGATACAAATTTTTAACATGCCAGTCCATGCTTACAGTTCCAAATGAATATTTTTTGGTTGGTTCACCGCGAGACAGTGTCACCTGGCAGATGTTTCAAGTGACCTTTGGAGCATTCACTTTCTTCTCCCCTTCTGGAAAAGTAAAACATTTCCAAATGAAAGCCTCCTTCTTCTGAGGAGGAGGAGGTTCAGGAAGATAAGTATTTACATCAGAAGAGTAGTCCGATCGTGATGGAGATCGAGCAGCCATATTAATAAAGTACAGTTGCACAAAACTTCACTTGGTGGAAAAGATCCTGCTTGTCTGAAAGTAGAATGAACAAAATGGGAGGGGTCTTTCAACAAATGGAGTTGGAAGTATTATGAGCCAATGAAATCTCTTCTTTTAATGTCACATGACTGTACGTACTCTTACAGTACGCTTACGGAGCTCTTACGTTCCGCTTACGATGCTCTTATGGTGCATGTACAGCTGGACTTACGATCGCGATATTCGTAAGTTAAAAAGTAATATACGGTTCTTAAAAGATAAAAAAAAAATCTAGATTATCCCAGCTAATGTCTACCGTTAAAAATTACAAAAAATACTTAAATATCTTGTTTTTAACATTATAAAACTTTCGGAGGTGCGCTTACGGGGGGTCGTACAAACGCAGATGATGTCACACAAAAGCGCAGATGCACCGCGTAACGTCAAAACGTACTTGTGATGTGTGCGTGCGCGCTGAGTACAATTTACAATTTACAGTACAAATGTCGGTGTGTTTACCGTACGCGCATAGTGCGACTATAAAAAAAAAAAAGGAAATAGAAAAAATGTAAATTTTTTTTTGTAAAAAAACGTAATCAATAAATAAAAAAATTGGAGTTTCGTTTTGTTATTATTTGACAATATAATATGAAATAAAAATAAAACAAAATAATATGTAAATATTTTTTATAAAAATGAGTAAATTTAATAAAAACTGTTTTTTTAAAAATAATTAATACATTTAAGAATTATCATTTAGAAAACCTTTCAAAGTCACTGAAAAAACCATAGGTTTCTACTATGTTACAATTAAAAATTAGCAATTAATAAACCTTAGAAATTTACTGAAAAACCATATGTTACAGGGGTGTTATACTTAAAAATTAGAATTTAAAAAATCTTACAAATTTACTGAAAAAACCATAGGTTTCACACACATTATTCTTAAAAATTAGCATTTAAAAAACCTTACAAATTCACTGAAAAAACAATAGGTTTCACACACGTTATAGTTCAAATTTAGCATTTAAAAAACCTTAGAAATTCACTGAAAAAACATAGGTTTCACACGTCTTATAGTTAGCTGGACATTTCACTCATACAAAACCATTGAAATTCCCCTGTTATAGTTAACTATAACTCACGCGCCCGCAATGCACTGCTGATGACGTCACATATTACATCACTCATGACGTGGTCAGTGAGATAACTCATGACATCACTGATGATATATATATATATATATATATATATATATATATATATATATATATATATATATATATTAAAGCTCCAAAGTTTCTCACAATCAACAGGAAAAAGAGGCAGCATTCACAGGAATATATGCAAAGCGGTGTTCTTTATTTTTCAGACAGACGCGTTTTGGTAACTCCCTTCTTCGGTGTCAATGCGTAACGCGCTGTGCGGCGCCATTTGTAATCATTGCATCATGTAAACAGAAACAGGACTATCAGCGCCTTGCAAAATCACAAGCGCCATATTGGAACTATACCCCATTGATTCTGAGCAATGGTCATATTTACACCTAATGTAGACAGTCGTTAAAATATCAACAAAGCCTCAATTCATAATTATGTACATTAATAAGGTGCAAACCAAAACATCGAGTTATGACATTTGAGATCTCGCTGTGGATCGGCATTTGCAACCAATAATGGTTGTTTTTACGTCCTAATATGTTTCCAATTGAGTCGTGGATCGACCCACATATACATGTCACATCATCAAAACCCCTGTTATTATTACCTCACTCTCCCATATACATATACATTGTTGTCGATTCAATATGTTAACATTCAATTTTCAGGAAATGTCTGTTCACTATATCAATTTGTCTTCTTTAGGCCAAAAAATCAAAGAAATCGAAAAAAGAGATCAAGTAATCAGCTAATCAAAAGAAAGTGAAATGTGAAATCACATAATCAAAAGAGTGAGTACATAAATCATAGTCGATCCTGTTCAATATATCCCTGTTACACTCGTGGATTGACCTTACAGATACCGCCATTCATCAGTCTCACGATGACAGTTGTTACCTTCCTATAGGCCTAGATGTACTGCCAGTTCCTCCCCACTATTCAGGGCCCCGGGGCTCTTGGTCTGTAAGTCAACAATATATCTGGACTCCAATCACTGGCACAGGGTCAGACTGATTTGCATATGGCCATGTCTGGACTGGGGTGGCTGAGTGAGCTAAAGAATTGTGATGGATTAAACCCTGGTCAATTGACTGGGGGTGAGTGTTTGATTTGCTCAAACGATCCGTCCATCATCCCCTTTTGTATCGCTTTGTTCGCCCTAAATTGGCAGGGTATGCTCAGACGTGAGTCCCTTGCTCACTTGGCCACTGGATTCAAGATAGCCTGGCTGATGAGGATTATGAATCCGAAACCGGTCCCAGGATGCTTGTTTCTGGTCCAGGGAATTCATGGCTTGGCAGTTCGGGCTGGACTGTTCCCATGAGACACAGGGTCAGACTGATTTGCATATGGCCATGTCTGAACTGGGGTGGCTGAGTGAGCTAAAGAATGGTGATGGATTAAACCCAGATCAGTTGACTGGGGGTGAGTGTTTGATTTGTTCAAACGCTCCATCCATCATCCCCTTTTGTATTGCTTTGTTCGCCCTAAGTTGGCAGGGTATACTCAGACGTGAGTCCCTTGCTCACTTGGCCACTGGATTCAAGATAGCCTGGCTGATGAGGATTATGAATCTGAAACCGGTCCCAGGATGCTTGTTTCCGGTCCAGGTAAAACATGGCTTGGCAGTTCGGGCTGGACTGTTCCCATGAGGCACAGGGTCAGACTGATTTGCATATGGCCATGTCTGAACTGGGGTGGCTGAGTGAGCTAAAGAATGGTGATGGATTAAACCCAGATCAGTTGACTGGGGGTGAGTGTTTGATTTGCTCAAACGCTTCGTACATCATCCCCTTTTGTATCGCTTTGTTCGCCCTAAATTGGCAGGGTATGCTCAGACGTGAGTCCCTTGCTCACTTGGCCACTGGATTCAAGATAGTCTGGCTGATGAGGATTATGAATCTGAAACCGGTCCCAGGATGCTTGTTTCCGGTCCAGGGAAGACATGGCTTGGCAGTTCGGGCTGGACTGTTCCCATGAGGCACAGGGTCAGACTGATTTGCATTTGGCCATGTCTGAACTGGGGTGGCTGAGTGAGCTAAAGAATGGTGATGGATTAAACCCAGATCAGTTGACTGGGGTTGAGTGTTTGATTTGCTCAAACGCTCCGTTCATCATCCCCTTTTGTATCGATCTTTTCAACCGAGTCACAAGATGGCTGCCTGCACTTCCTGGTTTGAAGTGTTGGCAGCCAAACAGATTGCAGACTCGAGATCGGGAGGATTTAGGATCCTCCGCGGCCACAGTTATATAGATGAGAAATGCTATCATTTTTCAGGAACTACTGAATGGATCACACCATTTAACAAAAAGAGTGCTTTCTGAATAAAGAGCTACCTTTATCCAAATTTGGCGTAATTTCATTCAGCAGATCGGGCTGTAGCCCTGTCTAAATTTTCATATGGAAATTAAATTAACTTGGAGAGAAAGCATATTCGGACCCCTCCCCCTTTTTCTCGGCCCCCACTTGACAGATCACCCCGAACCTTTCAACTCAACAGCTGAAGTGAGTGGGCCATTAGTTTTGAAAGTTTTGCGAGGATACGTCAAACTGTGACAAAGGTATAGGCAAATCAAAAAACGCTTTTCCTATTGAAACTATGTCTTAAATATAACTACCTAATATATATATATATATATAATAACCTATGGTATCCTATACTCTGTTCTTAATTGAATTTGTACTCCTGTTTCTGCATCTTCCTATGTTTCCTTGGGTATCCCATGGAACTATCACTATGTAAGGTGCTCTTTGGCTCTAGTTTGCGCTAGAGAACACCCTGAAAAAATAAATACAAAAAATCATATAGGAACACACTATATACAAAATATGTTATATGTTACATTGTTAAATGTGGCAGTCTAGTGGCATGTGTCTAATATAAAAACAAAATGCAAACAATAAACCACAATGTATTATATTAAGGGTTCCCAGTTTTTTGCTTTTTTTTACATTTCTGTCAGCATTTATCCATATTTATATTTTGCTAATTTTATCTGTATTCTTCAATATTTATTTTGAAATTTGTGAAACAATGACGCTAATGAAACTAGTTTCCACATTAATCTAACCAATAAATGCACACTTTGGCTTGAATTTCTGACAGGTTTCATCGATATTAACACCGACAGATGATAAATCACAACAATTACATTATAATTTGCACAATTTAGTATCAATCTTTTGTATGTCTACTGCTTTACTAAACTGTCTTTTTTTTTAATCCCCTACCCTGTCAATCTGCACAACTACTGGGCTAGCAGTCATTACTAACAGCATTTAAAATCACTCAAAAAATAATCAAATTTATGTTACAAAATCCTGAGTAGGATACTGGCCACTCGACTCCTTCCCCACATGCCTACCCTCATCCATGCCGACCAATCTGGGTTCATCCCAGCTCACAACACAGCGCTTAATATACAAAGGCTTCTACATATCTTGGAAGCGGATTTCTACAATGTGGACCCCGCCGCGATATTTGCTATTGACATAGAGAAAGCCTTCGACAGCTTAGAGTGGGAGTACTAATTCCATGTGATGCGGCAAATGGGCCTCGGCCCTGATTTTGTGAGGTGGACGGCCCTATTATATGCAGACTCGACCGCCAGGGTCAGGACAGGAGGGGTAATCACAGAGAGATGCAGGGTTGGGAGGGGCCCGCGACAAGGGTGTCCCCTCTCCCCATTATTATTTGCTATGGCAGTGGAGGCCCTGGCGGCGCATGCTCGTTCGGGGCAGGCGTAACGGGGTCTCGATGTCTATCGGCAGATCCACCATATCGCACTATATGCGGATGACCTCTTGATGTTCCTAGCAGACACAGGCAAAGCATTGCTGGGGGCGAAGTACCTGATGTGGGCCCTGAGTAGAGTGGCTGGCTTAAAAGTCAATTGGGCGAAATCGTGTCTCTTCCCGGTGCGCAAGAGCAGGCTAGGCCCCCAGACCACTGAAGGGGTGAAATGTAAGGAGAGATGTTTGCCCTACTTAGGCACGCTTATTTATCACAAGCAGGCAGATATTCTTGAGGGGAACGTTAGGAAGGCGATCAGGGGGGGCCAGGGATAACTTCGAATTCTGGGGAACCTTGCCGTTATCAGTGGCGGGACGTGTGGCGCTTCTTAAAATGGTGACCCTTCCGTGTCTACTGTACTTCTTCAGGGCCCTCCCGAGCTAGGTTCGACCGCCTATTTTAAACGCCTCAGAGCGATGGTTATCTCTTTTCTGTGGGGTAAGGGCAGATGCAGAGTAGCCCTAGACACACTCCTGAGACCCCGGGCGGAGAGAGGACTAGCGGTCCCGGATTATGAAATGTATTATCTAGCAGCCCAGCTCCAATGGCTTACACAATGGGTGGCGAGGGCCACCGGGGAAGAAGGTGGACCCGGAGAGATGTCGGGTTCCCTGCTTGTCCTATCCCGCATAGTACTACGGTTCCCGCTCGGGACCACACACCTTACCCTGGAATTTGCCACAGCCCGGAAATGCTGGAACAGATACCTGCGGAAACTGACTATAAGGACCCCTTATGCCCCTGACATACCGCTGAAGATGTGCAGGGCCCTACCCCATGGGGGCACCTGGCAGAAATTGGAGACCTGGGCTCAGCAGGGATTACTGACAATATGGGACCTTTACGAGGATGGAGCCCTGATACCTTCTACCGCATGGGGGCACCTGGCAGGAAATTGGAGACATGGGCTCAGCAGGGATTACTGACAATAGGGGACCTTTACGAGGACGGAGCCCTGATACCTTTTGACGATCTACGAGCCCGATATGACTTGCCAAGTGGCGACTTTCTGCAATACACTGCACTCACAACAGCTATTAGAAAGCACTGGAAAACCGGCCGTACAGAGCCACCCTTCATGGGGTGCCAATATGTTGTGGTGGCGGCGGGCACCATAAAGGCGGTGACATGTCTGTATAGGCGCATGACACATGAATCCCAGTCCCCAATGGCAGCCCTGAAGCTTAAATGGGAACGGGACATAGGGAAGGACATCCCAGATGCAGCATGGAGTGGGATAATAGAGAGGGCCCGGAAAAGCACAAGAAATGTGCGATTTCAGTTAGTGCACTTTCACATCCTACATAGAGCATACTTAACACCAGCCCGCTTGCATAAATGTTTCCTGACCCAGTCTGCGTCCTGTCCGAGGTGCGCCATGGCTGAAGCGGATTTTAAACACATGTTGTGGGACTGTCCATCTCTTGACCTCTTTGGAGGGAGGTGACGGCCCTGTTGATGGCTGTAACTGAGGGAGACCTACAACCCTCCATGGCACATTGTATTCTACATTGGTTTCCCCACATCTCAAAGAACAAAATCACTAGCAAATTCATAGATTTGGGATTCCTATTGGCCAAAAGAACTAGAACCTCCCATTGGAAAGCAAAAAAGGGCCCTAGTATAGATAAGTGGAAGGCGGAATTCCAAAAATGGGCTGAGTGTGAGGGCACTGTCCGGTTACAAATTGCAAGTAGAACGGGCAATGAGAAGGCGTTGAAGAGGGCGAGAGCCTGGGAGAGACTAGTTATGGAACTTACAGCCCATGAAGATACAGATGATGATGTCCGAGTAGATAGCCCAAGGCACACACGACATAGCACAACACAGTATTCAGTAGGGTTACGCTATCGATTATCGGCTGCACTCGCCCCACATGTGGAACGCTTAATACCTCAGCGCTTTCATTGATCCCGTTGCATAGAACACTCATGATTTTGGGCCCTCAGGGCAGCGATGAATGCTCCACTATGACAAGCCTGGGGGGGGTGAGGAGGGAAGGATGGAGGTGGTTGGGAGTGACTGAGTTGGGTCTGGGATTGGGGTTGGGGGGCAGTTAAGAATGGATACTAGCACAGCACCCGCTCACAAACTGCGCCAGGACCGGAAGATCGAGACGGCTGCAGACAAAGCAATAGACTTAACAGTATAAATGATTCTGTTTCTTACTGAGTACACTGGGGACTGCCGATATACAAGATTGTTATGACACCTACTAGTACTGCATTGTAAGTTGGCAACAAAACAATACAAAATATGTTTTTTTTTAAAAATTCTCTAATTTATGCTTTCATCCATACTAAAAAATAAATAAGACAGGAAAGCGAATGGTTTCTCTCTGTATTTATCTATAAAAATCTGTAAATATGGAATCTGAGAGCCCTAATTATATATTCTAAAGTGACATACATTGTCTAGAAAAATATATAGGAAGCATTACAATATATATATAAATAGCATGAGTCTGGGGCATTAGAAATTTTGGGTGACAGCCAAGATCTGCTATCTTTCACGAAGACTCCTGTGATTCACTGATGTAATTAATGGCTTCATTAGATCTGATTTGAAGATGTAGCTGTCTATATGACTATTGATAGAGTGAGCTTTGGCTCTATCAGGAGTAATGTCTTTCCCTAACCTCATTCTAAGAGCTATTTTGTTTTTACATATTTTATTGCCATTTTAACAGTGATACATGAAATTGTGTAAGAGTAGCCTTATTACAAAAGCATACACGGGAGTCCAGCAATCTTCCACCGGCCGTGCGAGTTCAGGAAAAACATATTATTAGGACAGTCATTATATGTCTCAAGTGGCAATGAAAATCTTATCATAAAGCTAACAATTGTTAAGGTACACATTTATGACATAACCCTGCCTTAAGTAGACACCATTCAACCTCTTCCTATGGACATCGGGTTGATTAGTCAGTGCGCATGTCTATTCTGATATCCGCTATTATGATGTCCTCTCTGTATAAACTTTTTATAGGGAGCTGTAGGACTTAACTCAACAGTGCCATAATGCATGAAAAATAAGTAATGTAAACTAAATTAAAACAACATGAAATAGTCCTGGGGACTCGAACACCATTCAAATATGCAATACCCCTCGGAAGTTCACACATCTCTGTGGGTCATAAGTCATGTGTTCTGGGCATACTGGGGAGGGTCGGAGGGGATAAAAAGCAATTCATCCTATGGCAAGTCCAGTCCAGCCTTTAGGTTATTCATCGGGGTACTCATTCTACTAGCTATTTGATGTATCATTCCACTTTCTATTAAATGCTTGCCTTGCAATGTATTCGGGTCTATTTTACATTTGAAACCACGCCAAGTTAATCACACATAAAATTCTTTACTTCATACATGCATTCTACACACAAAATCAATTTTTGTCTTAGTTTGTCTCACTGCGGCAGGCTTTTTTAACATGTTTTAGTGCCTGATTTAGAGTTTGGTGGCTGGGTACTCCACTGTGGCTTAGCAAGGGGGGGCCAGGGGGTGCAGTCCAGGTGGCAGCAGGCTCCCCCCGCTCTTACCTGCAGCCATGCAGGGTGGCTGTTGCAGGAATTGCCAGCACCCCCCCAGTTCCCTCCTGGCAACAGCAGGGAACGCCACCGGTGGGATAACGTCTAGCTATGCTATTTTATTCCCTCATGACTAAAATATCTTTCACTGTCCATCGGTAATAATTCTATATTATGCTTGAATAAAATTAATGTTGTTGCAAGTGTACACATTCATATTTTTTCGAACAATGTACATTACACTCGGCTTCTAAGCATCCCTCATTGGGGTTTGTTTTACCTTTCTAAAACTAACACTACTTTTACATTTCAACATGCATGACCTATTACGTTTTAGAAGGGAGCCGTAATCTTTCATTTCAAGCTGAGTTTAGGGACCTCTAGCAAGAAATCCTCAGGGACTTGTGTTTTAAGTGAAAGAAACACCTAATCCATCGTAATATAACAAAGAGGCTCCATGCCTTCCTTTTTTCCCATAATGCATTGGCAGAGAACATTTAGTACGGATAATTTCTTTAAAGAGAATCGATAAAAAATCATTATGATGCACAAAAGTGTGACCGTTTTACGGTCACTGTGGCCTTTAATGAGCAGTGTGAAGGATGGTTTGATGAAAGTCCCATCAAATGATATTCTCTACTATTTTTAGGTCTTGCCTAGGCAGCGCATGCGCTGTCTTTGATACATGTGGTATTCAGTCTATGGGCTTTAAACAAGCCGAGCACTCTTAATTGGTTTTTTGTCTACCTTTACAAATTTCTTTGTTTTCACTAGTCAATAGCGTTGATTTGTTCCGCCTTTGGGCTGTTTTGTTACACCCTGGAGACAGCCCCTGCTACATGGATCCTTTCACTATGTATGTTTTGCTTCAGTGCACTACTTTATCTTTCTGTTCTCTCCTTGCTGCTGTCCCAGTTCACTTAATCTCCAGTGCCGTTCCACAACATCACCTCCCGTCCCTCGTTTTTAGGTCACGCCTTAGGTCACGCCTAGTGTAGCAGCGCATGCGCTGCTTGCTTTGCGAGGCATGCAGTATTCGCTATAGGTGAGGGAAGCTCTGCCCACTCCCCCACCCACTTTTTCATTGGCTTGTGGCTTTTTGCTTTCTAAATGCTGCCTTCTAATTGGTTTGCAGGCTGCTAGTCCCGCCTTAGGATGGCCATGTCTCCTTCCACGGCTATTGTCCCCTTACTGCATGTTTCCTGAGCACTACTTTGTTCCTGTGCCACCCCTCCGGCTGTCCCAGCCTTCTTCAAGCAGAATAAGTGCTGTGCTTACAGCTAGCAGGCCACGCCTGCTTTCACTTTGAAGCACTCAGAAGAATGTGGCCATTCGCCCCTCAGTGCTTGCTTGAGCTGCAGTAACGCTGGGATAGAGGAGAAATGAGCTGAGAGAGGAAAAGCTCTCAAATCATGCTTTTATTTTTTAATTATATGACCTTTAAAAAAACACGGCATCCAAGGCAATACAAAACTTATTTTCTCATATTTCTTCTCTATACACTTATTAAATGTTCATGCTGCACGATTTACCCGATCCTTGGTTTTCACGCACCCAGGAGAGGGCGCCTGGCAGCGCTGCCTCACAGGAGTCAATCCCCGGATGTGTAAGAGGCCGATGGGACTCGTCGTTGGACAGCAAAGCACTTTTGGAGATGCTTGTTTTGTATATGATGATTCCTGCAATATTATTTTTGTGTTCTTTTATTATTCCTTTTTCACCCTATCAGGTACATAACCATATAGGGAATACCAAGGAGAAACCACCTCAAATAATAATCACAATCCTTATCAAGGTGAAACACAAAAGTTACTCAACAAACCTGTCTGTAACCCTTTGGTAGCTTGGCACTAAGCAGTAAGGCTTAATATAAAGGCAATGTGTAAAGTATTTATGCAGTACTCAAACAGTAATTAAATCGAAAACACAACACAAGAAAAACCCCAGACCATTGAAAAAACTAGAGTAAAGTTTAATAAATAAAATGACACTAAAGCTACACAATCCTATAAGTAGAACCGAGGATATGAATTTAAAAAATATAAATTACAAATAGTGCCAAAAAACACAGGGGCTTATTTACAGGCCCCTTGCGCCACTGGTGCGTCACCTTTTGTGATGCACCGGCTGTGCATTTTACTGCCCATATTTACAAGGACAGGAAAAGTCACCCTGCGTACATTTTGTTGTCCTTGTAAATGCAGGGGCTTATTTACAAGCCCTTTGCGCCACTGGCGCGTCACTTTTTGTAATGCACCGGGGGTGCATTTTACTGCTCCATATCTACAAAGACAGGAAAGGTAACCCTGCATACATTTTCTTGTCATTGTAAATATGGCCCCTTTGCACGCAGCACTTTGCGTGAAAGGGGCATTCCATGGGTGTTGCTGTGGGTGTTCCCAGAGGAGGCGTAGGGAGGCGCAACAGGGAGAAATGTATTCATTTCTCCTCATTTTCTTTCTCTTTCTATGCATGCTGCATTCTGCAGCACAGATAGAACGAGGAAATCACCTCTGGTGATTGTTTATGTATAAGAAGGTGTACCTTCCTGCACATAAACAATCATTAAAAAATGATGTTTTGCAAGTTCTATGTGTGCTAATGCAGCACACATAAAAGTTGGAAAAATGCTATTTCTGATCCCTTAGTGCACATAAACAATCATCGATGTGACGCAGGTATCCTTGCACCATGGTGCAAACATGCCTTCGTCGGGGCATGGCAGCCCACTGGGCAACCCGCGCAGGGGAGAGCACAGGAATGCAACATAATATTGTAAATAAGTCGCATCCCAGTGCTTTGAAAGTGCTGCAGGGTTGCGCAGCGAAAGGACTTGCGGTACCATGCTGCAGCACTTTCTTGTAAATGAGGCACTCAATTTCCACCACGTTTAGCTCTGAAAGCCCTCAACTTTTGCCATTTACTGTTTGGAGTCGGACTCGATGAAGCCCTCTATGTCCGGCTTAGGAACTTTTCTGGATGTCAGATCTCTTTCAGCAGGGCAAACCAGCAAGCTGAGGCTCACAGGAGAATTGACATCGACAGCTGTGGCATCGTCGGTGATCCAAGGGTCAGTAGGGTCTCTAGACAGAATGCTGGTAAAAAGTTTCTGCGCCCCAGCTTTTGCATTGTGGAAAGAAGGAGTACACTCTAACAAGGCCAACACCAGGGTTGAGGTAATTTCCCGTTGGAACTGGTCAGCTTGGCACTTGCAGGGAGGGGGTCCGCCAAAGGCTTGCTGTGTCCATGTAGCTCAAACAGGAGGTCAGCCAACTGGGGCCCTGGGTTACAGGCAAGCAGGTTTAGTCTTTATTCAAGATCTTCAGAAAGCAGGGCAGTCCTTCTTCCGATTCTTCACTTGACAAAGAGTGTACAGAGTGTCCTGATGAGGTTACTGGCAATGCCACATTTATGCCAAGTGCCAGCCTGTTGGTGGGGGAAATTCCTAGCTCCTATTTCCTAATCAATGGAGTAAAAGTTCCCAGGGATCACCCAACCCATGTTTTTAGCACATCCTGTGTGTTTTATTGTAACCTATCACAGTATCCCTCTTTCGCTAAAACCAACATGTCAGAGCCTTTCTCCCCTTGTCAGTGCTCCCTGTTCCCAACACGAAGGGTGGCTACCAAATTGGGCACAACATACCACTGGGTTAGGAGTCAAGTTGGCTAGCAAGACAAAAGAGAGGCAGGCCTAGGTGTGAGCTACATCTTCCAGTGACAGGGTAGGTATTGTTTAAAGCTCAGGAAGGGGCTTGAGACAGCCTCAAGGCCATCCTGCTCAAGGAAGGAAATCACCTCTACACATCCAAGCCATTGGTCCACTGATTGGGAGCAATCCACATTTCACCACAGGGAAGCCATCAGTAGGTCAGTTAATACTCAAAACTGACTGAAAGGCCAATTTAGCATAGGCTAGAAAATTACAACTTTCTAAAAGTGTGGTTCCAGAATAGTAGTATAAAATCAGACTTCACTACTATTACTATTAAAATAAGTTTTAAAATCATCTCTCTAGCTGCTCAGAAACTGAAACTAAGCACTATACGCTGCTATAGTGGATCCCTGTGTTTTCCTTGTGGAAAGCCAGCCTTTGCACAATGAGAAAGAACTTTGGAGGTGTTTTAATGCCAGAACATGTAAACAATAAATATACATGTCCTACTTTTAAAATACCATGCACCCTATCCTATGCGAATGTAGGCCCAGTGGTAGCATTTAATTTCCATGATCTGGGTACGTATAGTACCACATGCTAGGGACTTATAAGTAAATTAAATGCACCAAGTAGGTATGTGCCAATTTTGCTAGGCATAAAAGGAAGAGCACACACATGTTACCATTGGTTTGCAGGGGTTCGGTGTGCAGAGTCCTTTGGCGAACAAAACAGGCTTAGGAAATGAGGGCAAATAGCAAGCAAAAGATGGTAATTTTCAACATTGTCACTCTCCGGCCTCGTTTTTAGGTGCTCCACACAAGCCCAATTAGCTCATTAACTCGTTGAGCTCCTTGGAGAAAGTGGCTTAGGCTAGACCATGGTCATTTTGGGCCTAGTGGCATACAGGTAAGATTCAGTGTTTGAAAGAAGTGCAGTGACGCAAAGCTTTAATACCAATTCTTTAGGCCACAGTGGCACAGGATCAGCCAAGATCACAGTTCTTTGGATTGTAGCAACACAGCATCTGCTACATACACAGTTCTTTGATGCCACAGGTCAGCCATGCTCATACCCCTGAATGTACCCAGGACCTGCAAATAAATGCTGCTAGTGAATTACATCACTCATTGTCCACCCACTAAAGTGGCACTGTAAAATATGCTTTGTTCTGCCACCAAAGACTGTAGAGTAGTTTTAAATTGTATGGCAAGTCTCGGAGGCTCCTATTATGCTTACTAATCTTGCTTTATTACCACACAGCAGCCAAGATAAGTAAGAAAAAACTACAGTTCCCAGAGGGTCAGGCGAAAAGCTGACCAATGGGAACGTAAAAGCTGATAACATCACTACCAATCACCATGCAGTATAGTAATAAGAGGCACCACTGACTGCGCAGCTTCCTCTTTTCTTGCTGCTCGCAGTCAGATAAATGCCTCTTATCTTTTGCTCCATATTATTGTGCAATGTATTGCCGGTTATCTATTACTTTTGTGGTTATTTCATATTTCTATGTGCCCCGCTCTGCGCTCTTTCTAGTGCTTGCTACCGCTGACCCCCCTCTTGCCTCGCCGTTTTCGTTGTTTCAGGCGTGCACAGGGTTTCCCCCCCGCGCTCACCGCTAAAGTGATTCTGTCATCAGCGCTCGCCTCGCGCCAGCTCGTTGATGCTCTGTGTTCACCCTCTGAGGCGAGCGTATCTCCTAGCGTTTTTTTCCTCACCGGCTCTTCTGAATTTTGCCGGAGCCTTCCTTGCCCCTTCTCCTTCCTCCTCCTTCATTTCCCAGCTACAGTCTGCCCTCTGGGAGCATCACCCTCCCTAAACACGGCCCTGGGAGTGAGTTTTTCAGCTTTGCAACTCCCCCTCTGTTCATATTAACCCTCGGCTGCCCCAGTTTCTGAGCTTCAGCACTATGGAAGACGACAGTTCACCTGAAATGGTGAATGTTAATGACGAATGCAAAGCCTTCAAGAAAGTTTTGAATGCATTTATAAACTCCTCTGTTGAGAATGCTGTAGAAATATCAATGAGACACATGTCCAAAAATATGGAAAATTCAATGCTGAGCATGTTGTCCAAGGTTTTGGCCCATTCTGCGGGGGATAGCAGAAAGAGAAAGGTGGTTTCCTCTGCCTCAGTCCGTGCTTCAAAAACTGCGTCAGTTTTGACTAGCGAGGGTTCCTTGCGTTTGATTGAGGACAAAGTGCCTCCCATGCCTCCTGTATTGGATGGGCTTGTTGGTTCCGAGGGCACGCGAAAACAAAAGATGAAGCATGCAGAGTCGCCAAAACAGAAATTGGTTATTTCCACCGTCTTGGACACCGATGATGACATGCCTAACGCTGATGATGTTGATTTATTTGATGCGTTTGATGTTACTGACCCCCCTCTCAAACAAGTTCCTTTACCTTCGAGCCTGTGTTTGATTCGTAAGGGTTCCCTATGTTCGACCCCTCGTCCATCCGTCACCCTAATTCGACCGAGTGGCTACCTTCCCACCATGTTGTTGAATATATTTCTGCCAGACTTCGCCTTCCCTTAGAGGCTGCTGTGAGGTCTAGACTCAAATCCGAGTGTCCTAAGCCTGCACTACCAGACAAAATAACCTTGGTCCCTTCTATTGATCAGCCCCGTCTCACTTTCTTTTCTAAGTTTGGTAATGACCCTCGTAAAGGGGTGTACAAAGCTTGGTCTACGTGCCAGGACAAGTTGCTGGATGTGGTGGGTCCTCTTGCCCGCATTTTTGATATGTCAGAATCAGCCCTTCTGGATGGTTCAGACCTCTCAGCTGAGGATATTTCTATGTGGGCTCAACATGCCTTCTGCCTGCTGGGCAATGCCAACGCTGCGGTCACTCATGAACGGCGCAAAGGCCTCCTTATTTGTTGTTGTTGTATAAGCTTTATTCGAGATAATTCTCATAAAAGCACATTATAAAATTTAAAACAATTACAGAATAAGACATAACAATTACAGATATAAATTCATTAAACGTTCTGTGCAGCTCATACAATGTTAGCATAATAAAATCATTTGTAGCAAATAGTTTTACATAAATCTTAGTTAAAAGGAAAACCTGATTACCTAATTCCCCCCAAAGATCGTCACCTGATTGCCCAAGCCCAGCCCAGGTATTTGGCTACCCCTATAACTATCGAATCCTGGGTTGTTGTGCACAAGATTCTTAAAGCCACTGCGCTGTCGCGTGTCCCTAGGTTATTGCATACAGGCGTAAGCCATTTTCTCCTTGGTAATGAATAAGCTTGACATACAAATAGGAAATGGCCTACACTCTCCACGGCATTTTCACAGGCTGGACATAACTTATTGGTCGATCTATGCCAACCTGCTGTCAGTTTCTTTAGGGGGATAGATCCGGATCTTAACTGAAAGACGAGCTTCCTATCCATTGGTACCGTAATGGTATCCCAATAGTTTTCTAGGATAGGAAAGATTTTTGTCTCCAGGTAGCGACCAGCCATAGAGTCGGCCCTGGCATCTTTCAGCAGATTACCACCCACCCAATCCCAATATTGTGATTTGAGGGCTTCTTTGCTTGGGACGTTTTCTCCCATTGGGTTATTCCAGAGATTGGAAAACCCTAAGTTAGTCAGCATGGCCTTCAGGTTTTTAAGCCATTTTATCTTGTGGAAGATGTCTTCCTTAATTATCCAAAGAAAACCCTCCGCGTATTGTCTGATTTCTGGAGTCGTCCAGAGACGTCTCCAATAGAGGACCGGGCGCAATCGAGCTCTGTCGGCAATAGGACGCTTACCCAACTCCAGAAACAATGGGATTAAGGGGGTGCTCTGTGGAAGTCCTGTGATCCCTCTCAGGAACTTGTTCTCAGATGTCTGTAAAGCCACAAGATTGTCCCAAGCCCATAACTCCGCGCCATATAATGTGGCACCCAAGACCTTCGCATCATACACTATAAGTGCGGGTTTAATCGGTTTTGTCTTGGATTCGCGGTGTTCCCCCCTCAAAGCACCTGAGAGCTGTTGGTGTTTTAAGACCACTTTTTCCAAATGGTGCGACCAGCCAATGCCCTCTGCAATCTGTACTCCCAAATACGTGAACTCTGTAACAGTATCTAACCTGCTGTTGTTTAAGGTTACCTTGGGGTATATTCCGCGACGTGGGGAAAAGGCCATCAATTTTGTTTTTCCCACGTTCACTTCTAGCCCATGCTCTGTGCAAAAAACATCAAAAATGTTTAGTGCACGTTGCAGCCCTGCAGGGGTCTTAGACAAGATAAGGGTGTCGTCAGCGAACATCAGGATCGGGACCCTGGTGTCCGCTAACGACGGAGCGTCTACGCTAGCCTCCAACATTCTCTCAACAATCCCGTTAATAAATAACGAGAAGAGTAAGGGAGCCATGGAACAGCCTTGTCGGACACCCCTTTCGACTGGGAAGTCCGAGGTTGTCTCCCCGTTTCCACCCCACTGTACTCTTGCAAAATTGGATTCATGCAATCGCATGATTAGTGTGAGCAGATCGACAGGAATCCCCAGTCTTTGCAGAACCAACCATAGCTTAAACCGGGGGACTAGGTCGAATGCCGCCCGCAGGTCGACAAACGCGACATACAGACAGCCCCTTCCTAGTAGAACCGTCTTCCACCGCAGTATAGTGAAGCGGAAGACCTGGTCAATGGTACTGGTTGCTCGCCTAAATCCAGCTTGATATGGAGAAAGGGCGTTGTTGTCATCAACCCAGTCCATGAGCTGGTTTGCTACCATTCTCCCCACTACTTTTTGCATGGTTGCTATTAGGCTTATAGGCCTATAGTTGGCAGGCAGTGAACGATCACCCTTCTTATGAATGGGAATAATAATTGCGCCTTTCCAAAGGTCGGGGACCACCTCCCCCTTCGCTAGGGCATTTGCTACTAGAAAGGTATACCTCGCCCATCTAGTCATGTCGTATTTAAAAATATCCGGGGGGATCCCGTCTAGCCCTGGCGCTCTCCCACATTTCACGGAACTAATCGCAATTTCCAATTCTCTAAGGGAAAACAAATTGTCAGTTGCGTAGACTGGTGTTGTGCCATCGGCCACCCCAGGATGGATGACTTCAGCATACTGTGGTCTAAAGTAGTCAACCCAGGCATCTTCTGCTACATTATTATCTGGCTTTGCGGGGCCACCTCCTCTACCCCACTTGATAATTTTCCAAAATGTCCTAGAGTCCTTGTTACCTGAAGCCTCTTTTAGTTTGGCCCAATGGTCTTCGTCCCATTTCTTTTTAGCTCGGTAAATGGCCATCTTGTATAGTTTCCTATTCTCTGTTATTGCAGCACGGTCCCTGTTCCTAATAGCTTGTCCCAGTTCTAGTCGTGCCGATCTACATTGGCTATCAAACCACCTTCCAACATCTTTAGTTTTCCTCTCTTTCTTGCTTTTGGTAAAGAAACATGGTTTCAGGAGGGAGAATAACTTGTTGTGGATTTCGGTGATACCACTAGCCTCGGAGCTACTGGATCTGCTGCCTCCATTGCGGAAATTGCACTATCAACCGCATGGTTGATATAGGTCATGGTAGCCTCATTTGCCAATACCTTTGGCCATTTTAACCTGCGTTCGTCGTTACTCATAACTGGGACTTCGTTATTCGTTTGATGCAAGTTTCCCGTTCCAGCGTTCCACCACCTATGGGTCACACAAAGGGGGTTGTGATCACTTTCAACCCTGGGCCTAATGGCCATGTCAATAACCCCATTCCACAGTTGGAGACTACATAATATATAATCAATTCTGCTCCTGCTGTTACCGTTGTCAAAAGTACAGCTGCCCTCCTTGTCCCCTGGTGTCCTCCCATTCAGTGCTCTTAAACCATGTTCCATACAAATAGCGTTTAACAATAAAATTTCTTTTGTCCATCGCTTTACGGGTTTTAAACATAGAGAAGGTACTCCCCAGAGATTGTCCTCGTCCTTCCCCAAAGGGTCATTTGTACAGTCCAAAGGTGCAAAAGTCCTGTTGAGGTCCCCTGCTATTATCACCATGCTATCTTGGAACTTGGTCTCTATGGCAGCAGACAACAACTCAATGGTAGAAGAATTAATTACATTATTACCTCTTGCATAAACATTATACAAATCCATTGATGAACCCTTGCCTGTGGAGATTCTTAACACTTGTAGATCACTGGTTCCCCGGTCCAACATTTTGATGTTGATGTGCAAGTCCTGTTTTACCCAAACAGTGAGGCCTCCCTTAGGCCGCCCCCTTCCACCTTTTGATGCTGGTATAAAATAATTTAAATAACCAAAACAGAAAAGGGGGTCACAAGCCCAGGTTTCTTGAAAGCAACAGACATCAAACCCACTGATATAATCCACCCAGGATTGGGAATCTAACTTACCGCCCAACCCAGCAACATTCCAAGATAAAAGCGTACCAATGCTAGCCTCACTCCCATTGTGAATGTTAATGTTTGGAGATACTTGAGCGATCATCGGGTTTTCGATATTATTAATCTGCTTCCCATGGTCGTCAATGGGATCTACAATCATGTTAGCTATTGTTGAGGGTAATGTCACAGCATTAGCATTTGTATTTTCCGGTCTAGTACCACCTTCTTCAACAAAACTCCCCATCTCTATGTTACCAACCGTTGGACATGTAACAATGGTGTCAACATGATCGCCACAAACCCCTTTGGACTCATTATTATTCCCTCCTGTCCTGCTGTTCCTATCTTTGTTGTTTTGTCAATATCCCCATCCCGGGTCCTGCCATCCTACATGAGAGTTATAATTTATATATGTAGTATGATTATGGCCAACTGAAGGAGCTGGTAAGGAATTGACTGGCCATGATACAGTAGGGGGGATTAGGGGTTCATTGAGCAAGCTAGTCGTTACACTGGTTGGGCGGGGGTAAAAAAAGGTAAGGTCTACAATTCCAATACCTCCCTTGTTGACTCCCTTGTTGACTGGAACTCCCTCCCGTCCGACCTGCGCCTGACCCAAGACCACCTCTCCTTCAGGAAGAAGCTGAAGACCTGGCTGTTCGAGCAGTAGCGGCACCCCCCCCCCCCAGCGCCTTGAGACCCTACGGGTAGGTAGCGCGCTCTACAAGTGTCACTGATTGATTGATTGATTGATTGTTTGTTCCCCATCCCTGCCTAGTTATCCATCCTGCCACCCTTGGATCTTGGAAATTAACCACGATACAGTCCCCGCCCAAGGTTTTCGGTGTATACCCCATCCAGTCTATTCTCCTTACCCCAATGATTAACCCATCGATGTCACCTGGCAGAGGACGATTTTCCCTTAACCAGTGCATGATCTTGTTTTTGAGCATCTGAAAAGTTTCTCTCTGTCCTGTGGGTAATGGTGGTACATTTATAAGAACTGCTACATAGGTGAAGGAATCTGGAGTGAGATTCACCGGGGGTTTTCTGTGGGGTGGCTTTGACAAGGGAGGTGGGATTGTTTTAGGAACATTGGGGACGGGTTGGGGGGCAGGTTTCAACGTCTGCTGTTTATTATTTGGTTGGGTTAGTACTAGAGTTTTATCTACTAGAGGGCATACATTAGCCCTATTCCCCACCACAGGATTGTTTGAAACTGTCTGCTTGTTATTGGTTACTTTTGCAGATGTTGGAACTTTGCCCGCTTGGGGGCAAACTGTAACCTCTGCACTCGTAGCAGTTGGTGGATTTTGTATCTGGGGTATTGTAGACTGTGAAGGATATGTAATATTCGGCTGGGATTGGACAGAACCTACGTGTACTCTGTCAGATCTATCAGCAAGTTTTACAGTTGTTTTGGCGGTAGGGTTGCTTTGCTTAGGAGGTAAAGGGGAGTTATTTTGAGACCTTCTTCCCTTATCCTGGGTAACAGGATTAGTAAGAACCTGGGGCTTTGTGCTTACGTCCACCCTAGCGTTAGCTTTAATCAAGGATTTTGTGGAATAGAAATTGTCTAGTGTTGCCTGTTCAAAATGATTAAGCCTATCTGAAAGCTTGGCAATTCTATCCTCGATAGGGGTAAGTATTAATCTAAGCAATTTTTCCAACTCTGGAAGCACATTTACAAGTGATAACACCGTTTCATTAGTTGGTACAGTGGAGTCAGTACAAGTATTCTCTTCTTTATCTTGACTGTCCAAAGGGGCAAGATTAATGTGTGGAACACCTTCTGTACAATGGTTTTCTTCAATGACAACCTCTCCAGTGTTCACAGATTTGTGTAGCTTCCTGTGCTTTTGAGGGGGTTTGGCCACCATTTTACATTTTCTTGATGGGGCTGGTCTTTTCCTTTTAGACCCGAGCTTAGATTGGGCCAATGTAACCTGAGCACCAGAGTCATGGAACGATGTAGGTTGGGTATTACTCCCACAGGGATTGTTCAATTCTGTTGCAACGTCCTTGTTTGTTGTTTGTACCTGACCCTCAGAATGTTCATTGGCAACCGGAAGATTCACTGAGGATAAAGGGGTTACCAGGGTGGGGTATGCTAGAGTTGAGAGCTTATCCGTAGAATTCTTGAGTAGTTCTATGGACAATCTACGCTCTGCGCGCCTCTCTGCCAAGGATAACTCTTTGTCAATAGACAGTGAACGATTAAAAAAGAATTTATCTAAAGGGCCAATTGCTAGAGGACCAGACTCAACCGGGGGAGTTGTCAAGTGGCTATTAGCAGTACTTGTCAATGCAGACATTGCCATACTTCTCACCAATCACCAATCAGAAACTATATATCAGTGTCACTTACTGGAGAGGGTACTGTGGGTCAATGATAAGGGGGGTGGCCCAGCCCGGCCTCCTTCGGCCCCTGATGGCCACAGACGGTCCCGCACTTGTCCCGGGCTTCTCCCGGCGCCCTCCCGCGCGCTCACGTGAAGCGGGAGTCGTGATCAGTTTTATTCACTGTCAGTGTCTGTCATTGGTTGGTGGACAGGGGGGCGTGGCCAGCGGGGAGAGCAGCCCAGGTGTGTGGAATGGGCGCGCAGGGGCTCCTGGAGACTGGAGTCCCTGCCTGTGCTCGCAGCCCCGCCGGCTCTCTTCCTGCCCGCTCCTCAGTCGATTGCCTCACTCAGCAAACATCAGCCTTGGTTTTCACGGCGCTGCGGGACCCGCGAAGCGGGTCCGGCGAGGTCAGAGAATCCTTCAGGGGTTAGAAGTAGAAGCAGAATCCCTCTGCGAGGTCGCACGCCCAGTCAGCAACACGGCAATCCAATCGAGCAGTTCAGGTGATCCACGGGTCTGGTGGTGCAACCCGGTTTTCAATGCACAGAGCGGGGGGCGTGGCCAGCGGGGAGAGCAGCCCAGGTGTGTGGAATGGGCGCGCAGGGGCTCCTGGAGACTGGAGTCCCTGCCTGTGCTCGCAGCCCCGCCGGCTCTCTTCCTGCCCGCTCCTCAGTCGATTGCCTCACTCAGCAAACAGCAGCCTTGGTTTTTACGGCGCTGCGGGACCCGCGAAGCGGGTCCGGCGAGGTCAGAGAATCCTTCAGGGGTTAGAAGTAGAAGCAGAATCCCTCTGCGAGGTCGCGCGCCCAGCCAGCAACACGGCAATCCAATCGAGCAGTTCAGGTGATCCACGGGTCTGGTGGTGCAACCCGGTTTTCAATGCACAGAGCGGGGGGCGTGGCCAGTGGGGAGACCAGCCCAGGTGTGTGGAATGGGCGCGCAGGGACTCCTGGAGACTGGAGTCCCTGCCTGTGCTCGCAGCCCCGCCGGCTCTCTTCCTGCCCGCTCCTCAGTCGATTGCCTCACTCAGCAAACAGCAGCCTTGGTTTTCATGGCGCTGCGGGACCCGCGAAGCGGGTCCGGCGAGGTCAGAGAATCCTTTAGGGGTTAGAAGTAGAAGCAGAATCCCTCTGCGAGGTCGCACGCCCAGCCAGCAACACGGCAATCCAATCGAGCAGTTCAGGTGATCCCTTATTAAATTGGATCCCAAGTTAGCCAATCTCGCTCCTTTAGATCCAGGCTCCAAGGCTAATGGACTCCTTTTCGGAGACAATCTTGTCCTAGATCTTAGTCGATTTGTTTCCACGTTTGCATCTCTAGACAAGGCCTAACAGTCTATCAAAAAGGTTTTTGCTCCTCGGGTTTTTGGACGGGCCGGCAGAGTAAGGGGTCGCTCTTCCGGCCTCCATACAACAATCAAGGCTCCAGAGGTTACTACAATAATTGCCAGGACTACAAACCCCAGTTCTACCCCCTACGGGGTTGAGGTTTCAGGGGTAGAGGACACTAGAACTTCCGTAACCCCAACTCCAATCAACACGGTAAGTCCCTCACCTTTTCCCCCTGTAGGGGGACGACTAAAACTGTTTTGGACAAAATGGCAAGCCATCAGTACAGACCCTTGGGTACGAAACACAGTTCAGGGTTATCTTATAGAACTCTTTTCTCCACCTATCAAAACTTCTTTTCCTCCTCTTCTGGTTTTCTCCTCAGACATGGCTCTTCTGATCTCAGGCTAAATCCAATCTCTTCTTCTAAAACAGGCCATTCAGATTTCTCCCTTCAACTCCTCAGGCTTTCTCAGCTCCATTTTTCTGGTTCAAAAGAAGAACAAAAAGTTGCGGCCAGTGATCAACTTGAAGTGGTTCAATCAATTTGTGGTGTATCGCCACTTCAAAATGGAGACTATTCTCGATTTAAAAGACACGCTTCGCCCCGGCGATTGGATGGTTTGCTTGGATTTACAAGAAGCTTACCTTACTGTTCCCATCCATCCCTCCCACTCAAAATTCCTCCAATTCCAGTGGCCGGCATGACTTACAGGTTTACTTCTCTTCCTTTCTGTCTCTCTTCCGCTCTGTGGTGCTTTACCAAACTCCTGAAACCTGTTGTCGCTTCTCTCCGTTCTCTTGGAATCAGATTCTTCAGATATCTATATGACATCCTGATCATGAATTCTGACAAACAGCGACTGCTGTCCGATCTGCAGATTACCCAGTCCCTCCTTCTGGATCTAGGGTTCCTCCTCAACTTTGAGAAATCTTCTTTGGCTCCGTCCCAAAACATGGAATTCTGGGGTTTTCAGGTAGATTCTGTGGCGGCATCTCTCCCCCTTCCTCAGGCAAACGTTTCCAGGATCAAAGCGGAGATCTCTTCTGTTCTCCAAACGTCTCTCCTATCTCTTTGGTCGTTGGCAAGGATCATAGGTCTTCTGTCCTCTTCCATCCAAGCCATCTTCCCAGGTTCACTGCATTATCGTGCTCTCCAAAGTCTAAAGATCAGACACCTGCGCGAAGGCCTTGCCTACGCCGATCTTATCGCTCTGGACCTAGAGTCACGCGACGAACTTCAATGGTGGATAGACCATTTAGATGCGTGGAATGGGCGCACTATCTTCGCTTCAGCCCCAGATCTTGTGTTAGAATCCGATGCAAGCCTGTCGAGTTGAGGCGCCCGTTGTGGTCCAATATCGACTGGAGGTACATGGTCTCAAGAGGAGTCCAAATTACACATCAACTGTTTAGAGATGCTTGCAGGTTCCTTTGCAATCCAAAGCCTCTCAAAAAACAGAGTCCGCTGTTTTATCCTTCTGCGTATGGACAATGTTTCTGCGGTCCGCTATAGCAACCACCTCAGCGGTACCAGATCCAAACCTCTGGCAGAGCTGGCGAAAAGTCTTTGGGAGTTTTGCCTGTCAAATCACCTTTCTTTGACGGCGGAGTATCTGCCGGGAGACCTCAACTCGGTAGCAGATTGTCTTCTGAGGTTTCTCCGGGACTCCAGCGACTGGAAGCTGCTTCCGTCCGTTTTTCTTTCTCTCTCTCAAAAATAGGGTCCCTTTTCTATAGATCTCTTCGCATCCCGCCTCAACTCTCAATTGCCCCGGTTCTTCAGTTCGTGGCCAGATCCATTGGCTTTGGCAACGGATGCTTTCCTCCAGGATTGGTCACGCCACCTCAACAATGCGTTCCCTCCTTTTCTTATGATCAGCAGAGTGCTCTCTGAGATTCGTCCGCAATCGATCTCCCTGGTTCTGGTTGCTCCCTTTTGGCAGTCCGAAATTTGGTTCCCCTCTCTCCTGGAGATGGCAATGAATTTTCCGGTTCTTCTTCCAGCCTCCGAAGATCTGCTTCTGAATCCCCAAGGCGACCGTCACAACCTCATTTTGGACAATTCACTGACTCTGTCGGCCTGGAAAGTTTCCGGCCTTCCTCTCCTGATGTCCTCATTTCACAAGTGGCTGCTCTCTTTATCAGCCAGGCCTGGGCTCCTGGAACTTCCAAAGCTTACAAGTCCGCCTGGTCTCTTTGGGCAAGCTGGTGTCTGGAAAGGAATATCGATCCCCTTTCAGCCCCTCTGAACTTTGTGGTTAATTTTTGGCTTCTGAGGCTAGTTCGGGTAAGTCTAATTGCACCATTAATCTGTATCAATCAGCTATCTCCCTCAATCATGCCCCTATTGATGGCAAACCAGCTGATGCACATCCTTTGATTTGCCGTCTGCTCAAAGGAGTCCACTGTTCCAAACCTCAGTTGGCTAAGTATTCCTCTTTATGGGATGTTTCAGTTGTTCTCAAACTTTTTTCAGATTGGCCACATAATTCAGCTCTTTGACTCAAAATGTTATCTGCTAAACTTACAATGTTATTGTGTTTGGTTTCTATCAAACGTGTTTCTGATGTTAGAGCTTTAGATATTTCTGCTCGTCAGTTTTCCCCTGCAGGTGTTGTGTTCCAGAGTCACAGATGGACAGAAACTCATTTAGATTCTGTGTTTTATCCTTATTTTCCTGCACACCCTAAACTAAGTGTCGGACAGTGTTTAAAAATGTATGAACAATGAACTCCTGATCTCAGAGCGCCCTCTAACCCCCAGCTCCTTATCTCTTTCCGTAAGCCCCACCTTCCTGTGTCCTCCCATACCCTTGCCCGGTGGGTTCGTTGGGTCATGTCCCTTGCAGGCATTGATATCTCCATTTTCAGAGCTCTTTCTACCAGAGGAGCCATGGCCTCTAAGGCCTTTTGGGCAGGCTACCGCCTAGAGGACATTCTGAGATTAGCGAATTGGACCAATGATAATGTTTTTCGCATGTTCTATTGCAAACCAATCAATACGGTGGCTTCTGTTGTTGATATGCTTTAAACAAGCATAATAGGAGCTTCCGGTCTTGCCATAAAATGTCGATTTTCCTAGTGGTTATGATGGAAGGTCTTAATTTTATTAAAGACACGGAAGCGAGTAATATCCCACTGCTACACTTCTAACTTGTGTTCTCCCTCCCTTCTGCGAATCCGGCTCAGCCGCCTGCATCGTCGTAGGAAGACTTCTCTCCACCTACTCCGTGCTACGCCTCAACAGCCCTCCTTGCTGGTACGTCTGGATCCTTCTCCTGGGCCTCCTGTTGGACAACCTTCCTGGATTCCTCGGATTCAAGATGTCTGTTCCTGGACTTTGGCATTTTCTTTGGTTATGGTTCCTTTGTTCTCCGACCTTATCTGACCAGCTCGTCAGCGAAAAGAGGAAGCTGCGCAGTCAGTGACGCCTCTTATTACTATACTGCATGGTGATTGGTAGTGATGGTATCAGCTTTTACGTTCCCATTGGTCAGCTTTTAGCCTGACCCTCTGGGAACTGTAGTTTTTTCTTACTTATCTTGGCTGCTGTGTGGAAATAAAGCAAGATTAGTAAACATAATACTCGCCTCCGTGTCTTTAATAAAATTAAGACTTTCCGTCATAACCACTAGGAAAATCTACATTGTTATTTCGACCTGGCAAAAAAACCTTTTGCCAGGCCTAAACTTTCCTTATTAGGTCGAGCCTGGACAGCACTTGTTTACATTGCCTGGGCTTCTGTGCTTGCTTGGAATGTTGAATGTTGGCTTGCCTCCAAAGCAGACCCCTCCCACATCCTGACATAGCATGACCAGGGACCTTTATTTATTTATCAACAGAGCAATTTTCACTTTAGATTTAAAGAGCAGGGCTGAGCACCACGCTTAAACACAAGCGGCTTTATTTCCGAACAGCACTGTGCAACTCCACCCTCTGTTGTTGGATGTTACCCCTGTAGCTCTCACTACAGAGGGGCTCTGGCTGCTGCCTCCCATCTGCTCTGCGGGGAATGAGATTTTGGTATCAATTTATGATCGAATTAATAATTTATCTCATTCGTGATTTTGGACCGCTAGTATCTGTCATTGAGTAAAAGACAACTCCCACATAGGTTAGTTAAACCCCTTTAACTGACGCCACTCTGAAGAACCACTTACAACTGGTAAAGTTTTAAGGTTTTTATATAAAAAAGTCAAATTTGAATGCGAATACAATCTTCCCAAGGTAAATCTCAAGGTATACAAAGAATACAAAATCAGTTCCTTAATCAGCAATTTAAAGTTTCGATGTAGAGTGGTTCCTTTGCGTCATCTACAGAAAGAGAAAATAATCTGTTAAATCTGTCCCTACTCTATACTAGGTGACATCCTTATTTCGCAAGTTCCTTGGTACCCTAAAAAGGTGTCAGCAGTTTGACTTCCAAAGAAGTTCAAACTCTCTTAGCCTCTAAAGGTAACTTAAGTTTAAGAAGCAGTACCCTCTCTGCCTACCCATCCGCTCTTCTAAGGGTCCTCGGCCTACTGCTCCCTTGCGCTCTGATCTCTCTCAGCGCATCTGCTCAAGGCATCTACCCTTGCCTTCGCTCTGAGCAATTCGCCTCGCTGTTCCTAATCTCCAATTGCTACCTTCTCCCCGGGGTGCTGTCCCTAAAATACACAATCACAGTGTGGGTGGAACGCCCCTTGACGCCCACCTCGGACTTTCCCCGATGATGTCAGTTTCTGGCTCTTTCCATTGCTTCATCTCTTTGCGTCGTCCGTTAGGTTGACCCTTCTTTTTAGATGTCATCTTCATCTTCTTGTTGGCGACTTTTAGTTGACACTTTCATCCAAAGTCAAATAACCTTAAACAAGACCTTAACATTATAACGGTGGTTTTGACCCTTCTAGGTCCTGTGAATGGTCATTCAAAACAAAGCTCAAATTCCAATCGCCTCCTCTCCTGTTTAGGCAATAAACTTCGTTCGACATTTGTCACTTTAAATCTAACAAATGCTAGACTCTTCGGCTCGCACCATCATGTGAAGACTATTCACGACTCCTGTGAGCCCACTAAATTATATACATGGACTACACTCCTGCGAACCCTTGGTCATTCAGGTTATAATCACAAATGACCTAAACTCTTCTAGCATTCCTATAACTTCTTCTACACAGTATAACCTTTAGCATACATTTATATATAACCGCATTTAGCAAATACTTTGCTCATGTGTGAATACATCTTAGCTAAAATACAATTACGTAGAATATAACTTTAATACATGGAATATAAATTATTCACATTGATTATCGTCGGGTGTATGTTTCTTGCACATTTCTCCATGTTACATTTCTCGCCGTTTCTGCCTTTAAGCTACACACGTATTTGAATTCTACTCTGCACGTTCTACCGTTCGTAGGCATTTCTACATTAGTCCACTACGTATACGGCCTTCTAGATCTAATACATTCTAAAGTGAATATAGTTATACATTTCCTATACCATGTCGTCACTTTCCGTTGACTTTTACACTATAGACATCCACTTCACGTTACGATATACATTTCATCCCCACTTTACACAATATTCCTACGTTTATAATAGATACGTCTAAATATGACTACGATATACATTCTATTCAAATTGCGCTCTCTCAGTTCCCCCCTTTGATGACTTTTAGGAGTCATCACTAAAAGCAATTTGAATAACACCTTTTAAACCGAACTAGTTACATCATTTCCTCTTTTCATCATTTCAAGTGCTCTCAAACTTTTATACTGTTGATCTTGTAAAGCAGCCAATCTCCTTTCCTGCTCTCTCATAGATCTTTGTAACCGGTTCGTCTTATACCATTTATATAGTTTCACAAATCCTAACAATGTGATTATACAAATTAATACTATTAATACAGGTTTTAATATGTACCATACTATACTTTTACCAAGGTTGGCAAACCAACTCCCAACCTTTCCTACTCCTTTACCTACTTTTTCCCAAACATTTATTTTTGTCAAATCTTCTATTTCTTGATGAATCTGTGTAATGTTTCTTATAACCTTCTCAAGTGGTTTTGAATTATCAGGAATATAAGTACAACATTCCTGAACCTTCAAAGCCTTGCAAACTCCGCCTTCTTTTGCTAATATCACATCAAGAGCAAGTCGATTCTGAAGAACCATTGCTCTGATCGATTGCATCTCACCTTCTATTAACATTAATGACCTTGCAGTACTTGCAGATAATCTATCTACGACTGTAGCTAGTCTCCTGATCTTAACATCGTTAAGTATTAAACCTAACATAGGAAACATCGCTCCAAATACGTCTCCTACTATTTCTGCCTCTCCTACTTCCCTTTTCGTCCTTGTCGAAGCCTTTCTTTCTATAACCGCTAAATCCTTTGCATGATATATTTTGGGGAAGACAATTGCCAAGTAACACGAACCATACCAATTGTCAGGCAGTTTTACATAGGCATTTCTCCCACATACAAAATATACATTAGGAATCACTTGCATTTCCTTCATGAAATCTTTCGTATAATACTCTAGTCTAAAAGCATGTTCGCAATTTACTTCACCTACAAATACACTCTCATAATATGTCTTGCTTCGAGTTAAACATAACTTTCCTTTCTGCATTCTATCCAATGCTATTGGACCATTGCTCCCTTTCTTTTTATGTGCCTTCTCTTCTTCGGTCCAATCAGTTTTCCACTGTCCTGACATTTTTAGAATCTTCTGCCTTCTGTATCGATCATCCACTTGTCCTATGAACTTTTTCTCAATCTCTGACACTTTGCAAGTCAGATTATTTCTGCGTGCGTATGATGTATCTAACGTATCCCACGGAAGAAAGAACTTTGCTAGTCTATCCTCCTTCTTGTAATAGTCCCACTTATTCATTTGCTTATAATTCGGAACTTCAGGCAGTACCGAATCATAATTTGAAAAGTAGTACTCAAATCCTTCTCTACCATAAAATATACTAAGCAATAAGCTACATGTTATCCCATAAGTCAATGGGAGATGATGATATCTAATGCCCTCGTCTACAGAAGCCGGTAATTGCATACAGACGTAGCAATCTTTGGCCTCCATGGCATCGATATATTCGTACAATAATTTGGCATATGCGTTTGACCTAAAGTTTCCCTGTGACTCGTCTACGTGCAATCTACGAGTTTCATCTGCTAGTAACGCTTTTTCACGTATGACATTGCTCTCCTCCTTCTTTCCATCAAGAGCAGGTTTCGAAGTCGTTACAAATTTTACATCTGCTATTTCTTTATCGTTTTCATGTCCTATTATATATGATATGGTTACTACTGTAATTATGAGAAATATCACTACTGCTATAAGTGTACCTACTATACATCTAGCCCTTCTGTTTGGGTTGCCGTTCTCCATGTTGTCAAAACAGCGTGACTCTTTCTTTTGCGAAAAAGTTTCACAGTCCAGTCCTTAGTTTGCCTTGTTTTCTTCTCAGTTTGTCTCAGTGCTCTTTTATCAACAAAGTCTCTTTTTCGCAACAATGTCTCTTTATTTTTAACAACAGACAACCCTAACCCTTCTCCGTCCTCTAAATGTAACCCCTAATTTTATTCTTCTTTCCACTCGGCGCTAGGTTATCTTCTTCTTTACAGCTTATATACAAAAGTCTTTAAGCATCAACAATTATTCTCGTACCTGCAGCTCTT
Source organism: Lissotriton vulgaris (assembly GCF_964263255.1). Taxonomy (NCBI): domain Eukaryota; kingdom Metazoa; phylum Chordata; class Amphibia; order Caudata; family Salamandridae; genus Lissotriton; species Lissotriton vulgaris. The sequence goes on along the minus strand of NC_141691.1, from coordinate 762,876,330 downwards.
GCAACAAGTTCCAACAATTCAAAACGAATGATTTTGTCTTCTTCCTCTGATATTTGATGACCAAATGTTGGAAATTGTAATCTGTTCAACACTAAATCCTTGATCCGACTCAAATATGGGGGTATGGGAAGTGTGAAAGTCAGTAATCCCTCAGTCTCGAGTCCAGGCGTCAACATCCATATCTCCACTGCCACAAATGGATCGAGATCGATTACTTTCACACTCTTCACTCTCCCAGATTTCTGTCCCCAAGACATCTGCTAGATAAGTCCACTCTGGGGTGGCGTACCTTCTGCAGGGCACACGTACCCTTCTCGATCTTCGTGGACTCTCAGTTCCTGAGTCAGTCATTTCTCCCTCCTGATCCCATTCTTCAGCGATCGGGACAAGAGTTCTTTTTTGCTTTTCTTCCGAGCTTGGCCCTTTCTTTCTCTCCAGCCAACTGGCTTCGTCACTCCTTGTCTTTCTGCTCCTTGTTCTTGGACCAGTCTCTTGGTCACTCTCAGCTTGTTCGGTATCCGATTCAGTCTCCCAGTTACTATCTTCTCCTGAGACGACTTCGGTCTCGCTAGTGTCTTGCCCTTCGCCGACCTGTTCTGTCACAGTCTCAGCCTCTTCGATCACCTCTACAGCTTGTCTTTCCCCCTCTATGGCTTCTCCACTTTCCGCTGGATTTTCATCCGAGAGAGGAGCTGTTTCTTCTAGAGGTGTTGGCACTCTTCGGGTGTGTGAAGCATGTATCCAATTTGGCAGGCCTCCACACTTCACCGCAGTATTCGTGACAAGTATGACTTGAAACGGTCCTCTCCAGCGCACGTCTAAGCAGTTCTTCCTGACATGCTTTTTCACCAAGACCCAGTCTCCAGGACTCAGGTCATGGCACAAATCTTGTGCTGATGGAACCTCTGCAGCCTGGACCTGGAGGGACACAGAATTAATGGCATCAGATAGTCCCTTGCAGTAATCCAAGATCAAGTCGTCTGTGATGTTCACTAGCGCTGCAGTCGGAACCGATGGCAATCTCATAGCTCTCCCCATTAGCACTTCATGTGGAGAGAGACCTGTTTTCCTATCAGGTGTGCTACGTATGCTCATAAGAACCGCTGGAAGTGCGTCTGGCCAACTCAGGGATGTCGAGGAACAAACTTTAGCCAATCTGGACTTGATTGTACTGTTGATTTGCTCTACAATCCCTGAGGCTTCTGGTCGATAGCTGCAGTGTAACTTCTGATCAATATTCAAAGCTGAGCACAACATTTTCACTATTTCGCTATTGAAATGAGTTCCTCTGTCCGATTCCAAAGAGGATGGCACCCCAAATCTCGGTATCAACTCTCTAAGTAACAGCTTTGCTACTGTAAGTATATCACATCTACGTGTAGGGTAAGCTTCAACCCATCTAGAAAATATGCAGACAATCACTAAAACGTATCTGAGTCTGTTACATGGAGGCATTTCTATAAAATCAAGCTGCATTCGATTGAAAGGCCCCCCAGACCTTCCTATGTGACTCAAAGTAACTGGTGTTCTCTTTCCCACGTTTAGTTGCTGACAGATCGCACATCGCTGACATACTGCTTCTGCCGCTACTCTAAACTTAGGATTAAACCACGTTTGTCTGAATACTCTCACCATGGCATCTCTTCCTATGTGTGCTGATCCATGCAATTTCCTTGCCATTGGACTAACAAGTTCATTTGGTAAAACTGCTCTCCCATCGGCAGAAACCCAAAAATTCATCTCGCTTTTCTCACAACCCGCTGTTTCCCAGCCCTTTTTGTCAACATCTGGTGCATTCTCCTGAACACTCCTTAACTCATCCCACGTATCTACCGTGTCTAATAACATCGTCAATTCAGTTCTTTCTTGAATTCCCCCCACTTTCACATCAGTGTGAGAATATCCCTGTTCAGCACAATAACGTGCTACTTCGTCGGCATAGCGGTTGCCCTGCGACACAAAGTCTACATTTTTAGTGTGCGCGGCACACTTGACAACGGCTATGGCTGACGGACCTTGCAGTGCATTTAACAAAAGTCTCACGAATTCTCCATTCCTAATGGGAGAACCCGAGGAGGTCATGTAACCTCTTTGAGACCATAACTGCCCATAATCGTGAACTACCCCGAAACCATACTGGCTATCGGTGTATATGGTGACTCGAAGTTTGTCGCCTGCTAAGCAAGCACGAGTTAAAGCAACAATTTCAGCTACCTGTGCGGAGTGTACTCCTTCCAGGCAAGCGGCTTCTACAACTCTGGTGATTGTGCAAACTGCATAAGCTGCTCTCAGCTGACCGATATCGTCTCTTACGCATGAACCATCAACAAAGAAAATTTCATCAGGGTCAGTCAATGGCTCATCTACGATATCGGGTCTCGGTTTGGTGCATAGTTCAGTCACATCGAGGCAGTCATGGTCTGTACAAATCTCATCATCCACCTCATTTGGAAGTGGCATCAAAGTAGCAGGATTCAAGACGGAGCATCTTTTCAGGGTCACATTCTCGGCAGCCAGTATGACTTGCTCGTAGCGTGTGAGCCTGCTATTCGTCAGATGCTGAGTCTTAGTCCTGGTCATTAACAATTCCACAGAATGCGGTACATACACCACTAACTGATGTCCCATCACCACGCTTTCTGATCTCTCAATGCTGACACCCGTTGCAGCTACGGATTTGAGACATCCGGGCAACGCTGCGGCTACTGGATCTAATGTAGCCGAAAAATACGCCACTGGCCTACGCGCATCTCCGTGGATCTGAGCTAAAACTGCTAAAGCGCATCCCTCTCTTTCGCAGCAGTAAAGCAAAAATGGTTTTGTATAGTCAGGCATCCCTAAAGCCGGGGCGCGACATAAGTCCTCCCTCAGCTGCAAAAACGCCATCAAACAGTCTTTGTCCCATGGTACCGGATCACTCACTCCTTTGTGCGTCAGTTGTAATAACGGTTTTGCCTTCAGTGAAAAATTGGCTATCCACTGTCGACAATAACCGACCATGCCTAGAAACATCCTGACCTCTCTTTGTGTGGTAGGCGCGTTCATTTTCATAATCGCCTCTATTCTGTCTGGAGACACCTTCCGTTTCCCCTTTTCAATCCTGTGGCCCAAGTATTGCACTTCAGTCTGACAATATTGCAATTTACTTGGAGACACCTTGTGCCCGTTCTCGGCCAAGTGATTTAACAAGGTTATGGTGTCTACTCTGCAAGCTTCCTCTGTTTCTGACGCAACTAGGAGGTCGTCTATGTACTGGACTAGAACTGAGTTCTTGGGCAGTACTAGACTTTCAAGATTTCTCTTTAAAAGCTGGTTAAAGATCGATGGGCTTTCTGTATACCCCTGAGGGATACGACACCATGTTAAAACGCGATCTTCCAGCTTAAAAGCGAAAAGATACTGGCTCTCTTCATCTAAAGGAATCGAAAAGAAAGCCTGGCACAAATCTATCACGGTGAACCATTCAGCTTGGAACGGTATCTGAAATAATATCACTGATGGATTCGGTACCACTGGACAACATGAGACAACAATAATATTAATCTTTCGAAGATCCTGCACTATTCTGTATTTTCCACTAGGTTTCTGCAAACCCATAATCGGTGAGTTACATGGACTACCCACGATCTCCTTCAGTATTCCCTGTTTAATCATGGATTCGATCACAGGCTTTATTCCTGCAATCGTCTCTGGTGTCAACTTGTATTGTGGTGTTCTTGGATATTCAGCATTGAGTCTTACCAAGATCTTTACTGGTTCTACTCCTTTGATCAAGCCTATTTCTTCCCCAGTAAAATCCCACACCTCAGCTGACACTTTCTCCCTCAAGTCCTGTGGGAGTTCCTCCACTGTTAAGGTAGGATATAATTCCACGCATTCCTGCGACTTCATGACTTTAAAATCAGCATCTTCATCGTTGGTCTGTACTTCTACTCCTTCAGGTGTGCAATGTATTGTGCAATTCAGTTTACACAACAGATCTCTTCCTAGCAAACACACCGGGCTAGAATCACAGATCACAAACTGATGTTCGTCACTGTAATTCCCTATTTTCACTGACACTGGTTCTGTCAGAGGATTCGTCATCCTCTTGTTTGCGACTCCTACTACCTGAATCATTTCTCCTGATATAGGCAGACCTGGGACAACCGCTGATCTCAGCGTGGATCTAGTGGCTCCCGTATCCACCAAAAAGGTCGTAGGACATCCAGCTACTTCAGCCTCTACGTATGGTCCTCTCTGATCTACTTCCAGGGCTGCTCCTAAAGTACAATCTTCGTTCCTATTCATTCGTTGCCCTGTAAGAGGATCAACGTAGTAGCATTCTTCCCCTCCTACGAACAATGGCATTTGTCTGTAGGTTTTCCCTCCATTTGCAATGCGAGGCGGTTGAGGAAACGGGGCTCGAGGAGTCTGAGTCCCCCCTTTGATAAACGTTCCCTTCGGGACTGTTGCTCCCTTAACCACGTTATTCGGTACCTCTTCCTCCTCCTGTTCTAATTCCCCTGTCTCAATATTGTAAGGACACTCGCGTCTCCAATGTCCCACTTCGTTACACTGATGACACCTGGTTGTCCTTTTCAGTGTCGCGATATCCATTCTCGGTCTCGGTCTTTCTTCCTCATCTCTATTCTGATTGTTCTGTTTCTTTGCCTGCGTTACTGTTCCCTGCTGTCGCTGTCCACCCTTCCCAGCTGCTTGCATCTGTACTAACATTAACTTTTCCTTGAGCTTCTTTGCCTTCGAGTCTATCTCATCGCTACAGTACCTTGCATACCTCAGAATCTCATCTAAAGGTTTGTTCTGCCAACAGATCAAATGCTGTTGAATCATTAGGCTTATGTCTGGTCTCAATCCGAGAACAAACTTTGACACAAACTGTCCTATATCCTTAGGATCCATTACGTCCAACCCACTGTACTGCTTAAATGCTTTCAATAGTCTCTCATAGAACTCATGAACTGTCTCTTTAGGCTCCTGAGTTGTTCGATCTATCTTAACCCAGTCTATATCCTGCACTGGCACTTTCTCTTTTAGCCATGTTATTACTCTCTCGTATTTTTCCATGACTCTGTCTGATGGACCACCTGTCTGGGTATCTCTCTGAGGCTCACAAGTGGGCCATTCAATACTAAGTTTGCATGCCGTCCACAAATCTCCGGGTACTACGATATCGAACAATGTGTTCAAATCAATCCACAGTACCTTAGAGATCTTCACGAATCTCTCTACCTGCTTGTACCACTCTACGGGATTTTCTCTAAGCTTCGGGAAGGAGTTAGTGAATGCCGCTAAATCCCCCCTACTCCATGGTACATGCACGTAGTTTCCGTTCGCGATCTCTCGCAAAGGGAAAGCTTCCATTCGCATTAAGTCTGTATCCTGAGACTTCACAAGTGTACTCCGTCTGACAGATCCTTTCTTGGACCATCTTTCCTCCCATCTATCCAGATCTCTCCAGATTCTAATACACATGACCAATTCCCTTATGTGTACTCTTAATCCAATCGTTCTGCGCTCATCTAAATCTAGATCCGTGCAGTTCAGCCTATGATTGGCCTGCAAAGCCTTAGTTCGTGATATGTCTATCATGTACTTATCAGCTAATTCAGATAACTTTTCGTGAGCTGCCCTTGCTTTTCGAGTAACATCCTTGGATAAAAACAGTATCTCATCTGGAACGTACATATCTAACCTCTCGATTGCCACTGTGCCGTCAATTATTTCATCTAAGTCTGATTTTAAACTCATTACATCTATGCGTCTTGCTTTTATTTCGGCTTTCAGTACTTCAGTCCTAGGTTGTTCTCTTATATCCCTCCCTCCTCCACTATGCGCCCTACGCCTGAGCACAGGTGAGTTATGAGGAATCTTTCTTCCATCTCTTTGTTCCCACCTCTCTAGATCCCAAGCCTTTCCATCTTCCCTTGGGGTGTGGTGGAACAATGCTCCTTCCTTCAACCCTACATTCTGTCTTTTGGACTCAGTTTCTCCGGATACAAGATAAGATCCTCCGTGCTGTTCTAAACCACTGTAACTCGCTTGCTGTCTGGTATCACTTAACAGACGATAAGGTCCTTCATGGCTCTCCATGCTCCCGCGATCTCTTTCGGGATCACCGGATGTATGGCGAGACGTTTCGCGACTCCCTAAATTCTCATGACTTCGTCCACTATCACCGGATGCATGTCGAGACGCTTCGCGACTCTCCATGTTTCCGTGATTCCAGTGTTGCACATTTTCATCTGGGGCATGGTGTGTGCACCTAAAGGTATTCCGGTATTCTTGCGTCCTACGTTCCCCTTCACTGAAGGTGACGCGAGGTACTTCGCCACACCCTGCACTCCTATCATCGCACATTTGCCTATTGCCGCTAATGGTAGGGCACTTATCTCTTCTGCTTCCTTGACTCCCTCTCTCCCACTCCGGGCTGCTTTCGCCAGCTCCACAATGAGAGAGGACCTTGTTATCCTGGTCTCTCCACTCTGCTCCTGTTTCTAAACTTTTATTCCGAGCCTCTTCGGCAGTGTCCCATTCTTTCAGATATTCCCTTAATTCCTTATAGGATTTCGGTTTTGGTCCCCTCAAATCCATCGATCCTCTTTGATCCCCTTGTTCTATCCAGGGACCCGTCGCGGAATCTAATGGGGTACTCCGACTCACTGGTGCTAATCTCTGTCTTTGAGGATTCATCGTCTCATTCCTATTCTCCATCTCCGCCCTTTCCCTGTCCCATCGTGCCTCTTCCTCCTGCTGGACCCCCTCTGGGTTGTAAATTGACACTATAGGGCCTATGGTGACAGGTACTTGTAAGGCGTCCGGCATTTGGTACGACCTTGCACATTGCGTCTCTGGTGCTTTCTGGACCACAAATCTTCCCACTACTCTCTGTTCAGAACTAGCTTGGGGTATTTCCTCACTCTTGTTGGAGTCCCACTCTGTTACTGGGATCGATTTATATTCTCCCCATCTAGCTCCGTCCCCTTGCTGTAATATGGGACTTGCGGATTCACCGCTATATGGAGGTGGTCTCTCTGTTAACAGCCTCTCTATCAGATCCTCCTCCGTTTCGCTATCCTCGTCTTCTTCTTCTAGAGGTTTCTTTTCTCCCGTAGCTTCTATCATAGTGAACAGTTTGTCTGCTTCTATCTTTTGTACTCTCCACTTCTTAGCTTCCTCATCCCATTTAGCATCCTGTAATGCCTTTACTGATCGTCTCACTATTTCCTGACGTCTCTTTACGCCTTTTGCGTGTGCTGCTTTAAACCATGCACTAAGAGCTTCGAATTGTGTTGGCCTCGGTAGAGGTCTTGTTGCAAGCATTACCGCTTTCAATTGGTTCAACACGTCTAGCTTAAACGTTCCGAATCTCGGAAACGTCAATTCCTTTTCTCCTTCTGTTAGCCTATTCCACTCGGAAATCCATAATATCGAGTGTAAGCCTACATTTACTGCCATATGATAAGCTGGTGTGCCTTCTGGTGGAGCTTCTTCTCCGGTATATAAGTTTCTTCTATTCTTCCTAAAGATCTTTCTTAAACCCTTAAAGCACTTCATTTTTGATGATCTACGATTTTCCTCTTATTAATTCTCTTCCTTATTTATGTCCTGATGACAACCACCAATCCCGGTGCGACTCTCGCTAGTCAGCCTATCTCAACGCTGTTCTACGCCGACTGACCAATCTCAGCGCGACTCTACGCTGACGTCACTTGTTCTCTCTGCAGCAATTTCCTTCGTTTCTCAACTCGTCTCGCGATCTCACATGCGTTTCATTCATACGCCGAAAAATGACTACTTCCGTCCAAGCGATCACTTTTCTCTGACTGTACGGCCACAGTCTAACTGTAATTGCCACCTCAACTGGCGAGACGTCTTTCCTCGTACGGTCAGACGTTTACCTCAACTGATAGGTTACTTACACACAGTAAACGTACGACCAGCATGCGTTTACTCATACACTCACTCTAACGCTCCCCCTATCATCGGTCTGCGGGCGATCAATGGTACCTCATGACCCCCTTTAAATGGTAGACAAATTACTCTGGGTGTTCGATACACCCGAACCACTTAAGCCCTCTGGACATAAGATTTTATCCGGTTGCGCGCGCTCACAACCTTCCCTCAATCACACTACAGGCATTCAACTCCGCTTGACATTACAACACAAGAACAACATAAAACACCGCAATCTTACAACGCATGACCCTTATACTCACTCTCGACCGATTCTGCTGCTTTTCTCTCAACGCACCGTCAGCACCTTCTTCGGCAGGGATTCGTCTTCTGGTCGTCGATGACTAGGGACCTTGGGGTAAACTAAACCTGGCCTAGGTCGTCTTCCTCAAGAAGATAACCATCATACTCTGCTACCAACTGCGGGGAATGAGATTTTGGTATCAATTTATGATCGAATTAATAATTTATCTCATTCGTGATTTTGGACCGGTAGTATCTGTCATTGAGTAAAAGACAACTCCCACATAGGTTAGTTAAACCCCTTTAACTGACGCCACTCTGAAGAACCACTTACAACTGGTAAAGTTTTAAGGTTTTTATATAAAAAAGTCAAATTTGAATGCGAATACAATCTTCCCAAGGTAAATCTCAAGGTATACAAAGAATACAAAATCAGTTCCTTAATCAGCAATTTAAAGTTTCGATGTAGAGTGGTTCCTTTGCGTCATCTACAGAAAGAGAAAATAATCAGTTAAATCTGTCCCTACTCTATACTAGGTGACATCCTTATTTCGCAAGTTCCTTGGTACCCTAAAAAGGTGTCAGCAGTTTGACTTCCAAAGAAGTTCAAACTCTCTTAGCCTCTAAAGGTAACTTAAGTTTAAGAAGCAGTACCCTCTCTGCCTACCCATCCGCTCTTCTAAGGGTCCTCGGCCTACTGCTCCCTTGCGCTCTGATCTCTCTCAGCGCATCTGCTCAAGGCATCTACCCTTGCCTTCGCTCTGAGCAATTCGCCTCGCTGTTCCTAATCTCCAATTGCTACCTTCTCCCCGGGGTGCTGTCCCTAAAATACACAATCACAGTGTGGGTGGAACGCCCCTTGACGCCCACCTCGGACTTTCCCCGATGATGTCAGTTTCTGGCTCTTTCCATTGCTTCATCTCTTTGCGTCGTCCGTTAGGTTGACCCTTCTTTTTAGATGTCATCTTCATCTTCTTGTTGGCGACTTTTAGTTGACACTTTCATCCAAAGTCAAATAACCTTAAACAAGACCTTAACATTATAACGGTGGTTTTGACCCTTCTAGGTCCTGTGAATGGTCATTCAAAACAAAGCTCAAATTCCAATCGCCTCCTCTCCTGTTTAGGCAATAAACTTCGTTCGACATTTGTCACTTTAAATCTAACAAATGCTAGACTCTTCGGCTCGCACCATCATGTGAAGACTATTCACGACTCCTGTGAGCCCACTAAATTATATACATGGACTACACTCCTGCGAACCCTTGGTCATTCAGGTTATAATCACAAATGACCTAAACTCTTCTAGCATTCCTATAACTTCTTCTACACAGTATAACCTTTAGCATACATTTATATATAACCGCATTTAGCAAATACTTTGCTCATGTGTGAATACATCTTAGCTAAAATACAATTACGTAGAATATAACTTTAATACGTGGAATATAAATTATTCACATTGATTATCGTCGGGTGTATGTTTCTTGCACATTTCTCCATGTTACATTTCTCGCCGTTTCTGCCTTTAAGCTACACACGTATTTGAATTCTACTCTGCACGTTCTACCGTTCGTAGGCATTTCTACATTAGTCCACTACGTATACGGCCTTCTAGATCTAATACATTCTAAAGTGAATATAGTTATACATTTCCTATACCATGTCGTCACTTTCCGTTGACTTTTACACTATAGACATCCACTTCACGTTACGATATACATTTCATCCCCACTTTACACAATATTCCTACGTTTATAATAGATACGTCTAAATATGACTACGATATACATTCTATTCAAATTGCGCTCTCTCAGCTCCTTAGTTGTTGTTGCTACATTGCCAACATTCAGAGGGTGACGTCACCCCGCCAGCACCGCCATTCTGAGAACGGGTAAAGACCAAGAACACGATTGCCGCCTCGTGTTCATTTAGCTACCCACCTCTTACACTACTCTTTCCTAATGATGGTAGGTGTGCCTTGTTTACTTCCTTCCTCAAATTCTCTCAAACCAAATAACTACTTTTTTTTTACGTCCGAAGCATCTGTTATTAATTCTTCATGGTGCGCTTCACTCCATTTGCTTTGTTTAGCCTGCTCCTCTGTGTGCCGACACTCTGTGCGGCTTTCCAACACGTTTAACTATGTCAGCAAGTCTTTGTTGTGGTGATCTTTTTTCTCTAAGGGGCTGCCCCCTTTCCAAGTGGTCCTTTGTTCCACTTATACCTTCTGATGAGAATAGTGTCTTCCTTTAAGTACTAGCTGTGTTGTTTCATGACAATTAGCAGAGGTTTTTGCTTTCTCATCCGAGAGCTTTCACTAATGTATTTGCATATTCAGCTTCAAGCTGGATGTTCATCTTCACAACTAGAGACAGTCTGTGGTTATAGTTGCGGATGTGTTTCCCCTACCAGAGCCCTTGAGGGACTATCTCCGCCCTGTTTCCTTCTGACCAAGCAGGTCACCATTTCCAAGCACTGTTCAATGAATCTCCAAAGGTGCTGCCTTTCGGTGTCTTTAAAATGCCCCCAATTAGGGTGTAGATGGGTCGGGGGCAGTCTTAAGGTCAGTGTTTATCCCCTTGCTTCTTTGAGGGCAGTTTATGTATGATCACATTGTGAATCCCACCCCTTCCTTCCCTGGAGCTTTATCTGGCAAGGATAAACCTTTTTATGGGTCTTCCTTAAGACTTTCCTTGAATGTGAATAGGCGCTTTTGAGTTAAACCCTACCCTTAAATCCATGCTTGCTATGGGTCGAGTCTGACAGGGAAGAGGATGTGTTTACCTGGATATTTTCACCCCTCCGCCAAGCTGCTCCTGTGCCGTCTGGTCACTGTGGCTCTTCTACAGCCTTCTTGATATATGTTCTGTTACATGGAATGGGACTGCCCAAGAAGCACTCTTCTCTGGAGAGCACAGGACATGGTCAAGTGCATGCCCTGCTCTCAGAGCCATGAAACAATCACTGTAACCTGACTTCACGCAAAATATACATTCCTGACAGTCAAACTACTGCGGAGGGGAAACTAAGCCTAAAATGTGTTGTCATATCCAGCAAAACTAAAGATTGTTCTATAGAATCACAAGACGATGTCAAAGTATGGGATCGAACAATTCAGCATCAAGCAGAGGTGATGAGGGAACTTAGGAGAAAATACCCAATCAGCGGAAGCAGAGTGCCCCATTTTAACTGACATTGAGTAAAACCGGGCTATGAATATCTACAATATGCATTTTATACCTCAAGTAGCCTTATGTCGATTGGGTGGCCACTGGACTGCTGAATCACTGAATTTTAAACAATGACATTTCAAAGCTGAAAAACTATTTGCTTGATTGTGTGATGATATGGAGCTCCACTGTATTATATACACCTCTTTGAACATCAATTTAGTTGTTCTGGGACGTCTGTGGAAATGCTTGCTGCTGGCACGCACATTTTATGCACAACCTACACTTTAATATGGGCAATCACTTATTTTGATAATGGTGAAGTGGGACGGCTTTGCTCAGTGGTGCAGAGTGGGTGTGGGAAGGTTTGTTCGTTTAGAAAGCAAGCTGTGGTAAACCGCACTTGTTATGTCTTCATTTGATGTATTACACTATGGAGAGAACACAAGTGTTCGATAGGTACAGGAGAATATACATGACAACACCACTAGACGAGAGATCTTACAAACAACAAACATGAAAGGTAACCTGGGACTAAATATCTAGTCATGGAACCACAGAGGCCTGAATAACACCATGAAAGTTAGCTTGGAATGTTGTTCGTTGACTTTCCTTCAAAGCAGACGTCCCGACATAGCATGGCCATGCGCCTTTATTTATGAATGGCTCTGCTTTGACTTTAAGCTTGTTTTCATGTATTTATAAACAGCGCTGCTTTGACTTTAAGCGCACCTTCAATTATTTATCAAAGGCGCCGCTTGCACTTTAAATTTAACTACAAGACCTGAGCGCCATGTTTCAACACACCTGCCTTTATTTTTGCATGGCACTGTGCAACTGCTCGCCTGTTGTTGATTGCTTCCCCTGTAGCTCTCACTACAGAGGGGCTGTGGCTTCTACCTGTAGTGTGTGAAAAAACAACAGTTGATGGACAGAATGCAGAACAATGTCATACTTTCACCCCAGTACAGAGATCTGGGCCTAAATCCATCGTTTTTTTGCTCACCAAGCCTTTCCAGTTTGGACCCAGCCATATGTAAATCAGTCTTGGCCCTGCGTCCAATGGGAATAGTCCAATCCGAATTGCCAAGCCAGGTCCTTCCTGGACTTGAAACAAGCATCATAGGACCGGTTTCGGGATTTCACCCCTCTTCAGACAGGATAGCTTGATTCCAGTGGCGATGAGGGTGGGATCTTACCCACGCATGCACCTCTGCTTCAAACTGACCTGCCCGCTCTGTCTGAAAGCGCCCCGTCGTCCTGCTGCTGTGGCCATATCCTGCGCCCGTCACAGCTCCGCGCAGGCTGCCGCTGCCACTGGACTATTGCAGAACCGTGCCCTGTGTGATCCCGGCAGCACTGCGGTTCACCCGCCTCTGCAATGCCAGCACGTGCACGACAAGGCCTCCGCTGTTTTTATCCTGCTGGGCCGGACGGGCGCCTCCCACACAACAGGTCAGTGCCCCAAGGTAGCACGCTCGCCTGGAGTCAGCCACTGAGAGCCACTCTCTCTCTCTCTCTCTCTCCCTCTTCTCCAGGGACTCGTTCCTGAGCACTCCTCCTACACTGCAGACAGTGCGAAGGTGCGCCGGAGGCATAATGGCCTCCTACCGTTAAATTAAGGCAGAGAAAAAGAGAAAAAATAAACCAGAGGAGGAAAGTGAAAGGAAGAGTGAGGGCATAGAGAGTCACACTGCCCTCAGGGAGGGGGAGATCCACACATATAGTGTGCAGGAGGCCAGCACTGAGAGAGTAGGAGGCCCGCAGAACAAGATACGTAGCAACATTTGAACTGCATAAAGGCACAGAGGGCGGGGAGCTTATACACTCAACCGAACAGGCATGAGTCTATCACCCAGGCAGGAGCTGCTGACACGCAGGCTGGCGCCGCACAGCCACTCCCGCAGGCAGGCGCCGCACAGCCAGCACCACAGCATCGGCCGGGCCATGCAGCAGCGGTGCCCCTTCCACAGTTCAGTGAGCTCGCAAATCCCGTGACAGCAGCCCCACGCTGGACATCGTGGACCGGGAACCTAGACCATTACTTCACTGGGATGCATGAAACAGATGGGACAGTTAAGAGCTCACTACTCATGTGCTACAGAGGAGGCACACTGTCTGATCTGTTCGAAAGGCTACCAAACACAGGAGCTGCCAATGACTATGATGCGGCAGTGGCAGCACTTAATCGACATTTTGATCCTCAAATCACCCCCGATTTTAAGCGGTTCAAACTGCGCCAGGCCAAGCAACCAAAAACTGAATCAATCAACATCTTCTATGCACATTCCAAGATCAACAGGAGGAGATAAGGGTGCAGATCATACAGGGATGCAGGTCGGTGTTACTGCGTCGAATAATACTCAGAGAACCTGGAATATTGTTAAATGAAATACTGGTACTGGTGAGGTTACATGAGTTATCGAACGAAATGGCGGATGAAATGGAAGCAGCCCTGAACAGGCACATCACTGCATCCGGACCCCCTTGGACAACTTCCGTTAAAGGGGAGAGAGTAGATGCCATTAAGAGACACCCAGTGGCTCCCACAAAAGCCTGAAGATGCCCGCAAGAGGAGCCTGTGGAAACTGCAGCTTCGAGCATCCTCCAACAAGCACATGCTTTGCGAGGGGCAAGACATGCTCCAGGTGTGGTAAGCTAAACCACTTCACCAAAGTGTGCCGAGGTGGACGGTCAAAAACAACCACCAACAGCTAGCATGGAGCCTTGCCCGCCATCAGGCAGCTGTCCCTGGAAGATCCCACAGGATGAGATGACACCACCCTGCCGGCCCGCCCTGCCAGGTCTTATTTGTATGGTTCGTCAGTCGCACAGACCAGAGCCAGGGGCCGCCTCCCATATGCTCAATTCTCATGGCCCGCTCCAGCGTAAAGGCTCTCATTGACACCGGGGCATCCGCCAACGTCAGGGACAGTGTGCAATACAAACGACTCTCACACAGGCCTCCCATGTTGCCATGCAAGGCAAGGATCTACATGTATGGCGGTACTGAGCCACTCCCCCTAAGTGATGGATGTGGAAGTAGCCAGTGAAGGACACTGCGCCCCCACGAGATTCCATGTCACGGAAGGCAAGAGGGGCACTCTTCTTAGCTGTCACACGGCTAAAGATCTAGAATTGGTCTTTTTCGCCAACCAAGTTCATAACTCCCACTTAGATGCCATCCTGCAGGAGTCCTCCAAGCTGTTTGAAGGCCTAGGACATCTCAAAGGAAAACAAGTCAAGTTACACATTGACTCCTCAGTCCGACTAACAGTCCTATGGCATTGAAGTGTGCCTTTCCATTTGTGCCCCCTAAGTGAAAGAAGATCTGAGGAAACTGGAACAACTTGGAGTCATCGAAAAAGTTTCCGGCCCCACCCCGTGGGTATCGTTGTCATCGTAGCCCCCAAACTCAAACAGCCAGGGGCCATCAGGCTGTGTGTCGACTCGACATGCGCCTTCCCAACCAAGCAGTGAAGAGAGAACGGCACCTAACACCAACAATGGACGACATCGTGGCCAACCTCAACAAAGCTAAATGGTTTTCCAAGCTGGACTTAAATGCTGGATACCATCAGCTCGAAATTGCCCCAGAAAGTAGGTACATAACTACTTTCTCCACGCATGTGGGGCTGAGAATGTATAAATGACTGAGTTTTGGAGTGTCGTCTGCGGCAGAGGTCTTCCGGAATGCCATTCAGGAAACTCTTTCTGGCCTGCAAGGACGAGGAGTGACTCTTGAGGAACACCACACACACTTGAGACACATGCTCCAATGTCTCAAGGACAGCAGCCTGACTCTCAACAAGTCCAAATGCTCCTTCAACAAAGAATCAGTTGACTTCATCGGTTATGTCTTCACCTGAGAGGGGCTGCAAGTTGACCTGAGGAAGGAGGTTGCCATCTGTGCTGCGCCAGTACCCACCTCCCCGACCGAAGTCTGCAGTTTTCTGTGAATGGCCACCTACTGCTGCCAATTCATCCCGAATCTGGTGTCCCTGTCGGAACCTCTAAGAGCCCTCACAAAAACTGGTGTGCCGTGAAACTGGACCAAAGAGACCCACAAAGAATTTCAAGACATCAAGGTGGCCCTAATGGACAAGATAGTGATGGTGTATTTCCACCCAGGACGACGCACCTAGGTGGTCGTCGATGCCAGTTCCATCGGACTAGGCGCTGTCAACCTCCAAGGGACCGCTGGCAGAGAGTGACCTACGCCAGCAGGGCACTGTCAGAGATGGAGACGAGGTACATGCAGAAAGAAAGAGAGGCCCTCGCATCAAGTTGGCCTGCCAGCATTTTCACCTGTACCTCTATGGGCGAGACTTCAGAGTTATGACGGATCACAAACCGTTAATCCTCCTCTTTGCAAGGACAACACGCCTAGCCCCACCAAGGATCAAGAGGTGGGTGGTGCATCTCCAAGTGAACCATTTTGAATTGGAAATTTGGCCAGGGGCCAACAATCCTGCCAACTTTCCATCACGACATCCTATGGGGTCTGAACAACAAGGAGTCACCACTGATGAAGAGGATACTGAAGAACTGGTGCACATGATCATGCAAGAAGCCTGCCCCAAGACACTGTCCCTGGAGGAAATAGGTGCTGCAACAGCATTCAACGAGAATCTGGAGAAAGCCAGACCAGAGATGGGAAAACTTCCGAGATGGGTTCCAAGCGCTAAATGAAGAGGATAAGGCAGCCAGACAACAACTATGGAATCTTCGCAATTAACTTAACACCAGACCCCATGGGATAGTGCTAAGAGGGTCTGCCATCATCATACCTCGAAGCCTGCAGCACCAAGTGGTCAGTCTAACACACATAGGACACAAAAGACTAGCTAAGACGAAGGCCCGCCTTCGCAGTAAGGTCTGGTTCTCTGGAATGGAGGCCATGGTTGACAACATGATTCGAACATACCACTCCTGTGCCATCACTGGCTGGGACCCCGTGCCAGATCCAGTACTGACAGACGACCCCTGCCGGGAGCCGTGGTGCCACATCTGCATCGATTTTGGATGCTTCCTGACTGGCGCAACACCCTTGTCCTGGACACCCTATGAGCCTGAGGTATGAGAGGTGACAGACATATAAGAGACCATGATGTCTGAAAAAAGGGGCTTGCACACCGTTGCCCGGAATGAGTTGTGGTTCAAGAAAGTGGTCACGCCCTAGACTGAGAGGGGGAAGACCCCAAACATGAAGAGTTGGAGGAAGAAGCTGTGGTGTCATCACCCACTCACAGAGATGTCCAGAGACACAAGGACTGAAAGAGCTGTCGCCGCAGGGGGATAACCTCAGGCAGTCCCGAGCAAATCGCTGCCTGTCAACACCCGGACTCGAGTGGAGCAGAGTGGCAACGCATGGAGCCAGATGTATGGTCTTTGGCCAAACACAGCCCTAAACCAAAGGCTGCAAGACTTTTTGTGCTGCATGCTTTGAGAAGAATCACAGGACTGACTGTTTAGTAAGCAGCTAAAGAAAAGGAGGGATGTAGTGTGGGAGGCACCCAGCCCGCACCATACATTGTCACTGTACAGTACCCCGGAGGGCGGGCTCGCCCAAAGGGTATAAATAAACAGGAGCATGACCACTCGTGTTCTTGGCCCTTACATCCCAAGTAGTGTGTGCATATTATTTGTACCAACACATTCCCCGCTCGGCCTCACCACATGGCATCGGAGGGAACGCTAACCCTGAGCCGCTACACTACCTTTTCATCCGCTCCTTAATTGTTGCTACATTCACATGCACTTTCACATGTATATATATATGTATATCAGGACCCACTCATGTCTAATTTAAGAAGCTCTTCTAGGCTCACATGGATTTTTTAAACTATGTTAGCATCCTTCCCCATATTTACAAGAAACCAACAAAAGGTACTCTGAAAATGTTTTGCCGACAACAAAGATGTCGGAATGAGAACTGAATGCGCACTATTAAATCACTATGTATTAACAAGAAGGGGTAATAGAGCTCTCAATTCATGATGTCATTTGTGAGCTCTTTAGTCAGTTCCCATATCAAAGGGTTTCAGTGCTCACTGTACTCCATGCATGACTATACAGTACCTCCACAAATAGCAAACAACATACATCCACTCGACTACAAACAAAAAACATAAGAAAAAAATAATACCATTTGCAACGCCAATATCTCTAACATTCACAAATGCAAGACTGATTGCATTGAAATGCTTGTTTCATTAAACTTTTAAGTTGATTTCTTCCTTTTTACTGCAACTTCCCTCTTTGCTATCCCATCTCATCTTTCTTTGCGTCCTACTTCTCTCTATGGCCTTTTTAACTGAGATTCACATGCAACATTAGAATTAGGGCCTAATTTAGTTGTTGTGGCGGCTCATAAATTACTCCATCTCCTTGATGAAGGTACTGGCCGCCTAATTTAGAAATGACCGCCAAGCTGGCCATCATTTCTAAAGCATTTGTTGGAACCACGTCACAGTGGTTCCTGTCTCTGTGGTTTAGAGTTTGGTGTAGAGTTACCGTCAACATGATGGAGGCCTAGCCAAACTTTCAAATAATATTTCATAAAGAAAATCTTGAAGCTGGATTTCCTTTTTGAAAGTAAAAAAGAAAATGCTCTCCTCGCCGTGGGAGTCCTTTCAAATGGAAACAGGAGCATTTAGCAGTTTTCACTGCGCCTTACCACCAGGAATTCTCGGCGTGGTAGGCAATGAAAACTGACCTCTAACTCCCCCTATCCAGTGGCGGCTCCTCCGCTATGGTGGAGGAGCATTGTCCCACTGCTTTCAAGCAGTACGAGAAGAGAAAACATAAAGTGATAATAACTTTAAGTTATTATCATTTTATGTTTGTGCTGCTTTGCGGGTATTTTATATAATAGATTTTTAATAAAAATCTTATTTTTTTTAAAAAGCAGAAAGGAGGAGATTGAATGACATGTTTGTCCTGATGAAGGTTGCCAGATTGATTTAATCCACTAAAACGACTTGACGCTGGAATTTCTGTTAAATTGGTCAAAGACAGTAAATATACGAAGACAGAGAATGGAAAGGGGCGACCACTCGGTCCCCCCGAACGTATGGCGGAGTGCCTCGATCCCCCCGGGAAGCCATTTTTGGGCGGGAGGCGCGTCTCGGCTGGTATGCCCGAAGCGGCGTAGCCGGGGCGCGCCTGTTCCCGCCCTAGAGTGGGCTGGCCTAGACACTGACGCAGCCAGCCACGCCCTCGGGACGGGCAGGGGCGGGTTTACGCCCGCCCTGAAGACGGATAAAAGGAGACGCAAGGCCAGAAGACGTCCTCTTGTTCTTGCGCTCCGAAGCTGCACCTCCTCGCTACACGTGAGCTCGGGACAGAACAAAGAGCCAATTTTGAGCGTTTTTGATCTTTTTCTTTGTCTTCCAGATACTTCGTCGAAGAAGATGCCCAGGAAAGGCGAAAAGAGAATGACGACTGACCAGATGGTTCGGGCACTCTTTAAAGATATGTCCGACATAAAGAAACGGTTGGCGGAGCGAGATGGGGAGGAGGGTTCGGGCCCTTCGCCGGCTGGAGGGAGACCTAAGAGGCCGAGAAAGGTTCCAGCCGGTGGGGACGTCCCGGTTCCCTCGGCCCCTCTCGAGGCGCCGACCCCAGTACCGATAGAGGGGAATCCAATCCCGGGGGCCGTCTCCCCGACATCCAAGGAAGACATGCCCCCCGAGCTGGCAGCACAGCTAGCAGCGTGGTTGGGGGATAGTGGTGATGGCGCCACGGCTGCCGAGGCACAGGCGCTGATAAAAGGGCTTCGTGAGAAGAAAGAGGCAGCTAGAGTGGCGGGGGTAGACAAGCCGCAAGCGGCAGAAGCTGCGTCCGGTGCAGGTAAGCGGCCATTGCCGATTGCAAGGGACGAGTCAGCACCCTCTCGTAGAGAGAGATTGGGACAACATGTGCCGTTAGCTATAAAAGAAAAGATCTGGGCGGGAGAGTACGTGAATATTTTTTCCCTGCTTGTTGATCATTATGATGTGGAGCATGTGAAAAGTCAGAAGGACTTGATGCATCCGAGTGTTTGGCGCGCAAAAATGGCCGCCTTTAAGGTTAATGAGAACATTGGCAACTGGGGCAATGCATGGGGTATTTTCACATCGATTTTGGGGGAACGTAGGCCCGAGTTGCTCCCTGAGTTTCCCGTTTACCAATCACGAATTATGGGTTACTCGACAACGTATCAAGGTAACCATTGGTTTTGTTATGACAATCTGTTCAGAAAGGAAAAGGAACATAACAAGAGTTTGACTTGGGATTGTTACGATTCGTTAACTTGGGACAAAATGAAAGAATCAGGAATGTTAAGAATGCCATTGGTCGGGAGCAATGTTGTTGATTACTCCCGCCAAAATGTGGGAACGCCCTTTCGACCAAGTACGAGCACCGACGACCAGTCAAGGCCCGCAGGCAATACAGGGAAAAAGGGTTTCTGTTTTAATTTCAACAAGGGGAAATGTACCAGGCCTCCGGGATCGTGTAAGTTCAAACATGAGTGTAGTACGTGTGGGTCGTCCCATCCTGAGTCATCGTGCAGAGCCAGGACGGGTGAGAATGGGGGTAAGGGGGGCGCCAAACAGGTCTAAGCTAGGCCGAGGGGCGCCTTTACCAACCCCGATTGATACCTTGGCAATGATTCCCTGGCTCAGCGAATACCCGGATCGTACTTCTGCCGGGGTGCTACGGAACGGTTTTACACATGGTTTCCGCATCCCGGTAGGGGACTTTCAGGGTGTAGGGACGTGCAAAAATCAACTTTCCGTTTTACAACATACATCGGTAGTGCAAGAGAAAATTCAGAAAGAGGTTAGCCGGGGACGGGTCGCCGGCCCGTTTAGTGAACCCCCGGTACCAGGTTTCGTTTGTTCTCCGTTAGGGGTGGTCCCCAAGAAGGACCCGGGTGAGTTCCGTTTGATCCATAATCTGTCTGCTCCACGAGGTCTTTCGGTGAACGACGCAATTGATCCAGAAGTTTGTTCGGTGCGATACGCATCTTTTGATGAGGCAGTAGCCATCTTGAATCGCCTGGGGCACGGGACGTTGATGGCGAAATCTGATATCGAGTCAGCGTTCCGGTTGCTCCCGGTACACCCAGACGATCAGCGTCTTTTGGGATTCGGGTTCCAGGGGTCATTTTTACATGGATAGGTGTATGCCAATGGGTTGCTCTATTTCATGTGCTTACTTTGAGCAATTCAGTACTTTCCTGCAGTGGGTGTTCACCGAGACAGCGGGTTTCCGAAATGTAATGCATTACCTTGACGACTTTCTGTTCCTTGGCCCCGCCGGTAGTCCCGAATGTGCCCAGGCTTTAGACGAATTCTGTGTGTTAATGGGTCATCTCGGCGTGCCGTTGGCACCGGGTAAAACTATGGGTCCCACGACTTGCCTCGAGTTTCTGGGGATCGAGTTGGACTCAAGGGAGGGGTGCTTCCGTTTACCAGCTAGCAAGGTGTCGAAATTCAGGGCAGCCCTCCAAGTATGTTTAACTGCATCCAAGGTTACACTGCATCAGTTGCAACAGTTAGTGGGAAAGTTGAACTTTGCCTTGAGAGTGATACCAATGGCTCGCCCCTTTTCCCGCTCAATTGCCCAAGCGATGGTTGGCCTGAAGGAGGGTCATCATCGCACAAGGTTATCGACTGAGGTCCGCCAGGACATGCGGATTTGGTTAGCATTCTTGGCGGACTTCAATGGCCGAGTTGTCTGGAACAAGCCAGTCATGTCCTCCGATGAGCTTGGGCTATGGACAGATTCAGCAGGAAGCGTAGGTTTTGGCGCCATCTTCGGCACAAAATGGTCGGCACAGAAGTGGCCCCTATGGTGGCACGAGAAGGGGCTGACAAGTAACATCGCTTTCCTCGAATTATTTCCCATTCTGGTGGCCCTGAGAACCTGGCCAGAAGGGTTCAGAGATCATTCTGTTGTGTTCTGGTCCGACAATATGACCGTGGTAGAATGCATCAATAGTCAGGCAGCCCGTTGTAAATTGATTTTGAGGCTGCTCAAAGAAATTGTCTTACTGTGTATGCAACTGAACGTGGTATTCAGAGCAAAACATGTCCCTGGGGTGATGAATCAGGCCGCTGATGCACTGTCTCGTTTTCACATGCAGGCTTTCTCGGGTTTCCTTCCTTCAGCGGACCCGGAGCCGGCACCCTTCCCCGAAGCTCTCTGGTCTCTCGGTGCCCCGAACTTCGTCACCTCGTGGGAGAGAGTCTAGCACCCAGGACAAGGAAGGCATATGAAGGGGCGTTCCAGGCCTATTTAGCCTTTTTGGGGGCAGAGAGAGGGGGACTTTGGGGGCAGGAGGAGTTGGTAGTACTTTTCCTGATGTCCTTACGTAGGGCTGGGAAATCGGTGGCCACGGCCCAAAGGCATCGTGCCGCCATTTCCTTTGTTGCCAGGGCCCATGGCATCCTGGACCCGACAGCGTCTTTTACGGTACAGAAAGCGCTGCGAGGGTGGCAACGTCTGGAGGGTCGCAGAGTAGACGTAGGACGACCGATAGGTCTAGACAGGTTGTCCCAGTTGCTGACCACACTCCCTAACACATGCTCGTCCCCGTTCGAGACCTGTTTGTTCCGGACTGCATTTATGCTGGCATTTCACGGGGCTATGAGAGTTAGTGAGCTAGTTGCAAGGAACAAACGGGATGTGACGGGGGGCTTGTGCAGGGAGCAGGTTCAGATCAGGGGTGATGCGATGATTGTCTCCTTTCTCAGGTCCAAGACTGACCAAGATGGGAGGGGGGACTGCACGATCATTCGCAGGATCCCCGAGTCATCCATGTGTCCGGTTCAGTGCTTAGAAGATTACCTAGCACGAAGGGTGGCATCATGGGGGGGGACATTGTTGAGGCATGTAGACGCCACCCCGCTGACGAGGTTTCAGTTTCAGCGGGTGCTTGCAATGGCCATTGCCGCAGCGGGCTTGGACCCGGGTGAATTTGGGACCCATTCCTTTCGTATAGGGGCTGCCACAGAAGCTACAGCCAGGGGTCTTAATGTAGAACAAGTGAAACGGGTGGGGCGTTGGTCCTCCAATTGTTATAAGAGGTATGTGCGATTGCACATGTTGTGAAGCTGTAATCATGTACTCACGCTTCTTGTCTTTTGTTTGTTTTCAGTTGCGCAAGCCTACGCGGCAGGGCGGACTGTGCAGTTGACCCAACACCAGGCCAGCGGTCACACATCACCGGCTGAGAGAAAGGAGGTGTGGGTTGTAGGCCACTCATACGTGAGACGGGCCGCAGACGTATTCAAAGCAGGTGATATGATTCACGTACCTGGGGAATACGGGTACAGAGTGTCCTTCTACGGAAGGGGCGGTCTCTGTATTGACCAGTTTCAGGCATTTTTTGAGGGTTTGTTAGAGCGGATGAGGTCACCGCCGTCCATAGTCATAGTACATTTGGGGGGCAATGATCTAGTCACCACCGGTAGACGACTTCTCCTGGAGGCTATGCTTTCCACGGTAAGTTGGTTAGCAAGGAGAGTTCCGGGGTGTACAATTGCGTGGTCTCATATGATCCCACGAAAAGTGTGGCGGGGGGCTATCTCGATCCCTGCTTTGAATCATTCCGTTAAAAAATTGAATAACAAAGTGAGTCGGTTGTTCCGTTCCAAGACATTGCATTCGATCTCGCATAGTTGTATTAATGATGACAGTATGTATTTGGGGGATGGTGTGCATTTGTCGAGGGTGGGCAATGAGTTACTCATAGGTGACTTCCTAGCTTGGTTAAAATCGTTAAAACATGACCTTTAGGTAGGAGTTTGGTGGGGGGTCCGGATAGCCGGTCAACTATCCGGACCTGTGGCGGTAAGGTCATGATCGGTGAGCACTAATTGGTAGATCCCTATGAGTGGGCGTCACCCAACACGGATGGGAGCGCTCGGGGGAGGTGGCCATTGGCCCCTCAATGGGGAGGCGGTCCCGTCTAAGGGCGGGTCGCCGGAAGTTAAGGAAAGGCGGTCAAGGTCCCTTCCTGTGTAGGAGGGGTTACAGCCCCCTCCTGAGGAATTTCCCGGGGCCAGGGTCATCTGCGACGGCAGATGCGGTAAGTTGTGTGGGGTGGGGGGAGGTCCACGATACCTTCTAGATACCACACACAAGTATTCGAACGACCTTTAAATGGCGTCGAGTCTTAAGTGCCCCCGACAAGTCAAGGGAAATTGTTAGTAGTTGCACTTGAGGTAAGCCTCTGTGCTGTCGCCCTTCCCAAGTGGGAGGGGTAAGTCTGGTTAGGGATCTTGACACCGGTTATGACCTTGCCGTTGGCCCTTAAACGTTAGGATGTACAATTTCAGTGTTTATAGAGAATGTTTCTGTAGGATGCTAGTTCGGCTAGGAGAACCTCTGTATTAGAGAATATGTTAAGATTAGCCAAACATCGCAAATGTGATAATGAAATTGTACATAATATGGAACGTTTAATGTTTAATTTTTTGTTTTAATAAATACGGCCGCGGGAGGGTCACTCCCTCCCACATCCAAAAACTTTGAAGAACTGTTTCCGGTTTCCCTTCTTTTGGGGATCGTGTTGAGAGGGGGTGGCGGGTATCTCAGCCATATGGAAAGGGGCGACCACTCGGTCCCCCCGAACGTATGGCGGAGTGCCTCGATCCCCCCGGGAAGCCATTTTTGGGCGGGAGGCGCGTCTCGGCTGGTATGCCCGAAGCGGCGTAGCCGGGGCGCGCCTGTTCCCGCCCTAGAGTGGGCTGGCCTAGACACTGACGCAGCCAGCCACGCCCTCGGGACGGGCAGGGGCGGGTTTACGCCCGCCCTGAAGACGGATAAAAGGAGACGCAAGGCCAGAAGACGTCCTCTTGTTCTTGCGCTCCGAAGCTGCACCTCCTCGCTACACGTGAGCTCGGGACAGAACAAAGAGCCAATTTTGACCCACCCACCAGCCCCTGAGGACAGCAAGTTGTTGTGCAATAAAGTGGATTTTCTAAGTATGTTCTTCCTTTTTCGTTTACAGGTTGTGAAAGTATCAGTTTTGTTGTTTTTCATAATAAAGTATGGTGAATATCATTTAGGTTGTTACGATTAAAAGGACTTGATGTAGTGTTGCTTTTTGAGCATGCTCTTTCGGTCGTAGCGACCAATGTTTTCATAAGTTCGAATTGTCGTATTTATTTTTTGGTAGGCGGTAAGGTCATGATCGGTGAGCACTAATTGGTAGATCCCTATGAGTGGGCGTCACCCAACACGGATGGGAGCGCTCGGGGGAGGTGGCCATTGGCCCCTCAATGGGGAGGCGGTCCCGTCTAAGGGCGGGTCGCCGGAAGTTAAGGAAAGGCGGTCAAGGCCCCTTCCTGTGTAGGAGGGGTTACAGCCCCCTCCTGAGGAATTTCCCGGGGCCAGGGTCATCTGCGACGGCAGATGCGGTAAGTTGTGTGGGGTGGGGGGAGGTCCACGATACCTTCTAGATACCACACACAAGTATTCGAACGACCTTTAAATGGCGTCGAGTCTTAAGTGCCCCCGACAAGTCAAGGGAAATTGTTAGTAGTTGCACTTGAGGTAAGCCTCTGTGCTGTCGCCCTTCCCAAGTGGGAGGGGTAAGTCTGGTTAGGGATCTTGACACCGGTTATGACCTTGCCGTTGGCCCTTAAACGTTAGGATGTACAATTTCAGTGTTTATAGAGAATGTTTCTGTAGGATGCTAGTTCGGCTAGGAGAACCTCTGTATTAGAGAATATGTTAAGATTAGCCAAACATCGCAAATGTGATAATGAAATTGTACATAATATGGAACGTTTAATGTTTAATTTTTTGTTTTAATAAATACGGCCGCGGGAGGGTCACTCCCTCCCACATCCAAAAACTTTGAAGAACTGTTTCCGGTTTCCCTTCTTTTGGGGATCGTGTTGAGAGGGGGTGGCGGGTATCTCAGCCATATTAATTCCTCTGCGTTGTGCTGTCTATGATTGCAAATTAACAACTAAATGACAAATTTGAGTGTCTTTTTACATTCCTTTCCAGGGGGTTGTTGACATTTTGACTTTTTGGGAAAGTGTAATGTATTAAGTTTTTTAAGTTATATTGAATGCATTTTGGTATTTTCTCAATTGTATGTTATTATCAAAGTAATGTGGGATTTTTAGGTATACAGCTTGAATATCGACGTGGAAATATCGAGGTAAGAATATCGACTGTGTTAAATATCGACGAATTAGATATCGATGTAGTAAATATCGTTTGTTTAGAATAGCAGAAATATCGACATTGTTAAATATCGTTGTAGAAAATATAGATGAGATAAATATCGATGTAAATAATATCGATATAATGTTTATTTGTGTTATAATTTGTTTATTAATATGTATTTATTATAATTATTTATTTATATATTCTTTTTTTCTGTGATTAATAAAAGACAATATTTTATATTTTTAATAAATTGTTAGTAATTTTTTTAGGAGCAGGTTCTTGGTTTTATAGGGTATAAGGGTGGGTAGTAATTTAAAAATTGTGTGGTAATTTTTTTATTCAATTTACAATTTTTAAGAAAAAAATAATGAATTTAGAATTTTGAAATTAGAAATTTGAAATTAATTAAGATATTTTAAAAATTTAAATAAAATTAAGTGTGTGAATGTTTTAGTAGCGGGTTGTTGTTTATTTAGGGGATAAGGGTGGGTAGTAATTTAAAAATTGTGTGTTAATTTATTATTTTACAATAAAATTGTAATAAAATAAAATTTAATTTCGAAATTTGAAATTTGAAATTTGAAATTAAGATATTTAAAAAATGTAAATTAAATTAAGTGTGTGATTATTTTAGTAGTGGGTTGTTGGTTATATAGGGGATAAGGGTGGGTAGTAATTGAAAAATAGTGTGTTAATTTATTATTTTTAAATAAAATTGTAATACAATAACATTTAATTTCGAAATTTGAAATTTGAAAATAGAAATTTGAAATTAAGATATTTTAAAAATTTAAATTAAATTAAGTGTGTGATTGTTTTAGTAGCAGGTTGTTGGTTAAATATGGGATAAGGGTGGGTAGTAATTTAAAAAATGTGTGTTATTATTTTATTTAAATTTACAATTGCAATAAAATGAAATTTAATTTCGAAATTTCAATGTAGAAAATCGAAATTAATTTAGATATTCAAAAAATGTGTATTAAATTACGTTTGTGAATGTTTTAGTAGTGGGTTGTTGGTAATATAGGGGATAAGGGTGGGTAGTAATTGAAATATAGTGTGTAAAGTATTTAATTAAATTTACTATTGTAATAAAAAAACGAAATTTAAATTTTTAAAATCGAAATTATTAATGATATTTTCCTATTTTATATTAAATTAAGTGTGTGAATGTTTTAGTAGTGGGTTGTTTGTTTTATAGGGTATAAGTGTGGTTAGAAATGTAAAATTGTTTGTGAACATTTTATACATTTAACAAAATTTTAGAAAAAATTAATTGGTAAAATCGAATTTTAAAATTAAAAATGAGAAATAATGTGATATATTTTTTAAGTTGATATTTTCGAAACATTGAAAATGTTGTAGGAATTGTTAGTTGGGTTTATAGGGGGTAAGGGTGAGTTAGAATTGTACAATTGTTTGGTTTACTGTCCAGCATTTTCCCTGAGTTATGTTGGATTTGGTGTTAGAATAGTAAATTATTATGGTTTACTGTCCAGCACTTTCCCTGAGTTATGTTGGATTTGGATTTAGAATAGTAAATTATTATGGTTTACTGTCCAGCACTTTCCCTGAGTTATGTTGGATTTGGAGTTAGAATAGTAAATTATTATGGTTTACTGTCCAGCACTTTCCCTGAGTTATGTTGGATTTGAAGTTAGAATAGTAAATTATTATGGTTTACTGTCCAGCACTTTACCTGAGTTATGTTGGATTTGGAGTTAGAATAGTACATTTTTATGGTTTACTGTCCAGCACTTTCCCGGAGTTATGTTGGATTTGGAGTTAGAATAATAAATTATTAATGTTTTTTTATTCAATATTAAAATAAAAAAGTATTATTTATTACTAAAATTTATCAATATTATTACATTTATTTTGAAGTATTTAAGATTATATTTAATAACATATGTATAAAAATCAATTACACATTTTTATAACCTTTTAAATTTATATCACAAGCATGTAAATTTATAAAGTACAATAGTAATACATTCTAGTAAAATAAACAGTAATTATTGTTTTAGTTTTGTTTGTAGATTGAAACATTTAAAAATGTTTAAACAAACATATATTTGCATTTAGTGATATATAACATTGCAGTATTTGTAACATATGCATTGTAATTTGTTATTAATTAGCATATTAAATTTTTCAAAAGTTTATAGAAATGTAATATGTTAGTTGATTTACAAATATTTGGTATTTAGAAAAGTATATACATAAAATTGTTAGCATTTCAATATTATAAATAAATACACATTTAATTTAATAAACATATTTTTAATATACATTATTTTTTTTAATATATGTTTTCACATAAAAAAATTAATGTATATTTTACATTATTCATATATTTATTGTAAACATTTAGAACGTTATAACAATTTCAAAATAAACATTTGCAAACATTTTTTTTAATTTTTTCATTGCTTTATGGGATTATGTCCTATTTTTGTTTTAATTATGCTGCCATTTTGTTTTGTGTAGTTCACTTTTTAGTCTATCTACATCGTTGTTTGGGTCATTTGTGAAGACGGAACCTCGGGGTTGGGAGCTGCTTCGTGTTTGTTAATGTAAGTTTTATTTTAATTACTTTTAAGTTACTTTTAATCCCTTCCCTGCTCATGACGAGCTCAGCTCGTCATGAGGCACAGTAGAGCTGTGCTTATGACGAGCTGAGCTCGTCATGAACAATGGGAATAGAGGTCATGCAGCACAGGAGGGGAAAACCTCTAGCAGCCAAGGTGTTAATGAATTCTTTAGTTAGTACTAGTGTATATGTGTTGCTATGTGTCTTATTTAACTGTTTATGTAAAATGTTCGTGTTATTTAAGTACGTTAGTGATAGCGTAGTTTGTTTACTATCTAATATGCTAATGTTTTGCATTCAAGTATTACTTTATGTATTTTAGTACGTTTTATATGTTATTTCTTGGCTTTGTGGGTTTATTATTTGTTTTTGGTGGGTTTTGTATGTACTTTATTTACAGGCGTCGGTTTTGGTGACCAGGTCGATTTGATCTCGTTTTTTTTTAACATAGAGAAAAATGTTTATATACAGGTGTGCCTTGTTTACTTCCTTCCTCAAATGCTCTCAAACCAAATAACTACTTTTTTTTTAACTTCCGAAGCATCTGTTATTAATTCTTCATGGAGCGCTTCACTCCATTTGCTTTGTTTAGCCTGTTCCTCTGTGTGCCGACACCCTGTGCCGCTTTCCAACACGTTTAACTACGTCAGCAAGTCTTTGTTGTGGAGATCTTTTTTCTCTACAGGGCTGCCCCTTTCAAAGTGGCCCTTTGTTCCACTTATACCTTCTTATGAGAATAGTGTCTTACTTTATGTGTTAGCGGTGTTATTTCTAGACAATTAGCCGAGGGTTTTGCTTTCTCATCTGAGAGCTTTCACTAATGTATTTGCATGTTCAGCTTCAAGCTGGATGTTCATCTTCACAACTAGAGACAGTCTGTAGTTATAGTTGCGGATGTGTTTCCCCTACCAGAGCCCTTGAGGGACTATCTCCGCCCTGTTTCCTTCTGACCGAGCAGGTCACCATTTCCAAGCACTATTCAATGTATCTCCAAAGGTGTTGCCTTTCAGTGTCTTTAAAATGTCCTCAATTAGGGTGTAGATGGGTCGGGGGTAGTCTTACGGTCAGTGTTTATCCCCATGCTTCTTT
Source organism: Lissotriton vulgaris (assembly GCF_964263255.1). Taxonomy (NCBI): domain Eukaryota; kingdom Metazoa; phylum Chordata; class Amphibia; order Caudata; family Salamandridae; genus Lissotriton; species Lissotriton vulgaris. Next base: position 762,847,096 of record NC_141691.1, on the reverse strand, counting down.
GAGGGCAGTTTATGTATGATCACATTGTGAATCCCACCCCTTCCTTCCCTGGAGCTTTATCTGGCAAGGATAAACCTTTTTATGTGTCTTCCTTAAGACTTTCCTTGAGTGTGGGAATGGGTGCTTTTGTGTTGAATCCTACCCTTAAATCCATGCTTGCTATGGTTCTCATCTGACAGGGAAGAGGATGTGTTTACCTGGCATTTTCACCTCTCCGCCAGGCTGCTCCTTTACTGTCTGGTCACTGTGGCTCTTCTACAGCCTTCTTGATATATGTTCTGTTACATGGAAGGGCCTGCCCAAGGAGCACTCTTCTCTGGAGAGCACAGGACCAGGTCAAGTGCGTGCCCTGCTCTCAGAGCCATGAAACAATCACTGTTCGCTGACTTCACGCAAAATGTACATTCCTGACAGTCAAACTACAGCGGAGGGGAAACTAAGCCTAAAATGGGATGTCATATCCAGCAAAACTAAAGATTGTTCTATAGAATCACAAGACGATGTCAAAGTATGGGATCGAACCATTCAGCATCAAGCAGAGGTGATGAGGGAACTTAGGAGAAAATACCCAATCAGCGGAAGCAGAGTGCCCCATTTTAACTAACATTGAGTAAAACCAGGCTATGAATACCTACAATATGCATTTTATACCTCAAGTAGCCTTATGTCGATTGGGTGGCCACTGGACTGCTGAATCACTGAATTTTAAACAATGACATTTCAAAGCTGAAAAACGATTTGCTTGATTGTGTGATGATATGGAGCTCCACGGTATTACATACATCTCTTTGAACAGTTGTGCTGGGACGTCTGTGGAAATGCATGCTGCTGGCACGCACATTTTATGCACAACCTACACTTTAATGTGGGCAATCACTTATTTTGATAATGGTGAAGTGGGACGGCTTTGCTCAGTGGTGCAGAGTGGGTGTGGGAAGGTTTGTTAGTTTAGAAAGCAAGCTGTGGTAAACCGCACTTGTTATGTCTTCATTTGATGTATTACACTATGGAGAGAACACAAGTGTTCGATAGGTACAGGAGAATATACATGACAACACCACTAGACGAGAGATCTTACAAACAACAAACATGAAAGGTAACCTGGGACTAAATATCTAGTCACGGAACGACAGAAGCCTGAATAACACCATGAAAGTTAGCTTGGAATGTTGTTCGTTGACTTTCCTTCAAAGCAGACGTCCCGACATAGCATGGCCATGCGCCTTTATTTATGAATGGCGCTGCTTTGACTTTAAGCGTGTTTTCATGTATTTATAAACAGCGCTGCTTTGACTTTAAGCACACCTTCAATTATTTATCAAAGGCGCCGCTTTCACTTTAAATTTAACTGCAAGACCTGAGCGCCATGTTTCAACACACCTGCCTTTATTTTTGCATGGCACTGTGCAACTGCTCGCCTGTTGTTGATTGCTTCCCCTGTAGCTCTCACTACAGAGGGGCTGTGGCTTCTACCTGTAGTGTGTGAAAAAACAACAGTTGATGGACAGAATGCAGAACAATGTCATACTTTCACCCCAGTACAGAGATCTGGGCCTAAATCCATCGTTTTTTTGCTCACCAAGCCATTCCAGTTTGGACCCAGCCATATGTAAATCAGTCTTGGCCCTGCGTCCAATGGGAATAGTCCAGCCCGAATTGCCAAGCCAGGTCCTTCCTGGACTTGAAACAAGCATCATAGGACCGGTTTCGGGATTTCACCCCTCTTCAGACAGGATAGCTTGATTCCAGTTGGCGATGAGGGTGGGATCTTACCCACGCATGCACCTCTGCTTCAAACTGACCTGCCCGCTCTGTCTGAAAGCGCCCCGTCGTCCTGCTGCTGTGGCCATATCCTGCGCCCGTCACAGCTCCGCGCAGGCTGCCGCTGCCACTGGACCATTGCAGAACCGTGCCCTGTGTGATCCCGGCAGCACTGCGGTTCACCCTCCTCTGCAATGCCAGCACGTGCACGACAAGGCCTCCGCTGTTTTTATCCTGCTGGGCTGGACGGGCGCCTCCCACACAACAGGTCAGTGCCGCAAGGAAGCACGCTCGCCTGGAGTCAGACACTGAGAGCCACTCTCTCTCTCTCTCTCTCTCCCTCTTCTCCAGGGACTCGTTCCTGAGCACCCCTCCCACACTGCAGACAGTGCGAAGGTGCGCCGGAGGCATAATGGCCTCCTACCGTTAAATTAAGGCAGAGAAAAAGAGAAAAAATAAACCAGAGGAGGAAAGTGAAAGGAAGAGTGAGGGCATAGAGAGTCACACTGCCCTCAGGGAGGGGGAGATCCACACATATAGTGTGCAGGAGGCCAGCACTGAGAGAGTAGGAGGCCCGCAGAACCAGATACGTAGCAACATTTGAACTGCATAAAGGCACAGAGGGCGGAGAGCTTATACACTCAACCGAACAGGCATGAGTCTATCACCCAGGCAGGAGTTGCTGACCCGCAGGCTGGCGCCGCACAGCCACTCCCGCAGGCAGGCACCGCACAGCCAGCACCACAGCATCGGCCGGGCCATGCAGCAGCGGTGCCCCTTCCACAGTTCAGTGAGCTCGCAAATCCCGTGACAGCAGCCCCACGCTGGACATCGTGGACCGGGAACCTAGACCATTACTTCACTGGGATGCATGAAACAGATGGGACAGTTAAGAGCTCACTACTCATGTGCTAAAGAGGAGGCACACTGTCTGATCTGTTCGAAAGGCTACCAAACACAGGAGCTGCCAATGACTATGATGCGGCAGTGGCAGCACTTAATCGACATTTTGATCCTCAAATCACCCCCGATTTTAAGCAGTTCAAACTGCGCCAGGCCAAGCAACCAAAAACTGAATCAATCAACATCTTCTATGCACATTCCAAGATCAACAGGAGGAGATAAGGGTGCAGATCATACAGGGATGCAGGTCGGTGTTACTGCGTCGAATAATACTCAGAGAACCTGGAATATTGTTAAATGAAATACTGGTACTGGTGAGGTTACATGAGTTATCGAACGAAATGGCGGATGAAATGGAAGCAGCCCTGAACAGGCACATCACTGCATCCGGACCCCCTTGGACAACTTCCGTTAAAGGGGAGAGAGTAGATGCCATTAAGAGACACCCAGTGGCTCCCACAAAAGCCTGAAGATGCCCGCAAGAGGAGCCTGTGGAAACTGCAGCTTCGAGCATCCTCCAACAAGCACATGCTTTGCGAGGGGCAAGACATGCTCCAGGTGTGGTAAGCTAAACCACTTCACCAAAGTGTGCCGAGGTGGACGGTCAAAAACAACCACCAACAGCTAGCATGGAGCCTTGCCCGCCATCAGGCAGCTGTCCCTGGAAGATCCCACAGGATGAGATGACGCCACCCTGCCGGCCCCGCCCTGCCAGGTCTTATTTGTATGGTTCGTCAGTCGCACAGACCAGAGCCAGGGGCCGCCTCCCATATGCTCAATTCTCATGGCCGGCTCCAGCGTAAAGGCTCTCATTGACACCGGGGCATCCGCCAACGTCAGGGACAGTGTGCAATACAAACGACTCTCACACAGGCCTCCCATGTTGCCATGCAAGGCAAGGATCTACATGTATGGCGGTACTGAGCCACTCCCCCTAAGTGATGGATGTGGAAGTAGCCAGTGAAGAACACTGCGCCCCCACGAGATTCCATGTCACGGAAGGCAAGAGGGGCACTCTTCTTAGCTGTCACACGGCTAAAGATCTAGAAGTGGTCTTTTTCGCCAACCAAGTTCATAACTCCCACTTAGATGCCATCCTGCGGGAGTCCTCCAAGCTGTTTGAAGGCCTAGGACGTCTCAAAGGAAAACAAGTCAAGTTACACATTGACTCCTCAGTCCGACTAACAGTCCTATGGCATTGAAGTGTGCCTTTCCATTTGTGCCCCCTAAGTGAAAGAAGATCTGAGGAAACTGGAACAACTTGGAGTCATCGAAAAAGTTTCCGGCCCCACCCCGTGGGTATCGTTGTCATCGTAGCCCCCAAACTCAAACAGCCAGGGGCCATCAGGCTGTGTGTCGACTCGACATGCGCCTTCCCAACCAAGCAGTGAAGAGAGAACGGCACCTAACACCAACAATGGACGACATCGTGGCCAACCTCAACAAAGCTAAATGGTTTTCCAAGCTGGACTTAAATGCTGGATACCATCAGCTCGAAATTGCCCCAGAAAGTAGGTACATAACTACTTTCTCCACGCATGTGGGGCTGAGAATGTATAAATGACTGAGTTTTGGAGTGTCGTCTGCGGCAGAGGTCTTCCGGAATGCCATTCAGGAAACTCTTTCTGGCCTGCAAGGACGAGGAGTGACTCTTGAGGAACACCACACACACTTGAGACACATGCTCCAATGTCTCAAGGACAGCAGCCTGACTCTCAACAAGTCCAAATGCTCCTTCAACAAAGAATCAGTTGACTTCATCGGTTATGTCTTCACCTGAGAGGGGCTGCAAGTTGACCTGAGGAAGGAGGTTGCCATCTGTGCTGCGCCAGTACCCACCTCCCCCACCGAAGTCTGCAGTTTTCTGTGAATGGCCACCTACTGCTGCCAATTCATCCCGAATCTGGTGTCCCTGTCGGAACTTCTAAGAGCCCTCACAAAAACTGGTGTGCCGTGAAACTGGACCAAAGAGACCCACAAAGAATTTCAAGACATCAAGGTGGCCCTAATGGACAAGATAGTGATGGTGTATTTCCACCCAGGACGACGCACCTAGGTGGTCGTCGATGCCAGTTCCATCGGACTAGGCGCTGTCAACCTCCAAGGGACCGCTGGCAGAGAGTGACCTACGCCAGCAGGGCACTGTCAGAGATGGAGACGAGGTACATGCAGAAAGAAAGAGAGGCCCTCGCATCAAGTTGGCCTGCCAGCATTTTCACCTGTACCTCTATGGGCGAGACTTCAGAGTTATGACGGATCACAAACCGTTAATCCTCCTCTTTGCAAGGACAACACGCCTAGCCCCACCAAGGATCAAGAGGTGGGTGGTGCATCTCCAAGTGTACCATTTTGAATTGGAAATTTGGCCAGGGGTCAACAATCCTGCCAACTTTCCATCACGACATCCTATGGGGTCTGAACAACAAGGAGTCACCACTGATGAAGAAGATACTGAAGAACTGGTGCACATGATCATGCAAGAAGCCTGCCCCAAGACACTGTCCCTGGAGGAAATAGGTGCTGCAACAGCATTCAACGAGAATCTGGAGAAAGCCAGACCAGAGATGGGAAAACTTCCGAGATGGGTTCCAAGCGCTAAATGAAGAGGATAAGGCAGCCAGACAACTATGGAATCTTCGCAATTAACTTAACACCAGACCCCATGGGATAGTGCTAAGAGGGTCTGCCATCATCATACCTCGAAGCGTGCAGCACCAAGTGGTCAGTCTAACACACATAGGACACAAAAGACTAGCTAAGACGAAGGCCCGCCTTCGCAGTAAGGTCTGGTTCTCTGGAATGGAGGCCATGGTTGACAACATGATCCGAACATACCACTCCTGTGCCATCACTGGCTGGGACCCCGTGCCAGATCCAGTGCTGACAGACGACCCCTGCCGGGAGCCGTGGTGCCACATCTGCATCGATTTTGGATGCTTCCTGACTGGCGCAACACCCTTGTCCTGGACACCCTATGAGCCTGAGGTATGAGAGGTGACAGACATATAAGAGACCATGATGTCTGAAAAAAGGTGCTTGCACACCGTTGCCCGGAATGAGTTGTGGTTCAAGAAAGTGGTCACGCCCTAGACTGAGAGGGGGAAGACCCCAAACATGAAGAGTTGGAGGAAGAAGCTGTGGTGTCATCACCCACTCACAGAGATGTCCAGAGACACAAGGACTGAAAGAGCTGTCGCCGCAGGGGGATAACCTCAGGCAGTCCCGAGCAAATCGCTGCCTGTCAACACCCGGACTCGAGTGGAGCAGAGTGGCAACGCATGGAGCCAGATGTATGGTCTTCGGCCAAACACAGCCCTAAACCAAAGGCTGCAAGACTTTTTGTGCTGCATGCTTTGAGAAGAATCACAGGACTGACTGTTTAGTAAGCAGCTAAAGAAAAGGAGGGATGTAGTGTGGGAGGCACCCAGCCCGCACCATACATTGTCACTGTACAGTACCCCGGAGGGCGGGCTCGTCCAAAGGGTATAAATAAACAGGAGCATGACCACTCGTGTTCTTGGCCCTTACATCCCAAGTAGTGTGTGCATATTATTTGTACCAACACATTCCCCGCTTGGCCTCACCACATGGCATGGGAGGGAACGCTAACCCTGAGCCGCTACACTACCTTTTCATCCGCTCCTTAATTGTTGCTACATTCACATGCACTTTCACATATATATATATGTATATCTGGACCCACTCATGTCTAATTTAAGAAGCTCTTCTAGGCTCACATGGATTTTTTAAACTATGTTAGCATCCTTCCCCATATTTACAAGAAACCAACAAAAGGTACTCTGAAAATGTTTTGCCGACAACAAAGATGTCGAAATGAGAACTGAATGCGCACTATTAAATCACTATGTATTAACAAGAAGGGGTAATAGAGCTCTCAATTCATGATGTCATTTGTGAGCTCTTCATTCAGTTCCCATATCAAAGGGTTTCAGTGCTCACTGTACTCCATGCATGACTATACAGTACCTCCACAAATAGCAAACAACATACATCCACTCGACTACAAACAAAAAACATAAGAAAAAAATAATACCATTTGCAACGCCAATATCTCTAACATTCACAAATGCAAGACTGATTGCATTGAAATGCTTGTTTCATTAAACTTTTAAGTTGATTTCTTCCTTTTTACTGCAACTTCCCTCTTTGCTATCCCATCTCATCTTTCTTTGCGTCCTACTTCTCTCTATGGCCTTTTTAAATGAGATTCACATGCAACATTAGAATTAGGGCCTAATTTAGTTGTTGTGGCGGCTCATAAATTACTCCATCTCCTTGATGAAGGTACTGGCCGCCTAATTTAGAAATGACCGCCAAGCTGGCCATCATTTCTAAAGCATTTGTAGGAACCACGTCACAGTGGTTCCTGTCTCTGTGGTTTAGAGTTTGGTGTAGAGTTACCGTCAACATGATGGAGGCCTAGCCAAACTTTCAAATAATATTTCATAAAGAAAATCTTGAAGCTGGATTTCCTTTTTGAAAGTAAAAAAGAAAATGCTCTCCTCGCCGTGGGAGTCCTTTCAAATGGAAACAGGAGCATTTAGCAGTTTTCACTGCGCCTTACCACCAGGAATTCTCGGCGTGGTAGGCAATGAAAACTGACCTCTAACTCCCCCTATCCAGTGGCGGCTCCTCCGCTATGGTGGAGGAGCGTTGTCCCACTCCTTTCAAGCAGTGCGAGAAGAGAAAACATAAAGTGATAATAACTTTAAGTTATTATCATTTTATGTTTGTGCTGCTTTGCGGGTATTTTATATAATAGGTTTTTAATAAAAATCTTATTTTTTTAAAAAAGCAGAAAGGAGGAGATTGAATGACATGTTTGTCCTGATGAAGGTTGCCAGATTGATTTAATCCACTAAAACGACGTGACGCTGGAATTTCTGTTAAATTGGTCAAAGACAGTAAATATACGAAGACAGAGAATTAATTCCTCTGCGTTGTGCTGTCTATGATTGCAAATTAACAACTAAATGACAAATTTGAGTGTCTTTTTACATTCCTTTCCAGGGGGTTGTTGACATTTTGACATTTTGGGAAAGTGTAATGTATTAAGCTTTTTAAGTTCTATTGAATGCATTTTGGTATTTTCTCAATTGTATGTTATTATCAAAGTAATGTGGGATTTTTAGGTATACAGCTTGAATATCGACGTGGAAATATCGACTAGCAGAAATATCGAGGTAAGAATATCGACTGTGTTAAATATAGCCCTGGGCGGAGTTGGCGGAGTGGGGCTTCGCGGAGCTACGCGAAGTGGGCGAGAAACTACGCCCACCTCCGCACTCCGCGTAGCCCCACTCCGCAACACCACTGGCCACCAGCCCTGCCACCCGCCTCCCTCCCGCCCTCCCTATATACTTTAAAAATAATTTAAAATGCACTTACCTTGCCCGCCGCTGCCCGCCGCGTCCCCGGGGCTCGCTATCTTCCGTCTTCTTCATTAATGCGCATGCGCGGGCGGCCGCGCATGCGCATTTCTCACGAGAAAATGCGCATGCGCGGCCGCCCGCGCATGCGCATTAATGAAGAAGACGGAAGACGGAAGATAGCGAGCCCCGGGGACGCGGCGGGCAGCGGCGGGCAAGGTAAGTGCATTTTAAATTATTTGTCCCCTTTAATTTAAAGTATTTAGGGAGGGCGGGAGGGAGGCGGGTGGCGGCCAGCTACGCTCCGTCTGCGGAGCGTGCGTAGTGCCGCCTGGCTACGCCAGCTCCGCAAAATGCGGAGTAGGCGGCACTACGCACACTCCGTGCACGGAGCGTAGCTGGCCGCCCAACCTTAGTTAAATATCGACGAATTAGATATCGATGTAGTAAATATCGTTTGTTTAGAATAGCAGAAATATCGACATTGTTAAATATCGTTGTAGAAAATATAGATGAGATAAATATCGATGTAAATAATATCGATATAATGTTTATTTGTGTTATAATTTGTTTATTAACCCCTTCCATGCTGATGACGGAACCGCTCCGTCATCAGCTACAGTTGAGCTGTGCTGATGACGGAGCGGTTCCGTAATGGCCCGGCCGCCGCGCCTGCGCGGCGCTGATTTCGCGCCTGCGCGGGCGTTCTAAAGAGCGGGGCGGGTCATGACGGAACCGCTCCGTCACCAGCACAGCTCAACTGTAGCTGGTGACGGAGCGGTTCTATCACCAGCATGCGGCGGCCGCGCGGCCGCCCCGCCCCTTTAGCGCTGCGGCGGAATAGCCACCGCAGCGAAGGGGTTAATATGTATTTATTATAATTATTTATTTATATATTCTTTTTTTCTGTGATTAATAAAAGACAATATTTTATATTTTTAATAAATTGTTAGTAATTTTTTTAGGAGCAGGTTCTTGGTTTTATAGGGTATAAGGGTGGGTAGTAATTTAAAAATTGTGTGGTAATTTTTTTATTCAATTTACAATTTTTAAGAAAAAAATAATTAATTTTGAATTTTGAAATTAGAAATTTGAAATTAATTAAGATATTTTAAAAATTTAAATAAAATTAAGTGTGTGAATGTTTTAGTAGCGGGTTGTTGTTTATTTAGGGGATAAGGGTGGGTAGTAATTTAAAAATTGTGTGTTAATTTATTATTTTACAATAAAATTGTAATAAAATAAAATTTAATTTCGAAATTTGAAATTTGAAATTAAGATATTTAAAAAATCTAAATTAAATTAAGTGTGTGATTATTTTAGTAGTGGGTTGTTGGTTATATAGGGGATAAGGGTGGGTAGTAATTGAAAAATAGTGTGTTAATTTATTATTTTTAAATAAAATTGTAATACAATAACATTTAATTTCGAAATTCGAAATTTGAAAATAGAAATTTGAAATTAATATATTTTAAAAATTTAAATTAAATTAAGTGTGTGATTGTTTTAGTAGCAGGTTGTTGGTTAAATATGGGATAAGGGTGGGTAGTAATTTAGAAAATGTGTGTTATTATTTTATTTAAATTTACAATTGCAATAAAATGAAATTTAATTTCGAAATTTCAATGTAGAAAATCGAAATTAATTTAGATATTCAAAAAATGTGTATTAAATTGCGTTTGTGAATGTTTTAGTAGTGGGTTGTTGGAAATATAGGGGATAAGGGTGGGTAGTAATTGAAATATAGTGTGTAAAGTATTTAATTAAATTTACTATTGTAATAAAAAAACGAAATTAAAATTTTTAAAATCGAAATTATTAATGATATTTTCCTATTTTATATTAAATTAAGTGTGTGAATGTTTTAGTAGTGGGTTGTTTGTTTTATAGGGTATAAGTGTGGTTAGAAATGTAAAATTGTTTGTGAACATTTTATACATTAGACAACATTTTAGAAAAAATAATTGGTAAACTCGAATTTTAAAATTAAAAATGAGAAATATTGTGATATATTTTTTAAGTTGATATTTTCGAAACATTGAAAATGTTGTAGGAATTGTTAGTTGGGTTTATAGGGGGTAAGGGTGAGTTAGAATTGTACAATTGTTTGGTTTACTGTCCAGCATTTTCCCTGAGTTATGTTGGATTTGGAGTTAGAATAGTAAATTATTATGGTTTACTGTCCAGCACTTTCCCTGAGTTATGTTGGATTTGGATTTAGAATAGTAAAATATTATGGTTTACTGTCCAGCACTTTCCCTGAGTTATGTTGGATTTGGAGTTAGAATAGTAAATTATTATGGTTTACTGTCCAGCACTTTCCCTGAGTTATGTTGGATTTGAAGTTAGAATAGTAAATTATTATGGTTTACTGTCCAGCACTTTACCTGAGTTATGTTGGATTTGGAGTTAGAATAGTACATTTTTATGGTTTACTGTCCAGCACTTTCCCGGAGTTATGTTGGATTTGGAGTTAGAATAATAAATTATTAATGTTTTTTTATTCAATATTAAAATAAAAAAGTATTATTTATTAATAAAATTTATCAATATTATTAAATTTATTTTGAAGTATTTAAGATTATATTTAATAACATATGTATAAAAATCAATTACACATTTTTATAACATTTTAAATTTATATCACAAGCATGTAAATTTATAAAGTACAATAGTAATACATTCTAGTAAAATAAACAGTAATTATTGTTTTAGTTTTGTTTGTAGATTGAAACATTTAAAAAATTTTAAACAAACATATATTTGCATTTAGTGATATATAACATTGCAGTATTTGTAACATATGCATTGTAATTTGTTATTAATTAGCATATTACATTTTTCAAAAGTTTATAGAAATGTAATATGTTAGTTGATTTACAAATATTTGGTATTTAGAAAAGTATATACATAAAATTGTTAGCATTTCAATATTATAAATAAATACACATTTAATTTAATAAACATATTTTTAATATACATTAATTTTTTTAATATATGTTTTCACATAAAAAAATTAATGTATATTTTACATTATTCATATGTTTATTGTAAACATTTAGAAAGTTATAACAATTTCAAAATAAACATTTGCAAACATTTTTTTAATTTTTTCATTGCTTTATATGGGGATTATGTCCTATTTTGGTTTTAAATATGCTGCCATTTTGTTTTGTGTAGTTCACTTTTTAGTCTATCTACATCGTTGTTTGGGTCATTTGTGAAGACGGAACCTCGCGGTTGGGAGCTGCTTCGTGTTTGTTAATGTAAGTTTTATTTTAATTACTTTTAAGTTACTTTTAACCCCTTCCCTGCTCATGACGAGCTCAGCTCGTCATGAGGCACAGTAGAGCTGTGCTTATGACGAGCTGAGCTCGTCATGAACAATGGGAATAGAGGTCATGCAGCACAGGAGGGGAAAACCTCTAGCAGCCAAGGTGTTAATGAATTCTTTAGTTAGTACTAGTGTATATGTGTCGCTATGTGTCTTATTTAACTGTTTATGTAAAATGTTCGTGTTATTTAAGTACGTTAGTGATAGCGTAGTTTGTTTACTATCTAATATGCTAATGTTTTGCATTCAAGTATTACTTTATGTATTTTAGTACGTTTTATATGTTATTTCTTGGCTTTGTGGGTTTATTATTTGTTTTTGGTGGGTTTTGTATGTACTTTATTTACAGGCGTCGGTTTTGGTGACCAGGTCGATTTGATCTAGTTTTTTTTTAACATAGAGAAAAATGTTTATATACATTTCCTTATTTTTCGGGATTTTGGAGCGTTTTTTATCGTGATTTATTTTCGGGTTCTTATGGTTCCGTTATCCAGAGGATTGCTCCATTGGAATCTTTTTATACAGTTGTATTTTTTGCATTTTTTGGGGTTTGATTTCACGATGTGGATTGCTTTTGGTTGGATTCATTTTTAAAGCATCTATTTCGGACACATTCTACAGCTGCAGAACCGTAAGTCATTATTTATTTAATTTTTGGGGTGGTTTATGTTTATTGGTGAGTTTGTATTTTATTTAGTTATATTATGTCTTGTGATAATAATTTCTATTTTATATTACATGACATAATTTAACTAATATAAAAAAATGGTCTCTGTTATATTTTGTTCGATGGTTTGCTATTTCTATTTTATTAAAGGATAGATTTTGCAATTAGGTCTATGTATTCTAGACCTTGGATATTTGGGTACATTCTTGTTTTTTGTTGGAGGTATTCGTCCATATTTATAGTTTGTTTGCTTAGTTTTGGCCCTATTTTTGATAGAGATTGTTCGATTCTTAGCTCTTGGTAGCTTTGTTCTTTTTTGATGCATTGGATTAGTTTATGAAGTGTTGGTTGTGTTCTTCCTATTGTGGCTTGGAAGGCATTATGCCATCCTACTACCGCATTGTTGGTTTTGGCTTTTTGTGCTATAGTGCTAGCGTACACATTCCACCAGGGAATTTGGAACTTAGGTTGTCTGCAGTGACCAGAACGATATAATCTTCCTACCCAGGTGTCTTAAAAATAGTCTAAGAAGGGAGATAGTTTTTTTTCATTACTGCGGTAGAAAGGACTGTCAAGTAATAAATTGTAGTAATTAGCCACTTCTGTTGTTGGGACGTATTCCAGTGCTATTAATTTTTTTATCTGGTAAGCAAAGTTGCTGTTTGTAGAGTATTCTATGCTTAAGGTAAATTTTTGTAAGTGTCTCCATATACTTTGATTGTAGTGATAATATGTAAATGTAAATGTACAGGAATTTATATAGCGCAAATCACCGAGCGGTTTCTAAGCGCTTGCTTATGGAACCTGTCCTGGTATTCCCCTGTGAGATAACCCCGGCAGGGTATCTGCAAGGTGAAAGCCAGGCATCCCGCCACGAGGGGCCGTTGTGGAGATTAAGCAAGCTATTGCCCAGAGTCGCAGACTGTGAACCCGTGAATCGAGTAGGCACCGGAGCGAGAATTGTCGAGTCCATGGACATTTTAGGACTCAAGACCCCGCCGAGCTGGGAAATGAACCCTGGTCCCGGGCTGACCTCTGCTTCCAGGTCTGCCTCCTCTAACCAGTGAGCCACACTTCTCCAAACACCCTTGTATTGCAGTGTGTGGGTATATTTTTAGTAAAGCTTGTATCATAGCTATTTCAAAGTCTATTATGATTCTTTGTGGGTAGTAATTATCTGTTAACTCTTTGATTGTTGTTAAGATTTGTATGTAGGTTGCATTTGTTTTATTTGGCAGCAATGTATAAATTAAGGGGATATTGGTTTACTGGTATTCACCGTGGATTGTGTAAAGTTGATAGAAAGGTTTTGGACATACTTTAAAGGTTCCGTCCATCATCCATGTTTCACACGATTTTAGTTTTTGCAAGTTGCTATTTGTTGCAAAAAGTAAAATTCTTTTATCATGGCTTTGGTTATCATACATTAAGAATTTATCTTCATTATGGTTAATAGTATATTCTGGATATATTTTAATTTCTTGAAAAGTTTGAGGTGGTGGTGGAGTTGGATCAGAAGCTCTTTTAGTTTTAGCTATTAATCTTTTCAAGTTGGGGATTGAGGGTAACTGTCCTGTTACGTGTTCTGGGACTTTGGTCAAAACATTTTTCCAAATTGTGGTGCTTGTTTCTTGGGAGCCTGTACTTGCTTCTCTAAGTGTTTCTAATGCTTCCCTTACTTCAACTTCTATCACATTGGGTGGGTGGTTATGCTCACGTACATTTACAACATTGTTATCGACGGTTGTTGCTCTACCAGAGCATGCAGTAGAATAATATTTGCTACATTTCCAATGTGTTTTATTCTCTTTGACTTTTTCTTGGGTGTAAGTATAACCCATGTAGCTGAGCATTATTTTTCCTTTTTGAGATGTTATAAAAGTAGCTCCTTCTGTCATTTCTAAGGTAGATCTGTGAAGACATATATATGTGTTTTTAGTAAATATGTAAAACATTTATTTTAATGTTTAGGTTTAAATAGTAATTTTAAAAATGTACTTACAATGTTGTTTTTTCAGCTATTCAGATGTCTTTAGTTCTTTTATTTGGAGTTTCAGTGTTGTAATTCCTGTAGTTGTGGTAGAGAACAGTAGTAACTATTAATATTGTTTGATACTTTTTTCTTTCTCTTTTCTGATCATTAATTGACACAGTGAGTATACTTACTTAATTTTGTAGAAGCTGTTGTTTGTGTAGATGTAGCTTGGTAGATGAAGTTTGTTGTATCTGAAAAAATAAGTGTTTGTATGAGTTTTATATTATATCTGTATATATTTATAGCTTATACAATATTAAGTTATTTAGAACTTTAGTTTGCTATATATTTATTTATTTGTAACATTTCTATGCAGGCATTGATAAGGCAGCTTATTTTTTAGTACATTTATTTATTGTGGCTGTTGTTGATAGGAATTTTTAGTTAAATTTAAAAAAAAGAGAGTTCATTTATTTAGTTTAGGGAGTTTAGCTAACTTTCTTGAGGCTTTTATAGTACATAAAATGGAGTTTACTTACTTGTGTTGTAGTATAATGTGTTGTAGTAGTTGTTCTAGGTGAGTATTCTTTTCTCTTCAGCAAAGTAACCGTTTTTCTCCAAGTTTGGTCCAAAAATGGTAATTTTAGTTAAGTATGTAATTGTTTTTATAGTAGTTAGTTAAGTATTTCTGCATTTTGATTGGTTTATTTGACATTTATTTTAAATTCATTGCTAAAGAAGGTTAGTTTGAATATGATATCCGTTATTTTTAAATGAGGCTGTTTTATTTGTTATTTAGTACTAGTATATAATTAAAGATGTTTTGTATGTGTTTTATATTTATTGTTTATAATGCTAAAAATGTTTACAAATGTAAAGTGTTGATAAAAATATTATTAATTGAGTATATTAAAATTATTAAGTATGTTTATATTAATTAGTGTTTTGAAAAATAAATTATACATATTTCAAGCATATAGTATATTTTTATATGTTTATTAAGCATGATTTAAAATGTAATAATAAGAAAATAGTAATTTTGTTGACAGTATTGTGTATTTAAGGTTAAAGAAAAAAAGTCGATATTTTCTGTATTTGTAAATAGGTACTAAGTTAGTCGATAATTGTGTTATCGATATCTGTGTTGTTTTCAATAATAAATAAAGAATTGTCGATAATGTTGTAGTCGATATTTATGTAGTCGATATAATTTTAAATGATATTATTTTAGTGGATAATAAAATATTGATATTTGTGTAAATCCTTGTTTAAGTAGATGGTGACGATTTTTTTGTAGACGATGTTTTTGCGACTATATTTTTGTAGGTCGGTGTTTTTGTAATCGATATTTGATCAGGGAACCGGAGTTTTATAAGTGCCTTGACATCCTGAGTTGGTGTGTTACCTCATGAGCTGTTGATGTGGATATCTTTTTATGCGAGTATGTTTGGAAGTATCTCAAAAGGGAGAATTAATTTTTGACTTCTGAGTCTGCTGTGATTAAACAAAAGGACCTCCTGCATCTAAATTCGGTGAGCGGTGGTGGTAAGGAACTCTGTCGCTTTTGTGATGGACTATCTTTCTTGTAAATAATTAAATCGGGGCCTTAGTTTCAAATAGTATGAGCTTGATGAATTTAGTCTGCTGGCATGTATCATCTAATCATTTTTTACAGATCATACATTTGGATTGCATGCCATTATTTTATACTAATAGACTATTACCCTACATAGTGACCAAACAAAAAGCCATCATCAGGAGCAACTAGAGTTCAGGTGGCAACAGGATTTCTTAGGAGTACAACATGCATTATACATGGTCAGATAATGCCAGTGAAATGACTATGCCTAGCACCAGGGGCTCTACATGGCTGGGTTAAAGTTGTCCAAAATTAAAAAATGTTCATCTTTGTAGATCACAAATCCACTGGCTGGAGCTGTACCATCACTGGTTGAAATTACTTTTTATTTCACTTGGTTTTGAAGATCCATGAAAAAGGAACAATATCAATAGGTAATGTTCAAGATATAGCAGATTTCCTAACATTTTCAGGAGCTGGAGTGCTAACTCAGACTCTTCTGGGCGCCGGTGGGTGGCCTGGTGCCAACAGTGCACTTATCCACTCTCCAGGGGTTTTAAGATGGCATATTTTGCTTCTTACAAGGTACATTGGCATCATAGTTTGAATAAGCCCGATTTGCATCTTTAGCATATTCCATTGGCCATTCAGTTTGGGCGTCCATAAATGTGACGCCCTCCCCACACCACACCCTGATCCTTCTTCCCAAGTGAAATTTGTTAATTGCCCAGAACTACACTTTTGTAGTCTTCCAGTGGCTGTGCAGTTCATCTAATTTCTTAACCCCTTCCCTGCTGGCTCCATTCCCCTGCTGTGCGGGGGGGAGGGGGCGTGCACATCGCCCGCATGCTCATGATGAGCTCATCTCGTCATGGCATATACCTCTCGCATGCTCATGACGAGCTCATCACATGTGCATTGGCTCCGTGGAACGTTCAGCACAGCGGGGGAATTCTCCCAGCACCTGAGCGTTCCACGGGCCATGACGAACTCAGCTCGTCATGAGCATGCGAGAGGTGTATGCCATGACGAGCTGAGCTCGTCATGAGCATGCAATGGGTTAAAGGCGACCTTCTTCCCACAAGAGGACTACTGTGTGAGAAAAATGCATTTTTTGCAGACACTGTACAGCATTGGCAAAAAGAAGGGTGCAATGAAGCCGCACCATAATTTTTATGTTATGCATTTGTGATGACACATGCGCATGCATGCTTCATAATGCAAACACCCACATGCATCACCTTGCATGCATATAGCTATAAAAATTTGTGATGGCACTATATAAAAAAGAAAATAAATTGAGGTAGTGTGAAAGTGCTCTTTTGAGGTGAAGGAGCTTGCTTCAATTTGCTGCCTGGCCTTCCAAAACAATTAAATACAAAAACAGGACTGGTGTGGTGTTATAATATGTTAAATGGGTTTTGTTAAGCGCACAGCTACTCAATTGAGTGTCCCGGAGCTTGGCGTGATGACTGATATCGCTAAGCCTCAGTAACCGCTGATCAGGACATTAAAGCTGAAACAACCACGTTTTCATAGTTTTCCTAAATGCCAAGAGATACGGCATCATCCTTAGTTCCAACGGCATATTATTCCACAGTTTTGCAGATTGCACCTGGAAGGAACGTCCCACAATGCGAGCTCGCAGATATCTGGGAGTACGAGCCAGTTGGAGTGCTGAAGACCTGAGAGTGCGAAGAGGATGGTAGAATTGCACTCTCTTCGCCATGTACCCAGCACCATGGATAGCCTTAAAGGTGAGAACCAAGGACGTAAATTGGATCCTCTTGTGGACGGGAAGCCAATGCAAGGATCTCAATTGTGTGGTCATGAAAACTCTAGGGCCAAGCATCATTATTGCCCTGGCTGCTGCGTTCTGGGCCACCTGCAGTCTAGCCAGTAAATACACTGGTAGCCCTAAGTAAAGTGCATTCACGTAGTCCAGCCTAGAAATTATTAAGGCTTGGACCAACGTTTTTCTATGGGGGATAGGCAAGAGAGGTAGGAACTGCTTCAGCATCCTAAGCATGCCAACGCCAGTACTCACCACTGACTGGATCTGTGGCTGCATGGAAAGGTCCTCTGCATGGAAAGGTCCTCATCCAACTTCACCCCCTGATTTTACACAGATTTTAAGGATGTAGTGGGAGGGGACATGTCAGTGGGCCACCAGCTACGCCAGATATTACTGGGGTGGTGGCTAAAGAAGATGATCTCTGACTTCCCAAGATTGCAGCTAAGCTGATTGCACTGAAACCAAGAGAACACTTTTGCTAGGCAGCTGTTAATCCTGTCTCCTTAAAATCCATGTCTTTTTTGCAGGTGAATAGCAACTGCGTATCATCCGCGGATGGTACGATTTTGGCTCCTTATTCCTCTGCTAGAGTCGCTACGGGTGTCGTATATATATTAAAAATAGTCAGGCTACAAATGGAGCCCTGAGGTACACCCACCTCTAAAGGAGGAATAGGGGCAACGAAAGGAGGAGACCATACTGTTTGCTGGCAGTCTTTAAGAAATGAGGAAAACCAATTAAATACCGGTGCCCCCAAACCCGCACTCCCGGAATCTCAGCAGGAGTCGGTCACGGGGGATGGTGCAAAGGACACAGATAAATCTAGCAGTATGACTATGGCTCTGCCGCCTCTGTCCATAACCTCCTTTATAGCCTCAGAGACGTCCAGCATTGCAGTCTCTGTGCTGAAATTGGCCCTAAATCCAGACTGGCTCAGATGTAATAATGAGTTAGTCTCAACAAAAGCGATAGTTGCAATATTCACCGCTTTTTCGAGAGCTTTGGAGACAAAGGGGAGCAGAGATATTGGCCTGTAATTGGAGACTAACTCTGGGTCCAGTGTAGGTTTTTTGAGTGGGGGTAGAATTGTAGCACTTTTCCACCTATCAGGGACCTGCCCCGACTCAAAAGAGAGACTGAGACCCCGGTTTAGCGCTGGATTCATATTCTCTGTGGTCAATGCCAGAATGGGAGCAGGGCAAGGATTGGAGGGAGAGTCGGATTTAAGGCCTTTCATAATGTCTAAAGACTTTTCCATGGAGGTACTCAGGAACTGTTCGAAAGAGGGTACTTTGGCTGTGTACATGAGAAGACAGGCATAGCACTGTCATTACACGTCACCGAAGTTGTCAAAAAGGACTCCTGGATATCTTTGATCGTGTCATGGAAATGAGCGGTCATATGGCCAGTCCATTCCTCCGTAGGGGGTAAAAGGCTTAACTGCAGCTGCAGGCGAAGAGAAGTCACTGACTATTTAAAAAATTCTCTGATTTTAATAATTGCCATTTCTATTCTAGCTGAGAAAAAAGTAGTTGGTATCCGAGCAATAGAGGAGCGGGTGGGGGAATCAATAAACTAGTAAAAGCATTGGTATAGCCAATAGTTCTCACTTTTAGGACCTTTTAAAAGCTTATTAAGGAGATGTCCTTATCTGTACTTAAAGGTGTAGTTCAAGCATTAACACATTTAATATAGCATCCTTAATTTTTGTTTTTGACCTGACTGAATACAGAAGTAATACAATTTCAAAATGGGCTGCATTATGCTGCATCATTTTCCTTTTCATTGCCGCATAATTTACTCAATCCTGCCGGATAATATGGCACTCTCCACTGCATAATTCGAGTGGCCCTGCCTATAGAGCAATCAGGTAGTGCCAGATGGGTTGCTCCTAGTAGTCAATGAATGGATTTTGCATGTAATGTTTGTGTGCCTGTTTTATGGTCTGGTGGCACAACCAGCCAACTGTTTTCAGAAAAGTTTTGAATAGTGTGATGTTGCCATATGTACTGGTTGAGAAGCCTGCACCAAAGTGGTGCCAATGCTGTACAAGTGCACTACAGTACACAGCTACTGACAACAGTTTATGTTTTTTGTTCACAAAGTATTTAAGCATGCTCTTGCTATGCATAGAATACAATCAAAGCAAAGCAACTATCTGCCAAAATAAATAGACTCCACCCAAAACAAAGCACACCCACACAAGAAATGAAGCAAAAGAGACTGTCCTAAAAAACATATAAACTTGAAGAAGGTCTTAAGTCTATTTATTACGGAACCTAAAAAATAATTTCTTAGCGTCTTAAAGTGGATGAAACTTGAATCTATTTTCTTTTATCTTTATTGAGTGCCAGGGCGAGTCTCCTGACATGCAGCCTGCATAGCAGAAATGTATAATGGCTTGCAAGCCTCGGCCCTGCTCGTGTGTTCAGAGGGGGCTGGGCGAGTGCTCAACTATCTGTTCATTGCTTCTACTAATTATGGTGCACACACTGTCTTTAATATACCCTTTTTAGGCGATACCCTCCCTCGCAGACATGAAATGTGCCTTCATCTATATGTTTGCAATCAATCACTGCTGGGATCATGAGAAATGATGGGGAAAGAAAATACCTTGCACTGCAGTAACCCAAACAAAGTACACTGCTGCATTGTATGGCTTCTCAAGAGGGAAGGGGGAGGGAAGCGGAGGAGAGCAGAGGAGAGGAGAGGAGAGGAGAGGAGGGACTGGAAGGTAGAGAGAAGAAAAGTGAAGGGGCGGGCATGGAGACAATGAAGGGGCAGGTAGATGGGAAAGGGATATAAGAAAGAGTGAAATAAATAAAACTATAGAGAGGCATATTAAAGTTAAGTATCCTACAGCATTAAAAAACAGCATAGATGTCAGTGTTGCATATTTTTAACATGACAGTAACTACAATGCACTTGTTTACATGTTTTTATCGCTGTGTGTTCCTTTGCATACCTGGAGTGCCCAAAGGGCCCCTCACCTTACATGGCTTCATCTGGAGCCATGTAAGGCCAGCTGGTGCCAGTAATCACAGCAGGGCAGAGGGTGGAGGCCAGTGTGCAATGGGAGACAGGCCAATCTTCCTGAAATCTTTTCTGGCTGTCCTGAAGAGAGCAGCACCCCTGAGGTCGGCCGGTGTGTGCTAGCAAAGCTGCCTGTTCTCCCAGACATGCCTGACATGCCTGCAGTCTGCTGGCCAGGCAGTAACCAATAAAGTGTTGAAAAATATAGTGCGGCCTTGTTGAAGCTGTGTTCATGGCACAGGACCAATTCTATGTCAGGACTGGAGGCTCCGATTATGATTCTCATTTCTTTATTAGAAGCTCACAGCAGCCAATGAAAACACAGATAGAAAAACCATGTGACAACCATAGAGTCCCAGGGTATATAAGGTCCCTGCATGCACATAGAGTCCTCTTGCTTTGCTGCTCTGCAGCCACTTAAGTGCCTTCTAGTTTTACTCATACTGGGAAAGAGTTATAGCTATTGTACTGTGGTTTGTTGTTGTTTGCGTTTACATGCCTATTGTATGTGCTGCTTACTGGTGGCTTATGTGGGCGATCGCTGCGAGTCGATTTCTATGCCTATTTAGTATCTAATTGGTGCTGGTGTGCCTTGAGTGGTATTTGCCTTTGCAGGACCTCTGACGCGCTGCGTGCGCTCACCTCTTGTTTCCGCATCTCTATTGTTTGGGCCTTTGATCTATGTCCGCTCCCGTGCTTCCAGCACGATGCGGTTGATCACGTTGATTGTTTTCGTGGGTATTAGTGGAGTTGGAGGTGATGAGGAGCAGGGACGCGTGTCTGAGTGACGCGCAGTCCTCTAATTTCATCGAGCCTCGGCCAGCGCGCATTTGCGGCAGCCATTTTTGCCCATTTGCTGCAATTGCGGGCATTGAGTGAACGCCGAAGCAGCGTTTTATGCTTCTGACCCTTGTATATATTTCTTTCAGCGCGGAAAAATGCTTGTTTTGGCTCTTCAGATGCCCTACTGTATACAGACACGCAGTGGGACCGCACAATTGAGCATAGGCTTTGCCTAGAGTGAAGTCAGCAAGCCCTCCCTCTCTCCACATCCTAAATTGGTATTTTTCTCACTTTTTGTGACTAATCTAGGGCTTGCCTGGGGTTACCACTCACCCGGACCTCCTTTGCATATTTTACCTACCTGGTTTACTCTGTACAGTCACAGGCAGTCCTCCAGGGTCGGTGATTACACACTTGTGTTGAAAATATCTGAGTACTATGAGGAAGACTATTATTATTATGAGGAGGAATCCTCTGGGTCTATCGAACATGAACTTGTGGAGGCACTGGACGCGGGTGTCCAACATTTTGTGAATTTGGTGCTGGTGAGGGCAATTGCACCCTTGAAACGTCACCTTTGTACCTACGCCAAGCAACAGGGCTGGCTTCCCTCTTTAGGTTCCCGAGCTAGATCTGGGGGTAAAGTAAGGGCGAACACCCATGAGTCAGACTTTGCTAGACTGGCTAAATCAATGGCTGATCAGGAACGCTTGACTCCCGGTAGAGAAGCCACGATTACTGAGATATCTCAGGAGGATGATGACCAGGACACCTCCTCGGACCCTTCCACTGACCAGGAGGAGGCTCCTTGCCCTTCCAAAAAAGCAAGGAAGGAGAAACATTCGGTAGAGACCCCATCCCCTAAAGTTCTCAATTTTGAGCCTAATGACATTATCTACCCTAACTCTACAGCTTAGCTTCCACCCCAGGATATGGTGGATTATGTCCAGTCCCATTTGCGGCAGGTGTTTGATAAAGAGGTGCATGCACGACTGTGGTCGGAATGCCTTAGGCCTGACCTGGCAGATAAAGTAGCGGAAACCCTGGAGGTTGACCCTTCAATGCTAACTTACCTGAAAAAACATTCTAAGGACCCCAAGAAAGGCCTGGAAAGATCTTGGAGGTCCTGTCAAGATAAGCTATTGGACATAGTGGGTCCTCTGACCAAGATTCTAGAGCTTGGCTTTAGGGCCAAAGAGTCATCCCTTGCCATTGATCCTGACGAGCTAATTGGCTGGGCCCAGAGGGTGGTGTGCCAACTTGGCAATGCCAATTGTGCTCTTTCGACAGAGCGCCGCCGGTCCATTCTCGTAAAGCTGGACCCCAAACTGGCCAAATTGTCCACATCGGAATCGGGTCCTCTAGCCCAAGGTCTCCTGTTTGGACAACTCTTCTTGAAAGAGTTAACAAAGTTTGTGGCTACATTCAGC
This sequence comes from Lissotriton vulgaris, assembly GCF_964263255.1. Classification (NCBI taxonomy): domain Eukaryota; kingdom Metazoa; phylum Chordata; class Amphibia; order Caudata; family Salamandridae; genus Lissotriton; species Lissotriton vulgaris. The sequence continues at coordinate 762,824,446 of NC_141691.1, read as the reverse complement.
AGGCTAGATAAAGCCCAAGGATCGCTCAAACGGGCTTTCCGCCCGTTTTTTGACAGGGCTGGACACTTTTGTGGGCGCTCGTTCGGCCGGGGGTACAATCAAGGCGCCCAGCATGGTCAGCAAAGATGAGGACATCAAAAGAACAATTCCAATACCTCCTCCTTCTACCCCACTCAACGATTGCGAAAAAGGTTCCGCAAAGATGGCAGATTTGGTGGCAACTCCAATAATCAACAAGATGCCGGAAATTCAGGTGAGCCTGATTCCTTGTTCCAAAGTAATGTTGGGGGGCAGAGTGGGTTGTTTTCTCAGCAACTGGCACGAAATCTCGCAGGATGCGTGGGTGTTGCAAACAGTGCAGGGTACAGGCTAGAACTGTATGAATCCTCTTCGCAGGATGTTCACCCACTCCCTCTGTCTTTTTCCCAAAGAGATCAGAGGTTTATCCTAGCAGAAATTGAGTCCTTGTTGCGGAAAGACGTGATTGTGCCTTCTGTAATTCACCCTCATGGTTTTCTGAGCAATGTCTTCCTAGTGGAGAAGAAAGGGGGTGGTTCCAGGTTGGTGTTAAACCTCAAAGAGTTCAACTCATGGATTGTTTACAGGCATTTCAAGATGGAAGGAATCCTGGATCTCCTCCAGGAAAGGGACTGGATGGTCCGCCTGGCCCTGAAGGATGCGTATTTGTCCTTTCCCATATTTCCCCCTCATCGGCGGTTTTCAGTTTGTATGGAACAAGGTGTGCTACGAGTACAAAGTTCTTCCGTTCGGCCTGTCACCAGCACCGTGGGCCTTCATGTAGCTCCTGAGACCAGTGGTACAGTCACTCAGAGCTCAGGGAGTCCGCCTCATAATATGTCTGGACGACATCATAATTTTGGTGTCCTCCTTTCAGGTAGTTCAAACGTACATCAATTGGACGATCATTCTGTTGCAGAATTTGGGGTTCATTGTAAACCCGCAGAAATTGGTACTGACCCCTTCTCAGTCCATCGAGTTCCTGGGCTTTCTGGTCAACTCCTTGACTTGTCAGCTACTGCTGCCAATGCCAAAAATCAGGGCAATCAAACGGGAATTGAGGTCTACACTTCACAAGAAGACGACATCCCTGAGATCGTTAGCCCGCATAGTGGGTCTTTTAGCTTCTTCCATTCAGGTGAAATTCCCAGGCCCCCTTCATTTCTGGGCCCTTCAGCGGCTCAAGATCCGCCATCTCCGGAAAGGTCTCAGTTACTCAGAACAGATTCCTCTCTCAGAGGAGGCGAGACTGGAGATGAACTGTTGTTTAAACCACATGGATGCCTGGAACAGCTGAGCGCTATTCAGATCAGCCCCGGATGTGGTAATCGAATCGGATGCCAGCCGGTGGGGTGGGGAGTCTGTTGCGGCCCATTGTCCACGGGTGGTCCTTGGTGGCCGGAAAAACTGCATTTGCATATCAACTGCCTGGAACTGTTAGCTGGTTCCTTCGCAATCAGATATCTTTCGCCTCAGAAAACAGATTGTTGTACCCTTCCAACATATCGGGGGTACGGTATGTCAACAAATTTGGTGGTACCAAATCACAGATGCTGGCAGAGATTGCCAAGGACTTTTGGCACTACTGTCTTCAGAACAGAATCTCGGTAGCTGCAGAAAACCTTCTAGGCTACAGCAACGAAGTAGCAGATTGGCACTCCTGGCATCTGCAGGATCCCAGCGATTGGATGCTATTACCCATAGTATTTCAAAACCTGACCCGTCTTTGGGGTCCTTGTCAGTTAGACTTGTTTGCATTCCGACTCAATAGACAATTTCCCCAGTTTTTCAGTTGAAGGCCGGATCCAGAGACCCTGGCCACGGATGCATTCCTGCAAGAATGGCCGATGTCCCTGTGCTATGCATTTCCACCATTCCTCATGATCTCCAGAGTTCTCGTGCGAACAAGGGCTTATTGGGCGGAGCTCATCTTTATCACTCCACTGTGGAGAGCTTAAGCATGGTTCCCAGTCATCCTGGAGATGAGTTGTGCGATCCCAGTTCTTCTTCCCTGGTTACAGGAACCTTTTCAGAATCCTCATCCTTTGGTGATATCGGGCCAACTTCCTCTAGTAGCCTGGCGGGTTTCAGGGATAGATGGAAAGTCCTGGGCCTTTCAAGCGAGGCTAACAGATTTATCAATGAGGCCTGGTCGGCAAACACCCACACAAGATATTCCTCCTCATGGAAGAGATGATGTGATTGGTGCGCTCAACTGGAAGTGGATCCCTCTAAAGCACATGTGTCTTTATTAGTTAATTTTCTAGCCTCTATTGCGTCCTCAGGTTTGGCTTACAGGACAGTCAACAACTTTCGGCCTGCTATATCGGCGGGGCATTTGCCTTTGGAGGGCAAACTCATAGGGGAACATCCATTGGCATGCAAATTGCTTAAGGGAGTCAGGATGGTAAACCCTCCTTGTCCTAAATACTCTCAGATGTGGGATGTCTCCATTGTCCTTAAATTTTTGGAAGCCTGGCTTTCCAATAAGTTCTTGTCTCGTAAACAACTCTCGGCCAAGTTAACAATGCTCTTATATCTAGTTTCTTGCAAATTTGTCTCTGACGTACGTGCGCTGGATTTAGCGGGGCATAGATTTTCCCCAGAAGGTTTGACCTTTACTTTGTCCAAAAGAACTAAGTGTAACACTACTTCTGTCACGTACCCAGCTTTTCCAAATAATACCAAGCTGTACTTCGTGCTATGCCTTAAAGATTACGAGGTGAGTACCACAGAATTTCGAACTAATATGCAAGGTCAATTGTTAATCGCTCTGCAGAAACCATTTCGCCCGGTGGCTCTGGCTACCTTGTCTCGATGGATGCGTTGGCTAGTGGGCGAAGCAGGAATTGATATTTCTAATTGAGGCTCATTCAGCCCATGGAGCTATTGCTTCAAAAGCATATTCAGCTGGTGTCAGCCTTTCAGACATCATGAACGCAGCTGACTGGTCTACTGAACATACCCTTAAAGTGTTTTATTATAAACCTATTGTGGATGTTGCTTCAGTTGTGGTGGCTAAGCATTGAACAAGCATAATCTGAGCCTCCGGTCCTGACATAAAATAAAGAATTTGCGAACATTTGTGACAAGAATTTTCAATTCTATTAAGGACAACCGAGGCGAGCATTATCCCACCCAGAGAACATGATTTATTTTGTCACATATTATCTGCTTGATCATGCTAAATATTTGCATTAATTTGAATGTTCCCACCCTTTCTCTTGTATTAGCTTATGTTGACAATTACCAAACGGTTTTGAATGGCTTTTACGGGGGATTCTTCTTTATTTCAGGTGCTGACAGCAAATACAGCCTGAATATGGTTCAGCGGTGGTTGGCTGGTTTACAGTTCTGTGTTCTGCACAAGAGTGAGTTGTCTGGATCGGGATCCAGTTTGAGCATACAGCCCCGTTGGGCCTTCAGTTCTTGGTTGGAGAAATCCTTATCTGTCGGTGATCCTTCAGGAGCATGTTGTGAATGGACTTAACTGTTATGTTACAAAGAAAGAGGACTCTGTGCATGCAGAGACCTTATATACCCTGGGACTCTATTGTTGTCACATGGTTTTTCTATCTGTGTTTTCATTGGCTGCTGTGAGCTTCTAGTAAAGAAATAAGAAGCATAATCCTCGCCTCCGTTGTCCGTAATAGAATTGAAAATTCTTGTCACGAATGTTCGCAGATTTTTAATTCAGTGAAAAAAGGAGTGCGCCAAACAAACAAAAAATACATCAGAGTGTAAGGGGACATGTAACAGGGTAGAAGCCACAAAGTTAAAAACACACGCATAGTAGGGCCAAAGAGCAACATTTTACCAATAAGAAGAAAGGAATTCAGAAAGGCACAAGAGGTAACAAATGGAAAGCAGTGGGCGTGGTCTAAGCATCCTGACCAGATACAGCATGCCTCACATAGCAGCGCATTCTCATGCCTACTGCTAGGCTCAACCTAAAAAATATAGCTGAGTGGGGGAAGTAGTGAATAGTAGCATGTGAAGGAGTGAGCAACACAGTGGCGATGGAGTATGGCAGGAGAAAGGTACCTAAAAGAGAGAAGGAGCAGCAAACGAGGGCAAGAGCAACACAGAACATGGGGTGGGAGAGAGCAGCATAGGAGGGAGAGGGCTGTTAAGCGGAGTGCTTAAAGAAAAAGAAAATGTTATTTCTTAAAAGTGAGCAGTGGAACGATACAAGCATGCCAATCAGCGGGGGGATTTTAGGGGATGGACAAACACAGGAAGAAAATGGCAAGCCAACAAATAAGGAGCAGTAAAAATAATGCCAACCAATGGTAAGAAATAAACAGGATGTAAGCCCCCTCCAAGTTCTTGGTAAACCCACAACAGGTCTTTTTCAACCAGGCAGCTTTTACTGTCTGGTAGGCAAAACCTAAAAATTACCTTCACATACTTTCTAACAGGATTTAGGGTAAACACAGAAAGTGAAACACGCTTGCGGGCTGTAAACCATGGAAGACAGATCAGTGGAAACCCATGAGATCTGGAACCCTAGACCACTAACTGCATCAACCCACACCCTAACTTCCTGGTGTTAAGGTCACATCCGGGTCTACAGTGGAAGATCACTATTCAAGATCATTCAAGGCTCAGAGGCTTCACCTAGCAATGCGTTTCCCACATTTATTGTGTTTGCCCATTTCCGTTCCCTCAGTTCTTCTCCTTCTTGATTCCCTGGTTCCTTTTGCCTCGCTACCTTTTGATGGTGTGCTCACCTCTTGTATATCTGTATTAACTGGTGTGTTTGCTGCACCATTATGGGACTGGAGGCTGGATTCCCAGTTGGCTTGAGGCTCAAAACAGCAACCTCCGCTACCAAAACAGATAAGCTAGAACCTCTATATGTGTTTACATCTTTTCTCCGGCTGGTTCGATGTACTCACTCATCTCTCTCTGTTTTCCAGCTAGTGAGAGCAAACTATTGCTGTATCATTGAGGTTGCACAGCACCGTCCCTTAACTGAGAGACTTTCATGTAGGAGGAGGCTCCAATCCGGTATTTCTCACTCTTTCTTTGCCTGTCTCTCTACAGATTACTATGTCTGTGGCACTTTCATCTCTGCTAGTTGGTGTAGATATTCAACGATGACAGGTGTTTTGAGAGAGTCTATATCCTTGGTTCCTGATAGGTTCTCATGAAGAATTTTGTAACTAGGAGAATTAAAAGGTAGAACGTGGCCAATTTAGAAACAGAATCACAGCCCCTTCTGTTTCTGGGATTCTGATGTTTTATAGATCTGTCTCCAGGTCTAGAGAGTGGTAGAAGAAAGTCTAAATTTCACAACCTACTCTTTGTCCAGCTTTAATTGTGGTAAAGCCTATGCCACTCATCTCTATGCATCTTTTTTAGGTCTGTCCAATGAGCAAATTTCACAAAGGTAACTTCCCTTTGAAGCTGAAAAAGAATGCAACACACATAATTAATTACACACACACAAATTGACTCCGAGACAGAATGCGACTTCAAATTTAAATGATGCACATATTTCTTGACTCTGGGTAAAATTAGCAAATATTTTGAGGTGAGTAGGTGTCAGTTACTATTGATATGCTTTGGATTACCAGGAGTAAGTCACATTGAACTGTTAAAAACTGGGCCTCTGACATTTGCAGGAATCAACAGAACTAAGTCTGAACCACAGTAGTAACAATCTTATAACTCTTCCTATCATATGTAATTTCAAGAGAAATCTTTTGCAAATAAAAATTACATTTGTGAAGCTGTTTACAGCATGTTAATGCAGTATCTATAATCAAACGACAAACATCAATCACAGTGGAATCGTTGCAAAATTCGCACATCTGAATCAAACTTGCTGATACCAGATATTATTATAGCAAAATTCAGCATTGTCACTATTCATTTTCATGAGTTAAATCTACTTAAATCCCTATGAATGGAAAATAATTTGCATATTCTTCAACATAATTTAAAACCTGACATGATGCAATCCATGATGGCCATTTGGGAGTTCATGTTCCATGGCTAAAGATACATGATTAGACTGTAGGTCTCCAAATGAGCAATCAAAATTGTGTTGTGAAGTTGGGCCGAGAAATAAAATCCCTAATTTACTCATTTGGTTCTTCTATGTTGGTGTGGGGAGGCTTTCAGTTTGACCAATCACTAGACCACAATTTAATTGCTGCTATGAGACAAACATCTTATTGGTGTATAAACTTCTTCCTCACAGTGCGAGAAAGGGCCTGGTGCTGTATTATAGATAGTGTCCCAGGGGTACAACGGACGTGTGTACCTGCTTTTTGTGCCCTCGGGCAGTATGGTATTATAGAAGGGGCAGCAAATGCTTGAAAACATGTAAAACCAGTGCTATCTTCAGAAGACATTCCCTCATTTTCATGCGGGCATGGCCCACTGCAAATAAGGGAATCACTTTGACTCTGAGTCCATGACATATTTAGGATGGGGGACAGAGGCAAACATGGCCTTAGGAGGTGCACTGACAGTACTTCACAAAAAGGAGGCAAACTATCAGTGCCCCTTTATGCGCACAGTGATGGTTGTATCTCCCGTGCATCCAACCTCCACTGCACAGGGTGGAGGACTTCCGCCGGAGCGGTTGTCCTGAAAGCTTGGCCTCAGAAGGTTGTGCACAGCAGGAATTATCCTAAAAGTCCTGCAACCAAATGCCTGTGCATTCTGACCCTGCACCCTCTAGATTGTCTCAAGAACATAATGTGGATCTACATGTGACAGCAGTTCCTTTTAACATACAGAAATAACCATTGGGACAGCAATCATCTTTAAGGGCATGATTTAGATCAGACGTCACTAAGAACTAACAGTTCTTGCTGGACTCCTGGAGTTCTTGTTCAAATCAAAACAAAAGCAGGGGGGGGATTTCCTGGGCTGCTGGAGGCTTGGTTTGTTTAAAGAACGCATTGTACTTTCTATGGGAGTAGCCGTGCTGTGCTTTGGACTGCATGGGCTATTACAGAATATGGATTTGATTCTTATGCCTTTGTAAGGATATTATTGATTATAACCACACAAGGGCATGAATCGGGAATATCGAATTAGGGTCCTAGATAGAAATACAAGACCATACTCTTAGCACGGACCACAATAGGCCAATAGAGGCTATTGGACTCTTTTGGCGCCTACATGAGATCACTGGATTTGATCATTAATACCGGGAAATCTCACATTATGATTTCCGGTAACAGTTATAAGAAACCTAAGGTTTTTTATTATAATGGGGTGGAAGTGACTAGGGTGTCTTCTTTTACATACCTTGGAGTCGTAGTCGACGAGAGAGACTCATGGGTTCCACAAGAGAAAATAAAAAAAATTCAGTCTCTAGATCTACATCATCCCTGTTAGGGTTTGCCCAGCGTCTGGGGGCTAGGCCAGTGGAAGCCATCCTTAAGGTGTACTCCTCAAAGTGCCTAGCCATTGCCACCTATGGCTCCTCAATATGGGGTTTTAAGCAGCAGGAGGGGTTGCAGCAAGTAGAAAATACATTTTTGCTTAGTCTTTTGTCCGTTTTCCAGTCTACTCCAACTTTCTCTATACATCAAGAACTGGGGCAGGGCTATGTTTCAGATGTCACAAGAACCGCCCGCCATTGTGCTGGCTTAAAACGTGGCTTAACCCAGAATTGACTCTGAATCATCAAATCCTCCGGGATTGTGTGAAACTGGAGAAAGCTAGCAAAATTAAGTGGGTGTCCTATGTTAAGTCCATGCTATATAAATTGGGGAGCCCAGATTTATTTGAAACACCAGATAGAATTTGTAAGGAAGATGTGAAGTGGGTCAAGAATAATGTTATGAACTTATTGTTGATGGAACAGGAAGATCAGGAGATGAAGAAGCCCCTAGTTAGGGCTCATTCTTTTAACTAAATATACCCTGCTTACTGAACCCTATCTAATATTGGTGAATCGGGCCTTCCATGGCTGGTTACTGATTAGGTTCCGTTTTAATTTGATCCACTTAACTTTGGTTGAATTCCCTGTATGGTCTAAACCAGAAGATGCAGCCCCCTGTCAATGTTATTCCGTACAAGACACTATGCACTTTATGATATTCTGTGACCTTTTTATTGAAATTCGAAGTTTTTAATCACTATACTGAGGGGCAAGGGGGCAAGGGCTTTTTGCAAGTTAGACCAGCCCTGCTCTATCTTCAAATGTTGAGTAGCCCCATGGATATGTTTGCCATCTCTAGTTTTCTTGTAGCTGCTGTTCTTATAAAAAAAGAGAAGAAGCGCCAGAGTAACAATATTTTAATTATTCTGCATATCTTAAATATTTTTTATTGTTTTTATATATATAAGTTATCTTATTACTATGAAATTATGTACACTGATTTTATAAAAATGTTTTTAAACTATGGATTAATTTAATCTTGTTTAAATTTTGAGTGAACTTTTATGATTTTAATGAATTGAATAAAGTTGATTGTCTGTCTGTCTGTCTACTTCTAGTATGTTAGGGCCAATGTTTGGCATTGTTTTCCCTCAAATATGGCACCCTTGAACTTCCTTATGCCAAGACATACCTCCAGCATGGTAGCATCAGCATTTTGCCACAGATGGACACACACCAAGAATGTTGTTAAGTATGCTCCTGTCAGCATTTTTCCATGGGTTGACCATACCTCAAGTATGTCATTGTTAAATGTTTGTCACAGGTGCCTGTTATATCTGCAGTATGCCAGTGACAGAACTGTAATATGGGTGTCCCATATTCCAAATATTACCATTAGTATCCCAGTGAGAGAATTTACTCATAGGTGCAAATCATGCTAAGAATTACCTACAGTATTACAGCACTAGTATTTTGCCATAGGTGCCTTTGGTATGCCAATGCCGATTGCAGACTCATATGCATAACACCACATTCTCACTCATGCTCACTTACATTCACTCACTCACACCCCTTCTCAGTCACTCTCATTTATTCTCACTGTAGGAGACTGGGTTCTTGCAGAGCCACCCCCCCAGCCCCCCCCCCCACCACACACACTTTTTTCGCCTGATGTCTGGTGCAACTTTGACTCAAAGTGTGCTGGGTTCCCACTAACCAGGTCCGCAGCAGCAGTGTCATTTCCATAAACTGTACGATTGTTCCGCAATTAGCACCCCCCTTTATGCCCCTTGTAAGCTGCTAGTAAATTGTACCCCTGGTACCTAGGGCATTGGACCGGAAGAGGGCCCATAAGGGCTGCAACACGAATTGTTACACCCTAAGGGGCCAAACACCAAGCTCATGCAAACTGTTATTGCAACCTCCATGTCTTGGCGCGGAGAAAATCGAAGAGATGACATGGCACAGCCAGCCAGCACTAAATGTTAATTGTTAAATGTCGTATACTTGTAAAGCGCACAGCTGCCCCAGCAAAGGGGTGTCCCGGTGCTGTATACCGCTGGGGAACCCATCCTGGCTTTCCCTGTGGGATGGTCCCTCCTGGGCATCTCCAAGGTGAAGACAAGCATCCCCAGCGCTGATGGGGCCGTTAGTAGAGATTAAGCAAGCTATTGCCCAGAGTTGCTGAGTGGGACACATAGATGAAGTAGGCACCAAGGCAAGAATTATCGAGTCCGCTGACCATGGCCCAAGACCCTGCCGCATCGGGAATCGAACCCTGGTCCCGGGCCGACCTTTGCTTCCGGGGCTGCGTCTCTAACCAGTGAGCCACACCACTCCACTGCATGTGGTATAGATAAGTCACTACTTTGGCAGGTCGTACATCTTTAAGGCAGGGTTTACTATACCCATGTAAGGGCATATCTGCAAGAATAGATATGTCCCGGTAATATCAAAAATCATCCTTAGATGTTACCAGTGCACAGGGAAACCATAACAAAACATGGGCTGGACACTCGTCATTACGAGTTTCCCACCTATATGATGGCTTCACACCTAGTCTTAATAAACCAACACTAATACCATTTCTGGATTTATTCATAAATGCACACAGCTACCGACTACTAGTATGTTGACTGACTGATCTCAACCAGCCAGCCAACATAGACAGGTTTTTGACCTCTTGAGGTGAGAGCTTTTGTTCTCGGAGGACAGGAACAAAACTTGATCTGGGCGGAGGTGTTCACACCCCCTCCATGCAGGAAGGGCACTCCAAGGCAGGAAGCGTCAAAGGCCTGCTGTCTTTGTTGTGTGCCCCTGGGCCTCTCCAGTTAGTGAAGTTGCAATACCCTGTCCTGACCCAACTTTTTGACCTGGCGGGAAATTTATTTGGATAAGAGGTGTGCCCACATTCAGCCAGCGACACCCCTATCTTTGAAAATCTTTAGATCACAGTTCTAGCATACAAAGGACATGCCTTTTCCTTCAATCTCCAGAACATGTAGAAAGTTTATCTGATGAATAATGTCCAACAAAAAGGTCAATCCAACGGAAACAAGAATTGTGCCACTTAAACCATGTTTCTCACTTTGTCTTGAAACCCTAGCACATAAAGTGAAACCTCACAAAAATATCAATATTGTGCAGAGACAATGTACGTTACAAAATGCAACATTTATTTCAAACTTCCCCAAAATTCCTTTGAAAAGATTTACCATATTCTCTATAATGGTTGCACATAAAGTATATACTAATTATAGCAATCAGCCTGACCTAGGTAGAGGAAGAGGCTAGCCTTCAATGGGCCACAAGAGAGAAACAAGGTAGGCAACATGGTTGCCAGTTTTTATGGTAATAAAGTAAAAAGCAGTGCACCAAGTACTGTTTTCATTGTACAATGTTTTTGCTCTGGACACATATTACACCCAATATCAGATTTATGCTGATTTTGAAGGACTCAGCCTTAGTTTGGTGTAGGGAACCCCCCACTCTAGCAGCTAAGCGGAGGAGGCCTTTTGACTGTATCGTCTGCTGAACTGCGTCCCACTAGAACATTAACTTGTTTTTTGTGGGCCTCATCTGTCCGCAGAAAAAATTCTCACAAACATGAGTTAGGAAAAACCATGACAGAGATCTTATTGGCGGGGGTGTGGCTAGCAGCCCAAGATGGTGGTCACTTAGTTGTCACTCTCCCTGACCCAGGAATAATAATACTGTTCCTAACTCGCAATCCTGCTGTGTTGAACCACTGGTGTGCCCTTGAGCGCTGCCCATTAGTGGATGCAGAGTCTGGTGCGGGTCTGGGCCACGGAGGCTGTAAGGTGGTAGTGCACGGCAGCTGACGCGGAGCTGTCTGGAGGCAGGGGGACCCTGCAGTGACGAAGGAAGCTGCAGCAGGGGAACACACCGGCGATTGGCAGATGAAGTCGTAGATTGTGCCAGATCCCCGACGGACGATGCGGCAGATAGAGTCAGGTGGCCCTAACCAGTGTGGACTGGTGGAAGCTCTTTCTCCCATCGCTGTGGTGGCCTGAGTGGGTCTGCGGTAGTAGGCCATTGCAGCATTGCCTGAGAGCCTACTTGCTGCAGCGAGCCTACCTAAAAGGGCACGGGCCAGTGGGAGGACCCTCTGGCCACTCTTCTTACCTTCCACTCTATTGGATGCTTTAACTGGCAGCCTGTGCTGTGCCTGGGCAGTACCAGATGCAGTCTGGAAATGGCGCCTGCTAGGACGCGGCCTTGGTGCCTGATTGATACTGAGGCGAACAAGGGCACAGCTCGGGACTCATGCAGGGCTGCACTGGCACTGTAATCTATTGATCCCCCCTGGCACTTGGGATTGGAGTGACACGTGGAAATTGGGGATGCACTAGACTGCCATTGGGGCTCGCCACTGATAACTACATAGAAGAGGATATCCATAACCGGCATGCTTTTGGTGGGGGTGCTGTCTAGGTGCTTGTGGGGCCCCCTTGTGTGCACTACACCTGCTACCCATCCTGCAAGAAGGTATAGACGCTCCCATAGACTAACCCTGGGCGTAGTTCGCATAGTAGCACTACGCGTAGCTACGCAAAGTGCACTTCGCACTACGCACGCTACACGTAGCTACCCAAACTGCTAAGTGCGGCAGGGAAAATGCTGTTCTCAATGATTGCACAGCGAAAGCATAGCGTAGTGTTCCGCCCAGGGTTATCATAGACTCCACTCCACGGGCTGTGCAGGCGCTTTGCCCAAGTCACAGGATCAGTCCTGGAGGTCCGAGGCCCACCAGCCGACTACAGTGCTGTTCAGTAAGAAGACTTTAGTGACCCCAGCTAATCGCCTGGATCAGATCACATGCACTGTGAGAAACTAACCAATCCACCTTAAGGCTCCCTGGGTTACACCCAGTGGGCTGAACAGCTGGGGGCTCTAGACGGTGACTGGCATAGCACCGATTTACTCTGAGGCTTGGCAGAGCCTGCACGGACCCTATCAGAGTGCCCCCTTTGCCCACCCATGCGCTTACCCTTATAGTTTCCATTCAGCCATTGCCTAAACAAGGTTGCAGTCTGAGTATCAGTTATGGGGCACACTAAACCCAAGACAGAGACATCTGTGGATCAAATCCGCTCTCACTTCTCACCATCAGAGAGCTCTCCTACTCATTCTCTACCCGAAGTTGGCACTTCCTCGGCCTCCTCTGTGGACCAATTATATGTTTTTCTTCAAAATATCCTGGAGTCTAGAACAGAAAGGGTGCAACAGTTTGGGGTGATTACTTTGGATCTCAGCCTGCTGAAGGATGACAACTGCAGAATGGAAGATTGTGTCAAGGCCAACTAATTGGTATTCGAGAAAATAGCTCAGTGCGCAAAGAAACACACTGCCCAGCTTTTGTGACTGTGCCAACAGGTTGAGCATCTTCAGGCACATGCAAATGATGCTGAATGGAGATCCCAATGGAATAATCTGTGTCTAGTAGATCTTCCTGAAGGAACAGATGGCTCACGCTTGACATTACATATATAGAAGTGGCTCAAGACAGAGGTGGCCCTCTCTAGACTCTCTGAACTGTTCACTGTGGAGAGGGAGCATCGGGTGCCCTCTAAGAAGCTGATTCCTGGTGCAAATGCGTGTCCTATCATCGCTAAAATTCTTAACTCCAGAGACCGTGATATGCTTTTACAAGCAGCCCGCGACAACAGCCCCATATTGGTCAATGATGCAAAAGTCTCCATATTTCTTTGTAATACCACAGCATGCAGCCTAAACGTTCCACATTTCAGGGCATAAAAACCCACTTATGCGCAGCTGGCCTCACTTATGCTCTTCTTTTCCCAGCCCCATAAAAATTTCTCCATGGTCAACACTCCCATTTTTTTTATACTCCTGAGAGTGCTTAGGACTGGTTGGAGCAACAATTTCCAAACTCCACAAGACGAGAACTTCATGGGGTGGCGTCACCAAGATCACAGCATGCCCACCGTAGACGCAGAAAAGGGCTAACTACACAAGACAGTATTGGAGGCGTTCCTTCCCCATGACAGGCCCTGGAGGGCTGGCAAGAGGTGCTCTATTCAGCCTCCGCGCTGCGATCCGCTCAGCCGCCAATCAGTTCCAGTTCCTCGCACAATAATGATTCAGACTTGGACTCTGCGGGAAGCATGGCACTGTTTCCCTCGATGTCCACACAGCTGAGTAATGATCCCTTGGACTGATTGAGGTGGGTAGATCCTTCACACCAATTCCGGCAGGTGGTTGTTTGAAGTCTAGGCAGTGCCTCCCTGGGGCCCTGGTGCTCATTGATGCACACAACAGGTGTAGTATGTACAGACTGACCACCACTGTATATATTTCAGTTGATGATGGATCATCAATCAATTAATCAGGGGATTTATTAAGCGTGGTACTCACCTCTGAGAGTCTCAAGGAGCTGGAAGGGGGGAGTGCAGTTCTGGATCACTCGAAGAGCCAGGTCTTGAGGTTCTTCCTGAAGGTGTGGAGGGTGGGGGAGAGTCTGATGGGCACTGGGAGCTCATTCCAGGTTTTGGCTGCGACGTAGAGGAACGCTCTTCCTCCTGTGGATGTGGGGGATCTCTGCAAGAACGAGGTCTTCTTGGGTACATGGAAGGAGACCTTCTCATTGAGGTATTTGGGTCCGATGTTGTGGAGGGACTTGTAGGCGTGGGTGAGCAGTTTGAAGGTAACTGTCTTCTCACAAGGAGCCTGTGGAGATTACGTAGGTGCTTGGTCATGTGCTTGTGCCATGGGGTTCCGAGGACGAGTCTGGCTTTGGCGTTCTGGATGGTCTGTAGCCTGTGTAGGAGATTTCTATTGATTCCTGCGGGACTGAGTGTGCTTTTCATCAACTTGAAGAAGAATCTCCAAGGGCTTGAACTAGAGCTTGCCTCCTGCCTGAAGTGTCAGAAATACAAGACTTTACCAACCAGCTCCCCCTGAATTCCCTTACTGGGAATTGAAGTGCATGCTGTTGTGCAGGGCCTTCTGAGAGACTGTGTGTAGCTGGATGCTGGAAGCTCGACGCAACGACAAAAAGCGCGTAGCTGCCGCAGCAGCTATCGTCGCATCGCCGAAGAAGCGAGCCACCGCTGCCGCTGTCATCATCTCATCGCCGAAGCGCGGCACATCACCGGAAAAGCATGGTGTCGCCACAGGGGTTGCCGTTGCATCACCGGAGAAGCGCGTTGCAGGGCCTGTCGCGTCTCCAAAGATCATCGAGTCGCCGCACGGCGGTCGGGCGTGCACACATCGCATCAACGTTTTTGTATTGTAACCAAGACGCCAGTTTGTCACATCGCACCAGAAAAGAGTATCGCATCGAGGTGCCATCTTGTCGCATCGTACCGGAGAGCAGTAAGAAACCGATGCATCACCTCCCCACACAGTAAGGAAGCGAGCATCAACTCCCCTGCGCAGCAGTAAGGAACCAACGCATCCACTCCCCTGAGTGTAAGGACCCGACGCATCACCTTCTCTGCGACCCTTTTGGTTTCTTTGCGTTACGTATCTCAGGTACATTGAGAGTAAAGTGTTGCATTTACAACTTGAGAGAACTGAGCTATTTTCAACTATTTTTAAGGCTATTTTTGAGTGCAGTATTGTGGACTTTTTTTCCTTTGTTCTTGTGTTAAGTCTACATAAAAATGCTTATTTTTATTATACAACCTGTGTGGTGTCCATCTGTAGTGTTGTCACTGTATTACTGTATGTGTTCACAAATGCTTTACACACTGCCTCGGAGATAAGCCTGCCTGCCTGCTTGTGCCATGCTACCAAGGGGGGTTAGCAGGAGTTATTTTAGGAGTGTAGCCCCTTACCCTGACTAGACGCAAGGGTCCCTAATTGGTCAATGGTACCTACCTTTGACATCTAGAGACCCCAAAATCTAACACTCCAGCTTGATGAGAGCTCTTTGCCCGCCTCTATGGCGAAGCCACATTTTATTTCTCATATTATAATCCTCCTGGGGGGATTTCAATGCAGTATTTAATACTGACTTCGACCCTCCACCCCCGGGCACGTCTATAATGAATCAAGCCAGTGAATTACATCGCTGGGTGAATAGGTGGGAACTGGCGGATATATATCGCAGGACTGTAATATTGGACTGCGTGAATATTCTTTTTATTCATGTCCCCATGCCCTGCACTCCTACTTGGAGAAATTCCTCTGCACACATGCCTTACTCTCCTCTCTGACTCACACTACATATATTTGGAAAACTGTATCAGCCCACAACCCTCTTGAGCTTACACTTACTTGGGGACTAATCCCTGCTCCAATTCTGACGTGGCATTTGCAGCCTCAACTACTTGAAGATTCAGTATTCGGGGGCACCTTAGCCTCGACC
Organism: Lissotriton vulgaris; assembly: GCF_964263255.1. Taxonomy (NCBI): domain Eukaryota; kingdom Metazoa; phylum Chordata; class Amphibia; order Caudata; family Salamandridae; genus Lissotriton; species Lissotriton vulgaris. The sequence goes on along the minus strand of NC_141691.1, from coordinate 762,808,721 downwards.
ATTACTACGTATTTCTCTGCAAATATTGCCACCGCTTCCTCATGTTTGATAGAGTGGGAGGTTAAGGTGGTAGTTCACGTAGCCTCAATGGGTGCGGTGGTGGGAGCTAGACGGGAGGTCACTAGAGACATTGCGGAGCTTAACCCTTTCCCTGCTGATGACGAGCTCAGCTCATCATCACCCACGGGTGTCGTGTGCTGATGACGAGCTGAGCTCGTCATGAATAATGGTAAAAAAGGATCTGCAGCACACGGCAAAAATCCCCGCAGCAGCCATGTGGTTAAAGGCAAACTGGGCATCCTGGATGTGGCAGCCCAGGAAAATGCAACAAATGCAGGTAAGTTGCATGAGGCTAGGATCTTATATGCTGAACTCTTAGAACAACTGCGATTAATTGATCAGAGGTCCTATATACAACAGACACACTCTGTAGCGAATAGGTTCCTGCACCATACTAGCCTGCTTAATTCGGCCATTAACTCCCCCACACTTAACTTATCCCTGCCACACTCACTCAAGGTTTAGTGAATATACAGGTTGAGACCAATATGACATTCTGCGATTATTATACAGAACTTTACTCTGCACCTCTGCCGCCTGCCCCAGAGGCGCTGACCAACTTTATATCTACCGCATCCCTGCCAACTGTCCAAGACACTGATAAAAAGGACCTGACGACCACTATCACACTTATGGAGAAACAAGGGTCCACCAAAGACCTGGTACGTAACAAAGTGCCAGGTTCGGACCTGCTTATAGAATTTAATTCTACCTTTGTGTCACAGGTCGCACCACAGTTAGAAAAACTTTATGGTGCACCCCTCGCAGAGGGAACATTCCCCCCACTGTCAGGGAACTGTTAGTGACCTCTCTGTTGAAGCCAGATAAGCCGCCTACCGAATTGTCCTTGTATAGACCTTTTTCAGTTCTTAATACAGAGTACAGAATACTCTGTAAAATTCTGGCACACCGCCTGCTTCTGTTGCTCCCTAGGTTGATACATACTGATCAATCAGTTTTGTGCCCCACTGTAGTACTTTACCGGATATATGTTGACTATTTAAGATAATGGATGCAGCCTGTGATCAATACCTCTATTTTGGCTGCCTCCTTGGACATCCAGCAAACTTTTGACACTCTGGGGTGGAAGTATATGCTTGCAACACTACGGTTGTATGGGATCCCTTCAGAAGTATCTTAACTATTGTCTTCTTTACCCACGGCTGGAGCCAAAACAGGCCAATATATATTCCAACCTTAGCAGATACTTCATGGGACCCGTCAAGGGTGCCCCCTGTCCCTGCTCCTCTTTGTGTTGGAGGTAGAGTGGCTTGCCCAGCATATCCGTCATATTAGGCCGGCCATTGGAATCCCTGTGAAACAGGTTATTCATTTGGTGTCCTTGTACGCCGACGATGTGCTCCTATATCTTTAGGATCTCTGGACTGATATGGCTGCACTGGCCCGGCTATTCTCAAAGTTCATGTTGGTAGTACATGCAACAACTTTGCATGTACCACCAGAAAGCATGGATGGCGTCATTACGTAATACTATTGTTCCAGCATCACATAAACACCACTAAGTCTTGCGGATATTCCTTCTATGGTACTTATAAAGAGCCAACTCTCCCCTTTGGTGAGCTATGATTGAAAATGGAACCTCATTCTTTCTGCTATTTAGGTATCCACATTTATGGGGAAACATGGGATATACTAGAGGGAAATCTGGTGTGTACGGTTAATTCCCTGAGGTTGCAGGTGTCATTCTGGGTCAGGTTACCCTTACCTATTTCTGGCCGATTGGCACTGGCAAAAATGGTGATGTTCCCACGGTTACTCAACAATTTTGTGAATATCCTGCTGGTGGTCCCCACTTGGGTATTTAGGCTTGTGAACTCCATACAGATCAATCTAGTCTGAAAGAAGGGACCCCGCAGAATAAGCCTGTCTAAACTGCAGCTACCAGCATCCAGGGGGGAATGGAAGCCCCAGATTTTAAACCCTACTATATAGTCGGACAACTGCAATGGTTATCATAGTGGTTAGCAGACCATACTCAGTTTGAAATAGGATACCCAACCATGCAATTGCAGCAAGAAAAGCTCCACACACTGTTATGCCCAGAGTCCTCGTTATCACAAGTAGATTCACTATTATTGCAAACTTCCCTGATGTATTGGAAAATGGCCTTAAAATACTCTAACACATATGCTGTGTGCACCGAGCATTCCACTCTGCAGTCTCCTGACGTCAATTGGCACATTCGTTGATTCTGCACAGGGTTTTAGGGTAGCAGGGAAGTGGCGCACGTGCAGGTAACCTCGTCGGGTATTGACCGAATGAAGAATAAAAGCATGTGTTGCTGCCAGGTCAGCGGTAGACCCAAAACCCCTGAATGAGGGAAGAGCGGATAGCCCTTCGCAAAACAAACATGAACAAATCCTGGGCACACGTATAGACTCAAAAGTTAATAAATTTTTTTTAAAGTAATACAGTTGACACCGGTGGTTTTCTTAAGGGATGTTTATGTGAAGATGTTCATGAGGAAAACAAAACGCCAGCTGACACGTGTTTCGTCAACAGGTCAATGCCTGTGACTCTTCAGGGCTTAGAGCGCATAGTGCGGGTATTGAAGGACCGGTGATAATTCCAACCCGGTTAGCGGGTTTCGAGACAGCCGTAGTATGGCAGTTTGGTAATGAAGAATTTAAAACGGGGGGTACGTCCGTATGGAGTGGAGCCTTGTAGTGCAGGGTCCACGCCGTTGCTCGTCTCTCGCCGAAGGAGTGTATTGGATTGTATTAACTTTTGAGTCTATACGTGTGCCCAGGATTTGTTCATGTCAATTGGCACATTGACGGCCCAAGGCTAGCTTCCTGGGATCAGGCTGGGGTGATGTCAGTTGGATCCCTGTTCGTGGACGGAGTTCTTCTGCCCCATGAGGAGTGTGCACAAGTCCACTGGTTGCCCAACTCTTTATTTCTAACTCACACCAGTATTCTCAATTTTTATGCAAAAATTGTAGTGTATAATAAGAAATCTGCTACTTATGAGTTGCTTCAAGCACTATATACAATGGGGCATCGGAGCCATTTGGTACGCTGGCTTTAGCGTGGTCTGAGGGAACACCTAATGGTTTTGTTACACCCCCTTCACACTTAAATGGGAATCTGATCTGGCAAGGGAACTGACAGACAAAGAATGGGCCTATATTTTAGAGTACCCCAAGCGCATTTCCTGTAACACCTGATTTAAATGTATACAGTTTTCAAAACAACACAGAGCGTATTTGACATGCGATGTACCCTGCAGCCGCATCGGAGTGCCCACTATTATTCTATTATTCTATTAAAATTATTTGTACCGCGCACTATCACCATAGGTTTCTTGGCGCCCACGTCGTGTATCTCTCCCAATGCAGAACTTATACATATGCTTTGGTCTTGCCCTTCATGAACAGGGTACTGGGGGGAGGTTTCAGAGGTACTGTCACGCTGATGGGAGTACATACCTGGACATTGTTAGAGTTCTGTATATTGGGTCTGTCCCCACTGCCTAAAACAGCTAAAGTGATGCAACACTTTGTCAACCTTTTATTACTTCTGGCAAAGAGCGCCTAGAGAGGGGCCCTGGGGAGAGGAAGTGCTGCACTGGGGTTCTGCTGAAAGCGAAGCATTGTGACATGAGGAACACAGGGGTCTTCGTAAGAATCCGTTTTCGTTGGATTGGGCCATACAGCTGGAACAGTTCAGAGAACACATATCTGAGACATGAAGTATGTAGTAGAACACCCTTTCCTGTATCCTAGAAGTCAAATACTTAGGTATCCTGCCACCTCTTGTGCCACATGGGCCCCTTACACTCCCCCCTATTGAAATCTCGACAGCATGAGGACCACCCAAACTCGTTCTGGGAGGGGGGGGCTAGGGAGTTTTGGCGATTGTTCCTTATTTCCTTACTTTATTATTGCGAATGTCTGATTATGATGGCCATTCCATTGCACTGCTTCTGTAGATTCCTTTTTTTGTACTGGATACCAACAACTTTGCATGTACCACCAGAAAGCATGTAGGCGGCATTATGTAATACTATTGTTCCAGCATCAACCTGAAAATCTTAATAATAAAATATGTTTAAAAAAAAGACAGAGGGCCTATGGGCTGCTGCACAGTAAAGGAAAGAAAGGAAAAAAATAAGGAAAATATAGGAAAATACAGCTGGGGACAAATAGAACAAGCATTTGCAATGCAATAGGTCTCTCATTACTGATAGTTTGAGGTATTGGCATTGCAAATAATAATACAGCACCAATAGCTCATACTTTCAGTAATGAGAGACCTGGTGCATTGCAAATGTTTGCGTAGTGAGCCAGGCACCAGCATTGTATGTCTCAGTGCAGTTCTGCAAGCTGCTTCTAAAGGTCCCTAGTAAGCAAGGCACCAGCACTGCATGTCTAGGTGCAGTACCCCAAGCTGCTCCTAGAGGTCCCTAGTGAGCAAGGCACAATCACTGCATGTCTAGGTGCAGTAACGCAAGCTACTTCTAGAGGTCTCTTGAGCAAGGCACCAGCACTGCATGTCTAGGTGCAGTTCCGCAATATGCTCCTAGAGGTCCCTAGTGAGCAAGGCACCAGCACTGCATGTCTAGGTGCAGTACCCCAAGCTGCTCTTAGAGGTCCCTAGTGAGCTCACTGGATGTCTAGGTGCAGTACCGCAAGCTGCTCCTAGAGGTCCACAGTGAGCAAGGCACCAGAACTGCCTGTCTAGGTGCAGTTCCGCGAGCTGCTCCTAGAGGTCCCAAGTGAGCAAGGTACCAGCACTGCATATCTCGGTGCACTACTGCAAGCTTTTCCTAGAGGTCCCTAGTGAGCAAGGCACCAGCTCTGCATGTCTAAGTGAAGTACGGCAAGCTGCTCCAAGAGGTCCCTAGTGAGCAAGACACCAGCACTGCATGTCTACAAAGTTGGAGTTATTGGCATTATAAATGGCAATGTTTTTTACCTATCCCTGTTGAAGGGTGCAGTACCATATGTGGACAAAAGGGGGACTCTTTTGGTCACATATGGTAATGCACCCTGCAGAAGATATGGCAAATCCACCCTACCCATAATGCATTGAATGCAAGACAGTACTACGAGAACATTGAAATAGCTATGTCATGTCTACAATTAGTAGCTTTGAAATGTGACAAAAGAATTATTACATTAATTTTGGATTAGGTTGTACTCTGTGAGGAGCTGATGAAGGGAAATTTATAGACGGTCTTGTGTAAATTTGAGATGTTCTAGTGAGTGAAGTAACAACTGCCAGCCTAGCTTAGGACCAAGTGTGTGTCCTGCCCAAAGCCTTTTAAGAAAATAGTGCATTGAGGCTGTAATTAAAACCTAGGGAGTAACAACACATGTAACAGGGGGTGTCCTCATGAGAGGTTACAAGAAAAGACAAGGCAGTACTAAGGAGGGACTACAAAGCCTATTGCCTAATGAAAAGCCACCATTTATAAAGGACAAGTACAGCAACCAATTAAAAAGATGAGCAGAAAGCAGGCAGAGCTTTATGCCCAGCGCAAGAGCTGCGTAGGCGAGACCCAAAAAGTAAGCATGAGAGACAAAGGTAAGAGAGAAAAAAGTAGGCATGAGAATTAAGATGGGTAGAGGTAGAAAATGGCGAGAATAAAGAAGGATGAAAGGAAGGAAACTTGAAAGGAAAGGGGGAAGAAAAGAGGAAAGTTTTAATTGAAGTGGGCAAGGATGGATTAGTGCAATAGTGAAAGGATGGATGGATGTAAGAGTGAGAAGATTTCTAGGCGACAGACTATACAAATGGAAGTATTAGCACAAGTGAAATGTTGGTGAAGGGACAATAAAAGGAGAATAGTAGATGGATGAAAGGATTTTTAATGAATATATTGATGGGTGGATCGTTGAAATGAAGGATGTATATATGAAAGCTTGAAAGGATGGTTGGATGGAAGAAAATATGGTTGGATAGATGGATGAAAACGTGAAGGGATGGACAGATGCATGAATGGATGGAAATTATTAGATGGGAGAGAGAAATGATTGATGAATAGAAGGGTGAATGGAACACTCCTAAGGAGGGTTGAGTTTGCCCATTCACGAACTGGGTGAATAAATGTATGGTTCATGTTTCAAGTGGGGGGTATTTAAATGTTCTTGCTATTCCCTTGCCCTGAGAAAATGATCATGAAGGTGTGTTCTTTCGGTGGGAGAGATATGCTTCTCATTAGACATAAATTATATGTTGAAGCTTCACATAGATGAGCTATCTCCCAATCTATCCACAAGTCAGGCGCCTGTCACCTGGAATCCCTCAGATGACAATGCACCATCTCCAAAGAAAAAAGACATAACTCATCACTAAACTATATTGAAAAACTACACACAATATATGATTGAATATTGCCTTCTCTGTCTTTTTGTTGAAGGTAACATGTGATGAATAAGCCTTCTATGTATTTGTAGAGGCGGTGGGATGTGATAACTAGATCTTTTAACCCTGCTGATCTATCCACTGGCACTTTAAATAGCCCCAATTACAAGTTGCAATGTACTCTGGTGTGCAAACTCCACATCAGTAATTACCAGTACTGGGCGGAAACAACCCACCTGTATGTAATTACAAATTAATCCCCATAGAATGTGAAATTACTATTATTACCTGGTGGTATTGTACATTGTATCCCCTTTTCTGTTGGGTTTAATGGATACAAAAGCAGGCAGTGTGTTGCGGTAATAGTGAGCAGGGGGGCTGTTTTAAGGCAGGGGTAATGAAGGGTGTGAGACAGGTGAAAGAAGGATTGGAGAATGTTGGCTGCCAGGGGAGAATCTTATGGCTTGTCTGAGGTGTGGAAATGGAGCATAGAAAGGGTCCTGACTACAATCCATCCTTTTCTGACACTGATATTAGCTGCTGTACTTTCCGGTCTGTAAAATCGATTTGTTGTTCCTGCTCCCAGAAAATCATGTGAATTTGGCTCTGCAGTTTCCAGTCAGTGTCTATGCCTTTTATGGCCATCTTGTAGCTGGGAGCGGTGAGGAACTCGCTAAATGTGATATCCAGTCAGCGTTTCGTTTACTGCCCATTCACCCATCGGACTTTGAGCTGTTGGGCATGTTTTTCAATGAGGCTTTTTCCATAGACAGAGTCCTACCAATGGGTTGTTCGGTGTCATGTGTACTTTTTTCAGTGGTGTTTTTTCAGAAAAATGTGGTCACAAACAGGTATGTCACTATTTAGATGATTTCTTGTTTATTGGCAAAGCCCAGTCACATCAGTGCCACAGATGCCTGAACATTTTCCAGGAATTGGCTGAGGAGTACGGCGTTCCTTTGGCTCCCGAGAAAACTGAGGGTCTGGGTACCAAACTTACATTCTTAGTTATTGAAATTGACACAGAACTTTTGATGGCAAGGTTGCCAGGAACTAAGGTGAGGGAGATTAGGTCCTTTTTATTGGAGATCATTGACAAGGAAAAAATTCAGCTCAGGCAGGTTCAACGTCTTTTGGGGTATTTGAATTTTACTTGCCATGTGGTGCGTGCTGGCAGGACCTTCTGTAGACGTTTGGGGATGGCGAAGTCAGGGGCATTTCTTCCTCATCACAGGATTAGGCTCACTAAACAGATTAAGGAGAATTTACTAATTTGGCTGCAATTTTTGAGGGATTTTAATGGAGTCTCTCTATACTTTGTGGAGGATGATACCATCTGGCATTTTCAAAAATTTTCAGATGCCTCTGGAGCACATGGCTTCAGCATTTTTTGGGAGGATCGTTGGTATGCGGAAAAATGGCATCTACATTGGCTAAAACAGGGCCGAAGCATAGCCTTTCTTGAATTGTTCCCTCTCATAGTGGCTGTTTTCGTTTGGGGGGAGGAGTTTAAGGACAGGAATGTTCTTTTTCTTACTGACAATATGGCTGTTGTGGAGCTAATTAACAAGCAAAAGGCAAATGATGTGCGTGTATTACACCTGTTGCGTGTATTTATGCTGCAGATTCTCAGATTAAACATTGTGTTTCGAGCTAGACACATTCCAGGTGTTAATAACTCAATTGCGGAAGCTCTGTCTCGATTCAATTGGCAGAAATTTCACAGTTTGGCGCCAGGGGTTGATGGCTGCAAAAATACGATCCCGAAAGACATCTGGGCGCTGGGGAAATGAGAATCGTTGATCTGGTGGAAAACTCTATAGCCCCTTCTACTAGACGCAGTTATCGTCAGGCCTGGTTGGAGATTTTAAGTCATGTTAAGTTGCACAAAATGTTTTTTTCTACTGAGGGTAGCAGAGAGGTTATGTTACGGTTGGTTTTGCATTTGGTTAATTTGGGGTTATCTCATACAACAATCTCAGGAAAATTGGCCGGCATTTCTTTTTATAGTCACTTGTGGTGGGGACAGGAGTTTACGGGGGATGTTTTATTAAGGCGTATGTTGAAGGGTTTGGGGAGGGAACGTTCTTTTTCTTCAGAATTGCGTGAGCCAATCACTTTTCACATTTTGCAACAAATTCTAAAGCAGTTAACAGTGTGTTGTTATGATTTGTGAGAGGTTTCACGTTTTAGGCTTTGTATGATTTGGCTGTTTTTTGGTGCTTTTAGAGTTTCCGAGTTGTTAGGTTTGCAGGATCAGAAAGGCATGCAGGTAGACGATATTCAAGTGCAAGGTGGGTCGGTTAGGATTCTTCTGAGGAAGTCAAAAACTGATCAGCTGGGTAAAGGCACTTGTATCTTTTTAAAGGGTAGCAGAGTGCAGGATTGTTGTCCAGTAAAGGAATGGGAGTCATTTTTTGACTCACCTGGTAAAGCCTCGCCATCGCTGGACTTCGTGGGACACTCCAAGGATCTTGCTGACAGTTTGTGTGGGCTCTCCTAGCCGTTTTTCCTTCACAACTTGCGGTACCCGCTCCGCGGGTCCCGCTGCGCTGCTCTCTGCCTCGTGGGGACTCTGAACTGGGCTAACACGGTGCTGCAGGGCTGCGAGCAACTGGGACCGGACTTCGATTCCCAGAAGTCCCGGTCAACCACGCCTCCTGTCACCTGGCCGCTCTCCCTGCTAGCCACGCCCAGCTCTCACCTGGTAAAGCCTCACCATCGCTGGACTTTTTGGGACACTCCAAGGATCTTGCTGGCAGTTTGTGTGGGCTCTCCTAGCTGTTTTTCCTTCACAACTTGTGGTACCCGCTACGCGGGTCCCGCTGCTCTGCCCCCTGCTCGTGGGGACTCTGAACTGGGCTAACACCGGGCTGCAGGGCTGCGAGCAACTGGGACCGGACTTCGATTCCCAGAAGTCCCGGCCAACCACGCCTCCTGTCACCTGGCCGCTCTCCCTGCTAGCCACGCCCAGCTCTCACCTGGTAAAGCCTCGCCATCGCTGGACTTCGTGGGACACTCCAAGGATCTTGCTGGCAGTTTGTGTGGGCTCTCCTAGCCGTTTTTCCTTCACAACTTGCGGTACCCGCTCCGCGGGTCCCGCTGCGCTGCTCTCTGCCTCGTGGGGACTCTGAACTGGGCTAACACCGTGCTGCAGGGCTGCAAGCAACTGGGACCGGACTTCGATTCCCAGAAGTCCCAGCCAACCACGCCTCCTGTCACCTGGCCGCTCTCCCTGCTAGCCACGCCCAGCTCTTACCTTGACAGGTTACGTATATAAGTATAGTGATATTCCCGTGGCGCGGGAGCGCACGGGAGCGACCCGGGAGAAGCCCGGGACAAGGGCGGGCCGTCTAAGGCCGTCCAAGGACGATCAAGGTCGGGCCGGGCCCACTCTCTTTCATCGAGATTTTGTGGATTATAAGCATTTGCTCCCATTTATTGGTACTAGGAATATTATTTGTTTTGCCATAGACCTAGCGCCTCTTCTGATTCCTTTAATTGTATTGTACATATCTACATGATGTCCACACGATCAGGGAAGGGTAGGCAGGTAACTGTAAAGACAAACAGTGGGAAAGCAACTGGCACTTTAGATGATTTTATTATCCGGGCAACGGGGATATTAGAAAAAGATATTGCCCTTACTGAAAAGCGTCTGTCACTAGATTTAGTAACAGGGAAACGATCTTCTTTGGGCCGAATTGGTTCTACAACTACTCCTGAAAACAGTATAGCAAATACTTTGGAGGCCACCCCAACTCTTGTAGTAATTTCAGACTCCCAGACATCCACTGTTGATATAGTGGACTGCCCAGATGAAGTCCGTATATCATCAAGTATTACGGGGGATAGTACCCAACATTGTAATTTGAGCACAAATGGGTCTATTCCCACTCAACCCCAGGTCTTAGACTGTGACCCAGTAGTTATATAAACCAGTAAACGAAAGAAAGGGGGAAATCATAGGAAGGGAAGTAGAGCTAAATTAGCTAAAACAACTGCACCAAGAGTCTTGGCAAATACAGCCAGGCAAAAGGGAACTTATTCAGGAGATGTGGGACATAGAACTCTTTCTTGTCCAAATAATAATGAGGAACTATTGGCAAATATTGAGAATTTGGTAAAAACCCTTCTGTTGCCCCTCTTAGAGAGAACACAAATTGTTAACCTGAAATTGGATCAACTAGAACATCTTATCTCACTTAACACTCACTCTCTTGAAATATTGGCTAATAAATGTAAATCTCCAGAGACTGTGGGTAATAGCATTACATCAAGAAAAAGGGGCCAGAAAAATCAAAGTAAAGCTCCCCAAACACCTATAATTGCAGACCCCCAGGAAGTCCCTGCACAAACAGCCCTGACGAAACCTGCAGGGGTGGCTACTGTGGGGTGCCAAAGTAAAAATGTGGCAGCCACAGCATCAACATCTAAGGCAATTACATCTAAGCAGGTAGTCACCTCTGGGCCAAAGCCACCTCCATTGCAGGGAGTGACAGCCCCTAGTGAAAGAGCTCCTCCAAAAAAAACACTTCGTGTAAACCTGCCACCAGATTCTGCCCCTTTTATGGTAATCCGGACAGGAGTCCCAGTAGTTATGCCAAATAAAACAGAATCAAATCAGGACCTTATAAATAAAGTAATATTCTGGCTTAATAATAATAGGCCACTTCCCCCTGTCTCTAAAACAAAAATACTCAGTTTGCGAAGAGTCCCTTGGGTGGGGCCAAGTGAGAAGGATTTAGAGGGGGATTGTATCCTGATTAACTTCAGGGACAGCTGGGTAAAAGATATGATTTGCCGTAAACCAAGGTTTGCCAGAGTGGGGGATATTCAATGCATAGGTTTGGAATACTTTTACCCTAATCTGAATCATGTTCCCCTGAATCTATATCATAATAATTCTGGGTTGAGTTTTCAGAGCGAGATACATTCTGGGTGGACACAGAGAAATACTGCTGCATGGCCGACCCAAAATCACCCCGGAATGTGGTATCATGGTGATGGTCATCCTAGGGGTCCGCCATGTAATAATAATAACAACCTCCTGCAACCACCCTATAATGACCCAAGATTAAGAATTCAGGGAGAGGAATATCTAGGGTGGATGCCAATTAATATTCCTCTAAGAAATCGTTTTGATCCACTTGTGGGTATGGAGGGGCTAGACTGACCACTATTTAGCCAAAATGAAAATGTTTCATCAATAGGAGAGTTAAGCCTGAGGGATAATGGGGATGAAAGATGTAATGACACCTTTGAGGAGGATGCCCCTGTTTGTGAAGAACAGATTATCAACCCCCAAGAATCAGAGGCCCGTATTATCCCAGAATGTGAACCGAATTTGGCAATACGACCAGAACCAGTTGCTGATAATCTATGTGAATCAAGGCTGTCCCTGATCTCATGGAATATCGCTGGTCTTGCTAGTAGATTGGAGGATGAGGCCTGGCTGGACTATGTGGTGAGTGGTCATGACATTCTGTGTTTTCAGGAAACATGGAGTCGAATGCCCCAGGTCATTAATGGTTTTCAACCATTTAATGTCCTGGCAGTGCCATCACCAGCGGGGAGAGCAAAGGGAGGGATAATGACAGCAATTTCCCTTAAATTGAATAAACTGGCAACCTCTAAGATAGTTGACACCCCATGGTACCAATTGCTTTTGTTGGAAAATCTGTACCAGGAGCCGCTGTTTTTGGTCAATTGGTATTACAACATCTTTGATGACAATGAGATATCCATAATATCGAGTTTGGAGGATGCAATATTTAAGGCACGTTGTGATCAGCCCCTACTCTTCATTATTTGGGTGGGGGACTTCAATTGCTCATTGTGTAAATATGGTGACTCGAATGTGTGTGGTTTGAGGGACTCACATGAACAACCCCTGATACACTTTGAGCATACACCCCAGGGGGATGCATTAAATAACATCATTGTCTTAAATGACTTATGCATAGTGGAGCCCTGGGTTGCTCCTAATTCATCGCCAATACCAACTTTTCAGGGAAGTAGAGGCTCGATGAGTGTCATTGATTTCGCAATTGTGTCTAGGGGCTATTTTCATTTTGTTGACAAGCTTGAGGTAACTGCAAACGCTGCCAGTGACCACAACCCACTAATGCTATCCCTGTGTTGTCCTGCCAATTCTAGACATCTAGTCTGGGAACAACCCATAAAGTATAATAGGAATCAATGTGTCACTTTGAAATGGGGGAAAATAGACGCTGTGGCCTTAGAGGCAGAGATCCTAAATACCTTTAGCTCCGAAATTGAGTCATGTCTATCGTCTACAGCTAACCCTGAAAAGGTCATTGGGAACTTTGAAATTTTATGTGGGCATGTGGCCGAGTGTCTCAAAAAACCAATTGGGAAAAATAAATCTAAGGGCTTCATATGGTTTGATGCCGTGTGCTCTGCATCACATAAATCGCTAAAAATGGCATTAAACCAAAAACCAAGGAATAAAGAGTTGGTGAGAACGACTAGGCTGGCCTATAAAGAGGCTATTAGAAAAAGGAAGCAGGATTTAAAAAACCTTGCATGGGAAGATCTAGAGAAGGCCTCGGATTTAAAAGATAGTAGGCTCTTCTGGGAAGTAGTCAATCGTCCCCTTTTCAAGAGCGATGGTAAAGATAATATTGTGATGCAGATTACAGGTGAATCATGGGAAGCCCATTTTGGGAAAATCTTTAACCCAATGGCAATACAATCTTTGGGCCTGCTGGTGGATTCTAGGGATCTGGTGGCCTCACAGACAGCCTTGTCTCTGAACTCCTCGTTTACTCTGCAAGAGGTGGAGGATGCCCTGAGGAAAGGTATATTACTAAAAGCCCCTGGCCCTGATGCAGTACCTCTGGATTTCTTTAGGCATAATACCGAGGTATGGGCACCATTGTTACTGAATGTGTTTAGGGCAGCTGTTATTGGCCGTATCCCGGCATCATGGAAGGAGGCAGTGGTGGTGCCGATTTTTAAGAAGGGCGATAGATGTGACCCCCGATGCTATCGCCCTATATCATTAATCGATGCATCATGAAAATTGTTGGGAAGAGTTATCTTGGCCAGATTGGAAACATGGGCGGACTCGGTGGGCCTCATCGTGAACTCCCAATATGGGTTCAGAAAGTGAAAGGGGACGGTCGAACAGTGTCTGAATTTGGCACTAATTATGGGCAAGTACATGAAGGCAAGGAAATCTTCCATCTACCTTGCCTTCATGGACTTGTCTAGTGCATTCAACACTGTCGGTAGAAGTAAGCTCTGGCAGATGATGGATGATATGGGCTTTGAGGAACCTTTGGTTACATTGCTCCGTAGATTGCATGAAGCGACAACTGTGGCCATAAGGTTCGGACCAAGGGGGGGAAAAAACAAGATCGATCCCCTCAACCGAGGGTGTGCGACAAGGCTGTATACTAGCCCCTTTTTTGTTCCTGGTGTATACAAATGGCCTGGAGAAGTATTTGTTAGACCATTGCTGTGACTTCCCAAAGATTAATGGCAGGAGTATCCCCATGCTTTCTTACGCCGACGATACGGTACTTATGACCCTTACAGGAAATAGTATGCAGACCTGTCTCGATGCCTTTAATACCTTTATGTTGGACCTGGACCTGAAGGTAAATTTCACAAAATCTTTTGCAATGGTCTGCGGCCCAAAGGGGATAAAATCCAGAAAGTTCATGGTTAATAACTTCACCATTGAAAAGGTAGATAATTTCCACTATCTGGGAAACCTCTTTAACAATAAACTGAGTTGGGCCCCACTAATGAAGGCTCGAGTTCAGAGCGCTAGTCGTTCAATAGAAGGCCTGTTCCGCTTCTGCGGTAGGTTAGGTCAAAAACCGGTCGCACACCTAAAAACCCTGTACAGATCTAAATGCCTGTCCGTGGCCACCTATGGGGCAGGGGTGTGGGGGATTGAAAGTCCGGCCACGATACAGGTCATGGAAAATAAATTCTTAAAGCGTGTACTATCAATACCATTAGGCTCATCAAATAGTTTCTCTCATGATGAAATGGGTATGAGTTATGTGAGTGATATCATTCGTCTTTCGCCCTTATTATTATGGGGCAAAATATGGCTGTCTGAGGATCTTCAGCTCTCTAGAGATATTCTCCAAGACTGTAAAAACCTTGATAATGGAAAGCAGATTCCTTGGTTGTCATATGTTAGTGACATGTTACACAAAATAGGCCTGGGCCATGTCTATGATAATCCGGAAAAAATCCAGGGAGATATTAAAACACTTATTAAAACAAGTTTCTGGAAATCCTCACATGCACTTCCCTTGGCCAGGTCAACAGATGGATGTGTGGCTAAAATGCAGCACCAGTTTTATTTAACTTTCACAACCCATGTGCAATGGCGGTTTTATCTCACAAGGTTCAGGCTAAACATTCTGCACTTTCTCTTTGCCTTTCCTAAACAAGGGAGTTGGTGTGAGAGGCTGCCCCCTTGTTTTTGTAATAACAAAGTTAGTCAGAGTACTATACATGTTGTCCTCTTTTGTTCTTTATATAAGGAACCAAGAACCAGATTCATTAAGCCAATTCTGAAGGGGCAGCAACCATGTAATTATAAAGAAGGCTATGACTACTTGCTATCATTATCATCTTCTGGAGTATGTTGCGCCATGTTAAATTTTATACGAGTGTCACTCCAGATTAGGAAACGGTACGGCTAACTTGGCCTTAGACCTGTACATTGTTGTGGAAATTTGTTTGGTTTTTTACTTGCTGCTATCTGATGGCGATTCTAGTATACACAGTATACATATTATATGAAATAACACTTGTTGACTTAAGGTGATCAATACGGGTTTCTGTCTGTATGTTCCTTCGTGATACATTACTTATGAATATATCAATTAATGTTTTTAAGTTTCTCAATGTGTAATTTTAGATGGTTCTTTTTAAAACTAAAATTGTAAATCATGTTTTTAAAAATGTTTTACTTTTATGATTCTTTCCTTGAATCGAATAAAGTTTTTGAACCGAACCGAGTCATTTTTTGTTTCCTTATGCTGGCAACGTGGGGACATATTCATTCACTAGAATGGGAGCAAAATGACTAGTGGACAACTTTTGGCTGTTTTACGTAAAACGTTGGCATTGTTGGGTAAAAACCCCGCACTTTTTGGGACTTATTGTTTTCGGATAAGGGCAGCGACTGAAGCGGACAGATTGGGTTGGGGTTTGGATGACATTAAAAAGATTGGGAGATGGAACTCTGATTGCTGCACACGTTATGTAAGGAAATGAGTTGCTATTTCCTATGTGGACTAATTTTGTTTTTTTCCCACATAGGTTGTGTTAAAAGTTCAGTATCAAAGAGGCGGACATGGATAGTGGGCCATTTTGTTTGTAAAATGGTCAGCCAGCTTCGCTCAGCAGCAGATTTATGGCCGAGCTCTTGGTTTGCCTAGCAAGGGACATGAAGTTGTATGGCAGGGTAAAGGGGGGATAAAGTGGGATGATTTATTTCCTATGCTTTCTGAGCTGCCTTCTGCTAGAGGTTTCCCTGATTTCTTAATAATAATTCATTTGGGGGAGAATGATCTGGTGGCATTATCTGGTTTATCCCTTTTGAAGAAAATGAAATTGGACTTGGCGATGCTCAAGAATAACTGGATAGGTACAACTCTGGTTTGGACTGAATTTATTTACAGGCACCATTGGAGGGGAGCTCGCAACCACATAGCGATGGAAAGAGCTCGCAGGAAACTCAATCGGGAAATGAAAATATTTTGTTCTGCAATGGGTATAAAGTTTTTGGCTCATGATAACATCACGGGTGCGGAATATCATCTTTTCAGGGAAGACGGGGTGCACTTGTCACAAATGGGTCAGGCATACTATTTAATGGAGTTCAGAGATCTATTGGCGGATTTTTGGTGCGAGAATCTGTGGTGTTCCTTTAATTTTCACTAAGGTTTGTGGCAGCAAACAATTGCTTGTTTAAGGGGGTGGGGACCTGGAAAACTCCCTGATTTTCCTGGGTGGCGTTTTTTCTTGGGGGTTGGATGGTCTGGAGCGGGCTTATCCTTCCTTCTGGAGTGGGGGAGGGGGGTTGGAAAGGTTGATTGGGATTGTGCATTTCATGGGGTATTTTTGATGAGAAGTCTTGTGGGGAATATTTGGTTGAATAGCAAAACGTTTCAAGAGTAATGACAATGGGGTATTTGTTCCAATAATGTTTATTGTAGCAAGTTTATAATTTATGTTGCCTGGCCTAATAAAGTGACCTTTTATGCTAAGTGCAAATATTTGGTGTGGTTGTTCTTATTGCGCGAAAACAGGCAGTAAATCTGCCTATGAATCTCAGCACGTTTTGCAGCAGACTATCTTATATAGTGTACAATATTCACAGAAACTTGCATATTCACAGTGCTTTCAGTCCCGGGCTGTGCCAGTGTAGCACTATAATTACAGATCACTATTCTAGCAAGCACAAACCAGGATTCAGTTGTGTAACCGTCTGGTTACACACAGACATCTGAGCTGTCATTAAGGTCCTATCTCAAGCACAGATCAGATAAAGACCTGCGGCTGTCCTGGAAGCTGCCTGCAGCAACCCGGGCTGGGACGCAGACGCGAGGAGCTGAAGCCCTTTTAGCCCACTGGGCGTGGCACCCCTGTGCACAGTACTGCAGAATAAAAGGCCGAGAATTGCTAAGGGTTTCAGGTGATGATGAGGCCAATTGCAGTGTAAACAGAAAGGAGTGAACGCACACGAACGTGTAGGTAAACGGTCCAGCCACGATTTACATTTTTTGCAAATAAAGGTCGTCTTAGAACCTTAAAGTTTATTGAACGTTCGCTCTAGTTGTTTTAAAATAATTGGGGAAAATATTTTCTTGAATGAGCGTATGTATTTTATTTGCGTCTTCCACTTTTTGCCCACTTCCTCGTTTAACAGCCTGGAATCTCTAACTCTGAAAAAAGAGAATTAAAAAAGAAAATAGAATATGTACTATTTCAAGATGGCTGTGACATTTGCTTGTACTTCCCAGCGCTGCCATTGGCAATGAACATGCTAAGTCTCAGGACCGCCAGTTTAAAGCTTCTTTTAAGTACAAGAAGTAGCAGACTAATATACAGACTCATATGAAAATTAGGTAAATTATTCTTAACATAGGAGGGCAGTGTTATGTGCAACTTTACCCGTTGGGCTTTATGCATCCGTGCAGGGGCAGGGCTTGTCTGGGCATTTTTCAAGCTCTTTTGTGCTTGTGTCTGCAGGGCAGCAAAGTCAAAAATTTGCTAGCATTCGCGCCAAGAATTTTCAATTCTATTATGGACAACGGAGGCTTCGGATTATGCTTCTCTTTCTTTTATTTGCTACTTACAGCAGCCAATGAAAATGTTTTGTATGCAAATAAAACTACATTTCCCATGATGCTTGTCCATACATCATATCCTGTATAGCCCTATAGGAGCCACTGTATCCTGTTTCTCCTCCTCTTTCTTTGCTCGATCTTTACAGTCGATCACATTAATAATTTCAGTCCAAAACAAGGAATTAGAGTCAGTGGCGTTACGAAACTTGAGGGGGCCCCCTTGCAAAGTACATGGAGCCCCCCCCCTGCGGCGCGGCCCACCATGCCTCCCCCCGGCGGCGTGGCCCACCGTGTACTACTTTGCCCTACCTCCCAGAAATCTAGCATATATTGCTTTGAAACCTCCAACATTTAAGTGAAATGCCTCTATATTGTCTTTCTATAAGTTCTAGTGAGAAAGTGGGAAACACTCTCAACATACACGGTATGCCATTTGCAACAATCTATCCCCCACCCATCCACCCACCTATCCATCCACTCATCCATTCACCCACCCCTCCATCCACCCACCCCTCCATCCATCCACCCCTCCATCCATCCACTCATCCAGCCACCCACCCTCCATCCATCCACTCATCCATCCACCCACCCCTCCATTCATCCATCCACTCAACCCTCCATCTATCTATCCACTCATCCATCCACCCACCCCTCCATCCATCCATCCACCCACCCACCCCTCCAGCCACCCACCCTTCCATCCATCCACTCATCCATCCATCCATTGCCCAATCTTCTCGCTGGTTCACATCACGTCAGAGCTGGCAATGTAGATACTGGCTAGTTCCTTATCCTTGTTCAAAGGATCTCGTTTTACACCTATTATTCATCTTTTGTGTTTCGAAGCAGCCAAATGAAATATAATAATATTATTAGTTATTCAATATGCCTTTAATGATGACAGCATTTTATGTTAGCCCGTCACAGAAAGGGTTATTTCACAGCTATTCACTGGCCTCAAGTTAGGGGGGCTGCTTTCAGCCTGGCCTGGAATTTGCAAGGAATATTGGGTGAAAAACAAAACTGGCAACACATCAGTCTAATGAGAAGTAGAGGGTTAAAAGGGCGCACCATGATTGTGGAAAACTTCACTTGAGAAAGTCTAATGCATGGAGAGGGGGATGTTTAAGCTTGGTTTTCCTTGGGAGTTTATGACCACCCACAAATCTGTGAGTTAGTTGACATTCACAAACTCGTCTAAGAACCCGTCTGCCTCCGGAAATCCCTGGGGATTTACTCCAGAAAAGGGTAACCAGGGGGGATGGGCAAGTTAATTACACTCATCCTGAGCACATGGAGGCCCCGATTCCAAATGTGTCAGGAGAGTAGGAGCTATTTCCAAAATCGGACACCATGGGGCTTGTAGTTTATTGAGTGCTATAAATGGCAACTATTGCAAGTATTTGAGACAGAGTGCTTTAACCACATCGGTGCTTATCGTATTCCCTCTCCTGCGCTGGAAAACGGTAAATCCCATTATTCATGATGAGCTCAGCTCGTCATGAGATACGAGAAGGTTACCTCATGACGAGCTGAGCTCGTCATGAGCGTCGAAGGAATTAAAATCCCAATTTTTGGTCAAAAGTATACTGTTTCCCTCTGTTAAATTCCAGAAAGTTTGACATGCCAAAATTTCAGGAAGGGTGAGCACTCAATTACTGGGTGCAATAACTAACACCAAACTAAGGATTCCACCCAAGCATGGGTTTGCTCAGGTGCTGAAAACACAATGACCGACTCATAATCAGGGCCAGAGACTGTTATCTACTTGCTACTATTGTACATAATTTTACTGTTTTCGTTGTAACTACTGCACAGTTCTGTGATGCCTGAATTGGCATGCAACCATAACTGAAATGATCAAAATAACAGCAACAACCACAACATTAATAATAAAAAAATGAATTTTGTCAAGATCTTTAATGCCAAAATAAACTCATGCAAATGTTATCACTTTTTATTCATATAGCAAAGTGCAGGCTCCGCCACACCGATCAACATTTGGAGTCTCTAGTGATGGGGTGGTTTGGGAGGGAGAAGCTATTGAATTTAATCAAATGGATGAATTTTGGAGGGGGAGACGTGTAAAGTTTTCAGTGCTGTTGATCGCAGTGAAGTCTGTGGGCGACATGTTTGAGAGTCTGGTGAAGAGGAGTCTAAGAAAGGTGAAGTCCTCCAAATGAGTGAGAAGTGAGAGCTTTATCTCTGTCCAGTCCATGAAGCCTTGCTGGGGTAGTAAAGAGAAGGGAGATTCACACGAAAAGCTGAAGTAGACTCTCGCCAGAACCGGAAAGAACAGGCCTTTAAAGGTACTCGGAGCTCGAGTGCCCTGTTAACCAATGCCAATATTTTCCTCGAGTTTCCCTCCGTGTGCCATCCCGAGATATTGCAGACAGTAGTTATCTTCTGAGAGCATGAGAACACTTTGCATAATGCATTGCCAGCTGGGTATGCAAACAGTCAGCAAAGCCTCATAGACGTTAACGGCTGTGATATTTTACACTACGACGATTGTTACCTTATGTGTCACAAACAGCTCGGGCTAATGGATGGGGAATCCAGTTGCAGTTGGGTTTTGGGCCTGATGACCCTCAGCCCTGAGCGACGAGTGCCAGTCAACGGTCAGCGTGGGCAGGTTTGCGTGGTTGGGCTGAAGTTCAGGCCTCCTTTCCTTTTGTCTTCTGCTCCGCGCCCCTGATGCCAGCCACACCTTACACACTGTGACTGTAATGCAGCCGCGCTTATTTGCGTGTGTCGTCATGACCTGGTCCTGCGCAATGCGTACGTGTTGTTCCTGCCCCCTGACATGATATGCGGCCATTGGTCAGTCACACTGGCCACCCTCCCCGCCCAGTGCCCCCGCGGCGCGCATACGCGCGTCCCGAAAGGCTGCAGAAAGGAAAGTGAAAGAAGGAGTAAAGTAAACAACCCCGGCCGCCATTGATCCACACCCACACCCACCACCACCAATAAGACTACTCTCACAGTGGCCCCGCGCAGGCCCGCAGTCGCACCATTCCTGCTGCAGCAATGGCTAATGGCATCCAGTAGTCTCAGTCACACACTCCGGCCCGGCCGGGGCACCGCACCATTCGTGCTCACCTGACTCTGCTCAGACTGTAGACAGCGGCCTCAGCACTGCAGTGCAGCCGATGCCATTGCCAGTGCCAGCCACACACGGGCCCCTGCCGGGGCCCCACGCCATCCTGCTGCCAGCCTCATGGGGCCCCCGCCGGGGCCCCGGCCCGGCCCATTCTGCTGCCACACTGCCACTCTGCCAGGCTGCCTCATGGGCCCCGGCTGGGGCCCCGCACCGTCACGTAGCCTCGCCTTCGCGCCACTGGGCCCCGGCCGCGACCGTCCATATTTTTAAAATCTCAATGCTTTGCATTCAGTCAGTGAGTGGCCCCGGCGGGGTCCCCTAGAGCGCGGCCCCCCCCGCAACGTAGGGGTTGCGGGGGCTTGTGTTACGCCCCTGATGAGAGTCCCAATAATCATCCTCCTATGTGGAAGAGCCATATTCAAACTGGAAAGTTTACGTCTTCTACATCAGAATTACACCTGCTCCGTCCTCTTTTGCCGAATCTTTAAAGGAATGAGACAGGGACAACCCGTAACTTCTGCTTATGTAGAATATCAATACAAGTGGGTGGGTAATTATTACTATTGTATTAAACCGGGTGGGATGATCCTCGCCTCCGTTGTCCTTAATAGATTTCAAAATTATTGGCGCAAATGCTACCAAATTTTTGATTCTATTAAAGGACCGGAGGCTTCGGATTATGCTAGTTTAACGCTTATCCAACATAACTACAGGCATATCACCCACCGGTTCATAATAAATTGTTTGAATATAGACTGAGAAGTCAATCAGTAACATTTTTAAACGTCTTGAGCAATGGAAATCATCGAACAACATTGAGAAGTATGGTCCCTCGAACAGTCTGTGTCTCAAACATTTGGATATGAATACCGTATCCTGGCAAAATTGCCATCAACCACCGGCTATAATAACTTCGGACACATGAGATACCGGTGAATCTGCCACCCATCGCCATCTGGAGATAACAGAAATACCAAACCACCCCTGTCCTTTTTGCCCTAGGAGGTATTCTGCAACGCCCGAAATCTGAGAATTCCGGCAGAATGCCAAAAGTTCATGATCAACACTAGGAAGATGACCTTCTAGTCCTATACTTGTTGACAGCTCTCACAGCCGAAATAATATGAGTAGTATGTATCCACAGGCCTGTGCGGGAAAGGACCCGAATAACTGCAAAGCAGGAAAAACTGTTCGATTGCTGATGCTAAGCGCACCACTACTTTGGCAACCGCCCGCAATGGAACCCTCTGCAAGGGTAACATCAGAAATGGCTCTTTGGAGCCTGAAAGCTATAGCTGAACTTTATAGGAATGAGAAAACCCTGGAAGAACGTATCCAAGAGACACAAGTATATTGAATTATAACCGGAGTAGGCCAGTACATTTGCAAATCTGAGGACAAGTGGAAGCCAAAGAGGGAATGTGGTATCGGGAAAGGTGCAACGCGCTGAAATGCGTAAGGTTAAAGGGTTGCAATTGACAGGATTCTCCATTCCTGTGTGAGAGCCCGCCCTGCAGAGCCGGAGGCCTCCGGTAAAATGGAGTTCTTTGTTGTGGATATATATATATATATATATATATATATATATTCACTGAAAAAACCATAGGTTATAGACCATATATAGTTAGGAATTAGCATTTACAAAACCTTATTTTACTCACACAAAACCATTGAAATTTCATATATAGTTAGTTGCACTAACTATATATCGCGCACCCGCAATCCACTGCTGATCATGTCACATATTACATCATTCATGACATGGTCAGTGACATCACTGATGACATCACTGATGACATCACAATTTTTAGAAGAGTTGCCCCGGGTATCTCATTATAAAAATAGTTTTATTTGGTAGTTTTTTTCAATTCCAGCAGGAGAGAAAAAAGTTAATGCTCGCTATGTGACTTGCCTAATACGCAAGCAGAACTTATCTAGAGGCACAGATAAAAAGTATAGTTATTGCAACCATACTATGCACCGTCACATGCAGAGGTGGCATCCTCTAAATTATAGCCAGGCAGAGATGCGTGACCTGCAAGACAACCCTCCAACTTCTGTGGCCAGGACATCAGCAGAGATATCTCTATCAGGGCCAGAGGCACGGGAAACAGTGCCAAACATCCAGGAAAACTTTGTGCACATGAAGATTGTTTATTTATATTGCGGTACATTACTTTCATGTGCCAATATGAGTATTAAGTTAGTAAATTTAGCATTTGAAAGTCACAAGTGCTCTAAATGCCCCAAAAAATAAAAAAAAAATTGCTCCTGTTGAGCCCTTTTCAATGCCTGTTTTTTGTTGTTTCCCTTCCAAAAAAACAAAAAAAAACATAAAATTGTTCAAAAAATACAAAAAAAACAAATAATGTTCAAAAAAGTAAAAAAAAATATAAAAGAACAAAATCATTAAAAAAGAATTCTTTTCAGAACTACCTCCCCTTTATACAAAAATTGCTAGAATGTTTAACACTCTGGCAAGCTCTATTTCTTTTAGTTCGCTTTCCGGTTTGCTCGCCGGTACGCGAACCGGGAGCTAACCCCCCCAATTTTTTTTTTTTTTAAAAGGAGTAAGTACAAGGGAAGTAAACAGAGAGTAATGTTAAAAGAAAGACAGCTATAGGGACTAAACCAGAGATGCTGTTTAATAGATTTATTTACCGAAGAAAAGATGGAAGAGGATATAATTGTGAAAAACAAAATAGATAAGGAAGTGAAAGAATCAAGCATTGAAAATGCAATAGGTCTCGCAATAGAAGAGTTTGACCTTTTGGTTTTGCAAATGGATGAGTGGCGTTGCGTGGATGAGTGGCGTTGCGTGGATGAGTGGTGTTGCATGGATGAGTGGCGTTGCGTGGATGATTGGCGTTGCGTGGATGAGTGGCGTTGCGTGGATGAGTGGCGTTGCGTGGATTAGTGGCGTTGCGTGGATGAGTTGCGTGTGTGAGTGGCGTTGTGTGTGTGAGTGGCGTTGTGTGTGTGAGTGGCGTTGCGTGTGTGAGTGGCGTTGCGTGTGTGAGTGGCGTTGCATGTGTGAGTGGCGTTGCGTGTGTGAGTGGCGTTACTGTGGGGGGGGGAGGAGAAATGCACACGGCGGGCAGGGGAGGGGACGGAGCGGGGAGAGTAGAATGAGGGTGTGAAGCTAAGCTAATCTTCACTTCAAAGGTGTGGGAGGAGTGCAGCTGAGGGAACAGACGGCGATTTGGTAATGTGCACACGCATTTTAGGTCAATGCACTTGCACATTGACCTAAAAGCCACGGGCACAGCTCCAAATTGCCACATTTAGTTAAACTTTGTTTAAAGCCTTATAGTCTGAAGCTCTATAGAAGCTGTGGAACTAATAGTATGTGAATGTGATAGAAATGTAATGAAAAGAGTACAAAACATTCACCTTATAATTGTTGTTAACTTATTCACTTTTTTTCCATACTTTCAATCTGTGAAAGAGAGAACGAACATTTGAAAAATATTAAAACATGTATTTAAAAATTAGAAAAGAGAAGGGAAAATGTTTAAGGACAAACAGTTTTTCAACAACTTTGACATTTACAGAAGCCTCTGCTTCTCCAGGCCCCCTACACAGTCCTAAAGATATATATTTTAAACTAACAGTATCTTGATGCTGATGAAGTGAGGCCTATTTTGGAACATGGTGCATCTTTTGCACTGCTGATGTCTCACAACAGTGATGCAATGGCAGCGCAAAAGAGGTGTAAAGCCATCATAAAATTGTCCCTAACATTTTAAATGATTGTTTCAGGATGCAAATAAGATGTGTCCTATCCAGAGGTTTGTTTGAGGTGAGGCCTACTCAGGTTTCCAAATAAAACAGTACCCAGAAGTGCAGCATTGTATGCATTAACTTTGACACTTACAGAAGCCTCAGCTTCTCCATGTCTACTACACATTTCTAAATGTATATCATAAGTACAAAAAGTAGAGAATTAATTATACATGTTAAATGGTTTATTTTTGCTGTTCTCAGAATGTATCAAATTTCACTAAAATCAGTGACTTGAAGGTATTCATCATGTATGAACTCACTGCACCACCAGGATTCAAGCAAGCCGGGCCGACGACGGCTGAAATGCCAGAAACCGGTCCCCGGAAGCTTGTCTCCTTTCCGGTGAAGAATTGGCTTGGTAGTTTGGTCTGCCCTGTTCCCATGAGGCACTGGGTCAGACTAATTTGCATATAGCCAGGTTCTGAACTGGGGTGATGCAGTGAGCTAAATAACGGTGATGGATCAAGCCCTGATCTCTTGACTGGGTAAGAGTGGTCTGCCTAATTTAGACACTCTGTTCATCACCACCCCCTTTTTGAATCGTTTTTGGCCACCACAGTGTGGCAGGGTATACTCAGACGTGAGTCCCTTGCTCACTGCACCACCAGGATTCAAGCAAGCCGGGCCGACGACGGCTGAAATGCCAGAAACCGGTCCCCGGAAGCTTGTCTCCTTTCCGGTGAAGAATTGGCTTGGTAGTTTGGTCTGCCCTGTTCCCATGAGGCACTGGGTCAGACTAATTTGCATATAGCCAAGTTCTGAACTGGGGTGATGCAGTGAGCTAAATAACGGTGATGGATCAAGCCCTGATCTCTTGACTGGGTAAGAGTGGTCTGCCTAATTTAGACACTCTGTTCATCACCACCCCCTTTTTGAATCGTTTTTGGCCACCACAAGTGTGGCAGGGTATACTCAGACGTGAGTCCCTTGCTCACTGCACCACCAGGATTCAAGCAAGCCGGGCCGACGACGGCTGAAATGCCAGAAACCGGTCCCCGGAAGCTTGTCTCCTTTCCGGTGAAGAATTGGCTTGGTAGTTTGGTCTGCCCTGTTCCCATGAGGCACTGGGTCAGACTAATTTGCATATAGCCAGGTTCTGAACTGGGGTGATGCAGTGAGCTAAATAACGGTGATGGATCAAGCCCTGATCTCTTGACTGGGTAAGAGTGGTCTGCCTAATTTAGACACTCTGTTCATCACCACCCCCTTTTTTAATCGTTTTTGGCCACCACAAGTGTGGCAGGGTATACTCAGACGTGAGTCCCTTGCTCACTGCACCACCAGGATTCAAGCAAGCCGGGCCGACGACGGCTGAAATGCCAGAAACCGGTCCCCGGAAGCTTGTCTCCTTTCCGGTGAAGAATTGGCTTGGTAGTTTGGTCTGCCCTGTTCCCATGAGGCACTGGGTCAGACTAATTTGCATATAGCCATGTTCTGAACTGGGGTGATGCAGTGAGCTAAATAACGGTGATGGATCAAGCCCTGATCTCTTGACTGGGTAAGAGTGGTCTGCCTAATTTAGACACTCTGTTCATCACCACCCCCTTTTTGAATCATCATGTAACAGCGGGGAAAAAAAAGCACAATCAAAATGATTGTGTTTAAAAAACCCATACAACATAAGAAATCAGAATTCAAAACTCCTTAAAATTAACTTACTTTCCATGACGTCGAAGGATGTCCTATGAACAGCTTACACTCTGTTGTGCTGTTAATATTTTCAGCCCGCCACTTTCTGAAAGAAAACCTCTATCGTTTTGAAAAATATGTTACATACGATAAAAGACTTCACGCTTTCTACCACATGTTTCCACAAGGCCAAATCATGTTAGAGCCATTTACAACTCTTGGAATTCTTGTAAGCAAATCCCGTCAAAACTTTCAGAAAGAAAACGTTTAAGATTACTTTTACAATGCTGGACTACTAATATCTTACCCTTGTTGCTCACTCTTGTTCTACATTTCCTATGACACTGATACTGCTTACTATGAAGCAGAGTTACTTGCATCAGGTTTATATTTTTGAATTTTTAAAATGACATTATAATCAAAAGTTTGGATAAATAATCTAGACAGCATTGCAGACTTACATTCCCTCTACTCCATGAACCTCTTGAAATTCCTCAGAACAAATCCCGAGATTCTTTCCCTAAAATTTTGGTTTTAAAAACACCAGGTAAGAATTTTTAAGGTCAAAAGGCAATTTCTTTTTGAAAGTTAAAACAGAATCGTTGCAGAATGACCAGCCGTTTCTGGACTTTAAATAAGCTGTGTAATGTCCTGATGTTGTTGTAGGACCGTCATGATATATAATTGCTGCAGTTACAAAAGTCCTTCCTGATATTGACAACTGCGAAGCAACAACATTTTTTATTAAAGTTGTCAATTTTGTTCCATCAGGCCTACATCGTTGGAACATTAAAATGACATACAGGCCATATCTTCGTAAAAATAATGTTGACATCATTTCAGATTTACATTGGCTACACTCCATGTTGTGATCAGCTGCTTTTACTAGCTTATTAAAGGACACTGATTTACTGTCTGGCAAAGTTAAATATATAAATCTTTCGGAATCTACACTAGTAGTACTTGATAGCCTACAATTCTCGCAATCATGCTGCCATTGATATGAAAGCCCAAACAGGTGATCTACATCTACACCTTCAGCATGCAATACATCAAGCATATACATTAAAAACTCCTGACAATCTTGCTGAATATTTTGAGAGAATTGTGTTTGACCTGAACATCTGTCTAACAGATTTCGAATTTCAGACACACTTTGTATTTTTGTTCTATCAGTGCTACATTTCTCTAACACAGAGTTTAAGAAACTGCAAAATCTTTGATCCGAATAGACCACAATCTCTTCTTTTACATTTACTAGAGAAAACAAAACATTAACCACTACATTAGCATAGCAGTTGACACCAGAACTGTTTTCAAATTTAAAACCAACAACATCTTCAACAGAATCCATTTTCTTTCTGCTTATAATTTCAGGTTCATCGACTTTTCGTCTTTTTGCTATAACCTCCCTACTATTGGTCATATTTCTTCGTTTTGGGCCTACCACACGTTTCTCAAACAAAGGATATTGAGGCAAATGTGGCGCATACTCTCTTCTTAATCTATTGTATTCCTTAACACAATCTAGATCCGCACAAATGTTTGTGACATCACACTCAATCAAGTACAAACCCGATAAAAGTTCTAACTCGTGACAATGCCACATATGCCATACCCTCCTTGAACACAGAACTGCCAATATTCACCAAAGCACTGTCTACACTTAAACCTTGCGATTTATGGATTGTCACTGCATATGCCAAGCAAACAGGAAACTGCTTACGGCGCACATATAAGTCTTTTACAAGCAAAAATCTTGCAGAACAACGACCAATTAGCTGTAGTTCCTCAATGCCATCAAATTTAATTTTTAAAAATTCAATTCCATCTCTATTTCTGTATTTCACAAAATCAACAACATTACCCATTGATCCATTTACCAGACCTCTTTCAACATGTAAATTCCTTCTTAAAATTAAACGGCAATTTAAGCACACATTCAGAGTCTTTTCAAAACCCGCAGTTTTAGATATGGTCTTCTCTAATGAATCCAATTTTGATTTCAAATTCTCAGACAAAATAATTGTGGATCCCATATGCTCTACTCTGTCAATAGCTTCTAGTTTCACAATCTCTTGGTTTTCTAATTGCAACATTTTGTTGTTGAAGATGGCACATTCTGCAAGAGTTGGCATCAAACATATTCCAGATTTCTTCTCAGTAATTTTCTTAAAAATATTCTCTGGCACAACGTCTTGTTCTGGATATAAATTTGACAATAATCGTGCATGTAAAGCTTCTTTCGCATGCTCGGTCACTTTTCCAATTCTAACATCTTGTAGAATATTCTTGTAATCTTCATCCTTCGCCTGACGCATATTTTCATGCAGTTCAGCATAATTGAAGTTTAACCATATATTGACGTTGCCAATGCTCCCTAGGCACCTCCTGGTATCTTCATGCATGAGTATTTTGAACACAGGTTGTCCTTTCACTGGTGTCAGCTGCAGAAGATCTCCGAAAACAATGATGTGTTTGCCACCAAATAACACATCATACTCTGGTTTAAGAACTTCTTGCATTCTCAAAAGCACAAAGGCAAGCATGAGATTGGAAACCATGCTTACTTCGTCAATGATAAGAAGTTTCATTTTCCTCAAGACTCTTGAAACTTCACAACAAGCATCTCCAGATAACTTGTGGTATTGTAATTTGTTGTCATGCTCCACTGGCAGCATCAGTAGACGATGCAAATTAATTCCTTTAATGTTATGTGCTGCCAGTCCAGTTGGAGCGGTGACAACATAAGACAGCGATGACTCAGTCCTTTCCTGCAAATAACATGAAATTGCTTTAATGAGGAAACTTTTTCCAGTTCCCGCTTCTCCACTCACGTACAATCGGACAGGCTTCAACGACGTACATGAGCACTCTTTCTTCTCATGACTTAATCCATGCTCAATTTGCTTGGTAACTTCGTCATATATTTTTCCTCTGCTGAACGTTGAGTTGTCTTTCCAAGTCTTCTAAGTTAACCGCATCCTCCTGAGCATGTGCCATGGCTCTTTCTACTTCATTCATAGCAGTGGCGGCTTCATTTTCGATAACAGGTCCTCTTAGTGGATCCTGACTCAATGAAACAGAACTCTGACTGTCCTGAGAACTGTCTCTAGCAATCTCGGCTGCAATCGTTGCTTCCTGCTCGATTTCCAAAGTCAACATTTCTAGATATTTGGGAAAAGCAGAACATTCTATGGTCTCCTTGGCGGCATTGAAAGAGTCTTCGTAACAAAGAAAATCTCCAATCAGTTCCTCTTCTGCACGCCAAGGCTTGAAAAGTTGCAAGAGTGCTAAATAGAAAAACTCTTTTTTTTCTGGAGATTCGCCACTCAATTTTCGATGGTTTACCAAGTGGCATTTTCTTTGCTTGACCAGACATCCCTCACTTCCAATTACAGCATACACTCCTTTCTCAATATCTTCTTTGATGTTCCTCTTGAATATGTAATTTTGTAGAACCTCATATAGACAAACATTCTCGAGGTGACTGCTTCGATTTGGATAATATGTATCCAACATGTTGGTCTTCAAAATGTCGGTACTGTTTGGCTCCTTTTCCGACAAATACTCAATTTCCCGGACAGGTTTTAGAACTCGATTTCGCGTTGCAGCAAGACCAAGACTCGCCCAAACGATACTCCTGGATTTGGCATAGAGACTTGCTGAAGACAACCGGTCAGAACATTCGTAAGCTCCGATTTCTCGATGCGACAACATCTTCAAACTGAAACTATACTACTTCTTGCTGAGGCTCTTTTCATGGGAAATATCCTCCCACATATCCTTCAATTCTGTCTTTTCTTTTTTGGTGATGTAAGATGTCACATACCGAGCCACAGCCATACAGTTGTCAGCCACAAACTGTATATCCATGTTAGCATTCCACATGGACAAAATCACTGGGTTGTAGTCGTTGATGTACTTGGACTCTTCGTTTCTTTTCAAATTGTATATGTTTTTGGGTGATTTCCTCGTCACATTATGTCGCAGCGAAGACATCAAACTGTTTACTCTTCCTTTAGAAATCACCGGTCGTGGAAAGTTGAAACGACATTTGGTGTAGAACTTGTCCTTGTTTCTGAATTTACGACGACAGTACTTTCCACAACGATGGCTTTGGAAACGTATAACTTGTTCTCTTAGGCTTTTCTTCTCCTTTGCGTTTGGAACAGCACACCTAGAATACTGTTCTATGAAACTCATCACTAAGTCATCCGGATCTGTTCCAAATTTAGGTGCATCCTTGATCCACAGCAGCATATGTATATGAGGAGCACCTCTTGCTTGGTACTCCTTTCTCCAGAAGAAATCCAACACCTCTCCAAGAGGTGGATTCTTCTTATTCATGATGAAAGACATCATAGCTTCAAATCTATGATTGAAGTACCTGCATACATTCACTGGATCCAAAGAGCACAGTTCTCCGGGTGTCTTGAATTCAATATTTTCAATGTTTCCATTTGCCTCTCGTAGAAATTCAAGTAAGTCTTCCCAGCCATACTTGGCACAGCTGAGAGTGAGGAACCATGTCGGAGTTCCTAAGTTCCTCAGCATACATTTTAAATCACCATGACGACGATACCAGTACTCATTAGTACCACGCTGACACGCCATGAGATTAATTAGGTGAGAATCCAAAATACTGTCTTGGACATTGACTTTATCCATAAAGTCCCTTGCCGAGATGTTTCGCATCTGTATACCACTTTTCAAGATGTGGTTCACTGCATATGACAGTCCTGACAGATCGCTTTCAAACAGGAGATGAAACAAATAGGGAATGCATTGTCGAAACCTAGCATCTTCTGCATACAATCATAAAGTCCGGTGTTCAGAAGCAGGAATTTGATGATGTCGCTCATCATATCTTCCTCCTTGACCTGTTGGAAATAGCTGTGGGAAACACCGAGCTTCCAAACTTTCCTCCCAAACACTAATGGGATTCTCTTTGGTTTGTTTCATTTGAAACAACTCAATAGCATTCCCCATGACTTCCTTGGAATGCAAAGGATGAACACTATAATGTTCATATATTTCTTGCTTTTTAGAGGCTTCTACTTTCTCAATTTGGCCAGCACACAAATCGCTATCCTCTTTCTCACTTACTTCCTCTTCTGCAACATATACATTCTTATAGTACTTATTATTTTTTTTCAAATACAATGTTGCCTTTTTGACTTTCCTAACATCCCCTAAATCTTGCCATATTTTCTTATTCTTTGTCGGAACCCCATTAACTAAGATAACCAGAGGTTCCTCTTCCACTTTTTCTACTCCAATTGTGTTAATGTTTTTGTTCAAATCTAGAGGCAAATAAACAACTCTTCCCTTTAATCCTCTCTGTAAATCTGATGGAGGCAATTTCCCTGTCTTTGGCTCCATTCTTACAATAGCCTGAAAGGGATGGATACTTTGAATCAAAATAGATTCATAAGTATTTAAATCCTTCAATTCAGAAGGAATCTCAACCAATTCCAGATTATTATGAACCGCTCTAGCAGGCATCTGTTTTTGGTTTAATTTGTTACAACAATAAGTACACACACGTTGATCCGATCCCAAATCAAAACAATTTTCTACCATCAAGTATGTTGTGAAATCCTTCCATTCACTATTATTTTCTTTTTCACTTTTTGCATATAAATCCACTAACTTAGTCTGATTCTTATAATAAGTGCGTCGACAACACACACAAGTGAAATTAGGCCTCTCACTTGATTTCACCTGAAACGTGGCAATTTCCTTCTGAAAATTATCTGTACTGGAAACCTGTACATTATCTTCAACATTACCCCCTTCTTCTGGGTCAATTTCAACATTCTCCTCTTTACTTCCAAAGTAACAAAACTCAATTTCTTCACAAATATTCTTCACATCTATTTCAGAACCATGGAAAAGAGCAGCACATAATTGTTTAAGCATAATTGCTGGACTCTTAGCATAATACAACATTCTAACTAATTTCCTCACTTTATTATGATGCACTGCTAGCATCCTGAAATGATGAAAAACACCCTGGCATACTCTCCTGGAAAGACAAGCCAGTGAATGACCATGCAAACCTGTCACTTCTCTCACTCTGCAAGGATCTAATTCTTGCAACAACTTTATTTTCTGCTTCAAACTTTTCTTATTAAATGTCCGTACAAAATCACAAAGCAAATCGATTGAATCCTGTCGCACACTGCAAATATTACTACAGTTCCAGGTGTACACAGGACCCTTAGAACATCTTCCTAAAACCTCATTACCTAACACCTGTTCTGCCTCTGTTGTTACAAGTTTTTCTTTTTCAACTGGACATCCATCTTTCACTTCATAAGCTCGACCACTGGTGTCAACTGCATGCACCAAATCATTATCCTGGAAATAACTCTCCTCATTAAAAATGCCTCAGAACTTGAACTATGCATCCAGTCTCCTGAGAAAACATCACAAAAATTACTATGATTAATTATTCTCTTCCATCTACTATTTGTTTTGAAATCATAAATTACCTTGTTTACCTTCCTAATTCTGTTGATTATCAAAATAAATAACTTTCGTTTAATTTCAAATGCCTGATCAATAACTTTCTCAACTTTTTTTTTTCTCTTATAAAAAACCACTTTCTGTTGACCTTTATTAATATTTTTTAACAAATTGCCAATTATCCTGTTGCGGAACATTCGTTTACGAATGTCCCTAAACTGTTCTTTCCTTCTGCTATCATGCACAGAGTTATCTCTTGCTCTAGCAGTAACATTTTTGATTGGCCTTTCCTTTCCGTTTAAATTGCTTCTCTTTTTCTGGACTGAAACATTTTCTGTAGTAATACTTTTTTTACTACAAATTTTTCTTATGAATGATTTCGTGGTCTTACCCGGTGCTTTCTTGGTGACTTGACAAGTTTTTTTTGTAGAGGACTGCTGCAGTAATTGATGGACCTGCTGTCTTTGACGTCTTGCAGCCTTTCTGATTCGATTCTTAGTTGGCATTTTCAAATTTTGAAATAATCTGCAGTTGAATCTGTGCTAAAATATAATAAAAAATGTTATTAACCACTATTACCAAACAGTAAATCAATAACAGTCATCAAAAACTTAACACCCTGCTTGTTATTTTAACATAGAATAATTTTTAGTGCATTGGCAAATTTAGAAATCACAAATAGTAGCAAAGAAATTAAATGCTTCTACATTTTACCTGTGTTGTTTTATATGTGAATCTGAACTAATTTTACGAGCATATTTGATTATTTTAATAAAGACACTACACACAAACTATTTTTGAACTTTTGTTTAATTTTAAATGAAACGGTTTACATTTTTACTACATAAGCTCAAGCAGATCAGCTTCCCACCCTAAGTCATACAATTCTGACAAATCGGCATTCTCATCATATTCTTCATCATCCTCAGGATTTAAATGATCTAAGGGATCTACTTCCACTGACGTTTCAATGACAAGTTCAACGATAAGATCGAGATCAACCGATTGCTCATTATCACTCATGCTATAATAGTAAAATTGTTTAACAAGAGTATCATTTTGCAGCTATTATTTAGCCATGTCCAGTGATGCTGAAGAGCTGAGGCCTATGTCCAAGTCTTCAGTAAACAGGACTCATCTCTTCTTAACCTAGGATAAGCCTCACCGACTCTGTGTCCCCTGCACATACTTAAATGTAAAGGGACAGATTTATGTTAACTGGCACATCCCCAGGGATGCACCAGTTAACGTGCACCACTGCTCTGCTACCCATGGTGTGCCACATTTACAATGTGGAGCACCATTGAATAAAAACAGCACAGATGCGTCACGCATCGGTGCCGCAAAAGCAACACATTGCACAAGTCACGTCGTAAACACAACATGTCTACTGCAATGCACAGGAGGAAGCCACACATTGCATGGTGCTTCACTCCTTATGCCTGTTTGAAACAGCCATAAGGATTTGATTCAGGAATGCTATAAAGCTGACTCAGTGAAATCTTCTAAATTTCACTGTGTTAGTTTTACAGGGCTTTCATGCAAATGAATGCCCACCCTGCATTGAAACACCTATATGAAACCTGACGCAGGTTTCATGTGGCACGGGACTTTACAGCATGACACATCTGTCTAGATGCATCAAGTTGTAAATATGTCGCCACATAGCAAATCTTTTGCACCGCCGCTGCAGAGTACAGAGGAGATAATACATGTGAAGGCCTACCAATGAAGTAAGTCATGTCCACTTCACTCTTGAACAAAGGCCAGACCTCTTTTGTGTCCGTGGACAGACCTAAACTTCATCTGCACAATGTTATTCATAAAATTAGGAAACACAGGTGATGTAATTGAAAAATGTGGAGTTTCTTTTTCTCATTGCACAATCACATAACCTGTGTTTCCTCAGTGACTTAAAATGCCCTAAGACACATGAAAGCGTTTTTTGATTGCCCTTGCACCATTTTTGGGTCACTTTTAACATGGCTATGTAACTCAAAGAATCAAAATCTAAATTTGCCAAGCACAGGTGGGAGCATATTTACAAGGAACAAGCCCCACGGAGAAAGCTCTTAAATTAAAATGGGAAAAATAACATCAGAAACACTCAAATGCCTTATAAAGAAGCAGACACCATTATTTCCTTGTAATAAATTTTAAAAGCATTCCTTTTCCTCAAAAACTATTTTCAAGTCATAATTTGAAAACACTGCACAGCTCCTATGTACAAAAACACCCTGTCAGTACTAATACTTCACATTATCTCCAATTACAATTTCACAAAGAAACAAAATCTATTTGTAAAACACTTGAGACAAAGCAACATTTTAAAAACAGATAATACATGTGAAGGCCTACCAATGAAGTAAGTCATGTCCACTTCACTCTTGAACAAAGGCCAGACCTCTTTTGTGTCCGTGGACAGACCTAAACTTCATCTGCACAATGTTATTCGTAAACTTAGGAAACATAGGTGATGTAATTGAAAAATGTGGAGTTTCTTTTCCTCATTTCACAATCACATCACCTGTGTTTCCTCAGTGACTTAAAATGCTCTAAGACACATGAAAGTGTTTTTTAAAGCCTTTGCACCATTTTTGGATCACTTTTAACATGGCTATGTAAGTCAAATAATCAAAATCTAAATTTGCCAAGCACAGATGGAAGCATATTTACAAGGAACTTGCACCACGGGGAAAGGTCTTAAATTAAAATGGGAAAAATAACATCAGAGACACTCAAATGCCTTATAAATATGCCCCAAACAACCTATGAAGCTCTAGCAGTACATATCCAGAAATGTAATTGATTTCAAAAAACGTTTTTAAACACAACATATAAATCAATTGTATACCTACATTCAAGAGGAAATGACTTAAAATGTCCTTAAGACACATGAAAGCGTTTTTTGATTGCCCTTGCACCATTTTTGGGTCACTTTTAACATGGCTATGTAACTCAAAGAATCAAAATCTAAATTTGCCAAGCACAGGTGGGAGCATATTTACAAGGAACAAGCCTCACGGAGAAAGCTCTTAAATTAAAATGGGAAAAAAACCATCAGAGACACTCAAATGCCTTATAAAGAAGCAGACACCATTATTTCCTTGTGATAAATTTTAAAAGCATTCCTTTTCCTCAAAAACATTTTTCAAGTCATAATTTGAAAACACTGCACAGCTCCTATGTACAAAAACACCCTGTCAGTACTAATACTTCACATTATCTCCAATTACAATTTCACAAAGAAACAAAATCTATTTGTAAAACACTTGAGACAAAGCAACATTTTAAAAACAGATAATACATGTGAAGGCCTGCCAATGAAGTAAGTCATGTCCACTTCACTCTTGAACAAAGGCCAGACCTCTTTTGTGCCCGTGGACAGACCTAAACTTCATCTGCACAATGTTATTCGTAAACTTAGGAAACACAGGTGATGTAATTGAAAAATGTGGAGTTTCTTTTCCTCATTTCACAATCACATCACCTGTGTTTCCTCAGTGACTTAAAATGCTCTAAGACACATGAAAGTGTTTTTTTAAAGCCTTTGCACCATTTTTGGATCACTTTTAACATGGCTATGTAAGTCAAATAATCAAAATCTAAATTTGCCAAGCACAGATGGAAGCATATTTACAAGGAACTTGCACCACGGGGAAAGGTCTTAAATTAAAATGGGAAAAATAACATCAGAGACACTCAAATGCCTTATAAATATGCCCCAAACAACCTATGAAGCTCTAGCAGTACATATCCAGAAATGTAATTGATTTCAAAAAACGTTTTTAAAAACAACATATAAATCAATTGTATACCTACATTCAAGAGGAAATGACTTAAAATGTCCTTAAGACACATGAAAGCGTTTTTTGATTGCCCTTGCACCATTTTTGGGTCACTTTTAACATGGCTATGTAACTCAAAGAATCAAAATCTAAATTTGCCAAGCACAGGTGGGAGCATATTTACAAGGAACAAGCCCCACGGAGAAAGCTCTTAAATTAAAATGGGAAAAATAACATCAGAAA
This sequence comes from Lissotriton vulgaris, assembly GCF_964263255.1. Lineage (NCBI taxonomy): Eukaryota > Metazoa > Chordata > Amphibia > Caudata > Salamandridae > Lissotriton > Lissotriton vulgaris. Next base: position 762,771,955 of record NC_141691.1, on the reverse strand, counting down.
CACTCAAATGCCTTATAAAGAAGCAGACACCATTATTTCCTTGTAATACATTTTAAAAGCATTCCTTTTCCTCAAAAACGATTTTCAAGTCATAATTTGAAAACACTGCACAGCTCCTATGTACTAAAACACCCTGTCAGTACTAATACTTCACATTATCTCCAATTACAATTTCACAAAGAAACAAAATCTATTTGTAAAACACTTGAGACAAAGCAACATTTTAAAAACAGATAATACATGTGAAGGCCTACCAATGAAGTAAGTCATGTCCACTTCACTCTTGAACAAAGGCCAGACCTCTTTTGTGTCCGTGGACAGACCTAAACTTCATCTGCACAATGTTATTCGTAAACTTAGGAAACACAGGTGATGTAATTGAAAAATGTGGAGTTTCTTTTCCTCATTTCACAATCACATCACCTGTGTTTCCTCAGTGACTTAAAATGCTCTAAGACACATGAAAGTGTTTTTTTTAAAGCCTTTGCACCATTTTTGGATCACTTTTAACATGGCTATGTAAGTCAAATAATCAAAATCTAAATTTGCCAAGCACAGATGGAAGCATATTTACAAGAAACTTACACCACGGGGAAAGGTCTTAAATTAAAATGGGAAAAATAACATCAGAGACACTCAAATGCCTTATAAATATGCCCCAAACAACCTATGAAGCTCTAGCAGTACATATCCAGAAATGTAATTGATTTCAAAAAACGTTTTTAAACACAACATATAAATAAATTGTATACCTACATTCAAGAGGAAATGACTTAAAATGTCCTTTAGACACATGAAAGCGTTTTTTGATTGCCCTTGCACCATTTTTGGGTCACTTTTAACATGGCTATGTAACTCAAAGAATCAAAATCTAAATTTGCCAAGCCCAAGCACAGGTGGGAGCATATTTACAAGGAACAAGCCCCACGGAGAAAGCTCTTAAATTAAAATGGGAAAAATAACATCAGAAACGCTCAAATGCCTTATAAAGAAGCAGACACCATTATTTCCTTGTAATAAATTTTAAAAGCATTCCTTTTCCTCAAAAACGATTTTCAAGTCATAATTTGAAAACACTGCACAGCTCCTATGTACAAAAACACCCTGTCAGTACTAATACTTCACATTATCTCCAATTACAATTTCACAAAGAAACAAAATCTATTTGTAAAACACTTGAGACAAAGCAACATTTTAAAAACAGATAATACATGTGAAGGCCTACCAATGAAGTACGTCATGTCCACTTCACTCTTGAACAAAGGCCAGACCTCTTTTGTGTCCGTGGACAGACCTAAACTTCATCTGCACAATGTTATTCGTAAACTTAGGAAACACAGGTGATGTAATTGAAAAATGTGGAGTTTCTTTTCCTCATTTCACAATCACATCACCTGTGTTTCCTCAGTGACTTAAAATGCTCTAAGACACATGAAAGTGTTTTTTTAAAGCCTTTGCACCATTTTTGGATCACTTTTAACATGGCTATGTAAGTCAAATAATCAAAATCTAAATTTGCCAAGCACAGATGGAAGCATATTTACAAGGAACTTGCACCACGGGGAAAGGTCTTAAATTAAAATGGGAAAAATAACATCAGAGACACTCAAATGCCTTATAAATATGCCCCAAACAACCTATGAAGCTCTAGCAGTACATATCCAGAAATGTAATTGATTTCAAAAAACGTTTTTAAACACAACATATAAATCAATTGTATACCTACATTCAAGAGGAAATGACTTAAAATGTCCTTAAGACACATGAAAGCGTTTTTTGATTGCCCTTGCACCATTTTTGGGTCACTTTTAACATGGCTATGTAACTCAAAGAATCAAAATCTAAATTTGCCAAGCACAGGTGGGAGCATATTTACAAGGAACAAGCCCCACGGAGAAAGCTCTTAAATTAAAATGGGAAAAATAACATCAGAAACACTCAAATGCCTTATAAAGAAGCAGACACCATTATTTCCTTGTAATACATTTTAAAAGCATTCCTTTTCCTCAAAAACGATTTTCAAGTCATAATTTGAAAACACTGCACAGCTCCTATGTACTAAAACACCCTGTCAGTACTAATACTTCACATTATCTCCAATTACAATTTCACAAAGAAACAAAATCTATTTGTAAAACACTTGAGACAAAGCAACATTTTAAAAACAGATAATACATGTGAAGGCCTACCAATGAAGTAAGTCATGTCCACTTCACTCTTGAACAAAGGCCAGACCTCTTTTGTGTCCGTGGACAGACCTAAACTTCATCTGCACAATGTTATTCGTAAACTTAGGAAACACAGGTGATGTAATTGAAAAATGTGGAGTTTCTTTTCCTCATTTCACAATCACATCACCTGTGTTTCCTCAGTGACTTAAAATGCTCTAAGACACATGAAAGTGTTTTTTTTTAAAGCCTTTGCACCATTTTTGGATCACTTTTAACATGGCTATGTAAGTCAAATAATCAAAATCTAAATTTGCCAAGCACAGATGGAAGCATATTTACAAGAAACTTACACCACGGGGAAAGGTCTTAAATTAAAATGGGAAAAATAACATCAGAGACACTCAAATGCCTTATAAATATGCCCCAAACAACCTATGAAGCTCTAGCAGTACATATCCAGAAATGTAATTGATTTCAAAAAACGTTTTTAAACACAACATATAAATAAATTGTATACCTACATTCAAGAGGAAATGACTTAAAATGTCCTTAAGACACATGAAAGCGTTTTTTGATTGCCCTTGCACCATTTTTGGGTCACTTTTAACATGGCTATGTAACTCAAAGAATCAAAATCTAAATTTGCCAAGCCCAAGCACAGGTGGGAGCATATTTACAAGGAACAAGCCCCACGGAGAAAGCTCTTAAATTAAAATGGGAAAAATAACATCAGAAACGCTCAAATGCCTTATAAAGAAGCAGACACCAATATTTCCTTGTAATAAATTTTAAAAGCATTCCTTTTCCTCAAAAACGATTTTCAAGTCATAATTTGAAAACACTGCACAGCTCCTATGTACAAAAACACCCTGTCAGTACTAATACTTCACATTATCTCCAATTACAATTTCACAAAGAAACAAAATCTATTTGTAAAACACTTGAGACAAAGCAACATTTTAAAAACAGATAATACATGTGAAGGCCTACCAATGAAGTACGTCATGTCCACTTCACTCTTGAACAAAGGCCAGACCTCTTTTGTGTCCGTGGACAGACCTAAACTTCATCTGCACAATGTTATTCGTAAACTTAGGAAACACAGGTGATGTAATTGAAAAATGTGGAGTTTCTTTTCCTCATTTCACAATCACATCACCTGTGTTTCCTCAGTGACTTAAAATGCTCTAAGACACATGAAAGTGTTTTTTTAAAGCCTTTGCACCATTTTTGGATCACTTTTAACATGGCTATGTAAGTCAAATAATCAAAATCTAAATTTGCCAAGCACAGATGGAAGCATATTTACAAGGAACTTGCACCACGGGGAAAGGTCTTAAATTAAAATGGGAAAAATAACATCAGAGACACTCAAATGCCTTATAAATATGCCCCAAACAACCTATGAAGCTCTAGCAGTACATATCCAGAAATGTAATTGATTTCAAAAAACGTTTTTAAACACAACATATAAATCAATTGTATACCTACATTCAAGAGGAAATGACTTAAAATGTCCTTAAGACACATGAAAACGTTTTTTGATTGCCCTTGCACCATTTTTGGGTCACTTTTAACATGGCTATGTAACTCAAAGAATCAAAATCTAAATTTGCCAAGCACAGGTGGGAGCATATTTACAAGGAACAAGCCCCACGGAGAAAGCTCTTAAATTAAAATGGGAAAAATAACATCAGAAACACTCAAATGCCTTATAAAGAAGCAGACACCATTATTTCCTTGTAATACATTTTAAAGGCATTCCTTTTCCTCAAAAACGATTTTCAAGTCATAATTTGAAAACACTGCACAGCTCCTATGTACAAAAACACCCTGTCATTACTAATACTTCACATTATCTCCAATTACAATTTCTCAAAGAAACAAAATCTATTTGTAAAACACTTGAGACAAAGCAACATTTTAAAAACACAACCTTCTTCATAATTTTCTCCTTAAAGCATACTATTCTCTATCTAAATTAAATAAATCTTTTCTCACCTTAGCAAATACTTTATGAGTTTCAAACAGTCTCAGAAATACACCAAATTGTCTTCAGCAGAACAAAGAGTATGCACCCCAGAGGCTGCAGCTATAGAAAGAACAGAAATGCTGACATTCATCACTCATATCTCTCATGTTAGCCAATCAAAACTCTTCCCTCACTTTTTTCAAATCAAAACCCTTCCCCCCTCTGCCCTCTCTGCCTTTTTTGCATAGCAACCACCTCCTGAAAGACCTCTAATGTTTGCAAGTTCACACAACAATGTTTCAATTGAACTCTGAACTCTCAGTGCACCTGCGTATCCAGTGCAATCTTTCATTAAATGTTTTTTCCTTGACCATTCAAATTACATCTTTCAAAGAACACATCCATGCACCCTAACTTTCTCTTTTCAGAAATGGAAACCCACCAATCACTGCTAGTGAATCATTAGCACTGAAACTCCTCAGTTTTTTTTCTTTACAAACTCTAACTGTTTCATCTGCCATTTCATTACCACACTTCATCTGACTGCAGCAGAAACTTCTCTCACCATGTGTACTGTCTGGATTGTTGGACATAGTTACATCTACTGGGCTCAAAGGTATGCTGAGAACAGAAAGTTACCTAACCTCAATTTACAAGATGTGGAAATTAAGTGGTTTGGCCACAGAGGATTAAAATGTCACCAATTGATACCATTGGTGAAAACGTTCATGCATTTGCCAAAACCTCACCTGTTAATTGTGCACTGTGGAGGTAATGATTTGGGCACTTTGACTGGGGTAGGTCTGGAAATGCTTTTAAAGGACACCTTTGAGCAATTAATGGCACTTTTTCCTCAAACTGCCTTGCTATATTCAAATATATGCCAAAGACAGAAATGGAGGTGGTCGAACCAATTTTGTCCACAAATTGAGAAGTCAAGGAAGCATGTAAACAAATCTGTTTCAGCTTACATGAGAGACCATGGAATGGGCTCCATGTACAACAATAACTTGCGTTTTTGCATGCAAGATATCTACAGAGGAGATGGAGTTCACTTCTCAGATGAGGGCAACAAAATTTTCATTTTGAATTTAAGACTGTGCATTGGTACCTACTTATAAGTACATAAATGTACCATAAACCCAAAAGCTCTTCTCAGAGCTACCCTACATCTAATCACTCACAATTATTATTTTTCACTAACTTTTTTCACTAATTTTCAACAAACTACGCTCCCCGGAGCGCTACCCGGTACGCGAACCGGAAGCTAACCGTGCGAAATTTCTTTAAAAAAAAAATTTTCCCCGCACATATGGGCCTCCTCAACCACCCTCAGAAAACCTAGGGAGTCAAGATACGTCTACCGTGCCCCCTTCTACCCATTCTGAACACTATTTGCCCTCCATCTTGTATCTTAATTCGACTGAAACACAAAATGGTGGACTCCCGTAACGCTGCTGCTTACATTCTTTTTTCCTCATAGTACACTCCCCGGGCCGCTTCTCGGTTCGCGAACCAGAAGCTTCCCACGCAAAAAAAAAAAAAGATTTTTTTTTTTTGCCCCACGGGCCCTTTTAAAGCCTCCACATCAAACCTAGGGGGTCAGGGAGGATCTACCTTGCCCCCTTATGGTCATTTCCCCCTTTGTTTTGGCCTTCTCTTGTCTCTCGATCCTACCGAGAGACAAGATGGCGGCCGCTCCGGACTGTTTAGAATGTTGACAGACACCGGAGAGCCAATCAGCTTCGCTTTGCGAAGTTCCGTTACGCGTCAAGTACGCGAACCGGAGCGCTGTCACAGATATATATCTTTTTTGAACGTTAATTTTTCAAAATCCACTGGAGGACATATATTGAGACCTAGCAAAGGCACATCGGGCTAACAGTCCCTACCATTTTGCCAAGTTTCGTGCAAATCCATTCAGCCGTTTGGGCTAAAAGTGAGGCCAACCGCCCTATGGAAATTAACATGGGAAAAACGCGTTTTGGGACCCACCTTTTTTCTTGGCCCCCCTTGACAACCCCCCCCCCCAAATTTTCAGGGGCTGCTCATAAACAAAATGTGCCATTTTCCTGAAAATTTCAGCCGATTCCGTCCACAAACACCAAAGTTATTAGACATAGAATTTTCAAAAATCCCATGGAGAAAAAATCCTAACTATATATACCTACTGGCGACCGCCAGTAGGTAATATATATACTGCTAAGCAAGAGTGGAGGATGCCCTGTTCCCTTGGAGAGAAATCACCTATTTAGAAACTTGGTGAGCACTAGAGAGCTGAAGGACCAGGAAGAAAAAATATATCATCAACCATCAGGTCCATCATTGGAACGGCCGGGAATGAAAGGAAGGGAAAAAAGGCGACAGCTAGATGCCCTCCTTGACGCTATATGTTAGAATCTGAGGAATATGATGGGAAGGAACTGATGAAACTAGTAGGAATCCCTAAACAGTCCGTAAAGGAGCGGCATCCTGAAAGACCCTCCTAATTCCAGAGAGTGTGACCACAAGCAAAATATGTCTACATATTATAGAAGTGACCAATAATACGTCTCGAGGGGCCAGCGGAGTCGAAATGTTAAGGTTGTCCATCCTTATGGAAGGAATTGCGACTCTCGGAAGAGCTGGCGCAGACGGCGTCATACAGACGCCTACCATTGTGTGTGGCAGACTTATGACTAGGATTGTGTCTCAGCATCCTGTCAGGTCCGGGTAAACCCTTTTTTGTGACAACTAGAAAAGAAGGAGACTGGCGTCGACGTCGGGCAATTCTCCAACTATAACCCGAAAAAAACGGCCGCAGCGCCTCTAATTGTAAATTAGTGTGCCCTTGACTAAGCCCCGTCGTACACACGCGGGTGCCCCGATATCCATCGTGTAGGTGAGTTAGGGAAAAAACAATCATGGCCAAGGATTTGTTCCCGCGAAGATGGAGCACTGACCCGGAGCTCCCGTCGCCAGGATCACAAAACAGGGGAAATCCTCGCGACCAACGGGCAATAAGTGGAACATAACAAAGGGAAAACGTACCTGCCAAAGATAAGAGTAGTCTGAAAGAGGGGTGTGCACGCCCGGAAAAGTGCCCGATGATTCGCACCTCGTCTCCCCCCTGCACGGAGGAACGACCAGCGAGTTACACCACTGCGAAACCAGAACCTCCGGTCCCCTGCATACTCCAATCACCGCATGAAAGCCAGCACCAAAGGTGAGCCGCCATCCTGCTTGCCACCAAGCTCCCGCTCCCGTAATCTCCGAGGAGAGGCAATCGGACACAAGCCCGACAACAGCGATCCTCCCAATGAGGCGAGGAGACGCTCACAGGAGCGGCGAATCCCGGTGCCTGACCCCAAAATGGCGATCGCTTAGGTCAGTTAAACTGTAAGCCCAGTTACTGTCGCGATCTGAATCCATAACAGGTCCCACCATCATCCAAGGCATCTCAAGCTACCCCAAAACCTCACCAGTCACAGCAGCACATCTAAGGAACACCATTAGCTAGGAGCACCTGAATTATAAAGCCAAAACACCGGGACAATTCACAAAAATAGAAGAAGGACTAGAAAGCCAAAAAACGGATCTTGACACAATAATAGAAGAAGGACTATAAAGCCAGAAACCGGAACATTTCACTAAAATAGAAGAAGGACTTCAATTTTACTTCACACGATGAGAGCACTCCTCAACAGAGAATTACAGAACATGCTGTAAGATCATACATAAAATGCATTTTTTAAGCCCAGTAGCTTGTCTGGTAATTAAATTGCTTTCTTGAAAAAAAAATAGCTGCTAACTGCCATAAAACATAATAACACCTCCCACTGTTTACAGTCGACCCTCGACAAAAACCAGGACATGAGCTAAATTTCTTGAAATTTGCTGAGACAGCTGGTGAAAAACAGGGACCGTACTGGCAAAACAGGGAAGCCTGATCACCCCTCCATTAGCTCATCGAAGCAGCCTGATCCCAAAATGACGGTCACACAGGGAAATCCACACAGACAACACATCTGTCCATGTGCCTAAACAACTCGAGTGAACCCAAGCAGTCACCTGACCAGTGAAGCTAAGAAAGCCAAACAATAACTAAAACCTGAAGGTCACACTTCATTCAGCACAAATTGTACAATCCTAAACCTGGGCTAAACCAGCACTTGGCAAGAAAAAAGCACCCAATTGACTTAACTCCTCAACCCATGAACGATAAATTCAGATAACAAGACCATGCTGAATGCCCTTCGCCTATCCTCGAACATAGCTGACTCCAACACACCCTATTCCCCAGCCCCCTGCGGTCCATAATGCACCCACAGAACAGAATTAAGGGACCGCAGGTCAGACTGACTCTCCCCCAAACCAACTCAGCACATGGCTTAAAACCACATGGCAGAAACTCTTTCTCCATCATGTACCCTCCCAACCTATCGCACAAAGCGAAAAGAAATTTTAAGCAAAGGCTACTAAGACAACATCAAGAATGCCTAATTGCAGACCTATACCACTGCGCCTCAAAAGGATTACGGAAAACGGATCTCATCTTCCACACACAGAATCCTAGGGGGTGGAAATCCTCCTCAGATCCTACCTCCACATATATAAAACGACCACCACCCCTGCTAGCTGCAAACTAACGTTGCTAATCCCCAACCACCGCACTCGCTGTGAAAACTCCTTTGTGACCATATACAACAATGGCACGATCCTGATCCAAGCCAACAACGACAACCTAGAGGCCTTTGACTCACTCTTCCCCACATTACGCCTTGCCCTCACCCATCCATCTCAGACCAACGCGAAACACTCCCTAGTCTCAAACCACACACAAGACGAGAACCTCCCAACCCTTGCACCCACTCAACCCCCCCCCCGTGGGTACCACCAACCAACCTACCGCCCCCTAGCTCCATCATTCACCTCAACGCCTTCCTGAGCCCGCAATATTCATCCCACTTATGCTCTCCCATCTCTAGACTCTCACCAGACAACACACCCTAACCCCTCTCCAGCACAAGGGTCTCCCCCTACCCCCACCCAGTAACCAAAGAAACCGACCCACTGCTAACGGTCCTAAATGCCCTGCCCACTCTAAACCCAGTAACCCCACTGATACCAGGGATTACCCCCATAAACCACAATAAGATCACAGACAGAGTGAGGAACTCCCACACAGATTCACTTTCTCCACCTACCATAACTAATCTTCCTCCAACAACCAAGGATCGGACGCGTGACACACAAAGCCCCAACCCCCCTACTCCTCCTTCCTTGAGCATAACCCAAAGATTGGCTCGACTAGAACTCCAACTAGGAATAGCGACTCAAAATATTAACAGAATCTTATCTAAACTTAACATCCCCTCTACTCAAGGCCTACCCCTTTCACTCCCTGGCCCCCTCAACAAACTTAGACTCCACCACATAAATTCACGATTGAGTTGGAAGACAACCCCCCTCAGTAACCATCCACACAGACCCAAGCGAACGAGCGCTGCAATGTCCATGCAAGAGGCGAGGGACCTTGCTGAATCCTATAAAGCAAAGCCAACCTCCACCACAAGTGCTAGGATCCCAGTAATTATCGGTCTCGGGAGAGAAACCACAACCTCAAAATTAATGAGACCTCCAGCGCACCTCATAAACATTCCTAGGGCCCCTCCAATCTTAGAGCTAAACAACAAGAAAATGGCCAACTGCATGCTCATCAACTGCAGATCTGCGAATAAACACGCAACCGAACTGGCAGAAACCATCTTAACACATGACTTAGACATCCTGTTCATCACTTAAACCTGGCTGAATGAAACCTCCCCACCTATCTTCGACATGCTTGTACCCCCAGGATTCTCTATCCTCAACAAGGACAGGAACAACCAAAGAGGGGGAGGGACGGCAATCATATTTAAAAAGAACATCTCTATAACAGAAATCGACTCCCTCAAATATCATAATCTGGAATACCTGTCAGTCAACATCAAAATGTCTCACAACAAAAGACTTCACTGCCACCCCATCTATAGACCACCAGGAAACAATACTATTTTTGGTGAACAGCTGGCCGACCTGATCTCGCACTGCTCACTCTCAAATGAGAACATCCTGATACTAGGAGTCCTAAACCTTCACTGGAATGAGACAAACAACCCTCTAATGCAAACCTTAAAGGATCTCCTTCACAACAACAACTTGATTCAACACTGCACTGAACAAACTCACGACAAAGGCTCAATCCTAGATGCCATCATAGCCCATGAGGAGGCAATCACCAATATTCGCACCCTCCCAGTTGACTGGTCAGACCATCATCTCATCCTCTTCCACATCAATCAAAAAATGCATCAAATTCCTGACAGGAATGATCACTTCCACTGGATAAGAAACCTGAGACAGATCCCCTTGGAAGAATTAGAAGAAAGTCTGAACTCACCCTTCCCCCCCAATGAAGACCAAAGGTCCACTGTAGAACGAGGCCCTTACCGACATGTTGGACAAATTAGCACCCATGAAACAAAAAAAGAGCAAGACCCTCCCATCGAGATCGTGGTTCAACTCTGAACTAAACGTGGAAAGAAGATAGCTAAGAGCAACTGAAAGACTCTGGCACAATAACCCCTCGTCAACTCACCTCGAACTACTCAAAACAAAACGTAGGATGTATAACATGCACATCGCGCACGAAAAATCCTCCTTCTTTTGCGACGCACTGAATAATGCAAAAAAACGCCCCAAAGAACTCTTCAACATTATCAGACAACAAACATCTAAACCAACTCCGGCTGCTATTCCGGCCTCCAAAGAGCTATGCAACAAATTTGCTAATTTCTTTAGCGATAAAATTCTAAAGATTGAGCTCACACTGACGGCCCATCCACCTCCATCAAAGACCGGCCCGCTACTCAGTAAAGATGATACAAACCCACCCAGCCAACCTACCTACAACTGGCTAACCTTCACTCCCACTACTGTAACTGAAATTATTGAACTAACCACCGGATCCAAACCCTCATCGCACCTTGAAGACCCCATCACTGCGCAACTGGTAAAACAACTCAAATACTCCTTAGCCCCCACCTGGACTAGGATCATTAACAGCTCACTGGAAACAGGAATCATACCTGACTGCCTCAAAATAGGCCAGGTAACACCACTAATAAAAAAGGCTGGTGCTGACCCCAACAATCCTAGCAACTACAGACCTGTATCCAATCTTCCTTTCCTAGCAAAATTACTAGAAAAATGTATTCTCCGTCAACTCACCCACCACATGGACATCAACAAAATCCTCGACCCACACCAATCAGGTTTCAGGAAAGGATGTAGCACAGAGACTGCCATCCTAAATGTCATAGATGATATGCACAAATCACTGGACAAGAACCGCTGCTGACTACTCATACTCCTCGACCTTTCTGCGGCCTTTGACACGGTCAACCACAAACTACTCATCAACACTCTCACAGATAGGGTAGGTGCCAATGGGGTGGTTGCACAGTGGTTCACCTCCTTCCTACAAAACCGATCTCAAAGAATAAAAATAGGGAACTTCACGTCTGACCTACACCCTATAACTAGAGGTGTCCCCCAAGGGTCAGTGCGATCACCCGCACTATTCAACATCTACATGGAGCCACTCACCATCATCCTCAAACAAGCCAACATTCCCTTGCGTCTCTATGTCGACGACACCCAGATATACCTAGAAACCTCCGCCCTAGCAGACATGCAAAGACTAAACATCACCCTAAGAGAAGTACAAGAATGGCTGTCCCGGAACCATCTGAAAGTAAATCAAAACAAAACGGAAATTCTTCTCCTAGCCAGCAAGGAAAAGACCCCGCAAATCGCAGAATGGTTAAAGGCTATTGATACTTTAAACTGCACCCTCATCCCAGCAGACTTAGTGAAGTCATTGGGTATCACTCTGGACCCTAGCTTGGATATGATTAAACACATCAAGAGCACTGCAAAAGGTGCCTTCTTCAACCTAAAGCTATTAAGTAAAATCAAACCCTTCATCCCACCAACGGACCTCAAACAAGCCACGCAGTCCCTTGTCCTATCCAGATTAGACTACGGGATCGCCACCCTCACAGGCACGGCCAAACTACACCTGGCTCCACTTAGAACAACACTAAATGCAGCAGCCAGAATGGTGTTGGGAGTGAAGAAATATAAACACATCACTCCCGCGCTAACTGAACTCAAGTGGCTCCCAGTAGAAATGCGAGCTAATTTCAGAACCGCCTGCCTCACACACAAAGCTCAACACACTGGCAAACCCACCTATCTAGCTGCCAAACTCAAGAAAGCGGGACAGACAAGAAACCTCATAAGCACTAACTCTATGCTTCTCATCCCTCCAAAAACCAGCAAACAAAAGACTCTATCTAGGTCCTTCACCAGAAATGCACCCAAAATCTGGAATGCCATTCCCGTACATATTAGGACGAACTCTTCCTACAGAGCCTTCAAGAGCCAGCTCAAAACGCTCTTCCTCAATCAAATCCTCACAAAGTAAAAACGGATCCTCTTTAACTCCCGACCACAAGACAAAAGACCCAGAAACTACATCAAAGCGGATTAACAAACCTCCTTAGACCTTGGACTCACTATTTACCTGGGCACTCTTGGTGTAACAATCTATTTATAACAATGTAATCTGTTTATAACAATGTTGTAAAAGCGCTTCGATACCTCCAGGACTGGCTAGCGCTATAGAAAACTCCAAAAATAAATAAATAAATAAGATAGGCGTCAATCAAGCCTTGCTACCCTGAGGTAGGGACAGTCATATCTGGGGCCCTGTTGACCGCTCAAGAACTCGAGTGTCAATAAATGTATCTTAGGAGGCAGTGCGCTCCTTTCGAATAGGTGGCATCCTCCTTATATATCCCCACCATACATCGTCAAGGGATATCCGTCTTTAATATCGTAGTGCAAAGCACAGTGTAATGGAGGAGTAAAGGGGGAGCCAACCCTGTGCACATGAAAATTGTAAATTAATAATGTATAGGCTCCTCAGCAAAGCTGTAGTCAATCATTGCAGCCCAAAGGGCGTCAGAGTCATAGTGAAATACCAGGAGCGTGTGCGCACTCCAAGGGCCAGCCTATTATTAACGCCGGGAAGGCGTACCAGGTAAAAAGACCTCAAGGCACCATGAATCTTGAAACAAACAGGGGACGCCTGCGACGTGCGTAGGCCAAAAGAACGCCTAAATGTAGCCCAATTGGGCTACGCACACCTGAGCGTTAAGACTCCATAACCGCACTCAGCTACTAGGAAAAGCCTGTGGCGGGAAGCGTGAGACCGCGCAGTTAAGAGTACAAACCTATGGAAGTGACAGGAATAATGTTAAAGCAGAAAACCATATTCACTGAAATACCATTATTTGGACACCTAACTCCTTTGAGTAAAAATCTGGACCGTAATCACTGTCCCACAGTGACTCTACTAATGCTGTAAACAACAGCGTGGTACCTCCGCTCTTGAGGGAGCGCTTTGATTCTGTGTGTGGCTGTGTCAAGTCTTCCTCGTGAAATCAATCGCAGGCCCAAATCGATATGCAACAGGCAATTAACATCGGAACATCACTGCTCCCGTGGGAACAACCTTATTCTGGGCCCAGGCGTGCTAAACTAAGAGCGCTATGGCGCACACACAAGCCAGTGCAGTATTAATATTAAACACATGCATCAGAAAACATCAAGCCCGAATTGTAATATGTACTCAAATGTAAATATACAGTTAAACTGAAAAATAATTTTGTAACCTGACAAAACACAACGAGGAGAGCTAGGATTCAAACCCAGAACCTATGGAGTAGGAATCATAGACCTTGCCCCTAGGCCACATGACTCGTCAGAATCCATCGCGCAATAAAGTCCATGTCCACAACTTCTTGGTTAGCAAGAAAGGCCACTTTATTAAGACAGGTTATAGACAAAACATCAAACCACTTCTTTATTTATTTATTTAATTATTAATTTAATTCAAATTGCTCTCAGCCTAACAGGTCATTCCTACCCACTGATAAACCCCCCACCAAGTTAAACCTAACCAAAACAGAAGCCCCTAACTCTTATGTATACCCCTTCCTTTCCTACAACTGTCTATTGAGGATGGACCAACCCGCTCCAGGCTGCCCACCCCCCACTAAATCCGCCTACAAAGGAGAACAACCTATCTTAAAGTGGCAAAAATAAAAAACAACTAAACCAGCACGGAAAGCACTGGAAATAACAAAAAAGGCCTAAATAAAAAAGGGGGAGGGTGGGTGGGACAGAAACGAACCTCTCCGCCTGCCTCCCTAGTGCGCAATGAACCCTTGTCTCGCGCTGACCCTAATTGCCCCACCTGTCCCTCACTAATCAGGACCCCACCTGTCGTGGCCATCTCCTAGCGCGAACCTACCCGGGGAGAGACCGGCTCGCGCACGGCTCTCCCCGGGTCCCCCCTCGCGCAATAAAGTCCATGTCCACAACTTCTTAGTCAGCAAGAAAGGCCACTTTATTAAGACAGGTTATAGACAAAACATCAAACCACTTCTTTATTTATTTATTTAATTATTAATTCAAATTGCTCTCAGCTTAACAGGTCATTCCTACCCACTGATAAACCCCCCACCAAGTTAAACCTAACCAAACCAGAAGCCCCTAACTCTTATGTATACCCCTTCCTTTCCTACAACTGTCTATTGAGGATGGACCAACCCGCTCCAGGCTGCCCACCCCCCACTAAATCCGCCACCCAGGAAAACCTTTAGAGTTTTCCTGCCCCACCCCAACAGTTAAATTGAACTCTGAGAGCACCACAATTGAACATCAAGAACTTTTGCAATTAAATCGCGTAATTCGAAAAGATAAATTGATTGACCCATGCGAGAAAGGTGGAAACCATCCGCACAAAATAGGTGCCATTCGAAACCTGCAAATGAGGGTAAGACAAAGCATAAATACCCAAATCTTTACAAAGCAATCGCATAGAACGGTTCAGCTTCTAACGTGCCTTGTCCATTGCAGAATCCTTCCGAGCACCAGTCCAGTGAAGTCGAGGCACAAATTCTGCCCAGATCATCATGGTGCTCGCCCATGTGTCTCTGAGTACTTTCAGATCCATTTGCATTGTTTTAATCAAAGTTAAGCCAGTCATTCATCTGGGCGTTCTCGCCCAGATGAATGACTAACAGGTCATGGGGGCCCCCACCCGTAACGCATAGAGTAGTCAGCAAAGGAAACAACCCCCCCTCCCCAACGCATACCCCAATACCATGCCAAACAACCACATGTGTTGAACTGTTAAGACCCAAAGATCGCCCACAGTGAGGTAATATACATTTTATGATCGATTGTGTCCCCTAACTTAGACCCCACCGACTCCTTGTACTAGCTTGAAGTGCATGTAACTTCCCTCCTGTACCAGCTATGAAGACGCAAATACATTTGCGTCCAACGTTAGCATGTCCTCTTTCAGATCCACCATGAATGGGTCAAATAGCCCGTTCCTAAATATGCCATGCCAACGTCTTTATGTCGTGCACTCTACACGTTTTTCAGCTCTGGCGAAGTAGGCCTGGGTTCTGCCATCGAGCCTCTTTTTCCTGCCTTCTGACTTTGCAAGCCCCAGCCCAGGCTGCCTCTGTACAAGTGACCCTTGCCTTACTTCTTGCGCGGCGAACGGTGCTCGGCTCTGCCCGTTGCCTGCCAAGACTGTATTCAACCTTCGAATTATCTGCTCCACTCCTCGAAAATACATTCCTGTCTGGTAGATTCACGTCAACATCCTTCCAGCTGCAGAGCAAAGGGTTAGGCCTCACTGTCTCTATGCAAGTAATTCATGGCCCTGTTTCCATGGTAGGCCCATGCCCTCCCTCGCACCCCTCGCGTCTCATGCAGACACGTAGACGCACATACACGCACTCATAGCCAGTATAGGATAGCCTCTTGTCCGAGAGACCTTTCCCTTCCAGATAATACAGTTCCTTAAACATAAGATACCAGATATGATTTGGGATTAGGTTGATCTGACATCCTAGACTTATGTCTCCACTTGTAGGGCTAAGTGTCAAGCCCCCTTCACCCTCCAGTTGCACGTCAATCACACGTCATGCTGCTGCGCGCGCATCTCTGCCATGTGTTTTTGCTGACACTGCCGGATTCACTTCTGGATCCGCCTACTTGTGACATCATGTTCAATGACGTTCTTGTTCACGCCTTCATGCACGCCTATTGTAACGCCTTTTTGTATTACGTACATGCCCTCTTATCTCTCTTTTCAGCTGTTACGCCTCCTGCATATGCCTTTACTGTAATGCATTGACTATATATATGAATGCCTGTCAATAATGTATTGTCGCATACTTGCATATTCGCATATTACCATTGACTCTGTCAGTCTGTCCCTTCCTGAACCTGCGTGGTGACGGAACGGTATGCCACCTTGGCTCGAGCCAATATGCTAATCACCCAATTCCTTTTATAGGAATAAAACCCTTTTGAGAAACCTCAAATATCACGGATTTTGCCTCTTATTTATTATGAGTTATTCTTATTGATTTTACCGCATAGGAATTAAGCATCGGTAATTAGAATTTACCACATTTTGGCGCCCGAATAGGGACCCCTCCCCCATCTCACGCGCCGGTGGTGCGTTGCAGGCCAGGCCCCCTGCCACAGCCGGACGGACAACTACGCGTACCCGCAGGATTTCCTGTATCTCCCTCAGGCCAACGGAGGTGACTGAGGCTGCGATCGACACCCAGACGAGGCGGTGAGAAGTGCGGAGGATCCCGACCAGAGCCTAGCTGAGAGAGCAAGATCCGAGGTATACGGAGGCCCACCAGGTTCCGAAGTTCCGAAGTATCTGCGTCACGAGTCGAGTCCGAATCCAGTCCGAATCCAGTCGAGTCCAGTCCAGGGTTTCCGAGGCCTTCCGTTTCCGTGCTTCCCGGTGAGTACCGTTGCTGGGGACGCATCTAGACGTGCGCATTAGTTTGTGCCGGTCAAGACAGGTGTGGGTACACAGACCTGGTCTGCACTGTTTTAGACAGTGTATCTGTACTGTTTAGCAGTATATCCAGTCTGCACTGTTGAGCAGTGTATCTAGTATTATGCAGTTAGCAAGTTACCTTCTGATTGTCATTATTCATGTCAAAATGTTTTAATGTGTCTCAAAATGTCGTGGTATGAGTGATTGTTCGATTATCATTATTGTGATTATTGTGTTCATTGTGTTCATATCTGAGTAAAGCATCAAGTAGCCAGATTTCAAGATGCCGTTGTTCTCCAAATTAAGACAGATAAAGACTAGAAAAGGGGTACTCGAGGAAGCTGTTCCCATCCCACCTAGGGACACTCCAGGGTACTTTATGTAACACAAGCACGGCCTAGATGCCGTTTTATTTCTCGATCTATGGGTGGACTACACTAAAGATCTAGCAGAAAACCAGAGATGGCCCGCTGCAGGGACATGGGATTCAGAGTGTATCATAAGAGTAGAAGAAGCATTACGAAAAAAGAAAGCCAGACAGTCACAGAAAGATGCCATTGAATTATGGCGTAAAGAATCACATAGGCGTACAGAAAAAGCACTTAGAAAAGAAGAGAAAAGGAAAGAGGATCCAGACAAGGCCCAGGAAAACGTATTAGTTGAGGAAGGTATCCGAGTAAAAATAGAACAAGTAGACAGACAACTGAACACCCTTAGGAACGGTATGTATCCTCTCCTGGCCGAAGGTTTACCTAAGGCCACTCCGGAAGTACCAAAAGATCTACCCCCTCCCATGCTCCCGACCAAAATGCATCCCAAAACCGCGAAGGACATTTTCCTTTCTTCCTATCTAGATGATGTGGCACCCGCATATGTTAATACCGCACCGCCGCGTACACCCCCTCTTGGCGGCGCCCGACCCCGAGACAATCAGCTCCTATCCCCGCGACAAGCTACTCCCCCACCTCTTCCTCCCGTTCCGAATGTCCCTCCTGGTCTTCCTCCCGTTCTTCCAGCTCTTCCCGCACCCATTCCTCCCACTTTACACCCGAACAACCCCTTCGGAGGCAGTGCCTCAGGAGGCGCGTCCGGAGGAGCGATAGGTTTCCAGACGCCTCCACAAGTACATAGAATGACCTATAGAGACCTAGCACAGCAACGCACACCTAGAACAGGCGATATTACGCTATATGGAGATCGTCTTGCAGACTGTAGATATGATCCAGTACCTGGTAAAAAGAATGACGAAAGAATGTTGCTCGCATCAGTACGTTTACGACGAGTCACGAACTTCTTATTAACCCTACCTGGAATGGTAGATCATCTAGATCGAATATATCAGTTCGTACAGACAGGAGTAGGGCCTGAAAGTATTAAAGAGGCCATGGCCTATCAGAAAGTGGATACGAAAGCTAAGATATTACGGTTTCTTATAAACTGTTTTATAAGGGAAGTGGATAGACCGGGTATGAACCCGGAAGACGTAAAAGCACTCCACCGGTGGGGCCAGAATATAGCAGATGGGAATCACGATAAAGAGGCCTGTGTAAATAACATGTACCGAAGAATCAGAAATGCGATAAAGAAGATGCATGAGAAAAGACAGCCCCCACCGGAAATAGATTCAGACAAACTTGAATCCTCAGAAGAGGAGAACGAGCAAGAAGAGACACCAGAGCAGACACAATTACCAGTTAGAGAAACAATAGCATATGTAGGTAAGGGAAGACCCTTCAATAATTCAATGCGCCCAGTGCGTCCAGAAAGTAAAAGAATGTTTCAAGAAGCCATGTGTAATCCAAGAACTCCTGAACACTTATTCCAAGCTACTGATAACAGACTTCGAGAACGAATGGGGTACCATGTACTCGATTCTATGGACGAACAAGAATTAGCCAGGTCAGCCGTGCAATGGGCTGACAATTCTGAGAAATATGGTGATGATGCGTTAGCACATACGTTTTTGAACCTGACACCGAGCGAACAGCGTCTAGCTGGTACATACATGATACAACACCTGCTATTATTGTATAGAAGCCAACATTCTGATCCAGGCCCCTTGCCTGATATATTAATAGAACTACTCATGAACAAATGGAGAGGTCTAGGTACCGATCTAATTAAAGTAATTCTAGAACACCGACACAGATATAGCGCCTTCCTATGTCCACAGACCGACGCAGCCCATGTCCTGGAGAGAAAAATGTATTACATGGACGGACAGAATCCGTTGCGAGAAGTGCACCCGGTACAGAACGCAGACAATACATTTAGACGTGTGTTTGTGTACACACCCATAACTAAAATAGAATTATTGGAAATGAAAAAATTAGTACCTAGTCATGATAAAGATCCCGCAGGTTTCCACCGTGAAATAAAAGATATGATACTTATGGGTGACTATACTTATCCCGACATTATGAAAATATTGAAAGTATTACTGCCTCCCGGTATATACGAGAAACTCAAAGAAAAAGAGTGGGAGGTGGGAGACACAAAGATTGATTGGGCTGCATTAGAAAACGAAGAAAATACTAGAATTCCGGGCCAAGGGCTTGGAGACAAAGTTAAAGCATTACCAGGATTGTTAGTACAAGTGTTGCCACGTTTACTAAGTACTAAAAAGGAAGATTGGGGTGCCATTTCAGCTTGTAAACAGAAACCCGACGAAGACACCAGTGATTTCTATACCAGATTTGAAAAATGTTTTGGCATTAATAGCGGTCTGAAAGCAAGTAGCGAGTCATATCCACATCTTTTTGTAACAAAATTAGTCGAGAATTCACTGCCCCAGGTTAAGAACAGAGTACTGAAAGTCGAAAGCACCTGGCAAGCTAACACCCCTTCACAAATGTTACAAATGTTACAGTACCACCAAAATAGAATTAGAGAAGAACAAGAACATGAACAAAGACGTATGAAAGACACGAAAATGAAAATGTTAGTTGCCCAGTCAGTTCCTGCTGATGGTCACAAAAAGGGAGCGACCCAGCCCAGTAATTCGACAGCTCCTGTTAAAGGGACATGTAACTATTGTAAACAGCCAGGTCATTACGTAAACGATTGTGCTGTTCTGAAACACAATATCTCCACGGGTAAGACCAAGGAGAGACCGCGCGTACCTAGACAGGATCAGGTCCAGCAACAAGTACCACAGAACATACAACATATTCCGCCTATGCCAGCTTCATCACAAACTGTAGCAGTGCCACAGCAACAGCCTATAACTGCAACACAGAACACAACACAACAGATGTACCAGTATGCACAAAATGATTATCCCGATTATCAACGATACACATGAAACAGCCTAGAGAGGGAGTTTGGCTTGCCCCTTATTGAAGTTCCTGTAGATCAAGAGGGTCCTTATGTACACAGTCAGGTATTAGGAAAAGACCAAAAGTTTTTAATTGACACAGGGGCAAGCAGGACCACAATCAGTCACAATGAGGTTCCAGGGGCACCCCTCTCAGGCTCACAGAATGTTTCCCTTGGATTTTCAGGACAACCTATTATTAATGAAGTATCACAGCCACTTCCCCTTGCAGTCGGTCCTCTGACACGAACTACAGATTTATTGCTCACAAAATCATGCCCGGAAAACTTATTAGGAATAAAGACACTGAAAGCTCTAGGAGCTATTATATTCTGTTCTCCGGAAGGAGTACGCTTATTTTTGCGAGATTTTAAAGGCCATTATGTATTAAGAAACATGGATCCCCGGTTACAGAATGTACCTGCACACTTGTGGGCACAAGGTCCCACTGATGTAGGTTGTATGCACATTACACCATATCGAGTCACACTCAAAGCAGGAGTGGTATTACCACGGATTCGACAATACAAGTTACCTCCAGATGCTGTAGTGGCTTTACTGAGAATTATTGACGAGCTCATTGCACAAGGAGTGGTTGTGGAAACCGACTCCAATGTATGTAATTCTCCTATCATCCCAGTTCTTAAACGTACTGATCCAAATGCACCTCCTGTTTATCGATTAGTTATTGACCTACGCGAATTGAATAAATGTATTGTACCACAGTATCCTGTGGTCCCAGATATCTCTTCACTATTGACAGCTATTGATTCAGAAGCTGCGTTCTTTACTGTAATTGACCTCAAGAACGCCTTCTTCAGTGTCCCAATTGATCCAGAAAGCCAATACTTGTTCGGATTCAGTTTAAATGGACGATCTTTCAAATTTGCACGCGCACCTCAAGGATTCACAGAAAGCCCCAGCATCTATAGTCAAGCACTGAAAAGACAACTCGACAGTATTCACATGCCAGTTAACACTGCCCTACTCCAGTATGTCGATGATCTGTTGATCACCGCACGGAGCGAACCCGAATGTGAAAAAGCATCACTGACAGTTCTGGATTTCCTGGCCGACAAGGGACACAAGGTGTCCCCTTCGAAGCTGCAATTCTGTGTTCAGCAAGTTGTGTACTTGGGTCACTTGCTGTCCAAAGTGGGGAGACAGCTCACTCCAGATCGCATTCAGTTAATTATAAACATGTCACCACCAAGAACACAAAAGGAGGTGCGGGCTTTCATAGGCCTCACCTCGTACTGTAGACAATGGATTCCCCAATATGCATTTCTTGCGAAGCCACTCATCCAGTTGACAACTCAGGAGGCAGCGAAATCGACTGTCCTCCCTTGGACTCAGGAACATACACAAGCTTTTGAAAACTTAAAGAAAGCCTTATGCCAAGCACCAGTTTTAGCAACACCATGTTACAGTAAACCTTTTACACTTTTTGTCACAGAACGTGAAGGCACTGCCTTGTCAGTCCTCACTCAGGAACAAGCAGGTTCACACAAACCGTGTGCTTACTTTTCTAGCACATTAGATCCAGTAGCTCAAGCTTTACCTGCATGTCTGAAATCAGTCGCAGCGACAGCTTTAGCAATCAGACAGAGTGATGCCATAGTATTAGGGCATCAATTGACAGTACAAGTTCCACATTCTGTGGAAGTTCTTTTAAATCGTACACAGACCCAACACTTGACCATAGCAAGACTGACAGGTTATGAATTGACATTGTTTCAACCACACATAGAAATCAGACGCTGCAGCACATTAAATCCCGCCACACTGTTGCCATTAAATGGAGTAGATCCATTGGCACATGATTGTATTGAAGTCATTACTATTACAACAAAACCCAGACAAGACTTGACAGATGTTCCATTACCAGACCCAGATCTGACACTTTATGTGGATGGTTCATGTATGAGAACAGGTACAGGAGAATTAGTGGCAGCTTACGCAGTCACAACAGACACCGAAGTTATAGAAACAAATTGTATTGACACCCTGTCAGCTCAAGCAGCAGAGCTCATCGCTCTGACACAAGCCTGTATTCAAGCCAAAAATAAGAAAGTTAACATATATACTGATTCACGTTATGCATTCGGAGTCGTTCATGACTTTGGAGTCCTCTGGCGAGAGAGAGGTTACTTAACTTCTCACGGTGCCAACATCCAACACGGTCCCCTTATTCAAGCTCTATTAGATGCAATACATCTACCTACTGCAATCTCTATCATGAAATGTAAAGCACATACAAAGGTTACCGACACGATCTCCCAGGGTAACGACCTGGCAGACCGAACAGCTAAGCAAACGGCTCAGAATCGAATGCATGCAACTGACTTGACAAAGACAATAGTTCCGACACCATCACACTGCATGACAGTCAGGGATCCCGCCCATGATGTAATTGATATACAGACACATGCCACACCAGACGAAATCAAGAAGTGGACTGAACTAGGAGGGATCCAAACAGATCAGGGATGGATGACGAAGGGAAAATCTACATGGTTTCTCCCCGATTCTATGGTTCAAGTCATCATTAATACTATACATAGTCCAGCACACCTAGGAGAAAAGGCAATGCTAGATAGCATTCAGCACATATGGTGCAACAAGAACTTACGAGCAGCAGCGAAACAAAAAGTGCGTACTTGCATGATTTGTTGTCAGTTCAATCCAGGTAAAAGCATCCCTGTAGAGAAAGGTGGATTTCAGCCTCCCGATCACCCTTTTGAAGTCCTCCAGATGGATTATATCCAGATGGACCGCTGCCGAGGATTCAAGTATGTCCTCGTAGTCGTATGTGCACTTTCCCGATGGACAGAAGCATACCCAGTCCCAGATTATACTGCTCCGACAACAGCCAAGCAACTGGTTCGCGAGTTCTTCCCGCGGTACGGTTTGCCCCGTATCTTGTACTCAGATAACGGTCAGCCATTCTCATCCGAGCTTGTGAAACACATTACACTCCTGTTAGGCTATCAGTGGAAGTTCCACTGTGTTCGGCATCCCGAGGCAGCAGGTCTCGTGGAGCGCCATAATCAGACCCTAAAAATCCGACTTTCCAAAATCTGTAGAGAGAAGGGCGTTGACTGGATAGTTGCTTTACCGGTAGCCCTCTTCTATATGAGGATGGTTGCGCATTCCCGAACCGGGCTATCCCCGTATGAGGTGGTCTTTGGCAGGCCTCCGAATATGTGGGGGACGCCTATTCCGCGAAAAATTACAGATGTTGACTGTATTATGCTGACAGATTACCTTGCCTCCTTGATGTCTGCACTACAATCTTGTCGTTCACAGGTGGCTGCAGCCTTTCCCGACAACGCCGATGTGAAGCCCCACGAGGTGGTCCCGGGGGATTATGTCTTTGTGCGCAACTTCGATCGGAGAAGTCCGTTGGAGCCCCGCTGGCAAACGCCGAAATTGGTTCTTCTAACAACGAGGACAGCTATCAAGGTTGAGGGCAGGAAGGGGTGGCTGCATTCCAGCCACGTAAAAAAGTTTCACGGACTCCCTTCGGACTTGGACTCTAAGCCCTGCCCTCCTACACAAACTGACTCAAAGCTCCCTTTGGTTGAGAAAACAGCCTCTGAAGAATATAGACTAAAATTACGATCTAGCAAGTCAGACAGTTTAATTGTTTAAGTCCTCCCCTAGGTGAATCGGTTAAATTAGTTTCTGACATGTATCCCCTAGATCGAGACAGAGAGAGAGATAGACAGAGAATACTAAAGAAACGTGCATATTGTAAATCACTTCGTAGTCACTGTATAGTGACATTAATAATTATGTTTTTTCTAAGTCTTCTGGTTATTGCTGCTAGTATCTTGCTGCACATTTACTACCCTATTTTCAAGCATGTACAATCTGCTTATAATGTCACTGCTGAACACTCCTTTAGCGAGTTACCTCCACACGAACTTTCTTACAGACTTGCGCTGCGCAACAACACATTCATTAGTATGTTACATCACTCCCATCAGACTAACAATGCTACAAACTGTTGGATATGTGGCCGACTCCCTCCCTACCAGAAATACAAGGGAGTTCTGCCCCTTTTTCCGTACCCGTTCACTCACAATGGCTCCTGTGGGGCATGGTTTAGATTGATTAATTCCTTAGATTCTGACATTGCTGTTTACAATGGAAATTGGGTTTGGGGAAACCTGAACTCAGTTCTACTTAAGGTCTGTTATCTTGACAAGAAGGGACTCCCTACTAGAACAGGAACTGATCTAGAAAATGAAGTATATGGATTAGGTAATTACACAATTAACCTCATGATTCTGACTGTTGAATCCGAAGCTGCACCAGTATTACCTGCTATGTCAGTGTTACCAGTCAAAGGTGAATTATGTATCAGGAAAAATGGTTCCATACACTTAGGTCATAGTAAATGTACTACTGTGATCGAATTCAGTGATCAAGGCAAATCCACGTTTAGAGCTACACGTCATTCCTACTTTGTTTGTGGTCATATCGCATACATACGTTTGCCTCCAGATTGGGATGGTACCTGTTACATTGCATTCCTTCTGCCACCTGTTTTCCTAGCTCCTCCTGATTATCACAGAAATACCAATCTAGTAAACCATAGACTCCGAAGAGATCTCCCGATTGTCGACTACACTGAAACGGCATGGGAGCAATACACAGACTTCAACAAAGGTTTCTTCCCCTACTTAGGTGCTGTTTTTAATAGTAAACTCATACGCAAATTAACTAGAACCCTTGAAGCAGTAGTGAACGAAACCACTTCCGCTTTAGGCAACTTAACAGAGGAGCAGTCCGCCATGCGGGTTGTTGTCCTTCAAAATCGTCTCGTTATTGACGTCATCCTAGCTGATAGGGGTGGAGCTTGTAAGGTCATCGGGTCAAGTTGCTGTGTTTTCATTCCAGAAAACGCGCCAACGGTATATAAAGCTATAACACGTCTCCATAAAATTGCAAGTCTGATACATCAGAATCCAGGCACCTGGACTTGGTCCGGTTGGTTCTGGACAACGTTGACCGCTTGGGGATGGAAGATCCTATCCTTCCTAGGCATTGGCCTTCTCATAGTATTCAGTTGCTGCCTGTGTTTACAATGTGGGCCGGCGATTTGCGGCTTGTGCGCCACATCATGTATTCCGCATCCAAATTCAAAACGTCAAAAGAAGAAAGAAGAGCAAATGATGTTACATGAACAAATTGATCGATTCATGCAGATCGATATATCATGAAGGGTCCGTAGGGGACAAGGAGGGAATGAGGTAATATAAATTTTATGATCGATTGTGTCCCCTAACTTAGACCCCACCGACTCCATGTACTAGCTTGAAGTGCATGTAACTTCCCTCCTGTACCAGCTATGAAGACGCAAATACATTTGCGTCCAACGTTAACATGTCCTCTTTCAGATCCACCATGAATGGGTCAAAGAGCCCGTTCCTAAATATGCCATGCCAACGTCTTTATGTCGTGCACTCTACACGTTTTTCAGCTCTGGCGAAGTAGGCCTGGGTTCTGCCATCGAGCCTCTTTTTCCTGCCTTCTGACTTTGCAAGCCCCAGCCCAGGCTGCCTCTGTACAAGTGACCCTTGCCTTACTTCTTGCGCGGCGAACGGTGCTCGGCTCTGCCCGTTGCCTGCCAAGACTGTATTCAACCTTCGAATTATCTGCTCCACTCCTCGAAAATACATTCCTGTCTGGTAGATTCACGTCAACATCCTTCCAGCTGCAGAGCAAAGGGTTAGGCCTCACTGTCTCTATGCAAGTAATTCATGGCCCTGTTTCCATGGTAGGCCCATGCCCTCCCTCGCACCCCTCGCGTCTCATGCAGACACGTAGACGCACATACACGCACTCATAGCCAGTATAGGATAGCCTCCGAGAGACCTTTCCCTTCCAGATAATACAGTTCCTTAAACATAAGATACCAGATATGATTTGGGATTAGGTTGATCTGACATCCTAGACTTATGTCTCCACTTGTAGGGCTAAGTGTCAAGCCCCCTTCACCCTCCAGTTGCACGTCAATCACACGTCATGCTGCTGCGCGCGCATCTCTGCCATGTGTTTTTGCTGACACTGCCGGATTCACTTCTGGATCCGCCTACTTGTGACATCATGTTCAATGACGTTCTTGTTCACGCCTTCATGCACGCCTATTGTAACGCCTTTTTGTATTACGTACATGCCCTCTTATCTCTCTTTTCAGCTGTTACGCCTCCTGCATATGCCTTTACTGTAATGCATTGACTATATATATGAATGCCTGTCAATAATGTATTGTCGCATACTTGCATATTCGCATATTACCATTGACTCTGTCAGTCTGTCCCTTCCTGAACCTGCGTGGTGACGGAACGGTATGCCACCTTGGCTCGAGCCAATATGCTAATCACCCAATTCCTTTTATAGGAATAAAACCCTTTTGAGAAACCTCAAATATCACGGATTTTGCCTCTTATTTATTATGAGTTATTCTTATTGATTTTACCGCATAGAAATTAAGCATCGGTAATTAGAATTTACCACAACAGAGTTGCCCTTCTACAGCCACTGGGGCCCATATCACGAAGGAGTGTGCAATAACCCACACCCTCTGTTTCAAGCCAGCCAGCCTGAGCCATGGACCTAGGAGAAAAAGAAATGTTAACGAAGAAAAGATGGGTTACTTTCGCACATATTTCACGCAACACCTGGACCTCCACCTCCCAATTCTCCGGATCTGAGACCAATCCCACCCCAGCCGGGCAGCCTCTGTCCAGCCCCAATCCTAAATGAATGAGTGCCAAACTGCGAAGGCTCCAACCCCTAAGTCAACAGTACCTTCCGTAGCACAGCCAATAACTGGACAACTGTAACGGGACTGCCATTAGCGTGACAAAAGATCACACCAGTTGATAAAGCACCAGGCTTCACAAACACTCCTACTCACACACCGGGCAACAAGCCACAACATCACTCATACCAGAAAAACCCACTTACCCCTACCCAGCTGGTCCGTTTTGGAAGCGCGCAAACAGCACAACCTATCTGATTCAAGAACCACTTCCTCACTGGTCATGCCCACCCTGGTGCGCAAGCCCAAAAGCTCAGAGGCCCGGAAGGCCCCCCCGAAAAAACAACCACACAAAAACACACCCTAAATTTGAAATACTCAAACTCATCATAACAGCAACCCCTTAATTGAAACAACATTTGTTGGAGCAATCCAAAGTGACCGGCCGGCGCAAACACCTGGAAACAGACTGCAGCCTACCCAGGCCCTTCAAAACCTTGACCAACACCCCCCTCCACCGGATCTCTTCCCCACCGCAGCAGCCCATAAAAAGAGACCCCCGCCAATGTGCCAGAGATGGCAACTGAAAACATCAACAAACTCGTAACCCCAAATCCTAGACTTAGGTTTCTCCGATAAGTGTGAACCTAACGGCATACCAATTCCAGAGTAAGGCAACTTTTTGTGAACTGATTAGTCCCCTTCACTTGAAGTCATTGTGTGAGCATGATCCCCTGTCAGCCCTCCTCGAACGGCGGTATCCCCTTGTGACTTAATTCACAGCAACATGCCACTCAGACAGCTTGGTAAGAGCAACTTGCTCACCAACATCCCCATCCCCAACACCAAGAGAACGAGTACGTTTGACGGGGAGACTCTCCCCTTGTTGTTTATTTTTTTTCCCACACAGACCACCACCCATCCTGACCTTTAGGCAACTGCTCCAACTTTTGTCGAAACACCGCAGAAATCCCCTTGGCGCGGCTTTATTGAAGACGGAACTCACTTTTGCGTGGTCCGCACCAGACTCCTGCAAAAAACTAACAACATGGGATTGCCCCACACCCCCTTTACGAACCCTTATGACAAAATTTCTAACCTCCCCATCACGTACTTCTCCTTCGTCCAAATCATCATCGTCCATATCCCAATGCAAGACATCATCCTCCACATAATTTCTACTTCCACTAGGAATCTCCCCATCTCCCACACCTCCGTCGTAATACTCCCATTGGATACCAGCACTGCGCACTGCGCCCTGATCCTGAAAAGAGGAATCTGCTCCAGAAACCTCTTCCGCTCTCCCCTCCCCAAAAAACCGCCGTTGGGGAAGCCCGCAACAGAGTCCCCGGTCCGCTCACGTAAAATGGCGGCAACGTCCTCTCCAAACTTATAATTCACATCAGCTTGCTGCACAAGCAGCGTGTGAAGAGTAACTTGCTCCCCAACAACCTCATCCCCAATACCAATAGACCTAGTACGAAACTGGGAGACTCTCCCCTTGTTGCCAAACAGACCACCAGCCTTCCTTACTTTTCGACACCGGGTCATTCTCTGTTGAAACAACTCAGGGTCCCCTTGACGCGACTTGATGGACAATGAGACTTGAACGTTTGCATGGTCCGCACAGGACTCCTGCAAAATACTGAGAGAAAGAGAGTGCCCCAACCCACCACTCTCATTTGTGACTTGAACATGTGCAACATCCTCAATTCGTAATTCACCCCCCTCCCTGTTATCATTAGAGACATCCAAAATAAGGTCATCATCATGTCCAACATAAACCCCCACAGCCCCTAGGCAACTTGCCATCACTAAGTTCAACAACGGTAGAATGCCAGTGGATAACTTCGCTGCGCACTGCGCCTCACATTCCAGAAGAGAAATCCGCTCCAGATCCCCTTCCAGTGCCCTCCACCCCAGACTGAAACGCCTCCTGCTCAGCCCGTAACTGTGTCCTGTCAGCCGAGGACCGACGCACTGTAGCTGTATCCTTGCCGTTGTAGCCGCTCAAGACAGACTGCGCCGTACTGATATACCTACAAACGCCAGCCGCAGCAGTGGAAACAACCACGCATGAATCGCCACCTGGAGCAGGCTCCCGGACAAGGACACCGCAGCATGCATAGAGTCAGGCCCAACCACCTTGCTACCCAAAGGAAAAGGAGCGTAGCTCGGTGGCAACACACCCCCATGCCCCACAAACAAGCCGACGGAGGAAACCAGTGAACCAAGGGCCCCAGGCTGAACCTGCTGGGAGAGGGGGACAGCACATAAGCCCTGCCAATTAATTGGAGAGACGTAGCAAAAACCTGGCCAGCCTAACTACACACCGGAGAAACAGGGGCACGAGGAAGGGCCATTGTAACCAGAACCATGCCGATTGGACGCTAACAGTAGATCCATTCGCATCCCCTCCTTATGTATATAGAGATAACTCTAAGCACTAGTATATGCATTAGCCATCTGAACTCTACAATTCCTAAGTAACACGTAGAGTATACCCCTGCGTAACCCATCCCATGTATACAGAGATAACTATAAGCACCGACCTCCTCAATGTGCGACCCTACAGCCTGCACCCGCACAAGTTCCCTCTGTGCATCCCCCTGCAACTTATGCAAAACTTAAAGTTATATATGTATGTAGTTAGTCAGCCATTCACTGGTTTCCAGAAAGTGCAAACCCCACCCGAAGGCGCCAGAGGGCTCCCCAAAAAGAACAGACTGATACATGAGGAGAACATTACACGTGAACAGATTACAAAAGCAGACGTTAAGTAACATGAGGTAAAAGCGACAATTGTGAGAAAACAAAATACATGGGTAGTAAAAGCGTTTGGAGGAAAAAGTGACAAATGTACAGGTTACAAAGGAAAACCAAGAACAAGTAGAGGTTTAATACTGCAATATAAGCTAGGCAACCAGGCACCAGCATAAACGTAACGTAGGCAATGGGGGCACCTGTGCAAGTATCAAGGCAAACAAAATGTGAGAGGAAGCAGACTGTGTGGTACAAGGGAAAAAAGGTGTGTCCAAACCGGTGCAACATTACCAACCTCCCCACCCTGCCGCTGGAAAGAGGAATCCGCTCCAGAAACCCCTTCCGCTCTCCCCTCCCCAGAAACCGCCATTGGGGCAGCCCGCAAACCACTTGGTATTGAAACAGAATGACTTTCTGTAGCAGGTGCCGTACGCCGAAGGCCGCTCAGACCGGACCGCGCCGTCACCGAAGCGCCTAACCCCCCATCCGCACCCAGAGGAGCCACCGCCTGAACCCCACCAGCGCCCAACCACACCCAGCGGCCGCCACCCAAAGCCCTATGCCGCCGGACAGAAAAATAAAGGGGCGCCCCCTTAGGCTTGGGGAAAGACACAGGATGGGGGTTAATGGGGGCAGCCGAGGTGTCCCCAACGATATGCACCCCCCCCGAAAGGCTGGGGAAAAACAGCGGGAAGCAGGGGGGGTCCAACAGCCCCACAGGAGGCACCAGGTCAACCCCCATTCACTTGAACAGCATGGGGGCTGAGCTCCGCACTGGCAGCATGACTACCCTGGGTAAAGGGTGAAGAAACATTGGGCAAAAAAGGCAACCTGCCCCACCACATTCTCAACATGACCAGGTAACACAGCAGGAATCGCAGGAACCCCAGTGACAGCACATGGGGCAAGTGAAAGAAAATAGAGCGGCCCATTACACACCAGAATGCCCCTAAATCAGGCCTGGGGGCCCCCAATAATTCAGTGTGGGCAGGAACAGAAGCAGACCGTACAAGGGGCTCACAGGGCGAGCCTCTGGGCAACTCCGCCCCCACCTGCCTCCAACACCCGAGGCAGGATTAATGGCTGTCACAGAGAAAAAACGCCACCCACCAGTTTCAGGGCCTTCCACTGGAGCGCCCCCGCCGGACACCTCACGCAAGCCAGCAGCCCCACGAGGGGCAGGACGTACCTGCTACAGGGGGCCCGACGCTCCAGAGGGGGCTGGCAGCAGCCTCGGGGGAACCGCCTCTCCCGAAGACTCCGCCTCCAGCATTGCTGCCTCGCCGTCATCCTCGCTGTCTGCCTGCGTGGAAAGGCAGGCCGACACAGCCCTCGCGACTCCACCAGCCGCCCTATGAACGGGGCGGGCAAGCCCCACCCAGGCCACACCAGAGACTCCAGGGCACAGCAAATCTATGCCCAGCCTGGCAAAGGACCCGGACCGCCCTCCGCACTTCCTCCGAGTCCGCCATCCGCAGTGAGGAAAAATAAAGAAAGCGCGCACAGAAACGATAGAAACGAACCTCTCCGTCCTCCTCCCTAGTGCGCAATGAACCCTTGCCTCACGCTGACCCTAATTGCCCCACCTGTCCCTCACTAATCAGGACCCCACCTGTCGTGGCCATCTCCTAGCGCAAACCTAACCGGAGAGAGACCGGCTCGCGCATGGCTCTCCCCAGGTCCCCCCTTCAGCTTGTAAACGTGAGGAGGGAAAACTGTGAATGTAAACTGTCGAGGGCCGCGCGGTACTCTGAGGTCATCGGGAAGGAATTTAAGCCTGATCGGGCCACCCGCATTCAAGAAATTTGTCGCTCCCAACAGGGAGCGCATTCGCATTACTTAACTGCTCCCAGCAGGAGCAATTTACTGCTGGAGGCTCGATAATTACAGCGCGAGATAAGAGCTAACATCCGAGCACTCCGCAACTTCGTACAAAGCATGCGGGGCACACAGCACGATAATGCACACAAATATATAAGTAAACAAAAAAGGAACAGTAAAACCCAGCACGACATGTGCGTGCGCACTAACTGCAATAATGACTAGAAGCCGACTAAGCAGGCAAAATTAATCGTAAACATACTGTAACTTTTAAGCACAAATAAACGTGCAGGCACTGCCTGCAAAAGTGACTACAAGCCAACTAAACAGTCAATATTAGACAGTAATCATAGTGTAACTTTTGAGCACTTAACTCTCTGCATAATTACTCTAATCACTAGTATATGCAGTAGACCATTGCACTCTCTACCATTCCTATGTGACTCTTAGAGTATATCCATTCATATCCCTTCCCTATGTATATAGAGATATTTATAATCACCAGTCTCTTCTTTGTGTGACTTTACATCTTGTACATTTGCAATTTTTTTCTGTGTGTATCTTTTATGTAACACATGTCATCCTAATTCCTCATGTTTTGCAACTGGTTCTTATGTAAAGCGCTCTGACACCTTCGGGTAAACTTTGCGCTATATAAAATCGCATTAAATAAATAAATTTTAAAAAAAGGAGAAACAGGATGTAGTGGCTTTTATAGGGCTATACAGGATATAATGTATGGACAAGCATCATGGGAAATGTAGTTTTATTTGCATACAAAACGTTTTCATTGGCTGCTGTGAGTAGCAAATAAAAGAAAGAGAAGCATAATCTGAAGCCTCCGGTCCTGTAATAGAATCCCGCTGTGCCGGTCCACGCCCAGGGAGACTCCAAGAAGAATACACGCCCGTCTCGAAGCAGGTGAGGAGTGATACATTCTTCCCGACCGCACGGGGCCATTAAGTCTTACACTAGGAGTTCAGGGTAGGGCCATGAACACGATCTTTATATTCGAAGTTCACACCCTCGCTCTATAACACCCCCCCCCCCTATACACGTGATCTGCAAATAATTGCCCGTTTTGAACTGCGAACCTCAAAACATATCAAGAAAACCAACGCATTTGCAGTTCAAAATTGACTGAGTGATTGTTAGCTTATCAGTCCCGAGCCCCCTACACAACGCAGAAGAGTCCAAATGTGTGGTTGTTATTTCACAAGTGAATACACAGCTTTAGTGCACATACTAGAGCTTCATAATTGCCGCTCGCGCAGAGAGACTGTCCGCACGGATACAGTGTATTCAAACTCGCAAACGGTGGGCGGTGTAGATTTGTGTTAAGCCGTCCACAGGTGCCCTCTCTCTGCGCAGGCAGCGGAGGAATATCTCGTCGTTGGAAAGCGCTGCGGGCGTGGCGCACTGCCCTTTAAAAGGAACTGTGACCCTTTTTTCCTACCCGAACGTTAACCACTTGATATGTGTCACAAATTAAATTTTTCACGTGCTGGCCTCGTCAAATCTAATGCCTATTTATCCACTAAATCAAAGGCGCTGGGTGCAGAGTTCTAGAAGTCTGAAGCTGGGGTTGTCCAATACCGAGGTTGCCTACTTTTGATTTCTTCTTATGCCCCAGTCTATTGTCCAAACCTTTGCCACTGATGCTCTGATATCATGAGGTGATTTTCTAACTCCACATTCTCTTAGCCGTTTACATACTTTGCAGTGCATGGTAGGTACACGGGGCAATATAATAATGCAGAGATCTGACAGTTTTAAGGAACTGCATATATTTATGAATATGTATTTAATTATTACTTTAAACGGACGAACTCAATTTAATTAATTAATTAATTTATTATACGAGTGACTTAAATCTATTTAATTCATTTATTAAACTAGTGACTTAAAGCAGAGTGTACACGGCGCTTTATGTAAAAGTGGGTGAAGCAGAGAAACTCGATGTAACCGCAGTCAACAATGTCTCTAACAAGATTGCATTATCGTACGGGGAAAGGGGATTTTTCGTGGCAGCCGTTCCTGATACTCAGGTAGTGTGTGGTGCAAACAGCGTTTCTCAAATTCAGACAGCTCAGATCGTCGTGTTTAGGACGAGTGACCACCCCCGAACTTAACAGTTTTCTTGACGTGTGCGTGAGTAGCTTAGGCGGTCCAGGATGTCTTCGTTGCATCTTGGTACTTGTACTCCGAGTCTCTGATTTGGTAATCGGATAACCAGAACAAAAAGGCCCAGAATGTAAAGTAGAAACCTAGAATGGAAGAGTCAATAGTTCGTCTAAAGCATGGGTACTCACAAACTTTCTCTCGGGGGCCACATTTACAGTGTGCGGGTATGACTGAGGGAGGAGGAGTGTGATGTAGGGATGATGGATTATGAATTGGGTATGAGAATTATATTTATGGATGATTCATGGGAAGCAGGGATGAAAAATAGGGATGATGGATAATGTCTGATGCATGAGAAGTAAGGATGTGAAGTAGGGATGGCATTTGGATGAGAAGTAAGGATGATGGCTGGGAAGTTGGGATGATGAATGAAGTAGGGATGAGAGGTAGAATTAAGAATGATGGATGAAAAGCACGGATGATGGGTGAGAAGTAGGGATAATTTATGATGCATGGTAAATTAGGATTAGAAATCGGGATGATAGTTCATGGATGAGAAGTAGGGAGGATGGATGAGAAGTAGGGATTATGGATGAGAAGTAGGGTTGACAGATGAGAAGTAGGGATAAGAGGTAGTAGTCGGAATGATGATTGAGAAGCAGGAATGGTGGATGAGAATTATGGATGAGCAGTGGTATGAGGGCTGAGACGTGGGAATGAGATGTAGCAATGGATGAGATGGTGAAGACAAGTAGGGATGACGGATGAGGATTAGGGATTACGGGTAAGGAAAAAGGAATGATGGATGAGAGATAGCATTGCGAAGTAGGAGTGTTGGATGAGAAGTAAGGATGATGGATGAGTTATAGGGAAGAGAAGTAGGCATGAGGAGTGAGTAATGAGAGTGCTCTTAAATGGATGCTGTAGTAGTCTTTTTTGATCCTTTGGGCCATGACCCAGGAAAACCAATTTTGTTGTCTACAACTTGCATTTTAATATTTTCTTTATTGGGAACCAGTAGAGTATTCTATAGTATTGGATTATTTGTTCAAGTTTGAAGCTGAAGCTTCTTATCACCACTTTGTTAGGCTATTTTACACTGTCTGCATCATGGCTGTAGATTTTCCAGTACTTGCAGAGATACACTAGTCAAGACCAATCATCTCAGAAGTTCAGTGCCGTGTTTGGAGTTCAAAAGTAGGGGAAGTATTACCTTTTTGAGTAATTCTAGTGATTGAGCCTTCGTTGTGATGTACAATTCCAAATGAAATTTGCTGCCCATATTCGTGGACATCGGTGGGGTGGCATACCTTAGCATCCTTCAGCCATGTGTTGCATATCTTAGCATCCTTCAGCTGATGTTGTTTTGGCTCTTTAGAGGTACTAATGCAGACGCAGGTATTTCTTAATTAACCAGATGTGGATGTACTTCATAGCCAGATCGTGTTCTTCAGGCCAAGTCAGTACAATGAATCTACCTGACAAATTCATCATCTTATAGATTGTCCTGGTTATGGAATCAAATGCTTCCTTCTGAAATAATGTTGCTCGATGGTAGACTGAAGTTTGCGGTTTTACCTGGATGGAATGGTGTGCTGGCAGCAACTGTGATACTTTCAAGTTCTTCTTTTGACACAAGTGAGTGTCTGAACAAATTCCTTTCTCTCTATTCTGTAATCCAAAGTGAGAAATTTACTGGCAGTCACAAGGCATGGATCTTGAAAAATCTCTTGAATCCGAAACAGACCATTGGCTCATGAGATTCCCTGCACCATTTATTTGACCAAAATCAGGACTTGAATGTAATCAGTAGATTTTTTGATTTTGGCAGAGATGTTGTCACCATGGGAGTTGCTTCCTATTCTGATAACGAGCTCAATGTACTTTGTCCTTCCTTTCATTTAAATAAGCCAATATTAAGTATTCAAACAAATATGCCTGATGGAGGAATCCTCTTACGGCCTCTGTTGATCTTGATCTTACAAATGCTTCCGTGTCCCATCATATCTGCTTATGCTTTCTTCCATGACTACACTTAAATTCAGTGATAACAAGCTACACGAATAGAGGTCAAACTTTTAAAAACTGTTGTGAAATGGGCAGTAACAGCAGTAGTAGCACAAATCGGGAAGACATTGTACCGTTGTTTCATTGCACGGCAGTCCTAAAACTGGAGATGAGTAAATCATGGCCAGCGCCTTATTATTTATGCTAGACTTTGATCATAATGTAAACCCTTGAGCTTACCAGAGAAAGCTGTATGACAGAGCTGAGAGATGTAGCATTTTAATGAAGATGAGAGAAATTAACTTGTATCTCACCATGACTTCTACAATTTTAGTTTTGTGGTTGAATGAGAAGCGGAAAGGAGACGGTCTACAATACTTTCTGCGCCATTTTGTGTATGTTCCCTACTGACAATACTCTAATATTTAATTGGTGTATTGTCAGCGAGCCGATTCCTCTAGAGAGTCCGTGAAGGTTTTTTAGTAGCTGCAATGACAACAGACCAATTCCAGAACACAGCCCCCCCCCTCGCTGCCACACCCACCACTACCGTAAGCGTGCATTGATGCAAATAATAGAAGTCCTTATGTGAATTGGCTGAGATTGGTTTGCGAGTGTCAATGGCAGGCTTTCTTCATTCATAGGGTATTATCCAAAGCGTGTTGTGGTAACTGTCTACAGGTAGCATTGCCTGTGTGTATTCAGGTCAGTCTGTTGGCCTTCAATTCTATGAAAAATATCATCCATCTCTGAACTGGAAATGATAAACCTTAGTAACTCTGAGCAATGGATAATATTGGGATGCTTGAAGAGGTGTCTTGCCTTTCTTCCATTTGACTTTATGGTATTCTAGCCAAGTGTAGAGAATTTTCTGTGCATTTACTCGAAAGTCTAATATATGTGTGCTTTTGTATGCTATGTTAAGGTGTTTAGAAATGTAGTGCAGGTTAGACTTTGGCAGCCCGTGTAGAGAGATTCTTTCTAGGTCAGAGGTTCACATCGTGAAGAGTCTCTCTTTGTTCTAGACAGTGGAGTGATGTGCAGGACAATAACAAGGCGACTGGCTGACGTGTTCGAGCACTTCCTAACCAATAAGACTTCTCCTTATTACCATTCCATTCTGTTACACCCATCTAGGCCATTAAATTATGGGGCTAGCCATATGCTCTCCTTGCTCTTCACCCAGACTAAGCATTTGTGAGTTCAGTAGTCTTTGGTAACTCAGTCTAAATGGAAAAACCATTCCGGTGCAAGAGTGAGGTCTGCCAAGCCCAGAACCACGCTCCAAGTCTCCGTGTGGTAGGATAATTTGCTCAGTGAGTAGAATGAACAAATGTTATGTTTGCCTATATTTGTCTTCTCCAGCGTGTTAGAGTTTCACATGCATGTCACATGTTCTTCTGTGTACTCAAGGAGGACTGGTCTTGTCTTCTAAGAGGACACGTTGCTGCCTGAAGGTCGGATTGTAGGTTCCCTTACCAAAGTCTGAAAGCTTTAATCCAGCACACACCTAAAATAAGAAATCTTGTGAGCATTAACTTTCTGCATCTACAAAGCTGGCTAGAATTCAAATGTAGACTTTGGTATTTGTCAAACATAAACAGCAATCTGATTAATGAATTTCTTGTTAATGAGACCTGGTTGTAGTGTTTTTACGCTGAAAGTAAACACTTTAACGTAGTTATAGCGAGGGGACGTGGACTACACACATCAGTTGGTTGAAAAACGATTTCATCTTGGTGGTTAGGCAAACCAACATTGTGAGGGTATGGTAGTTGGCTTTACACTTTAAAGTTCAGTCTACAGGACTTTGAGAAATAGGCATGAGAAGTAGATTGTTTGATAATTCATGAGCCGAAGGGATGAATAATGTGTTAAATGAGTGGGGTGTTGGAGTCTGCCCAGTTGACAGTCCTCTCTGATCAGCCAGAGAAGTTTAATTTGCGAAAATTGCGTTGGAGGGGCAGTGGAAAGAAAGCCATCTATGAAACCGCAAGCAATTTCTTTTCTCAATATGAAAATGATCAAAATGAAGACTTGGTTTCAATCTGGATAAAATTGTTAAAAAAATTGTCTCTCAAACACTCGGTTCCAACTGCGCCGTATCAAGGCCCACTAGTCCCACGGGAACCCTGGCTTAATACCAAACTAAGGCAGGAAAAGAGAAAAATAGCCCAGGCACAACGGATGGCACTAAGGAACAAAACTCTGGCCTCCGCATCAAACTACCTTCTTGTTAAGAGCATGAGAAACAACTACCGCAAAATGTTGTGGAAAGCCAAGAAAGATTATAAG
The DNA here is from genome assembly GCF_964263255.1 of Lissotriton vulgaris. NCBI lineage: Eukaryota > Metazoa > Chordata > Amphibia > Caudata > Salamandridae > Lissotriton > Lissotriton vulgaris. The sequence continues at coordinate 762,733,732 of NC_141691.1, read as the reverse complement.
GAAGAGATGTGGGTAAAACTGCTAACAGCCAGTAAAAAGCGAAATTCAAGGGACTTCTGGGGCATCGTAAATAAAGTAAACACTGCGGACTTAATAACTCAGGACCCAGGCATTAGTAAACAAACCTGGGAATCACATGTAAAAAACCTCTATCGAAAAAGGGAACCTTCAGTTTCAGAAAATCAGAACCGCTCGATCACAACAACAATATTAAGCTACTTGAAAGGACTGACAGAAAACCTATCAACTCATTCCGACATAGAAAGGTTTAACACTCTGGAGATTGAGCCGGAATTGTTTTCCTGCGACAGAGTTAAAAGGTGCATTAGCCATCTTAAATCCGAAGGCGCTCCAGGGCCCAATGGCATCCCCAACACAGTTTATAAACATAACGCTGAGTTTTGAGCACTCCATCTTTCTGCCTTGTTTAATCAAGTCTATGCCAGTAAGAAGCAGCCACCCACGTGGAACGGTAACATCATCCACCCAATTTTCAAGAAGGGTGACAGGATATCTCCACTGAATTATCGGTTGATATCTTTAATCGACGTGGAAGCTAAATTATATGCTTCTTGTATTTTGGAGGAGATCCAGGAATGGGGAAATACCAACAACCTAATTCCAAGCTACCAGACAGGCTTCAGAAAAGGGACAGGGACTATAACATCTCACAGCCCTAGCCCTCTTGATGGAAAGAGCCAAAACAAACAAACGGTTATATGGCTGCTTCATTGACATTAAAGCGGCTTTTGACCGAGTCAGTAGGGGGAGGCTTTGGGAAAAACTCAATGAGTGGGGGCTGCCAAAAAATGTCCTCCACGCTGTCATGCTCCTTTACACAGATACCTGGGCAAGTGTCAAACAAGGGCATGGTTCAAGCCTTACGTCCAAAATTCCAACGGAGGACGGACTGAAACAGGGCTGTGTCCTGGCCCCATGTTTATTTAACCTATATCTTGCCGACCTAGGAAAAAAACTCAGCCAAATCGGCCTAATCGTAAGTCATGCTCCGAAGCTTGGTAACACCCCAATGCCAATCATCCAGTTTGCCGATGACATTGTGCTTTTAAGCGGAACCCCAATTGGACTGCAAAGGCTGATAAATGCCCTATATCTCTATTTGAATGAAGAACATCTAGAATTAAAGAGAGAAAAGACAAAAGTAATATGTCTTATAGAGCGAAAGCCCATTAAATTTAGTTGGACATTTAACCATCTAGCCATTGGGGTACAGCCACACTACCGGTATTTGGGGGTCACCTTAGCCAACGACAACTCAAGAAAAGAGCATTCTGTGGTGTTAAAAGCCAAATCCCAGACTCTAATTTTCGGATACAGGCGACTCCTTCAAAAACTGGGTGGTCCAAACTATAATCATCTTTTAAAAGTAATGGCCGCTCAGATTTTACCTACATTATCGTATGGTCTTGTTACATTGCTTGGAGGGGAGGCCGGTTTACTAAACACCTTACAAACTAAAATCTATAAAGTTCTATTTAAAGTACCGAAATGCGCCTCACCAGCCCAGGTGCGATTAGAATTTGGCCTTCAAAATCAAATTTTTAGGTCCAAGTCAAGGTTTGTTAAATTCTGCCACAAACTCCGTGCTGCTGTACCAGGCTCATTAAGCCACCTCTGCTGGCAGGAAATCAATTTTGACTCCACCCAGCCCTGGGCCACCCGTCTGCAGACTTGCCTTTCAGACCTTGGATTGCTCGAAGCTTGGTGTAAAAAAATTGATCAGGCTACATTCTGCAAATTCAAATGCCAAAATAAAGTCATTATTGGAAGACAAACAAACATTGACCCATCGACGTCATGCCTGGACAGTAATTTCTTCCTATTCACGTCAACAACCCCAGGCATACTTGGCAACACATTTTAGTCAGCACCTAAAAAAGATCCTCATTGATTTCCGTATGGGCCTTCACGAGTCCAAGGATCTAAGACCCTCTTGGAAAACCCCATGATGCTTGCCCAAAATGCAGACTCTGTGGTTACCAAAACGAATCTTTAATCCATTTGTTTTGTGTGTGCCCGGCCCTAATGGTGACTAGAAGAGAATTTTTGCGGGATATCCTAATCAAACTGAACATAAGAACATGTCGCCAAGCGGTTATAATCTGGCTGGGAGGATCATCGCCAATTCTGACTTGCAGGGGTCTCATTTATGATAGAGACTGGGAAGCAGCTGCAGATCTGTGCATGATCCTTTAAAACATTGCCTGAGGCTTACTTTTAAGTATTATCCCCCATGCTCATTCCATAGTCTCTACGTAGTCAGTGGGGGGGGGGGGGGGGTTCCGACGCAGAGTTTAAGTTTTATTGTTTTTAACTTTGATATCAATCGTTGCTTTGATTTTTAATGCAAATTGTATTGCGGATATTCGCAAATTGTACTTTTTCTAATTGTAAGGATTTTTATTAATTCAACAATAAATTCTGATTGATTGTGTTAGATGAGTGAGAAGTAGGGAAAATGGATGATACACGAGAAGTAAGGATGAGAGAAGGGGATGGCCGCATAATCGCTGCCTGCACAAAAAAAATAGTATCTCTATCGCGGTGACAAACTGCCCCAGGACATCTCATCCAGAGCTGCTGCCTCCCTTGCCACAGTAATACATAGTGACCAGACAAGTGGGTCATTGGCCAAAATAATGTCAGTAAAGGGACATCTACTGGATCGAGAGCACAAGGCAGCAGTAATTGGTATACCGTAGTTCCTTGCCAGTGCATTGCTGTTGTAATGATGGCTCTTTTAGGTGCCAAGCAGAGTGTTTTCTACCTGATTTGCACACTTATTTGAATAACTCCTTCAGCTGAGGGTATCATGTAACTTGTTAAATGTATTAAAAACCCATACTAGAGAGGAATGGCGTCACGCCATGCAATATTTCATGTTTCTTTAGCTATCCGTTCTGATTCTAGATTCACTTTGCCTAAGGAAAACAAAAAAATATATTTGTAAATTTAGTTTTCTCTTTCTGTTCTAGGTTCTCAAGAATGGATTCTCTTAGCGAAGCAAATACTTCATTCGCCCTTGACCTCTGGAAAAAACTGAGTGAAAATGACAACAAGAAAAATTTATTTTATTCGCCAATAAGTATTTCATCTGCTCTGGCTATGGTTTATTTGGGCGCCCATGGGGACACAGCAGCCCAGATGGTACAGGTATGTTTGTTTCCATTGTACAGTAAAAGTGCTGCAGTGCAGGTATACGCTTGTGAAAAGGGAGCTGTTCGATAACCTTTGCTGATATACCTGTAGCAATTGGGTATTATCGCTGTTGGGAGATCTAGTATTGAACTGGATGAACCTTCTATTAATATTATGGCTGCTTTGTATTTTTTCTTGACTTGAGAAACATTCAGTTACCACTACCGTTGGAGATTTCAATTTTTCAGCTGGGAAATCAATTCTCATGAACTGCTAAAGCCTCTTTTTTGTTTCTTTCAGTAATTGCTGACGCACACATTTGTGGGCCTGGTTGGATTGGGAGGGTGCATAATGATAGGACGGGCTATTACCAGCTGTTTATGCCTCACCACCTGGGTGATGGTAACCTAATACATGGGATTCTGTGATCCCTTTATAAATGGCAGTATCTGATTTCTTTATAATCTGCGACTTGTGACGCACCCAGGTGCTGATAATAAAGAAAAGATTATTATATTTATAATGTTCACTTTTAAAATGGATCCATTGTTTAATCGGCAACCTGTAGAGTGACATCGGTGCAAGTGAGCAGTTCTTCAGTTCCTTGGAGCTTGCTCCTAATCTACGCTGGAAAACCTGCATAATTGCACGTGATGCGCAAGAGGGCCACTGCAAGGAGGAAGCCAACGTGGTGTTGAGTAAGCAATAGTGTGAGGATCCCTGAAGTTGATAAAATGGATGAGCCTGTGTTTGGTCATGTTATCTTGAAAGTTAGATGAAAACTGTTGAGGTGATACCCCAAGTTCCTGACTTTACGGTTTTACCTTGTTAAAAAGGCTAGATGTGAGCTGAAGGTACCCAATAGCAGGGTCTGTGAAATGTACTCCAGCAAGGTCTCCCATGACTAGAAGAAAGATATTAGTTTTATCACCACTCCTGCAGAAGCGGTTTCTATTTTTATGCTTACAAGTGACCGTCAAGAGGACTGCTATTTCACTTATCTTTAGCTATCCTAATGCAGATTTTGGTTCTGGGTCTAGGCATGAGATAGGATTTGATATGGCAGTTAAACCCAAACACTAAAGTCTGCTGCACTTGCAAAACAATTTGGGATATGTGCAGAAGAACGGACAACATTTGTTCGAGGGGTAATGTTTGACCCGAATGAATAAAACTACTGAAGTCCATCCCTTCAAATCTAGTCAAGGGACAGGATTTTATGGTCCATGCATCCAAGGAGGCACATCAATTAGGGAAGACCAATGTGAGGTCCTTGCAGGGCTACTCGCAGTGAGCAGTTCTACCTGATGTTGTTTAAGTTGTATGTGTACCCCAGCATGGTCAGAAATCTGAAACTAATTTACTGAGGAGGTTATTTTCTTCCACATAGCCAGAGGTTTAGAGGTAACACCTGTTTTGGGAATCTCCCTAGAGGATGGAAGACAGCTCGGTAAGTACTTTGTATGAACTGCTGTCTCCTCTGTTTATCATGAAATGGGGTTAACATAGTATGCTTTTCTGTGCCTAGAACACTTACTAACACAAGCGAAACATTGAAGATAGTTTGATCACTGGGCTGACAGACCAGCAGTATTTAATAGTTTTTGTGCTAGAGGAAAAAAGTGTGAACATCGGTAGGTTTCGTATCTAGTCACTGGTTTGCTGTTGAGGTTTTGCATTATGAGCAAGGGTGGTTTGTAGTGAGGCATTTCAGTTACTAATGTAGGCCATCAGGGCACCACTCAGCCTTTTTAGAGGGAGACGCTTGTGCCTCAGGATGTTCTGCAGTCATTTCATGAGCCACTACTTTGGACTATCTGTTATAGCTATGCAAGACTGAAAGCTGACCTTTTAGGAATGTAAGTGATTTGTAACGATTAATGGATATGCCTTGCTTCTCGACTGGTAGAAGAGTATCCTCCTCTTTGAGGGCCCTGTCTTTGTTTTAAAAAGCTGAATCCAAGCGAACAAATTACTTTAACGCTTTTCGACATCTATGCAGTTCAGTGATTGGTATCCTGCACTCCTGTAAACTACATGGTGTAGGTCACTATTCACAGATGTTAGTCACCACCCACTCAAATGCAGGAGATTGGTGCAAAGTGCAGAACCTGGCTCATAAAGGTGCACACAACACTCAAATGCACTACACCCCACAGTTTACAGGGGTTCAGTGCACGAATCGGCAAAGTGCACAGGGGTAGGAGGTACACACCTTTATATCTAAGTGACTGTTGCACTATGAACTGTACCCTTCACCTTAATTATGTGTGGCATGCACCCCGCATTGCTTCATTGCATCTGTGTTGTTGGGGCTCCACCCCAGTGACCGTCTCGCCACCCACCCAGATCTGCGTGATTCTAACTTGACGGCTCCTACAATCTTAATGCAATGCTGCCTACTCTAACCATAATATCACCTTACAATCTACTCTAAATCTGTTCAATCTCTTTCAACCTCCTTCCCGACTGAAACATTACATTTAAGTTCCCTATCTGAGACTAACCTGAAGTGTTTTCTTTCATACTCTAGCTTTGCACACCCCTCTTCTAACTCATCAAGGTCTAAAAATTACCAGCCTGCTCCAACAACCACTCGACCAACCCAGTTGTACACACCGCCCTCCCATGATTCTTTATGAAAAATTATTATTAATTTATGCAGCGAAGCAATTCAATGAGTCAGTTGTGAATAGTCATGGCCAAAAGGGAAAATCATCCCAAATTCTAATGGTGGATATTCTACCCCAAAGCTGGACACCTAAACCTGTGCCAATTGCCACGAATACAAAAAGAACAATTGATGGACAGAAGGCTGAACAATGCCATGCATTCTCCCCAGTACAGAGATCTTGGCCTAAATCCATTGTGTTTTTGCTCCACATGCCATTCCAGTTTAGACCCAGCTATATGCAAATCAGTCTTGTTCCACTTGGAAACAGTCCAGCCCGAACTTCCAGGCCAGGTCCTTCCTGGACTGGAAACCAGTATCCTAGGACCGGTTTCAGAGTATCCCCCCCCTGCATCAGCCAGGGTAGCTTGACTCCGTGGCATGAAGATCAGTGGCCCACGTCTAGGCATACCCGTCCCACTCCGGGTGACAAATGCAAAAAGAACAATGATGGACAGAAAGGTGAACAATGCCATGCATTCACCCAGTACAAAGATCTGGGCCTAAATCAATCATTTTCTTTTCTCCCCATGCCATTCCAGTTTAGACTCAGCCATATGCAAATCAGTCTTGCCCCTGTTCCCTATGGGAACTACCAGGCCAGGTCCTCCCTGGACTGCAAACCAGCATCCTAGGACCGGTTTCATAGTATCACCCATCATCAGCCAGGCTAGTTTGACTCTAGTGGCACGGAGAGAACTAATACAGCACCTCAAATTATGAAAGGTCTTTTGACTCTGAGCTATGAACTGCCCTGAAAGAACTGCATATGAATTGAAGTGCATAGGTTTATAATCTTATGTGTTTCTGCCTAGTCTTTCGTTGTTGAAAAGGGTTTATTTGGGTAGAAATACATTTTTATTAGTAAAGGCAATCCCAACCACTGTTATGTTTTAAATCCTGAGTCTGTGCTTCTCCAGACCAAGCTGTCTCAAAATATGCTACCTACCATTATGGATGAACTGTAACTTCTACGCCTAGTAGTGCTCATTGTCTTTTTGTAGCATTTCATATACAACCATTTACACACTTGTATGACTTATTGTCTCTGTATAATGTTTGTCTGAAATACAATGCTTTAACACCCACAAAAGAAATACATGTGAGAGAGGGGCTATGGAGAGATGAGGGGCACCCTTGGAGGGTGGTAGTGAGGGAATCCATAAGGAAGGAGGTCACGACAGAGCACCAACAAATTTTGTTGCACCCGATGCTGCCAATGCTAAAGCTGGCCCTGGTAGGTGGCTGAGAATTAAAGAAAAAAGAACTGTCCAGTTCGGGTTTCCAGAACAAGTTTATTTGGTGGCCGTGTACAAATTCTGCACTGAAAGCAAATAATTGCACTTCTAAAATAATTGTCTTGTTTAATTGAGCGTTATCAGAAAGGAATGTTTCTTATCGTTGAGTGGCCAGAGTTAAAAGCTTCCACGCATTTCTTCCAACTTCCACAAGTCAATGTGTAGAATAAATTTTAGTAACAAAGGTGATCCTCTAAATCCTGATCTATAGGGCTCCTCTACCTCTGTTAGTCGCCGAAATTCAGCATAAATGGGCATCCATCCATTTATCGCAATATAGAAATGTAAAATATGTTGCCTAATGCAGTTTCTATTAAAAATAGACTACTGTAATTTCTAATTTCCAAACTAGAAAGGCCACGTGTAATGAGGCTAGATAGGTTAAGGTGGCCTCGTTCCCTGCCACCATCACAAATGAGCCGCTGTTAAATAAAATGATGCACACAAGAATGAAACCAGTTTGACTTAAATCGTCAGCAATTTGGAGCTTAGGAGAAAGAATCCAGAAATTAAAACATAGTGGGTTTGGACAGGCACTTTAATAAGGAATGTCTTTTAATCAATTTTAGATATGCCCAACTCCCTTTTCTGATAAGTAAGGGGCTAAAGAGACTCCGTTGTCATGACTGTAAGTGAGGATACTCTGCAGGGGTCTTCAATCAAGAGAATAAATAACCATCTTCTTCCTTCCCAGGCCCTCCAGCTGCACAAGGCCAATGATGTCCACCCCGGGTTCCAGTCCTTGACCTCAGAAATTAACAAATCTGGCACTAAATACCTACTTAGGATTGCCAACAGACTATTTGGGGAGAAGAGCTTCACATTCAACACTGTAAGTTATGTTGATTTTTAAATATTTTACTCCTTGACGGAAGATGCACGTAATTCATGTACCAAAATGTGTTTTTATCCTTGTTGAAGTCTGTTGCACTTTAGACATGGTTCTGTAGTGATGTAATGAAAATAGTCTTCAAATGAACCAAACCTTATTTTATTGCTTCGTAAGCCTGGCACAAATTTCTGGTTTTGTGGCTTTGTAGTCCTGTCCGCTCCTGAGGCGAAAAGCCGGGAGATTTTAACTTGGTTTTAACTTGCTGTTTAAATAACTGTGTGCTTTAAACTTACTGCTGCTTCCACGTGTATCTTCCCGGCGAGCGGAGCTCAGCGCTCACGAGGGATTTCACACACCTGCGCCAGCAGAGGGGAAGACTGCGGCCACGCCCACCACCCTCAGGCCACGCCCCCTCTCCTCTTAGTTTTCAAAAGCGCGCTGAACCACAAGCGCGATTAGAGTCCTGTCCGCTCCTGAGGCGAAAAGCCGGGAGATTTTAACTTGGTTTTAACTTGCTGTTTAAATAACTGTGTGCTTTAAACTTACTGCTGCTTCCACGTGTATCTTCCCGGCGAGCGGAGCTCAGCGCTCACGAGGGATTTCACACACCTGCGCCGGCAGAGGGGAAGACTGCGGCCACGCCCACCACCCTCAGGCCACGCCCCCTCTACAAGGTAAAAAAGACATGTGCTTTCCCCGGAAGCTCAGCGGACGGGCGCAGCGGGCGCGCCGGCTGTGCGCCGAAGGCGCGCCTAAGGCAAGCCCGTCTGCGCCCGTCCGCGACCGCACGGGACCAGGGGCCACAACCCCTGGCCAAAATGAGACTCTGACATGTTGGAGCGCCCAACAACTCCATGACCTATGTCCTGAGTATGCCAAAGCCTGTCTCCACAGCCTGAACGTGGAAGATACCATCAGCTGTAAGGTGTGTCAGTATAACTGGCAAACTAAACCTCCTGCCAGGACTGAACACACTAAGCTTACGTGTGGGCTGCTTAACACCAGATCCATGAGGAAACATTGTCTTGATATTTATGATCTGCTCTCTGACATGAAATTCAATCTACTATTTCTTACGGAGACGTGGCTTGATTCCAATTCAGAGCCAGACATTGTCGCCTCTCTTCCTGCTGGCTATACTCTGGCTCATCTGAACAGACCGCTAGGTAGAGGTGGGGGGATAGGGATAATATCTAAACAGCCATTGAGCTGTCAAATAGAACCTCTCGCTATCGCTGACAGCGAGATAGGAGCTTTCTCCATTAAGGTTAACACGGGGAACACTGTGAATGGCTTACTGATATATCGTCCACCTGGTCCCTCCACCCAGTTCATCTCCAGCCTGACTGAAGGCATTACGGAGACAGCCCTGCGTAGGGATAAGTTTCTGCTCTTGGGTGATCTTAACATCCATCTGGACAATCTAGCAGACAAAGGTATTATTGATTTCTACCAGCAACTTCAATCCCTCCAACTATCGATTGTATCTAAAGCCCCTACCCATCTTAAAGGTCATTTGCTAGATCCCATCTTTGCCAATTGGGCAGGTGTAGAAGCCCAGGCTCCAGTACCTCTCCCCTGGTCTGACCACTTTTTAGTACCTTTTACAATAACTATTCCTGCCAACAATGCCCAAAAGTTTTCCAACACTAAATATCTGAGTCGCAGATGGACTGCTTTCTCTAAGGCTGGGTTTGATTCCGCCCTCACCAATAGTGGCAGCCCAGGAGGGGAGGATGTTGCTACAGCATCCGATAGACTTGATGAGCGCATTACCAATGCCTTAGACAGCATAGCCCCTCTGTGCTACAAGAAACCCGGGAGTAGACCTCTCAAATCTGCCCCTTGGTTTAATGCTGAACTTCGCCTAGCCAAAACTGAATGTAAGCAATTAGAAAGGCAATGGAGGATGGCCTACCTCGACCAAGCTAAATTGAGATATATAGGCAAACGCAGGGAATACCACAATCTAATTAGGCGCGCAAAAACTAACTATTTCTCAGGTAGGATTGGTGAAGCTCATAACTCCACTAAGGAGCTTTTTAAAATCTATAAAGAAATTTCTTTATGCAGCTCATCTGTTGATCCCTCCTTGGTTTCAGTGGAATCCTGTAACCGCATTGCTACCTACTTCTTCGACAAAGTGGCCACTATCTATTCGGCCTTCACAGGGGGAAAGGAGAAGGCAATAGAGTTCAGTGAAAACTCATCATTAGATGAGGGCGTAAATAGGCTAGGCAAATTTGTCACTCCACCATCTAATGAGCTTCAGCAAATCTGCCGCTCGATTAAGTCAGGTTCCCCCCGTGATCCGGCCTCACCGAAACTCCTTGGAGGGAGTATGGAAGCTTTGGAGCCTTACATCAGAGATGTTCTGGATCTTTCTTTTAAAACCGGCACCGTACCCAAAAAGTGGAAGCAAGCGATTGTGCTCCCGCTCCAAAAAAAACCTAATCTCAGTTGGGATAGGCTAGACAATCTTCAGCCTATTTCCCTTCTTCCCTACATGGCCAAAGTGGCAGAGAAGGTGGCCAATCTCCAACTTATGACTTTTGTGGAAGAAGCCAACCTTCTCCATCCGACTCAGTTTGGATTTCGAGCACGCCACTCAACGGAGTCTGCGATGCTTCTGGCAACTGAGACCATTAGGCAAGGAGTAGATGAGGGGCATACCATGGCTCTCATCTTACTCGACCTAAGTGCCGCATTCGACACTGTAGCACACTCCACCTTGCTACAGTGTCTTAACAATGGTGGAGTAAATGGGGTGGCACTCAGTTGGATGCATTCCTTCCTGACTGAGAGGGGCTTTCAGGTCAGACAGGGAGAACACTACTCCCGTGTGTTCAATCTCGATCAAGGGGTTCCCCAGGGCTCTGCCCTCAGCCCCACCCTGTTTAACCTTTACGCCTCCCCTGTTGCCACCATTATAGAAAGTTATGGTATCCAACTGGTATCATACGCTGACGACACACAGCTGGTCATCTCTCTGTCACGGGCACCCGAAACCGCGGCACTCAACTTCAGTGCGTGCATGCAGGAGCTTGCCTCCTGGATGTCTAACAACTGCCTGAAGATGAATGGGTCCAAAACGGAAGTGCTCGTGATGGGGGGGGGGCCGTCTGTGTGGTCCTCAGCATGGTGGCCTGACTGTCTAGGCTCAACCCCCGTGCCGGGTCAACAGGCGAAAAATCTTGGGGTTCTATTCGACTCTGATCTGTCTTTCGCTCCCCAGGTAAATCGGGTGGTTGGTATGTGTTTCGGCATACTTAAGAGCCTACGAAAGGTCCTTGACCTACTGCCGGTCGGTGCTAGACAAACTCTTGTGCATGCCTTGGTTACATCGAGACTTGACTATGCCAACCTATTATATCTGGGTATTACGGCTAAAAGTCTCAACCGTCTCCAAGTACTGCAAAACGCCACAGCCCGGATGGTGCTGAGGCTTCTTAGGAGAACACCCTCTAAAGCCGCCTTGAGGTCCCTTCACTGGCTACCAATCCGTGAAAGGATTACTTTCAAAGCTTTATGCATGTGCCATCGCATCTTTGGAGGTAGAGCACCCGGCTCTTTGAATAGCCTCATCACCCCCTATAGACCAGAGCGGATGCTCAGATCCTCTGGCATGGGTCTGGCTGTTGTCCCCAGAATCCGTAAAGCTCGGATGGGGGGCAGATCTTTCAGGCTCCTTGCAGCCAAGCACTGGAACTTGCTTCCAGCTGAATTGCGCCTCGAACCCTCTGAGACCAAATTTCGTAAAGCCCTCAAAACCCACCTTTTCCGCCTAGCACTACTGTAACTTCCTATCCCTCTTACAGGCTCTCTCTCAGCGCGGGGACACGCCGGAGCGCGTAACCATGCGCTTTACAAAATTCCAAAATAAATAAATATAATCCCTATTTGCAGTGTAATTTGCAGTTCCTATGGCGACGTGCAATATATGCGTGAGAAGCCCCTTCTTATTCATTGGAACACAACATCCATTGTCATTGATGCGTTCAGCAATGCAAATGCCCATGCAATATAAAAGCATTGAATTATTATTGACTTCTCATGGCTTACAGTATACACTTCTGGAGCGGAAGCTATCTATGCGAACAGCTGCTACAAAGTGTGGCGCAGCTTCCGGTATTGGGATAGAGGCAGCAGTTCTTAATTTGTAAAATATTAGGTGCAGGTGCTCAATTTGTAAGAAGGCCCCACCCATGTCCCTGGCTCCAACCACTCCCTTTATTGGTCCCACCCACATCCACAAGCCTCAATATATCATAGCCACCTCCTCACATCTTGAGTTCCGCAAGAAGCCGAAGGCCTGACTCTTCACATTAGCAACTCCGGGGCCTCACGCCTACACAGCTGCTTAAGTGCCTGGATACCCCCTTAGGTGATTATTGTGATCCATAAATCTATTTATCATAACATAATGTAACATATAGGATGGCACTTTCATACTTGTAGAATCACTTTTACAAATTCTGAAAGCATTTGTGTGAATTGTCATTCCCAGAAGTTGATGCAAGGCTAGCGCTAGAATATTTTGGGCAAAAGAATAGCAACTGTTCCTCGGTCTTCTAGAAAAACATGCATGACATTTACAATGTAGACCCTCGCTGTGCAGCATCCCATGTTGATGTAAACACAACACTCATCAAAGTCCTGTACCTCTGCCAAAAAGGTTGAGTGTGTACACACCAGTTGGATACAATTTAGGAATTTCTCTGCCTTATGCAATAGAAAAAAACTTGTTCAGTTGCTGATGGAACTAGACAATTCATTCTGAGCAGCAACTCTCTCCCAGTATTTTGATTTGACAACAGTAACCACAGTAGGTGTGACAGAGGAGGCCTCGTTCCAAAAATTACCTAGGCCCACGTCATACAATAATTTTTTTTACGTAGGCCAACCACTTGATCTTCTTGGAGCTGTTTATACTGAGAATATCAACAAAAACCTCTCTAAATGAACCCAATAAAGTACTGGCGTAAGGGTGGCAAACGCAGATATAGGCTTAAGTTCAAGGTCAGATGTAAAGGGTACTAAGGGGGTGCCTCTCTCCATTACTGTTAGAGCTCTTATAAAGTTGTTCTCACTAGTTCCCAGTTGACCTGCGTGACAGTGGGCCCATAGTTCTGTGCCATATAATACAGCAACCTTTGGTTGGGATTTCTCCATCGCCACTACTGGAAGATTCCGATACTAGGGTAGCTTTTTAGCAAATCTAAGAATAGCCCCAGTTCTATGGGTTAACAAAAGTGACCTTTCAGAAATCTGTGGGGCCCATGATAAGGAAACGGGCAGATAAATCCCTAAATATTTAATTCCTTGACCTTTTCCAAAACTTCCCTTCCCAATCTTGCGGTACCCCTCGACCCCCTGAAATAAGTTAAATGCTTGGTTTTGGATGCATTAATTTGAAGACCATATAACGTACAAAACAGATTAAAATCTGTCAACAAGTGTTTGTAAGCCAGCCCTGATTTTAGCTAGCAGAAATGTGTCCTAAGCAAAGAAATGGGCCAGAACTTTATAGTCTGGAAGCATGGGGGAATCATTGGCACAGATATCAGTTTGTTCCTTTCGGTGTGAGATCCGGACTTCTGGTTAACACTGAAGGCTAGTTACCATTTTGTTTTCAGAATATATAGTGATAAAGAACCATATTCATGTTTGTATATGGCCTCACTAATTCACTACATATCTTTAATACCTGCCAAATTGCTCTTAAAATTTTCAAAACCCAAAGGCCCTCGTTCTGGGGGTTAGGTGATATCAATTTTTTCTTGGTGACAAATATAGCAGTCGAATAGGGATGACAAGTAATGCAGCAAGTACTGAATTCACAATGCCTTCTACTCTGGTATCTAATTAGCCTGCAATTGGTTGCGGTTTCTGATTACGGCAGTAATTCCCTCAATTTCTAAGGGCACTGTCGGGATCCCAGTGCGGGACATTGTGATATTCCTGCATCCAGGAAATACTGATACCAATGGTATCCAGCACAAACCCCTTTCATTCCAATTCGCAGCAAAAGTAGTGCACATTTTTACTAATACATTGCATTTGCAGAACGCCTAATATCCACAATGCTTATCTGTCTTTGCAAACCTCTGCTTCCCCTGCCACTAGAGTCACAGAAATGTATGAATTCTAGCCTTGCACATACGATTTACCTACAATTCCATATTTTTAGAGTTACAAAATTACAGACAAACCTTTCTGGCAAGTTTACTCATTATCATTAACAAGAGAGTAACCTTAAGGCAATAAAAGCCAAAGTCTGGCAGAAATCTGCATCTTTTGCAAATTTCACTTGTTTCTGCTTTTTCTTTGTTGGCAAAATAATCTCCCATTTAGATTAAAGGCTTCTTCTATACATTCTGAAAATAGGAAGGGGATTGATTTGTTTACAAACCCAATTTGCAAACTGTCTGCATTCTTTTTATATCAGTAAATACATAAATTAGAAATGATCACAGAAAATGGAAAACATTTTTGCTTTGCCGTTATTTACCCATTCCAAAATGACAGTCCAGTTTTTGTGAAAACACTCTTATTTCCACTCCAATGGAAAGCAACAGAGGAAAATCCACCAATATGGTGGATTTTTTTCCTGGTCATTCGTAGGATTAGGGTGTGAAAACCTAAAATTAAGCTTCTGTAAATAAGGATGTTGAAAAATGATTCTGTAATCCAACGTTTTGCAGCTGCCATTTTTTTGGAGGATTTAGTACCCAAGTGACTGGGCTGAGTCCAGCATGAGTCTCTGACCAGTAACACTGCTTAGTACAATATTCCAGCAGTGATAAGTATGCGGTCAGTACTGGTGACTTTTCTAAAAATGGTTTCATGCTTGCTTCGTTTTCTAAATCTTTACATAGAAAAATCCCTTTGTTAGAGTTCCACTATATATATATCTTACCAGGTTCTTAATAGTAATTTAATATTTGTGATGTTTCCTAATCGCATTGTTTCTCTGCAGGTTTTGCATTGATGTTTTCAAATGTATGATTATCTACTTATGATGTCTTTTAAATTCCAAGGGTCATATAACTTAATCCGAACAAGTCGAGCAATAACCTGCCCACTGTACCTATGCAAGTGGAGCCGGAAATTTGCAAAGATGCTAAAGTAAAAAAAAAAGCAAATGGGAAAACCTGTAGAGTATTTAGGTGAGAATTCCAGTTTTTTGCCCCTACCTCCTCCAAACTCTTCAGTTTGTCACTACGCTATTACAGAACCATGCCAGACAGAATTATCATTTTGTGTAGTCAAAGATTTTGGCAGGCTTAGTGCGAGCAGGATGCAATCTGCTTCAACATGTTGTTTCACTAAAAAAACAAACTGACCTAGACTGAGTGTAGTGCAGCACGTGCACTATGAGAGTGAAGTAGAGCGCAGCCTTCCCTCTGGCAACCATCGTCCGATTTTTACATGGCAATAAATCTGAAGCGCAGGCCGGGCCCTCAGCACAGATTAAAATAAACGTGCCTAAATGCAGGAAAGTGATTTCTTTTTGGTGCGTGCAGGTGCAGCCTACTTTGTCGGAAACGGAGAGTACATCACCCAATGAATGAGCATGGTGAGAGCCATCTAACTATCCCACCATCGCAGTGCCTCTGAAACCCTTCCAACCCTGGTACGTCACCCCCACAACCAGAACACACTAGCCCAGGACTTGGGTCTGATGCTTCTCCGTGATCTGCACACACACAAGACTAGGGTTGGTGTTTGTGAGTATGGTATGTAGCAGCCGATTAGGCGCTGTCGCGGAGGTCTCATTGCACCGAGCCGCCATCTTGGGGGAACTGGAGGGTTGACGGTCCAGTAGCCTGGCCCCTCCCGCCCTCACCTGTATTTAGTCAGCGTATCTGACTCCGCACGCATTGGATTTGGCAGCAGACATTCCTGAGGCGGAAAGCTGGGAAGGCTGCGGCGCTTTCTTTTAAAAAATGTTACTACTTTTAAACTGTGTTTTGTCCTTATGCATATTGCTTTTTTATCTTGCACTCACTTGCTGACACTTGATAGGGCTGCACCCCTCCCCTGGACACCACGCAGCTGATTACGCGCTGTCGCAGAGGTTTCGTTACACCGAGCGCCATCTTGGGGGAACTGGAGGGTTGACGGTCCAGTAGCCTGGCCCCTCCCACCCTCCCCTTCTAGGTATGGCTGGTCTCTCTCGGCCGTCAGCGGGCGCGCCGAAGGCAAGCCCGTCTGCGCCCGTCCGCGACCAAGACGTGGCCGGGGCCGGTCCCCCTGCCCGATTTGTATAGCAATGCAGGTATGACTTACAAGCGTTCAGAGTTATTTGCTCTGAGACCCCCACGGTGCCTTCCTGGCCCTCTACTTACACCGGACACTTGGAGCCCGGATTATGCCTGTAGGGACTGATTTTCATCTCTCCCATCATGAACTCAGGAACAGTCCTTCCCACGCTCGGAGCTTCAACTTCTCTCAGGGATCAGGATCCTCTGTGACCCTGAGAGTGGCTTTGGTCAATTGTAGATCACTGGTTAGACATGCCGTTGACATCTGGCAGTCTCTCCAGGACAACAACTGGGATCTTCTTTTTCTTACCGAAACGTGGCTGAATGATACCACGAACCCTGCTATCACTTTAGCCATCCCGGAAGGCTACAGTATCATCTGTACTAATAGACCCAATGGCAAACAGGGGGGTGGTGTTGCACTCATTCACAAGTCCAAATGGACTGCTATAATTCCTTCATACGATCAAATTGACTGCATTGAGGGACTGCCTTTCTGCATCAAGATATCCCCTTCAATTTCTTGCTCAGGACTATTGATTTATCGCCCCCCTCACTCCAGCACTTCACATCTGCCTGCCTTGGCGGATTACATCACCCAGGCTAGCGCACGATATGCTTTAGGGGACTTTAATCTTCATGTGGAAGATGAGTCTTGCCCTCACAGTAAAAGCCTTATTTCGACGCTACGGGCATGCACTTTAGTCCAAAGGGTGGAGTTACCTACGCATAAAGCTGGTCACACACTGGACCTGATTTGTTCCAATTTGACCAACATCCAGGTAGCTAATCCCGTACCGGTGATCGGGTCATATCATTATCTCATCCCCTTTGTGATCGATATTCCTCACCCTGATAGGCCCGTATTGGCTCCCAAGGCATCAGGAAGAAACTGGAGTCAAATCACTCCAGGAATACTTAAACTCGCAGCCTAGTCCAGCTTCAGATTTGGACACTCGTATTGCCAATCTGGATGTCTCGATCGGCCAGGCCATGGAGGCATTGGCCCGTTTGAAGCCTATTAAAACCCACAAGTCAGCACCATCAGCCCCTTGGTATTCTGATCTTCGCCAGAAAAAAGCCTTGTGTAAAGCCCTGGAACGAGCCTGGAGGCAGAAGTATTCCTTGGAAAGCAAAGCTATTTACAGGAGGGCCCTTAAGGAATACCGTAGATTGATTGTGGAACATAAAAGGGCCTATTTGGCCTCCAGAATCAATAAAGCCAGCAATGGCGCGAGAGATTATCAGCATTGTTAGATCCTTTACGGACCCTCAAGCGCTGAATGCTATGTTTCCTTCTTCGAGACTCGACTAGTAAGTGCAGAAAGTGGTCGACCTGTTTCTCGCAGGTGTGCAATGACTAGCGATTCACCAGGACCGATGTAAGAAGTTAATCTGTCTAAATTGAATGATCTACTGAAGTATCAAATATTCATTTCAGACTATAAAATGATCAGAGATGGTGTACCTGTGTTTCGCTGTATCTTGCCTGAATTGGGAGACAAAGGGAGCAAATCACAACAGGTAAAGAAATCGCAAACAATCGTAAGTAACCTTGTACACAGTGTTCCATGCTTGTGAAAGTGCCGCTAGCATGTGGGTAAAAACAATAATGGGTATAATCCTCAGTGAGCATGGTGGTTGGCATGCCCCTGTGGAAAATGCAGATAAAAACAATAACAGCAGCATTCTTGTAGGTGTCGGGGAACACCTTATTCACCTATTGGTCAAGTGTGTATGCAACAACAGTACCTGGCGGGTAGTACATTGGGTAAACGACCTCTGTAGTTAGGCTAGGTGTGACAAGAAAGTAACAGTAGACCTAATGGAACACACGCCTATTCATCCGCCTTTTGTAAAAAAGCAAGCCAGCAAGGAGTTCGACTGGGAAAGGTAAGTGAAGAATTAGGCCATCATCACATAATCGGTGAGTTGACACATACAGGCATATCGGGAGGGCTAATGGGGTAATGTGAAGATTGGTATAATACTAGTGGAACATGCCCCGTGTTTCTGAGCCTCACGTGTGTTGGTCTATATCAGGGGTCCCCAAATTGGTCTTGGAGGGCCGGATCCAGGCCAGATTTTTAAAATTACTACATGTATCTCAATGGGGATATCCAAAAAATCTGGCATGGATCAGGCCCTCCAGGACCGGTTTGGAGACCCCTGGTCTATATGAAAGAACCCGGCTATGTGGCAGGCAAACAGTAAAACACTAGACCGCCTAGGGACTATGTAGCTAAGGCTGGGACCCGGTCATGTGGCCCTCTCGAATGTTAATGCCAGGTGACAAACTCATATGCAGAGACTAGCGTGTGTCTGAGGATGTACAGAACTCAAGTCGGCAGCGCACGGAGTGCTGGTCATACCCTTGACCCAACTGAGTGGGCAGGTCTATCTCCGTTGTGGCGTGTGCTTGCAAACAATAAATTTAGCTAAGCTATTTTGCCTCAAATCGCACCACACGGAGTGCGGTTGCTGCCCTGTGACCCTGATCAGCGTACCGGTTGTTGAAAAAGGTGCTGACAAATGAGCGTGCATATGCAAATCAGTCTGACCTGTGCCTCATGGGAACAGTCCAGCCCGAACTGCCAAGCCATGTCTTCCCTGGACCGGAATTTTATGAAAGCTGGCCTGTACACCGGGTTATGTGTGTATTTTTTCATATCTGTCACACATTGTTATAAAATAGATTGAGATAACATGATGTGTGTATTTATAAAACTTCTTTTTAATTAATATTTTTTTTCCCACTCACAAATATTATGTGGCTTTTTGTCACTTTTTTTATATATAAATAACAGTTAGTATACTTTTTTTTACAATTCATGCAAATTTCTAAGCATAGACATATATCTAATTACAGTGATTTATCATACATATATCAATGCATAAGTCAACAACTGATTATCATTGCCCAATACAAAACTAGATCCAACGCGTTTCGGCGAGTCGCCTTCATCAGGAGTTTTGTATTCTCAATTGTCGATTTGATACTAAAACAGTAGAAAACACTCAATTAATTTTTCTCAAAAACGAAACAATCTATAGTAAACAACATGTGACAGTGGTTATGTCTATATTACACTAGTACTCTGCTATATAATTTGTACTTGGGCACCCTCTCCTGGCGCCAAACTCTCTACCCTAGACAATTACAAACTCTGTCTATACACATCATTATCTACATATTTACAATCTACATATACATATCATTATCTACATATATACAGTCTATATCTACATACAACACATTTTTAATTTCCAAGGCATTCAATATTTCCTTTATGTGCCTTATTTCATTTTTATTTCAAAACTCTGATCTCAGTGCATATTTGAAGTAATTTTAAATGTCTGCAGTTTGGTGCCTAAAATGTGGCACAGAATGCTAACGGCTCACTTAGATAAACTGAATTGCAATATATCCTACCTTAGGTATCTACTGGGTGTTCTGTACGTGATACCTGCATGCAGTATCTGGGTGACGACAAGTTATGAGGTTCCTAGACGAGTTTAAAATCTGCAGCAAAAATTATATAACGAAGGTTCAATGGTCATATGGGTCTGTCTTTTTATCTATTTAATTCGGAAACTCTGAATTAAGCATTAGTACCTGTAAAGTAGTCTGTTCTGATAGATAGATATATAATCCTTCAATTGCACGTCACGTGTAATCATGTAGTATGCAGTGCTGCCCCGATATAGGGTTCTGACGAGATATTTAACTTTCTGAAAAAATATAAAATAAAATATAAACTTACTTAATACCATAGGTTACTATCGACTGAAACAGGGGCCTATAAACAGATGGCACCTACTTGAAAATCTTGTGTGTGGATATCACGGCTCAAACTGGTGACTGTGCGACTTTACATGGCACAAAAAGCAAGTGCTGCAACAGGAGAAAGTTAAACAAAATGTAAGGACTCAATCATTCCTAGAGAAGGTTGCTTTTCTAGAAAGAGAATATTACAATTAATGAATCTTAAACAAATCGGCCGTTTGTTATTCTCTCTGCTCTGAAGATGCGGAGTGATTCTTGGACTCTGCTCATTAATGAGACAACACACAGTGATACTGTTACAATTCTGTCTATATGACTAGTAAAAGGACAGGAAAAAAGGGTATTTAAGGTCACAAGAATACTTCTAAGATGTGAGGCAATTGTGCCTTTATACGTACGAGTGCTCGTCAACTGATCTGGGTTTAATCCATCACCATTCTTTAGCTCACTCAGCCACCCCAGTTCAGACATGGCCATATGCAAATCAGTCTGACCCTGTGCCTCATGGGAACAGTCCAGCCCGAACTGCCAAGCCATGTCTTCCCTGGACCGGAAACAAGCACATCAGGCACAGGGTCAGACTGATTTGCATATGGCCATGTCTGAGCTGGGGTGGCTGAGTGCGCTAAAGAATGGTGATGGATTAAACCCAGATCAGTTGACTGGGGGTGAGTGTTTGATTGGCAAACGCTCAAACGCCCCATCCATCATCCCCTTTTGTATCGCTTGGAATTTAAAAGACCTCATAAGTAGATAATCTTAAATTTGAGATAAGGGGGAAACATCAATGCAAAACCTGCAGAGAAACCATGTGATCAGGAAACATCACAAACATTAAATTAGTATTAAGAATATATATATTGGAACTCTAACAAAGGGATTTTTCTATGTAAAGATTTAGAATACCAAGCAAGCATGAAACCATTTTTAGAAAAGTCACCCGTACTGACCGCATACTTATCACTGCAGGGACAGACTGATTTGCATACAGCCAGGTTCTGAGCTGGGATGGGGCAGTGAGATAAATAACGGTGATGGATCAAGCCCTGATCTTTGGACTGGGTAAGAGTGGTCTGCTCAATTCAGACACTCTGTTCATCACCACCCCCTTTTGTAAATCGAGTTTGGCCACTATAGGTGTGGCAGGGTATACTCAGACATGAGTCCCTTTCTCACTGCTCCATCAGGATTCAAGCAAGCCGGGCCGAAGAGGCTGAAATGCCAGAAACCGGTCCCCGGTAGCTTGTCTCCTTTCTGGTAAAGAATTGGCTTGGTAGTTTAGTCTGCCCTGTTCCCATGATGCACTGGGCCAGGGACAGACTGATTTGCATATAGCCAGGTTCTGAGCTGGGATGGGGCAGTGAGATAAATAACGGTGATGGATCAAGCCCTGATCTTTGGACTGGGTAAGAGTGGTCTGCTCAATTCAGACACTCTGTTCATCACCACCCCCTTTTGTAAATCGGAATATTGTACTAAGCAGAGTTACTGGTCAGAGACTCATGCTGGACTCAAGCCAGTCACTTGGATACTAAACCCCCCCCCCCAAAATGGCAGCTGCAAAACGTTGATTACAGAATCATTTTTCAACAGCCTTATTTACAGATCTTAATTTTAGGATTTTTCACACCCTAATCCTATGAATGACTAGGAAAAAATCCGCCATATGGGTGGATTTTCCTCTGTTGCTTTGCATTGGAGTGGAAATAAGGGTTTTCACAAAAACTGGACTGTCATTTTGGAATGGGTAAATGACAGCAAAGCTAAAATGTTTTCCATTTTCTGTGATCATTTCTAATGTATGTATTTACGGATATAAAAAGAATGCTGACATACTTTGCAAACTGGGTTTGTAAACAAATCAATCCCCTTCCTATTTTCAGAGTGTATACAAGAAGCCTTTAACCCCTTAAGTGCTGCTGACGGCCAATGGTCGTCAGCAGCGCTACCTCCCCAGTGCTGCGCACGACCATTGAACGTCCATTCAGCACTAGTTCTAATGGACAGCGCAGCACTGGGGAGAAATGTTTACACGCAGCTAAGGTGTTAAATCTACATGGGATATTATTTTGCAAACAAAGAAAAAGCAGAAACAAGTGAAATTTGCAAGAGATGTAGACTTCTGCCAGACTTTGGCTTTTATTGCCCTATGGTTACTCTTGTTAATGTTAATGAGTAAACTTGCCAGAAAGGTTTGTCTGTAATTTTGTAACTCTAAAAACATGGAATTGTAGGTAAATCGTATGTGCAAGGCTAGAATTCATACATTTCTGTGACTCTAGTGGCAGGGGAAGTAGAGGTTTGCAAAGACAGATCAGCATTGAGGATATTAGGCGTTCTGCAAATGCAATGTATTAGTAAAAAGTTGCATACTCCATACATTTATGTAGATCTTCCCACCATGTATTTTCCTTTTAAAGGAAAAGCCCTTTTGCTGCTCATTGTAATGATTGGATTGTGAGCTGGATACCATTGGTATCAGTATTTCCTGGATGCAGGAATATCACAATGTCCCCCACTGGGATCCTGACCGTGCCCTTAGAAATTGAGGGACTTACTGCCGTAATCAGTAACCGCAACCAATTGCCGGGCTAATTCCTTATTTTTCAGCGGCTTCCCAATTGAACATTTCACCAGATTTAAACCGGTGAGATACCAGAGTAGAAGGCATTGTGAATTCAGTACTTGCTGCATTACTTGTCATCCCTATTCGACTGCTATATTTGTCACCAAGAATAAATTGATATCACCTAGCCCCGAGACTGAGGGCCTTTTGGGTTTTGAAAATTTTAAGGGCGATTTGGCAGGTATTAAAGATATGTAGTGAATTAGTGAGGCCATATACAAACATGAATATGGTTCCTTATCACTATATATTCTGAGAACAAAATGGTAACTAGCCTTCGGTGTTAACCAGAAGTCCAGATCTCACACCGAAAGGAACAATGGATAACTGTGCCAATGATTTCCCCATGCTTGCAGACCATAAAGTTCTAGCCCATTTCTTTGCTTATGACATATTTCTGCTAGCTAAAAAAATCAGGGCTGGCTTACAAACACTTGTTGACAGATTTTATTCTGTTTTGTACGTTATATGGTCTTAAAATTAATGCATCCAAAACCAAGCATATAACTTATTTCAGGGGGTCGAGGGGTACCGTAAGCTTGGGAAGGGACATTCTGGAAAAGGTCAAGGAATTAACTATTTAGGGATTTATCTGCCCGTTTCCTGATCATGGGCCCCACAGATTTCTGAAAGGTCACTTTTGTTAACCCATAGAGCTGGAGCTATTCTTAGATTTGCTAAAAAGCCACCCTAGTATTGGATTCTTCCAGCAGTGGAGATAGAGAAATCCCAACCAAAGGTTGCTGTATTATATGGCACAGAACTATGGGCCCACTGTTACGCAGGTCAACTGGGAACTAGTGAGAACAGCTTCATAAGAGCTCTAACAGTAATGGAGAGAGGCACCCTCTTAGTACCCTTTACATCTGACCTTAAACTTAAGCCTAGATCTGCGTTTCCCACCCTTACAACAGTACTTTATTGGGTTGGTTTAGGGAGGGCTTTTGTTGATATTCTCAGTATAAACCGCTCCAAGAAGATCAAGTGGTTGGCCTATGTCAAAATATAATTGTATGACGTGGGCCTAGGTAATTTTTGGAAAGAGCCCTCCTCTGTCACACCGACTGTGGTAACTGTTGTCAAATCAAAATACTGGTAAGAGTTGGTGCTCAGAATGAATTGCCTAGTTCCATCAGCAACTGAACAAGGCTTTATTCTCTTGCATAAGACTGCGCCTTAGGCAGGGAAACTCCTAAAATGTATCCAACTGGTGTGTACACACACCTTTTTTGCAGAGTTACAGGACTTTGACGATTGTTGTGTTTACATCAACCTGGGATCCTGCACAGTAAGGGTCTAAGTTGTGTCAGTCATGCATGTTTTTCTATAAGACCGAGGAACAGTTGCTATTCTTTTGCCCAAAATATTCTAGCGCTAGCCTTGCGTCATCTTCTGGGAATGGCAATTCAAACAAATGCTTTCAGAATTTGTAAAAGTGATTCTACAAGTATGAAAGTGCCTTCCTATATGTTACATTATGTTCTGATAAATTGATTTATGGATCACCATAATCACCTAAGGGGTAATGGCTCCCTCAATGTTTCCATCATAGGCAACTGGCTACTATAAAGATTTTCAAAGGGATTCACCCAATCATCTTCGGTGATGGCAATCTCCATCCGTGCCTTCGA
The DNA here is from genome assembly GCF_964263255.1 of Lissotriton vulgaris. Classification (NCBI taxonomy): domain Eukaryota; kingdom Metazoa; phylum Chordata; class Amphibia; order Caudata; family Salamandridae; genus Lissotriton; species Lissotriton vulgaris. Next base: position 762,709,461 of record NC_141691.1, on the reverse strand, counting down.
ATTGTCTTTTAAAATAAGGTGCATTTTCTGCCTTCCAGAAGTCTGTCATGTCTCGCAATTGGGATGGTTCCATTAACTTATCCCAAGCTTTCCGCTTCAGCATGTCCCCCCTGTTTTTTGCCCAGTCTTATATGCTTTACGTAATTCCCAGATCTGCGTCTTATCCCTAACTCGACTGCTCAAGGCCCGTTTAAGTTTAGAATACGCCTTGGTACATGATGTATCAAACCAGCTCGTACTTTTATGTTTTGGGTTCTTTAATTCTACCCATAGACTGTTCTTTATGAGCAAAGTTATTTTCCTAAAGTTGTTGATCGTCTCCAATGTTGCCTGCTTCCATATTCAGGTAAACACTGAAACATGTTTTACAGGCCTTAAATTGCACAGAAACTCCTCTGGTAGTACTTTTGTCCATTTTAGGGCGTATCCATTCTGTCTCGAGATAGCAATGTCTCTCACTGCAGGCCTGGGTAAATTGACAGTGGTAGGAGCAGTACACAGGTCTAAAATGTCAACCCTGATAGGGAAATGATCGCTTAAGGGTGTTTCCAGCGTGCTATAATTGGAAACACTATCGGCATAGCATGTGGAGGTCAAGATATAATCTATGATTGAAGATGCCCCTCTTCCCGTAAAAGTGGAAGAAAAGGGTACCTCCGGTTGGCACATTTTGTTGGCAAAACCTAAATCGTTCATAAACAGAACGTCATTCAGGGCATCACCTGTTGTATGTTCAAAATGTGTTAGTATGGAGTCCTTGTCCATCATAAGGCCACAGTTCCCCATTTCTCCTCGCTTACATATTGCACGATTAAAATCACCCCCCCCATATGACAGCATACTCTTTGCTTTCATTACAAATTAAGCTGTTAAGTTCAGATCTCAGGGTTTTAAAGACTGCTAGCGTATCTGTCGATGGGACATTATTATAAAGGTTTATAATCAACCAGCAAAAACTTTTGCTCATATGTAGGCCAACTATATGATAAAAACAGTTATTATATAAAATCTTCATACTCTTAAATTTAAAGTTATTCGAAACATATGTGCAGATCCCACCTTTGGCTCTACCGTGTATTGAACCTATTGCTGGAGTAAAAATTGTTTTAAAACCATCCAGGTGAAAAATTTCCGTCACCCATGTTTCCTGCAGGCATATAATATCATATTCTTCAGTTAGTTTTACCCAATATGGATTGTCTAGTGGTGTCTGAGTCCAGCAATATTCCAGGAGATAATTGACCAATTGCACTTAATCATACGTTTAGAAACTTCTTGCGTATTCATAGGATTTTCCACATTACAATCAACAATTTCATAACTCAAGTTACTATCCCCTGCAATAATGTCACTAACCGTTAAAATATAAGATATCTCTGCATTTGCAAATTTTATAAAAGATTGTTCAGGGCAACCAATTTTAACCTGAATATCCATGCCTGATATACACAACGGATTTTTAATGCTATTGTCAATTATGTACTCCATTCTTGGTCAATCCACCCCCCCCCCCCCCAAGCCCAGACAGAGATTCAAAACGATTGCTTATTGGACCATAAATGTAATCTCTTGTAGGAAAATAATTGCCACCGCGCTGGAATTTGTGATGCAAGGGACCTCCATGCTCAACATAATCCACTGGCATATTATAATTAGTGGCTGCTCGGTAGTTATAACTTTCACCATGATAGTTGTAAGACCTTATACCATTAAAGACTGCGGGAATCGGTGGGTAAAAGTAGGTTAAATCAAAGGAGAATATACCTCCGGGGTGCCATGATTCTGGAAACCACTAACGAACTGAACCACACGTGGATCTCTAAAGTTCACTATGATGCAGTCTCCATCAATATCCTTTGTTTTATGACCCACCCAACTTACTCTTCGCACATTTAGAATTTCCCCCTGCAGATCTGGTCTGAGTGTTCTGTTCTTTCCTAGCCAAAACATAACTTTGTTTTTTAGCTCATGAAAGGTTTCGACCCTATCATGTTTCCACTCAGGGACACCCGCTAACACTATAACATATGGGTAAGAATCAGGGGGAAGGTCTATTCTCGTACTAGTATCTTTCGTGCTAGTTTGCATAACTTTATCAACTTCATTAGTCCTTCCTACTTTCTCGGATTTCTTTTCTAAATTGTTTGTGTTGCCCTCTACTTTTCCTCTAGTTGCTACAGATTTTACTTCCTGTTGGGCCTTACCATGTATTTTACCACCAACTACCTTAGAATGTGATGTACTCACTTGCCCTGGCATCTCACTAGATGTACCCTTTTGTTTAACTCTAGGCAAAGTGGTAGGTCTTAATTCGGTAGTTTGAGTTTCAGCCAACTTCCTAAGCAATACAGAGTTGTCCTTGGTAGTTTTTTTGAGTATCCCTAACTGTGTACTAATCCTTTTAGTTCTTTCCAGTAAGGGTAAAATTAAGGATTTGACCAGATGTTCCATATTTTCTAGCGTGCAACTTTTACTTCTAAGATCCTTAAGAGGATAAACTGTATCAACAGAGGGGTTATTAGTATTAAATCCAATTTCTTCAGGATGTTTAAGTCTGTTTTTACTGGCCTCAGATGCTTTAGCCGTAAAATTAAATGGGGCAACTTTGGGCTTTTGAATACGCCCCCCTATCTGTTGGTTACCTCCTCGCTTACGTTTTAATTTATTGCCAGTATCAGACTTGTGATCAGATATGTTAGATTCAACAAGTGGACTATTAGCCAATTGCGAAGGTTTACTGGGGGCGGGATGAGCTCTAGGAAAAACCATCGGAATCAAGACTAGCATCAACCTCACTTGAATCTAGAATGATTGATAAATCCTGTTGCAGTTGGGGGGTATCATACTGAGAACTAATGATAACCGGTTGTTGTTCTGGGGACGGTTTTAAGGCTATCCCCCCGAGGGAGGATCTAATCTGGAACATGGGGTCAAGTGATAAACGACGTTCAGCTAAGGCTATCTCCTTCTCCACGGCAGAAGCAGCCCTTTTGATAAATGCATCTATAGTGTCAGTCATACTACTACGCCTTCCCTTGTGTTCCGCCTTTTTCCCTCTAAGATTTCTTTGAGACATAATTTTCCACATGGGGCGATAAGAATACCTGAATTTAGAGTTAGAACGTCCACTAATTTAAATAAAAAATATGGACTAAATAAAATTGCAATTAAACACGAATATAAAGTCTTACTTTGAAAGAAACAATCAAATAGGGTGGCCCAGTCCAGTCTCTTCCTGCCTCAGATGGCCCGCCCTTTGCCTGGGCGTAGCCCGGCTGGTCCTGCGCGTCCCGCGGGGCGGGAGGCGTTCCCTCCTCTTAAAGCGCCTCCGGGTGCGTCTGTCGTCACGCCTGCTGCGCGGGACCCGGGGCTGCTGGGAGTTGTAGTTTTGCCCAGCTGCCCTGCTGCGTATCCCGCGTGGCGGGAGATGTTGATACCATTCCCCTCACGGCGCAGATTAGAGCTGCTGGTAAGTTTGAGCCGTGGCCATCACGGCGGTAATGGAACTGCTGCTGTTTTGCTGTGCCCCCAGAGCGCGTACGGCGCTCCCTCCTCTTAATGCGCCTCCGGGCGCATCCATGTCGTCACGCCTGCTGCACGGGACCCGGGGCTGCTGGGAATTGTAGTTTTGCCCTGCTGCCGTTTCCCTCACGGCGCAGGGCAGGAGATGTTGATACCGTTCCCCTCACGGCACGGAATAGAGCTGCTGGTAAGTTTGAGCCGTTGCCCTCACAGCGGTAATGGAACTGCTGCTGTTTTGCTGTGAACAACTCAAACAGGTGAGATCACAAAGGACCATTTACAACAAACTTATCAGAAGTTCTGAAGCGAATTTCTGTAGCAACTCATTAGCTAAAGCTCAATCGCCAATAAAACAGTTTGGACTTGTCAAGCTACAAGCAGGTAGCCAACCCAATGTAATGATTTCCAAGCAGGTTCCGCAGGAGCGTCAGGAATCCGGAGACTAATCCTCAGCCTTCCCCTACGGCCTTCCGACTCTATCAAACACTAGAGTATCGAATGGCTCGCCAGGGGAAAACAGCGAAACAAAACAAGGAAAGGTTGGGGAAGAAAATAGAGCTTGATTGTGAACTTCAGAATGGATGCTTGATAACAGGTAGGCTGAAAAGGAAGATAAATATTATAGTTTATCTTTGCTAACCACAACATTAATATACACAATGTCTATGATCATATAAGACCACTACATACCACAATTGATTGTCTGGAATGTAGAAAATATAGGAAGGGTAGAATAAGGTGTTCGTTTTGTGCTATTGCAAAGAAGACAAAAAAACTGTAAATAACTGTTTCCCACTCTCTGCTGGTGAGTGTCAATATCTAAAGTGTAAGTCTCACTCTGTATGTCCTTGGAGTACACTGGGAGAACATCCAATATTCCTGTAGGTATGGATATGAGCTTGAGCCAATACCATGTATCTTGCATTAACATCTGTCAGACAGGAAATACATTCAGGTCCTCAGGTCCTCACACAAAGTAGTCACCAAATGAATATATAATGTAAGGCAGTGCACAGCGTGGTTACCGTGTTTCTGTGAAGAGGCGCTTGAATATGCACCACACTCTGGTCCACGCAAGATCCCCTGAAATAATATATAGATGGCCCAGGAATGGGTGGAATGAAGAAGTGCACAGGGGAATCCAGCAACAAGTGAGGAGTAACGTAAACAACAAATATAGCAGTGCCCAGCCGGATGGCGGAGAATATTCCCGGCCGCCGGGCGAAGCACCAGGAGAAATGGGGTAAGGTAAGGACTCTAACTATCTAAGGGAGCTGTAAGGGTGCCCAGCCGGATGGCCGAGATCAAACCCGGCCGCCGAAGGTCCCGGCCGCCGGGCGGGGCTCAAGGAAAGGGGGAGTTTGGAAAACTACAGCAAATACGGTAACCACCGCAATAGAGGATGTCAGTTGGGAAGACGTCACCTAACAGCGATTCCGCCGAATGCACAAAGGATGAAGCCGAACACACCTTCGCCGAAACGGAACAATTGCAAACCGGAAGTCAGGCAAGTCAAGACGGGACGGAACCCACAACTGAAGGAGCTAGACGCAAGAACGTAAAGCGTTGTTCTGTTCTTAGTGTCTTAAATAGTGAATACAATTAAAGCTACAGTGGCGGAGGGAAGTCTGGGCATGACACCCAACCCTTCCCCTACCGGTCCTAATCCACAGCCAAACTGTGAGGACTTTGCCTACTTTGTGGAAAAGAAAGAAAGCTCGAAAGTGACCTTCCTTTTACACCTCATATTAGCACACCCCGCCCTGGATCTCTGAGCCACAATGTCTCTCAGCCCACCCCCCTACAAACAATGCTTCTTGGAGCATATTCAAAACCTTTGATGAAAGCACCATTCTTAAAATCCTAACCGCAGTAAACCCCTTAAACCACTTTAGCGACCCTCTACCACCAAATGTCTTCACGGAGATTAAAATGTCCTTACTCTCTCTCTAGACCAAGATAGTTAATCCCTCACTACTTCAAAGATCAATACCTGACTGCCTTAAAGCTGGGCAGGTTACACCTGTTCTTAAAAAGCTCATGGCGGATCATGCAGACTTAAACAACTTCCACCCAATCTCTAATATTCTGACCCTATCAAATCTCCTGGAGAAATATGTCCATGTACAACTATGCAGCCACTTTGAACAATTCAGTCTCGTAGATCAATTCCAACCCGGCTACCATCAGGGCCATAGCACTGAATCGGCACTTACACACATATATGCTAATGCACTAACAATGTTGGATCAGAAAGAATCCTGCCTTTTTACCCTCCTCGACATCTCATCGACCTTCAATACGGTCAAAAATGACAGCCTCCTAGACCTACTTGAACGTAGGATGGGGCTATCTGGGACCATTCTTAAGTGGTTCGCTTCTTTTCTCCACAACAGAACTCAAAGAATCAAGGTCAATACGTCCCTATCAGGTCAATTAGGGGGTCCACACTCTCATTGACTCTTTAACCTGTTCAAGGAGCCTTTTACCGAATTGTTGAATTTATCTAAAATCCACTATCGCACGTCCCCATATGAATAACAATTGTACCTGAAAATGTATTCAGTCTCAACACAAACTTTCAAAAAAACTAGCTGACCTGTAACCACCGGAAACGAAACACACTCAAAACGGATTTCCTCTTAATTGCCCCACCCAATCACTCACCAGACATCACAAAATGGTGAAACAACTAACAGCTCTTAACTACTTACCACATATTATAGATTCAATGAGCTCTCTGAGAATAACGCCGGACAAGAACCTGCACATGTAGGAGCACATCCGCTCTGCCACCAAATAAGCAAGTGTCCACATGAACATCTTAAGAAAAATATGACCTTTCCTACCGCCTTGTAGGAAAGTAGGATCTGCTTCTATGGTTACCCCCACTTTTTGCCTGGTGCTAAGTTGTTATTAACTAGTCTGACTGGGACCCTGCTAATCCGGACCCCAGTCTATCTGCATTCTCCCTAACTTATGTTCAGTTATGTTCAGTACTTGGGTACTTCTCAGATTGGATACTGGGGTACCCTTTTAAGTCCCTAGAATATGGTACTAAGGTACCCAGGGCATCTGTACCCCTGAGGTCTCCCATGGGCTGAAGCATTAATTATGCTACCCATGGGAGACCAAAATGGAACTACAGTGCTGCCATTGCAGCCTGTGTAAGCTGGTGCTAGCACCACTTACTAAAGATATAGGTTTCCTATATCTAGGGTCACTGCACTTAAAACCTATAAGTCAACCCTATACCAGCTCTTTGCATTCCTGAAGGCAGGGTGCTTGTTTCTAAGTGAGAGGGTGCCCCTGCATGAGCAGGACACCCCTACAGCCTACGGAATCCATTCTACTGAGTTGTCAGTGAAGCAGCTATACACCATGTAGAGGGGCACGTGTAATTATGCGATGACCACCTCGAAACTGGCTGCAACGAATCCTATTGTGTTTGGTATCAAACCTGTTGGAATCATACCCCCACACCGTAAATGGTGTGGGGGTTATAATTTCAGGCACTGGAAGAGCCCTCCGTTATGCTCTCCATCTCCCGGGTACCAGTATTTCAGACCTGGACAGCACAAAATGGTTGCTTGCTACCAGATACACGATTCTGCCCTCCTGCTGCTGAGCCAAGCTCAAGCAGGGGGAAGGCAGAACAATAGGAATCCTGTCACAGGGAGGTGTGACCACCTCCCAGACAGAATTTAGTGTATTGGGACAGGATAGGTGCGCTTGCCAGCGCCACTCATTCTGCACGAGGGGCGCATTTGGTGTCCCCATGCATAGCCCAGTTCAAACCAGTCTTGGGAGCCGTTGGCTCCTGCTCTGGAGCGAAACTGAACAAGGGACATGGGAGTAACCTCCCCACTGTCCAGACCCTCCCCTGGGAGGGTCCCTGAAATCGTTCCAACCCTTTTCCTAGGGTACTTAAGGGCTTACCCAAGTGTAGGTCTCTAGATTCATCGTGGGATAAGATGCAGATCAGACACTACTTCTTTTACCGTCTAGGCACTCTGTACTAAGCTGGACATCATTTGGGCTCGACTTAGTCTCCCTTCCACGGCCTTTGGGCACCAAAGAAACTTGCAGGAATCTCCCTTGGAGTGAAGGAGTCACTCCCCTGCATTCGCAGGCACCGCAACTAAGTCAACCAGTCTGCTGATCCTGAGCTACTCCGGACTCCGAAAGGGTCTGCAACACAGGTGGTGGTTTTCCACAGGTCCTGAAGCCTTCCCTGCCCTCTCACCAAGTTTGAGTTCAGTTTCCCTCGTGGGGACTGCAACAACCGAACCCCTGTGCACTGTGTCAACTTGCAGTTACAAAGGCGTGTTGGCTTCCTTCCAAGAAGATCTTTGGGCTTCAAGTAGCCCCATCCACATGCATCTCCATTGACCAGAATCTTGGGCCACACCTCATCGTGTGCATAGTGGCCTGCAGCTTTTGGTGAGCTGCTTGAGATCCTCTTGCGACTTCAGTGCCTCCGGCCTGTGGGTCTATTTGAGGGTCATATTTGCTTCTCTTGGGCTCCCCTGATTGCTCCGGGCCTGCCCTGACTCCCCTGCTTGTGGTGAGTCTAGTTCCACTGGACCTTGCTGGTCCTGACATTGCTCCTTCTTCAGCTCATGTGTTGGTTGCATTTGCCAAGGCTTGCTTGTGCACCCACCGGACACCGACCCCTCAGCACTCTACATCCTTCATGGGACAGCTCGTGCATGGCTCCTGGTCTTCCAGGCATTGCCTGGTCACCACAGCTGCAGGTCCTAGTCAACTCTCCTGCAACACCCGACATCGGAGGGCATTAATCTTCCAAGTCTCCTGGTCACTCCTAAGTGACAGACTCTAGCCCCTCTGCTTGCAGGTACCTCTCAACTAGAATCCACCTTCAGATTCCATCGGACACTTTCTTCAGCAGCTGGACTTTCCCGAAGTCCTCCATTGGGTTTGACAGCGGTTTCCGACACCACTTCACTCGTATGCACCCGCCTCCCTGGTATAGGTAACGTGGGTGATGGGGTACCCACGGGTGGGGTGGCTCTCCAACCTTCTGTCTTCCACTGGTTTCTTCAGGGTCCACTGGGAAGGGTCCTTAACCTTTAAAAATCCAACTGCAACTTAAACATAGACTTGTACGGAGCATACAGTTGTGTTTCCACTCTGCACATGTTCTCCGTGGGGTTCCTAGTCACTTACCTTGGGTGGTGCCTAGGGTCCCCAGCACTTCTACGCCATCTCGACATTGTCTTGACCCGAGTTGTGGTTCTTATACCACTATCTTAGTATATGGTTTGGCCCTCCTCCTGGGGTCCACTGTGTGCTATTTACTGTTTCTTTGCAAAGTATTGTGTGCATTGTGCATATCTCTGGGTAGGAGGTATTTGTATTTGTTGGGGAGTATTATATCATAAATACATACTTTTATAAATTCCTTGTGTGGTTGTGTTTTTACTTCATCTATACTATAAGATTGCATTCTCGTATAACCAGCTGCTTTACACTCCTGGACTAAGCCTGAAGGCTGCTCACCACAGCTACCACTTAGAGAGCTTTCTAAGGTTGTCTAAGACCTCTTAAATCACCATAAGGGTTGTCTGAACTGGTGCAGGGTGTCCACTTACATAAGTGTACATCATATACCAGACCAGCTTCTCAGACACCTCATGACTTCAAATCAGCTGTTCAAGCCTTAGTGATTCCCAGGTTGGACTATGGAAGTGCAACCCTCTGCGGCCTACCCAGATCTAAGATGGTGCCACTAAAGGCCTCTCTTAACTCTGCTACTAGGCTCATCACAGGATCTAAAAGAAACAATCCCATAACTCCTGATCTGAAATATCTAAACTGGCTCCCATATGAGGAAAGGATTCATTTGAAAATTGCGTGCATGACCCAGAAAGCCCTACACATCAACACCCTGAGATGCCTTGCACAAAAACTTGAGCGAACAAATGGCTGTCGCATCTAATGTCTCTAGCACCCTACTGTTGAAACCAACGAAATTCTATAAACGAAAACCTATAACAGAGCTGTTTCAAATATTGCCCTGAGAATCTGGAATGCCCCCCTGCCGAAATCAGAATGAACCCCTCAACTGCTTAATTCAAGAAGATAGTGATACTGATGAACAAATGTCTGCTTTAGTACTCACAAACTCTACTCCTGGACTTGATTTGTTCCTTAGTCTGCACACATGCTTATTTCTTGCATTTTATGTTCTTATTTTTGTCCAGCTTGGACCCTGAGGTGGTCTCTCTTGGGGATCTATCATACCCTGTGCCGTCCTTGATGATGTCTAGTCTACCGGTCTCCTTGAACATTGTAAAGCGCTCTGATATCTGCAAGGATCGTGTTCGTGCTATGTACAACTTTATAAATAAAAAACAAAAAACTTCTACTTGTTTCTCGTTTGAGCTACTGTGGTGAGAATGCACATAGCTTGCCACCATAGAAGTAGTAGTATATGGTATTTATAGAGCGCAACTGTCACTCCAAGGAGCATCATGGCGCTCATTTGGGACCGTGCATAAGGTTCAGAGTGTAAATGCAGAAATCCGATAAGTGAGCTGTATAAGGCTCCAAAAATCCAGGTTTTAAAGGCTTTCCTGAAGTTTAGTTCTGTCTGAATGAAACGGAGATGGCTAGGAAGAAGATTCCAAGCTTTAGTCACCAGAGCAGCTACTGATTGGCTCCCCTTTGAGGGCAGTTGGACGGCTCACCTGCAGCATCTCCACTTAGGCAGTAATGTCTGCTGTACCAGAGTCCTCTCAAAGGAGGGAAGGTTGACTCTTTCTTATTAGGCAGCATTTTGAAACTGAGATACTGGTTATTTGATGTAGCATTGTGCTTCAGCCAAATGCCCACTTTTGTAAATATAATGTTGTGCTGCCCAGCAGTTCGCTGATCATTCTCGGACATTAGACCTGCTTGGACCCCTTGTTGCTGAATTGCAGCAGGAGTCTGGACTACATATCCTGCCCACAGCTTTTGGCTACCACTAATCCTGCTGAAGCTCTGTTTGCTTAACCTACTGCTACCAAACTTGCTCTACCCTTTTAAGGGAGAGTGATGCAGGCTACTGAAAACCTGACCTTTTTGGATGCAGACTTTCACAAACAACCACTGTGCCCCTCATACACCACACTAGTAATGGACTGCATGAGATTGGCCTATACAAGTAGAGTTTTTTTGTAACATGTTATTGAGGTTTATCCTAATGCAAGTACAGTTTTGAATCGTAGCTGAGCAAATCCCTCTCTGTAACAACGTTTGTGTTTTTTATATTTTACTTTGTTGCTCTGTTGCCGAGCTAGCCTGATCAGGAGACCTTTAGTGTCCCCCTTGAGTACCATGGGGTCTCTGACTGCCCTCCCCCCTCCCTTTGTGCTACATGGTAATCTAGAAGTTAGCACACCTCCACCAGGCCCCAAGTAAGTGCATAAATTCAAAGACACTGCACCCTTGCATACATTTGACACTATTGATAGTTATATTTCCTTTCTGTTTTGTTGTGTAGTTCTTTACCTCCACAATCGCAGTGCAACACATCACATTGCAATAATGTGGCACAGAAAAGCATAGCTGCACAAAAAGCAACCAACCAAATCACCATGAACAAAAAATTACGCACAACAAATGGGCACAAACATTCTATCAAGCCCAATTGTGCTCAAACTGGAATCTAAAATCAAGAATAAACATAATTTGAAATGGACTCCAGGGGGCACAGAATGAGTATGTTTGCCTCTGGACAACTACAAACATGCCTCAAAGCACCCTTCTACTGGAGTTGGCACCAGCAGGTTTCCTGCTCAACTGTGGCAAGGAGACGATTATTGTGTCAATTTTGAATACCTTAGCATTGAAGTAAACTAGGAATATGATGAGGTTTTGTGCAATGGACATCGCAACAGACTTTGATATGGGCTATCATGATCTACCTGGAGGCAAACTCCATCCTGTGGATGGACACAGAAACATCCAAGCCAGTCTTTTCTTTTATGTCTGTCTTGGATCGCAAATGGTATTCCTTTTTTGTATACGGTTTCAATCCATCAAGCTTCTCCACTGCTTGACTAATGACTCAGTCTTCTTCCTCCAATCTCAGTGTTCAACTACCTTACTCGTTGGTACACCTGTTTCCCTCCCTCGGGCTTACCTTCTAAAACTATGCACATGACAAGTACATTATTCTTAAAATAAACAGAACATTGCCCAACCAACCCTCCCACCTAGAAAAGTATATATTTGCATTTTATCTCAAAGTTAACTAAGTACACAGTAACTTAAATAATCCTCCCTGCCAACCTGTTCTCCAATACACTTGCCTTCCGCTGCACCACCCCAACCCCTTCCTAGGCCAATAGCCTCTCCCTTCACAGACCGTAAAGAATCTGGCAGTGTGCATATCGGAAATAATATCAAGAGTGAGAATCTACTCTTCCCACCTGCATTTTGTGAATATATTTCCATGCTCCATAGTACGAGAGTGTCCTAGCAATGATTTCCCCTGGCCTGTCTCACCTGAGGTACTCTTACAGGCTCTGTGGAGGGCTGCCTCCTGAGAAAAATGTTGCAGCCAAACTCAATTCCAAACTTAGAGGTCATATTTCTCCACCCCTGTGATCCTTCCATTGCCTATCTGCTACTCATTTAATCTACTCCAAAATCCTATCTGTTACACATTAAACATTAGAAGACGAATAAATAAAATTCCTCCTGAAAACTTGAACTGTATCTCACTACTCCCTTTCATCAGCGTTGGTCCACCTCCTCATAGAGCGCCACTAGAAAGGCCTTTTTGGTCGAACCGTCACTCTGTCTGCGTAACAACACACTTTAGATTCTTTGTGCTGCCTTATGTACCTTTATTAATCACCTGCCTTTTCTTGTGTTTTGACTGCCCAGGTATGCCTCCAGTGAGATCTCTGGCATGTGTTATTTACATTTCCCCCCTATAATCAAGAAAAACATTCTCTTTATTCTGTGGATACCGTTTTCACTTTTCGCCATGCTTTTAGTCTCTTTCATTCCTATCATGAGATCACAAACAGTTGATTTCCAAAGCCTCAACAGGAAACTATGACCTTTTGGGAGAAAAGGTGAACTGTCTAAGGTCTTGCAGCTCCCAATGAATGATGCTGTTATTGAGTTTGGGTTTTAAAAGTCCGACAAACCGGTCAGAGGACCTCTTACATCTGCAGGTAACATTGCGCAACCTATCCCTTAACCCCCTTTGATTAGTGCACACATATTGGTATTTTACAATGTATAGATTCTTTTTGTGCTATTCTCACATAAATCTGGTGAATACAATTAATCCAGTACAATTGAGAGTGGTAGCACAAATTGCTCAAAAACAAAAATTGTTCAAACAAATAGAATCTAACCCAGTCACAAGACCTAAATATCAAATTTCAAATAAATTGCATTAATTTGCGAATGTCAAATCCAATATTTTGGTCTTGTGAATGAGTTAGATTAGATTTATTTGAAATTGTTTTGTTTTTTAGCAATTTTGTTACTCCTTGACCACTTTCTATTTTACTGTATTTGTAACCCAGGTCTAGTAGCCTACTGGGTATCCCCATTGATATATAGAATACAAATAATCCGCATAATAATAAATCTATTGGCAAACAGAAATGAACTAAGGCTGAAATCTTGATTCGCCCCAATCATAGTCAATCAAAACTACCTAACCTTTTAGTTTGTTCACTGCTTAATACATTAGTCCAAACTCTATCATAACGCTTTCTGAGTTGTGCAAATCTTAATTCCACCCAACATATCTGTGTGCCAATAGGCCTCAAATTGGAGTCCAGTTTTTTCAGCATCACACCCTAGCAGCAAGTCAGTTTGCTTGCCCCTCGCCGATTGCTAGGGTCTTTTATACCTTTTTACGTGCATTGAGGTGCGTGGGAGAAGTGGGTCTTCCTCACACTCTCACCCTGCAATTGTTTCACAGAGCACACAACCGTGCTCTTTTTAGTTTATTAGGAAGCGTAAGGAAGCTGGCTACATTGTATCATTTAACTCCACTGGCACTGAATTTGCACTAGGTTACTATGCAAGCAGGATTTTAGCTATTATGAAAAGCTTGCAAATGGAAATATTCTTCTCTGGGTGTTGTATTAGGAACAGCAAAAAATGTGACAATTTGGGACATAAAATGTGTGTTTGCAAAAATGTTAATAACAACCCACATTGGTGAATCAATAAAATTCTGAATTTTGGGCTTAGCACTTCTGGCATACACTTCTATACATTTAGTGCATAGACTGTTATTGTGTGTCGGAAATGGCCATCTTTTGCTTTGTGTACCCCCAGATTTTTGCCTTCACTGTTTTTGCTGGCTGCAGAATGATGCCCATGACCAATGCTAACCAATGTTACGGTGCATCCGTTCTTCCTTTCAGTATGATGACATTTATTTACCTCTATTTATCATTAGTGTTTAACTTGCCTATAAGACGCTAGTATGTGGTACAAAATGTACCGAGGGCCTTTAATGTAAGCGCTTCCGTGCGTCGGACGGACCCCGGCCGTCTGACATCACAGTTTGCGTGTGCAGAGGACAGCCGGGGGCCGTCTGAACTGCGCACACGTGGAATTATGCGCCCCGTGGGGGAATTCCAGCCACAGCGAAGCGGTTAAATGTAACTAGCGGACTGCAACACCCATTGTGCCACCTAAAACATTGACTATAGTCCTACCATTGTAGCCTCACTAAAGCAGCTTTTAAATTGTAATTAAATCTATCAATATAGTCCCCTTTATGACAGATCTAAACCTCCCTTTAAATATTAAGACACCCCCTAAGAAGGGCCCTACTGCCCAGAAAATATTTAAAAGTAGGACGTGTAGGAATTTAGTGTTTATTTATTTATAAAGTTCTATGTAACGTGAGCGTGATCCTTGCGGATATCAGAGTGCTTTACAGTGTTCAAGGAGACCGGTAGACTAGACAACATCATCAAGGAGGGCACAGGATATGACTGAATCCCGAAGAGAGACCACCTCAGGGTCCAAGTTGGACAAAAATAAGAACATAACATGTGAGAAATAAGCATGCCTGCAGACTAGGGGACAAATCGTGTCCAGGAGTAGAGTTTGTGAGTTCTAAAGCAGAAATTTGTTCATCAGTATCACTTTTAACTTCTTTCTTGAATGAAGCAGTTGAGGGGTTTATTCTGATTTCAGCAGGTAGGGCTTTCCAGACTCTCAGGGCAATACGTGAAAATGCTCTGTTTTCTTTTATAGAATTTCGGTGGTTTCAGTAGTAGGGTGCTGGTCCCTCTAGATGCTCTTCAGGCACCAGGTTGCTCAAGTTTTTGTGCAAGGCATCTCAGGGTGTTGAAGGCTTTGAGTCTTGCATGCAATTTTCAAATGAATCCTTGCCTTATTTGGGAGCCTGTTTAGATATTTCAGATCAAGAGTTATGCGATTGTTTCTTTTAGATCCTGTGATGAGCTTTGTAGCAGAGTTAAGAGAGGCCCTTAGTGGCGATCTGGGTAGGACGCAGAGGGTTGCACTTCTATAGTCCAACCTTGGAATCCGAGGCGGCATAAAGGGTCTTATTTTTCTTAAGATGTTCATATGTTCACGCTATATAAAACTTTTTAAATAAATACATAAAATGTGGACACACGCTCCTTTGGTGGCAGAGCTGATGCGCTTCTGTATGTTCGGGTTCTTGTCAAGCGTTATTCCCAAAGTTCTCATTGAATCTATAATGTGCGGCAAGCAGTTAAAAGTAGTTAGTAGTTTCACCATTCTGCGATGTCTGGTGAGTGTTTAGGTGAGGCAATTAAGAGGAAATCCGTTTGAGAGTGTTTAGTTTGAGGTGGTTACAGGTCAGCCAGATTGTTTTTTATTTTTAAGGTGTGATGAGAGACTGAATACCTTTTTCAGGTACAGTTGTTTGGCATCTGTGGACGTGTGATAGTGGTTGTTAGATAAATTCGACAATTCAGTGAAAGGCTCCATGAACAGGTTAAAGAGTCAGTGAGAGTGGACCTATATGGGACCCCTAATGTGACCTGTGTAGGGTTGAATAGGGACATATTGACTTTGATTCTTTGAGTTCTGTTGTGATGAAAAAAAGCGAACTAGTTAAGAATGGACCCAGACAACTCCATCCTAAGTTAAAGTAGGTACAGGAGGTTGTCCTGTTTGACCTCTCATCGGCCTTCAATACGGTTAAAGTAAAAAGGCAGGATTCTTTCTGATGCAACATTTTTAGCGCATTAGTAACTGTGTGTAAGTGCTGATTCAGTGCTATAGCCCTGACGAAAGCCGGGTTGGAAATTACCTAAGAGACTGAGTTGTTCAATTGGCTGCATACTTGTACGTGGACGTATTTCTCTTGGAGCTTTGCCAGGGTCGGAATATACGTATGCCTTACGTTGAAAAGCCACTAAAAGCTATTTTCTATGTAGCAAGGCTGGTGGTTCCATAGGAAAACTGGAATGCAATATTACATTTAATAATGCTATCTCTAGAAACTGGAAGAAAGTTCCTTCTTGGACTCTTTGTGACATTTATTAAAATACCAATTCACTGTTGAAATCCAAAGGTCAATTTACTTTTAGAAAGCTACATTTCTCCTGCCTAAACTCTGGAGGCCAATTTGTATTAGCCTCCAGCTACAGCCATCTGCGTGCTTAACCCTGAATGAGTTGTGGAAATTGCCCCTAGAGCAGAAGACAAAGGCTCGTGTGTGAGGATCTGTTCTGTTCATCAGGAAAGATTACCATTTGGGTAGTTCCCAGGAACTTAATTATCTTCAGAGGCGCCTCTTGTCAGATGACACCTGTTCAGCCCCTTCTTTGTTCTCCCAGTCAGCTAAGCTCCAATTGCACTGGAGAGGGCTGCCTCTCAAGCTGGTTTGAAGTGACCACAGAGGAGGGGTTGCTCATTTCCCTGGCACACCTCTAGGATGGTCACATAGGTTCTACACAAGAGAAGAAGGGTTTCACCATCTTGAATTTAGGTAGAAATGGGCACTGCAGTATTATTTGCAGTAGGGCACACAAGAAATTCTGCAAACGTGGGTAGGGTAATCCCTGGGAACATTTATTGGTTAGGGGGGAGCCAGGAGTCACCCCACCCACTAGCTAGTACCAATCATAAATGGTGCATACCCAGCACCCTCCTATGAATGTATTGTGGATCTGATTTAGGGAGATCAGAAGAGGATTTAACATTCTGTCTGAGACCCGAGAAGAGCCCTGAAAGACTAGTCCTGCTCTCCCTCTTGAACCCAGGACAAAGAAGTGGACTCTAAGGCTCATAAGGCTGACCTAGTCTTCAAGCTACAGAGACCCAACAAGCTACAAGAGGCCCATCTGACCAGTTCAACTGGATCTGTCCTGGACCCTGTTGGTAGCTTCTGCTGGAGTGAGTCTTGAACTCCAAGTGCTGTTACTGATGTTTGGAACCCTGGGCTGTGTCAATGTGTACTCCTTCTAACATCCAGAGAAACCTGGGACTCTGGTGGATCGGGACAAACCTGCCAATCTGATCTGATCTGACTAAGGTGTGTTGCCACTCGGTTGAAAATTCAGTTTTCACCTGCTCCGAGCCTTCCCACAGGAGCAAATCCGATTCAGCTGTACCTTTTGGAGTAGGTATCTGGCATTGCAAAGCCTTCTTCACAAGGCCTGCAGCTTTGCTCAAAATGTGATTCAAGTTTCAACGTAGAAATCTACACTGGGCAAAGGCACAAAGTATCCAGCTGGCGAGGGATGGTCCTTGGGTGCGAAATTCACATTTTTCCCCACTCTGCTTTCCCGGCAAACATCAATGGATTTACCAGTACCTCATCTAATGGCTGTCCAATCTCATGGAGCCCTTGTTGCCCAAAGCCTGCTGCCTTGCCTCGCTGAAGATTTTAAACTGCTATTTCAGTAACTAAGTCTGAATGTAAAACCTCTGACCTGGTCGAACCTAGTTTCAGAAACCAACCTGCGCTCTATCATGGTTGGCCTCAATACGTGCCTAGGTCCCAGTGTACTGTGACTAGATGATTGTGGTTGGCGCTTAACCTTTTGTGTCACAACTTTTAACCTTAAGATTGCTTTAAAAAAATCATATCTCTGGTTCCTCTTATTGGATTTTTCTTATGGTGTAATTTTATTTATTAATGTTTACTCTAATTTTTTTATTGTTTTGGGTTTTTCCTTGTCGTGTGCTTTTCTCATTATTACTGGTTTGGTAATGCATAAAAACTTAACATTGCATCTCTAAGTTAAGACTGACTGCTTTTTGCCATACCTACCAGGGTTGAGCTCAGGTTGATTTAATGACTTTAGTGATTCACAGTAACACAAGTGTTGTGGTTATTGCTTAAGCTGGGTCATAATCAGTGCTTAATTTGTGCTGATGCTTGGCACCAGCACTTACTGGAATGCATCACATGGTGCTGTTATTGGTCTAATTTTAAGCAGATCACATATATGGAGATGTAAATTACAAATTAAAAACTAGCACTTCAAGGCCATCCTTAGAGCTTGAGTTGAATTTCAATAGTCCAAAATGTCATGTTAAGGTGATGGTCAGTATGTAATGCTGGCACTGGCATTCGATAGCAGTGATAAGAGCTGCGGGTATTGTCAACTACAGTGGAATACCAGGAGCCCTGGCACTTTTATTTTTAGAAATTAGCCACTGTTCATCACCCCCCCCCCCCCTTAATTTCTTAAACCGGGCTTCAAGCCTCGTGAGACACATGATATTATCAACATATATTAAAACAAGCATTTGCACTGCAATAGGTCTCGCATTATTTAAATTTGAGCGATTGGCATTGCTAATAATAATGCAACACCAATAGCTCAAACTTTAATAACGCAAGACCTATTGCATTGCAAATGCTTGTTACTTTAGAGCGTGTGCAGTTATGGCCAGAACTGCCAACTTTGGAACTAGACTCCAAGTCCTGGAGTCGCCTCCACTACCTGTGATTTTGGGCAAATCACATACTCATGTGCCAAAAAAAGAATCTAGCCTTGTGTAATTTAACTCATGCTCATGTGAAGCGATCCAGAGCCCTTGAGCCTAGTTCGTACTATGTAAAACTGCAAAAACATTAAAAAAAAGAGGGGAAAGTTAGTTTGTCCTAGAGTAGAAGGGAGCATCCCGTGCTGTTTAGCCTCGAGTGGGAGAGATCTGCCAGGGCTTTCTGAGGCAGAGAGGTTCTCTTCCCCTTCTACACTGCCTCCTGTCGTCTTGAAATCTCACATCCAAAGTGAATACTAACATATTAATGTATTATCATTACAGTACCACATGATTATTGTTTTAACATTTTTTTTCTGCTCATAAGATGTTTCCCCTGCCATGTGGTCACTACAGCAATTTTAAATGTTTTGATCAGATCTGGGATGGTCACATTATTACGTACCCAGTGGGCACTTAGGTTAGTGCAGTTTAACATTATGCGTGGAAGCATTGGTGGTTTCTTTGCCTCCCTGTCTTCTAGTTGAGAATTATTTTTGCCATGTTTTACCGGTAGCTTTCCGGACAATATCATTGTATTGGGTATGGCTTTAGCAGTACTTGTTTGTAAGAGCTTTCAGACAAGCAAAACAGCCACTGCGTAGTCAAAAGGCTGGCAGCCGACTGCAGGCCTATTGGCTTTGCCAGTGTTCGGTTTTATGAGGGTTTGATTTTGGCCCTTCTCTCAGAGGCAAGGCTGTGTATCCAGGCTTATTGATAGAAGTCACACAAATTAAGCATTATCTCAGTGCAACTCTGGTAAGTACTGAGTGGGAAAGGAGGGACGGTATCACCACCAGACCCCACGAGTGTAGAATGTGGAGGTTCAAAGTGCTTGTGCAGGAGCTTTCTGGGTGGTGTCACATTTCAGCATCGGGGGTGGCAGAGGCCAGGAGAGCAGGGCCCTCACTGTGGGACTGATGGGCCCTTGATAGATGGCTTATGCCAGAGGGCTGTTTGAACTGCTGAGTGCCCATTGTCTTGGAGTTGCTCCATAGAGGATGTGGCTAAGGGTTTGTGGGTAGCACAAGCCCCCAGCCCTTGCACGGTTGAAAAGGGGCGTAATTGGTTGCCACCGGGACACCATGTCAGGTTCTGGCGAGAACAAGCCCCCCTTCATTCTTGTCCGGGAGCATTAATGCTTGTTTGTTGAGCTAAATACTCCATTATTCAGCGGTGCTGTCTGGCAGCCAATTGCATTAACTTTCACGGAGGCGCAGAAGCATAGTCAGCCGCCTCTTGCTTGAGTCTGGTGTCTGCCCCACAGATCTGATCCATCTACTGCTTCTGGTGCTGATGCCAAATACTGAAGATCCCAGATGTGTACTCAGTCAAACACCATAACTGCCAGCATCTCTGGCCTGCCGCTTCTCGGCACGTGCGGCTTAGTCCAAGGCAAGAGTTATGACAAAAGGGATTCCTATCCCTAAGGATCTTAAAGGAAGCATCGAAGTCTTTGGGATGCATCCTCGAGCTCGGTGGAACTGCCTATCTGCTTGAAGATTGAGCAGTGCAGCAATACTCCGAACGTGCACCTGCCCAGGAAAGATGCCCGGTCTGTCTAGCTCACACATTAATAAATCCACCCTTGAGCTGCGCAGGGCAGGACCAGGATTTATCTGGCAGTCCAGGCACCCTAAATCCACCTCACTGCACTTCTTTTTTTTGGACTTGTTCCTGACCATGAGAATGTGCGGATTGCGTGTCCTTCGCTGACCTGTATACTCCGTAATTTTTTAAATACCTCTTTATGGTATAGTGAGGTCTTATAAGTGTCTTTCAGGTTACTGGTTCATGTAAACTGATGTAAATTAAAGGCAGACCAGGCTCACCTTGCCAATTTTCAAAAGGTAAATCTATATGGCTAAATCCTTCATGGGTAATGCAACTTGAATTAGAAACTAGCTACCTCCAAACCTTTGGACCACCTACTCTTTCCAGATTTTCAAAACGGATCCAAAAACTCTTCTCATCCAAATATACTTCGATGAGCGCTCGATTTTTTTTTTTTTTTTTTTAATATGTATTTGGGACTTGTATAACCTAATTGTTTCACCTTTTCGTATTATGTAATTTTGAATGAGTCTGTAATTTGTTAATCTGTAAATCTCACCACGAGTACTCATAAGTTGTTTTACCTACTAACATGCTACACTTATTCCTTGTGTAATTTACTTTGCTCTATTGTAAAGCGCTCTGACAACTCTGGGTAATGTTTGCACTATATAAAAAAGCATAAGTAAACACTCACCCTAACAACCCCTACACCCCCACCCGCTTTGCTCTTGAGCTGATCCCTCAAAGGACCATCCTCTGTGGATGGCTTTATAAATTCATTTATTCGTGTAGTGTAAGTAACGTGTCGTGAAAGTAGTGTATCCTTTAAACCACGCACAGGTAAATATACTGCAGAGATTCTTTTAATCATGTGCTTTTTCATTTAAAATGTCAGTCTCACTTACATTACCTCCTCTCGGGGAGACATCAGGCTGCTTGAGAGCATCACTTCAGGGGACCAAGTCCCAGGGTGCACTGCATACCAGACTCTGCAAATTGTGTGAACACTTTTATTGTTTTTAGTTAATTAAAACCTTTACAATATTGTAACATAAAGCACATGATTAAAAAAGAGTACAAAGTCTCAAATGGTTAAAAGGAAAACTTTCTAAGAATCCATGTAATTGGAGTGTTTGTGAGAGGAGAGAGGGGGTTCTGTGGATCAGTTCATTAGACTTCACACATCCGGCTTCAGCACTATAGTATCGTGTTTCTCAGTAATTTGTATTAGCTGCAGTGACTTTTGACAGAATCCTGTGGCTCTACAAGCTGTCTGCAATTGTTGGCTGTTCAGTGCTAGCATAACTGCTGAGCGGCATGATCTAATTTTAAAAAACGGAATGTGTGAAGGAGAAAGTAGCGTCTCAGATTTTTCAGAGAGGGGCAGATGCATAATATGTGAAACAATGATTCTTCCTTTTGTCCACATAGTCTGCAGTCAGTGGTCGGCCATGTTTGCTTCCATGCTGGTGTATGTTCTTTTAAGGTGGAGGTGCCCAGCCGTAGATTTAGAAGAGTCTTTTGGGCGGCCGTGGATATATGGTTAACTAAGTAAGGTTGAGGCTCCATTTTCCCTACGTGGCCAACACCGTCCACCCGTGTTTTTTGTTCGCTGTTGCTGCTTTATCTAATAGCCATGATCTTTGCTTTGTGGCTCCGTTGGTCACTTTTTTAAAAGCCGCGAAGGTTTGGTTTGTATTCCATGCCTTTTCCAGATTGAGTTCTGACAGGGCATTCACGCAAATTGTGTTCCAGTCATTTTTTTATTTTCTCTGGTGCTTCATCTCCATCCAACACAGACCCATGAGCGTGTCTTCTTGAGCTGCTCTTAGTTTCCAACATGTTTTTAAAATAGCCGCTTATCTGACTTGGTGCTAATTTGTTAGGCTGAATTCCAGGCGGATCTGCGATTGGGATACGAACCTCGGGATGTGGAAAATATGCTTGAACAGCTCTGACTGTTGCGTGTTCAAGAAGTTTGCGTCTTTACACCTGTACAATTCCGACCCGTAAGTTAGAGATGGTAGAAACTTGGCAGCTATTACCTTCAACAGGTGTGAGTTGGAGGGGCAATTCAATTTTGTTTTCAGTAGGTTTAGTGCAAAACGTAATTTGTTTGCCTGAGCCTTTCTGTACAATTGGTGGTCATTCAGAGTCCATCTGGAGTCGACCACTATGCCCAGGTATTTGTATGAAGCAGTCTGCTCAATGGTGTTGCCTGCAATGTGCCATTTGAAGGGTTTTTTCCCTAATCGCGGGGCAAAGCAGACGATCTTTGTTTTCTTGAGATTAATTTGCAGGCCCTGTGCGCTGATGTAATCGTGGAACTTAGTGATGGAGCATTGGAGGCCCATCGGGGTCTGGCTGCACAGTACGATGTCATCTGCGTACTGTATGCTCCTAATTTTATGCTGGGCTAGCTTTGGTGGGTCGCTTTCTGTCTCCGCGATGCTCTTATCCAGGTCCGCTGTGAAGATGTTCAACAGCGTTGGTGCCAATACGCAACCCTGCTTGAGGCCAACATGGGTGGGTATTTTTCTAGTTATTCTTTCTCCGTTCCCTAGTTTTATTCTTACCCAGGTGGATGAGTATAGGTTGATAATTGCCCACAACAGCTTTGGTGGTATTTCCCAGGTGGCCATTTTTTGCCATAAGGCCTCCCTCGGGATTGTCGAACGCTGCTTTTAAGTCGACAAAACACGTGTACAGCTTGGTAGTTTTCTCCCTTGCTTTGTCGACCAAGAGGTTTAACGCCAGCAGGTTACATAGAGTGTTGGTTCCAGGCCTAAAACCTGTCTGCGTGATTGGGAGGATTTTTTTCGTACGTACCCAGTCTTCTAAGGCCGTCAACAGATTCGAGGCATAGATTTTGGCCTCGACCTCTATGAGCGCTATGAGGCGATAATTAGCTGGATCAGATCTTGAGCCTGCCTTAAAGATTGGATGGAGAATGCTGCCTCTCCATGATTGAGGAATGCTTTCTGACTAAAAGGCAATGTTATATAGAGGGGTGAGATGTTCCGCCCAGAACTGACGATCTTGTTTGAACAAGGCGTTCGGTAAGCCGTTCGGTCCAGGTGCGCCTTTTGATCTTACTTAAGTTTTTTAGTACTTTTTCTACCTGTGACGGCGTTATACAGTTTGCGTCGAACTGTGAGTCCACATCTTGGTTGTTTTTTGGGTGTGGGGTCTGGGGGGTTGGGCTCCAGGCGAGCGTGTTATTGCATTGTGCGTGTTCTAGATACTGTATCCAATCGTCCTCAAGTATGTTGGCGTTGGAGTCCTTAGCAGCTCCATTAGCGATTTTGTTTATTTCTGCCAAATTTAGCATTATTGTTGGATTTGCTGTGTGCTAATAGTGATTGCCAGATGTCGGTTTGGTGTTTTGATTTTTCTAGCCATACTTCTTTTTTGTAATTTTGCCTTAGTTTGTATATTTGATTGGTTATGTCTTCACCCGTTATCTTGATTCAGAAAAGGGGGTGGTGATGAACAGAGTGTCTGAATTAAGCAGACCACTCTTACCCAGTCCAAAGATCAGGGCTTGATCCATCACCGTTTTTCAGCTCACTGCACCATCCCAGCTCAGAACTTGGCTATATGCAAATTAGTCTGACCCTGTCCCAGTGCATCATGGGAACAGGGCAGACCAAACTACCAAGCCAATTCTTATACTGGGAAGGAAACAAGCTACCGGGGACCGGTTTCTGGCATTTCAGCCGTCTTCACCCGTTATCTTAGCTGTCGCTTGTATTTTTCTGATTTCTTGGTTTAGAGTCCTTTTGTTGTATGCTATACATCCCAGGGACACTTGAGGGGCTTTGCCCGAGATCGATTGATGACTGAGAGGTTTGTTGCCAAATCTTTCTATTAATGTTGTAATCTGGCTTTCCCAGTTGTCCACGGGTGATGGTGGGTCGTCTCCGGTCGCATCGGTTTGGGCGTTATAAATGTGCATCATTATCTCTTTGATGTTATTGCCGTTCCACACAAGTCTCTTGAGATTGGTAAGGCTTGGGGGTTCGGTCAAGACTTCGTATGCTGCGGCCCTCTTATGTTGGAGGCTGAATTCAAATGCTTGTACACTATGGTCGCTCTCCGTTCTGTGGATGATTTTGTAATTTACAATGGATTGCAAGACCGATAATTCCACAGCGGTATAGTCCAGGACTGAGTGAGCTTGTTTTGCAATTCTGGTTGAGGCTGCTGGTTGGTCTTGTGGGAAGCGGCCATTCAAAGCGATCATTCCCACCTCTGCAAACATCAAGGAGCACTGTTGGCCGATTTTGTCCTTTTTTCGATGATTAGTGACGAGGCTTGGGATTTATCCGCCTTTCCTTTTATTTTGAGACTTGGTTAGAATATTGTCTTTTTGAAGCAAGAACATATTCAAGTCACCTGACACAACTATCCCGGCCTGCGGGAAGATGGATTGCATGGATTTGATGAGGGCTTTTAAAGTCAGGATTTTCTCCACTTTGTTCTTGGAGTCTGGATGTATATAGATGTTGGAAATTATCATTGGCGAAAGGTCTTGAGCCCTCTGTATGCCTTTGTCGGGGTCTTGCGTCAGATCGATTTTGATGCACTGTATCCATTGTTGGCCTGTGTCGATATTAACAAATGACCAGGCGATGCTGGTAGACCGGTAGATTGATAGACCTCCGGCGGCCCTACCCGATCGGCTACTTTTGGTTGCTAATAGTTGGGTTTCATTGAAGCCGTCTGTTTGCTGCGAAGCCATTAGCCAAGTTTCTTGTAATAATAGGATGTCGAAAGTTTTTAGAAATGACATTAGTTCAGCTGCGTTTGTTTTGCCCCCCAGGCCGTTAACGTTCCAAGAGCAGGCTTTTAATGTCGGTTTTCATGCCTCTTTCCTCCTTGCCACCGGTGAATTTTGTGTTGGGGGTAGAATTTTCCGACATTCATTAGGTCCCCCTGTCTGTCCATAGTGGATGATTCGTAGATTGGCCCATTCCTCCTTTTTGGTGGCCATACCGCCAACGGCCCCCCCGGAGAATTCCGCCTTCTGGTTTAGATCTTTTTCCACAAGGGCGGCTAGTGGGCCAGGGTATCTTTCCGGCGGCACTGATTTTAATTCAATTCCCCAGTTGGCGAACCCTTCTCTGTATCGCCACACTTCATTGGCAATTTTGGGGTCCTGATATGTTACCACTGTCATTTCTTTCCCATTTGTGTTGGGGATTGCTTTGAATTCGATGCTGTGTATGTGAGTTGTATCCACATGTTTTAGCGTCTCGAACAAGGTGGTGAGTTTTAGGATTGCACTCCGATTTAAGATGTCATGGTTCCCCCTTGAACTGTAATGCGGTATAAGTTCGTATTTTGTTAGGCCCACCAAATAGGTCGTTTCTGACCTCCCATTCCGGTTTGAGGAGAGGAATTGGGTGTTTCGTGTGGGTAGTCTGTCTGGGCTGCTCTTATTTAAGCCAAACGGATGCTTTACCCTCTCGATATCATGGACCGCATGCTGTTCTATTGGGTCCGTTGGGACTAGAGTATGGGGTCTTAGTTGGTAATGCTCTGTTGCAAATTGATTCTCTTTGAGACCCGACACAGTTTTCGAGAAATAGTGTGAGATAGTTTTCTGTTCTGTGTGATGTTGTGGCGCGGGAGAGCCAACCGCCGATTGCGTTGATGGTTGAGGTTGTTTTGCCGTTGGAATGCTTGGATTCTCGATGGCGACTATTGTTGTTATGTCCGGGGGCTGGGTCACTAAAATGCGTGAAAGCTCACGGTCCATTTGTTCTTCCTGGTCCGCCTTTGGTGACTCTTCATGGTTAGCGGATTGGGTGCTTTGGTTCTTATCAGCGACTGTTGACAAAGCTTCTGGGGGCTGAGTCTCTTGCGAACGTTTCGAACTCCGGTCTACTTGCTCTTCCTGGTCCGCCCAGTCTATAAGGTGTGGACTTTGCAATGTCTTGCCTGTGGTAGTACTGGGTATTGGGAACCTTCTTGCATCTTTTTTTCCTTGATGCTTATTTTGTCTTCATTGCCTCAATCTTTTGCGCTCGCGCTTTGTCAATGTATTGATTTGGTTTGTTTCCCTGTTATATGTTGTTTCCGGTTCTTCTCTCCTCAGATTCTCAGACTCTGCCGTACTTCTGTGGGGATGGATGCCTTTTTTTAGGGGTGACCCGGAAGCTTCTTTGCCTATGCCGGGTTGGTTCGTAGTACCTTTTTGATGCTCCGGTGGTTAATTCCTCGATAAAGGTTGAGATTGGCGTGCTTTCTGGGGAGGCTCTGGCCCCAAAAGATTCAGAGGCATAATGAGTGTTATTTGGTTTATTTTGAACCTCTTCCAGAATGTCAGTTAGAATTGCTGGTAAAGCTTTGAGATGGTTCATTGTTTCGTAGCACTGACATTCATGGTACATTGTGTGCGGGTCTTTCTGTACCCGTTCGATGAGGGAGTTCATCTCAAGGATCTTTTTGTCTATGCCCGCAAGGTGGTTGGATAGAATTTGCAAAATGTCTATCTGCACATCCAACTTTTCAGAGTGTTGTAGTAGGGCTGTTGAGATGGTTTCCATCATATTGATGAACGGCGGCCACAATGGTGCATACGCTGGTAGGCTATTCTCTACTAAATGATTATGATCTTTGGGGCTACTCCGGGATTTATCCCTTGATTTATGCCTTACTGCACCCGAGGCTCGGACTTCACGAAAGTCTGGTAGGTCTCGTTGGTCTTCGCCCATCCCCGTGTCCGGGGTTGGTGTTTGTTTTGCCATTTTCATCCTTAACTCTGAGCCCTTGAGGGGAGTTATGGTGCTTGTTGAGGAAAGGTTATAGTGGAGCGGGAATAGCCCTGACAGGCGGTTTCTTGTTGTCCTACTGGTCGTCTGGCCGGTGTTTGCGGAAAGAGCGTAGGTCGAGTTGTGGGTCTCCTGCGATTCTACCCAAACACCAGGGGTAGTTGTGGTGTTTTGGTTTACTTGAGCCTCGATGCCTGGCGAACCGTCTTCAGGCTGTGTTCGATCATTTAGGGTCGTCCTGTCATGTGAGGATTGGACCTTGATGACGGTATCGATAATGACCTTGTGGGGGGGTGTCTGGCGACCCATCTTTTGGCCGTATTTGATCGTCACGATTCATGATGACAGGAGGGGGATGGTCCTTAGTGGCTGTATCAGAGATGTCCAGTGTGTCTGATGGACCCTTATTGTCCTTTCTCAGAGCGAAGCGCAAATCAACACCATGGTCGTCTTGGTCCCTTGGGGTGAAGTATGAGACGAGGCTGAGAGAACGCCGCGTCTCTATGCCGGTGGTCGCCGTTAGTGTATCTTTTGAGCCCTCGGTATGTTCGTTGCTAGGCGCAACGTTGGGATAGAGGTCGCCATTATTATTATTTGGAATCTTGTATAGCGTGCGGTTACCCTCGGGCATCCCAGCGCTAGTTCATGACTCAAGGGTATAGAGCTAGGAAGACAGCATTAAGCGGGGAATAAGTGGGTCTTGAGTAGCTTCCTGAACCGAATAGTACAAGTCTCTGTCCGTAAATTCAAAGGCAGCGCATTCCATAAATTGGCTGCGTTCACAGAGAATCTTCTACCGCCCGTCCGGGCTCTTGTCCCTCTGACGACTTGTAACAGAAATTTGTGGTCAGAGCGCAGGGCTCTAGTAGCCTTGTAGGGGAGCACCATATTGCCCAAAATGGGAGGTCCCTTCCCCCGAAGGATTTTATGAGCCATACAGAGATTTAAATTTTATCCTCTCCCGTACCGGGAGCCAATGCAGCGCTCTTAATGCCGGTTTTGCTGACTGTCTCCTTGGAATATTCATCAGCAGCCTTGCTGCTGCGTTCTGCACTTGTTGGAGTTTATTGAGCGTTGCTTCCGGAGCGCCCAAAAAAATTTGCATTGCTATAATCCAGCCTCGAGACAATGAATCCCTTGATAAGAAGTTTCCTGGAGGCCAGAGGAAGAAGAGGTAAGATCTTATAGGCTGACCGGAGCAGACCAAAGCAGACTCCAGCGGTTTTTTTGGCATGGGTCTTGAAAGACAGGTCTTGTTCCAGCCACACCCCCAGACTTTTGATCTCCTTTTTGGGGCTTGGAGGATCGCCAAGACAACTCGGCCGGCTTCCTGGCGGAAGAGAAAGCCCCGAATGTCCAAGCAGCATCATCTCTGTTTTAGAGCAGTTCAGTTTTAATGCTGAATTGGACAAGCAGGAGTGAAGTAGGTCCGGTTGATTCACCAATTGGGAGAGGGCCACCACCAACTTGGTATCATCAGCGTAGCTGATAATTTTGATAGCAAATGGTGCCACCACATCTTCCAGCGGTGCCATATATAAGCATGGGCGGAAAATCCGTTCCGCTCGCGGATTTTGTGGATTTTCGTTAAATTCGCAATCCGCGAACGCTCGCGAATTTACCGAAAATCCGCACGCAGCTGATTTTTTTTTCTTGGTGATACAATTGTGCGGCACGCGGCGTTCACTTACCGTCATTCTGCGTTTGCCGAGTTGTTTTTCTCTATATTTTGTGAGTGCTGCGCCATTTTGGATCTTGCTGCGAGATCCGCGGGAGTTTGGTGACCGCGATTGCGTCATCGCGCTCGCCACCTTGCACAGCAAGAGTTTGTCAATGCGAGTACGCCGTGATCACGTATCGCGGGAGTTCGCAATTGCGAACCCATACATGCGGCGGGCAGCAACAATCTCGCACTCGCGAAAATACAAATTTTGCAATTCTGCACAAGAAATCCACCAGCAAGCAGCATAAACCTTCTGAAAATGATGATTTTTATCAGAATAACTCCTCAAGTTGACATTTGTCTGCACTTTTTTTTCTTTTGCAAGGAGTCCATTTTTGGGGGGGGTGGGAGGAAGGAAGTGCCCCACAGTCTCCAACTTCCTTTTCCTGTCCAGCAGGCTCCTCCTAGTGCTTTCTTCATGTGCTGGTCACTTTCATTCGGATTCTTCACCTGGAAGGATTACTTTTTGTGGATGCTGCTGGATATTTGGATTTGAGGCCTTTTTGACTTTCTTTGGATCACTTTTGGATTAGAAATTTCACAAGTAAGTTTGTTTGGGGCATTACAGTTGCTGCAACTACAATTTTGTAATTTTCGATTTTTGGGCTGTTGAGGACTTTTGCCCAGGGGTACTCAGTGGTGGGTGGACTGAGTCTTTCTGTGGGGTCTCTTTAATAAAAACATCATGGAGGGCCTGGATGGCTTGGGATTGTGCTGATTTTTCTGTGATTTTCGTTTTTTTGGGCTGTTGTTGTGGCCTTTTCACCAGGGGTAGTGAGTGGTGCATGTGCCTAGTCTTTCTGTGGGGTGTCTTGAATTTAAACATCATGGATGGCATGGGATTGTGCTGATTTTTCTGTGTTTTTTCGATTTTTTTTTTTTTTTTTTTTTTTTTTTTTGGGGGGGGGTGTATAACTGAACTGATGTTCCTCTGTCTTCCATTGCTTTTAGGTGCACAAGACTCAAGAGAACCACCAGTGCCAGGAAGAAGTCCTGCAGCGGTGTGTGTGTGTAGCATAGTCACGCGACGTCACGTCTGGCCACAGACAGCTCTGCAACTCGTGCAACTGCGGCCTGCTGTTCTGACCTGCTCTGAAGATGGCCCCAAAAAAAGTTCCCCGTAGCTCCTCCAGCAAGAAAGTTGCCAGTAAGGAGCAGAAGAAGCAAGTTACCAAGGAGACTGGTGTGCCGCCCGCCACATTTTTTGGGAGTAAAAAAAAAGTACGCCTGCAGCAGCAGCAGGATCTGCTGGGGACCAAGCTGGGAGCAGCACCCCCGCTCCATTGGGCTCAGTGCCACCACCACCACCACGCCAACCTAAGTCCAAGCCCTTGAGTGCTGCAGAGGCACTTAGTCTAGTTGTTCAATCACCATCGACCAGTGATGTTGGCTCATCGCAAGAAAGTAGCAGCAATGTCCCTGAATCAACACAGGTTGTTGTAACTCATCTGACGAGTGTTGAACAACCACAGCCGCAACAACAACCACATGTGCAAGTACAAGCCCAAGTACATGTGGAAGGAGAGGCAGCGCAAGGAGATGTGCAAGCAGAGGTGCATGGAGGGTCACAAGTGCCCACAATAGTTGTTCCTCCAGAAGTAGGGGCACATCAGAAACTCGACAATCAAGCAGAGGTATCAGTTGAGGAAGCCACTCCTCCTGATCATTCATTGTCTTCCTCATCCCTAGCAACGAAAAGATCAAGGGTGGTGTCTACATCTTCTTCAAGCCCCCTTCCTTCTGATGATATGGATCTAAATTGGGAACCACCACAGCCGTCTGAGAGTGAGGCACACTATGATCTGACAAAGGTAGTTAAGCGTAAAAGGAAGCTCGTCCAACGTCTCATAGTTATGGAGTGTGATGAGGTTCAACAAGAAGTGGCGGATACTGCTGCTAATGAAGACTCACGACGATGACCCAGTCATCATAAAGGTCACTGCAGCCCCAGCGGGCATGCAGCAAACAGACATTTTGACCCTAGCCTGAGAAGCTGCTTAGCGTGATGATGTTGTCGACGAGGAGGCAATGGAAGAAACACCACAATCATTGGAGTTAACTAGTACACCAACACGTACTGCTTCCATATTTCTTCCTCGCCAGAAGGGACCTCCATCCACCTCGACCTCAATTAGTGGTGGTGAAAGTGCAAAACGTACTAAAGTTCGGCAATCCACATCCTTCATTTCATCTGGCATTAGCAGCAGGACCACCACCGCCAGTATCGCCGCCTCCTCCGGCCCCCAAAGACATTTCAAGTCCGCAGTTTGGGACTTCTTTAGTGTTTGCCCAAAAAAGGAAAACCTCGCCATTTGTAGCATTTGTAAGCATGCAGTTAGTCATGGTAAGTTTGGTACCAACTATGGTACCGGAGACCAGAAAGGTCATCTTGAGAGACCGCACGCTGTCCAATGGTTTGCGCACCTAAAGGAGATCAAGGAAGCCGGAATTGCAAGTCAAGAAAACGTTGATGTTTCATCTGATGATGATGACTAGGAGGAGGAAGAAGATGTGTCAAACACTTCACTTACACCCAGTACCCCTGTCAGCAGCACACCCCATGTGAGCCACACTAAGAGTGTGGGAGAGAGTGAGACACCAATGCGCAAAAGTTCATCAGCGAGCGTAACTGGGTCGAAGAAATCATCATCCCGTAAATGCTTGGTCCAGGGCAACATTAGAAACCTGTTGTGTTCAGGGGCGGAGCCAGACCGGCGGCCAAGATGGTTGCCCGGGCTCCTGGCTCCGCCGGCCCTCCTCTCCCGCTGCCTGATCCCATCGACCACCCCGCACAGCTCTGGTGCTCCCATGTGTCGGAAGGGGCGCTGAGCAGATGCGTCCGACTCCGAGGGATTTCTGTGCCCCGAAAGCGGAGATACGGACCTTCGTGATTCTGGCCTGCACGAGACTTGAAGCCAGGACCCCGCGTGATTTCACCGCTGCCAGAGAGTGCAACAACAACGGCCGCACGGGCCTGGAAGGTGCCGGTCAACCGCTATGAAGGTCAGCCCGCCCCCGAGAGCTTGCCCCCAGCGCTGCCCCATGGAACTTGAGGACGAGAAATATGCCTTTCTTCAGCACTGGTTTGGTGTCCCCCACCCCCTCCCCCCGATGGAATTGGTTATTTACCAGCTGCTCTTTGTTCCTCTGTTGGGACTCTCTTTGGCCCGCAATGCGCTGCCTACACTCCGCACCTCATTTAATCGGAGTTGGTTGCGGCGTTGCACCACTGTGGCATCTTTTTGGACTGCGGGGGCTCGTATGTGCCCATCCGCTGCAAATTATTATTATTATTATTATTATTATTGGGACATTTGTAAAGCGCTGCGTTACGCACACCGGCGTGTCCACGCGCTAAAAGTGGGAGAGGCAGCGTGCAGGGAGCACAAAAGCTGAGCGGACAATTATTTAGTATAAAGGAATGTTTCAAGTTTCGCTCGGAACCTAGCTTCCTCCGGTTCCAGGCGCAGGTCCGCTGGCAGTTTATTCCAATTATTTGCCGCTAAGCCTCTAAAGGACCTACCTTCCATGCGGGCTTTCTTAACTCTGGGGATCCTCAGTAGACCGCCCCCTGCGGATCTGAGCGCTCGTGTTGGTTGATACACTTCGATCAGTTTATTCAGGGGGTCGGGTGCCCTGCCATTCAAGATTCGATGACGGGTGCAGAGGGCTTTGTATTCCACTCTTCTCCTCACAGGGAGCCAGTGTAACTTCTGGAGGGCCGCCTTAGAAGGCGCCCTTTTGGGCAGCCTGAGAATCAAACGTGCTGCCGCATTCTGCAGCACTTGCAGGCGTGCCATGCTTTTTTCTGGAGCCCCCAGGTACAACAGGTTCCCGTAGTCCGACCTAGCTGTCACCAGGGCATGGACCAGGGTTTGACGGGCACCGATCGGGAGTAAGTCAAGGACTGAAAAGTGGGGACGACACTCCTATTGTGTACCACCGTGGGGGAACTGATGACACCATGCCTTTTTCCAAACCTAGGGCGGGCGGCCCTGGTATTTGTCGACGCGGCGTTCATGCTGGGGGTCCCTCCTGTGAGTAGCTCTTTAATGAGGTATACCTGCAAATGGCGTTGGCAGTGCGCACTGTAGATCGAGGGGAGAGGATCGGATACCCCCCATGCGCTGAAAGGGCGGAATTGGATATGGATTGCTACAGGGGTGAGCCCGGTGCTACTGGAATGGGAAGACAACCAGCCGCCGATATCCTCTTTGTGAGACTTTGTTTATGTGGCCCCTGCTATGCCTTGCTGCACAGGCGCCGTGGTGGGAACTTGATTTGACTTTATCGGCGGCGAGAGAGGAAAGCTTGCACATGAGGGACTCCTTGTTTGTTTTTAATGGATTGCTTCATGGACACTTGATTCCAGGGATACATCGCTTATTTGGAGAAACCACCAGCTGTGTTTCACCATTCTCCCTCTCACGAGCCTCTCCTGGTGACGAGTTTGCTGTGGGAGCCGGAAACTATGAAATGGCTGTCCTTGTTGCGATACACATTGTTCTCCGGATCGTGGACGGCCAAAATGGCGGCGGATGCCTCTTGACTTTGCAGTTTCCTGAGACAATGTAAAGCTTCCTATTCCTTTCCGATCTGGCCTGCCTGTTCACTGTGATATTCTGATTGCCTGATCCCGCTTTACAATATTTGGGACATGTTTCTGATTAGGGCTACATGAGTCCACGTGAATCAATGACACTTTGGTTCCTTTGTAGCAGTATGGGGGGACTTCCATCTTGCTCGGGTAGCTTGAGGAGCTGGGCTGCAATTGCGATCCTGAACCTGTTGATGTCTTTGATGCTTTATTGTCCACTCCGGTATCATTGCAATGACAAGAGGCGGGGGGGGGGGGCCGGGGGCCTGTACTGGGGACCCTCCATGTTTTCTTCTTCCCCTACCGTGGGGTTTTAGTTTATTTCTTTCCTTTTCCCTCTCTTTACTTTTGTGTGGATACTGTCTCTTTCTCCCCTCTTTATCTCTCTTCCTTCTATATTTCGGGTTTAGACACTGGGCGACAGGCACGCTGCTAGGGGGGTAGGCCGTAGCCGTATGCAGGGGTGCAGAGTGGGGGGATGGGGGTGGGGTATCTTTGTTTTTTCCTTTTCTGTCCTATGGCCTTCCTTTTTCTTAAATTTTGGCTTTTCTTTCCTTTCTTTCTTTTCTTCTTTCTTTGCGGGAGCTGATTAGAGGTAACTCTCCATGCGTTTTACTAGTTCAGAAAAAAGGGTGTATGTTTTTCAATGCTTTACAACACGGTGGGCGGACACTGTTTAGGTGGGGACATGTAATGTTTATTGCATATCCTAATTCTACGTACTGGCACAAATATCCTGCCTACGGTGGTCCTGACTGTGAATATCCTGTTTCATGTGTAACCCTGGCTTTGGTAAGGTCTAATTGTGCGGCATCAGATCCTGCTCCTTCCTTAATTTTAAAAAACAGACCTTCTCTAATCCTGTGGCCATGTTGGTACTAAGCTCTCCTGAGTTACAACATAGATTTTGTGAGGCGTACTTTTGCATTGCTCCTGTTTTATATTGTTTGCTTCGACCACCTCTATACCTATGTTCAACCGTGATGGTTGGTAGACTCTGTATGTAACTGATTAATGTACCAATAAATGTTTACCAAAAAAAAGAAACCTGTTGTTTACAGAAGCGCCATATGAACGCAACCACCCACTGATGCGTCTGTATAACACTAAGTTGGCAAAAATGCTAGCTCTGGACCTTCTCCCTTTTTCTTTTGTAGAAGGGGTTGGTTTTCTAGAATTAGTGGCAGCGCTCTGCCCTAAATGGAAGGTTCCTAGCCAGTTCTATTTTGCCAGAGTTGTGGTTCCAGCACTACATGAAGATGTGCTGGAGGTGATTGGGGCAGCTTTGCAGAAGAGTGCTGTTCACACTATACATCTGACAACAGACATGTGGACCAGTGGCGCAGGCGCTGATTACATGTGCATCACTGCACACTGGGTCTCTTTTTCAGGGGTTAAAGCAAAGCTAAACGCAGGTGTTGACCCGGACCAAGTTTTTAAAGCTGCTCAGAAACATGCAACACTAGCCATGTTTGGCTTGGAGAAACGTCACACAGCACAAAACATTTTGGATGAGTTTAACACAAAGGTCCTTCACTGGCTGTCCCCAAAAAAACGCCAGATTGTTTGTTTCCACGGATAATGGCGCCAATGTAGTTAAGGCCATGGAGCTGGGTGACTATTTCAGAGTGCCGTGTTTGGTGCACTGTATAAACCTGGTTGTTAAAAAATTCTTGAGTGATAGTGGACACCTGCCGAAAAATGTGCATCCATTTCAGCCATTCTTTTAAGGCCCGGAAGCATCTGAGGAGCCTGCTACATGAACGTCGAATGCCAGTGAAAGCACTCATCCAGGAGGTGGCAACACGTTGGAACTCAACCTTCTACATGCTTGAGCGTCTGTATGAGCAGTATACGGTACTCGATCACTATTACTTAAAACAGGTACAGCTCAGAAGGACCTGAGGATGGATGCGGCGCAATGGGAAATAGTTAAAAGCCTGACGGACATGCTTCATCCTTTTGAGGTCTTCACGCGTGCAGTCAGCAAGGAGGACTGTAATTTGGGAAAAGCTATCCCATTGTTGTACATGCTGGAGCACCAACTGAAGGCGGTGTCTTCTGTGTTTTCAAAAAGATGAAAAAAACCAAGACCCTTTTGTTTTGGCGGAGAAATTATTAGAGCGCCTACAAGGTGATGAACGTCTTAAAATGATCCACTCAGAACAGCATTACATTTGTGCTACTATTCTGGATCCACGCTACAAAAAAGGCGCTGGCAGGCCGAGCATTCTTTCCTTTTGCTGATGAAGATGTTACAAAGTACAAACGTTGGCTAGCCTTGTCAGCCAAGAGGTTTGAAAGAGAACGGCAGCTCATTGAAGGAAAAGGCAGTACATCAGCATCAGCAGGCCATCCCCAGTCAAAACAATCCACTTCTGCACCTGTGGCTGTGGCACAAGTGACCTCTCAGCCGTTAAAGACACCGGCAACCGGATCGTCTGCACCATACACAACAGTAACATTGGATGCTGAAGAGGATTGGCTAACTATGCTTGGGTTTGGTTCTCAAAAGGTCACAGCAACAGCTAAGCAAAGTGGAGGTACCTTGGAGGACCTTGAGTCGATGGTGCAGGACTATCTGAATGACTCAACAGGTCTATGTTAATTCTGACCCATTGGCGTATTGGCATGGGAAAAAAGAATTGTGGCCACAGCTCTCCAACCTGGCTTTAAACTACTTGTCTTGCCCACTCGCAAGCGTGTCTTCTGAACGTGTTTTCAGTGCTGCTGGTGGCATTGTAACTTCCAAACGGAGCCGCCTCTCGCCCAAAAATGTGGAGAGGTTAACAATGATCAAGATGAATCCGCACCTCATACCACCAGATTACAAAGTACGAGAAAGCACGCCGGATGAAGACCAGGTGGACAGCAACGTAGATGAGGGAATTTCTTCTTTGTTAGGTGACACTGAGCTCACCCTGCCTGAATTCGCAGAGTATGATGACCAAGCCTTATTCTTATTCCCTGACACCGAGCCCTGAAAATGAGACCATGAATCAATAACTTTCTTTTTCGTCCTTATTCACTTTTATTCCTGTGTGTCTGTCTTTCTTTGTTGTGCATAGTTAATATAATTCAAACTTTAATCACCTAATCACAAAAACAATCCCATCAGCAGAACT
Source organism: Lissotriton vulgaris (assembly GCF_964263255.1). NCBI lineage: Eukaryota > Metazoa > Chordata > Amphibia > Caudata > Salamandridae > Lissotriton > Lissotriton vulgaris. Next base: position 762,673,164 of record NC_141691.1, on the reverse strand, counting down.
GTCTTCACTTGTTTGCTTATTGATTTGAAGGTGCCGCAGTCTGCATTCCTCAGGTTCACAAGTTCAGAAGAACATGCTTCTCTATCCTCCTCCTTCAGACTCCTATTTCCCTCAAAGCAGAGGGCTGAATTACGCCCAATGAAGAAAGACTGAGCACTTGTGGGGGTGTTCTACTTCTTTGCGGGTGAGTTGACGGCTCTGGGGCCATTGCTGGTAAGCTCGAATACCGGATAAAAGTGGTTTGGACCAAATCGGAGGCGGAATTTATTTTGTGTTTTTGCTGACTTGCTTGCCTTTGAGGTGCTCTTTGGGGGGGTTCCGGGTGTTTGTGGGTGAGTTTTGGGGTCTTGGAGCACTGCTGGGACAGTCTAATCTTGATTGCATTTGCTTTTCAGGAAATCCGTGGTGGAAAACGAGAGTTATGACCTAGCTGCACAGCGCGTTTGGACCGAAGGCCGAGAAATATTGTAAGTATGAGATTTTCCTTTTTGGCTGTTTGGGGGTGTTGTGCTTTTTGGCGGGTGGGTTGGCGGGTCTTGGGGCATTCCTGGGAAGGTCTAATACCGGATAGAAATGGTTGGGACAAAATCCATGCAGAATTTTTTTTGCTATTTCTGACATTTTGCTCAATGTAGCGTTTTCGGGGGCCTGTTTGGGGGGCTTCCTGGTGTTTGTGGGTGGGTTTCGGGGTCTGGGAGCACTGCTGGCTATGGATACTTTAGTTTGCAAGAGGTTTGAAGCAAATCCATGGTGGCAGAGGGGAGTTGGGGCCTAGCTGCAGAGCGCGCGCGGAGTGATTTTGGAAATTGGCAAAAAAATTACTAAGTCCCCATTTTTGTACTTTTGCTTTTTGGCTGTTTGGGGGTCTTCTACTAGTTTTCGCCTGGGTTGACAGCTCTGGGGCCATTGCTGGGAAGCTCTAATACCGGATAAAAGTGGTTTGGACCAAATCGGAGGCGGAAATTGTTTTGTGTTTTTGCTGACTTGCTTGCCTTTCAGGTGCTCTTTGGGGGGGTTCCGGGTGTTTGTGGGTAAGTTTGGGGTCTGGGAGCACTGCTGGGACAGTCTAATCTTGATTGCATTTGCTTTTCAGGAAATCCGTGGTGGAAAACGGGAGTTATGACCTAGCTGCACAGCGCGTTTGGACCGAAGGCCGAGAAATATTGTAAGTATGAGATTTTCCTTCTTGGCTGTTTGGGAGTGTTGTGCTTTTTGGCGGGTGGGTTGGCGGGTCTTGGGGCATTCCTGGGAAGGTCTAATACCAGATAGAAGTGGTTGGGACAAAATCCATAAGGAAAAGCCTTTTGGCACTTTTTGTAACTTAGGGTTCGTTAGGGTTAGCCCTAGCAGCAGGATTGCATGTGTTTCAGGGTGTTCTAGATTTTTGCAACTGAGTTCTGGGGTCTTAGAGCACTCGTGAGAATGTGTAATGTTGGTTGCAAGTCATTTGAAGAAAATCCATGGTGGGAAAGGGGGGATTTGGCATAGTTAAAGAAAGCCTTTGCCACTATTCTTAACTTAGGGCTCGTTAGGGTTAGCAGTATTTCTATTGCATGTGTTTGGGTGAGGGGGTTTTCGAGTCTTGGAGCGATGTGGATACTTTTGCTTGTTTGCAAGTGGTTTGAATACAATCCACGTTGGGTAAGGGGGTATTTGGGCCTACTTTTACTTTCAAAGTACGTTTTGTCACCAGTTTTCTGCTAGGCCTCGTTTTTTTGAGATCTGATTGGGGGTCTTCTACATTTTTGCGACTGGCTTTAGTAAGGGTCTGGGTGGGAGCACTGCTGGGAAGGTCTAATTTTGTTCTAAAACACAGTTTACAGACAGTACACCTAGCTTGAGGGGAAAGATACGCTAAATTAATTTGCCCATACTTATTTATCCTTCAAAAGGTGACTCAGACAGAGTACGCACTTTCAAAAATATTGTACTGTCTATTAGGAAATTCAAAGTGACTTTTTGCACTACACAGCGTACATACCTTATATTTATTTATCAGTGGTGTTGTAATATATCACTTCCTGTTTTTCGTTCAATAATTACAGGCCGGGTTTCAGTCAGTACAATGGGGAAAAAAGGATGGAGTCAGGCTTCACATTAGCGAGCCACAATTCAGCATCCGCCAGGCAGGCAGTGGACAGGGTGTCTTCTGGTCACCAACATTGATGGACGAAGCGTCCGCTGGAATGGAGGAGTGCCGCTAATAAGAGGAATTGTTTGCTGCATGCAACTTACTTACCAAATTCAACAGGACTACTACAACAATACAGATACAGTATCATTTTATTCAATGAGTGTGTGTGACTGCATTTCTTGGATCTCTCTCTGCTTCTAAATTGATCCCTACAGCCATTCTATAGGTTTTACTTTGGCTATTTTTTAAACCTAATTTAATGTAAGAAGTGTTTCTCTGAGTGCAGAGATAGGCAAGTGAACACGCTGCAGCCCTGTACCGTCGCATTCTAGTACTACTTACTTTTCAGTAACAATGCATGCAGTAGTGCATGCACTTCCTTTATGTCACTTAAAAGATTCATGGTTAGCTTTGTACCCAAAGATTTCTTTATCTTCAATTATTGTTTGTCCATGCTGTGCTTTTTCTTTCTTCTCTCAACAAAACCTACCCAAAAAGAAACCCCCATTCCCATCCATTTTCCAAGCCCTAACCCTCTTCCCCCGGGCTGTGTGATTTTGCTTGATGTGTGACTAAATGACATCAATAATTCCACACACTTGCTGGGGAGGATAAGGTCATAGCAACAGGCTGGTGAAGGAATCCGAGGATATATTCTAGACTTACTCAGCTTCAGTACTATTTCTTGTAGTAGTAGCCAATGTCAAAGTAATCCAACACAAGTACAAGTTATACTTTCAATACTTTACCATTTGTTAGGCTACATTGTGGCACTGTTCTAGTGTACTGTCACCTGCTATATTCTCTATCGTACCGTTGTAATGCTACAGTAAGGACAAACCAGGTTTCATTTTCTTTTTTTCCATAGGCATGCAACTGCCACTGTGTCACACCACTAGTACCACCGCAATGAGGAAGAAATTTCATCCACCCTGGATTGCCAACCTTAATCGCCATTTCCCGTGGAGCCAGCCCTGGGCCTAGCCCTACTTTCAAACACAAATTACAGGTAAGATAAGCGTTTGGTTGGAGGTAGTATAATGGAGTATTGGGAGAGACGAGAGATTGACGGTAGTACTACTAAAGTCCTAGGACTATTCAGGAAAACAAACTTACTGTTAAACCCCCACCCACCAGACTCAAAAGCAGTAAAAAACAGGTATGGTCAGATAAAGTTTCAAAAAGTATATTTTTGTAGCCCTAACAAAATAATCTCCCGCAAGACCCTCCCTAACCCCAATGATTGTCCTTCAAAAGTCCCAAAAACAACCCAACTCCCAATTCCCACCCCCCAAAAGTCTCTAAAAAAGGGGCAAGGGACACTACGGCAGGGTGCTGTTGACTTTAGCGGCCAGGGCATCATGCTCCTTGCGGAGGGTGGCATGGTCGAAGCGGAGGCTCTCCACCAAGTTCTTATAGGTTAGGACCTCCTGCTCCAGGTAGGACACTCTGAGGCATAAGCGGCGCTGGCGTGCCTTGCAAATCCTGTGGGGGGCAGCTGCTGTCTTTGCTGCTCGGCGGTTGCGGTTGGCTTTGGTAGCCCGGCTCCGTACCGCTGGACAACTGCGCTGGCTGGCAGCCCGTGGGGGCACGGAGGAGGATGCAGCTGTCCCAGTGGATGTTGTTGTTGTACCGTTAGACTGCGTCTCCTCCTCCTCCAGGGCCACCAGCCGCCGATATTCGGCGACAGTGGCATCCAGCCTCCTTTGCGGGGCCATTCGAACCAGCTCCCTCCTCCTTGATGGTCTGTTGGATTTGGAAGGAGCAACTATATGAAGAAAGAAAGACATAGTCTGTAACCAATGCTCCTTAAGATTAACAGAAAATGATTGAACAGAAAGTTGTGTCACAGTACAAGTAGCAAATTGAAAGCACAGTGCATAACTATTGAGGTCAGTATCTATGTAACCTCCGACTTCTTCATCCTTGCTCTAACATTAGTGGGAGTTTAAGGAACAAATTCTACGAGCACTATGGACTTCCATTACAGTCGACTATGACAGTACACCAGTCTTATTCTTCTTCTTCTCTCTTGTTTAGGAAAATTGGTACGTTATCTTATGCAAGCCGGCATAATGCCAGCGCAGTGAACTTGCACCCGAGAAAAACAGACGCACCCCATGATGAGTGAGACAGACTTGCGATACTGTACCGGACCAGTACATGCAGGTGGTGAAGCTCTTACTTTTCTATTACGGGTGGCACTGAGAATACTCTGTTAAAATGGCTACTGCTTAATTAATTTAGCTTTCACCCTACAGTGCAAATGAGTACTAGAAAAGGAAAATGAAAAGCTAAATAATCTGATTATCTATCACTTCACAGGGGATGTATTTGATGACATATGGGATGACTTTAGGTGCTTTGCTTAATATTGAGTGAACAGTGATACACCCACACATGAATGACGTACTACTACTAAACTAAAGTTATTAAGCGAGGTAGGGAGTGTCCACCGTAATAACCGGATATATGCTGTGCTTGCAGTTGCAATACAAACTACTGCTACTATTCATGGTAGTATTTGGACAAAATTACAACTTCTTTTCCTTGCCTTTCCTACACTGGAACGGACGTGCGGGTGCGGTGTTACATGCTCTTCAAAGTAACACTTAGTTCATCCAGTGACCGTCTACTCTCTCTAGATACACATATGCTATCTAAGAGTCAGATAGTACCATGATCCAGGCATCCATCCATTCAAAGTATATGCACACATACAGTTTCTGTTTCACCCACCCAGGCTGTTCTCCTTCCTTCCATCTTTGCTTCATCATGCACCCAGCCATGCACCATACCATATTCTTTCCTTCCCAGCCACCTCGGGGACCAAGCAAACACATATCATTCTTCTTTGCCAGTCATCATTACATTTCTCGTCCTTCCACACTTACTTACACCCTTCTTTCGCTTTTCGTTCATCCCATCCATCAAGTTAATCTCAGATCTGATTGGGATTCTTCTCGCCAAAAACTTCACAGCTAACTCGTAGTACATTTAGAGGAGGCTACTACCTGGTTGATTTATAATACACCCGTGCAGAAAGAACACTCTGCAGCCTTCAATCTCAGTAAGAAAGGAATATATAGCTTACCTCTGCCCGCCACCACCGTGTTATCCCTCACAGGCATGTCCTTGTCCGGCACTTGCACCGCCTCCTCCCCAGAGTTGTTCCCATCATCAAATACCAGCACCACCGCACAGGCCCCGCCTCCAGATGTTCCCCCTACAAAGTACATTTAAGAATGTTAGAATACACCACTCACTACTATGTAATATTTGGTCTAGGAGGAAGAAAGAAATGTGAAAAAAACAGAATACAATGTAATAATTTGTGACTGTCTACTCTAAAGTAAACATGTCCCTTTTTCCAGGGAAGGCTGTTGTCTTGCTGCACTTTTTGGCACAACTGACGAATGCTTGCTTTTTATTTTTAACACGCACCACTTTTTCTCCTAACAGACAGAAGCTTGACTTCTAAGAACACGAGCAGGATCAAGTTCAAAACAGGTGAGAGCTCGGCTCGACCACAAGAAATGTGTCCAATTAATCGTCAGCACTAAGCACTTTTCCATTTTCAGTTAAACGTTTACTTTTATGACAAACTTGATTTTAATAAATGTGTTTACTTTTAATAAAGCTTTTAAACTTAAATAGACTCTGTGGTTTTTGGTCCTCCAGACTAGAGTGGATGAGCTAAAGGTTTTGGAATTTTTGCAAGCAGGAGTCCGTGCCTCTGACATCATTGGGGATCAATCATCGGTGACTTTGGGAGCTAAATGACTCTGCCACACTATCTAGTCAGTAAGGAGATTGGGGGTTCAACTACAAAGTCTGTTATCACTGAGGTATGTGGAAAGTCTAACAGCACCTATTATAATTGATAAGCTAAGCAATGCATTATCTAGTGTCCATAGTTCTGTTTGTGCAGATTTGTTCCTGCAACAGTAGTAGAATGGATTGTCCTACTATCCAAACCAAAAGTAAAGTAGTATCTTATTCTTTCTTGGTGGTCATTCACCTTTTTATTGTTGGCAATTGTCAAAGCATAAACATTTAGAAGACTTGAAAAGACATTATGGACAATCCCAGAGGACTGCACTCAGTGCATAGAGCTATTGCTGACTAGAATGGGAGTCCAATGGAATTGCCAAATGTGCAATCTTAGTTAGCTACACAGACAGACTAATAAGAATAATCTAGTAATACCACAGGGAGTCATAGTCGAGGCAGGATAAGAATTTAGATCCAGTCTACAAGAAGATCAAAGACGATTTAGAAAAAATCGAATGAGGAACGCTAAGAAAAAATAAGTACTCTATATTAAAATTAAAACTTACTGGGGCCAGCAAAGGAGCCCTCGCCTGCCCGATCCTGGCCTGCATCCTGAACAGCACCCTCCTCCTCCTCCTGTGTCCTCTTGCCCCTGGGGGGAGCTGATGTACAACATGAAAGAAAGACCAGAAAACATGGATGATATTTGTCAACCAAATCAAACATTTCAAAAGAACAATAACAAAATATTTTGGCGAAATAGCAAATAGACAACTATTCCACGGGCTATATTGACCGATCTCATGTGGTCTTCTACGTTATTAGTTTTGTTTGATTTGCGGACCGTCGAATTGGAAACTTCTTATGTAACTCACTAAACAAAGCACTAAAAAGGTTTGCCTAGTATTGACAGGCAGCAGTCCGCAGCACGCGAAGTGAAAGACAAAGTCCATCGTGATTGCAGATCAGCGACAACACTAAAGTTTCCTACTACATTAACCAGTCATTAAAATACTCAAACTATCAATCCACCACCACTATTTCTTCTTATCGCCATGTGTACAAAGGAAGGACTTGATTTGAGTCTGTAGGGGCTGATTTAGAAGCCCCTTGCGGCTCTTTTGCTCCATTGTTGCGTGACTTTTGTGACGCAGCGGCAGAACAAAAGAGGCGCAATGGTGCGGCGTATATTAACAACGTGACGCATATGGGAGATGCATCACGTTGTAAAGCCCTGCGCCATCAGGGGGCGTTCCGGCGCAAGGGAGGGTGTTCCTGCGCAGGAACGCATCCTAAAAGTGGCTGAGGGAAATCTACAAGATTTCAATCAGTCACTTTAAGGACAATGATGCGTGACTCAAACCCTGCGCCTGCTTGAAGCAGACGTACGGCTTGATGCAGCATTGGGGAGATGGGGCACCCCAGAGCATTGATGGAGCTGCGCCATCGTTGTGACGCAACTCCAGCAATGCGCCGCCTTTATGGCACAGATGCGTAACGCTTTGACGTTTTGGGCCCATGGTGCGCCGCATTGTAAATACGGCCCACCATGGGTGATGGTGGCGTGGCGCACAATTACTGGCGCATCCCTGCTACTTTGCAGGGATGTGCCGGTAATTAAAAATCCGAACCTTAGTGTCTAGCATTACGCAGTTCTTTAAACTACACTCATACATAATTTCACAGGCCAATGAAATGAACACAAAATCGAAAACAAATAAGCATAGTAGCAACACTACTGAGAAGGAGAGCAGTGCACCTGAAATGCACAGAAGATTTTGAAATATAATTTACCTACAATGTAATGAGCAGCATTATTGCTCTTGGTAAAAAACAAAAATTTGCAATATAATAACACACAGAGCAGGAGAAAACAGAGTAGTAAAGAAATAGCTACTACTACTCACCAAGCCCAGGGATCTCAAGGCCAAGCAGGTCGAGCAGATCGTGTTCACAGTCCAGGACATCCGTCCAGTGGTGGGTCGCCTGGTTGTAGGTGCGCTGGACCTGAGAGTGGTGGTACATGGCCCGGCACACCTTCTCCCACCGCTTCCGGCGCTCCCGGATCCCGTACCCGCTACCGATCCTGCCGCCTGCCATGATGGTCCTGGGGAGGAGGAGCTGAACATAAAAAATTAGTGCGGCCACCTCCTCCGGGCTGAAGAACTCCCGGGGTACGACCTGCTCCCCCCTCAAACGCCCGCACAGGAGCTGGGCAAGGGGTGCGGGCCCCTTCCCCTTCTCGGGATGCTTCCCGGCTCCCTTCACCATGGTCTGGGCAGAAACTAAGCTAAATAATAAATAGAATAGGGAAGAGAAGAAAAGTAAAGAGTTGAAAAAAGTAGTTTAAAATTAACCAAAAGTAGCAGAAAACACAAAAATATAAAGCAAGAAAAATAGAGAGATAGATAACAAGTAAATTAGATAAAAAAAAACTTCAAACAAGCAAAGGATGGCAGAGATACAGAGAGGATACCAAAAGCATGCCCAGAACCATAGCAATGAATGAGAAACAAGATGGCCATGCCCGTTCACGACCGCGCGGGTAAGTTCGCGCGAACACCTGCGAAATTGTACTAGCGAGCCGCACACTTTGTGAGATTACACTTCACACCCGGAAACGGATATACGTCATGCAAACAAGATGGCCACGCCCTTAAACGACCGCGAGGGTAACTTTGCGCCTTGTGCTACAAGCGGCTCGCTAAAACGCACAAAACCTTGCGAACTAACACGCCGCAAAAAACAAATCGCATATTCGCACGAATTCGCTGCTTCCGAATCCGATCTCGCGCCAGTTCGCGCCCCGCGAATCCCGCGAAATTGCAGAAAAACGAGTTTTGCAAAACTGAAAGCACTCAGCAGGTGCAAGAGTTCAAACTCATCATTAGTAACCATTGCCTGTAGTGCTTCCTGACTGGGGCCCTCCAGAGTTCAGTTGCTAGTTGCAACAATTGTATGACCCTGCTCTGACCCTCACAGCAGGCTCATAGATTAGCTACAAGTAGGCCACAAAGGTCCTGGAAAAAAAAATTGCACTGCAACAGAAAGCAAATTACTGATAAGGAAGCAGGTGCCAGACCTGGAATTTTAAAACAGTGACACATTAATAAACTAACCCTAAATTAATTCATGTCAGTTGAAGCAGGGCAGGTATGCTTGCTTTTCCCCCCATAATCTACAGTGATGATGAACCAGAGGGTGGCATGGGTGAAACAGAGGGTGGCATGGGTGAAACAGAGGGTGGCAGTGGTGAAACAGAGGGTGCTGGGAACCTGTGATGAACCAGACGTAGAAACAACATAGTCGCAACCGTTGCGAGCCGACAAGTAAGTTCGCAATTGCGAACTGGTACCAAACCCTCGCGAACTGGCAGAAACCCTTGCGAACACAAAAAAAAAACTCCGCAAATTTGCGAGAATTCGCGGATTTTGCGCATTTTGCGGGTTGCGAGTTCGTAAATACGCAAATTCGCGAACGCCAGATTCGCAAAATGCGCCCATGCTTAGCCATATAGACATTAAACAATGTGGGGCTCAGGGAGGAGCCCTGAGGCACACCACATTGGAGGGGGATAGGGGCTGATTGTGCACTACCTTCCCAAACTTGGTAAGTTCGATGGTTCAGGAAAGAGGCGAGCCACTTTAAGGCCATTCCAGTCAAGCCTACCTCTGACCGTCTCTGGAGAAGCACCTGATGGTTTACGGTGTCAAAAGCCGCACTGAGGTCCAGGAGGATCACTGCCACCGATCCTCCTGAATCCAAAATGCTCCTGGCTTCTTCCACGACTGCCAGAAGGGCAGTATCCGTGCCTTGGCCCAGCCTGAATCCCGTTTGGGAATTCCGCAGCAAGCCATTGGACTCCAGGAACTGTGAAAGTCGCCTATTCACCAGTCTCTCCGCGATCTTACCGAGCCCGGGCAGCAAGGAAATCGGTCTGAAGTTAGCCAGGTCGGATGGATCTAGACCAGGTTTTTTCAGAAGGGCCTTTACTACTGCTTTTTTCCAACTGGGTGGAACCACCCCCTGCGCAAAGGATGAGTTGATAAGATCTGTTACTGGTGCGGCGATAGTAGTTGCTATCTGCTTGAGATATCTCATTGGGACAGGATCACTAGGCGAGCCACTCTTGATGGCCCGTAACACCTTGAGGACTTCGTCAGTTGTTACTGGTCCAAAGGCGTCAAGCTCGATTTCAACATCACTCCGCTGTTTGCCTGTATCTAATTCCTGGGCTGGTTGTGGTAAGGAACTTACGATGTTTTCAACTTTCATGTGAAAATAGTTGGCCAGTTCCTTACATTTCTCTCGCGGACTCTCATGGTTCACTGGCGGTTCGGGAGTTTTTAAGAGGTCTCTAAAGACCTTGAAGGACTCTCTAGAGGAGTTAACCAAATTGCCAATTCTCTCCTCATAGAACTTAGCTTTGGCGTCCCGGAGAGCGGCTTTATATCCTCTAATTGCCGTACGATACTCTTTCCGGGTTGCCTCTCCCCAATCCTTCCTCCAAATCCGCTCTAGCCTCTTGCAGCCTTTTCTACGAGTTCTTAACGTCTGAGTATACCAAGGGGCTGAACCCACTCTCTTCTCCCTCTTCGGCATTCTCTTTTTAGGGAGAATGGCGTCCAGGGACCTGGTCAGCCAATTTTCCAGGTTCGCATCTGCTATTAGTGGATCTAACGCCGTGCGGGGACAGGTAGCATCCAGATTAGCAGTCCAGCGCTCTACCGGTAACCTGGACCAAGCCCTGTCGACAGAGTAGGCCCTAGGAGTGGTTACATCCATTAAATCATACTGCCAATCGAAGGGAACCAGAAAATGGTCTGACCAAGGTAAAGCCAAGGGAGTCGGGCCTTAAAACGGATCATATTCGAGAAAACTGGGTCCAGTAAGTGACCCTTACAATGCGTGGCCCCTGAGTTGATTAGCCTCATATCAAAAGCTTTCAAATCACACTGCAGGTCAACAGCGAGTGTGTCAGCAGAGTCGTCAAAATGGAGATTAAAATCTCCAAGTGCCACAAAATTGGCAGTCGACGATGCCAAGAGCGTAACGGTTTCCATAAATGAACTGACAAAATTGCCCACACACCCCGGTGGGCGATACACTAGGAAGCCTGCTATGGAGGTCGTGGATGACAACCGTATTGAGAATTGACAGCTCTCACAATTGCGAACTCCCCCCTTCCTGGGCTCTGCAGATAAGCGAGTCCCTATAGATGATGGCAATACCACCTCCTCGTCCAATAGGCCTATCTAGGTGATCTATTAGATAGCCAGGGGGAAGTGCTTGCACCATATCTGGCCCAGAAGTAGACGTGATCCAGGTTTCTGTTAAAAACAGAATGTCCAGCTCATGATCTTGTAATAGGGAATTAATTTCAATAGAATGACTGGGAAGGGACCTACAATTCAGCAGAGCCCTTGTGTTTATTTGGGCTTTCACCTTCAATTGGTTCGTCCTTTTGGTCGGTTTCTTTCCTGAATAGTCCCAGAGGTGATATGCAGTTTTGTGGGAGTTGTTTCTCAGGGTATTATTTTGAAGCTGCAAGGCTTTTGTTGTTGAGGTCGCCGATTGGGATCTTCCTTTGGCGTTGGATGCGGTCGTTAAATTTGGTACCTGTTGTGCTGGCTGAGCGAACAGGGTGGTTGAGATTAGAAAGTCTGTGATCTTGCCATTCCTGAGGGCTGTGGTCTTCATTGGTGTTTTGTCAGTAAAGGCGCTGGCCGGAATATCTTACCTCTTTCACCACTTTCACCTCTAACCTGTCCGCTGTTAGGTCCTCGTCTGATGAGAGAGTTAGTTCTTCGCTCATTTTCCGACGTAGGGGTTGTTTGTTCTTGCTAATTTTCGCTATAGGTTCTGTTCTGATTTTCCCTGATCTCATGATAGGATGCTACGTGACCAAGACGAAGATGGTGGCGTCTCAGTTTGGGATGCTAGTGGGAATGCAATCCTTTGTCTTTTTGAGACCTGGTAATGCGAGTCACGTTGATGGTAAAGAACTAGAGCTGTAGACAGTTTACTGGTTTGGAGGACGAGCTTGCTTTGCACACAATAGTGCACAATGGCCACTCTTGTTCCTATGGCAGGGTTAGCTTGGGCCGGTCTATGTGTTGTGTTCTCAGCTATTATGCTTGCTGCTTGACTGATTACTGCTTGCTGCTTGACTGCTTGATGGTACAAGGTTCTTGGCCTTGAGCGGTGCACCAATGTCCGAGGTCCAGCCCAGAGAGAGACCAAGGGGGTCCCCCCTTACTTTGCACGTTGCGCAGAGATTTTAGCAGTTTGTAGTTGTGGATAAACGTGCAGGGCTGTATGTGGGGCTATGTGGTCTGTGCTCTGTGCTCTGGGACGTGTGTTGAGTAATTGGTGCCCTGGTTGTACTCCTTGCCAAGCGGCCCTGACTGGGCCCTCTTGCTCACTTGCTGCCTTGACTTGAGGGACAGGGTGCCTGGGGGACAAGGCTGCAGGAAGGCGCGGGAAAGAGACACACCGACCTGCTTTCTGTGGTCCCGTGGTCCTCTCCTCTCCGATCTCCGCTCTGCACTCAGTCCCGTCCGCGGGGCACACTGGGGCAGCTACAACCGGGCAGCTGTGCTCTCCTCCCCTCCCCTCACTTCTCCTCTCCTCGTGGGTTAGAGGGGGGGGGTCCGCTGCCGAGGATTCCGCCGGAGACACGGGAAAGCGTGGGCGTGCACTCTCCCTGCTGAAAGAGGGAGCTCCTACGGCCCCCTTGCAGGTGTGGCTGCTGGCTATCGTGGGTATGGGTGCTATTGGTGCCGCTTAAAACTGCTGCCCCTTTGATGTTGTGGGTCGCGGGGCTGGTGCCGTGAAGCACCGCGGTGAAACGCCACCTCGTAATTTGGAGCTTCTGTGGTTATGGCGGCTACCACGCCGCGTCGCTCCCGTGCTCCTTCCTCGTCTGCTGGGTGCCTCTGTACTCCGTGCTGCTCTGCTCTCTGGCGCCACCTTTAACTCTGCAAATGCTTTCTCACAGATCTCCCATAGACCAAACTCTCTACTCCTAGGTTTGTTCTGTCTGAAACTTTCTACGTATTTTTTCCAGGTTTGCGCTTTTCCGGTGGTCAGTTTCTTCCGCAGTTATTTCTGGAGCCAGTCATGCGGTCTGCTCGGATTCTTTTTCCTCACTTGCTGAGGTTTTGAGGAAAATATTGTAGAATAAAAATGGACTTTTGAAGCCGGCTGCAGATTTAGAGGCTGTTGAGACCTGATGCAATAAATATGCACGCTCGGTCCGTCTAAAATTAGCGATGGAAGCGGCAAGGCACTTTTATGAGCATCAAAACACCATCGACCCTTCCATCTTCCTGGCTGCCTCCTCACCACTGCTATCCTGCGTAAATGTGAGCCAGCGACAACCTATGCAGACTTGTGTTTGATAACAGGGACGACAAAGCACAACCTCCATAACTTACCTAAAATCATTTCACAAAGAAAAAAAAGGAAAAAACATATTGTAGATGTGGATATGACCAGTAGTTTAAGAAGCGCAGCCTGGCAGACGAGAGCGTGGAATCAGAATTTCTTAACACTGGCCCAGTATACAAATATGAACGCCCAGCTGAGGGGAAAGACGTCCCGATATCACCAGGATGAAGTTGTTGACATTGTACTGCATCATTTCTATAGTGCTTATTACCCCTACGTAGGGTGTTGAAGCGCTTGCCTATATCGGCAGTCCTCTGCTTAAACACACGTTCATTCACAAGCACGTTCATATGGAGTACGAAGATATGCATTGAAGACGAACCTCCAGATGACCTAGGGGGTAGGTTTAAAGGGCCAGACCAGCGCATTGGAATAGTGATCCTGTACTTTAGACGTAGGACTGAAGTCGACTAGGTCTCTACCGAATATACTAAACCTAATTGTGTGTGTGCCAGCTAGCTCAGAGGTCACTAGAAACTTTCTCGAATGAACAAGAAGGGATTAGTTCCTTACAACCGCGTAAACATGACAACTTTGTTTTTCAAGAATAAGAAATGTATCTCTAGAGTTGCGGAAACAATCTAGTTATTTCACTCAATCGTGCATGCTTCGTTTCACCAGAGGTGCAGAGAAATAGAGAGACGGGCGTTTTCAATAAAAGGTTTTTATTGAACAGTCTTCTTTCTCAAGCAGGAGAAATGAACTGCTGCAATTGTAATACTTGCTGTAAAGTACAAAGCGTACAATACGAAGAGTATTATAAAATAATACTGTAAAAGCATGAAATGGTTTCTAAGCCATAAAATACCTACAATGCATAAAATACTTAAAGTGATAAATAATGACTTAAAGTACTCAACTGGTGCTTCTAAAATACGCCTACCCCGGTGTACCTAACCTAGGTCTAGTACAAGGGAAGAAGTAAGGTGTAGCCTAGTTTTTGTATTCTTTGCCAAGAATCTAATCCAAGAATTCTCTTAGGGTCTAATCAGCTCTGTACCTTGGTTTTAGAATGTAGGAGGTCTGGTATCTCTTTCTTCAGGACTCGATTTCCCAGCACTGGAGCTGGATTATTCGGCAGGAGAAAGTACAGCGTCTCTCAGTGCGTCAGCTGGAGGGTCGGCTTCCTTGGGCACTTGCTGCAGCAGGGCGCGTCGGGCAAGTAGATAGTCGAACTGCTCCAAACCACTGTGTGTTTGTTTGGACAAGTGTGGGCATATTTATACCTTGAAGGTGCAGAGTTTGACGTAAGATTGGACATAATAACGTCATTAGAGACTTAATTCTCTGAAAACTCCATGATTTATTGGATAACTTAATATTCATGCAGGGGAGAAGGCGGATTTTTCCAAGAAATCGTTGCAGATTTTCGGAACTAGTGGAAGTAGCCAAGCCGTATTAGGACTACTTGAGCTATGTCTTAATATGGTTATGATTTCTATGCCTATATAAGGATACGATATTTTATACCTATATAAGGGCATGAATTGGGAAAATTACACTAGGGTCCTAAAACGCTATAAAACAATGAAAAATGATGTTTGATTTGGTTTCTTATTTGCCTGTCAGGCCTGTGTATATTACTTGTGTACCTTGGCAGGTTAGAAGGCATGTGTTAGTGGAATGAAAATCCAGAATCTAGGTAGAGATACGCTGTAATAAGATGCCACTTTTATTAAATATTTAGGGATTTAATATTGTTTGTCGAACATTTTTGTCGATGGCTAGGGGACTTTAAAATATTCGCTAACTTACAAAGTTCGCTCATGATTATAATGGAACTGTAGATTCCAGGCAGCTACCTTTTCAAAGAATCTAAGGTGAGACATAGGCACCGTACCATTGACTGGGAACAACTGGAACCTCCATTTAAAGTGAATTGAATACAAACATTAATGTAGCGAAACATGCAGTGGCAGATTCAATAAAGCATTTATGAGTGGGGAAGTAGTACTAAGGGAGATTCTTTCACATGTCTTGGTGAATAAGCCCTGACATTTTCAATCGGTAAAAGAGCAAATAGAGCACAGCTCTTTGTTTGTGCCAACTATATAAATATTCCCTGAATATTCCCATTTTAGATGTTCTTGTATTCATGTAAGACTACATTAAAAAGTACCTCTTGAATTATTCCGAAAATCCATTTGTGATGAGGTCCTGTAATGTTGAGTGATATTACGTGAATGAAATCCAGACCATAACACTTTTTTGGTAACACTCTACTGAGCTAAGATGGGGCAAACCCTGCTTCCCCTTGTGCAGAGCCTGTGGGTCAACCCAGAGGTGTGGCCTGGGTAATGAGCAGTCTTCTCCTCTGTGGTCACTCTAAATTGGTTCTGGGCGTAGCTTTTCTCCCACGGGGTTTGGCGCAAGCTTGATGAGGGGAACAAAAGCCGGGGCTTTCCAGGTGTCATTTAGCATTTGCTTGTGACAGGACTGGACCCTTTGTAGTTAATTAAGTTCCTGGCGCCCTACCCCAAGTGGTCTTCCTGCCAGGTGAAGAAATACATTCCCACTTCCAGGCATTGGATCTGTTTTGGGGGCAGTTTTTTTTTTTTTTTAATTTTTTATTTGCATCAAATGAACACAAAGAGAAAAGCCATGATAAACAAAATCAATCTACACAGATTTCAGTAGAATCAAAGGATAAACATTAAGCATTCCATAAATCATAAGCAGTAAGGAGGTCATACAGAAAAAAAGAAATAAAGGAAAAAATCGGTAAGTAAAGTATACTATTGTTAAGACATAAATAATCCCCAGATTGTCACTTTTTTGTTTAGCCTGAAGGCCCTTTGAAGCAGCAAGGGTAATCTCCATATTATATGTTTCCTTAACTAGGCTTCACCATTCCATAACAGTTGGTGGGTTTTTCTGAATCCAAGCTCTAACAATAATAAGTCTTGCACAAGTAACTAAAATGTTCAACAAATCACTAAATGTACCAAAAACCCCACATATACCCACCAACACATCAATTGGTGAAAGAAAAATAGGTTGAGTAAGTCTGTCAGAAACCACCTTGAGTATTCCATCCAAGATAGAAACATGTGAACAATATAAGCACCACTTAGATCACATTTTAGGGCATTTCGTACGTTCACTATAATTATTATTCTTTGCCCATTTAAGAATTCTCTCGGGGGTATGGTATAATTGACATACAGTTTTAAACATTTGCAGTTTAAGACTAGAAGAATGAACTGATGTATTTAAGCTTTTAAGAGATAAAGTAATTAGATCAGATGGTACATTTGAAGCCAATATTCTATTCCATTTCTCAGTTAATTTTATGATGTCGTTAGTGTTAAAGTCAGAAAATATCTTATGTCCTATGCTTATCATGGCTTTGTCTGATTCTCTATAGATACAGTCCCATACATCAGAATCTATTACCATAGTGAGTTCTAATTTCTTCACTAAATAGTCTTTAATCTGATAATATTTAAACCTGTCCAGTTCTGGTAAATTATAACATTGCTTTATTTTTTCAAACGCCATAAATCCTTGATGATCATATAAATCTCCCAAGAGTTTAATACCAGAGTCTAAGAGTAATCGGCATGTTGAATCTTCAAAAAAATTAAAGGAAAGCCTGGATTACCCCACAGAGGTGTTTTATAATGTAAATGAGAAATGTTGCATTTAACCATGATGGAACGCCACATATTAACGGTATCTCGTACCGTCTTGAATTTAACCCTTTTGAAATAATTAGGGTCATTTAATCTGTAAATGAACATATTAGCTTCTTGTCCAAGTAAAAATTTATGAAAATGCAAACGCTTATCAAAAACTGTCAAGCTACGAAAACGAATCAAAAAAGCCGACCAATAATAGAGCTTGAAATCCGGGAGAGCCAGTCCTCCTTGACTAAAGGGGAGTTTAAGTGAGGAGACGGCTCGTCGGGCTTTTTTATATCCCCATATAAAACTACTAATAATTCCCTCTAATCTAAGAAAATAGGAATTGTTTACGCGTAGAGGAATTGCTCGGAATAAATATAGGTATTTAGGCAAAAAATTTCATTTTAATTAAATTTATTCGGCCAATGATACTAAGTGGTAATTTATGCCATTTCTTAAATTGCATAGCAGTCTCTTTTAATAGTATTTCATAATTTATTGCTACAATTGAATCAATATCCGAAGAGATTTTGACACCAAGATATGTTGCGACACCGCAAATTCCTGGAGTGGGAACAGGCAGATGGTAATTCGTAACAATTTGAGTTTTGGTGGTGTTAAGTCTATAGCCAGAGACTGAGCCATATATACCTGCTTCTATTATGATGCCTTTCAGGGCTTGAGGTACATCTGAGGAGAACACTGCTACGTCATCCGCATATACAGTAATGTCAAGTTTATTTAAGCCATTGAAGAAAGGATTAATTAGGGCCTGACGTTGAAGTGCAATTAAAAAAGGTTCCATACCTAAAGCAAAAAGCAGGGGTGATAAAGGACACCCCTGTCTTGTCCCCCTCTTAATTGGGAACATAGGAGAGCATTTTCCCATATAAGATACTTTGCCCATAGGATTATCATAAAGTGATTGAATCCATCTCAAAAATTGGCCTTTAATGCAAAATGCTTGTAAAGCTACCCATAAAAAGCCCCACCCCACTCGGTCAAATGCTTTTTCTGCATCTAGTAGAATCATACCGAGTGGGGCGGACTGAGTCCATGCAGCATCAAAAGCAGAGATGGCCATAGTAATATGCGCTGTAGTGTCTCGTTTTGGAATAAATCCATGTTGCTGAAAAGAGACCAGCTGAGACATGACTGGCGCAAGCCTAGTAGCCAATATTTTGGCGAAGATTTTAGCATCGCTGTTGATAAGCGAGATTGGTCTGTATGATCCTCTCTTGAGGTACTTTAACCTTTTTTAAAAAGAAGATAATTTGAGTTGGATTCCAAGATTTGGGTGCTTGTTGCCCATTACCTATAGCACGGATCACATCAGTTAATAATGGTGTCAAGTCCTCGGCACAGCATTTATATAATTCCAAAGTAAAAGAATCCTCCCCTACTGCTTTCCCTGTTGCTAGGGAATTAATAGCATCCCTAATTTCTATTGCTGTAATGTCTTCCTCTAGTTGTGCAGACTGTTCTGGTTCTAAGGCTTTAACCATATTAAGCACTACATAACTTTTAATACTGCCATCCGAGGTTGTAATTTCTGGTGTATATAAAGCTTGATAAAAGAAAGCAAATTGTAGTAGTATTGATTTAGAGTCGCAAAACAGTTTTGGGGGCAGTTATCACATGTATTTCACACCTACTTCTGACCAGGGACAAAATCATTGTGTCTAGTCACTGGTAGAACAAGCAAATATCAAATGTCACATGCTATGGGGTGACATATTAACTATATTAAATAAAATTTTCCTACCTGTTAAAAGGGTGATTTTGACAAAGTTCCAAGGTGCTGCCGTCAGGCAGCACAGGGTAGGAATGAAGCTATGCATTTATTGCCACTATAGTGGATGGCACAATATGTGCTGCAGTTCACAATTCACATTTAACTTTCCATGTCATGGGTGTAATACTGCACATACTGTGCTTTATATGAAAGTTAAATGTGGCAATCTCGTTTGAAGAAACATTCGGAGGTGATGACCCAGAAAGAGGTTCACTTTGTACCAATAGTGACTGAAGAACTCTTCTGCTTCCTCGTTTATATTCCCAAACATTGTCTCCATATCTCTCTTGAACTCGTACTCCAGTCTGAATATTTAGAGGTGGCAATCTATGTCCTTCTTAAAATGGATAGGTCGTGCAGCCAGGGGGACCCCGTTTCCCTTTCCAGACGTTTAGTTGACACTCTTAACAGCTAATAATATACATTATGTCCCCTTACAGTAACTCCTCTTTTATTGACTTCAAGGCAAGCTGTTTGTTCTGTACCACATAGCAGGTCACAATTAGTGCAATACCCTACTTACTGGTGACAGTGCAATTATAGTTGTGCCAGATCTGTAGGTCTAGCCCTGCTCTGCAGCACCATGTTCTTCTAGCTGTTTTCTCCCTTCACTCGCACGCTAGTGTATTTTACACTGAAGTCTCCACCGAATCTCTCATGACTACTCTTCCACATCCTGATAGTTGTCTCTTCAGTCTTTTGCTGCTTCTCACCTTTGATTTTACTATTGCTTCCTCGGTATTTTACCTCCCTACCTTTACGTTTCTGCCCTTGAAAAGAAGCATGCACACTTTCCACCTTAAAGCCTCTTCTCGTCACCTTACTGACTCCCTATCTGGTACCTTCTGTCCACTCTGCAGGCTTCTCTCATGAGAGGATTGCATCTTTGTTCATTTCTGCACTTACCTCAATGTTGATATTTTTGACCGAGGCTACTATGTCCCACATGTATGCTGAACTTTTGATTGTCTTAGTAACCCCTCACTTTGACCTCTTACTCCTTTTTTCAGGGATTTCTGGATTCTTGCAATAAATACTACCTGTCCGAGGTAGAGCAAGTTGACTTCCAACAGGAATATGAAGGAGCCAGAGGACGAATTAATAACTGGGTAGAAGAAAAAACTGAAGGTGAGCACCTCCTGATCACCCACATATTATCTTCAGAATTGGTGCACGCTGCGATTATTTCCCTGAAGGTCTGCGGAGTCTGTTTTGAGCTGAAGTCCATAATAATCAGTTCTTTCAAATGAAAAGTTACATTTCACAAATGGGATTTATTTATGTTTTTTTTCTTTTTAAATCAAGCTGCACACGTTTTTAAAATGTGGTACAAGTTAAGGAACTGGAAAAGGGGTGTGCTATCTTTTACTTGCAATGAGTTCCCTTAAATTTCTAGCTGAGCGATATATCTCCTATTCCTCTATATCATTTACAATCTCGAGTCCTCCGCTTCATTTTTGCCTAGATGAGTGATCTCCAAAGCTGGAAACCTGTAACCCTTTTGATGCACTTACACGCGTCTTTAATCTTGCAGGAGGGGGCATTCTCTAGTCTGTTTAAAACCGCTTCTACCAACCCTCGCACTTGAATCCATTTCCATATATCGGTAGAAATGTGAACATTGGTGATGTCATTTTGAATGACAGACCCCACTTCTGTGCTCAGACTGATGGGCCTGTACTAACCGTTCAAGAATCGTATATTTACAGAGACATCATTTTTTCCCTTTTATCTGGAACATTTCAGGTACATGGTGTAACCTGCTGTTTATTCTAGTTTTCCAGAGCTGCTTAGCTATGCATTGGAGTGGAGTCTGTTTTGCACCAGACTTGAAATGCAGACTCCATGGTGAAAATGAAGAAGTGTGGACACTGTTAAATTTTGCGAGGATAATATATGGTCCACATTTGCATCATATATCCAAACTAGTGAAAAACTCTTAACCAGAATTGTTCTGTTCCTAATAATGTAGCCTGTCAGTCCGTCACTCAGACGAACTTTAGTTGAATTTTCTCATTGGAAAACAATGGGGCCATAAACGTAAATGTCCATTAGCTTACAACCAAATGTTAATTGATTCGCACAAGCTATGTTTACTTGCAAGTATCTTCTCAGCGAATGCAACTCACCGGTTGGTGAACACAGTCACCAACACAGCTAGCACTTGGCGTTAATTTCAAATGTAATCAGATTAGATACGAATCCTAAGAAAACTGTCTTATTGTGAATATCCATGCCTCACTTTTGTCTTATCTCTTTTTTCCATGCGCAATTAACATCCATTTGGCACTTAACTTATTGTTGATAGGAAGCTTGTAACTTGAAAACACATGTTCATGGCATGTAGAGCTGTAGATATGCATGCTCTG
Source organism: Lissotriton vulgaris (assembly GCF_964263255.1). Taxonomy (NCBI): domain Eukaryota; kingdom Metazoa; phylum Chordata; class Amphibia; order Caudata; family Salamandridae; genus Lissotriton; species Lissotriton vulgaris. Next base: position 762,652,014 of record NC_141691.1, on the reverse strand, counting down.
AATGCCCATGCCATCTAGTTTTTGGATTGGACGTGTACAACTTGTTTCTCTTCGAAAAAAAATCTTTTGAGTCATGCGGTATAGTGATTCTTCCTGAGTCTGGTAATGTGCATGGGCATCGACTCCATAGTCAGATTGTTTTCCTATGCTATCGACGTTGGACATGCTCCGCCTAGCCTCTGATTTGATGCCATGTGGAGCTCTTCATCAGGGCCTCTTGAGTCTTCCACTCCCAACACCTTTGGACAATCAGTCTTTGCACAGAGTTTTCACCACCTTTGCGGCGGTTCCTCAAATGCATCTGCGTCTTTGGTTTCGTCAACACCCTGCTCGTGCCTTTGCACCTCTTGGGCAAATTCAATTGGATCATGCTCTCGAGAATGCAATCAAAGTAATGGCAAAAACGCCCTTTCGCCACTGTTCACAGTGCCTTTCTAAGTACGTGTGGGCAAATCAACATGCAGCTTATAACCTCTTCCTGCCACAGGAGCATAACAAGTACTCCTATTGTGCCTGCTTCGCCTTCCACTCCAAAAGGACCATCAGTATCATAGGAATGTTTGCTGCATAATGGAACTGTACCAAGATGGTGATATTCCCAACATCATTAGGGAAGACGTCTGAGAAGAAGTGGAAGAAGCTGCAGCCTTTAGTCCAGAACCCGATTTCACCTTCTGACGCTGAGATCCCAGACCTGCAGCCCACGCCAGGCCAGCGTCCGAAGATGACAACAGTAAGTATGTGTTTTCACCATTAACTCACTCACCGCCCCACCAGGGCCAGTCTTCTGTGCTGCCACTGCTTCCCAGCAATAAGCAGCACTGATCTATGACTTCAGATACAACTCTACACCTGGTGCTGAGCCAGCAGCCTGAAACACTGCCCACATCCATGCCGACAGCTCCCTCAACAACTTCTGGGGTCTTAGCTCCGTCACCTATGGGCACCTGAGAGTCAAAACTTCAGTCAATGTCGAACAGCCTCAAAGCTGAAACATAATTCGACGCCCTGTCTACAACCTACTGCAGACTTTGAGGATCGGGAGCTGCCAATTCTTTAACACTTTCAGAAGGAGCTGGACGTTCGATAGGGAAGACTGTTCATGTGGTTAAAATCACAGCAAAGATGCAGGAGACACTTCCTCACAAGAGGAAGCTGGTTTTTAAGGAGCGGATAGCATTGGAGCCCCCTCCAATGCTGAAGATGCTTCAAGACTTGGGCACCAGTTCCCTGCCCTAATGACCTCCTTCTCCCTATCACCCATCTCTACCTCCCCCTCACCACCACCGATACATCAGCCTCCTCCTCGGTATGGCTCTACACATTCTTCATATAGGGAGGGGAGTCCTCAGCACTAGAAACCTCACAATGTTCCCTATGACCCAGATTCTCAGGAGTATGGGGTCGTCCCAACAGGTGACAAATGTAAATGTCCAGTATTTGTAAAGCGCAAACACTTACCCGAAGGTGTCAAGGCGCTGGGGGCCATCGGGAGGATTAGTCGAGCTATTGTCCAGATTCACATGGTGCTGGACTGATCTGCCGCCAGTGATCAAACCATGAGCACCCGTGTTCCAGAGTCAGTCGCCCTGGCCTCTGCGGCACACCTCTTCCACAACAACTTCGATCTCTACACTGCCAAGCCTTTCTTCCAGACAACACCATCTCTTACTACAATATATTTTACAGGCGGCCATGTTTCACAAGGTAGGCCTACACTCCATTGCAGAGGAGGATGACTTCCTAGTAGAGACTCTCTCACATTAACTGCATTCCATACAGTTTTTTCCCATGCTTAAGGGGGTGTTTAAGCCTACACTGTATGGCTTTAAAAACCCAACCAAGACTAGGATAGTCACCCAAAGGTGTATTTCTTTTTTTTTTTTTTTTACTCACAAGCCCTCATTCTTGTCCCACCCTACATTAGCAGGGGGCTCCCGCCAGACCCACTGATGGTGCACTTCACCCATAAACTGGCAAATACACAGGGCACTGGGGAACCCCTGTCGCCAAATAAAGCAAGAAAATTAAATTGAAGCAGCAAGGAAACAGTTACCACACAATTGGCAGATCGCCAACTCCGTAGGGTTGTTGTCCAGATATTGCCATGGCCATTGAGACAAAAGGAGTGGCCTAGTATAGGATCTCCTTGTACAATATAAAAAACAAACACAGGAAATGATAGGGGAATGGCGAAGATTCTCCAACACCACCATCATGTGTGCTCTTGACGTGGCTGACGCCTCTGCCAGAGGCCTTAACTCCAGTGTTCTGATCTAAAAACACACTTGGCTCTGTGTCTTTGGCTTCAAGCCAGAAGTACAGCAGCATCTGATCAACATGACCTTTGATGGGAAATACATCTTTGGGCCTCAAGCTTATCGTACGCTAGAAAAAAATCAAAAAAGACGCAGACGCAGCCAAAACAATGGGAGCTATCCAGTCTCCATCATCCCATGTAACTTTTCATCACTCACAATTCTGTGACAGTGCCTAAGCCACCTCCCCAGAGGCCTCTACCTCTTATCAGAGGCAGCAGCACCAGCGACAAGCCTCCTGGGTCTATTTGAGGGGGTGCCTATAAGGGGAAACCATTCCAAGTTCCGGGGAAGATATGGGGATACTGAGGAAGCTGCAAAAACAAATGTGCCGAGGGTCAAAAGGGGAAATAATTTATCGACCGGTCAACTCATGCCCCTATAATCAAGGTAAAAAACGCAGAAAGAGAAGACCAGGTCCAAAGTGGTGTGCTGTCCTAAGTGGTGAACGAGGATCACACGGGTGCATGTGTAGAAAAGAGTAATGAGTCTCATTGGGCTAGGAAAATCCCATCAGACCACCCTTGTGGCGGCATATCATCATATGGGAATAGGCAGTCGCTCCATGCACCGCCTTTACCATCGAGTGATGGTGCGGAAGTGGAAAGCGGCGCATTTAGCCACAGTCTTGCTCAAAGTATAGTACAGAGAGTGCAGTGCTATAGAAAAAGTGCTTGCTAAAATTGACTACCTAGACTAAGGGAATTGCTTATAGAAAATAGTGTAGGTGTCAAGATTAAGAACGCGCCTAGTAGTGGGTAAGTAAGACTACATTATGGCGCTGTGCAGGGTGGTCGACTAGTTTCAGCTAGATGGAGTATTACTCCAGCTTTCATCAGGACCGTAAAGATGATAGGCTACTGCAACACGGTGTGAGGAGTGTACAAATGTAGAAGAAAATTAGTTACATCAATAGCGTGCAATGTACTTAAGGAAGTCCTGTATCTCCCCGGAACTTGGAACCCCAATGTCCACTGAAGACAGGAAAGGAATCTTCTTCCTGTCAAGAAAACCGAAAATACCATGTATTCATTTACACACAAGAGTCCACATAACCCCACAGACGCCATCAAGACAGAACACACCTGCGAGAACAAATTGCGTTCCTCATAACAAATAAGCATATTAGCTTCATCACAGAGAGGCATTTCCTCCTAGTGATACTCACCCAGCTTTGTGTGGGTGAAAACCTCACCTCGCCCGGCAACCGCTCGGGAAATTGAGGCCCCGCTCTGATGTGTAGAAAAAAGGACACAGTTAGCGCACAATTACTCTGTGTCCAGCCCAATCGCTATACACAAACAAACCCAATGGACGTGTGATTAGATTCCTAACTGCCCTGCCATAAACTAACCCAGTCACTGGATCAACACAGATTGCTTGAGGTAGATAAATAACCCTGGGAGGGAGAACTGAGGTGATAACCATGCCAGTGGCGACCATATGTTTCCCCGTAACTGATACTGTGAATAGGACTACGAGTACTTTGATATGTCACAGCAAAAGAATGCTGTCGACCGGAAAAAGACCCAAGTCTAAAGGCATTGCCCTGAATAGCACTACAAGTACAGTGATAGGTAGCCGCAAAAGAAAGCAGCCGACCGAAAAAGACACTACCACAGATAATGTGGAGCCCACTCACTAACAGCACTGCCCATACACATAATGATTACTACAAGACAGTCATTGCAACCTCTCAAAACTCACCTATCTGTTGGTACCCATCGCTCAAAGCCGAGCGGAAGGCTGCCCAAACAGCGGCAGCAGGATATAGAGGGGTGTTTTCCCCTAAGGAACAAAAACGGGGTGGAATGGGTGGGTGTAGGGTTGGCTGGTTGTGGGAGGGGGGTAACATTTAAAAAAATACCACCACGAGATTGAGATTTGTTGAATGTGACAATAGGGAAACAATAACCTTTATGGTCAGAATGGAAAGGGACAGTATATCGGAGAAATGTATCGACACAGATGTTTAGCCTGGAACGTTGCAGGCCTCAGTAGTAGGAATAAGAGGCGACTAGTTCAGGAGGAGCTTAGAATGTATAACTCCCATCTAGTATTACAATCAGAGACCCATATCGCTCATAAAGACAGGAAGCTACTAGGGCAACTGGGTTATGATGTAATAGCCTGCTCATCGCTAAATGTTTCAGTCAGAGGGGATCGCCATTCTAAAACAGATGCAATTAAGATTGGAGGTTGTTAAAGCCGCTCTGGATAAGGGTGGCAGATGGGCCATTGCTCAACTAGTATTAGAAAATTATAAATATGTATTCTGTGTCATATATGGCTCAAATATTGATGATCCTTCTACTTTTGATCGGCTAAATATTGAACTGTTGGAATGGGAAGGAGAGCTTATAATTACGGGAGATTTTATTTGTATTATGAATTGTATACCACCAGGCGGGGAGCTTTTCAATGGATGCGCAAGACACTAGCTGCTATTCTAGAAGTAGGGCCCGTACACAACATAAAGGATGCCTGGCGAATTAAATATCCTAAAGGGGCGGGATATACCTATTACTCTGCACCACATAAGCTATGCTCACGTATAGATATGGCTTGGGTCTCGGATAGGATTTTAGATCCTAGTACCATAGAGATATGCCCATGGGTCACTTCAGACCATAATCCTATTCTTCTTGTTTTCAATACTTCACAAATAAAACATGGCTATTTTCATTTCCTAGGTATTTATTATTAGATTCATATTACAACTCAAGGAACACATCATAGAGTTTATCAAATTGAATCTTAACTCCACTTTATCCACTGTTGTTTGGGATGCCTGTAAGGCTAGTATAAGGGGATTTGTGCAACAGTTTGTCTGGAGACAGAATTCAGAGTCTAGAAAAGCAACTACAACTATGGCCACTAATATACTGTCACTGGAAAATCAATTGGCAGAAGCCTTGAGTCAAGGTTCCCAAAATACTGTTGAACTGGGATATAAATCAGTGAATCTTAGGTCTGCTATGAAAGCCACTCTCAGAGAGAAAAGCAGTGTTCAACTACACAAATATCAACTGTCTCAATATGAGAGTAGTGATAAAATTGGAAAAATGTCACCATATAAAGTCTCTGATAAGGCCAAAACATTAATTAAGACAATAAAGGGACCTAACAACATTATTTATAACCAGCCTGCACAGATAATGGAGCAATTTGTTAATTATTATAGAACTCTGTATACTCCAGAAAATCATCCTACCATGACTAGCATACAAATGTATTTTGATACTAATATGATAAAGAGCAGAGAAATGGAAGGAATTGATCAATTAACTAACATCACTGACAGAAACAAGACTTGCAATTGTTTCTCTGTCATCAGGCAAGGCTGCTGGGGAGGACATGCCACCAGTAGAATTATACAAAATTTGTACTGATGAATTACTCCCCCTCTTTTGTCAGTTAATTAACTCAATTGGTCAGAGCGGAAAGGCTCCTAATTCGTGGAACATCGCAAAGATAGTTTTTTTTTCTAAAAAAGAATAAACCTGCTAATGAGTGTGGGTCATACAGACCCATCTCACTCATTAACACAGATGCAAAAGTGTTTGCTAAAGTCCTTGCCACACGATTGACTCCTCTCATGCCAAAATTAGTTAATCCTCAATAGCATGGATTTCTCATGGGTAGGGACACAACAGCCCATGTAAATATGGCTATAACCGCATTTGATGTAGCTGAGATTGACTCCACCCTACTCGGTATGGTATTGCTGGACGCTGAAAAAGCTTTTGACCGAGTGGGGTGGAATTATCTCTGGGCCGTAATGACAACTTTCGGTTTTAAAGACCACAATTTCAGGTGGATGCAGGCTTTATATGGTCACCCAACTGCTAAAATTAGCTATGCTGGTATGACATCTTCTAATTTTACAATATCTAGGGGCACTCTGCAAGGGTGCCCTTTGTCACCCTTGCTGTTTGCACTCTTTAAAGAACCATTTATCAATGCACTACAGACTCGACCTCGAATCGTTCCTTTTCATTTCGGCCTTCATTCTTTAAAAATTACAGCTTACGCTGACGATATCACCATATATTCTACAGATGTTATTGAAGCTCTACACTGGATAACTGAGGAAGCCAATAGTTTTGGGGCAATTTCTGGATAAAAATTAAACATAAATAAAACGCAGATAAAAGTGAATTATAAACCCCAGGCTTCAGTACAAGGGGTATGCAGGGCAGCTACATATCTGGGTTTCAGAATTTCATCTAAAATAAGTGAAATAATCATACTCTATTATGAGGCTCTATTAAAAGAAGTGTCTGTTATATTGAAAAAGTGGCACAAGGTCCCACTAAGTATTTTCGGGCGAATTAATTTCATCAAAATGAAGGTATTGCCAAAATGTCTTTATTTATTTAGGTCAATTCCACTGTGTTAATTCTTTTTTTTTAAAACTAGATTGGATCTTTAGTGGCTTTATCTGGGGATATAAAAAAGCACGCCGATCAATTGCTTTACTCAAGCTTGCATTTAATAAAGGCTTGCTGAACATTCCCTTTTTTTTTTTTTTGCAACTTTTTTTGGTCGCCGCCGTAGTTTATTTAATCCAAACAATCAATACTACTTTTATCAGTTCATGCTGGTTGCGGACTCTAATCAGTTCTTAGCGAGAGTTAACAACCCTAATTATTTCAAAAGGGTAAAGTTTAAGACCGCAAGGGAGATTGTTAGAATTTTGGTTTTCTATTTTAACTATGTGTAAAACATCTTTTTTTCATTCTGAACTACCTTTGTGGGGTAATCCGGGACTTCCTGGAATCTTCAATGATGGAGTGGGCAATGCATGGGCCATTTCTGGAATTAAAACTTTAGGGACCTTTATGGTACTGATGATTTTATGGATTTTGAAGCACTCCAAATTCTTTATAAACTGACTGAAACCATGCGGTTTAAGTATATGAAAATCTGCTTTTTTTTTTTTTATGCACAAGCTGAATGAGGGACATTTCCGATTCAGATATCTGGAATTGCTTTTACTCAGTAAAGACTAAATCCTCTATCAATGAGGGCTACAAATGCCTTCATTCTTATAAGGCGGATCATTGTGTGAAACTTGCTATGAAGTGAAGCACAAAATTGGGTAATAACATAACTGCTACAAGATCTCTGCTTCTCTCTGTAGCATCAATAACCTAGTACAGTCCTCTAACTTAAGGCTAGAACAATATAAAGCAATAGGTCTTTTATATTATACACCAGAAAGAATTTCAAAATGCTCCCTAAATAGCCCTACAAATGACCAGTCTAAATGCCCCAAATGTGATCTAATCGCGGCTGATCTAGAACATATGCTTTTTTCATGCCCAGCACTGACTGAGTTTTGGTCTGGACTGGACAGTGTTTTGAACCAAAAACTTGTTAGATTTTCTCCCTTTACTGTAACAATTGTACTTTTATGTATACAACCGCTGAATAGCCCACAGAAAGACTTATTAACTATTTTACTCTCGTGTGCTAGACTGACTGTTGCCAGGGCATGGATTTCCCCAAAACTACCTCACATCATGGAATGGTGGTCCCTGGTTAAAGAAACTTCTGCTATGGAGTCCGCATTAGCTAAAATAAGAGGAGTTAGATCACTGATGACATTGGATAGAGTTTGGGAACTTTTGTTTAAATATCTCTGCTGTTCTACGAATGTAAATGCTAAAATGTTGTTTTGTCTCCTCTGATTTATGCTGCTTAATAACTTATTGTCCTTTTTCCACCTGGCTAAACTTTATATGTGTATTGATCTGCAATTATTTTACTTTTCTTGTTTTCAATTTTTCTTTTGATAAAATGTATTATGTAAATCTTACAAATGTATTTTCTCGTGTTGTCAATAAAATTTGTTTTTTAAAAAGTCAGCACCCATCGCTCTCTGCAGTTGTGGGTCAGCAGTAGTCTGTTGTGTGGCAGGCCTTTTGTAGACCAGTCCCCTAGGAGAGCATCACCATGAACGCCTATCTCACGGGCTGGTGGTGCATCTTCAGGACATGACTGTTCAGGGTCTGTGGATACTCCTTCAACAGACCTTCACACAAACAATCTGGAGTTGTTGGCAGTTCAATTTACTCTGAAGTCCGCCTTCTGCCACATACATCACACAATGGTCCCGGTCATATTAGGCAATTTGACTGCCATGTATTACCTGCGGCAACAGGTAGGTACACACATCTCACCAGCTCTCAGTGTTAGGGCAAGGCATTTGGCATTGAGCAATCCACCACAGACTGCACCAGCTCGTGGAGTAGCTTTTGGGATCGTACAACAACTTTGCAGTCCTGTAAGCACAATACGGCAACAAGTCTGCAAGTGGCAACTCCACCCCAAAGTCCTGCTCATCCGCTTCCAACATTGGGGGTTTTCCCAACATAGATCTGTTCGCAATTGCCTCCAGGTTTCTATGCCCACAGTCAATGGGCAATGCACTATGGATGATCTGATCAGGGATATTTGCTTATGCTTTTCTGCCTATCTCACGATTTGTGATTCGGATGTTTTGGCAAATCTGTCACTGTCCTCCCAGCAGCTCCCATGTGGGCCAGGAAGCCATGGTTCACAACTCTCCTCAGGGTGCCTATAGGCCCTCACTAGAACCCTCTCAACAGGCTGAGTCTTCTCACTCAACACTAAGAAACAGAACCATTCAGAGTCCCTGTCATTAAAGCCTTTATGGAAGGGCTTAAAAGGATTATCCCTCCCAGATTACCTCCAGTCTCATCCTGAAATCTTAGTGTCAGCCACCTCACCCTTGGAGGCCACTTCCTTGTGCTGCGTACAAGAATGAGCAGGTACCGTCCTTTAGCGCCCCCTCTTGGCGGACACCACAGATCCAGTCCTCTTCTAATCTTCCAGACCTTCCTGATCCGGACCAGCAGTTCCAGAAAAGCTCCTGAAGTGGGTACCTGGAGGCGCCACATTGATGCCTGGAACTAGTAAGTGGGTGGGGGTGTCTCACGGCCCCACCCTATTCAATGGGGTAAAGGTTCCTAGCCCCTGACCTGCCTATTTTTGCAGTAGTCCCTGTCTGCCTTTCTGCATTGAGGCTGAAAATGCAATGCCTCAGGGCAAAACCAAAATGCCTAAGGCCTTCAGCCGCACTAAACTTCTCTGAGTGAGGAGTGTACTATAGTATTCTGCGGACCCTTCCACATCAGACACTACAATTTAAATTGAGAGGGGCACTGTTACCACAGAAAACCTAGAGGCAGAAATCTGGTGGTGCCGAGGGCTCTGCATATGCCCTAAGACCGATAATACACAAGAATTGTCTTGACATCCTGTTTTCCATTCAAGAGTTCCCCAAGCGTTACATAAGGCTCAACAAACCTGTCAAGCAGCTTTTCACACTGTGCTGTCAAATGAAGTTCTATCAAAAATAATTGTTTAATTATTTTCTAGCTAGTCTCTTTGCTGAATTAACAGTATTAGGCTTTAATATCCAATATCATTATTTTTCTGAGGCAGCATTCCTGCAGTGAAAATAGTTTTTTGGTGCTACTCATTGTAAGGGCATTTTTATTTATTTATTTTATTTTTTTAATTTTTATTGACATTTTACAACAGTTTCCCCCCCCCCACCCCGCGCCATAACAAATTTTTCATTTCTCATTACTTATTTACAGATGATACATATTGCAGTAATAACATTTCTTACAGAATACGATATAAAATAACAGAATCAGCAAAGAAATCCTAATTTAAGACTACCAACTAAAACTTTAAGTATTTAAAGTAGGAGGGAAAGAAGAAAAAAAAAAAAAAACTTGACATTCGCTTCTTCAGAGCCTACTACCTTGTGTCACCCCCTTATACATTTAACATCCTGTCTTTCCAATCGGATATCGGCTTCCACAGCTGTAGCCCCAGTGCCCTCCCTTTTTTCCCCTTTCTAGCATAAATAGCCCTCTCAAGGTTGTGCATATACAATAGCTTAGCCAACCACTGCTGGAAGGAGGGAGCCAATTTATCTTTCCATACAGACGCTATGCAAAGACGTAGTACGGCCATTGCCACAAATATGAAACCACCTGCACTATGTTGTTCTATATTGGGTGCCTCGAGGCCTAACATTATTACATCAGGTGTCAATTTCACTTTGAAAGCCAATGATTTATCACAGAACATTTCAATACTGTTTATGAGTGATGAGAGGATTGGACACCCTGCGAACATGTGGATTATGTCTGCCTCTGAACTATCGCATCGCGGGCACCTCACCCCCTGTATTCCTCCCCACTGAGTGATCCTAGCTGGGGTATAGTAAAGTCTAAACAAAGTTTTGTAATGTTGTGCTTTTAGTGATGCCAGACATAGTACCTCATGCCCCAAGGTTAGTGATTTTGTAAATGTCCCTTCAGAAATTCCTAGTGCCTCCATCCATTTGGTCTCATACTTCCCTAAGTCGTCCCCTCTATGATCTATTAATGCTGCATACAGCCGTTTAATTGTACATGGCCGCTCTGCTTCCATCATCTGTAGTATTGAATTCTCCTTAAATCCCGCCTGACCGCCACGTTTATTACCTAGAAAACTTCTTATCTGTAAGTACTTGAAAAGACCTATTACTAACCCCAAATTCCTGTTGGAGCTCTGCAAATTGCCGTACCCCTAATTCCCCCATCAAGTCTCCCATGTTTCTAATTCCTTGTCTAACCCATTCTTTAAAGATTACATCCGAGAAAATATCCGAGGGTAGTGTTGTGTCCCCTACTAGTCTCGTATATCCATGGAGTCTACCCAGACCAAAACTCTTCTTAAATGCCTTCCAGATCTTATTGGCGGCTTCCAGTGTCTTAAACCTAGTTCGCTTGAAGTAGCTTGGCTCCGTATATCTCAGAAAAGCATTATTAGCTTCATCTCCCAAAATTAAGCCATACACTTCTAAAGACCCTTTATGTAAATCCTCCTCTCCTTCGATCCCTCCCAATAAACAGGTCATTTGTTGCAGAGCCGCTGCCCAATAATACATCCTGAGGTCTGGTAGAGACCATCCTCCCTTATCATAAGGTAGTGACATATATTTCAGTGCCCTCCTTGTCTTCCCTTGTGCCCATACGAAGCGATTTACCATATTCTCTAAGTTCTTAAACCATATCAAATTAAAAAACAGCGGAATTGTTCTAAACAAGTATAGCACTTTGGGGAGCAGGTTCATTTTCACATAGTTAACCCTCCCAACAATTGTCATATGCAGATTGTGTATCCTATCCAGGTCTTTTTTCGTTTTTATGAGAATAGGAGTGATATTGATTTCCACCAACTTTCCTAAATCTGCTGTGATAATAATACCCAAGTATTTACCTTCATTAACCACCCGTGTATCTGTGCAATCTGTGTGTGCGTTTTTAATAATTTGTGTCTTATTTTTGTTCAATGCATAACCCGCTATTCGCCCAAACAGCTCTGCCTCTGATTCTATTTCCCTTATCGCATCCATTGGGTTGGGTGTTATAACCGCTATGTCGTCTGCATATGCAAGAACCTTTATATCTCCCCTCTTAGAAAGTAGTGGTTCAATTCTTGCATTTTGTTCTAATTTGTATATTAGAGGGTCTATATACATTGCAAACAATAAAGGTGAACAAGGGCACCCCTGTCTTGTGCCCCTGGTACCATGAAACCTGTGTTGTGAGCTGCAAGGCTTACATAGGAGTGAGTTGCTGATTATTATGAAAACCCTTCCTTTTAAATGTCAAAAGGTTAAATTTGACAGTTGTCTCTGCAGCTGTACAGAATAAGCCTAATGCCATGTTTGCACTGCAACTGTAGTAGGTGGCACAATGTGCTGCAGCCCACTAGTGGCATTGCCAGGCTTTGGGTAGGCTTTCTACATTGTATACTACGGATTTTTTGTCAAGTTACATATATCAATTAGGAGTTAGGAAATTTACCAATTTATAAATGGGGAGCACAGACACTCTACAGTTGGTTAGCAAATGCACAGAGTTCTAAAGCCAGCATAAATATAGGCTTTGGCTAAGGTGGAAAATCTGGGGTGACAATACAAAAAAGGTGAATTTCCTAGAAATAGTCTTCACAAAAGTACAATACTACAGGCAATTACTAGATGTCTCTTTTGAGTGAGATATAAGCCTTTGCTCTACCAGGCCGCAATATCGTAGGGCATTCCTAAAGGCCTCATAGATGTCCACCACTACTCTCTAAATCTTAAGCTAACACAGGAAACCCTTTTTAAATGTCTCTTTTTATTGGTTTGTTGAATGGAATAATGGTTAAAATAAAAATAACCTAACTGCACTTTTGTTATAAGGGTGGCAGATTGTATATAGCATGCAGCTTCAACATTTAAAGTTCCAAAGTGACTCTTCCTACTGTAATTATTTTTGCTTCCATTCAGAAAAAAATATGACAATGCTGACTTATGGAGGCAGTAGTCTTTATTGCGGTTCTAAAGAAGTGGGTAAAGACACCCTCATGTTTATAGTGCAACTAGGCAATTGTATCTTCAAAGTATTTATCTGTACATCAAACAACTCTATTTGTGTGTTGAAGGTTATTGTTAATCAAGAAGATCCAACCACAATGGCATGGGCTGAAAAGGCACCCGGCTCTCTTCTGTTTTTTGTAACCAAGAAGTAGAAATTCAGCTGCCACTGTTATTGTATGGCCATGTGGAATCCTTTTATCTAAGATGACCTTGCAGCATGAAGTTGACATGGTAGAAATATTAGATGAGGAGGGTCACCTTAGGTTTCCTCTCTAATTGTAAGTTTATGCCGTTCGTCCTGAACATTAATGCGGTCACCATCTTAGATGACAATGCAATTGCAAAGTTCTGTGATGTATGAGGTACTCCTTTGTTAGCCAGGCAAGATGATGTATGAAATTTGTAAGGTGGAAGATTCAAATATCTGTGAAATGACATGGGTGGATAAAAAATGTGCAGAACTTACACAAAGAATGACTGAAGGGAGTTCACCCAAACACACCAGTTGGTGAGGAGGCTGATCAAAAAAAATTTCTTTTAACCTTTTTGTGTGTGTTAGGTAAATCTATCTGAACTAGGGGTGGGTGGAATTTGCATAATCGGGTTACACAAACCTCAGCGAAACTGTAAAAAATCTCTGCAAACACGCAGAAATTCCGCAAACACAGGGAATTACTTGTTCGCAATGCTTTTTTCCTGTTCGCAATTGCTGTTTGCATGCTCAGGGGGAAATATCTCGAACACACATTTTGAGAACGCAAACAAGCAAAAAATTTTGCAAAGTTGTGGAATGCAGAATTTTCAGCAATTTTGCGTTCTCCGTGGAACGCGAAATTACCCAAATTCCGCGAGCTGAACGGAATTTACTGGCCAGGCCTAATCTGAACCCTGCCCAAAAAACTTAACCAACCAGTTGACACTATGGTCTTCTAGAGACAAAATCTACATTTAAGGTTGCGTTGGAATCCTTATTTCCCTAGTGAATGTACTATTCCTTATTACACTCTGATAATGTGCGTTCATTGACAGAGCCTCAATGTAGGGAACCTGTCCCTTGCCCAGTAACATTAGCTCTTCTCATCAGTGCTACACAAAAGCTTCTCTGTCGATCTAGCCACTGTTAGAACTGGGATTTCTGGTTGGCTAAGGCTTGCGCCAAAGCAAGGCAGAAACCACCACTCTAGTCAGGGCAAGGGATTTACATGCCAAAGATAACCCCTGCTCTCCCCCTTGGTAGCTTGGTCCGAGCAGACAGGCTTATCCCGGAGGCAATGTGTAAAGCATTTGTGCACGCACACAGCAACAACTTCCCAGGCACACCACAAAAGGAACTCCACACAAAGTTATATAAAAATAACTTTTGTATTCTCCAAAACACATCCGATATTAATCACGCAATATACATTGTGCCAACTGGCACGGGCAATATACACAAGGGATTATTTACACAGGCAAGGCCACGTGGCCACTGTCAGGATCAGCACGTAGTAGAATTAGCACAAAATACCAATTGTAGAACACCACCAGTAACGATGGTAAAAGGTAGGTACACACTACGCAATTCTAATCACCATAGGCATAGATCACACAGAGACACACAAACTCACTAGTATAAACTATACTAGGCAAAACAACCTCCTAAGCATGAAAACACATTTAGAGGTATCACAGGCATAATGGCATGGCACATTACGCATAAATCACATTAGGCCTAACCAGTATAAATAAAGTAGGCAGTCACCTGGCGCCACATTTAGAGCACATAAATCACATTTAGGGCCTTGCGCCCTATCCATAAACCAGCCCCCTGGCCAACTTGCCATCTCAAGAAGGGGCTCAAATGCCCTGTGTCTCAAATGTCAGGGCGCGCTGCCATTGTAGCGCCAGTCAGGGGTGTGCCATCTGCGCACGACTTGCTGGGCAGCTGAGGACAATGAACAGGGCCTAAACGCTGCAGCTGGCACTAAGTGCTGCACAGCTGTGGAAGGCCTGGCACCGCTGTGCCACTTCTGTCCCTCCCAGGGACTCTCTCTGGAAATGTGCCTAAACGGTCCACCTGCCCACTACTTGCTGGGAAGCTGTAGGAGGTAAACTGTAGCAGGGGGCTCTCAGTAGCCATTTCAATAACTTGTGCAAACCATGAGAGCCCTCTAGGCTCTGGAAAGAAGCATGGGGGCGTTGGAGCCATCTGGCTCTGAACTCAACTGTGCCCCTGGAGCACCCTGGCTCCTTAGATAGGCATCCCACGGGATCAGCACTGGCCTCTCTGGGGCCTTTCAAATAAGCCTGGCCCCACTGCTGGGCTCCTGCTCTGGGACTCAAAAAGGACAACTGGGTACCATCACCAGAGCCTCACGGGCTCTCAACATAATTAGTGCCCCTATCTGTGGAGCCACGCACAGGCTCTGAAAATAATCATGTGCTCCCAAATACTAGAAACACATCGCCCTTTAAAGCGGACCCCCGGTACCACAGCCCCACTCCGCTCTGAACACCTGCGCAATGAGTTCCTGAGGCGGGAGACGTAGCGTGCTTTCCTGCAGACATGCACCCCAGTCTCCAGCGGTAACCACAAGGCGCTCCTTCAACTGAAGTTGAGCGGTTACCTGTGGATGCTGTCTTTCTCCTTGATCGCTTTCGGCAGCATCTGACAGTGGAGACTGGGTGGAGACGCCTCGCGCTTCCAGGAACCCAGAGCGACTCTCTCGTCAAAGTTTCAAGCTCTGGGGCGCCTCCTCCAATCCCAGCGCGGCTCTCATCAAGCCTTCGGGGTCAGGGGACGCCTCCAACAATCACAGCGCGGCTCATCGCGCCGCTCTGCGGCTTTACGGAAACACACTCTCACGCTGTGCCAATCCCAGCGCGGCAATGAGAGATGACTTCACGGGGACTCTGGCCTGCGCCGGTGAGTGTAGGGGCAGCAATCTCGGGGCCCAGGCCAGCAATGGCTGTGATTCTATGTGGCAGGCAGAATGAGGGGTAGGCTCCCTTGTCCTCAGAAATACACAGCGGGGTGGGTACCCGCATAATTGAGCACGGAGACTGGGTGGGCACCCGTACCTATAAATGAATACGCACTCCAGGCCCCGCCCACAGTCAGGCGGGCGCAGGCCGGACTTCCGGTTTCAGCTGCATTCTCCTTCCCGGTGCCGCGGCGGTAAAACTTGGGGCACAAATGAGGGGTAGGCTCCCTCCCAATATCGGGGCATAACGCAGAGTGGGCACCTGCAAAGAAATAACTAAATAAGCGGGGTGGCACCCGGGCTGGCAGTGAAAGGGCAGGAGCGCTCCCCCCCCTCCCCCGAGGGCAAACGACAGCACTCTGCCCATAGATCAAGATAAAGCGCTCATGAGGCGCTGGGGGGCACAGATACCAGCAGAGGCCCCAGAAAAGGACCCCTACAGCAAGAAGGGTCCCAGCAACACAGCCCTCAAAGGGGAAGAGGGCAGGAGGGTCCCAGCAATCCAACCCTCACAGTTGAAGAGGGCAGGAGGGTCCCAGAAAGATGTCCTGCAGAAATCCAGGGGCTGGGCAGGGACCAGGGAGGCAAGTCTTCCCCGAGGCCCCAGCAGCAGCACGCCCCTGGTAGATTCAAGTCGGGAAACAAGAACATTTTCATGGGGTCACAGCCCCTCTTTCATACACCATTTCCTTTGTTTCCAAAGGTACAGGCAAGGGGCGAACCAGATGCAACTGGTTCCTGAGCACTTTGTGGTGCTCAGCCCCTCTGCCTATTCACAGGATGGGTCAGGGACATCAGACACACCACAGGGGGTGGAGCCAGCATTGTGGAGGAAAGGCCCAGCCCTATTCAGGTCACAGGTGAACTCCTCCCTGCCATCAACATGCAGATATCTCCATTCACCACCGGGGCAGACCCGTCCTGGCTCCTGTAGCCAGGCACACCAGCCAGCTCCAGCCAATCACAAGCCAGACAGCCAATTCACATTTACTGCACAGACATGCCCACTTCTAGAAGTGGCACTTCCACACTAGACACAATAAATCTGCACACATCATCGCGCAGCATTTAATCACACGAGTTTGTACATACCAAACTCAACCCTGCACTCCCCACACATCAGGAACTACCATGGTCACACACATTCCCCATGCATTCCTATGGGAAGGCAGGCCATTCACCATACATACAGAGAGCGCACACACTTTACACTGGACCACAGTGAAAAAGTGCGCAGAGGCCTAAAATCAGAAACACCAGGTTACAGATACAGGCTAGGCAAATGCAAAGTTTCGGGGTGAACCTGCCAAAAGGGCCACGACCAGGCTTGTATTTGTTTTTAGCACTTATGGAAGGAAAATGTGAGAACTGAATGTAGTTCCTACCACAGGCAAGCTCCATCAGACAATATTTTGGTTATCTGAGTCAGGAAGGTGGAATTAGGAACCAAGGTTATTGTGATTGCTTTAAAGCTTTTGTAATCCCACACTACAACGATGCAGAAAATTTTACTTTTTGGTTCTTAGCGGGACATTTTTCATGTACTGTTAACATATTAATAATTGACTTGTTTAATGCAGAATATAATAAAAATAGGCAGAACATCATGGATAGATGGCCTGCAGATCACTCAGACCCCCTCTAACCCTCCAGGTGGTTAAGGCCACTTTGCTGCTGAAAAAACATTTACTTTTTGTCATACACTCCTCTGTGACTGGACCTTACCCAATGAGCTTTAAAGTCTAGCTCTCAAACTTGGACCCAGTCAGTTTTGCAGCTTTCCTTTAGGGTGAAAGTAATGGAACTGGCAGCTGTACAGCATTTACAACATTTAATAGAATCCAACAGAATTCTGAATGCGCATCACGCAGGCTTGTGTTTCTCGCATGGAGAAGAACAGAATTATTAGAGGTGTCCATTCTGAATGATGTGAGAAGGTTCACTGGTCAAGTAGGGACCAGAGCCCAGACTTAACTGAAGCTGTTGCCACATTTTCATACTAGACGCCATTCTCTTCTACTGAGCAGACTCGAAGGTGACTACAGGTGCTTGGCTCCATAAGGGCTTAATCTCTTGCCCGTGTCCTTCAGCTTGTGTATACTTTAATGGTAACGTTTGGGCTCACAGATCATGTCGGTGCTGGACAGACCTAACTTCTGCTTCAAATGTGGAAGATTTTACCACACCTAGTGCGTAAATTCCATTCTAGTGGGGGATTGGATGAAAGAGAACATATGATAAAGCTACATCCGCTTACACAGATGTGCTGGTGTTCAGTCGTGCTGCAAGTAATTGGACAGATTTCTGGCTTACCACTCATGACTCTTCCCCACTCAACTGCATCACAGCCTCAGCCAGATTACCAACTATGATGAATGTAGGTGATCTCAAGTCAGTGCAATGATAAGCGCCTTTTAAAAAGGACAATTTCTTACAAATCGACATCTTGATAACTCTTTCAGAATTGGTTCTTTTCCTCGCAATATTGTGGGGATGTGTACCTTTACCTTGTCAAGTTTGGAATAGTGTAGTGAAGTCGATTTTGGACTCCTTAAGTAAGCAATTGTGAGATTGCACAAGGGCCAAAAATGTGGCACCTATTGTACATGGTTATGTTTGCAGCACCATTACTAGTTTTTTGGCAGACTCTTGTCAGCTGCACTGTTTCACTGAGAAAGTACAAACCTGCTTTAAAGCAGAGTGCACAGCCCATTAGAGCACTTTGTAAAACTGGCCCAGATTTTTATAAATTCGCCCTTTTTACGTCTCGGCTAGTGTAGGCTGCGCACATGCGCAGTTTCGCTGGTGAGATTTGATGACTCTGAGTAGCCAGGGTAAACCCCGCCCCTCTTCTCCATTGGCTGGCCTTCTAAATGGCAGCCAGCCATTGGAGAAGAGGTCTCAGTGTTGTCATTCTCTCTATCTAAGCCCCGTCCTTTTCGGATTGGGGGTGTGTTTTTTAGGTTTGTTCTACCCTCTTCTCCATTGGCTGGAATGGTAATCAACAAGTCAAAAACACGCCCGTTGTTTACATTCCAGCCAATGGAGAAGAGGGGAGAAAGAAAAAACAACCCCCAGTCTGAAAAGCGCCATGGCGTTTGTCCCCAGCAAAGTATTGCGTGCATTGCTTTGCCCACAAGTGAAAAGTGACTGCGGGGCCTGCAACGAGATCGGCCCGTGTGCGGACCCTTTGCTATTCCAGGCCTCACATACCTTGACCTGCGCCTCAGTGCAGCTCTGCCCGGCTGATCCTCGATCCGCCAAATATCCACTTGAAATCGCGACATCAGTGCACTAAAACCTGCTGGTCTGTAAGGAGGAACATCCCTGAGCTGAGTGGTGGCATTGTGGACTGCAAACACCGAAGCAACAAGCAGAAATCCACTGTGGAGTGCTCGGACTGCGAGGGCGCAAGATGGCGGCTGCCATCTCTCGCTGGTGAACCGGTCCCTAACGCTGCCCCACTGCGAGTTGGAGACGGACGGTGACCAGTGCCCTGCGGATGGAGATTGCACTTTTGGAGCTGTGCTGCTGAGCAACATGACTCGTGGGCACCCAGCGGCCCATGAATGGCTGCAGAGACCCCGACGGAGCTGGGACTCAGTGTGGAGGCCTGGTGTTATCGGCGGGGTGCAGCGTGAGGCATTACTCACTGCTGCGGGAGGATAGTTGTGCCGGAGCTGGTTGCGGTGAGTGGGGGCGTGGCCTTGCTTGGGCCTGCAGCTGCGGAGGCGGGTGTGGGCTCGCGGTTTGCAAGCCGCGACCAGTGGGAGGGCCCGTGCATTGTTGAGGCCTTCTGGTGGTTGTCGCATGCTTGGATTGGGCCTTGGACTAAGCGTTAGCCCCAACGGACTCTGCTGTGTAGGTTTCCCGCATGGTCCTGGGTTCGTGGTGCTGCAGCCGCCAGCATGGCCTTTCACTATTGGATCATTCATCTCTTGCATGCAGTAACATGTAAAGTGTGTAGGTGCTCCCTACAACCACCCCCGGTGCCCTCAACCACTCCCGGTGCCCTCCTCCACCACCCCTGGTACACTGCTCCCCCCCACCACCCCCCGTACACTGCTACCCCCCACAAGCCCTCTAACCTCTTTTCAGTGGGGAGTCCCGGGAGCCTGCCCCTGCCACTGTGTGGCCAAGAGCTGGGGCAGAGCCACGGAACCGGTCTCCCAAGCTTGGTGGGTGAGGCAGTTGTCTGTGTGTGTGGCTCTATGTATGTGTGCCTCTGTGTGTGTTTGTGTGGCTCTGTGTGTGGTTGGTTCTGTGTGTGTGTGTGGTTGGTTCTGTGTGTGTGTGTGTGTGGTTGGTTCTGTGTGTGTGGTTGGTTCTGTGTGTGTGTGTGTGGTTGGTTCTGTGTGTGTGTGTGGTTCTGTGTGTGTGTGTGGTTCTGTGTGTGGGTGTGGTTCTGTGTGTGGCTCTGTGTGTATGTGTGGCTCTGTGTGTGGCTCTGTGTGTATGTGTGGCCCTGTGTGTGTGTGTGTGTGGCTCTGTGTGTGTGTAAATGCAATAGGTCTCGCATTTGCGAGAGCTAAAGCTATTGGCATTGTAAATGACAATGCTGTTTATTTATCTGTTTTCAAAACCAACACATACATAAAAAGTTTGTCATTTACAATACCAATAGCTCCAACGTTTGCAAAGGCAAGACTGTTGCATTGTAAATGCTTGTTTACCAATTAAATTGTCAAAAGTATACTTTGAATGTTCTTCTGCAGCTTAAAGAGATGTCAGTGTCCAAACAAGTTCTTTACCAGTTCATTAGCATCATGTGACATGCCTGCCCATAGCACAATCCACTGCACTGTGTGCAACCTCAGTGTTTACGGAGGGAAAGAATAAAAAGTCCTTGAATGTGCAATAGGGCTGTGCTTAGTTGGGTGCACCCCATTGTCTCATTGCTATTAATTGATAGGACTACAGCTATGCCCCTCATTGCACAAGATACAGAGCGCTGGGACAGAGGCCTAGAAGGGACAGCAGAGAGAATGTGTCTCCCCGTTCAGATTCAGTGCACCAGCTTTGCAAACCCCATCCCTTAAAGCATCAAAGGCGTTAGAAATGCCACAAAAATGGTACATGATAGAGTACAGGGTAGGGAACGCAGAAGTCCTACGGGCTGTTTACTCCTCCCAATGCTGGTAGCCTGCATGTCTAGAATATAAGCTGTTAACAGCTTTAATTTTGTGAAATCTTAATGCCTGCCCTCCGCTATCCATAGCAATTTTAATATCTTCACCACCAAATGTGCAGTGCACAATTGCTCACTGCAGATTGGTATGTCGCATTCTCTGAGTGAGCTACTCTCTCTTTGTGAGTCCAAGAAACTGCTCAGAATGATGCTATACATATTTCAATATGTAATGCATATGTAATGACGTGGGGCTTCATCTCATATTGCTAATACTATGGAATGAGCAAAGGGCACTTGTGTCATTCTTGTGCTAGAGCAGCAGTTCTTAACTTGGGGTCCGCAGTTAGCTTATGGTTCTGTAACACCTACTTAGGGGATCTGTACCTGTTTGGAAAATTAATCATTAGTAGATTAATACATTTTTTACATACTGGTGGTTGCCACTGTAGTTATAATTACGTAAGAGGTTCCATAGGAGGAACATTTTTTATTCTGCTAATAACTTGGGCACCTTTTTACAAATCTGCATGAAACTTTAAAAAAAATGAGTTCCTCTAAACTTCTTCCTCATGCTGATCTGATCTGTCAAGTGGAGGCCAAGAAGAAGGGTGTCTCAAAATGCTGATTACCCATGTTTATTCCCATAGGAAGCTTTGCTGCCTGATGCAGAAGAAAACTGCCAAAAGGAATTGCCATATTTTGCAAAATGTTTGAGCTTTACTCGGAAAACATGCTTTTTGTGATTTTGTGTTAATTCCTTCTGCCAGTTTCAAGAAATGAGAGGTTAAAGAGATTCTCTGGTTGGGCTTAAAGGAGTTAAAAAGTTAGGTATTCCAGATAGGTTTGTCCCACAATACTGAGCAGTCTGATTGACTGGCTGCAACTCAGATGAAAATGTTGTGGACGCCATTACCGGACTCAGGCACTAGGTGTCCATGTGCTGAAAAGGTTTTAAAAATAGTATATAAGGGTGCACGATAGGAACACTCTGAAATTGGTACTTGTGCATAGGTGTGCGGGGTGTGGTTGGGAAGGGGGCAGATCTTACCGCACTACAAGGCAAACTTTTTATGGGAAGTGGAACCATGGAGGTGAAGTTTAACACCAGTATTAAGGGACTACTACAGCATCTGAATTTTTATATATATATACATATCAAAGAAAAACAATCCTGCTCCAACGAAGAAGAGGCACGTACTCGAGGTATGCATGGATAAGGTTTCTTTATTGTTGATCAGGTCTCCCCCGACCCCGCATAACAAGAGACGCGTGGTTGCCAGTAGGTAGTTATAGTGAAAACCTAGTTTCCATAGGAAATCCGCAACATTCTATTTGGAATAACTCAGTGGACGAATCTTCGCAAATTTCTCCAAGAAAATGGCCTGCTCTGATCCGCTCCTTCCCTCAAAGTTTGGGGGTGATTCGTCAATCAGCGGCCGAGAATAAAGTGGGGTCCCAAAATGTGTTTTCCCCATGCAATTTTCCATAGGACGTTTGGGCAGGGTTACAGCCCGAACGGCTGAAAGGAATTAAACCAAACTTGGCAAAAATGTAGAGTTTGGTTTGCAGATGACCCTTTTTATTGAATGGTGTAAATCCGTTCAGTAGTTCCTGTGAAAATCATTAGTAAAATCATAAGTATATCTAGAGGAGCTTACCGTACAGTAAGCTTACGGAATGCATACCTTCCTGAGCACGAGCTGCATGCTAATTGGCTGTCAACTGTCTGTCAACACTCCAAACTAGGAAGTGTTGGCAGCCATCTTGTGCCTCGGTAGACTGAGGCACAAGAAAGCAGAAAAACAAACGTGTAGAACGCAAAAAGGGGGCAGGGTAGAAACACCCTGACCCCTAGGCCTGCTCAGGGGGTCCCACAGGGAATTTTTGTTTTATTTTTGAATGTGTGTGTATCAAGGGTTATATTACGCTCAGAGGAGGTCTGCCACTCTTTCACTAGGATGATGTCATCAGACATGTGATTTGAGATGTCATGAGTTATGTAATATGTGACGTCATCAGCAGTGCATTGCGGGCGCGCGAGTTATAGTTAGCTGAATTAACTATAACGGGGGAATTTCAATGGTTTTGTATGAGTGAAATGTCCAGCTAACTATAACATGTGTGAAACCTATGCTTTTTCAGTGAATATGAATATGTATATATGTGTATGTATATATGTATATGTGTGTATTACCTACTGGCAGTCGCCAGTAGGTATATATATATATATATATATATATATTACCTACTGGCTATCGCCAGTAGGTATATATAGTTAGAATTTTTTCTCTATGGGACTTTTGAAAATTCTATGTCTAATAACTTTGGCGTTTGTGGACGGAATCGGCAGAAATGTTCAGGAAAATGGCACATTTTGATTCTGAGCAGCCCCTGAAAATTTGGGGGGGTTTCGTCAAGGGGGGGCCGAGAAAAAAGGGGGGTCCCAAAACGCGTTTTTTGCATTGAGTTTTCCATAGGGCGGTTGGACTCACTTTTAGCTCGAACGGCTGAATGGATTTGCACGAAACTTGGCAAAATTGTAGGGACTGTTAGCCCGATGTGCCTTTGCTAGGTCTCAATATATGTGCTCCAGTAGTTTTTGAGAAATTAACGTTCAAACCAAGATATATATCTGTAACAGCGCTCTGGGCAGCGATCCGGTCCGCTTACTTTTCGCTTATCGGAACTTTGCGCGCAGAAAGCTGATTGGCTCTCCGGTGTCTGTCAACATTCTAAACAGTCCGGTGCGGCCGCCATCTTGTCTCTCGGTAGGATCGAGAGAGAAGAAAAGGTGAAAAACTAAGGGGGAATTTAATGAAAGGGGGCAAGGTATCCCCCTCTTCACCCCCTAGGAATGTTGTTGGGGTTATTAAAGGGTCCCGTGGGGAAAATAAAAAAAAAAATGATTTTTCACGGTAGAAGCGCTTTACGGGCCGCGAACTGGGCCGCAAACTGGTAGCGAAACGGGAATTCGCCATTTTGAGCTTCGTTAATTAAATTACTAGTTATAAGTGGGTGCGGGAGACGTATCCTAATCCCCTATGTTTCCTGAGGGTGGCTGAGGAGGCTGATATATGTTGATACATCTCTTCCAGCGGCTGTGCGTGAGCTTTTTTTTTTTTTTGCTGCGTGACAGTCCGGAGCGGCCGCCATCTTGTCTCTCGGTAGGATCGAGAGAGAAGAAAAGGTGAAAAACTAAGGGGGAATTTAATGAAAGGGGGCAAGGTATCCCCCTCTTCACCCCCTAGGAATGTTGTTGGGGTTATTAAAGGGTCCCGTGGGGAAAATAAAAAAAAAAATGATTTTTCACGGTAGAAGCGCTTCACGGGCCGCGAACTGGGCCGCAAACTGGTAGCGAAACGGGAATTCGCCATTTTGTGCTTCGTTAATTAAATTACTAGGTATAAGGGGGTGCGGGAGACGTATCCTAATCCCCTATGTTTCCTGAGGGTGGCTGAGGAGGCTGATATATGTTGATACATCTCTTCCAGCGGCTGCGCCATCTTGCCTTTTTTTCGAATGCCACAATTTTGTCGTGCACGGCAGCCATTTTAGATGCCAGGCTGGTCCCAGGCTATCACCTAACCCTGCGGATGTAGTTTATGGCCCCAGCTGTAGAGAATTCAGACATGCCAATCCTCCTGATTCAGGCGTGTGACTACTGATTTCAGTGCTAGTCTCCCGCCTCCCGATTTCTGCAAGCAAAAACCCGGGGGCATATTACGAACAACTAGCGATAATTTTTGTCTCTAACTTGTTTAGAGACAAAAATTATCGCCGCACATCGGCGATTTTTATCGCAGATAAACCTTGCTATTATCGCAGAAAAGTCAGCGATATTCATGTATTATTGACCTAATGCTCTTAGCCATGTTATCCACCTCCCATTGGATAACATGGCTAAGAACTGCTCAGGGCAGGTGTTAGATTTTGGAGATATTCGCGCTTAGCGCGAATATCTCCAAAAGTTGGTAATAGAAGGTAGCGATGTTAGGGACTGTTTCCAGTCGCTAACATCTTGGCACGCCACTTTGCATGTCATTAGTGATAAATATCACTGACATGCAAAGCGGGGCCCAAGATGGTCGCTATCTCCTTTTAGCTGTCACTAACTGGTGTTAGCGACAGCTTGGTAATAGGGAGATAATTTTATCTCCGCTTTCATGGCTTTTAAAGCCAAAAAAGCGGAGATAAACCCCCTTGATAATATGCCCCACGATTCCTTGGGGGTTTCAGCCGACAGGGCTTGGTATTGTGTTACATGGTAATTTTTCCATGAAACGTCAGAGGGTCGATGCAGGGGTTCTAGAAGAGGTGATAAACCATTTAAGCCTCATGAACAAGCGCATGGTCTTTTAAAGATTTGTGAAGTACTCGGGGCGGCGGTGTGTGTGTGCCCTCTTTCAGGAGCGGGCGGGGGGGCACTGCCAGCAACTTGCCAGGTCAGGTAGTGTTCAACACGTGCATCACCCTTTCTCTGCCTGCTATTGCGCTCCATGCTTCGGAAAGGTAAGAAAAAGAACGTGCATTTGAGTTTGAAATGTCCGAACCTGCAGCAGCACACTTCCAAAGCCCACACATGACAATAACCCGATTCAAGGCCCCATTCACCCGTTTTTAAAAAAATAGATAACACTCCAACAAATTAAGGTTATAAAACTTTATTAACTTTTAACGCTGAAGAACAGAACAAAAACTAAAAACATTTAAACATTTATTAACACAAAAAGCAACAATGGTTAGAAGCTGTCTTTTGTGCGAATAGTCCCAAGGCAGCACAACGTGCAGAGTTCTGGACGGCACCCAGGTGATGTCGCCTGGGTGCCGCACTGGTTTAGGGATCCTACAATGCTGCTCCGAAAATTGGCGTGGGGCGTCCCGGGTGGGGCGGGGGGAGGCCTCGTCAGTAGCGGTCTGTTGTGCGAATAGTCCCAAGGCAGCACAACGTGCAGAGTTCTGGACGGCACCCAGGTGATGTCGCCTGGGTGCCGCACTGGTTTAGGGATCCTACAATGCAGCACAGAAAAACAGCGTGGGGCGTCCCGGGTGATGCGGGGGGAGGCCTCGTCAGTAGCGGTCTGTGTCCAGTGTCACATGGCTGACACAACATGTACGACAGGCACCCAGGTGATGTCCAGTAAACTGCCGCACTGGTTTTGGTATCCTACAATGCTGCTCCGAAAATTGGCGTGCGGCGGCCCGGGGGGGGGGGGGGGGGGGAGGCGGCGTGAACGGGCTTCCCCAGGTGGCGGCCATCTAGCTGAGTTGCGCTCGCTCTTGCGGCCACAGCGTCTCGCTCACCATGTTGTGGAGTTGCTCCCACTCTTGCAGTGCAGCGATAGGCGGCTGCCACATGGCTGTCAAAATGGCGGACGGCTCTTCGGTTTTGGGCCTGGTCCACTGAAATGGCCCTGGGACACCTTGGAACTCGGACGCTTGCCTGCTAGGGCTTGGGCTCCATTCTCGAAAAGCGTCCCCTCAGCCGTGAAGATTGTATAAAAGTCTTGGGGGCCCCCGACTCCCGCAGGCTTCCGGTGGGGAGCGGCTGCCATGATTGCTCGCGGAATGACCACGACGGAGCCACGAGATGGTGGTGCTCTCATGCTGACGCCAGCTTCAGTCTGAATGATCCAGAAACAAGGTGGGGCTTTCATCGTTTGGGAAAAAAAATGTTCTAAACCAATGAAAAGTGTTATTTTTAGGTCATATGACCAAGCCTTCCATCTTTAGGAAACCAAAAGTAAAATGAACCAATGAAAAGTTTTATAAACAAGTCACATGACCTGTTCTGCGGCATAGGGCTACAAAAAGCGTAGAAAATCCGTTGGCACGTGAGGCGGCGTCAGTAGCGGACCCATGTGCGAATAGGCCGAAGGCAGCACAACGCGTCGAGATCCGGATGGCACCGAGGTGGTGTCCAGCAAATTGCCGCACTGGTGTGGCCATCCTACAATGCTGCGCCGAAAGACGGCGTGTCCAGCTGAGTTGCGGTCACTGTCAGTAGCGGACCGATGTGCGAATAGGCCGAAGGCAGCACAACACGTCGAGATCCGGATGGCACCGAGGTGGTGTCCAGCAAATTGCCGCACTGGTGTGGCTATCCTACAATGCTGCGCCGAAAGACGGCGTGTCCAGCTGAGTTGCGGTCACTGTTGCGGTACAGTGACTCGAACGCGCCGAGATCCGGATGGCACCGAGGTGGTGTCCAGCAAATTGCCGCACTGGTGTGGCCATCCTACAATGCTGCGCCGAAAGACGGCGTGTCCAGCTGAATTGCGGTCACTGTTGCGGTACAGTGACTCGAACGCGCCGAGATCCGGATGGCACCGAGGTGGTGTCCAGCAAATTGCCGCACTGGTGTGGCCATCCTACAATGCTGCGCCGAAAGACGGCGTGGGGTGCCCCGTTGGCTTATGAGGTGATGTCAGTAGTGGACCGATGTGTGAATAGGTCGGAACCAGCACAAGGCGCCAAGATCCGAATGGCAAGTCCTGGATGTTGAGTGCCTCAGTTGAGAGTTCTGAGCAGTGCTTGTAAGACTGTCTGAAGCTTATTTGCACCTGCTGCAGCTTCACTAGGTCCGGCGGAACATTTTTCCTTTTCCTTTCTGCTTCTTTTCCTACAATGCGTTTCATCTGAAGACACGACCAGGTCCCTGAATGTGTGCAGGGGGACGCTATTGATTGAATGAAAATGGCGGCTTGACACAAAGCTGACTCAAGCGTTACTGTTGGTGCTATACAGACTAAAATTGGTTTTCAGTTTGTACATTCTTCAGGTTTTTTTTTTCCATCCAAGTCTGATTGAGAGTTTGTAGAAAAATGGCTTCAGATTTTCCACATACTACTCTTCAACATTCTTTCTAAATGTAACTATGTGAAACTCACTAGGAGAACGGCTGTTTCTGTTTCCTTTCAAAATGCTGCCACCAATATTTTCTGAATGGAAGACACCATCTTGTAGCATAAAGGGCCGAAAGGGGTTCTGGTCTGGCCGATGGTTGGTGGAGACATTTTGACTATATCTTGGACCTGCCCGGCCTCGCCCAAAATGGCGCCGGTATAAATGGGACTCGTAACCCCTTGCCCGCAAATGTATATCTAGAAAATTTAATTGTAAGTGGCCCTGTCGTATTTTAATTACAAAATGTACGTCCACCGATTCCGCAACTGTTAGAGACCTTTGTTCTTGTCACCTAATGGCCCGCTCGTTACGTTCTTCTACAGTGTAAATGTCTCCTCATCATATACGATTTCAGTTTGCTCCGTGGCCGGCCCACGTGGTTATAGGCCCGTATTTGTATACTGACATTTTCACAATAAAGGTTTTTAAAACAAAACACGGTAGTAGTATTTACATTTGTATATTTTTTACTTTTAGTGACTGTTTTCGAATCAGTAAAAGGCAAGTGAAATAAAGCAGTCCAATTACATGACGGATAAAGGGTATAATATGTAGGAACGCAGTAAAGATAAATGGTCAAGGGCAGTTGTGTTTTTCATGTCTGCAACATAAAGTGATCGATAAGAATCTGATAATCAGGCGTATCGGTGACTAAGACAGCAGGCCGAATCTCTTTTACTCAACGGCTCCGTCATGGAAGGAAGAAACGCCATTTTTCTCGAAAAAGGAATATATTTTACTTGCAAGACAGTTGTAAATTTTCCGGGAAAGTACATTAGCCTGGAATATTATAACATATGTTTGAAAAAAAAATATTGTTCGAAAATAATAAAAAGCGTAATTTTTAGGTCATATGACCAAGCTTTTCATCATTAAATTAACAAAAGTAAAATGAACCAATAAAGTTTTATTAACAAGTCACGTGACCTGTTATGCTTACGTTACGCGCTGCGCGCCGCGCCTCGGATCACTTCCGGGTGCGCTAACGCGGCGTGTCATAAAACGCATTACGCGACAACGTAGGTCAAGAATATAGTCAAAATGTCTCCACCAACCAGCGTTCAGAACACAACCCCTTTCAGCAGTCCAAAAAGTTCTGTTAAATGACAACAGAGGGGACAGGCAACAAGAACCATCAGTCAAAGAGGGGAGGGCAAGTTCTTCTCTTCCGGGTCATGTTGGGGCGCTACCGGAACTGATCGAATTGGTAGTCTATAGTGTTTCTGGATGTTTCAGACTAAAGCTGGCGTCAGCATGAGACCACTACCATCTCGTAGCTCCGTCGTGGCCATTCCACGAGCAATCATGGCAGCCGCTCCCCAGCAGAAGCCTGCGGGAGTCGGAAGCCCCCAAGACTTTTGTAGAATCTTCACGGCTGAGGGGACGCTTTTCGAGAATGGGACCCAAGCCCTAGCAGACAAGCGTCCGAGTTCCAAGGTGTCCCAGGGCCATTTTAGTGGACCAGGCCCAAAACCGAAGAGCCGGCCGCCATTTTGAGAGTCCTGTGGCAGCTGCCTATCGCTGCACCGCAAGAGCGGGCGCATCTAAACTACATGGTGAGCGAGACGCTGTAGTCGCAAGAGCGGGCGGTAAACAGCTGAATGGCGGAAGAGGCACAGTGTAGCAAAAGCGGGCGGAATGGCAACTAAAACGATAAAGGGGCGCCCCACTACAGCTTGTCTTCAGGTCAAACGGATTGTGGGACAAAGTCCAGAATTGAAGAGTCATCAAAAGGCAAAAAGTTCCGCCGGACCCCGGGAGCCGGCCGCCTATGTCGGGGGCGATCTCAGGCTACACCAGTGCTATAAGACTTGGGGAGGGTGTCGGAGCCAAGCGTCTTCTCCGAGTCCATGTCCATCACACCGCCCCTCAGGGGCCTCCGTCAAGCTGTTTAGGAAGGTAACATATCACATTGTTTTCTAATGCAGTCAGGTCCACAAACGACACTCACTTACTTTGAGAATAGTGAAGCTGCAGTAGGTGGAAATAAGCTTCAGACAGTGTTACAAGCACTGCTCAGAACTCTTAACTATGGCACCCAACATCCAGAACTTATGCTATTTGAGAATGGTAGTGACATCGAAGCATCTCAGGGACCAAAACCATTAACGTACTTTCACGTATGAAAATCTTACTTGGGGAGGGGGCAGGAGCGAAGCGCCCCCTCCCAGTCAGCGCCACCACACCGTATGTTGAAAATCTGAAGCCATCGTTCTACAAAGTCAACCAAACTTGGATTGAAAAATCTAGAAAAATGTACAAACTGAAAACCAGTTTTGGTCTGCATAGCATCAGTAGCAACGCTTGAGTCAGCTTTGTGTCAAGCCGCCATTTTGATTCAACAAAGCACAGGCATTGAAAAAGGCTGAAATTCAGAACTCTAAACTATGGCACCCAACATCCAGGAGCTTGCCATCCGGATCTTGGAGCCTTGTGCTGTTTTCGATCTATTCACACATCGGTCCACTACTGACATCATCTTATAAACCAACGTTTTGTAAATAGTTATTTAATAAAATGTTTTACCCTGTTTCTTTGCTGGTGTGTTGTGTATATTTTCAATATTTGCATAGGGTTTGTCGTTATTTTGTGCGGGATGGGTGATGGAGCCGAGCTGTCATGCAGCCCTCATGGTGTGGAGCTCAGTTCATCTCACTATTTTCGTATTTCTCATGAAGGGTTGTTCCTAATATTTCTATTTTAGCGAGGTCAAAAAGAGATCCAATTAGTGGCCTACTGATTTTGCTCGATTACTTTTATTTTTTTACACGATTTTTCACTATCTGCAAAGACTAAACAGAGTATTGCGACTTTGTGCTTGTTTGTAAATAGAGAATGAACCAAAGAGAATCAATTGTAAAACAGTAAATGCTTGGATAACAATCAATCAAATGGAGAGACAAGCAGGCACGACGGATTACAACGGGGGTAAAGGCCTGCGTTAACTACCCTTCAGTATCTGCAAAGAGAGAGTACTACTAAGACAAAAGAGGGGAGGGAGGGGGGGTGCAGCGTTCAAAGCACATCAGCGTGCATAAATACGAAAATGTTTTTATCTATCACGTACTTGACATTTTAAAGCTTTTCATATTTGCTATTAAAAAACCAATGAAATTCACAGAAAAAACCATAGGTTATAGTGGATATATAGTTAGAAATTTGCATTTAGAAAACCTTGAAAATTCAATGAAAAAACCATTGGTTATAGTCCATATATAGTTAGGAATTAGCATTTACAAAACCTTATTTTACTCGCATAAAACCATTGAAATTCCATATATAGTTAGAAGCGCTAACTATATATCGCGCACCCGCAATCCACTGCTGATGATGTCACATATTACATCATTCATGACATGGTCAGTGACATCACTGATGACATCACTGATGACATCTCAAATGACATCACTGATGACAACTCAAATGACATCACTGATGACATCTCAAATGACATCACTGATGACATCACTGATGACAACTCAAATGACATCACTGATGACATCTCATTTGTCATCACTGATCACATCACTTATGTGATAATACAATGAACCTCTTCAGACTCTAATATAACCTTACATACACTCAGTATAAACAGACACTCACAGACTGTCACTCATCCATGGAGTTACTCACACACCTAGTCAGTCATGCAAAGAATCAATCACACTTCCATTTCCTCAACTATAAAGTTATACACATCTTACTTATTCAAACATATAATAACACATATTTATTCTCTTATATAATCCCTGATACAAGCTCACAGTGATCGATACAGCCACTCACACATTCACTGGCTCTTATGTTCAGTTATTTATATATCTCAACTCTCACATGTATTGTGTTTTACATACGTACTTACTTGCACATGTAGCAATGAGAAATCCATTCACTCACCAACACACCCATGCATAGTCAACCGCCCATATAGCTGTTTCCATATGCACTCTTGAACTCATACTCCGAGTGAATCAACTGCTTACACATCTATGCACAGTCACGCACCTCCCAGCCACCCACACACACACTCAGCCTCCCATTCAAATACTTGGGCAACCAATCAATAACCCATATGGCCACTCTTATAGCTACTGATCAACACATGCAGCAGCTTACACAACAACAAACATACTGATGCACAAATTAAGACAGTTTAGTCACTAACCCATGCACTCAGTGAGACACATTTAATCACTCACTCATACAGTCAGTCATGCACCTACTAAATTCTTCATCCAGACACTTATACATCCACTCATTCTTCAATATGTGAAACATATTTAAACTTTACAGACACATACAATCATTTGAGTTGTCATCAGTGATGTCATTTGAGATGTCATCAGTGATGTCATCAGTGATGTCACTGACCATGTCATGAATGATGTAATATGTGACATCATCAGCAGTGGATTGCGGGTGCGCGATATATAGTTAGCGCTTCTAACTATATATGGAATTTCAATGGTTTTATGCGAGTAAAATAAGGTTTTGTAAATGCTAATTCCTAACTATATATGGACTATAACCAATGGTTTTTTCATTGAATTTTCAAGGTTTTCTAAATGCAAATTTCTAACTATATATCCACTATAACCTATGGTTTTTTCTGTGAATATATATATAGTTAGGACCTAGTTACCATAGGAAATGCCAAACATTCTATTGGGAATAACTTTGGCGCCAATTGAGGGATCTACCTGTAATTTTCCTTAAATTTGCCTAGCTCCTTCCCTGAAAGTTTCGGGGAGATTCGTCAAGCGGGGGCTGAGAAAAAAGGGGGGTCCGAAAACATGTTTTCCCCATGGTAATTACCATAGGGACATTCTGACAAGGCTACAGCTCGAACGGCTGAACGGAATTACACCAGATTTGGCAAAATGGTAGGGACTGGTATGGAGCAGTGCCTGTTGTATGTTTGGTGTAAATCCCTTCAGTAGTTTATGAGAAAATTGAATGTGAACTTGAGTCCAATGCAATTTTCCATAGGACCTTTAGACAGAGCTACAGTCCGAACGGCTGAATGGAATTACTGCAAACTTGGCAAAATGGTAGAGCCTGGTATGAAGAAGCGCCTTTTGTATATTTGGTGAAAATCCCTCCAGTAATTGTTGAGAAAATCGACTTTTTTCAAATTATATAGCTATAGGCGGGACACGGTGCGCGCACGGGCTTGCACCGTCCTTGCACTGTCCTTGCACTGTCCTTGCACGTGCGCGGACCATAGCGTGTGCTCGCGGAATTCTGATTGGCTGTTGGACGTCTGTCAACATTCCAGTCAGTCGAAATGAGGAAGTAATGTCTGCCATCTTGTTTTTGTGGCAGATGATAGTGGTTGTAAACAGAAGTGTAATAGTTGACAAGGAGGCAGGGTAGAGATTCCTGAGACCCCTACGTTTTGTCATGGTGCCTGTAAAGGACCCGAAGGTTGAAGAAAAAAAAACACGGGGTCCGCGCACCGTGCTCGGACCGGGGCTCAAAAAGACAAAAAAGAAATACATTAAAATAACAAGTTTCAGTGTTTAGATGTTGGTTGAGTGCAACATTGAGTGATGACTCTTTCACCTTTGGGTTTAGGTAGGTGTTTTGTGGAGAGTTAGTATGGTAATTGGTAGAGAGCATGGGGGTAGGTTGAAGATTATGTGAGTTTGAATGTGTTGATAATTTGAACCAATTAAAATGTTACTTTGGTTTTGATTTTGTGTGTGATGAAATGTGATTGGCTGGGTATTTGAATATGTATGAAAAATGAGAGGGAAACACAGCCATTTTGAGATTTTAGTGTTTGAGGTATACTTCTGAGGTGTGAGATTGAGACAGAATTTACTGTACAACAGTTTTCTAGAAGGTGAGTTGTTAATTTGTAAGGAGAACTCTGTTCACTTTAAGTTAATAGGAAAAATGTTTTCTGTTAGTTATTTAATGTTTTTCTGTTATACTTATGGATTGAGTAGGGCAACATCAGATGTAGTGCTTTATATTTCTAATTCTTGCTTGATACTATACATTGTCCAGGGAAACACGGCCATTTTGTGACTATAGTGTCTGAGGTACTTTTGTGTGGAATTTTTGGTGTTCATTTTCTGGTGTGTGTTACAATCATGTAGTAAGCGCTGTTTATCTTTCTTTTAATAGTACACGAACATAAAATGATGAATGAAAATGAGGAGCCTACCAACATCTTCTTTGAAATAACAGCAACGTTTATTGAGGCAACTTATTCTGTGGTGTATATTGATCCTATAGATGAAACAAATCATGAAGAACATGAAGGAGATACCATGGCAGATTTTTTTGATGAAACACTTAGATGGATGAAATTTCTGATGAAGAAATGCTACAAGTTCTTTTAGATTTTGAGAATTCTGATAAATTTTAATTTAGTAAAGAAAAATTGTTTTGAAAATTATACTTATTTAAATATAATGTATGAGGTAGTAGCAAAGTGATACAATTTTGTGTTCTTCATGTCCTGTATCCTTTCTGTCACTGACTGTCTGATGCACTAGGTTCCAACATAAGTAAGTATATAGAACAGTAAGTGTGTTTCACCAGAGTAGGAACTCGTGACACCCTACGACCATTCTGACCACACATTGAGAAAGGAAGGAATCATGTGAACAAATCTGTCTCTGCTTTCCTGAAAGACTACAGTATGGATTCAATATACCACAATAACTTGCATTTCAACGTACAAAGTATCTACAGAGGAGACAATGTCCATTTCCATTTAGTTTTATTTAAAAAAAAAAAAATTCTAAATGGTCCGAAGACCTGAAATATGTGTGAAGAATGAGTGGGAAAGTGTGCCATTTCTGGTTTCAGTGTCTGAGTTGCATTTCCGAAATTCTGCTTAAATCTGCCGTGTGTTTGACACTGTTCTATATTTTCAAAAGCGATTTTAAAGGTGAGTAATATAGAGAGAGTGCTGTCTGCAGTATTGGGAAGCATAACAAGCATATTGGGCTTCATTCCTGTTGTATTTTGAAAATGAGTCCGGTTTCTGCATTGTAGTGTAGTGTTCATTTAAATGGGTTGTGCTCTGTGTGTAAAATGATTTACCATGCTAAATGTTGCTGGTATAGAGATAGTGTAATGGTTTCATTGGCATATTTACAAGCCCCTTGTGCAATGTTGGACATTAATTCTGCTATAGAGATAGTGTAATGATTTCATTGGCATATTTACAAGCCCCTTGCGCAATGTTTAACATTAATGCTGGTATAGAGATAGTGTAATGGTTTCATTGGTATATTTACAAGCCCCTTGCGCAATGTTTGACATTAATCCTGGTATAGAGATAGTGTGATGGTTTCATTGGCATATTTACAAGCCCCTTGCGCAATGTTTAACCTTAATGCTGGTATAGAGATAGTGTAATGGTTTCATTGGCATATTTGCTAGCCCCTTGCGCAATGTTTAACCTTAATGCTGGTATAGAGATAGTGTAATGGTTTCATTGGCATATTTGCAAGCCCCTTGCGCAATGTTTAACATTAATGCTGGTATAGAGATAGTGTGATGGTTTCATTGGCATATTTACAAGCCCCTTGCGCAATGTTTAACATTAATGCTGGTATAGAGATAGTGTGATGGTTTCATTGGCATATTTACAAGCCCCTTGCGCAATGTTTGACATTAATGCTGGTATAGAGATAGTATAATGGTTTCATTGGCATATTTACAAGCCCCTTGCGCAACGTTAACATTAATGCTGGTATAGAGATAGTGTAATGGTTTCATTGGCATATTTATAAACCCCTTGTGTAAGGCATATTCTTGTCTGTATGCCAGTTTTATTTCTCTGCATGCATTTTCTGCTTGCATCCATGTTAAGCATTGTGCAAGAGGCTTGTAAATATGCCCCTATTTTTGGTATATTGTATCTCAATTGATGCCATTAGTAAAATCCTTTACGCATCTCTCACCATTTCATATTGTTTTCTATCTGCTATTCCTAACCCTCTCCATATATTCACTGCTTGCACCCATGTTAAAGGTTGTGCAAGGCGCTTGTAAAAAAGGAGCATATTTTCAAGCCAAATTAAACTATTAGCACTATCTCTGTACCAGCATTGAATTCAAGCATGATAAACACTTTAAAAAGAAGTCTACCCTGTAAGCTAAAAGATACAAATTGTGAGCACACACAGCTAACATTATGGAAAAAGATGAAAATATAATTCCTTAATTCACATACACACTCAGTGTGTTCCTTGTCAAAAAACTTAAAGCCAGATATTTCAACAAAAAACATTTAGTATGGTAAATCGTTTTAGATACAGAAAGTGAGAGGAGACACACATACAGACAGATGGTGTAGGCAGAGATTGAGATGACACACACATACAAACAGAAAGATGGTGGAAGGAGAGAGTGGGATGAGGCATGCAAAGAGGGAGATGAGACACACAAAGAGAGATGTGAACTAGTGTTTATATTGTTTAGTTAATGTAATTGCTATGTGCTATGTTGGTAGTGGTCTATAATATGTCATATTTTTCTTTTCAACAGATTGTAAATATCTACAGAGTCATAATAGATTATGCCTACCAAGAACCGCAAAGACTTTGTAAGCAAGTTTTATCAATCAAGAGGACTCAATTAGAAGATTCATCCAGAAGACAATCTTCAGAGAAAAGAAAAAATGCTCCTGGTAATGCACCTGTGCTTCCTGTTTTTTTGCAGGATAACTTGAATGGACTCTTGTGCAAAGGTTATTAGTTTCTGGCAACAAATTCATTACATCATCAAATTCTTCAGTTCAGGTTGGATATTTGCAACCATTGATGCTTGCATTGGTGGTGCTGTTGCTTCAGAAGAAGTGCTGGGAGTAGAGCCCTGCTCCTCTGATCTTTTTATTACAGCTTTACTCCAAGGGTGTATATTCTGCACATTGCATTTTATGCTATAAGTTCCAAAGCTGTACTGTTGCTGTGGATTCCCTCTTGAAAGTACTGTGTGACAGATTTTACATGTGACAAAAGGCGCATTTACCTTTTTTCTCCCTTTCTGGGTTTTTTAAAACTTTCCGTACTATGAACTCTCTCTGTGTTCAAGGGGTTTTAGGAACAAACTCTTCTGAAGATGAAGTAGAAGAATCCTCAAGTTTCTTATGTTCAGAATGCTCTTGTCCAAAGGCTATTAGTTTCTGGCAACGAATGCATTGCATCATCAAATTCTTAAGTTCAGGATGGATATTTGGAACCATTGATGCTTGCATTGGTGGTGCTGTTGCTTCAGAAGAAGTGCTGGGAGCAGAGCCCTGCTCCTCTGATCTTTTCTTTACAGCTTTACTCCAATTGTTTGGGTGTGTATTCCGGACATGGCGTTCCATGCTATAAGTTCCAAAGCTGTACTTCTTCTGTGGATCCCCTCTTGAAAGTACTGTGTTACAGATTTTACATGTGACAAAAGGCACATTTACCTTTTTCTATTTTTCTGGGTATTTAAAAATTTTCCGTACTATGGACTCTCTCTCTGCTCTTGAAAAATCTACTAAAATGGCTGAACAGCAGGAACCTGAGAAACCCCTAGAACAAAGTGCTGATGAAAAAAGCTGTTGCTTCCTCAAAAGCCAAAGAAGAATGATGAAGATGAGAGGGGTCTTTCAAGAATTAGAGTAGGAAATATTATAAACCAATAACATCTTTTGTTATAAGATCACATGGTTGGACGTAAGCTTACGGAGTGTTTACGGAGCGTTTACGGAATGCTCAGGTAAGGTTATGTTGCGTTTACATTTTACGTTTTATTTACGGAGCGCTTACGTCCTCCTATGATGTGCTTACTTGGTACGCACCCTCGTAACATTATAATTGTTTAAATAAAGTTACAAATGTTGTTTAAAAGTTTAAAATGAACATGCTCTTTATTATCTCAGTTAATATGCTCCTTTATATAATGAATATGTATATATAACGATTTAGCACCCTCGTGAGATTAATAATTGTTTAAATAAAGTTATATATGTTGTTTAAAAGTTTAAAATAAACATGTTCTTTATTATCCCAGGTAATGTGTTCCTTTATATTGTGCAATGAATACGTAGATATAACGATTTAAAGTTTATAAAACTTTCGGAGGTAAATAATGATTTCCTGTGTACATGCATATCTGTGCATGTACATTTGTGCCATGTGGCACACATACATGTCATAACACCATGTATGTGTGTGACATGGCAAACAAGTCAGAATCAGGGGTGCAACAGGCTGTCAAAGTGACAATCTGTCTCTCTTGTCAATTCGGTAATTTTACCGATTCGGTATTTATTGATTCGGTTATTACCATTGATTCCTATTGTCCTCAAGACTTATAGGAATCAATGGCAATTACCAAATCGGTAAATACCAATTCGGTAAAATGACTGAATTATACAGATTTGGTCATTTCAAAAGAGAAATTACCTATATCCAAGTTACCTACTCTTAAATATTGAAGTGGTATGATTTGGTATTTATGAGTAGGTAAATCGAGATTACGTACATTTGGCCTATTGAGTTGTTACATATTTATATACATATGTTACATTTCAGTGCTTTGGAAGTAGTACAATATACTATAGGTAAACACCTCAGGTTTATGCTGTACCACATCCTTATAGTTTTGCACTTTGACATTCAGTATGACAATCTTTTACATACAAACATAGAAATGTAGTTCTTTTTTAACCAGTAGAGGTAGTTGTAAAAAGAACTGTTTGGTACGCACCCTTACAAGATTTGTAATTGCTTAAATAAAGTTATATATGTTGTTTAAAAGTTGCTTAAATAAAGTTATATATGTTGTTTAAAAATTAAAATAAACATGTTCTTTATTATCCCAGATAATGTGCACTTTTATATTGTACAATGAATATGTAGATATAACAATAAAACTTTCGGGGGTAAATAATGAATTGCTGTGTACATGCACATCTGTATCGAATAACTTTGGTGTTTGTGGACGGAATTGGCTGAAATTTTCAGGAAAATGGCACATTTTGTTTCTGAGCAGCCCCTGAAAATTTGGGGGGGTTTTGTCAAGGGGGGCCGAGAAAAAAGGGGGGTCCCAAAACGCGTTTTTCCCATTCATTTTTCTATAGGGCGGTTGGAATCACTTTTAGCTTGAACGGCTGAATGGATTTACACGAAACTTGGCAAAATTGTAGACATGGTTTGCCTGACGTGCCTTTGCTATGTCTCAATATATGTGCTCCAGTGGATTTTGAGAAATTAACGTTTTAAAAAACAGATATATCTGTGACAGCGTCCCGGTTAGCGCCCCGGTTCGCGTACCTGACGCGTAACGGAACTTCGCGAAGTGAAGCTGATTGGCTCTCCGGTGTCTGTCAACATTCTAAACAGTCCGGAACGGCTGCCATCTTGTCTCTCGGTAGGATCGAGAGACAAGAGGTGGAGAAAAACGAAGGGGGCAAGGTAGACCCCTCCTGACCCCCTAGGAATGATGTGGGGGCTATTAAAGGGTCCCGTGGGTCAAAAAATAAAAAAATACGATTTTTCGCGGTAAAAGCGCTACCCGGTACGCGAACCGGGTAGCTCACCGGTAGCGTAACGGGAGTTCGCCATTTTGTGTTTCGGTCGAATTTAATCACAAGATGGAGGAAAAACAATGTGGGAAATGGGTATAAGGGGGCATGGGAGACGTATCCTGACCCCCTAGGTTTTCTGAGGGTGGCTGAGGAGGCTCATATATGTCAATTTTATTGATATTAATTTTAATAATCTTTGGAAATTTCAAGTAGTACTTCATCTGAAATTTCATGATCTTTATTTTCATATATTGTCTCGTTTATCTAAATTGTTCATAAATTCCAACAGTTGTTCGTCTGTCACATTAAAAAAAATCGTCAATATTGTCCTGTATATCAGGTTGTACTTTGGGTTCCTGTGCTTCTTTATCCATAATTGCTGTTAAGGTAGAATAAAAAGAGAGAGAAATAGAGTTTAAGTAAGAAACTTCAACATTTTTATTTTTAACTTAACGTGTACAACATAGTTCTGAGCTTTTAAGAGTGAATTTATGTTTGGGCAGTGTATTCTACAAGGCAGGAAGTAGAAATATAAAGTACTGCATGTGATCAAGTCTAACTCAATCCATGACTACAACAGAGAAGCCTAACTTAATCTATAACTATAACTGAGGGACAGTAAATATCTAACAGGAAACGTTTTTATAAAAATAACTTTAGGTGCACAACATATTACTCCTTAGAAACTATTAACTTACCTTTGGAGAAGTGCCTTAGGTTTCTCAGGAAATGCTCTGTAAATGTGCCTCAGGGAGTTCCAGTCAAAATGGCTGTCTTTCCTTCTTATTTTTCATATATATTCATGTAGCAAACCAATCAAATGTCAGCACATAAAAATACAACTTGAAAGTAATGTTATCATTGGTTGAAAATGTCAACTCTTTCTAATGTGTTTTTGCCATGTAATTTACCTCAGGTTATTTAGACAGGGCTACAACTTGAATGGCTCTATGGAATTCAATCAAATTTGGGAAAATGGTAGGGACTGGTATGTAGTAGGGACTATTCCAAATTTGGTGAAAGTGTCTCCAGTGCTTTTTTGGTACATTAATTTCCCACATTTTTTTTTGCTGCGTGTGCTGTTGCGTGCCCCGGTTTGCGCACCGGGTAGCTTACCGGCAGCGTAACGGGAGTCCGCCATCTTGCGTTAAGGTCTAATTTGGACACAAGATGGATGATAAACAATGCTGGGATTGTGTAAAAGGGGGCAAGGGAGACCTATCCTGACCCCCTATGTTTTGTGAGGGTGGATGAGGAGGCTCGAATATGCCCCAAAAAAGAAAAAAAAAATTCACATTTTCGCGCGGTTAGCGCCGGGTGCGCGAACCGGGTAGCGCTCCGGAAAGCGTAAATCGTGAAAATTAGAAAAAAAAATTGCATTTAAAATTTATTTAGAGTGATCATAGTTAGGGTAGCTCTGAAAAGAGCTTTTGGGTCTGTGGAAGATTTAGGTACTTATAAGTAGGTACCAATACACAGTCTTAAATTCTGGATGAAAACTCTGTTCCCCTCATCCTGAGAAGTGCACACCATCTCCTCTGTAGATATCTTGCATGTAGTAAGGCAAGTTATTGTTGTAGATGGAGCCCATTCCATGGTTTCTCATGTAAGCTGAAACAGACTTATTTACATGCTTCCTCGCTTTCTAAATTTGTGGACAAATTTGATTGGACCACCTCCATTTCTGTCTTTGGCATATATTTGAATATACCAAGACAGTTTGAGGAAAAAAAGTGCCATCAATTGCTCAAAGGTGTCTTTGAAAAGCATTTCCAGACCTACTCCAGTCATAGTGCCCAAATCATTTCCACCACAGTGCAC
Organism: Lissotriton vulgaris; assembly: GCF_964263255.1. Lineage (NCBI taxonomy): Eukaryota > Metazoa > Chordata > Amphibia > Caudata > Salamandridae > Lissotriton > Lissotriton vulgaris. The sequence continues at coordinate 762,610,886 of NC_141691.1, read as the reverse complement.
TATTAAGAGGTCAGGGTTTGGCAGATGCATACATTTTTTTAAATAAATACATATAAAATATATTGTTCCATTAAAATAAGAATACATTTTACAGCTTTTGATATTTGCTATTAAAAAACCATTGAAATTCACTGAAAAGACCATAGGTTATAGACCATATATAGGTAGGGATTAGCATTTACAAAACCTTATTTTACTCACACAAAACCATTGAAATTCGCATATATAGTTAGTTGCACTAACTACATATCGCGCACCCGCAATCCACTGCTGATGTCACATATTACATAATTCATGACATGGTCAGTGACATCACTGATGACATCACTGATGACAACTCAAATGACATCACTGACAACATCACTGATGACGTCATTCATACGATAATACGATGAATCTCTTCAGACTCTAATATAACCTTAGAGACACTCCGTGTAAACAGACACTCACAGATTGTCACTCGTCCATAGAGTTACTCATACACCTAGTCAGTCATGCAAAGAATCAATCTCACCTCCATTTCCTCAACTATACAGTTATACACACCTTACTTATTGAAACTTATTCTAACACATATTTACTCTCTTATACAATCACTGATACATGTTTTCAATGATCCATGCAGCCACTCACACATTCACTAGCTATTATACACAGTAATTTATATATGTCAACTCTCACATGTACTGTGTTTTACATATGTACTTACTTTGACATATAGCACTGAGATATCCATTCACTCCCCAATACACTCATGCACACAGTCAACCACCCATACAGCTGTTTCCACATGCAGTTTTGAACCCATACATCTAGTGAATCAACTGTTCACACTTCTATGCACATAGTGACACACCTCCCAGCCACCCACACACACACTCACTCTCCCATACAAATACTTGGGCAACCAATCAATAACCCATATAGTTACTCGTATAGCTACTGATCAACACATGCAGCAGTTTACAGAACAGTTATAATGATGCACAAAATAAGACCGTTTAATCACTTACCCATGCACTCAGTGAGACACATTTAATCACTCTCTCATACTGTCAGTCATGCACCTACTAAATCCTTCATCCAGACACTTATACATCCACTCATTCTTCAATATTAAGACATATTTTAACTTTACAGAAACATACAGTCACTGGATGATGTCATCAGTGATGTCGTCAGTGATGTCACTGACCATGTCATGAATGATGTAATATGTGACATCATCAGCAGTGGATTGCGGGTGCGTGATATATAGTTAGTGCAACTAACTATATATGCGAATTTCAATGGTTTTGTGTGAGTAAAATAAGGTTTTGTAAATGCAAATTCCTAACTATATATGGTCTATAACCTATATTTTTTTCAGTGAAAAAAATATATATGTGTGTATGTATGTATGTATGTATATATATATATATATATATATTCACTGAAAAAACCATAGGTTTGATACCAGTTATAGTTAGCTGGAAATTTTACTAACATAAAACCATTGAAATTCCCACGTTATAGTTAGTTGGACTCACTATAACTTGCGCGCCTGCAATGCACTGCTGATGACGTCACATATTACATCACTCATGACATGGTCAGTGACATCACTCATGACATCACTGATGACACCATCCAGTGAATATGTGTCTTTATATGTTTTATATATGTATATGTAAATGTCGATGGAAGAATAAATGTTTAAATAAGTGTCTTATTAAGTGTATCTTAGTGAATACATATATTAGCGAGTAATGTTTAAATATTTAAATATATGTATCAGTGTTCCACTTTGTGTATAAGTGGCTGCATGGGTTGGTGAGTAGCTACATGTGTGTGTATATGGGTTATTAGATGTTTTTTTAGTATCAGTATGAGTGTCTGTATGGTTTGGTGGGGGTATTACTTTTAATATTGCAATTTTACAATTTACAATTTACATCAATGACTGACTAACTGTATGTGTTTTGAAGACAGCATATGTGCAGGACTGTATGGGTGGATGAGTGTGTATATGTGTGTGTGCTAGTGAGTGAATGACTGTCTCACTAGTGTCTTTATCAGTAACGACATATGTTTTAATCTAGTATATGTGAGTATTGATGTATATAAGTGAGTATATGTGAGAGTGAGATATTGTAAGAGTTCCTGTTTAAATAAGTATGTGTTTCTATAAGTGATTGTTTAAGAGAGTAAGTATGTGTAAGTTTCCTTAGAAGTAAGGTGGTAGTGTGTGTATAGTTGTATATGCAAATAAATGGATGGTCAATAGTTTATTTGCATGTGTCAGTAGGTGTGTGAGTAACTTTTGGATGACTGTCGGTGTGTAACAGGATGTATAGGTGTATTACTACATATGATGAGTGAGTATATGTATGAGTGACTATATAGAACTGTTGGTGAATGAGTGGATGTGTATATAGATGGTGGAATTACTGAATTGGTTGTTGTAACTGGTATGGGTATCTCCATGTTTTTGAAAATGTTAGTTTCTATTTTTAAATATGTGTTTCAAGGGTTACATTACACTGAAAGGAGGTCTGTCACTCTGTCACAAGGATGGTGTCATCAGTGATGTCATGAGTGATGTCACTGACCATGTCATGAGTGATGTAATATGTGACGTCATCAGCAGTGCATTGCAGGCGCGCAAGTTATAGTGAGTCCAACTAACTATAACGTGGGAATTTCAATGGTTTTATGTTAGTAAAATTTCCAGCTAACTATAACTGGTATCAAACCTATGGTTTTTTCAGTGAATTTAATAGGTTTTTTAAATGCTAATTCCTAACTATAACTGGTGTGAAACCTATGGTTTTTTCAGTGAATTTCAAAGTTTTTTTTAATGCTAATTCCTAACTATATAAGACCTGAAAGCCCACCAGGAATCTCCAGTATGCGCCAGGGGACTGCATTGCAGAGAGGTGTAATGAAGCCACAACCCTTTTTACACCTCTCTGCAACTCAGCCCCGTGCATGTTTGAAGAGGGGGAACTAATTCCCCTTTCATACTGGGGGCCCATGGGGGCCAATTAGCCCACCTGGAACCTCCAGTATGCGCCAGGGGCTGCATTGCAGAGGTGTAATGAGACTATGCCACTTGTTACACCTCTCTGCAACGCAGCCCACTGCCGCGTTTGCAGAGGGGGAACTAATTCCCCTTGCATACTGGGGGTCCCTGGGGTCAACTAGTCCACCAGGAGCCTCCAGTATGAGCGAGGGAGCTGCATTGCAGAGAAGTGTAATGAGGCCACACCCTTGTTACACCTCTCTGCAATGCAGGCCACTGGCGCGTTTGCAGAGGGGGGACTAATTCCCCTTGCATACTGGGGGTCCCTGGATCATATCTGCCCAAACACCGATATTCCGAACAATTGTAAATGACTTTTCTTGAGAAACATTTGGATTTGGATTATCATGCCCTATACTTTGGAATTTTTGAAAGACAGACTTTGAGGATGCTATAAATTACTCGTCTGCCCGAATTGTGTGGGTAAAATTGATACCTAGTCACTTTGAATAAGAATATACTTATGTCTCGTCTAACATTTGGAAGAAATATCTAGTTATATGACAACTGGATACCGACATAACTTGAAGGAAATAAGAACGCCCTGAAGAAGTTCTGTTGTACAGAACGAAATGTTTCGGCTGGCTGTGGTACATAAACTTAAGGAAAATAAAAGCATTTGAATATACACCAAGATTCAGCGCTTCAATAAGGACTCTAAGTGATATGATTTGATTGGACTCATTGTGAAAGTGGTGCTGTGCCAAACTTTGGAATATTCTCCACTACTCTCTACTACTTACTCTCTCCTACTCCACTACTCTCAAATACTCACTGTCTACTACTCATTCTCTACTACTCTACTACTCTCTACTACTCTCTCTCTACTACTCACTCCCTACTACTCGCTACTCACTACTCCCTACTACTCACTATCTACTACTCTCTACTACTCACTCTCTACTACTCACTCTTTACTACTCACTACTACTCACTACTACTCTCTACTACTCACTCTCTACTTCTCACTCTCTACTACTCTCTACTACTCACTCTCTACTACTCTCCCTCTACTACACACTCTCTACTATTCTCTACTACTTACTCTCTCTCTCGTACCGGGCGCTCCCCCCGCGAAAATAAAAAAAATATATATTTTTTTTTTGCCCCGCGGGGCCCTTTTATGGCCCCCACATCAAACCTAGGGGGTCAAGGGGGGGTCTACTCTGCCCCCTTATGGTCATTTCCCTCTTTGTTTTGGCCACCTCTCGTGTCTCGATCCTACCGAGACACAAGATGGCGGCCGCTCCGGACTGTTTAGAATGTTTACAGACACCCCAGAGCCAATCAGCTTTCTGCGCGCAAGTCGCGGTAAGCGCCCGGTGCGCGTACCGGTGCGCGTACCGGAGCGCGGCTATAGATATATATATTTTTTTGAACCTTAAATACTCAAAATCCACTGGAGGACATATCTTGAGACATAGCAAAGGCACATCGGGCTACCAGTCCCTACAATTTTGCCAAGTTTGGTGGAAATCCATTCAGCCGTTCGGGCTAAAAGTGAAATCGACCGCCCTATGGAAATTAACATGGGGAAAACGCGTTTTGGGACCCCCCTTTTATCTCAGCCCCCGCTTGACGAATCCCCCCCAAACTTTCAGGGAAGGACCGGAACGCCGCGAGGCCATTTTCAGGAAATTCGTCAACCGGCGCCAAAGTTATTCCAAATAGAATTTTGAGATTTAACATTGAAAAAAATCCTAACTATAACTACCTACTGGCGACCGCCAGTAGGTAATATATATATATATATATATATATATATATATATGTGTGTGTGTGTATATATGTGTATGTGTATGTATGTATGTATATGTATATATATATATATATATATATATATATATATATATATATATATACTGAAAAAACCATAGGTTATAGACCATATATAGTTAGGGATTAGCATTTACAAAACCTTATTTTACTCGCACAAAACCATTGAAATTCGCATATATAGTTAGTTGCACTAACTATATATCGCGCACCCGCAATCCACTGCTGATGATGTCACATATTACATCATTCATGACATGGTCAGTGACATCACTGATGACATCACTGATGACATCTCATTTGACATTACTGATCACATCACTGATGAGATCATTCATGTGATAATACGATGAACCTCTTCAGACTCTAATATAACCTTAGATACAATCAGTGTAAACAGACACTCACAGACTGTCACTCATCCATGGAGTTACTCACACACCTAGTCAGTCATGCAAAGAATAAATCACACCTCCATTTCCTCAACTATACAGTTATACACACCTTACTTATTCAAACATATACTAACACATATGTACTCTCTTATACAATCCCTGATACAAGTTCACAATGATCCATACAGCCACTCACACATTCACTGGCTCTTATGCACAGTTATTTATATATGTCAACTCTCACATGTACTGTGTTTTACATATGTACTTACTTTGACATGTAGCACTGAGATATCCATTCACTCACCAATACACTCATGCACACAGTCAACCGCCCATACAGCTGTTTCCACATGCACTTTTGAACCCATACATCTAGTGAATCAACTGCTCACACATCTATGCACAGAGACCTACACCTCCCAGCCACCCACACACACACACACTCAGTCTCCCATACAAATACTTGGGCAACCAATCAATAACCCATATAGTTACTCATATAGCTACTAATCAACACATGCAGCAGTTTACAGAACAACAGACATAATGATGCACACATTAAGACAGTTTAGTCACTAACCCATGCACTCAGTGAGACACATTTAATCACTCACTCATACAGTGAGTCATGCACCTACTAAATCCTTCATCCAGACACTTATACATCCACTCATTCTTCAATATGTAAGACATATTTTAACTTTACAGAAACATACAGTCACTGGATGTTGTCATCAGTGATGTCATCAGTGACGTCATTTGAGATGTCATCAGTGATGTCATCGGTGATGTCACTGACCATGTCATGAATTATGTAATATGTGACATCATCAGCAGTGGATTGCGGGTGCGCGATATATAGTTAGTGCAACTAACTATATATGCGAATTTCAATGGTTTTGTGCGAGTAAAATAAGGTTTTGTAAATGCTAATCCCTAACTATATATGGTCTATAACCCATGGTTTTTTCAGTGAATTTTCAAGGTTTTGTAAATGCTAATTCCTAACTATATATGGTCTATAACCTATGGTTTTTTTCAGTGAATTTCAATGGTTTTTTTAATAGCAAATATCAAAAGCTGTAAAATGTGAAGTACGTGGTAGGTAAAAACATTTTCGTGTTTATGCACGCTGATGTGCTTTGAACGCTGCCCCCCCCATCTCTTTTCTTTTAGGAGTAAACAAATGGAATCCAGCAAAATCAGTAGGCCACTAATGGGATCTCTTTTTGACCTCGCTAAAATAGAAACATTAGGAACAACCCCTCATGAGAAATACGAAACTAGTGAGAGGAACTGAGCTCGACGCCATGATGGCTGCAAGACCTCTCGGCTCCGCCGCCCACCCCGCCCAAAACAACGACAAACCCTATGCAAATATTATGAATATATACAACACACCAGCAAAGTAACAGGGTAAAACGTTTTATTAAATAACTATTTACATGGCAGCCTGCTGCAACATCCATCACTGTTCCTGTGGAGGTAGCATAGCTGGCGGCCTAGGGGTGGAGGACCGTTGTGCAAATTGCCCGGGGACGACACCATGCGCCTAGGCTCATCCCCAGTACATCCAGAGGTGATGTCGGACAAGTTGTGTGGGAGGATGCCTTGCTGATGCCGCCACCCCCACCACCACCTTCTTATTGCCTGATCCGGCTAGCTCAATCGATCGAGCATGAGACTCATGCACTCTGATCTCCTTGGCCTCAGTCAAGCATCAATAGTAAGATTTTCATAGGTGAGTGTAGGTTCATGGTTTTCCATCCATGGACTAAAAGCCTGGAGTGGGAGTGAAAGAACAATAACTAGGTAAGAAGGAAGGGAGAGGTTGTGGTAAGGACTCTGGATATAGTATGTTACTTGGTCCCTGAGATGCTTCGATGTCACTGCCTTGCACAAATGGCATGAGTCCTGGATGTTGGGTGCCATAGTTGAGGGTTCCGAGCAGCGCTTGTAATACTGTCTGAAGCTTATTTGCACCTGCTGCAGCTTCACTATTCTCAAAGTAAGTGGGGGCTGTTTGTGGACCTGACTGCATTGGAAAACAATGTGATGCGGTGCCTCCCTGAACTGCTTGACAGAGGCCCCCGAGATAATTGCGCCTGCTCCACACCTTGTCCCACAATCCGTTTGACCTGAAGACACGTCCTGCGGTGCCCTGGTCCGACCATCACATATACCTACGCCAGGAGACGGCGTGGGGTGCAGTAGAAGGGAGAGGCGGCGCAAACGAGCCTCCCCCCACCTCCCCAGGTGGAGGTTTCTCAGCTACACCCCAGCGCTTCACTCGACCAGCTGACTTGCGCCCGCTCTTGCGACACAGTGCCTCGCTCGGCCAGCTGAATTGCGCCTGCTCTTGCTATTACAACGTCTCACCCGCCATCCAACGGAATTGCACCCAATCTTGCGGTACAGTGACAGGCGGCTGCTACGGAGCTCACGAAATGGCGGTCGGCTCCACAGACTTGGGCCTGGCCTGCAAAGATGGCTCTGGGCAACCGTGGAACTCGGACGCTTGACTGCTAGGGCATGGGCCCCATTCCCAAAAGAGTCCCCTCAGCCTTGAAGATTGTGCAACAGTCACCGGGACCCCCGACTCCCATAGACTTCCGGTGGGGAGAGACTGCCATGATTGCTCGCGGAATGGCCACAACGTAGCCACGAGATGGTGGTGCTCTCATGCTGACGCCAGCTTCAGTCTGAAACATCCAGAAACACTGTAGACTACCAATTCGATCAGTTCCGGTGGAGCCCCAACGTGACCCGGTAGAGAAGAACTTGCCCTCCCCTCTTTGATTGATGGTTCTTGTTGCCTGTCCCTTCTCTTGTCATTTAACAGAACTTTTTGGACTGCGGAAAGGGGTTGTGTTCCGACCGCTGGTTGGTGAAGACATTTTGACTATATTCTGGACCTGCGTTGTCGCGAAATGCGTCATATGACGCGCCGCGTTAGCGCACCCGGAAGTGCTCCGGTGCGCGAGGCGCACCTTCCCGGAAACGGTCCAGAGTGTGGCGCGCAGCGCGTAACGTAAGCATAACAGGTCATGTGACTTGTTAATAAAACTTTTCATTGGTTCATTTTACTTTTGTTATTCTAATGATGAAAGGCTTGGTCATATGACCTAAAAATAACACTTTTCATTGCTTTCGAATATTTTTTTTTTCCCAAATTTTTTTTCCCAAATTTTTTTTCTCACTCTGACTTGTAAAGCAAAGGACCCAGATGCATTTACAGTTTATCACTAACAATGTTCCAGGCTAAAGTATTTTCCCGGGAAATTTACAACTGTCCTGCAAGTAAAATATTTCTATTTCGAGAAAAAGGGCGTTTCTTCGTCCCATGAGGGAGCCGTTGAACAAAAGAGGCTCGGCCTGCTGTCCTAGTCACTTATAGGCATGAATATCGGATTTGTATCGATCACTTTATGTTGCAGGAGTGGAAAACACAACAGCCCTTGACCATTTATCCTTACTGTGTTCCTGCGTATTATACCTTTTAACCGTCATGTAATTGGACTGCTTTATTTCACTTGACTTTTACTGATTAACAGTGGCTATTATTCAAAACTTTACCAATCTAGGTACTACTACCATGTTTTGTTTTAAAAACCTTTATTGTGAAAATGTCAGTATACAAATACGGGCCTATAACCACGTGGGCCGGCCACGGAGCAAACTGGAATCGTATATGATGAGGGGACATTTACACTGTAGAAGAACGTAACTGGCGACCCATTCGGTTGCAAGAGCTAAGGTGTCTAACATTTGCGGAATCGGTGGACGTACATTTTATAATTAAAGTACAACAGGGCCAGTTACAATAAAATTATCTAGATTTACATTTGCGGGCAAGTACCATGGGTGACGTTAATTCGAACTTTCAATAGTACAGTAATCAATAACACATCAGAACTTAATATCAATAGGGATGTCCAAATGTTCAATCAATTCTCGTCCCCGCCCGCCATGTGCTTCAAAACTGCATACGTATCTCGTGATATCAAGGTTGGGCAACCACTACACAACAAGGAGTTACGAGTCCCATTTATACCGGCGCCATTTTGGGCAAGGCCGGGCAGGTCCAGGATATAGTCAAAATGTCTCCACCAACCAGCGGTCGGACCAGAACCCCTTTCGGCAGTCCAAAAAGGTTCCATTAAATGACAACAGAAGAAATAGGCAACAAGAACAATTAGTCAAAAGAGGGGACGCTTTCGTGAATGGGGCCCATGCCCTAGCAGGTAAGTGTCCGAGTTCCAAGGTGTCCCAGGGCCATTTTAGTGGACCAGGCCCAAATCCAAAGAGCTGGCCACCATTTTGAGAGTCCTGTTACAACCGGCTATTGCTGCACCACAAGAGTAGCCGCAATTCAGCTAGATGGCGGGTGAGTCACTGTACCGCAAGAGCGGGCGGAACTCAGCTGGATGGAGGGTGAGGCACTGTGCCGCAAGAGCGGGCGGAACTCAGCTGGAAGGCGAGTGAAACGCTAAGAGGCGTGCCACTGCAGATGAGGTGCCTTCACCTGGGGAGGCGGGAGAGGCCCGTTTACGCCACCTCTACCCCCCCCCCACCCCCCCGGGCACCCCACGCCGTCTTTCGGTGCAGCATCGTAGGATGGCCACACCAGTGAAACTTGCTGGACACCACCTCGGTGCCATCCGGATCTCGATGCATTGTGCTGCCTTCGGCCTACTGTAGCAGCAAGTGCGGGCGCAACTCTGCTGAACGGCGAGTGAAACGGTAAGGGGCGCCGCACTGCACATCAGGTTCCTCCACCTGGGGAGGCGAGAGAGGTCAGCTCGCGCCACCTCCCTCCCCCCCCCCCCCAACCCCCCGGGCACCCCACGCCGTCTTTCGGCGCAGCATTGTAGGATGGCCACACCAGTGCGGCAACTTGCTGGTCACCACCTTGGTGCCATCCGGATCTCGGCGCGTTGTGCTGCCTTCGGCCTATTCGCACATTGGTCCGCTACTGACGCCGCCTCACAGGCCAACAGATTTTGTAGGCTTTTTATAGCCCAAAGCCGCATAACAGGTCATGTGACTGGTTTATAAAACTTTTCATTGGTTCATTTTACTTTTGGTTTCCTAATGATGAAATGCTTGATCATATGACCTAAAAATAACACATTTCATTGGATTAAAACATTTTTTTTTCCCCCAAACGATGAAAGCCCCACTTTTATTTTTTTATTTATTTTTTTTTTTTTTCCTCACTCGGCAATCCAAAAAGGTTCCGTTAGATGACAACAGAGAGGACAGGCAACAAGAACTATCAGTCAAAAGAGGGGAGGGCAAGTTCTTCCCTACCGGGTCACGTTGGGGCTCCACCGGAAGTCATCGAATTGATAGTCTACAGTGTTTCTGGATGTTTCAGACTGAAGCTGGCGTCAGCATGAGAGCACCACCATCTCGTAGCTCCGTCGTGGCCATTCCGCAAGCAATCATGGCAGCCGGTCCCCACCGGAAGCCTGCGGGAGTCGGGGGGCCCCCATGACTTTTGTAGAATCTTCAAGGCTGAGGGGACGCTTTCGAGAATGGGGCCCAAGTCCTAGCAGGCAAATGTCCGAGTTCAAATGTGTCCCAGGGCCATTTTAGTGGACCAGGCCCAAATCCGATGAGCCGCCCGCCATTTTAAGAGTCCTGTGGCAGCCGCCTATCGCTGCACCGCAAGAGTGGGCGCAAATCAACTAGATGGTGGGCGAGACGCTGTAGTCGCAAGAGCGGGCGCAACTCAACTGGATGGTGGGGGAGACGCTGTAGCCGCAAGAGCGGGCAGTAAACCGCTGAATGGCGGATGAGGCACAGTGCAGCAAAAGCGGGCGGAAAACTGCTGAATGGCAACTGAAACGGTAAAGGGGCGCCCCATTGCAGCAGAGGAGCCTCCACCTGGGGAGGCCCGTTCACGCCGCCCCCCCCCAACCCCCCCCCACTCGGGGCGCCCCACACCGTTTTTCGGCGCAGCATTGTAGGATGCCAAGACTAGTGCGGCAAGTAAAGGGCATCACCTGGGTGCCGTCCAGATCTCAGTGCGTTGTGCTGCCTTCGGACTATTCGCACAACAGACCGCTACTGACGCCACCTCACAGCAGACCATTGTTGCTTTGTTTTAAATTTTTTTTAACGTGTTTACTTTGTTGGAGCGTTGTATATATTTATAAGTTATTAAAGTGTTATAATCCTACTACTTTGATGGAGTGCTATATATTTTTAATGTGACACATAATTGTGAAGACTTTGATGTACAAAAAGGCATCCCTGGAATCTTCCGCTTCAGGCTCGGTCCCACACACCCTCACAGTGAGAATCCCCTCCCCAATCACAATACAGGATCGTTATCAGATAGTAGGAACGCGTGTGGTGTGACGGATCTCATGGGGTGGGGGCCTTGATCTACTGTAACTCCTTTGAAGAGGGGTGATTCTTTACAGTTGGGGCCATAAACTACTTCCGCATGGCTAGGTGATAGCCTGGACAATCGGACACCGAGGAAGAGGAGTGTCAGAGGGTGCGGTAGTGAATAGGGTGAAAGGGAGGTGTCGGGCGGGCACGGGGTGTGATTCTCAGGGAAGAGCAGCGCAGATGGGGGGAGGTTTATGACCCATGCATGAGAGAGAGAGCGGGGCTGACCAGTGCGTGGGGGAGACGCTTGCGAGGGTGGGGAGCCATGCTGAGGATCGGCGGCGTGCAGAGAGTGGGTCTGGTCAAGGCATCTAAAATGGCTGCCGTGCACGACAAAAGTGTGGCATTGGAAAAAAAGCAAGATGGCGCAGACAATGTTTATCAATACGGATTAATTTATAACAATTATTTTTAACAATATATTTACTCGCAGTGTCAAAATGGCGGTCAACACTTCCTGATTTCCTTCGAATCGAACGTTAACAGACGTCACGCAGCAAAAATAAAAAAGACAAAAAGGCTCACGCGCAGCCGCTGGAAGACAAGTATCAACATATATGAGCATCCTCCGCCACCCTCAGAAAACATAGGGGGTCAGGATACGTCTCCTGTACCCCCTTATACCCACTTCTCACATTGTTTTTCCTCCATCTTGTAATTTAATTAAAACGAAACACAAAATGGCAAATTCCCGTTTCGCAACCCGGTTCGCGAACCGGGAAGCGCTTCTACCGCAAAAAATCAAATTTTCTTTTATTTGCCCCACTTTCCCTTTAATAACCCCAACATCATTCCTAGGGGGTCAAGAAGGGTCTACCTTGCCCCCTTTCATTAAATTACCCCTTCGTTTTTCTCCTCCTCTTGTCTCTCGATCCTACCGAGAGACAAGATGGCGGCCGTTCCGGACTGTTTGGCTCTCCGGTGTCGGTCAACATTCTAATCAGCTTCGCTTCGCAAAGTTCCGTTGCGCGAAAAGTTCGCGAACCGGAGCGCTACCCGGGATGCTGTCACAGATATATCTGTTTTTTAAAACGTTAATTTCTCAAAATCCACTGGAGCACCTATCTTGAGACCTAGCAAAGGCACATCGGGCTAACAGTCCCTACAATTTTGCCAAGTTTCGTGCAAATCCATTCAGCCGTTCGAGCTAAAAGTGAGGCCAAACGCCCTATGGAAAAATGAATGGGAAAAACGCGTTTTGGGACCCCCCTTTTTTCTCGGCTCCCCCTTGACGAAACCCCCCCAAATTTTCTGGAGCTGCTCAAACAAAATGTGCCATTTTCCTGAAAATTTCAGCCAATTCCGTCCACAAACGCCAAAGTTATTAGACATAGAATTTTCAAAAGTCCCATAGAGAAAAAATCCTAACTATATATACCTACTGGCGACCGCCAGTAGGTAATATATGTGTGTGTATGTATGTATGTATATATCAGTATGTATATATATATATAAATACATGAAGTGTGGGTTGGGTGTTCACCCACGGATGGGAATCCAAGGGGGTGGCCAGGCCGCCGCCAGTCAAACCCACACTGTGCACCGCCAGAGGCTGTGAACAGCAAGCGGTTGGCCTTCCCCAGGGGGGTTGGGAGTGAGGTGAAGTGCCAGGCAAAGGGGTCAATCTCCAACTGCACAGGATCCATGCACAGTGGATTGGTCACTGTCGGCAGGGTTGGGTGCAAGGCCTTGATGAATCTTAGTCCGGAGGCCTTACTCCCAGACAGCACTGTGTAGGGCAGAATGCTGTGCACAGTGGACGGTTTGGTTGGGCAATCCAACCCCCCACTATTCAAGATTGGAGGCTGTGTGAAGCTGTTGTTTGCCGCCCTCTGGTTGAAGGTGGGGGTTGGCATGTTGGCCACATGTCATGTGACCAACATGCCGACTTTACTGAAAGACCGGAAGATGCTGGAGGCTTGAAAGCAGTCCTAAAAGATGGGAGTTTATCCTTGTGCTCCACAATTATCCTTCAAATAACATAAAGGTATCTTGAATTTACAGCGTCTTCTAACCATTCGTGTTCCGTTCCAAAATCAAATTCACTACACCTGGGAAAATCACTGCCCTCCCACATCTTACCATCCCTGGAGTTTCAAAATTCTTATTAAAAACACGATGTTTAACGCCGCAACTAAGATTGCTTCTTCTTCTCTAAATAATATGAACTGAGATCGGCTGACCTCAGACTAAGCTCTTGTTTTAGGTCCTGATGAGAACCCACAAACAACTTTCTGGGTTTGAAATGCGTTGACCATACAATGACCTTTCAAGTGAAAAAAAGACTGTCTTGCATAGAATACATGAGCCACTACAAAAGAACATTCTAACATAACTATTCTCTAGGAGAACTATTTCACAAAGTACAGATACCACACCAACCTTCTTTTATAATGTTTGAATGAGCTGCTCAAAACAAGTTTTGACTAAATCATTAGGTTTCCCTGGACTGTACACTGTCTTGTCTTTGCCCAGTGACTATCTTGTTGAAATACTAATTGTTCAAAAATCCATCTTTGGGCCTTGTTGTTTTCTTGTTTTTTCCTTTTTTATAATATTTTGAAGTTTTTGGAACTTGAGCTTGTTTACTTGTCTAAACATGTATTAACTCCATGGCTGCTAAGGCAATTCCCCTCCTGTGCTGGGAATTGCTATTTTACATTATTCATGACGAGCTGGGCTCGGCATCAGCGTGCGAGGAGGCTACGCCATGACGAGCCCAGCTCGTCATCAGCTTGGAAGGGGTTAATATTGGTCTATTTTTTTCTCTTTCATTGTCAATTAAGTGTGATGTCTAACTATGTGTTTATTGATTAAATGTGTTGTAGTGTGGTTTATGTAAATATTTGAAGAATTATGTTTTGTGTTGACCATAAAAAAATAATGGATTGACCGTTTTTCTATTGAAGTGAAAAGAGAAAAGTGATGATTAGATCACAATGAGTTTCACGTGTGATCTTAAAAAATGAATTTTGATCGAACATCAGTATTGGCACGTTCGCTTTGTTATTCACATGTCATGTGGCCACCCTCTCTGCTATACAGGACCAAAGAATGTGGGGCCGATTCACAGAACTAATCGGAGTCAAAATCCTAAACTTACTACTTTTGGTATTCACAGAAGGCATTTAGTAGTGGTGAAGTTAGTATTTTGTCTTAAGTTAATATTTTGTCTTAAATTAGTGTTTTGTCTTAAGACCAAAACTTATGACAAAACACTAACTTAAGACAAAAACTTACATTTACTACTACTAAATGCCTTCTGTGAATACCAAAAGTAGTAAGTTTAGGATTTTATCCGAGAATAGTTCTGTGAATCAGCCCCTGAATGTATATGGTTGGCCACACGCACGATTGAGGTTGCCACTGGAGTCTGACTGGAAGATGAGGCATTGACTGAATATTAATAAAAAGAAAACACTAAAAAATGTCCTGAAAAAATTAATACTTTTTTTTAAAGGCCAGCTTGAATCGTATTACCATACCCACCTCTAACATCACTTTAACTTCATTTATTTCCCCTCAAAATATAAATATATATATTATATATATATATATATATATATATATATATATATATATATACATCATGAAAAAACAAAGGTTTAAGCTTAGTTTTAGTTAGGAATGTTTTTATTTTTTCTCTACAAACCATACATTAATTACAAAACCAAGTTATATTTATACCTTACATTTTAAAATTATGCACCACCTTTAAATTAAAATAACGTACCACTCCACCGTGTACTGTTCTCTCAAATGATGTGAATTGCAATGTCATAAGTGTTAGGAATGTTTTAATTTCAGATGGTATGAGTCGTGCGTTGAGAATGTGCGAGTTAATATTAATGTAATGTGGCTACAGGGTGCACTACACTAAATGGAGGTGCATGTGTTATAATAATTTAAAGATGGTGACTGAGTGTCGTAGAGTAAAGTGTTGTGGAATGGAGCGCAGTGGAGGGACGTAGAGTTGAGTAATGTGCCACAAAGTGGAGTGGTGTCTTTCAGTCGAGTGATGTGTCATCGTTTTAGAAGGTGGAGTGTAGGGGCATAGAAAGTTGGAGAGGGGAGCGGTGTAGAATGGAGTGTAAGAGTGGGGTAAAGTATTGTATAGTACACTTTGGCTGTGTTCTGGGTTTGGGCCTTAGATATCGGTAAAGTATTAGGTTTTATAGTTTTCTGTACCGATTAGCACTTTATTAAACTGGTAATAGATAACAAAATTTATTTATATTTTTCTTTATATATTTAAAAACAAAATACGGTGTTCCGCACTAGTACATAGAAAGTACAGCTGGAGTAATTTGGAGGTATTACTGCGGTCCTCCGTAGCCTTTCTTTTTGAAGAATTAAATAGGTAAAAAAATTGAAAATACAATATATTTTTGAAATATAGTGTAGTACAGTGTAATCTTTTTACATATTAAATGTCGTTTTTATATATTTTTAGCTCTGCGCTGCTTACAAGGTAGTACTGTAGTACTTCGTAACTTTTTAAAAAATATAGAAACCTGTGAATTATTTTCCTTTCCTATTACCACTATATTAGAATGGTAATAGGTGGGGGAAAATATAAAACATACTGCTTGCCTACATCTAAGGTCTTAACCGAAAACACAGTCAAAGTGTTGGTAAAACAATAAGGCTGCCTTTCACTTTTGTAAAGTGCGCCATTACCCAATAATATACTGCCTTGTCATTGGCATGTCTCATGAAATACCATGGTCATTTTGCAGTATTTTTTTGAAATTTCACAGCCTGTGATATCACCATATTTTAATAGCTTATAACTTTAAAAAAGTTACCCTACTTACCTCTGCAACCAAAAAGTATCAACTGCACACCATAAAATATATTCCTGTCAAATTTCATTAAAATCAGACTATCCATTTTCGCTCTACTCTAGAGTGCAAAGTCTATGGAAAATCCATTGGTGAAAAAACGTGTTTTTGGACCCTCCCTTTTTTTCTTTTTTCTTTGCACTCCTTTGACAACTCTCTGCCAATATACAAACTATATATTTTATGTAAAATTGGGAATTTCAAAACTCTATAAATGTGAAAGATTTTGTAATCTGAGGCAAAAAATTCAGTTGGTATACTTAGCTTGATTTTTTTTTTTTTTGAGACCTGCAAAAGAACAGCAATCAGAATCTAGTATGGATGATTAGTAGCTTCAATTGACATGCTGGTGCATGTTGCAAAAAGACAGTATTCATTAGAGGGAAAACAGACACAGTGATATGCTACAGTCTAGCCTATTGCTTCATCTTTCAGAAATAAAAACTAGTTTTGAAAGGCTCTAACTTTCCCATTAAAATTATGAGTTTATAAAAACAAAACTGTTAGTGAATTAAATTATTTCGTAATATATGTACTTGTTTGATGTATGCTTATTTCTGCATTTTTGTGTTTTGTTTTGTGGTTCGAGTGGTAGATATTGCTTTGGCTGGGGTCTCTAGCTTCAAGTAGTGATCCAGTGGGGGCCCTCAGATGTCAAAAGGTGAAAAACATCTGTAAGGTCTTCTGGTAAATTTGTTTCTTATCAATGCTGTCTTCATTCCTTCTTTTAGGCAAAATCCAGAACCTTTTAGTCGAGGGAACGATTGATTCACTTACCAGATTAGTCCTGGTGAATGCAATCTACTTCAAAGGAAACTGGGCAAACCAGTTCAAGAAAGATCATACTCAGGAAATGCCTTTCAGAATTAACAAGGTAAGCGGTGCATTGTGTCACTGATTATTGAGCATGTATACTGTAATCGTGCTCTGATCTTGGAGGATACAGTAATTCTCAGTGCTGCTAATTTTCAGTACAGTTCCTATATCTGACTCCAACAACAGACATGTCAGCATTGTAAACAATAGGGGTTGCTATTTTTCACCTCTGTGGTTGTGAACTCAGACGCTTGGGCTACTAAAAGTTGAGCTAACTATTAGGGTGGCAGCTGTGTTTATAAAATTTAGGCTGAGCTCAATATATTCAGATGTTGGCTGGAAAAATCTTTTAATATGTGAAAAGAATTGAAGTTCTTATAAGAATCAATTTTCATTGAATTTTGTTATACAGTCGTCCATGAGCATTCATTTAAGAATTCATATTAGCTCAGCTATTAATATAACAGGTGTATCCTTTACTCGAGTATAATAAGTATTGAATTACCTTCTTAATAACGTCTCAGTTTTAGGTTGCATTTCCTTTTTGTCCATTCTTTTCCTTGAATAACAAAACACATGATTAAAGTGTCAATTGAACAAAAGCAGCACCAGACCAATTAAGTCTGCCCATGTCATTACTGAAGGACTTGTATGAAGCTTGAGTCACTGCTCCCCAGTCACTGTACATTTTACACAACGTTTACATTTGTTAGTTTCACATTACATGCTCAGTGGTACAATATCAAAGTGAGGAGAACCTGTGGCATTTGCACCAAGCAAAAACCTAGTGCTCACTCCACAACTTTTTTCAGAACTCTTTAGCCTGCTTCTGCACAAGAAAAATAGCTCTCCCTCCTTCTTGCCAGTAGCTGCTGCAAGTACCCTACATAAAATGCATCCTTGCTTCTCAGAAGTGCCACGCCCAGTATAACTGTAGGTTGGTCAGTCTCGACCATGAAACAATCTTGTTTCTTAACATCTGCAAAAACACTTCACTTTGTAAAAGAAAACCTATGCATACTGTAATCCGCAGTCTGCAAGTGTTTATTAATGAGACAGAGGATTTACACATCAGAGACCATCACAGACTTTGTTGCGTTGGTTAGCAGGGAGCAAAAAGATGGCTGCACCTATTAGTTACACTGAGGCAACATTTCAAATTTCACAATTTCTGCATTACCTCCTATGTTCTGAAGTAACTTATTTATTTGCACCTTCTCCCTACTGACCGCATTATTATATATCTGATACTCCAGCAACTAATTCCGCTCAGAATTCTTTTGGGCACCATTCATGTTGATATGTTAATGTTTTAAACTGTCATATCTCTGATATTTCCTTTCCCCGTGTGTTCCTGGGGGAACCTCCTCTTCCTGTTTACCTCCAACCTATACCGTTTTCCTGATTCCTAAAATTATTTGCCTGTTTTATCATTGTACTTTAGAGGGCCAACTGAGGAGGTGGGGTTCAGGTTTGTTACTGTGAAGGTTGTATGTTGACCTTGGGGTGTTATTCAGTCTAGCTTATTGATACTTGATATGTTAGCGTTCCTTTAACTTTACAAATGCTATACAGCTTAATCTGTATTTTGATGAGATGTGATCATTTGCACCTTTCGCAAAAGAGGAGTTGCACATATCTAAAGTTGCGGTTACTATGAATAAATATGGTAGTGAATGTCAGGGTCCTCTAGAGTAGTGCAATATTTTGAATGCGGACACCAACCTTTACAGAGCCAGGTCCTCTAAATTATTTTGAGGGTTCTCATACTGCAGGGTCTGACGTAATAGATCAAGCAAAGACAAAAGCAAACCAGCAGATAAGTGCTTCTTTTTTTGCTTCTTACTGCTCTGAGCAAAAGACACCGAACCACATTTTCTATCTGATATCTTTTATCTTTGATACAGAGGAGATGTGCTAGAGAGCGAGAATCTTAGGCTGGAGAGTGGATCACAAAGGTCCCTTAGTTCCGGTCATTGGATGACCAGGGTTTCAGTCCTCATCGTATTCCCCTCCCCACCTCCTCTGCTGTTCATCCTATCTTCTGGCACTGTTGGAAGAACCTAAGAAACTCCTGCAGTGAAAAGCTATAAATCTTATACGCACACTGAGATTATTCAATCATCTTTTAGCACTTTGTTTCACTATACCAGAGGAAAAAAACATTCACACTGTTTGAGCTCCATTTGTTTAGCCTTTTTTATTCCAAAGAGTCTTGTGAGATGGAAATGGAGGTGTGTCCAAGTGACTGGGTCTTTGTGGTGATGTGCATTGTTGCCTTTTGTTCCCTTCTCTGCAAGGCTTCGCATTAAAAAGAAAATTTGATTTCAGGTTCTGTCTATACTTTGACTTCAGGTCAGGTCTAAACTTTGACTTTGGGTCTAAGTTTACCTTTGTGAATAGGATCCTTGGTTGTTTTCTATGCAGAATAAAGATTGAGTAATGTGTTATGTGGATTTGTTGAGTGCAGTGCACTATTACCCAGGAGGGTATCTTTACGCTAAGCAGGTAAGTCCTTCCTCACCGGGGCGGGCCATTCAAAAAGCCAGGTCTTCAGCTTCATGCAGACCTCAGGAGTGGAGGCAGTACTGATGTGGGAGGTGGTTCCATGCTCAGAAATCTAATAACAAGACTTTAAAACAAGACCGTAACTGAAAACGGGGGACTCTACCTGGAACCGTTTGTTAAGATTGTTTTATTTCATGAAACCCAGAGGAAGAAAACTTCCACTTTTTGTTACATACCCATGTGCAAGTGCATATGGTATAAGACACAAGTATGGAGTAGAGGGGTAAAATGGGGTAGCAATAACTGAAATGTCCTATCTGCTGTTTCCACTCCCACGAAAAAATATAGTGGGCCTAATGTCACATCCCCTCATTTATATTCAATGAAATCTAGATAAAAAAATACTTGGTGTCCTGCAGCACTTCTCTCAGAATCTCTCCCCCTGACACAAACACAGACTTTTACTTCATCTCTTTCCAGCATTATAATTCTCCGTCTGCATGTTCTACGCTGCCATCCTCCAGCTCTCCCCTTTCATCCCAGTAAACAAATATTTCTGGCATCATGCCACCTGACCCACAGCATTTGATACACTCCATCTCTCCTTGAGCAGCCGCAGTATCATGCAGCAGTTCTGTGACGCTCACGGAGCTGCTGCGAAGTGTGCTTTAATTTAATTTCTTCCTTCAGTTTGTATGAACCTGAAGGAGGCATGTAAGCCAACTCAATGTGTTGTAGCTCCATTTTCCTCTACAGCCTTTTGCCCATGGTCTGTGCAGACCACAGGAAGTCAAAGGAAGGCAGCAGTGATGGTGCTGCTGGTGCAATGACAAGAAATCTTGAGCAAACCTGTGGATTTCTCTTGGCCCACACGTCATGGGCCTACCTTATGAAGCAGATAAAATGGACCAGTGTTTTTTAAATCTCTCGCATGATGCGCCTGAAAAAGGATCCATGTTGCTACAGCAGTCAAACTCGCCTGAGACATGCCAGTTAGAGGAGCCTCCCCTATTTTATTCCTCTGATGAAGCAAACACACCGGGCATCTGAACTAGTAGAGGCTTTTGTTCGAAGTCAAACTAGTACATAATGTGTTTGCATAATTGAAGAACTTTAAATAAAACTAACATGATAGTAGTTGTAATGTCTTTTTGCAGCTGCTAATCAATAGCAGCTAGATAATCTCCCATTTTGAGATGTGGAGTACAGAACTTGTGTACGTCATGCAAGGGCAAGCCACCCTCAATTAACACACCCCAAGTTTTCTGAAGGCCAAGTTGGCCAGTTGTCCTTGGGGGTGATTATTCTTCCCTCTGGAGTGCATGGCCGGATTGTCCAGCCGGGCAAGCGGGCAATCCCCCGGGAGGCTGGAGCCCCAGGCTGTCGGTTTTGATACTTGGAGGCTGGTTTCGGCCTCCAAGACCGGTGGTGCATGTTATACGACCCCAGTGGCAACTTGAAAGAGTTGCTCTGGTTATATCGCACATTAGTACTTCTGCACATGGGGGCTACATTTATCATTTTAGGCAAGGCTGATCTAAAATTCCCAGTTCTGCCCTGCTGGAGTGAGCGAATTCCCCCTCTGCTGAAATAAAGCATGGTGTCCTATGTGTAACCTTTCTCCATGAGAAGCACAAAAGGGTGTCCATGATGTATGGTGACAAAAATAACAAACATTTGAATTCTATTATACGTTCTTGTGTGCAAAGCAAGATTATGCTTAAATTCAATGTAACACTTACAGAATGTAATATAAGGCTTACTCATAATGTGAATGAAGCATAGCATAGTCAATACAGCAAAAAACTGTCTGGGGCCTCACAGTTTAAGTAACGTGTACACATGGCATTGCAGCACCTCTCCGTCTCCTAATGGATTTGGGACTGTGGCTGGAGCAAAGGAATGTTGACTTGAAGAAACACTGCCCTTCCCTCTCCCACTCTCTCCCCCTCTCTCTCCCCCAGCCCCCTCTCTCCCCCTCTCCTCAAGGAGTCCTGGCAGCAGTCTCAATATCAGTTCTCTTGAGTCTGTGGCAACCTAAGATAGTGAAAGTCAGTTGTTGTCTCTGTGATAACATTACATTTGACAAATAAATTGGTTGTCAAGCCTAGTGATGGTAAAGTAAATGACAATGCCCTTCAAGCCAGTAGCTGAAATAAAATCCATAACAAGCTTATTTACTCCTTACATAGCAAATTAAAAATCTGCTGTTAGTCACAACATACGATCTTCGATCAGCTCTGTTAGTAGGTTAATCAACATAATCAAAAACGGACCTATGTAGTTTGTAACTTTCTATAAACCAAAGCCAAGATCTCTCGACTATGCAAAATCTTTGGCTTTATCAATGATTTTAAGTTGTGTTGCACAGCAGCAGCTGCTCTGCAACATGGCTGAAAGAAAAGAAAAGAGCTATGACGCAGTCAATGCTGGCTGTGTCATAGCGACTTCTTTTTTTTTTAAGCCTTTAGCCATGTTGTACAACAGCTACTGTCCAATATCCCTGAAAGTTATTTAAAACAGAAAATCACTCTGACGCTGCAGTGCTCCATGTCACAGTTGTGTTTTTTCTCACTTAATAAAATCTGACACATTTTAAAGTTCAGTGCGCGTCGTACCACCTTAAACCAAATGTGTAGTGGGTGAACGTGCTCCTTTTTTTGTTGTGAAAAGAACTAATACAAATATGCCTTGTCATTGCAATTGATTTATTCAATTGCTGTAGACTACAGTTAAATATTGCTTTGGCATAAAGTTGAGGAATTCTAAATGGATGAAAACATGAGGAAAACATAGACGTGTGTGGAGAATCAATTTCAGTGGTCGAATTCGCCCCATGATGGAAAAAGTGAATAACTGTTCTACGTTTATGTGTTAAAGTTGTGCATTGCGTTTAGGATTAACTGATAGGTAAACAAAACAGTTTTGACATTGGTAACCTAATAGAGGAACTCATTGTACATCTTTGTGAATGACTATTCTACATTTGAGGACAGTGCCTCTTTTCGTTTTGTTCAATTGCAACCTTTAAAAAGCAACAGGAGTCACAATAATGTGTTGGCTCTTTGTACACCTCTTGCTTTCTCACATGCAGATGCACAAAAGGAATTAAATGTGATATTTCTTCTGTGTCCAATTTCCCTGTTAACTTTGTGTATTTTTGCGGTGTTAAATTATTAATTGTTTCCATTTATATCAGACTATATATATGTATGCAATACTGCTTAGAAATAAATTCACTTGAATTTTTTCGAGTCAAGTCAAAAGGTACTTTATTCGGCAATAAAATCCATAAAAGCTGAGATTTTAGGTTTACATCTTCTTTTTTTTTTTATTGATTTTCAGACAAAGTAAGAACAGGACCCTCAGCTCCTGTGGTAAAATACAAAAGGAACCATAAGGTCGCAATGGATAACATTCCCACCGGTAATCAGCATGGAGCCAGTCGACAGAATCAACAAGAAAAAAAAAATAGTTTCCCAAACTAGTCCCCCCCCACCCTCACCCCCCACCCGCCCCTCGTCCACCAAAGGAAAAAAACATAAAATTGGAAGGGGAAAGGGAGAAGGGAAAGGCAACACACCGTTCAGCGTCTTTTACGGCTTTTCGTAGAACCATCACTTGCAATCTGCGTGTCTGGGAGACGCAGTAGTCCAAGGTATGTGGAGCATGTCAATTCACGAAACTTGGAGACCAGGAGAGTCAGAAAGGGCCGCCACAACTCAGGGAACTCCGACCCAGAGTGTAAGGTTGAGTTTCTCCATAACTAACACTACCCAAAGCCGTTGAAGCCAACTAGAGAATGTGGGGAGTTGGGCAGTTTGCCAGTGGATCAGGATATTCTGCAATGCTGCTCCTATGGCAATAGCTATCAGCCGACCTTTTCGGGATTTAAGTGGGTATGTTAATGGGTTAGGTAGGCCCAGGAGTATGTAGGAGGGAAAGCGAGGTAGTTGAGTGTCTAAGTGAAGATCTATTTCATCCAGGACCTGGGACCAGTAGGGCTGTATGTGGGTGCAGCTCCAAAGGATGTGTTCCAATGTACCTCTCTCCGCACACTCCCTCCAGCATAGATCGCTACGTCGAGAGTCAAAGCGATGTATGCTCTCCAGCGTACAGTACCAATAAGTACCTATCTTGTCAAGGTCTCCGTTAGGCCCATGTGGTACGCCGAATGACGTGCCCTGTGATAAATGCCCTCCCATTCCTTGGGGTTCTCCCCAAATCCCTCTCCCATCTGGTGCGGCCTGCATTATAAGTGTGTACGGTTGGGCTTAGCTTCTGGTATAGATCAGATATGATTCTCCTGTCAGAGGTGCGAGTTACCAGCCACTTTTCATAAGGAAGTAGCAGGCGATGTGCTTGTGGCATAATGTGAAGGTTTAGTGCCCAGTGTCGGACCTGAAGGTATGATGAGCGTTCCGTTTCGGGAGGCCATAATGTTCCCTAAGCTGTGAAAATGCCCTCTAAACAAAGAGATGTCCCAGGGACCTGCAAGTGGAAGAGCGCCAGGCTTGAAAGGCTCGGGCCTCAGTACCGGGTTGAAACTCCGGGTTATCAAATAATGGCGTGAGAGGTGATGGGAACGTAGTCCATTGTGCGTGAATATTGGTGCAATCCCAGGATTCCATAATAACGCTCGTAATGTATGACGCATAAAGATTAGCTGGTCGGTGAGTTTTGTGGAGAAAGGGAATGCCTTGCATTGGTCTGCCGGCTACTGCCTGGTCCTGGAACAGCCAGTGCTTTTCTGATTCCAGCCGCTGCCACTCTACCAAGTATCTGAGCTGAGCAGCATGAAAATATGACTGCAGGTCAGGAACCCCCACTCCTCCCTTCTCTGGCAGTATAATTGCGACCTGATGGCGGAAACGCTGCTTGCGACCATGCCATATAAAACGCAAGAGGTCCGCCTGTGTCTGCTGGATCCAGCCTAGTGGGGGTCGGAGTGGAAGGGTTTGGAATATGTATAGAATTTGGGGGAGTATGGTCATTTTAGTAGCTGCTATCCTACCTAGCCAGGATATTGTACAATGTTTCCACCGGTTCAACTCCTTTCTGATGCGCGTGCGGAGGTTGGAATAGTTAATGTCGGTGGTGGCTTGAAGGGTGGGAGCAAGCTGGATACCTAGGTACGGGATCGCCTCAGTTGACCACTGCATCGGGTGTTCCTCTTAGAGGTGGGCAAGAGTACTTGGAGAAAGGGAGAGACTAAGGGCCAGCGACTTATCCATGTTAGTTTTGAAGCCCGACCCTTGAGCAAACCTGTGCAGTTCCATGAAGAGGGCTCGTACAGACGTGATCGGGTCCGAGAGGGATAGCAGGATATCGTCAGCGTAAAGGCTAATGGTGTGCGCATCTCCCCCAAACTTGATCCCCGTTATCAGAGGGTGTCTGCGGATTTTGAGTGCTAGAGGTTCCATATAAAGAGCAAAAAGGAGGGGGACAGGGGGCAACCCTGTCTAGTGCCTCTCCCAAAAGTGAACCGGGAAGACATGTGGCCATTGACGCGGACCGTTGCCATTGGTGACCTGTAGCAGTTGAGGATGTGAGTGTGGAGCTTTTCACCAAAGCCAACCGTGATCAGCACCATCTCCAGATAGGGCGAGAAGCATATACTCGCCCTGAGTGCGGGACCCTTTCTCTATTAGGTGTAATATGCGCTTGGTGTTGTCGCATGTCTGCCTTTGTGGAATAAAACCAGCCTGATCAGGTTCGACCAGCTGTGCCATGTAGGGCGCTAATCGTGTCACTAGGATGCTGGTGTATAGTTTAATATCGATATTAAGCAATGAGATGGGTCTATAAGCACTACAGGCCGTTTTGTCCTTTCCGGGTTTCGGGATTACGACTATTGCTGCCTCCAGCATCTTTACCTGGGATTGCACCAGTATGCTCAAGTGTTAAACAGCCGTGTCAGGGTAGGAGCCAGTTGGTTGCAGAAGGTCTTGTAGAAGGCAGCTGTATAGCCGTCTGGGCCAGGTGATTTACCCACTTTGGGACGGGAGATTGCCAAAATGACCTCTACCTGTATGGCCCTATCAAGATAGTCGGCCTGCGATGGGGAAAGGGAGGGCATGTTGGACTTAGCTATGTAGTCCGCACTACATTGGAGATCAAGTGGGTCTCCGGTGTAGAGATCTGCGTAGAAATCTCAGAAGATTTCTGCTGTAGTCGCATCATCTGTCACCGGCTCAAACTCCGGTGTATGTATGGTCTGGACCCCTTGTCGCTGTCTAGCCTCACGGAGCTTGTTGGCAAGGAGGCGGCTGCACCTATCCCCCCCTCGAGTAGTAGGAGTGTTGCACCCTAAGGGCTGTGTATTCTGCTTTATCTTTGTCTAGGGCTGTGAGTTGCTTCCTCTCTAGGCAAAGTTGGCGCCATGCTCTAGAGGCCCCTGTCCTCTGATGGAGTTGCTCGAGTTCCGAGACCCTCTCGGTGAGTCCCGCCCTCTTACGTTCCCTATCCCGATTGTGGGCTGAAGAGATCGCAATGAATTCCCCCCGGAGTACTGCCTTTAAGGCTACCCACTGCGTGGCTGTGGAAATGTCAGGGTTAGTGTTAAAGGAATTAAAATCTGAGATGGCCTTCTGAATCTGATTTAGCGCTGGTGGGAGCTGCAGCAGTGTGTCGCGCTAACGCCATTGTCTGAGAGGGCGTGGTGAGCTTGGGAGGTGAAAACTGGCCAGGACTGGGGAGTGATCCGAAAGAGAGGCCGTCAATATATCTACATTGGTTGAGTCTGGAGGGAGGAGGAGCCCAGAAGATAGTCCAGTCGTGCATATGTTTTGTGTGCCCCCGAGTAGAAGGTGTAGCTGCGAGTGGGGGGTGAAAGTGGCGCCAGAGGTCAGACAGTCCCAGCTCCTGAAAGAGGGTTTGCCCTGAGGGCGGGAATACCCCGGCTTGGTTCGTCCTCTGGCAGGAGCGATCTAGGTTATTATCAAAGATCACATTGAAATCCCCCACCTCCCCCCAAGTAGTAAATGTCTATCTGAGGCAGCGGCCGCTTCCCGTATAGCAGTGAGGAGGAATTTAGTTTGCCCCTCGTTAGGTGGATATATAGACCCCACCACAAAGGTAATTTCTCCTAGCGAGAACTGGTATGTCAGTAGGCAACCCCTGATCTCTACTTGTTGCTTCTATAGAACCCTCCCAGAGAAGGACCGGGAAACTAGGATGACCACCCCTGCAAATTTTGTGGCACTGGGTGAGAACAATTGTATGGGGAAAGCCTTAGCCCTCAACCTATGGTGATCTTTGGATAGGAGGTGGGTCTCTTGGAGTGAACATATGTCAGCCCTAGAATGCTCAAGGTAATGTAGTAGGGCCCTGCGTTTGATCGGGTTATTAAGGCCACGCACATTAAGGGTGAGAGCTTTAAGAGAGTTGTGTGCCATCCAAAAGCTGGGATCGAGACTACACACGGTAAAAAGCGCTGGCTGTGTTGTGCAGCAAACAACCCATGAATACGGAAGAAAACGAACGGTGGCCAGCGGTGTAGAGTGTGATAAATTGCAAGGGGTACCCAGGGGAGTCAGACGAAGAAACCCAAACCCACAAGGGTATCAAGTGACATCAAAGGAGGTTGGTACAGGGGTGTAGCTGTGAATGCAGTGGAGCATAGTGCGCCACAAGATGAACTAAATCCAGCCAGTTGACGGGTACAGGAGACATAGCAGGTGGATAGTGAAAGAAGGGGGTTTCCCAGTGGGTTTTAAAGATGTAGGCAGGCCGAGAGGGGAAAGAAACTGAACAAAGAACAAGAAACGTGACCCCGCCAAATGATGCGGTGGTCCTAACAATAGGATCCCAATATATATGGGCTGCTAAGCCTAGGAGTTAACACTGCACATAACAAAATTAGGTCAATCCAATTATACTCGAGAGAAAAGTTTTAGCAAATATATATGTATTTTTATTTTTTTATATATACTCTTAGATTTGGTGTAGAAAAAACTTACATAAATAAATAACATTTTGGATCCACATGGTTTTCTTTAGAACATCAAACAACATACATAAGCAAAAGATAAAGGATAAGAATAACAGAAATTCATTCTACTTTGAAGCCCACCCAGTGACAATTCACACTTCAGTCATACTCTCATGCTCACAGGTTTCCAAATTAATCTGCCTAAAATTCTATCATTCAACTTTCATTCTTCCATGCATTCATAGCAGGTGGAGCAAAGAGGAGAGGTGGATGAGGGAACCCAAACAAAAAACAAATCCCCAAAAATCAATAGCAACACAAGAGTCCCAAAGGGGGACAAAAAAGGCCCCAGTCCAGGTGGGAAAGTCAAGTTCCGGATACATTGTCCGCCTTCCCGGAGGAGCTGTGAAGTCATCAGAGCGGGACTCATAGTGTGACCAAAGGGGAAGGTCTGATTTTTTCCCCCCCCCACCCCCACCGCTTGCCAGTGAGCGGAGAGTCATCGTTAAGGGCAGTTAGGTGTCAAGTCTTCAGTCAGCGGTATGGCTCTGGTCTGCCAAAGCACTAGCAGCATAGGCAAGAGCATCTTGCTGGCCTTTCTCGATGCCTCGCCTGTCCGATTTCGTGAATCGCCGCCATCGTTTGGGTCGCTGCCACCGGGCGGGAGACGTCTCTGGCTCAGATTCCTCACTCTGCTGTGCATCCTCGCCGAGGGGCACCGTTAGACCCAACAGTTGGCAAGTTTCAATGAGGGAGCGCATCTGGTGAAGTTTACCATTATATCGGAAAATAAGGCGGAATGGGTGCCCCCAGGGGTATGTGATGTTTTGTTGCCTAAGGTGTGCCGTCATGGGACGAAATTGACGCCGTTGTTGTAGAGTGATCAGAGCAAGGTCCTGGTACAACACCGGGGAGTGACCTTTGTAGGAGATGGGGTGGAGGTTTCTCGCCTTCGAGAGGATGGCTTCTTTAGTTTTAAAGTCATGTAAACAAACCAGGATATCTGCGGGCGGGGTGTTAGGCGCCCAAGGTAGACCGACTCTATGGGCTCTGTCCAGAACACTGGGAACGTCAGCAGAGCCTCTAGTATGTGGCGGAAAAGTCCTTCCGTGAAAGCGAAAAGATCTTTGGTGTCGTCCGAAGCTTTCACCCTTTGTATTCTGAGTTGTGGCGACGTGACCGGTTTTCTAAATCTTCCAAGTGTGTTTGGACTCCAGATGCTGATCCTGCAGACGGAGAATCTCCTGCTGAAGCGTGTGCACGTCCGTCGTCACGGTGTCGCTTTTAACTTCCAGCACGGCAACCTGCTCTCCCACGCTGTCCACATCTCTGCAGAGTTCTAGCATCTCGGCAGTGAGGTCTGTCTTCACATTTTGTATATCCGCTCTGAGGGTGTTGAAGAGCAATTCTAGGAACGCTTTATTAATATTTTCGCCTCCAGTGTCTGGATGAGCCTGAGGGGTCGCCATCTGCAAGGACGTGGTTGGTAGATCAGGATTAGACTGCGCCCTCCCAAAGATATCTTTCAGGGACTTCTGTTTCCTCGTTCTGGCCGAGGTCATAATCGTGGGGTCCCCTGTGTGCAGTCACTGCAGGGGCACCACTGCCGCACTCCTCCACTCCCAGGCAGCACTCTCCACTGTTTTGCAGAGAATCAAGCAGGGCGACGCTACTAAGGGCCCCCTTCAATCTGTGCGTGATACGGCACAGCAGACTGAGAGGTCCCCCACAGCTATCTAGTCCCACTGATCAGTGCAGTTGCGAATGGGGCCCTGAGCCCAGCCCGGTGTGTCTCGAGAAACCCCACTATGCTGCTCCCTCCACTGGGCAGTCACCTCTCACCGCCTTGCCTCCGGATCACCTCTGACCGCCTACGGCTACTACGCCAGACCGCTCCAGCCACAGGCCTAGATCCACCCAGCGCTGATCGGGAGGTGCGTCAGCAGATGCCCGCCTCAGTCCCAGGCAGCCTTGCGTCCAAGGAGCGTATCAATGCTGCAACGCTATAAAGCGGGCCCCCAGATCGGTAGGGCCCACTGCACCTCAGGGAGCCAAGGTCTCCTGGTCTGCCAGGTAGCGGCCCCAGGGCTTGGGCCTATATTCTTGCTGTGTCCACTATGGTCCTCCTTCATAGAATGCGCCACCCAGTGCCGTATGTCCAACCGCTGCGTTCAACCGATCCGCCTCCGCTCAATGCCGCCTACCTGCTGCCAAAATTCAGGCTGGGGATCTCGCTGGGCCTTGCTTTGTAAGGGAGCCGAGGGTCCACCATCGTCAGCGCCGCCACTCCGTGCCTCAACTGCCACTCACTGTGTCCGTGGGCCAAGAGTCCGTCCCTCCGCTATGTCCAGTGCCGGCTCCCCCAGGAGATCACTGGGCCGCGTAGGGTATCGCGTGCGTCTTCATGCCAAGGCCCCGGTCCGTCTCGTCGCTTCCTCTGTCGCCTGCGAGACAGGGGGATCATCGGATCCCACAATGAATCCTGCATCAGGAACGCCGCTGCTAGGGCTGGAGAGGGAAGGGTCTGCCTCTCTGCAGTCCGTTGATGTGGGCAAGCACTTGGCGCACGAACCGGCCGCCCGGCTTCCGTAATGGCGCCTTCAGTGCCTGCCAAGTCTGTGTCGGGCTTCCCACTTCGAGGAACCCTGGGGGAGGCATCGCCGAGCTCCAGGTGTGGCAGAGGCGGTCCGCGGGTCGTCCAGACCACCTGGCGGGGGCCTCTATCACAGAAGCTGGCCTCGACAGTGTCCTGGGCGGACCGTCCCTGATTCGAGCCCTCCACCATGGCTCGAGCCCCACGGGCCCAAGGGTCTCTTTTCCGCTCGGCGCTACCGCTGGTTTCGACGTTCACAGCCACCCGCCTCGAGCTCCTGGAGGACCGATGCTGTGGGGGAGTCTTTCAGGTCTGGATGGCTCTGTCGTGACTCTCCTGGAAGCGGTACAATGCTATGTTCGGCAGGTGGCGAGAAGGAGCTCTAAGGAACACGTCCTACCTCGCCGCAATCTTGGCCACGCCCCCCCCCCCAAAAAAATCTGACATTTCAAAAAGAATACATTCCGTCATGGTACATTCAATTTATGAAACCAGAATCGCATAAAAAGATAAACTATGAACAGCTTTTTGAGTACATAAAAGCAGCCAAGGTTCAAGTTACACACTTACAGGAGGTACATTATATAATGTGCAACAGTGCTAAAGGTAAAACCAGATACTGTGGGCAATATAACATAAAGTGCATATGCTAACACAATGAGATCCCTGAGCACGAAACAAGAGAAACAGGCTAGCTACTGCAAGGACAGCTTTTTCCTGTGTCTAATAGCCCCAGTTAAAACACTTGCAACCCCAAAGCAGACCACAGGAGAAGATAGCATTTGAAGGTATGATAGTGAAAGCCTGACTTGGGTAAATTGGCGATCTCTGAGAAGTATAAACTTTCTGCGCAATGGGTTATAGTCACAGAAAATGTAGGGTATCTTGCTCTGAGAAGTTGTCACATGGGCAGGGTTTGAAAGTGCCAGGTTTTGTAAATCCTTGGGGAAACGTCAATAGCCAGTGGACCAAATGCAGACGGAATCTAGTCCACACAAAACTATAGTGCCCATTACTAATGTAGGGTAGATACTGTTGAACCTTTTGGCTCAAGGTCAGTGTCACAAACCTTATAGCAGTGGGCTTTGTTAGCTCCTTCTCTTCCCTGGACCCCTGCCATTTGTCTAAGAACTGCTGTTTGATTTTTCTAGCAGCTACTTTACCCAACAGCTTAGGGCTCCTGTGCAGGTCGGGCAGCCATTTTGTCTTTTCCATTACATATTTTTGCCAGGGAATATGTAGAGCCCCCTCCAGCGCTGTACACTCCGTAATTATAGGTTGAATTAAGTTAGTGGTGGTACAGGCCCAGATTCTCAGACAACTCAGCAGAGGAGCTACGGCTATCAGATCCAAGATGTGCCCCACTCCTAGTACTTCGTGTAAAATATATGCTGGGATAGCAGGCTGGACTGCAAGGAGCCTATGCATGATTTTGTTCTCAGCCCTCTGAATATCCTTTACATCTTTGTAACCCCAAACATCACATTCATATGTTGCAATGGGGATACATTTTTCTTTGTAAATCTTCAGCAGGGCAGGATAGGTTTTGACCCTAGTCTTTTTGTGAAGTTCAGAGTGGCACCCCGCCGCTCTGGCCAAAATATTCTTTTGATGGGTTATTTGCGCACACCAGGACCCTCGTTCATCAAATAGTACCCCTAGATAGGGAGAAATAAGCACTTTAGTTAGCTCAGCCCCCATGCAGTAAAATTTAGGCTTAGCTGCCTTTAGGGAGCCTATGGACATAGTGTGTGATTTAGTGAAGTTTGTGGTGAGGTCTAATGAATCCATAAAAGCTATAAAACCATGTAAAAGTAGTTGGAGGCCCACAGTGGTTCTAGCAAGTAGGACTGTGTCAACTGCATATAGGAGTGCAGGGATCATCTTGGTACCAGCCGTGGGATGTCTTTACAGCTTGATATTAAAAAATCCACCAGCTTGTTAATATAGAGCGTAAACAGCAAGGGGGCCAAGATGCACCCCAGTCCAACCCCTCTCTTACATGCCCGGGTGTTTGTCAAACCACCATCCCCATTGTATCAAACTGCGGCCATGGTGTATTCGTAGGCAGTGTGTAAAAAAGCCACCAACTCATTAAAATGATCGAGCCACACTGTTAGACGATCCAGTATCACTTTGCCCATAATTTAAGCAGCAGAATCAAAAAGCGAGTTTGGTCTCTAGCCTGCGAGATCGTCCTGTGCACCCTTTTTAAAAATGGTGATAATAGCAGCCGTTGCCCATGAGAGGGGGAAATCACAAGAACAGGCTGCATTAAAAACGTGAGCTAATATCTTTGCTCAAACATTAGAGTCTGCCTTATATAGGCTTGCAGGTACCCCTTCTGGACTGGGAGCCTTACCGCTGATGTCGACATGATGGCTTTATGGACCTCATCTATGCAAATGTGAAGTAGAGTGCTAGCTGGGTCACTGACCATTTGTCCCTCGGGTTCTCCTAAACTGGTGCCACTATAGATATTACCAAAATGCTGTACCCAAACCTCAGCAGGAATTGTACAGTCTGTGTTGGAGTTTGTCGTATCGGAGAAGAAAGGGCTATTTACCACAGACCAGAATTCGGAGCGATCTGCCAAGACACTTGCTTGCCCGAGGGCCTCCCAAGCCTACTCTCTTATGAGCTTCTTCCTCTCCAGTACTGCAAGCTTGTATGCCTTTCTACTACTCCTGGCTACTACTTCATCCCTTGGGTTATGCTTAAAGGCCTGCAAAAGCTCCCTGTGACCTCAGAACAAGTGTCGTCAAACCACCTCTTGGCCTTTGGGCGTCTTATCCTGCTCACAGTTCCGGGGTAATCCTTTCCCACTTCAACGTACGTGCTTGATCTCTGGTACTAATATTTTTGTTTGTGGTGCAACTAGTCTTGACCCTTTTTAGAGCAGCAGAATAAGACCACTCCAGTGTGAGGGGATTATGGTAGCTATGGCCGTTCCAAGAGACGCTCAGGTTCTCTACGACCAAAACTAATGGTGCGAAGCGCATTATATAGTCAATAATACTAGGGCTGCCAATTCCTGCGCAGGTAGGGACTGAAGCGGACAGATCTCTTTGCTATAAGCAGTGTAGGTTATTGGCTGAGAGAAGACTTTCTAAAAAAAAATGTCTGACCCTCTGTAATCAAAATAATTTGTGAATGGTAAGGAATCCCCCTGCTCTAATGCAATTTAGATAACATTGGTGAATGTTGAAATCCCCTAAAATGATCAAATTGTGGTAAGCTTGTTTGCCTTCCCCATAGGGATCTATGATGTTACAACGCGTTATTTTACAACGCATGCTGTAACATCGCAACTTTTACAACGCAGGTTCCATTACAACGGATGTCATTACAACGCAGGATATTACATAGCAGATGGTATTACAACGCATACCATTACATCGTAAGTATAGGTAAGTTTAATTTATTTTAAAAAATGAAATTATGTTAATTTTATTAATTTTATTTTACTAATATAATTAAAATAATTTAAAAATGTAATTAATATAATTTATTTAAATAAGTTTAATTTAATTTTAAATAGGAATTAATGTAATTTAATTAAATTAATATAATTTTATTAATTTAATTTAATAAATTTAATAGTAATTAATTAAATATAATTAATTTAATTTAATAAATATAATTGTATTAATCTTAAAATTGTAATTAATTTTATTGAATAAATTTAATTAATTTTTATTTAATTATTTTAATTTAATTAAAGTCGTACTTTAAAAAAAGAAACCCTAAAAATACCCCTGAACCCCAAAACCCAAACCCTGCCCTAAAACCTAAAAACACCCCTGTACCCCAAAACCCAAACCCTGCCCTAAAACCTAAAAATACCCCTGTACCCCAAAACCCAAACCCTGCCCTAAAACCTAACACCCCTGTACCCCAAAACCCAAACCCTGCCCTAAAACCTAAAAATACCCCTGTACCCCAAAACCCAAACCCTGCCCTAAAACCTAAAAATAACCCTGTACCCCAAAACCCAAACCCTGCCCTAAAACCTAAAAACACCCCTGTACCCCAAAACCCAAACCCTGCCCTGAAACCTAAAAATACCCAAACACCCCAAAACATATACCTCAGTACCCCAAAACATATACTCCTATACTCATACTTATTTTAAAAATTACTTAAATTAATATATTTAATTTGTAACATTAAACATAAATAAATATATTTATTAATAATTAATATTAATTAAATTAAATAAAATTAAATAAATTTAAAAAAAAATTAAATACTTACCAATACTTATGATGTAATGGTATGCGTTGCAATACCATCTGCTATGTAATATCCTGCGTTGTAATGACATCCGTTGTAATGGAACCTACGTTGTAAAAGCTGCGTTGTAACCGCATTACGACATAAAAGTTGCGTTGTAACAGTAACGCACCTCCCCATAGTGTTCGAAAAATTCCTCTAAAGCTAGAAGGTGTTCTAACTCGTGGCTTCTAGAAAAAGGATTTATACAAATTCAAAACTAGCAGGGTGGGAAGATTCTTTAATGACAATTCTACTGCTAGCACATTGGGTGATCGACATTCTATCATTTTGGTCTTGTAAGAAACTTTAAGTGAAAACATTAAGAGCAGGCCCCCCTTTGCTCTTCCCATATTTGAAGAGGTTGCATAATTACAGAATGAGAACCATCCAAATACAACTGTCATTAGTCTCCCAAGTTTCTTGTAGGGCAATAATATGATGCTTTAAAAGAAAATGTTCCCAAGATATATTGCCCCTTTTTGACCTAAGGCCAGCTATATTCCACAAGAGTACCTTCACACAGAGGACACCAGAAATGAGTGATGTGGAGAGAGTTTTAGGGGATTTATCAAACATTGGTTCAGGCATGGATGCTAGTGAGATTGGGTTGTTAATGAACTTAAGTGGCAATTTGTTGCCCTGAGTCTTTCCAACCACCTGCTTCAGTCAGTTGTGTTTGTTAGGGCCCTGTAGACTTGCCAGGGGTTGGAAGCGGTTGGTCATGGGTAAAATTGTGTCGATATTTCTTTATTTGACCAGGCCTAACCAGTTTAAAGGGCAACTGCCATTGGAGATTGGCTAAGGACTGCTTAGGGGGATAGGGGGATACAAAAAACTGTAAGGAAGCTGTTCTGATTGTTGATGTTGTGCTATTCCTATAGTGCAAAAAAACACAGTTGATGGACAGAATGCAGAACCATGTCATACATTCACCCCAGTACAGAGATCTGGGCCTAAATACATCGTTTTTTTGCACTCCACACCACCCCAGTTCAGACATGGCCATATGCAAATCAGTCTGACCCTGTGCCTCATGTCTGAACTAGGGTGGCAGAGTGGGCTAAAGAACGGTGATGAATCAAACCCAGATCTGTTGACTGGGTGTGAGTGTTTGATTGGTTCAGATGCTCCATCCATCACCGCCCCCTTTTGTACCGCTCTATTCCTATAGTGGCATCCCACTGGCGCCTTAGCCTGCTCAGGGGGCTTGAAATTGACAACTGCGCAATCCCCCTCTACAATAATTTTGTTCTGTGTCCAATCCATCCCACTCTATTGGCCAATATAATATCTGATGTTATGTTTGGGCCATTAACCATGTTATTGTTACACCAGTGAGTGGCCTTGTGAATAAGGTCCAGAGAAGTTTCCTTAAGACCTTGTGATAGTGGGAGAACCCCCATTAAAACAGCAACTAGGGGAGCAGATGCGGGGGCAGATTGAGAATACATTGATTTTCATCCTTAGACATTATAGGTTGAGACTGGGTACATATAGATAGTACGCCTTCTTTAGATGTGTGGCCTAACCATTTGAGCCGCCTGGGCTGCTGGGATCGACTCCAGGTGTGCAGTTTTTAGATCTACAGGACAATTCCTTGCTCCCTTGATCTTGAGTACATCTCGCCGGGAACACTTGGTTCGTGTTATCAGACACAAAACATGATTCCCCCCCGGCTTTGGCCTTAGAAGACAGTCATTGTACATGGGAATAAAAGAGTTAAGTTTCATCTCAATTCCTCTTGATGGGGGGGACAGTCCAGGATTAAATCGTCACCAGCTGGCGGTTTGACTGTCGAGATACTTATGGGCATTGCCTGCTCAACAGGAGGGGCCACCATGAGTGTAAGCGCAGATGCAAGAGGGCTTGAGATCCCTGCTGTGTCCCCCGCTATGTGCCCTGTCAACCCCAGCGCCTCTCCATTCTTGGCCACAGCAAAGTCCTGGGCAAATTTCTCTGACTCCAATGAAAGCCTTCTTTCGTCAGAGCGATCTCCTTTGTTATCACATGCGCCGCTTTAGTTCAAAAATAATCTGTGGTCGATACCGTGTTGCTTTCTGGGGGCCCCCATGGCAGGTCATTTTCCTTTTGCCCATGGCTGTGTAAGCCAGATTCGCCTGGCTTACTTATGTGTGCCACAATATAAACCACTTGGGAGGTCAGGGGAAATAAGTAGTACTCT
This sequence comes from Lissotriton vulgaris, assembly GCF_964263255.1. Classification (NCBI taxonomy): domain Eukaryota; kingdom Metazoa; phylum Chordata; class Amphibia; order Caudata; family Salamandridae; genus Lissotriton; species Lissotriton vulgaris. The sequence continues at coordinate 762,574,089 of NC_141691.1, read as the reverse complement.
CCCTAGTATTCTTAGAGGGGCTTAGTAGCGGGGGGTGTCGGAAAAGTCAATGATTAACACTTGAAAACTAAATATACGAAGTACCTTGTTCTTGACCGTAGTGAATAGAGATGGTGGAAGCCACATCCTGGCAACCCCCAAGGACCAGTGCGTTCCGAGTGGAAAACCAAGGGGCCTGGCCCAACCTAGCCTCTTCTGGCTGCTGACGGGCCCGCCCTCAGCCCTGGTATGCCCACGCAAGTCCTGCGTTGCAGGAGCCCTTGGTGGTTTTTAAAGCGCCTCCTGGCATGGTTCATGATATATGCGTCGGACAGGCAGGCCGCTATGGGGTCTGAGTGTTGTGGTCCTGACCGTAGTCCGTGTCGGGCAGCAAGCAACAGCAGCACAGAAAACTGGTGTTTTTGATTGATTTGAAGGAAACTGCAGTTTGAAGAATATTTTTTCTTTTGTGTGCTTTTTACCTGAAAAGGTATAATTCAATCTAAATATGTGATAGCAAGTGTTAGACCGGACCTCTTTTGGTGGTATTTCTCCTATTTTTGCCTTCTGACCACCTTTTTTTAGCTGTGCTGAACTTGTTTTTGCAGGCTTTAGGATTCCTAGTTCTTTTTCACTACTGACCAGTGCGAAAGTGCATGTTGTTCTGTGTCTAACATGTGATGGCATTTGGTTTCTCCTTAATAGGAATGTTTGATTTACTAATAAGTCTCTAGTACAGTGCTCTGCATGTGCCAAGGGCTTAAATCAATTGCTACTAGTGGGCCTCAGCCACCCACAAGAGCAGCCTTTCAAATCTGTCTCAGGCCTGCCACTGCGGAGCCTTTGTGTGCAGTTGTAAACTGATATTTCGACCTGACAAGTTCACCTTCTTGCCAGGCCCAAACCTTTCCTTTTATTTTATATAGGTCGCCCCTAAGGTAGGTCCACAGTATCCCAATGGGAAGGGTGCAGTGTATTTAAAAGGTAGGACATACTTTGGAGTTTTACATGTGCTGGTAGTGAAAAGCTGCTAAATTCGTTTTTTAATACAGCAAGGCCCATCACTCCCATAGATATGCATTGGAGCACTCCTTCCAATTGGGAGAAGATGGCAAGAGTACGTTTGTGTCCGAAATCACAACTGAAAAACACATCTTTTAGTGAAGTTGAACTTTAAATTGCAGGTCTGAAAATGCCACTTTGAGAAAGTTTGCATTTTCTTACTTTAACCATTCTGTTCTTCTGCCTGTCTCTGGAATACACAACTGGGCTGGGCGTCAGCTGGGATTTGTGCATTCCCTCTTGACAGTTGCACACAAAGCGAGTTGAGGTGTGCCCTGCATATCATAAGGGCTCATCACTAGTCTGAGTCTTCCTGAGATAGTGATGGGGAATCTGACTCATCAACCTGAATTGGGGTGTGCCTGTCCCCACATAAAGAGTTGCATACCTCCCTGTAGTGTCTTGAGCCGAGGCAGAAAAGGGCAAGGTCATGTGCACTACAAATGCCTTTCTTTGAAGTCTCTGTATTTCAAAGGCTAAAATGGGTATAAGTACTGGACCTCTGACACCATATACTCAGAATACATCTGGAACTGAGGGCATTCTACCAGGAAGATGGGCTGTTTTGCTGTCAGGACAGACTACCATTTTGCTGCTTGCTTTGCTGTGTTGCATTCTACTTCTTGCCTAAGAGTGAGTGGACTGGACTTGTCTCTCTACCTCCTGCATCTCTAAACGTTCTCCTAAGGCTTGTTGGGCTTGTCTCCTGTTTCTGAAGTCTCCGGGATATCCAAGACATCACCAATACCTGGTACCAGCATCTGCTGTGAGTCCTGCTCTCCGAAGTGGTGCCAAATCCAGTCCCGGGTCCTTGGAAGTGAATGTTTGGTGCTGCAACCCAAGAAACTAATGCATCAACCCCGAAGCATTGTTCAGAACTGGCGCATTCTCCAAAATCACCACTGCCTGCATCAAAGCCATGGACACTGCTCACCGACTGCACGGCTCAATGGCCTCGACTTCCAACGTAGCCCCAGCTTTTCCAATGGAGTGCCTCCGAATCACCATTGCTATGTGATTCTCGGACAATGCTTAGGCAATGTCTGAGACACACCGAATCCGATGCATTCCTGGCTCAACGCAGCCCCTCCAGCCCAGCAGTACGACATAGACACCTCAAAACCGACGTATGGTGCGCCTGACATCCATAAGTCAACAACATTTCCCAGCTTGGAAACCAGGAAATCTTGGAAAGCTTGGAAATCTCCTTCAACAGCGATGCATCCCAAGCTTCGACGCATCCATGGTCCTGTCTGCGGGTCTGTGTGACTCCGGTCTCCGGCCGGTGCTCAATCGCACTCGAACTGAACTTTTGGGTTGCCCTGGTTAAGCGCGACCTGATAGCCCCAGTTGGAGCTATTTGATTTATTCTTGCAAAAATCATATCTTGACATGTGTATGTTGTATTTTTAGGATTTTTGCTTTGTTTTATTCAGATGAATATTGACTATTTTTCTAAACTGGTGTGGAGTACTTTTGTGGTGTTTTCACTGTGTTACTGTGTGTGTGTGTGTGCACCAATACTTTACACATTGCCTCTTTAGTTTAGGCTGACTGCTCTGTGCCATGCTACCAAAGGGTGAGCACAAGTAAACATTTAGTGCGTACTACATTTACCCTTAGTAGGGTTGTGGTTCCTTTTTTGATGGTGCATACCTCTGCCAACCAGAAACCCAACTTTTAACAGGGAGGTAACTACCAGTTTAGAGACTACCAATGTGCTGGACGGAGTACCTCAATTTTGCCTCTCGTTGCTATTTTCTCACTTTTGAATCTATTAATGAAACTGTATGCCTGTTAGGCATGGGAATAGAGAGATTATGTATGGATGCTTTGCCAGGCTCCCCTTGCTAAAGGTGTCTCATCCGGCCATGCCTTTAGAGCGGATTACCAGAGCATCTGTAAAACTGCTTTGTAGCTGTAAGAAACCGGATTATTAGTAGAGTATGAGAACAACGCCACTGCCCCTCCCCCCTTCCCCCCCCAAAAAATAATAATCAAAGTAGTGGTCCACAAATTAAACCTATGTTTAACCTTGTTGTACCTTGGCACAAATCAGTCTGGCTAGCAATCTGTAAGGTATTTGTGCAGCACACAGGCAGTGCTAAAGTAAAAACACAACAAAAGAAAAATCCCATTCCAATTTAGGACAATAGACTATTTTGATAAATAAAATTGGCATAAAAACGACAAATCCAATCATTAGATCCATAGACATGAGATTTATTTTCAAAGTGTTAGGTAAACATAGCACCAACTGCTGGCATCTGGTCGTGCTGGACCAGGACACAGACAGAAGTTCATGCAGAATGCAATGAAGCGTGGGCTGTATACAGGACCAACTACGTCCCTCTAGAATTTTTATTTAAACTTTGGTACAAGGACTGTAGCACAGTGTTATGAAGCTTTGCTTCACTCCGCGTTGTATCTGGTGCCGCCTTCACTTAAGAACTGTGTGACTCTGTAGGGTTCGGATTCACTCTGTGTCAGACCCTGTTAGGCTGTCTGTCGGAAGCTGCACAGCACGGCTCTACGGTGGATCCAGGGAAGCCTTTGGTTAGGAGCTCTCAACTCTGGAGAGCTCAGCACCAGTGGAACCTTCAGTCAGGAGCTGTGCGGGACTTGGCATTCCTCTGAGGCGGATCGGGTCAAACTTTCAGTGATGCAGGGAGACGTGCACTTGCACTCCAGTCAAGGGTCCAGGACCTTGGGTACTGAACTTTGGGGGTCAGGACTCGTGCCAGCAGAGGGGACTATGGTGATTATAGTTGGGTCTGGTAAGCAGGAAAGGTCTCTGGAAACTTGTGTCCCTGTTCACACAGTAGGTCATCCAACTTAACCTTGAAGTCACTTCTGGGAGTTGGGTTCAAGGCAAGCCAGTCCATACTGCCACCAGACTGCAGGGCAGTCTCTATTTACAGTTCCAAGAGTGTTGTGAATTTAGTTCAGCTCTCAGGACTCTAACACTGCTTCTGGCCGGGACTTCCCTTTCCCCAAGACCTGGCTCCAGCCTGAATATTGAAACAACGGGCTAGCAGGTGTGAGCTGCATCTGCTGATAGGCTTCAGAAGTCTGGAAGGGATGGGTATAGCCCTAACCTGTCCTTTAAAGGGCAATCAGGGCAGGGGCACAGCTCCTCCTCAGCCGTCCTGTCGGAAAAACCCTTACCTCTTCATATCCAAGCCCCTTGCCCACTGTCTGGGAAAAATATACATTTCCCCCATGAGGAGAGCCATTAACATTCAAATGACCATGGACATAGCAGAACACACATTTGGTTTAGGCAGGAAAATGCCAACTTTCTAACAGTCACAGTTAGAAGATTTAGCATAATAATATTCTTGGCAAGCTCTGAGCAATCACTTGTATTAAATGATTATGAAATTCATTTCAAATCATTTGTATAGAATCGATTGGTAAAACGTATATCTTGTGCAGGTGTAATTGTTTTTATGAAATTCAGTTTATAATAAAAATAAACCTTTATATTTTTTTAAAAGGGTACCAAAAAGCTAATACAAATGTCTAAATAAAACTGCACAAAGTAACTGAGGTTTACAAATCATTTCCTATTACAAACACCTCTTTGTCACTAACGTGGACACCTCTTACAATGAGTATAGTAAGGAAATGTGACTGAATAAAACGACGACAGTTCCTTGAAAACAGTTTTGCATAGAAGTAGGTGTGAGTGTGGACGTATCGGTCTGTTGTACAAATCAGCTAGACCGTTTACTAGCGATTTAGAAGTAAATTAAGTGTACCAGTCGTGGGTATATCGCTTTTAACCGGTTTAAAATGGAGTGCACAAGCACTTTGACTCTGGGCAGCATGGGTAAAGTTTGCAGCATTCTAAGACCAACAAAAAAAGTTGGACCAGCCTAGGAAATCGAAAATCTGGTGTAACCTTGGAGAAAAGGCCATTGCCAACAGTATCTCTACTTTTAAGTCTCTTCTCATCGCTGGAGATGCTTCCAGCGGTATAGCTGTAGCAGTAGTTATAACAACTTACCTCAGAGCTCAGCAGGATATTTCTTTGTGACTTGGAGCCTGAGAAGAGCTAGACGGAGGCCTAAAGAAGCGATAAACACATTTTTTTGTTCCATACTCAACATGTAAAATGCTGAAAATTACGTCCTATATTGGAGGAGATAAACTCCTCTTCTTTCAAGCAATCATGTTTTTCAAGATCTGTCCACATCCTGAACAAACCAGGTAGAACACTTTTGTGAACTCTTGGCACCACATGGCAAAAATGAGCTTACAGATGCGATGACAATGGAGGCACACTTCACAAATAAAATCCCAAAGTATTCTGCAGAGGTTTGACACATCCGCTTGCCAGGCATGACCTGAAGAGTTGGTGCACCTGTAATCTAACAATAAGATTCACAGCAACTAGGAGGCGACAGGAAATTCTACAAAAGCTGTGATAATAGCCCACTTCATATATCTGACTGGCCTCTTAGTCATCTGAAACCTCAACTGTGGCTAGCAAATCTAATTTGCTTACATGATCCGAGCTCCCAAACCTGCAGTATGATGTGAAAATGATCCAGAAAGGCTTCTATCTTCTGGCATGTGAAAGAAATCCCTAAATGGAAGGCTATATAAGAAGAATATTCCACCAATAATATATGTGCATTAATAGTTTTAGCTGAATACCAGAACATAGAGGTGAATCAAAAAGGCAAGGTCCCAACAGTTAATGGCTGGATTGACTTTGGCACACCATATTGGCAACATTGCTTCTTTGCATGCTATGTTAGCCCTCTGTTTAAACAGTAAATACTCCTCCCACACCAGCACTTACAAGGTGCAAAATAATAGTCATACACTAACACCTTGCAACTGGAGGCATGCTTCCATGATACTTCAGTGAGCACAGAGTCTCTATTGGGGATTTCACACAGTGGAATCTTCATGCTTGTTACAGATTGTACTTCTCTGCCGCTATGACATTGGTGGATGTTGTGCCTTGCTGGAGGAGTAGGAATGCATTTTCAGTCGAAATGGTTTTTTGACAATGATGCATGTTAAACTAAAGACATAATTTCAGTGAGCACTCCCACAGCTATATTCCATGGCTCATACTATTCTCCACACACAGGTGAAAAAACGTCAGGAACTAGCAGCTGGCATAATAGACATAGGATGCCTGGCCTCAGAACATTGGTATCAACCATTATACTAGCAAGCCAAACACCTTAATTAAAATGTTATTTATGTCTTGCCATGTGCTGGCCAAACAAAGCCAAAGGGTGATATAGGCATCCTGTGTCTACCATTAATGATGATGTAGTTGACCTGAGGGAGAATAACAATTTGAAACTAAAAGCTAAGTATCTTAAACGTCCACTAATCACTGTATCCCATTAAATCACCAAACTCTTGACTGGCAAGAGCATCTGATGGTTGAGCTGAGATGTCTGTGCATCTGTCAGGACATCCAAAACATAATCTCCATGGTTTACTCAACCTCCACGATGTTCTATGGCCGTCTTCATATCTTTCTCTTTGCTAACAAATGCACAGGAACACAACACTCACTTGAAAGGAATTTTCATAGTGAATGCATCACAGCAGGTACAAATGTGAGAATTTGAAGGGCACCCTCAAATTCCTCGGGTACATGTTAGGCGTAGACGGGGCATTTGCACTCCAGAGGAAAGGGGCAAACGTAGGGGTTTTTCAAAACTAGGATTCGCTTCTTCGTAATTAAGATTTGCTTCTAATGCTTTTGTAATTTTCGTGTGATGAAATGTGGACTTTTCTTTTAGCTGATCAGTCCTAAATGTATGGATTTGGAAGTCATGCATGCCACTTTGCATGTTAGACGCCTACTACCAGCCTTCCTCCATTACAAGTTTCACAGGACTACTGCTCTACTTCACTGCTTTGCCACCATTTACAATCTCATTCTTATTTGTACCCACTTGTAGATCTCGTCCTTGTTGTAGTAAATCCACTGTTTTTGCAGGGGAACCACAAATACATTTGCCTTTTGGTGGAACCCAATATTTTTGCTGGCTTTAGAACTCTGTGCGCTTTACCTCTGCTAACCAGTAGTGAAGTGATTGTGTGCCTTTTTTAACATGTTCAAATTGACATACTCCCAATTGGGATATTCAACTTTCCAATAGGTCCCTAGAATATGGTATAAAATATACCCAGGTCCTGGAACTTAAATGCTACTCATTGACTGGAGCATTTATTGTGCCAATATATTAGTTTCAGTGCAAACCTGGCTTCCAGCCTACCATTGTAGCCTGATTGTAACTGTGTAAAAGCTGCAGGTCTTCCTGTCAAATAAACCATTTTGTGAGGTTAAAATCTTCCTTTTAATTATTAATTAGCAACTCCTATGTAGGCCAAGTAGCCCTAACGACATGCTACATGGTATTTAAAAGAAAGACATGTAGAAAATTCATATAAACATGTACCTACAGTGACTAGTATCGTCAAATTATTTTTCACTGCTGCACACTTAGCTGTCCTATGAAGAAAACCAGAATATGTATTACAATCATAATACTGTATCTTAGAAATGGGACTAGCTAGAACAATTTAAAAAATGTCAGTGGCTGTTAAAAATCCAACTCAATGATGAATCAATAGATACTATGAAAAAAAACTTTTAAGAAAGTTACCTTTTCCCTGCCTTAAGTTCCTGTCATCTAATATTTATTTTTCTCTCCAACTTCCCTCAGCCAGTTTTTAGCATTTATGTAGATGTGCAAAAGGAATGAAAGGCCTCCATGTGCAAAAGGACTGAACTCCCTCCAAGGTTCACACAATAGGCTGACCTGAATGGACCGAGGACTTATCTGACCCTCCCAGAATATGCATAGTGGGGGCCGTAGGCATCTTTTATGACACTCCAGTTTAGATCCTGCTGGAGTATCAAATTCTGCTTGACAGGTCTGTTGGGTTTACATAGAACACTTGTGGCACACTTAAAAGACAGATAAAAAGATGTCAAGACAATTCTTGTGCATCCACTCTCTAGTATGAAAAAGGCAGGGTACTTCAGGTGCCAGATTCCGGTCTGGATTTGTTGTGAACTTGGTGGCTGCCTTAAACTGGATTTTAGTGTTAGATGTGAGATGTCACAGTATTTCCATAGAACACTTCCCACCCATAACCTAAGTCCTTGGAGCACAGGTTTAGTGTGGAAAAAGGCTTCAGCTATCTTGCTCAAAGTGGATAGGCGTGGCCAGGGACACTTTATCTAATTAGTTAGGCCATGCCTGGAGTCATGTCCACCCACTAGCTAGTGTCCGACATAAATGTGGCATCTCCAGACATCCACTTCCAATACTGGAGGAAGAACAGAAGAGGACTGGACCTACTCGCTGGCCTGAGGGGAGCCCTGAACAACTGGACATGCTCCTTCTTGTACTCGGGACAAAGTAGTGGACTCCAAGGGTCATGATGTTGGCCTCCTGTTTAAGCTACAGGGATGCAACAAGCTATAAGAGGCCTTTTCTGCAACTGCCTGCTGATGAGTAGCAACTGCATGGAGACTGGAACCTCCTGTAGACCTCTGGCTGACACTATGGGAGTCTCGAAGTGCCTTCCCATGAGTTTCTGGATAGTTTAGAAGTGTACTGTTAAGGTGGATTGGGAGTTGAAGGGCTAAGACCATAGTAAAATATTTGACGGAGATGAACCTGGTTGGTGTATCCGTCCCCGCTGAATGGTGGCTAGCCTCAATTTCCACCTAGGTTCGGGTCTACCATAAACATTCTCATTAACACTTTGGTCCTATATGTACCGAGTACCTGTAGGTTAAATGCTACTAATGGGCCCGCAACAGTCATTGTGCCACCCACTAAAGTAGCCTATTAAACATGCCTCGGGCCTGTCACTGCAGCCTGTATTATAGTTTAAAACTTTATTTTTGACCTAGCAAAATAAACCTTTTGCCAGGCCTAAACCTTCATTTTTTAAACGTATATTCAACCCTAAGGTAGACTCTAACAACACATAGGGCATGGCTCTACTCCCACTTTAAAACTTAAAATACATATCTGGTTTCCCCTTATTTGACTTTTGTCATTTTGATTATTACATTTTAATCTATTTTTCTAATTCAGTTTGGGATTTGTATTGTTTTGCAATTGGACTTTATAAAAACCATAAAAAGAATTCTATGGCAATCACTGTAATGCCTAACTATGCACCCTTCAGATCTATGGTAAGTGATGGCCCTTAAGGCGATCACAAAAGGGATATACTCAACCACAGAGTGCCAACTAGATTGAATGAGGAAGCCTCACCCACTGATTTTTGGCATGCTCCGTTCGTGGCAACCTCATCTCACCATGGAAAGATGATAGAACCAGGGCAGATTCAACTTCATTAGGAAGGAGTTCCTAATAAAAGTACACTGGACAGGAAGGAATGTAGAACAGCTAACAATACCTTCACGTAGACCCAGGAGTATACCTTTTATTAGTCTGTACCTTAGTCTTGGCTAAAAATAGAAAGGGATGATGGGTATGATGACCAATTCATCCATATTAGGCCAACATGTTTCTGTTGATATCGGCCAAGGTAATTTGTCAGGGCAAGTGGGATCCGTGTCTCTACTTCTTACCCATATTAGAGGAAGTGCGAAGTGTACAGTTGTCTTAAAGGGAAGTCCTACCTTAACAACAATGCAGGTTGTGGTTCCCTAATTTCTGGGAACTGAAGCTTCATGGTCTGTTTTGGAAGTGGTACCCTCTTTAGTCACACATTTGTTAGAGGTATACTAGGCAGAAGACCTACAAGGCCTCCGTAACACCAGCTGCACGTGCATTTTGACTTTATTGCTTTTTTGGTACTGCATACATACTTTACTCATCAGCCTATGTTACGCCTGTTTGCTCTGTGGTGTAGCTACCAGGTGGTTTAGCTGTTTAATTTAGTGACTTTAATGGTTCACCCTGGTTGTGATTGTTCCTTGATGTGGGTAGCCACCCACGCCAAATAATAATCAAATTTATTACTCTTGCCTGCTCATTGCCTGGGTCTTCCACATCTAAGTTTTATCAGTAGGTGAATTTGTTTTGACCCCTTCCCTCCTGATGTACCCATATCTTAAAGAGATCAGGTGCCTTTGTAAGGAGAAATCCCACCAAATAAATGAGTTTGTATATTTTTAAGTAGATTCTAACTTCAAGATGGAGTCAGTGGCGTCTTTCATGAAAGAAGTGATATGATATCTGAATCCTTAGAAAGCTGAATTCACTCAAAATGCTAACTGAATACTCTGAGATTGGCATACAACTTTGGCCTGCCTGACAAGTGACATGGAAATTCCAGTGGGTCTAGTAACCATACTTACCAGGCTTGTCAGAATTAGAACTATGTGTCTTTCTTGCATAGAATACAATTTACAAATGTAGGCAATCTCCATGTGAAAGACTTGGGGAAGTCATGTGGTAATCTGTGGGTAAACCTCTATTTAGTCATGTTAGTCCCTAAAAAATTGTACTCCTTATACATTCCTCACCAGAAGAAGTATCAGGACTCCAACTGTTAATTGTGGAGTGGGGAAATAATAATCAATTTAACAGGCAACTCTTAATTTGGGTCTCATAAAGAAACCCATGATCATTCTAGCTCAACCCTCGCCTTGACCATCTCATCCTTACCCTCCATCCCATCATTCACTCTTCATATTTTTATCTGAACTAAACTGGTGGCCCTTGGCATCCTATTGTGTATATAGAGACCAGAGGAGCGAATGCAAAATAAAATTGAAATTAAAATGAATAACTTGTAAATTTGGTAATGTGAAAGGGCCCAAATGTAGGTTTCTCCTACAGTCAGTTTCAGCTCTCTATAGAACCCATCCAGTTTTTTACTGCTTTCTACAGATCCCATTGTAGGACTTGCCTACAAATAGCTTTAGCTTTCTATAGAAACCTCTGTTTTATGGCGTCAAAGACCTATTGTTTAAAGTACAATACATAGAATGGACTTTGGCTCATCCCATTACTCCCAATTGGATGACCCTCTTGTCTCTCTAATGATGGACATCATTTCGGGAGTGACGAAGGTGGGGAGCTGAGTTTCAGGAACACAGGCATCTTGTCCATATGAGTGTCAGTTGGGACTCCAATCTCCCGTTATCGTTCATTATTTTTAATACACTAATAGTGAATAACATATTCACTATTAGTGTAATAAAAATATAGCACAATAAGCTGTAATGGGACCTTTTCTGGCAGTAGAAGAAAGTAAAAACAATTCTTTCAAATGTTTGATGTGCACAGGTTTGCTTGTGAGAGTATGTTTATGTATGAGAGAGGGTGTGTGTGTGTATATATGAATGTATGTGTACGCATGTGCGTTAAGTGATAGTGAAAGTTGGTGACAAATAGTGAGTAATAATGTGAGGGATTGAGTGCCAGTAAGTACGAGAGAGAATGGGTGAGATCAGAGTAAGAGTGCCTTTGTGTGAGAATTAGTTAATGTGAGGGAGTGTTAGAGATTGTGTGAATCAATGTGTGTGAGAGTGAGTAAGAGGTAGTGAGAGTAAGAGGTAGTGAGAGTAAGAGGTAGTGAGAGTAAGATTAAGTGCAAATAGGAGTGAGAAAGTGAGATTGAGTCAGAGTGAATTTGAATTAGTGAGAATATGTGAGTGAGTGAGAATTAGGGAGTGAGCATAAGATTGAGTGCAAAAGTAAGTGAGTCTAAATGAGCGTGAGTGAGAAAGGGGTATTATGCTTGATAGTCTGCCATATGCCCTGGCATAATGAAAGTATTTCTTGTCTAATGGAGGCGCCCATGGCAAAATACTGGTGCTGGCAGTCCTTGGTGTTAGACCTGAAATTCCTGGTGTGGTACTCCTCTAACATTTAGCCTTCACTACTCCTGTTTTGCTGACTTTTCTTTTTGGCTTTAGGACTCTGTGCACTTAACCATTGCTAACCAGGTCAAAAGAGCTTGTGCTCTCCCCTATTAACATGGTAAATCGGCATACACCTAATTGCCACATTCAGTTTAGTTGTAAGTCAATGCTAAATGGTCCTATATGTACCGAGTACCTGTAGGTTAAATGCTACTAATGGACCCGCAACAGTCATTGTGCCACCCACTAAAGTAGCCTAAACATAGGTAAAGTAGGCACTAAACATGCCTCGGGCCTGTCACTGCAGCCTGTATTATATTTTAAAACTTGTATTTTGACCTAGCAAAATAAACCTTTTGCCAGGCCTAAACCTTCATTTTTTAAACGTATAATCACCCCTAAGGTAGACTCTAACAACACATAGGGCATGGTGAATTGTATTTAAAAAGTAGGATATGTGTGCTTCAGTTATGCATGTCTTGGCAGGGAAAATCTCCTAAATTCTTGTTTCACTGATGCAATGGCTGTCTCTTCCATTGAAAAACACTGAGTTACCTTGTTACATTTAATAAGTGATAAATTTAGATTGGGAGTACGTAGAAATATACTTTTGCACGCAAATTAATTGTAATTTTAAATCCTCTTTGGTGATCTAGTCGGATTTTAAGTCCCAATCCTGATAATTTCACTTTTAGAAAGTTAGCAGGTTTATGTCCTAACCATTTGTGCCTTCTGCACGTGTCCTGGGTCACGAGACGGTAAAATGGCTCCGCTGTTGGGGTTTTGTGTGTTGCTTCCAGACAGTAACCTTAATGACAGGATGGCCTTTCTGGCAAGATGAATGGGAGGAGCTGTACCCAGCCTCACTTATATTTCAAAGGGCTTTGCCTCCTGCACACACAGTCCAGTACAAATGTTTTCTTTATTTGCATTATTTGGTATTTTTTTTGTCTTTGTTTAAACTATGTCTTCAGGTTACAGTAAATCCAAGTCAATTGTGCCATTTCTTTGCACACTATAGCGACTCCCTTCACATGGTCTCCCGGTGAGGAGCTGATATCACAAGTGGTAGGGAAAACAGCTGGAAACCACTGTACATAGTGGATTTCCAGCTCATTTTCTTAGCCTTCGAACTGTGATGTCTATTGGGGGTGAGAAAACACCCTAGGCCTAGGACATCAACATCAACATCAGCCTCAGCAAGGTTTTATTTTGGAAGGTTGATCTTCGCGGCAGGGTGGGGTTTGAAGGTGCCTCGTAGATGGTACTTAGCACGAGACCCCATCCCCTTCCCAAGACTGTGAGATTGTTCTTTAAGTTGGCAGGTATGGCAGTGGTCCAAAAAGTCCACGAAACTAAGACTGAGATATTCATCTTCCCCTATGGTTTTCATCCTCAATTTCACGTTTTTCTTCAGCGGGGCAGACATTTTCACTGTTGTGCGATAAGTCCTCCGTAGGTCACCAGTGACGAGCACTGGTGTGAGGAGGAGGGTGGGGCCTAAAAGGGGTGGGGCCTCGTGTTGAGCGGTACCTATGAGGCACTTTGAACCCCGCCCCCACGCCTCCTCCTTACAAAACAAGCAGTAGGAATGCATTGGGGCTCGGGTTTGTTTGAATTAGAAATAATGGCATTGTAAATGGCAATGTGTTTTAGGCATGTGTTTTGGAGTGGAAGCATGTGGTGTGTGTTGGAGATATGTGTGTTGGATTGGAATGGTATCAATGGTGGCATGCTGCACTTTAACGCATTATCTTTAAAAGGTAAAGTGCAGCATAGTGCGATAGGTACAATATTAATTGGTGGATGCGTTATCAATTGGTGTGTGCATTGATGGGTGGTGGATGTGTGTGCCTTTAGGAATTGTGCAGTGATGGCTGTTGTGTGTGTTTGGTGGAAGCGTGTAGTGGTGGCTTGAGGTGTGTATGACTGGTGGTAGTGTGCAGTAAGAGCTGTTATTGAGTGTGGCTGTCAAGCGTACAGAGCTGGATGGAAATGCGTGTGGTTGGTGAAAGGGTGCACTGACAGCTGTTGATGATTGTGCCAATTGAAAGAGTGGCTGGTGCACTGTCAGCTGTTGGTGTGTGTGTGTGTTTGGTGAAAGTTGCACTGACCTTGTTTGTTGTGGGTGTTTAGCGGCACTGATGCATGGTCGTGTTTGTTTTTGGTGAAAGCGTACATTGATGGTTGTTGGTGTTTGTGCCTGGTGAAAGCATTCATTGACGGCTGGGGGTGTGTGTTGTTGTGTGTGTTGTTTTGTGTGTGGTGGTGAGTCTGTGGGGGTGAGTGTGTGGTGGTGAGTGTGTTGTGGTGAGTGGTGACGAGTGTGTGGTGTTGAGAGAGTGAGGTGTGTGTGGTTTGTGTGTGTGTATGGTGTGTGTTGTGTGTGTGTGTGGTGTATGTGTGTGTGGTGTTTTCTGCACACTCACACACTGCCCCTACACATTCACACACTGCTCACACGCACACTCCCAATGTCACCCTGCATAGTCACACACTGTTTATCCTGCACACTCATTCTGCACACTCACACAATGTGCACCCTGCACCCTTACACACTGTCTCTGCACTCACTCTGCACTCACTGTCCCTCTGCACTCACTGTCCCTCTGCACTCACTGTCCCTCTGCACTCACTGTCCCTCTGCACTCACTGTCCCTCTGCACTCACTGTCCCTCTGCACTCACTGTCCCTCTGCACTCACTGTCACTCTGCACTCACTGTCACTCTCGCACTCACTCTGCACTCACTGTCACTCTCGCACTCACTACACACTGTTCACCCTGCACACTCACACTGTTTACCCTGCACACTCACACACTGCAGTCACAGTGACCAGTGCCTATGTGTGCGCGCAGTGCCGGTGTGGGTGAGCAGCCTGTGTGTGTATGTAGTGCCTTTGTGTGTGAACAGTGCCTGTGTGTGTGAACAGTGCCTGTGAGTGTGTGAACAGTGCCTGTGAGTGTGTGAACAGTGCCTGTGAGTGTGTGAACAGTGCCTGTGAGTGTGTGAACAGTGCCTGTGAGTGTCTGAACAGTGCCTGTGAGTGTGTGTGTGTGTGACCAGTGCCTGTGTGTGTGTGTGTGTGTGTGTGTGAACAGTGCCTGTGTGTGTGTGCACAGTGCCTGTGTGTGTGTGTGTGTGTGAACAGTGCCTGTGTGTGTGTGAACAGTGCCTGTGTGTGTGTGTGTGTGTGTGAACAGTGCCTGTGTGTGTGTGTGTGTGAACAGTGCCTGTGTGTGTGTGTGTGTGTGTGTGAACAGTGTGTGTGTGTGTGTGTGTGAACAGTGTGTGTGTGTGTGTGAACAGTGTGTGTGTGTGTGTGTGTGTGAACAGTGTGTGTGTGTGTGTGAACAGTGCCTGTGTGTGTGTGTGTGAACAGTGCCTGTGTGTGTGTGTGAACCGTGCCTGTGTGTGTGTGTGAACAGTGCCTGTGTGTGTGTGTGTGTGTGTGAACAGTGCCTGGTGTGTGTGAACAGTGCCTGGTGTGTGTGAACATGAACAGTGCCTGTGTGTGTGTGTGTACATGAACAGTGCCTGTGTGTGTGTGTGTGTGTGAACAGTGCCTGTGTGTGAACAGTGCCTGTGTGTGTGAACAGTGCCTGTGTGTGAACAGTGCCTGTGTGTGTGAACAGTGCCTGTGTGTGTGTGTGTGTGTGAACAGTGCCTGTGTGTGTGTGTGTGTGTGAACAGTGCCTGTGTGTGTGTGTGAACAGTGCCTGGTGTGTGTGAACAGTGCCTGGTGTGTGTGAACATGAACAGTGCCTGTGTGTGTGTGTGTGTGTGTGTGTGAACAGTGCCTGTGTGTGAACAGTGCCTGTGTGTGTGTGTGAACAGTGCCTGTGTGTGTGAACAGTGCCTGTGTGTGTGTGTGTGTGAACAGTGCCTGTGTGTGTGTACATGAACAGTGCCTGTGTGTGTGTGTACATGAACAGTGCCTGTGTGTGTGTGTACATGAACAGTGCCTCTGTGTGTGTGTGAACAGTGCCTGTGTGTGTGTGTGAACAGTGCCTGTGTGTGTGTGAACAGTGCCTGTGTGTGTGTGTGAACAGTGCCTGTGTGTGTGTGTGAACAGTGCCTGTGTGTGTGTGTGTGAACAGTGCCTGTGTGTGTGTGTGAACAGTGCCTGTGTGTGTGTGTGTGAACAGTGCCTGTGTGTGTGTGTGAACAGTGCCTGTGTGTGTGTGTGTGAACAGTGCCTGTGTGTGTGTGTGTGTGTGTGTGTGTGTGTGTGAACAGTGCCTGTGTGTGTGTGAACGTGAACAGTGCCTGTGTGTGTGTGTGTGAACGTGAACAGTGCCTGTGTGTGTGTGTGTGTGAACAGTGCCTGTGTGTGTGTGTGAACAGTGCCTGTGTGTGTGTGTGAACAGTGCCTGTGTGTGTGTGTGTGTGTGTGTGTGTGTGTAGTGCCTGTGTGTGTGTGTGAACAGTGCCTGTGTGTGTGTGTGTGTGAACAGTGCGTGTGTGTGTGTGTGTGTGTGAACAGTGCCTGTGTGTGTGTGAACAGTGCCTGTGTGTGTGTGTGTGTGTGAACAGTGCCTGTGTGTGTGTGTGTGTGAACAGTGCCTGTGTGTGTGTGTGTGTGAACAGTGCCTGTGTGTGTGTGTGTGTACAGTGCCTGTGTGTGTGTGTGTGTGAACAGTGCCTGTGTGTGTGTGTGTGTGAACAGTGCCTGTGTGTGTGTGTGAACAGTGCCTGTGTGTGTGTGTGTGTGTGTGTGTGTGAACAGTGCCTGTGTGTGTGTGTGTGTGTGAACAGTGCCTGTGTGTGTGTGTGTGTGTGAACAGTGCCTGTATGTGCGAGAAGTGCCTGTGTGTGCGAGAAGTGGCTGTGCGGACAGTGGCCCTGTGTGCGGACAGTGGCCCTGTGTGCGGACAGTGGCCCTGTGTGCGGACAAGGCCCCTGTGTGCGGACAGTGCCCCTGTGTGTGTGTGCGGACAGTGCCCCTGTGTGTGTGTGCGGACAGTGCCCCTGTGTGTGTGTGCGAGAAGTGCCTGTGTGTGTGAGCAGTGCCTGTGTATCCCTGCACCTAAAATCAACCTACTTGTCATGAGGCCCAAGGTTAGACACACAAGCACAACTGTTGCCACCCGGCTGCTCTGACCCTCCATGCAGAAACACATTCCTGCTCTGGGAGGTTTTGTTTTGTTGCTGAACAAGATATGAGCCCCTTTGATGAGATGAGGAGAATGCGGCAAAATGTGGGACTGTTTGTAAGCCAGTGAAAAGAATTCAGTTTCGTACCTGGACGTTACGGTCTCCAATACAAACGCACTTATATACATTGTGGGATAAGGAAGACTGTGTGTCTCCTTGTCGGCGCACGACCAAGCCAGCTCTTCAAAGGCCAACACTTGCACATGAAAGGATGCAGTCAAACGCGCACCCACCAAACTAACTGCAGACTGGTGAACGCGCCCTGAACATCAGGGTTCAATGACCGCAGCACCCTGACAGCTCGTAAGTGACAATTTATTGCACTCCCCTGCGCGTAACCGCACAGAATATGCAGGAAGTGCACAAACTGAAATCCATATGGCCTATTGCGTGAAGGCTACTAGAAACACAGCACTGCGAGGACCAATTACCATGCAGATGCCAAAATAAAATATGGAAAAATCTCACGCAGTGAGGAATTTTTACTTCACTATTCTGAGCCCCGTAACAAGACGGCTCGGAGCTCCGCCCCACTTCTGACAGTGGTGACGTAGGCCGAGCCCTAAAAAAACAAAAGCTTGCTGAGACTTGTGCTGATGTCCTGGGGTGTTTTCACACCGCTAAATGGACGTCTGCAGTTCAAACCCTCAGAAAACAAGCTGGAAATGCACTGTTTATGGTGGTTTTCAGCTCGTTTTCCCTGCCACCGTGTTATATCGGCTCCTCACCGAGAGAGACTGTGTGATAGGAGCTGATTGTGTCACACAGTGGCACCATGTGAGGAGGCAGGTATGGGTGTATTGTGCGGCTCCTCAACAAACCGCACTCCACTGATGCTCTTACAGCGCCTAGCCCCTTTGCTACCAAGTGCTTTCACTGGCTCACAATCTAGGTGTGCTCATGCTGCAAGACTGGGAATTAAGCAGTCTTAGACATGAACCTGTACTATTTGGTGGTGCTATATTGTTTTCTGTCAGCAAATCCTGTCTGTGTGGGTCCAAAAGATTATCATTTTGTAGTAGTTTCATTACTTGTCTCGGTTTAGAAGACGTCACCTCTGGCATTGCTGAGAAGTCCTCTATGTAAATGTCTGTTTATATTTCATCACATTTCTGTAGAACTCTTTACAAATGCGATTACAGTTTTTAGAGATAAAGAAATTGAAGAGCTGCGATGTGAACCGGATGAAATAGGTTGTTTAGTGCTGATGCCACAGCTAAAACTTAGGCCGTATCTGGAAACCAGTAATCCACGCGCAGCCATCACCCCCACTGTGCGCGTATATGTCGCTTGCCTATGACCGCAAGGCCCCAAGAGTTTCCTAATACATGTAGAGAGACAGCATGCACCCACCTCTGAGGTAAAGAGTATGGACATATTGTCTGGTAAAGAAATGGAACTAAACATGTCTTTTTTTTTTTTTTTTTTTTTTAATCTCCAGAATGAAACAAAGCCAGTCCAAATGATGTTTAGAAAGGGAAAATATCCTATGAGTTATATCGGAGAACAACAGACGAGGATCATCGAGCTGCCTTATGAAGATAAAGAGCTGAGCATGATTGTAATGCTTCCCGATGACATCAATGACGATTCCACTGGCTTGGAAAAGGTAAGAAATTCTAGTAGTGCCAAATTGAATAGGCTGGACTAGCAACATGGATCTGACGTGGCTAATTAACAACTTTTCTTTCAAGGCTTAATTCTTAGTTAAACCTCATTACCTTCATGTTAATATGCTAAAATGGCACTTTTCAAAATGGTGCTCTTCCTCACAACAAGTGTTTCTCGATTTATTAAGAAGAAATTGGACCAGTGACTGAGTGTTTTTGGATGCACCATTTCAAGCAGGATCAGACCATGAAATTACTGCACTCAGATGCCTTGTTAACCTCTTCGCTGCTGATGACGAGCTCAGCTCGTCATCAGCCACGGTGGTCGTGTGCGGATCACGAGCTGAGCTCGTCATGTAACGCGGCTTTTTCAAATTTGCTGCACACAGCGGGAAAAGCCGCCATAGCGATGCGGTTAACACCAGATGGAAACGTGTAAAACCATAAACTGCATCAGTTACACAGTGTTACTGTATTAGCATTTTACTGCAGGTGGGGCAGTCCTCTTGTTGGCACATTAACTCTATGGTTCAAGGAAGTTGGCTCTTCAGGGTTTAGTTTATCCCACTTGTCCAAAACAACCTCTGTATACCAGCCCTGGAACAGTCAATCTAACAGTTTAAGTCAACCTTACAAGAAAACAAGCTAGGCAGAAAGGGTGCCAAACTTCACCCTACTTACCTGCCTGAGCTTAGTAGGGTGGTCAGCCATCTAAAACTGAAATCAGGAGACAGTATAAGGTTTCTGGAGTATAAGGGGATATTCAGCCTTTGTTATAGAAAGCAGGCAATCCTGTGTGTGTACGTGCTCCCTCTGCCTTCTGCAGACCTCTTAGTGTTCTGTAGTCTAGGCCTAATGTACTTCCACTTGCCTCCTATATTTCTCACTCTGGAGAAGCAGTGCATGAAGGCAACACACTCCCATCTCCAGAGATGTTGTATATGGAGGATGATTTTGTTCTGTGCCATCTATTTAGTGAAATTAATTCCTGAGAACAAATGTTATCCTATATTGCTAATACCCCAGGCTGCTGCCTGTCATGGCTCACAGTTTTCTATCTTAATGAACTCTATAGATCTTATATTAAAGATCTGTGAAACAACTGCCAGCTTTCTTTCGACTGTAGTGGATCCTTTCAGTATCACCCACCAATGTGCATGAGGGTGGACTTTTCTATTATGGTGATCACTCTTTTCAAGTGAGTCTCCAGGTCATCGTCTGCAGGATAGATGTCAACGACATAGGATAATGCCTCATCATCATACATTTGTAGTAACTCTGTTACCCTGGCTGAAAATAATCCTGGGCTGTTCTTGAATCCCTGTGGGAGACGACAAAATTGTTTTTGGGTCCCCATGCTGGAGAAAGGGGTGAAATATCTGCTTTCAGGTGCTATGTTTTGACAGAAGAAGCCATTTGAAATATCTAATGTTTTATATTTTTTGTGCACAATGTTATTCATTAGTGCTGCACTGTGTGAGTTTTGTACTGCAAAAGTTTTACAGCAGGAGTTTAGATGTCTGTAGTCCAAAACTAGACGATATGAATCGTCTGGTTTGGAGACGGGAAACAAAGGATTGTTCATTTGGGAAGTGCATGTTTCAATCACCCCCTGACATTCAAGTTGGTCTAAAATTTCTTTTACTTGTTTTTTAGCTTCTTGCTTAACAGGATACTGCCTCTGTGCAGTAGGTTGATTTTTTTTAACTGGATTTTATGGTGAGGAGAATCCTCATCCCATCCTACATGATTTTTATATAATGCAGAGGCTTGGGCCACTGCCCATTTTCTATTTTGTCTATTTTTTATGAATTGGAATGTGATTTGCGAAGGCAGGTATAATCATTTCTTCGCCATGTGGGCACTCCCTGACAAACTCTGGTGGCCAGCCTTTCTCTGCTAGAAAAATATCATAGCCTTTAGATAGATTCTCCCCAAAGAGACCTTTTATTTTCCTAGTTTTATTTCCCTCTATACGTAATGTTATTTCATATAGTTTATGGGGGACGCTCACTCGGGTGTCTGCAGTTTCCACTTGAATGTATTCATTCGTGTCCACTGTGTCCAGAAGATTCTTCAGGATCTTGTGAGCTATGCTCACTTCTGCTGTGCTGTCTAGCATTGTTTGGGCCCACTCTCCATTTTTCAGTTGTGTCCTCAGGATTCTCTGCATGTTTTATTTTAATAATGGCTACCTTCTTTGTGGGAGATTGTAATTTTTTACTTTGATGAGCAGGTTCTTTGTCTTTGGACTTGACATGCTCTTCTTTATGTTCTGACCGTCCTCTTCTTTCCGATTTCTTTGATGAAGTCTGAAAAGATCGAGAGGAATGTGTATCAATATCTTTATCTGTCGGGTTTCCTCAAATTGTCCCTATTTCTAAGGTTGTATCTTTTTTCAGAGGGCTCCCTTTGAGGAGACTTGTCACCCTCTTCTGGAGATCTATTTCTTCGTTGGGGAGACCTTCTTCTGGACTTAAATTGTTTTTCTCTGGGAGTGGTTTGTTTGTTACCCTCCCACTTCTTTTTTTGAGAATTGAGATTATTTTTAATAAGTTTTTTCAGGATTTTCAATTAGTTGGGGTTTTACTGGTTTACCACTCAAACTATCTCTGCCTAATTCTTCATAGGATTTTTCAATTATTTTAGCAAGCTCAAAAGGTTGATCTGTTATCTGTCTCCTTCAATTTTTGGCGGATTGCCACACATGCTGCTTCTCCTTTTATGTTGGCTAACAATATAGCCGAGACCTGCTTAAAGTCTTTCAGTAATTTCATACCCAGAGTTAAAGCAGGTTCGGGACCGTATTCATTTTGAATCTGTCTTAGTACATCTGGTGTAAACGCCATGGACAGAACACCATGTGTTTTTGTGTAGATAGAAGCAAAGACTGTGCCCCAAGTGTCACAGTCCTCCACATGTGGTGCGATCCCCATAGGGAGACAGTCAGAATTCTGTGTTTTCCGTGAGGGGTAGTATCAGGAAATACTGCCTCTATCTGAGTGATTTTTTGAGCTAACCAGAATGGAATTTGTTCCCGTTTTGCGGGTGTTTTACCAAGACATGATTGTATATTCTGTGGTGTAATCTTGTTTGTGTTTCCCTGTTGAGGGGTCTTTGGGGAATGTTAATTGTAGGTTGGACTGTTGAAGTCCGCATGACATATTGAACCAATTGTCTATGAATTTTAATTAGTTGTTTTAGCTGAACTAAAAGTTCTCCGCCTGACATTTCTTCAATGTCCGGATGTGGTGCGTAGCTGGCTAGAACCGGCCATGTGGCTCCTGGTCTACCTAGTGGACCGAGCCTGGTAATGTGATTTTGATATTTTAGGGCGCCATTAAACAAGAGCAGGTGCTCTTGGTATGTTAGTGGAATTTCAACTTCCTCGAAAGCAGAGTATTCCGCTGGAGATTCCGCTATTTCGTAATAGTGGAACTCATGTGTTACAGCATGTGCTGCTGGAAAATTTATCCAGGAATCGAATACATCTGTCTGCCGAAATTCATGTGCCTCTACCACAAATATGACTGTACCGCCTCTTGATGATACTCCATTTTCTATAAGTTTTATAGTTATGGTTTTTCTTATATTGACCAGGATGATTATTGCATCATGGTCGTTATCTCGGACAAGTGTGTCGTCCTCTGCGAGTTGAACTACCAAAGCAGCTCTCTCCCTTTCGCCCTCACACTGAAAGTTTTGCAGAGCAATTTTTGAGGAAACAAAGATTAGGTGCACAATATTTAGGAACACTGTATCCTTCAACGTTGACTATACCGTAAACTAATACATAGGATTCTCATCCTACTAAGTTCCGGCGGATATTAACCTTTCACCCACTCCAGACGTCTATTGGAGTTTTTACAGGAAAAAGGGGTCTATGTGAAAAAGCACGACTCAGTTACTCTAGTATCTTGCGTTAGATTATCGCCTTACCAAACATTGGGCGCCATGTAGTGTAGCTCCGATTTTCCCAATAGGCTCTGCGTATTGGAATAACATAAACAATAGTTTAGACGTAGGACTGAGGTCGACTAGGTCTCTATTGAATATGTTAGACTTAACTTGGGTATGCCAGCTAGCTCAGAGGTCACTAGAAACTTTCTCGAATGAACATGGAGGAGTGAACTTCCCTAATTAGACAAGAAGGGATTCAGCTTCTGACAACCGCATAAACAGGACCACTTTGCTCCCCAGAATAAGGAGTATATCTCCAGAGTCGTGTGAAAACAATAGATAGCTATTTCACTCATCAATCGTGCATACTTAGTTTCACCAGAGTGCAGAGAAATAGTGAGAAGGGCATTTTCAATAAAAGGTGTTATTTATTGAGCAGTCTTCTTTCTCATGCAAGAGAAATGAATTGCCACAATTGCAATACTTGTTATAAAGTAAAGTGCGTACAGTAAAAGGAGTATTATGAAATAATACTGTAAAAGCATTGATATGGTTTCTGAGCCATATGATACTTAAAAGGTATAAAATATATACAGTTACATATAATGGTAAAAGCTTGACTAAATGTGCTCAACTGGTGCTTCTAAATACGCCTACCCCGATGTACCTAACCTAAGCCTAGTACGTGGGAAGGAGTAAATGAGCTGCAGTTTAAGTTAAGTTAGTTTTTGCCAAGAATCTGACTCAAGAATTCTCTAAGGATCTAATCCGCTCCGTACCTTGGTTTTAGAATGAAGGAGGTCTTGTATCTCGCCCTCAGGGCTCGATTTCCCAGTAACCCGCAAGGGTGACTGGAAACACTGGAGCTGGATTTTCTCGGCAGGAGAAAAAGACAGCGTCTTTCTCAGTGCGTCAAAATGGGAGAGACGGCTTCCTTCGGCACTCACATCAGCTTTGCTTCGGATAGGTAGATAGCCACTCTGCTCCACACCACCGTGTGTTGCTTAAGGCAAACGCTGGTATATTTATACCTGGAAGGTGCCATGTTTGACGTAAGGTTGGACATAAGACGTCAATAAAAGATGTCACTAAGAACTAGCCGTTATTTCAGTGCTCGCAGGAGTTCTAGGACAAATCAAAACAAAAGCATGGGGAATTCCCAGGTTGCTGGAGGTTTGGTTTGTTGAAAGAACTCGTTGTGCTTTCTAGGAGTCTAAGGAAGTAGCCTTGCCGTATTCGGTTTGCATTGGCTATTACTAAATATGGATTTGATTCTTATGCCTTTATAGGGTATTATTTGTTATAAGGACATAAATTGGGATTATTTAATTAGGGTCCTAGAGACGATATAAATATCTGGGGGTGTGGTTCATGTATTGCACTCAACCATCCGCTCTTAAAAATGCTCTGAAAAAGAAATCAATTGCAATCACTTATGGCTTAATTAGGCTTAATAACAACCTAAACCGCCCATCTGCAGAAGGAATAAAGAAAGTCATTCAAGCATCCCTCCTCCCAATGCACAAATATGGACACCAAGCTTTTCCCGGAGCCTTCTCTGAAATTCTGGAGCAGGCTCAGTGTGTGGGCTACAAAAAAGACTTCAAATTACCGAAATACCTACTCAGACTGGAATTTGGGCTGGTAAAGCAAGCTCTTAACACCCAGGCTGATTTTCTTAAATATTACACCTGTATCTGAAAGGCTCTGGAAAATTTCCTAAAGGCCTGTCTTGGATATATTTTTTAACACAACTGGCTCCCCATGGAACAAGCAGCTTAAGTGAGCGCCAGCAACCACAGAGATAAATCCATCAACACTAGCACTAACCTCCATTTCCTACACAACTTAGAAAAAGACTATAAACAGACTAGTGCAGCTGGCTTCATTTCAACAAGATCAGGCTTCATTAAAATCAACCTCCATCTTGGCCTCGTTAAACTCTTCGTATCTGGTAACCAAACCCCAGCCTTATATTACAAATACCGGACTTCAACCGAGCCTGGGCTAACCAGAAAAACGGAGGAGCTGTAGATCATACAACTACAAATGGGAATCATGGTTGCACCTTCTGTGCTGCTGCCCCACCATAGCCCGTGAAAAGAGAACTTTACTCAGGGAACTATTACTGAGAAATGGAGCACACACTTGCTTAAAGGCTTTGGCTAAAGGCTTTTCACACACACATGCCTCCACCTTGGCCCGTTCTGGAAGATTTGTACAAAGACGTAGCGATGCTCTACATCCTCATCCTGATCCTGGATCCTCTCAATGCCCCTACAAAACCCAGAAACTGATATCGGACTTTACTATAAAGATACAGGGAGATAAACCAACCTCTCCACAGCATTGACCATCTTAGGTCATTCAGTATTATAAAAGCGAGCTCGCGGCAGGAGCCTAGAGCAACTTCACAAGATCGGTACCCATTCCAGAGCTAAGAATATCAGCAAGGGGACCCCTCAATTGCATTTCATTTACGTACACCCTTAAAGACTTTAAATGGCACTAGTACATTTCCCTATTCCTATGCATTACAATGTGCTGCTCCTTTAATCATCTATACACGCTAGCTACAGACATTTCTACTGTACAAATCACAAACTGCACAAAGCACACACACTTTAACAGTTAAAGGGACTTATATCCAAGTGCTTGCGGGTAAAGGGGCAGAGACGAGTAACAGATTGTCAACGGGTCTCCAACGGGGGATGTGTTCACGGGTGATGTGACGGTGCAATACCACCTACAAGCAATTTTAAGGCTAGAATCAAATGTATTGTTTCAAACTAAATCTTTAAATGGATCCCTGAGTACTTGGCTTTTAAATGCAATTGTAGATTTAAGTCATGGTCATTTTATTGGTATGCAATGGTTTTAATTAACTTATGCAAATAAACTAAACTTCAAAAGTAAAAAAGAAAAACAAAAAAGAAAAAAAACTTCATACGCTTTCAGGACCACAGGAGAGAAGAGGCACCCAACAACCAGAGTGGTGCTGGGCTTGAGGAGATAAATAGCATTGTCCTGTGTGCTGCACCAGCAATCAGCCCTCCAACATTGGTATGCAGTGATGCTACAGCGCATGCTAAGAGAAGATGAACATCCAGGAGTGTTGGTAGGCCTGATGCTGCTGTTTCACTATGGTGAAACAACTAGATGTAGCACATCTTGTGCAAGGAGAGCAGCATAAATGACTCCTGCTTAGGATTCCATGACTGGATGATGGACCCTGGAATGTAAGGATCTGTAAGAGGAATACTGTCTGAATATCTGCCTCATTATTTAAAATATTTGACTTGCTGTTTGCTTTATGCTTGGGGTGGCTGAATATATTCCCAGGTTTTCTAATAGTCTATAGACTTTGTGGTGAGATAAAATTGAAGTCAAGTAGGCACTAGTAGCCATCTAGCTGTATTCTGCAAGCAGGGTAGAAGTGCGGCAGCATTGAAAGTGAGTGTGGATCAGGGGAAAATTAAAATAAATAGGATTCAGCCTTTCTCCTATTACCGCTTCTTCTCAATCGCCTCGGGAGACTGACCTTTGCCGCCGTATTTTGAAGCCGGATCCATTTCATCATCGCAAGTCAAATCGCATTAACCGTTTAAGTTCAGTCAATGATGAGTTTGAAATAGTTTTAAAACCTTTGTTTCTCATAAAGAGATTAGCAAGTATCTTTTTATTCTTTTTATTCAGATTAGTCAATAAAATCAACTCTTTTTACAAAAATCTCATCACAAAGAATGGTTAGAACAAATCATCAAATAATGCATGAAGCGTGTTCCATAAATGAAATGTTCCCTATTCCTCTTCTGCTTCTGTTTAGAAAAGTCCTTAAGACTTGGCTGTTCTCAGGCATACAGTGAGCTGAACCTCCTTCATGCCTTTTCTGGTCGATGTGTTATCTGTGGTCTTTCTCTTGCGCCTTAATGCCCTTGGGTGATTGTTGCGCTATATAAATATCAAAATCAAATCAAATTACAAAGATTAACATCAGAATTTTAGGTCAGTAGAACACACGAAGAGTTTGTATTCAGAAGCAAAAGAGTGAGATATGAGAACATAAAGCCCAAGAGTCAGATCAAGGCAGCTGAACTCCCCAGAAAGCCTAGTCTGTATTTCGAGTAAATCAGCACACATTTGCAATAGTAATCAGTCAAATAGAGCATCAAATAGTAAGGCAAAGGATTAACAGCGGAGGTACCCACAGTTGCTAAGGTTATGGGAAAAAGTGTGCAGAGAAGCATTTTGCCAAAAAGCAGAGAAACTAATTGGAAACACTCACTAATATAAAATATTGTTGGAAAGTGTGTAGCGTGTCTCTCCTCCTCGGATCCAATCAAACACAAGCGTTCGTCTGAGAACTAGTCCAGCCCTTCCTTTCCCACAAAATAACATGCAACTTGCAAAGTTTCATCACAAAGTTTGTTGCAGACATCATCCGTATGTGGCTCCATATTCATGAACCTCCATTCCCATCGAGTACAGTTTAACCTTCTACTATTAAATGTTTCACTGCGTAAACCATGATCTATGCTTAAAAAAAGGAGAAACCTCTTAATGCAAAATACTGTATAGTAATGCATTTCATTTATATAAAGCAGTAGTACTGTTTTAAAATATACAACTGTACTATTCAGGCATTATGTGAAACCTGGTTGGAAAATAACCTTAATTCTGTAGTAGGGGATCTGTGTCTAGTCCTAATCTAGTGAATAGTCCCGCCCATGTACGTGGACCCCGGAGCAATCAAAAATAATATCTTAAGCTGTCTTCATTGCAGTCCTGCATAGACACTTAAGAGAAAATTAAAGACAATAATGCAGCCTGTACCTACAAGGCTACACTGTCCAGTACTAGAAATGCCAAGGATATTACCAACACATTTAACACAATCTGTCAAGTTTCCCCCCCTGAAGAAACTCTCCTCCCCTCAAAAAGTCCTTGAAATGATAGAGAGGAAGGGATGGACAGAGGAGCCTCCATAGGCGGCCATTATGTGTCTAGGAAAGGGATACCGTGCTCTTTAAGGAACTCTCTAGAGGCCCTTGGTATCCCAGCATGCACAGCCCACTCCTTTTACTTTCAGTTCTTTTTTCCGGCTCCTGCTAGCAGGACCCTGGAGCATTGAGCTCTCCCTTTTTGGGTGTTTTGTGTAATTTTTGACACTTTTAAAGTGTGTTCACTCAACGTATTTTTGCTTCTTCACTTTGCTGGAGTTTTCTGGTGTTTTTGGCCGCTCTTATGTCAAATATACCTGCCTTATTTGATAAATGTCCTGAGTGTGCCAGGAAGAAGGCAAAATCGGATCCACACAGGGTGTATATCCTGTGTCTCCATTCTTCTCACATCCCTGAGGCTTGTGAGATCTGCCAGCAGTTTTCCAACAGGACCCTGAAGGACAGACAGAAGATCAGGCTCCAAGGACTGGAGCATAGAAAGCAGCAAGGTCCAGGTGGGTCTGGGCATGACCCGACCTCTTCCTCTGCCCGTGCATCGGCCCCTGGGGGGGGCTCCCCAGTAAGGAGAAGGCCAGAAAACGCCTCCGGTCTCCGTCGGCGTCGATAGCCTCGACGTCGGCGTCGAGAGGAATGACCACGGTCTGCTCCCCGTCTCCCCGTCTCCCCAAGGCTCTGGGTCGAAGCGACTTCAATGTCGAGGGGATTGACGTCTAGGTCGACGTCTAGGACTGCTTCTTCTTCGAGCCATCAATGTCTTGAGGGTTCTAGAAGGTGCCGGCGCTAGCCGTCGAGGCAACTTCGCCGTCGACTCGACGTTCATCGACGTCAGACGATCATTGATGACTATCATTGACATCAAAAAGGCGCTCAGCGTCGAGGAGGAAAGCATCGTCGTCCAGGAGGCGTTCCAAAGCCTGGACTGAGTCCTCGCTTTCCACGAGTCCACAGTCGCGGCGCCGTCGCTCGGCTACCAGGGGTACGGCCGCGAGGTCTCCCCCTTCAGGTCAGGCGAAGAAAAGGAGAGTGGAAGAGTCTCCGGGCTCAGAGCACTCGCAAGTCTATTCGCCCTCCAACCCAAGGACCCTCCTCTGCTGAAACGGACGCCTCATCCGCCGCCTCCTCCACCACCACCTCCGCCGAGGTCTGTCTCTTTGCCACATCTCCCGACGCCACCACAACCTAGGCTACCGTTCGGCCTCTATAGCTCCCTCTACGGCCCGTGGAACGTCAAAGGCCGCGGAGGTCGAGATCTCATTCCAGACAGAGGGTTAGATCCAGGAGTCGCTGTCGCTCTTCTACGAGATCCAGACGGCGCCACAGGAAGGACCGGCCAAGGTCCCGCCACACGGATTCATCCAGTGCCAGAGACTATTCACCGACTGTCGGACTCCCCTCGGACGAGGGGGTCCCCAGTAGACGACAGTCTCCTTCCAGGACATGTTGCTGCGAGGAGCGACTAAGCTGGGCATCATGCTCACTGTGCCTGCGCCATCGACTTCCGTCATTTTCGAAACTCTGCACAAGAAGCAGTTATCTCGCCCTTTGCTGCCCTTGGTGTCAGGGCTGATGGAACCTGCCATGGAGCTATTCCTCACTCCTGCGGCTACGAGATCGTCACCTTCCAGGCTGCAGAAGAAATATAGGGCTCCTGACTCGGACCCAGCATTTCTTCGTTTGGATCCCGCGCCGGACTCGGTAATTGTGACGGCGGCAAGATAACAGCACGCCACCACCCAGTCATCGACAGTGCCTCCTGACAAGGAGAGCCGCTTGATGGATTCGGCTGGCAGGAAGGTTTTTGGGACGGCCTCCACTTCTATGAAGGCCGCGAGTGCCTCAGCACTGTTGGAACATTACGATCGGGCTCTGTGGTAGTCCCTCCAACAGTTCGCGGGACACCTTCCCCGGGAGAAAAGGGAAGATTTCCAAGAGATCCTTGCTGAAGGACTGCTGGTCTCCAACCAGGTGATTAGCTCGGCTGTGGATTCCTCCCTTTTGGCAGACCACAGGTACTGCCATGGGGTCAACCTGAGATGCCACTCCTGGTAACGTCTTACATCCTTGAAGCCCGAGGCGCAGCAGAGAGTTGCCAACCTACCCTTTTTGGGCAAGACCCTCTTCCGGAAACATGCGGACGACGAGATGGCCCGCATGAAGGCGGAGGCAGAAACCCTGACGGCTGTTTGGTTGGAAAAGCCTAAGGAACAGAAAAAGACTTTCCGCCCATTCCAGAGGCGGTACGGGGCACAAGGCAGAGGGCAAGGTCGACAGGCTGGACAGCAGCAGCAGTTCCAGCTGAGACCATTCCAAAAGCACCAGAGGGGCCGCGGTGGTCAGCAGTCTTCCTCCGCGACCAAAGGTCCGGCTGGGTCTAGGCCCTGAGGTGTTACTTCCCCTTCATCCGTTACCCGCTCCTGTGGGGGGAAGCATCCAACATTACCTGGCAGAGTGGAGAAACATTACTCAGGACAAGTGGGTGCTGAATATAGTTTGCAATAGATACAGTCTTCGGTTCACCAGCCCGCCTCCAGCAATTCCACTGGTTGGCTTGCAGTTCCAACTGCGCGAGCTCCAGGCAGAGGCCGATACCCTGTTAAAAAAAAGGGTGATAGACGACGTCCCTCTGTCTCAAAGGGGAAAGGGTCTTTAGTCACGCTTATTCCTAGTACAGAAGAAGGAGAAGAACGAGTTTGGACCCATTCTGGATTTGCGACAAGCAAACAAGTGGATTCGCAGGGAAAGGTTTTGCATGCTGTCTTTGCACCAGATTTATCCTTCGCTGCAGAGAGGAGACTGGCTGTGAGCAATAGATCTGCAAGATGCGTACTTCCATGTGCCCATTGCGTGGAAACATCGGAAGTTCCTGCGCTTTCTCGGCGGCACCAATCGCTACCAGTACACCATACTACCGCTTGGACTGAAGTCTGCACCCAGGACTTTTTCGAAATGCATGGCTGTGGTGGCAGCGCATCTGAGAAAGAACAAGGTGTTCGTCTACCTGTACCTGGACGATTGGTTGATCAAAGCCTCCACCTTCCAGGAAGCGCAATTGCACTTCAACGGGACGGCCGTCCTGCTGAACTGACTGGGGTTGCACATAAATACGTCCAAGTCTGTCCCGATTCCTGTACAGTGCCTGCAGTACTTTGGAGCCTCCATCAATACGCTGTCGGCAAGCGTGTCTCCTTCGGAGGAGAGACGCTTATCCATCCTTCGGAAGGCTCAGGCTCTGATAGCTGCTCCATCTACAAGAGTGAGGACGATGTCTTCTCTACTGGGATCGATGGCCTCTTGTATCTTCCTCACTCCGCATGCGTGCCTACACATGAGGCCCATACAGGAATGTTTGAAGGACCAGTGGGACCAGAGGAAAGGGTGTTGGGACGACCGGATCCAGTTGTCTCTTCGCGCCCAACAGTCCCTGAGATGGTGGTGCTCGGCAGAGAATCTCCTCAGAGGGGTTCCTTTCCACAAGGACATCCCGACTCAGACTATCGTTATGGATGTGTCTCTCCTGGGCTGGGGAGCGCATTCAGACCATCTACAGATCCAGGGAATGTGGTCTCCGGCAGATTCCACGTATCACATAAATTTCCTGGAACTCAGAGCTGTTCACTTGGCACTGAAGGCCTTTCATCCATCCTTCCAGAACAACTTCTTGCTTGTGCAGACGGACAATACGACCACGATGTATTACCTCAACAAGCAGGGGGGCTTGAACGCGCACACTCACAGGAAGCGCAGGCGATCTGGCTGTTAGCCAGAGGACTGACGATAACGGCAACTCATCTGCCAGGTGTGCAGAATGTTCAGGCGGACGCCCTCAGCAGGTTGCTTCACGAAAACGACGAGTGGGTCATAAACGACGAGGTGCTCGACATCTTCGCCATGTGGGGCACTCCAGAAGTGGATCTGTTTGCCACCGCCGAAAACAGCAGATGCCACAACTTCGCCTCGAGGTTTTACCAGCCGGGGACTCTGGGGAACGTGTTATGGATCAGCTGTTCGAACAGCTTTTTGTACGCTTTTTCACCCATTCCCCTGATTCCGGCGGTGCTCATCAAGCTGGCCCGGTCCCGGGCGCGGATGATCTTCATTGCCCTGGAATGGCCCAGGCAGCGGTGGTACAGGGACTTGCTTCACCGGTCGATCCTACCTCCTCGGCGGCTGCCGTGTCGGCCGGACCTTCTCACGAAGTTCGGAAGGCAGATGGTGCACCCCAACCTCTCATCGTTGAGTTTGACGGCATGGCTCCTGAGATAGTGCAATATGGCCACTTAAATCTTCCTGAGGATTGCATGGACATATAGAAGGAGGCTAAGAGGCTGTCTTCTAGGACCTCTTATGCTTACAAGTGGAAGAGATTCTGCATCTGGTGCATGCCGAAGAACTATGATCCGACGACCTGCAAGGAGGATGTTCTACTTCCATACCTTCTGGATCTAGCACAGTCTGGCCTTAATTTCCATTCCACTAAGGTTCCCCTGGCTGCATTGATTGCTTACAGAAAATGACTTCGCAGACATCGTTCTTCCAGATTCCTGTGATTAAGGATTTTTTGGAAGGGTTGAAGGTGTTCCCTCCTGTTCTGCTTCCTTCGCCTTCGTGGTAACTGAATGTGGTGCTGTCCAGGCTGATAAAGGAACCTTTCAAGCCTATTCATAAGGCTTCACTGCAGCACCTGTCTTGGAAGGCAGCGTTCCTCGTGGCCATTACATCGGGCTGCAGGGTGAGTGAAATTCAGGCATTGTGTTGCCAGGAACCTTATACTATATTTCATGCTTCTAAGGTTATGCATACTCACCCTAAGTTCCTTCCCAAGGTGATTTCTGATTTTCATGTTAATCAGACTATAACTTTACCAACATTTTTCCAGAATCCTTCCACTCCAACGGAACGGTGTCTTCATTCCCTGGATGTCAGAAGGGTGTTGAAAGTCTATCTGGATAAGACCAAGGGTATTCGTAGATCCGACCAATTGTTTGTCAACTATGGGTCGTTTAGGACTGATCTGGCTACTTCGAAACAGTCCATCTCTAGGTGGATTATGTCATGTATCCAGCTCTGTTATCAGAAAGCGAACAAGACCTTAGGGGGTAAGCCTAAGGCTCATTCTACCAGGGGCAAAGCAGCTACAACAAGGTGCTTCGAAATGTTCCCATTGCAGAGATCTGCAAGGCGGCCACTTGGAAGTCCGTCCACACCTTTGCTAAGCATTATTGTCTGGATTCTGATGCCAGAGCAGATGCTCAGGTTGGGCAGGCTTTGCTGCGGAATCTGTTTGCACAATTGTGGTGTTGTCTGTTTCTCCACCACCGGGTTGTTTTTTGGATGGGCTTGCCATTCTACTCACTAGATTATGACTATACACAGAGATACCCTACTACAGAAGGAGTAGTTTCTTACCTGTAACTCCAGTTCTGTAGTAGGGGTATCTGTTATAGTCAAAAGCGCCCGCCCTCCTCCCCGCTGGAGAAAATGGTACTGTGATGTATGCTACAGGCCTTGCTTTATGCACCTTCAAAAAGAACTGAAAGTAAAAGGAGTGGGCTGTGCATGCTGGGATACTGAGGGTCTCTATAGAGTTCCTTAAAGGCACGGTATCCCTTTTCCAGACACATAATGGCAGCCTATGAAGGCTTGTCTGTCCATCCCTTCCTCTCTATCATTTCAAGGACTTGGTGAGGGGAGGAGAGTTTCTCCAGGGGGGAAACTTGACAGATTGTGTTAAATGTGTTGGTAATATCCTTGGCATTTCTACTTGAAGTTCTGGACTGTGTAGCCTTGTAGGTACAGGCTGCATTATTGTCTTTAATTTTCTCTTAAGTGTCTATGCAGGACTGCAATGAAGACAGCTTAAGAGATTATTTTTGATTGCTCCGGGGTCCATGCACATGGGCGGGACTATTCACTAAATTATGATTATAACAGAGATACCCCTACTACAGAACTGGAGTTACAGGTAGGAAACTACTCCATCTTTGCAAAAAGTGTTGCTTAGTAAAATGATAAATTTATCAAAACCTGAACATTCTGCTGGTATGACAAACTTTCTGCGGTTATGACGAACATTTCTAAGCATGTCACATTTAGGTCAAGTTCCTAAATTATATGGTGCAATATTGAGTACACTTCTAGTTAAATAAAAACTTATATTTTAGCATTTCTGTGGCCTATCCCAATAGCTGTGGCTGCCAATTGCAACTTGCACATTGAAACTGCATGTCATTTTCTCTTTTAAATTGCACATTAATCATTGGAAATATTGCTGTTAATTATAAAAATTGCACCAAAATGAGCGTTATCAAATGCATCATCAGTCATCACTGAAAGGTGTTTGGTGAACAACCATGCTTTTGCAGGCCTCCAGTGAACACTATTTTCCCAACCACTGCTCAAAATGAAGAAAGTGTGGGGCCAATGTGGTTGACTGTATGCAGTTGGAAATATAATGTAAGGCATAGGAACCGTGAGTGGAAGTCTAGAAACACCAGTAACTGCTGCATACAATTACACAAAATCTACTGATATTACATGGAGAAAGTATAATATGGTAATTGATTACAGTGGACCTACTGGCCTAGTCACCACCTTTTGCTACTTCGTAGGCATTATGTTGAAAGTCATTAATGAGTCCAGAGATTCCTCAGGAACCCTATTGGTGGAGAGAAAGTGAATGTGTCCCTAATATAGCAATATCTGCTTGAAGGTGTGGTCAAAATGCCTTATGTTTAGAATGTCACCTTTATACTGCCTGCTTTACCCCATGTAACTTATTGCAAGGATCTGAAAGAAACAGGTTAGTGTTTGACGCCTGGGGATATTCTAAG
Organism: Lissotriton vulgaris; assembly: GCF_964263255.1. Classification (NCBI taxonomy): domain Eukaryota; kingdom Metazoa; phylum Chordata; class Amphibia; order Caudata; family Salamandridae; genus Lissotriton; species Lissotriton vulgaris. Next base: position 762,539,744 of record NC_141691.1, on the reverse strand, counting down.
GTAAGGAATCTGACTGGATCCAGAAAGTTTTCATCAGCAGTACCCCTGAAGCGTTGGTAGGTGTCGTCTGCAGCTCCGCGTCAGTCGTCAGCGTTGTGAATGTCGGAATGACATCGTCACAGTACTTGGATGCCGCCCTTGCGCGCTGATGTCTGTTCTTCTTTTTTCCGTGCCAGCAAGCACAGATCCAGGAAGAGCAGTACTCTAGTCACTTTTTGACTAAACTTTTTTAGATCCCTTTTCGAGTTGACCTTCGACTCGTGGTGCCGGTAGGGATGCCTGGTTTTATACCTTGCGAGGCCTGTCACCGCCTGATGTCGGTGACCGACCCCCACCGTTGGTGCCTTTATTGCCTCGATGCCGACCATGATAAGTCATGCCCCGACTGCCGGACCTTGACCTCGAAGGCTAGACTGGAGTGGTCCCGTAAGCTGCTCGAGCTCCGGCAGTCGGTTCCGCGCCGCTCGAGGAGGAAGTCGAGGGGCTGGTCGCGGAGTCATCGCGCTCGACGAGTCACCACCACTCCTCGGGCTCCAAGTCCTCAGAAAAGTCTAGGCATTCAAAAAAGAAGTCGAAGAGGTGTCATCACTCTTTTGACTCCCCCTGACGCTCGCTTGACTCGGCCGGGGGTTCTGGTGACACCGCCCGCGCCGCTCCATCGGAGCAGCAGGCGCCGCATCCAGCACCATACCTTCTGGTCCCTTGGGTGCACGCAACGCCGGAGATCAGTGCTTTCCTCGCGTCCATGAGGTCGCACTTCCCTCTGTCGGAACCTGCCAAGGCCCCTTCGGGCACTGCGGGTCCAACTGGGAGCCCTAGTGGGCCAGCGGCTCCGGCCCCGGCGCTGTCTGGTGCTTCGGCCCGGCGCGGTCATCGACTGCGATCACGATGCCACAGGGCCCCGCAGGATCCAGGCCTGGATCAGGGTCATCGCCAGTCGACCTCGCGACTCCTCCGCTGGCACCGACCCCAAGGGTGTCGCTCCCGGTGCCGCCTTCGGTCGACCCCAGTTTCAGTCCGGGTCCGGCATCGGACCGGCGTCGTCTCAGACGTCAATGGATGAGGCCTATGACCTGGCTCCATCATTTGTGCCTGTTTATCAGGAGATGGATGACAAGGAGGACTGGGAGAGATCTGAGGACTGGGCAGAAGAGCTGGGGGAGGCCAGTGGTCTGGACACTTCACCCAACTCTGGATTAGTCTCTCCTCCCTCCTTGGCTTCGGAGGAGAGGGCTGCTTACAGTGTGGTGTTGAACAGGGCGGCCAAGGCCTTGGCCCTAAGCTCCCTGTCGCGGCTGTGAGGACTAACCACCTCACGGAGGTGCTCAGACTGCAGGCAAGCTCCTCGGAGCCTCTACTGCTGTTTAACAAAGCCCTCACTGATGTTCTGATGGGCACCTGGTCCAAGCTCTCCACAGGCCTAACTGTGGATTGGAACATGGCCCACCGCCCGGCTACGGGCGACCCCTGCTTTCTGTACGTTCACCCCACCCTGAGAGCCTGGTGATCCAGGCCTCTATGTCCCAGACCGCATTCCTGACCGCTCCTGCGGATCGGGAATCCAAAAGGTATGATCAGTTTGGGAAGAAACTGTTCTCCCTGAGCTTGGGGCTGAGGTCTGTCAATACCGCCTGCCTTTTGGGCCGTTACACCCACTCTCTGTGGGATACGGTTGTGGAGGTGCTGACACGGAGCCCGGGGGGGGCCCGGACACGGCTCTCCCAAGCCCTGAGTAAAGGGCGAGATGTGTGGACTTGACACCATGGACTCGCTGGGTAGAGCGATTGCAACAACAGTGGTTGTTCGCCGCCACGGCTGGCTGAGGTCCGCCAACTTTTCGGGGGATGTCCAAGCCACGCTCATGGAAATGCCGTTCGATGGCAGTGAAAGCGGATAGTGCCTTGGGCCAGTAAACGTCCACTTTTCGCCCCTTTTGTGGCCAAGGAAGGGGCGCCCCCACACGTCCAGCAAGCCACAGGCCGCAGAACTAGTCTCAGCGCGGACGTGGTTACCGCCATAATGGTTCTGGGGTCAGTCCACACCCGCCCCTGCAGCATCTGCCTCTAAGCCTTCCTAATCCGGCATTTCAGGTTCATTTGACGCAAGTGGGGAGCAGGGTCCGTCATCACCTCCTCCACTGGCGTAGCATCATGTCGGACAGGTGGGTGCTGCAAATCGTCCAAAGGGGCTACTCCCTCCCCTTCGAGGCAACCCTCCAGCCATGCCACTGCCATGCCACTGCAGTACCACTGCGTGTTGGGGTATCACTTGCAGCTTCTGCAGGAGGAAGTTTCAGCCCTCTTGCCCAAGGGGGCCATCGAGCACGCTCCTGGGCCAGAAGTAGGACGTGGTTGCTATTCCCACTACTTTCTGGTACCCATGAAGGGCAAAGGAGGCCTACGCCCTATCTTGGACCTACGGAGCGTCAACTGCTTCCTCCGGAAGGAGAAGTTCAAGATGGACTTTGGCTCAGGTCCTAGCTGCCCTGGACCCTGGAGACTGGATGGTAGCATTGGACTTGCAGGACTCTTATTTCCACATCCCCATCCTGCCAGCCCACCAGCGTTACCTGCAGCTCACGGTAGGCCACGAGCACTTTCAGTTTACCGTGCTCCCCTTCGGCCTTACCAGCGCCCCTCGGGTGTTCACGAAAGTGATGGCGGTGGTCGCAGCTCATCTGCGCAGATCAGGGGTTTCAGTCTTCCTCTATCTCGACGATTGGTTGTTGAATGCGGGCTCGCCCCAAACAATAGTCTCCCACCTCCAGACTACGGCCGACCTCCGGCACGTTGATGGAGAAACCCCAACGAGTGCAGAAGTCACACCTGTGCCCCTCTGAGAAGCTCCTTTTCATCGGAGCGGTTCTGGACTCTTCACAGTTTCGGGTTCACCCATGAACAGTGGGTTCGGGATATTCAGGCTCTGATTGCGATCTTTCAGCCTTTATCCCAAGTCTCAGTCAAGTTGAGGCTGCGGCTCCTGCAGCTGATGGCCTCCTGCATACTTCTGGTGCATCACTCCAGGTGGCGGATGCGGGCTCTGCAGTGGGACCTGAAGTTTCAGTGGGCACAGCATCAGGGCAACCTGTCCGACCACGTCCTGATCTCAGAGAGCACTGCGAGTAGTCAGTTGCAATGGTGGCTCACGAACCGCTATTGGGTCAGCGGCAGATTTCTCTCCCTACCCCAACCGAAGCACGTAGTGGTGATGGATGCGTCCCTCCTGGAATGGGGGGGCCACATGGGAGAAAGGGAGATCAGAGGCCTCTGGTTTACGGCGGAGTCACAACTCCATATCAACCTTCTGGAGCTGCGGGCGATCCGTCTTGCACTGAAGGCATTCCTTCCTTCTGGTCGAGGAAGTGTAGTGCAGGTGTTAACGGACAACACCACTGCCATGTGGTACTGCAACAAACAGGGTGAGGTGGGGTCGTGGACCCTTTGTCAGAAGGCTCTGCACCTCTAGCAATTGCTGGAACACCAGGGCGTCACCCTGGTGGTTCAACACCTGGCAGGTTCTCTGAACGCCAGGGCGGACGAACTCAGCCTCCGGTGCATGATGGATCACGAATGGTATCTGAACTCGGACGTGGTGCAAGGTCTTTATCAGCAGTTTGGAGAGCCTTGGTTAGATCTATTCACCACTGAAGAGAATGCGCAATTTCAGCAGTTCTGCACGTTGGAATTTCCAAGGTGGCACTCGCTCGGCGATGCTTTTCATCGTGAGTTGAGGTGCGGTCTGTTGTACACCTTTCCGCCTATACCACTTCTGCCCAGAGTGCTGAAGATCAGGTGAGACCGGGCCCAAGCCAATCTTGTGGCTCCAGATTGGGCACGAAGATACTGGTATCCCGAGCTACTCAGCATGTCAGTCGATCCCCCGTTTTGTCTGCCTCTTCAGGAGAACCTTCTGTCGCAGCAGCAGGGGACGGTCCTCCACCCGAACCTGTCCAGTCTCCACCTTCTTGCGTGGAGATTGAGCAGAAGTTAGTGATGTCATTCTGGCAGCCAGACGTCCCTCCACAAACACAGTATACGGCTGCAGGTGGAACACATTTGTGGCATGGTGCACAGCAAAGGCTGTGGATCCACTCTCTGCCCCCCTTTCAGAGGTTTTCCTCTTTCTCTTGCCCAGCAGGGCTCTGCTCTGGGCACTATCAAGAGCTATCTCTCTGCCATTTCAGCCTTCTTAAGGCTTCGTGATCAGCCTTCTGTTTTCAAGTCCCCTGTTGTAAATAGATTCTTGAAAGGCATCACACACGCACGTTTCCTCCTGTTCCCTTTGTGATGCCTCAGTGGGATTTGAATCCTGTTCTAACGTATCTGATGTGAGCTCCTTTTGAGCCACTTCATAACTGTCCTCTTCGTCTTCTGACTCTTAAGGCTGCATTCCTGGTTGCCATCACCTCTGCTCCAAGCTCTATCTTCTAAACCTCCTTTCCTCTCTGTCCATCCGGACAAGGTTGTTCTAAGGACTCGTCTTTCTTTCCTGCCCAAGGTGGTCACAGCCTTTCATATCGGGCAGTCCATCACCTTGCCCACCTTCTATCCGCATCCCTCAAAGGAGGAAGAGAGGCTTCACCGCCTGGACCCAAAACGTGCGCTCTCCTTCTATCTAGATCACACACGCCAGCTCCGGGTGGATGACCAGCTCTTCGTTGGTTACGTGGGCGCAAAGAAGGGACGTGCGGTGCACAAGCAGACCATCTCTCGGTGGCTCATCTTGTGCATCAAGGTTTGCTACTCTTTGGCAAAAAAGGAGCCTCCTGCTGGGCTGCGTGCCCATTCCACTCAGGCCACGGCAGCTACTGCTGCCCTGGGTCAGGGAGTCCCCTTGCAGGACATCTGTCAGGCAGCTACGTGGGCCTTGCTACACATGTTTGCTAGACATTACTGCCTGGACAGCCAAGTACGGAGAGATGGCTTTTTCTGCCGTTCCGTTCTCCAGGACTTTCTGGTGTGATCTTGGTTCGCAGACCCACCACCGGGGTTGGTATTGCTGGGGTATCTATTCTAAGTTAAGGAATCTAACACTAATCTGTTTCTTTCAGATGCGAAAGTTACTTACCTACGGTAACGATACATCTGTAAGAAACCGTAATTAGTGTTAGATTCCTTACTGCCCCACCCATCCTCCCCGTTCTGCGAACCGATATCTAGGGTTAAGGACATCCCTTTCAGGGCCCTAGTTTCATGGCACCAGTGTCTGGTTCTATCATGGCTCTGCGTTCCTGGCGCGGAAAGCTATGTACAGAACTGACGTCGGCGCGCAATCTGGCGATCACGCCGACGACTGACGAGGAGCCGCAGACGACACCTACCGACGCGCAGGGGTACTGCTGACAAACATTCCGGATCCAGTCTGACGCCTGGGGATATTCTAAGGTAAGGAATCTAACACTAACTACTGTTTCTTACAGATATATCATTACCGAAGGTAAGTAACTTGTGCTTCGTGAAATACAGAGATATAGCTGTGGGGTCTAAGGTCAAGTAAATTACCTTAAAATTATGTGAGGATCTTTCTTTTCCCAGATTTAAACTATTGGTGCAGAAACAAGAAAGATCCTTTGGGTTAAGGAAGAAGTTAAGAGATCTGGGCTTGCAGTATATGCTCTAGTAGCCAGCACAGTTGAAGGTAATCTGAAATAGTATAATACAAAAAAAGTATTATCTGCATCTGGTTGAGTAAGCAGACTGGGGAAGACTTCAGGAGCTGAACACCGAGACATAGGAGGGTGCATGAAGTGGCAGGAAAGGGAACATGTTGAGGTGAACAATCCTGTTTAATCCTAGTATTTGCTGTAAATATATTTGCACCTCATGTGACACAACACGTTTCCTGCTTTCTTACCAAACTTATTGTTAAATATGGTGCAAAATGGAGGTGCACAACCTGAGAAGTGCCAGTGAACCATTTGGTGCATTTAGTGTGAGTATACAAAGCTAATAGGCCTTTTCTCACGTTTTTATCGAAATGTGTAACAAGCTTCCACTACTTAAGTATTGTTCGAGGACAGCCATCCACTTGTTTTTGCATTTAAATTCATAAAGCGCATTATGCATGTAAGCGTCAAAGTGCTACCATTGGAGAAAAGCTGCCAAGGGAGGCCTCAGCACTACAGTCACAGAATAGCCTAGTTTTCAATTCCTTGAAGGCCATTAGAGAGTTTAATTTAGCAATGTGAATCAGCAGCGGGTTCCAAATTGCAGCCGCTACTACAGAAAAGGAGTGATAACCCCTTTTGGCCTTCTGAAAACTAGGAATGTGCACCTTCGTCAGATAGTAAGATCTCAGCTATCTCTTATGTGAGGAACAGTGAAATACTTTCCTCGAGGGTAACTACCCCCTGCGCCTAATGGACCACACAAGCTCTTAAGTCACCCACTTTCTAACAAGCAGCCAGTGCAGGGAGCGCACACCTTCCCTGACTGAAAGGCATTTAGGAACATTGAATTCCAGATGGGCTGCCACATTTTAAATACCTGTAGTTTGTTGATCGAGGACTTATAAATGTTTAAATGTAATGCATTGCGATGTTCAAGGTGAGATTTATTTAGCGCAAAAACCACTGCTATTCAGAACTCAACTGGTATAGGAGGAAAAATCTTTTTAAGGATTTTGATGAAGAAGCATCCTATTGACCTGGGTATCAAAGGTAAGGGTATTGTTAAAGATGACTCCTACGTTTTTTGCGAAGCCAACTGGTGTAGGTAAGGGACCACACATCTTTTGCCACCACCGCTCTGATCGTACCAAATGTTGTGCCCCAAAGACCAGGATATCCGTCTCTTTAGCATTTCATTTCTGACAGTTCTCCTTTGTCCAGATGCTGATATCCATCCTACAGAGTTTGACTTTATCTGCAACTGATAACATATCAGAGATCAAGGCAATGGTATGGGTCTCCTTCACATAGGATAGAACCTAGAAGCTGAATAATCACACTAATTTTGCCAGTGGTCCACTAAGCTTAAACAGGGTGGGGCTGAGAGAAGACAAATGCGGAACCCCACTAAGGAGCTGAAACTGTTCTTCCTTGAAGTCCTTGCAGCTGACAGTCTGCGTTCTATTGGTCAGAAAGGAACCCAGTAGGTCCCGAGCGCTATCCTTCAACCCTGCCTTGTGCAATTTTTGCACCAAGTGGGATGGGGATATCGCATCAAATTCAGCTAACAGATCCAGCATTACCAAGATGGCCGTGCCACGTTAAGCCACCTGGCAACTGATGGAATCTGCCGCCGGAACCAGTGACCATTCAGTCCTGTTACTACTCTGGAAGCTAATCTGTGAGAGATCCAGAAAGTCTTGGTGGTGATAAACTTGCCCAATAGCTGGTTAATATATTAATCAAAGATTTTGGCCAGTGCAGGCAAGAGCAAGATTAGGCACAAGTTTTTATGGTCATCTGGACCCAGTCAGGCTTTTTATAGGTGAAGAACTTCTGCCTGTTTCCATAGTAATTATCTGGTTGTAGACCCTTTCCAGAAAAGTTGCATTCGATCTGGTGCAAGTTGTAAATCCCAGGGGCGAGTGTGGGGGCTGGGGAGCGCAGGCTTCCCCAGGTGAGCCTGAAGTTAGGTGCATAAGATTTTTTTTTTTACTTTCATGCAGGTTATGGGGGGAAAAGTGGAAATTGTTGTGATGGAATCCCGATCAACTGCACCCTTAGTGAGTGGAGGACTATCCTCATTAATCTTAAAATCCCAGAAGATCTTCAGTATCTTATCTCTGAAATAAACTGTGACGTTATTGCAGAAGCTTTGCGAGTTTAACCAGTGCTGGACCGAGAGAGTAGAGAGCTCTTTCACCACTTTGAAGGGTTCATTGGGAGTGTTGCTTGCAGGTCTTATTTTGTTGGCATAGTAAGATGCTTTTGCAGCCAGAATGGTGTGTTTGTATGTAGCAATCCGCTCTTTGTTTTAATTTCTCCTCTGCAGTGAGAGTGGCCCTCCACCTCCGTTCTTGCTTCCGACATTGCAGTCTTTAAGCTCATCTAGTAACAGTGCGAGTGCTTTAGTTCTAGTGCCAGTCTTGTATTTAAGTGGAGAAACTTGTTTAGTTGTGGCAGTCACCCAAACATTGAAATCATCTGTCGTAGGGTCCTGTAACCTATTCTTTTTCACTAGTATTTCACAGAGGGCTAATTCCAAATCTATGGGGTAACTTTTACTCCAACTTCTATAAGATGCGGGCTTACGCAGTGTCTGTTCTATTCCCTTCTGCAGTATGATTCTAAAAGTTACCACTAGGTTGCCTGACCAGGTTAGCAGGAGAATGTTGCCTACCTGTAAGACAGAGTGATTGGCAAAGATTTCATCCAGCATTCAGCTGTCAGTGTGGGTGGGCGAGTTGGATTTGGGAAAAAACAAAGTTATTCATAAGTTCTAAAAACAACAAAAAAAAAGCAACGTCCATGCATTCCGTATCTTCCAAATAGTAGATAAAATCCCCCAATATAGTGAAAAGAGTTTCTAATAAAGGATTTCAGGACTTAATCCCAGGCTTCGATAAACTGAGTTCAAGAGCGTATTATTTGTCTATACTGCACTACCTCGCATGTGTCTTGTGGGTCTGAGCTAATAGGTGCAAAGTGCAGTTGAACACGTTTTTCTAAATGATAGCAAATCCCCCTCCTCTGTGAAACGATTGATCAAGTCTGGCAATAGTGTACTCCAGAGGGGTAGCTGCCAATAAATCGGGCCCAGAGTCTTCCTTAGCCCAGGTTTCAGTTACAATCAATCTGTCTTTGGTTTCGATCAATTCACATATTTCCGTACAATGTTTGACCATGGATAGTGCATTTATCACAGCACATATGAACTCCTCCTTGGTGTGGGCACCTCTAACCTCATGTCTTCCCACAGATGAAGGGTGATGCCCAGAAACCGGTCCCAGGTTGCTTGGTTCTGGTCCAGGGAGGACCTGGCTTGGTACTTCGGGCTGGACTGTTCCCATGAGGCACAGGTTCAAGACTGATTTGCATATAGCTAGGTCTAAACTGGGGTGGCAGGGTGAGTAAAAGAACAATGGATTAAACCCCAGATCTTTGCAACTAGGGGTGAATGTTTCCATTGTTCAGATTCCGTACATCATTTGTTCCTTTTGCAAAAAATATAATTCAACAATACAATATAGGAATCAGTACACAGAGGTCAAGAATAGCACTCTGTGATCAACTGGAGCTTCTTATTGAGGCCTTTTTGATCATGTTCTTGGGAAGTGGTTTGTTGGTGATGTAAATAGTAAGTCCCAAATAGCTAATTGATATCACTGCTGATGTACATTACAGCATGAATATACATTTCTATTGTGAAGGTATGTACCACAGGATAAAACCATTTGGATTTATGGATTATATAATTTTCTATTCTTGAGGAAGTGATTGGTGATTCCCAGATAATGAAACATGCATTTCTGTTGCAAGATGTAAACAATTTTTGGTATAATTCTGGTCCTAACAATTGTCGGATAGGTGCAGGATTCACCATTTTGCTTTCATTTTCTTAAATGTATTTGGGATGGGCAAACCTGCAACACTCCTACGGAATCCTAGGCTTGCTTGAACACCATTAAAGTAGTGTACAAACTACTAGAGTGCCCTTTCAGGTGTTATGACTTCTTAGAAAATACATGTGTTAGCGCACAATGTGCCCTTATGTTTTAAAAAAAAAAAATTCTCGGAAGTCAGGCTTGGTTGCTTCCGCAAAGTACACCACACATTTTTTTTTCAGTATTATCAGCCACCATTGGTGTATAGTACCTAATCCTAAAGTGGTACTTCTTTTTTCTTAAAGCCTGTATATAAGGTTCTGTACTCCATTCCAAAGAAGACCCAGAACAATTGAGTGTTGTTTGCCTTTAGATCACTAAATTGATTACAGTGGAATACATCATCCAATTCCTATTTATACAACACATTTTTTGGGGGATGTCTCCCTGGATTACAACAAAACTTGAATGTGTCCCAAATGTATATGCATACATACATACTCACATATACTAACCATCACTTGAGCATTCCAAATAATATGGTGTTGCATTAGATTTAAAAAATATATAGCACAATCCATACAATAGTCTGCCATTCTACAGCCAATAGTAATTTTGTATTTAATATTTAATGCAGAGAAGCTATTTCATCACGGCTTTCAGTTAGTGCTGTTGAATGGATCAACCATACCAAATATCTTTCAAAACCACCTTTTTATAAAGAAGACCGAACTCAGGAAATGTTGGTCCCTTTATTTCATAACTGCAAAGATCTACTCTCACACGTGTATACCACAAAGTCTTTCTCACAATATCGTTTCAATTATAACTTAAATAGTGTCCTTTTTTATCCAATAGGCTGTATTTGTAATTATCTCACCTAAGTGCACTGTGGTAGATGTTGTAAAAATGTGGAATTTATCATGATTTCACAATAGGCTTCTTTCATAGAAAATTAGATCATTCATCTTTCATTTAATTGAGTCCTCTGGTGATATTTGCTACTCTAAAATTTATCAGGTGGATAGTTTTAATTTGTATTATTTTTAATAGTTTTTTTCTTTTTGGCTGCTTTTTTGCAAGATGATTATTTTTGGATTCGCATGGACATTTCTTTAAGCCTTAAGTCGCAGCTATGGGTATATTTTCCTCAAATGGAGTGGCTGATTTCAGTTTGCTGTTTTGAAATGATTCTCACTGGATTGTGTTAATCCTATTTTGATTTTCAAATAGTCTTCTTTTTGATTTCGATTTAACAAGATTGTCCTATGATTGCTTTGGTACTGACTAATCCCCTATTATGCTTTATTCTCCTAGAAAGACGTGTAGTTTATCATCATTACTCAACCAAAATGGTTTGATTTTTTTGTTTTTATTATCTAGTTTGATTCCAATTGTCTTTTGTGTTTTTGTTTTATTTTGTTCAACTCTTTCTTGATTTCTGACTTAATACAGTACATGATATTGAAGATGTTGTTACCATGTCATAGTATTTAACTATTGTGAATACGTAATAATTTCTCTTGATGTTCCAGAATTCTTTTTTATTTTTAAGGTACAAATGGTGAATCCGCCACACAGGTGCACAGTTACAGTTTAGCATATTTATGTGTTTCTCTTTTCCATCTTTTAGTGTGAAGGTTTTATAGTTTTTTCAATTTCGTGGGTACTTTAGTGATAGTGCATGGTCAGAAACCCATAATCTGTTTTGTCAGGCATGTTTCTCTATTTTAATTTTTTCTGTAGTGAATGTGTGGAAAATTTTAACTAAAATGATTTATATTTTCTGTATGTTAGTGCAGATTAGGTTTTCAACATAATGAACTTGCGATGTCTGTCCCCTTTGTGTAGTTAGGCATTCTTTTAAACTCATTCATTTTTTTTTCCTTTAGGAATTCTATAATGTCAGACAACTTATCTATTATATAGTGATTTCAACACATCAGGTTGGACAGTGAGGCTGATTTAGCTCTCGAAAATAATATATTGTAGTGCAATTAGGAAGGTAATAGTCGCAAATAACAATAAGCATGTATATATCTTTTAACATACAAAATTAGCATCTACAACCTGAAATCCCAAATGTTCCCAGAGTACATCCAACTCTGAGTGAGAATAAGTCTGGGCTTATCTCTTATCGATAATAGATCACAGAATGCCTCTTTAATACACTCTTGCTATGCTGAAATAGAGTAGAAATTAAAAAGGCTTTCTCTAGTGGGCTACCCAACAGTGCCATTTTCTTCATTTGGTCCACTTCTCTAGGTCAAAATCCTTTCTCTTTTTATATGTACGATCTGTGGGTAATCTTTGACCCTGCCTTAACTTTTACATCTCTGACTACCCAGTTCTTTAATGAAACTCCCTTCAAGGAAAATGGAATGTATGTTGCTTTTAATTCAGCACAAAAACCTAGGAAACAAAGAACAACTAGCAATATTTGTTTGGCATTGTCTTTTAAAAAAACGAAACCCATCATCCTTTGAGGAAGGCTAACTGCAATAAAAGAAAATCTTTAGGGCTCAGGATAGTATGCTACTCTGTATGGTGCGAGCCATTTGAATTATCAGTTTCTCAAGATCCGTCAACTGCCAAAGTTGTCAATATCCTATACCTACCAAACACTATTTCTTGGTCTGACTCGAAAGTGCAGCTATTGGCAGACAGTTATGTGATCATCACTAGAGAAGGGCTTTTGCTCCACCTCAAAGTTGAGGGTCACAAGTAACTTTTTGATTGTGCAGAAGTTGTGTGCTTTCGACAAAAAAGTGATTGCTCTCGAGGCAGCTGTGGTGATCATTTTGTTTATTTATCCCTCTGCTTGTGCTTGAACTTACAGGGTCACACACATACAATTGGGATACCATTAAAGCTTCTTAGATAACTAGATCAGTTTTGTTGCTTTTCTCAGATGGAAGGAGGGCAGTCGTTAACTTACATGGATTTTTAGGTATGACTTGACTGTGCAGGTGTCACCTGATCTTTTAACCTACACCAGTGTTAATCTACAGAAATACATCTCTATTCTCATGCTGTTTACTAATAATGCTTCATATTACGATGCAGCATTTCTCTAAAGCCAGACCTACCGGCATTGCCAATACATGTTTAACCTTGTGTGTTACACTGTTCTCACTCCACATATTTAATATTTTATATTAATTGTAAACATATTGCATTGTTAAAAGAATTGCATTTATATTCAAATTGCTGGGTAACATTTTCTTTGCTATATTTCTCTGTCATAGTTAGGTGAATGTTGGTGTGAATCCCCCATGCTATGCTTCATAAGAAAGGCATAAATCTGGCAACTATTATCAACACTATACCAAAAGCTACTATTAGATTAGTCCCTTCGGTGTAGTTGGGCCACATACCTGTTGCCAAACTAAATTGCCTTCCAAAATCCCACTGTCATCCGATTTAATTAAACCCTGATTTGAATTGTTTTTTTCTTTTATCTCTTGTTTGTTCTTTGCTACGAATGTGCTCTTCCATTTCCTATCCGATTCATCACAAGCCTACTGTGCCATAAATGTGTAAAGTATTTGTGTAAACCCTGCTTTTATGGGCAGAATTGCAATTATTTTAGATAGGTCCAAGCTTTAACCGTAAAATGTAGATATTTTGTTATTAATTATTATCTTTGTTTCAAGGTTATAACCCATTACTATATTCACCCTCCCATATTATGTTACCAATGTAAAAATAAAGTTAAATTGGTAATTTTCTAGAGGAAATAGTTTGCACAGTGGAATTCTATGAGAATTTAAGAAATCCTATAACCACTCCCTATGTTTTATTATATTAACATGAATTGCATTTGGCTACAGAGTATAATCCATATTGACTGCTTGTCAATATTTTGCCTGAATTGCTAGAAACATATCCCTGCTTGGTGCACCTTACAATTAGTATTATGCCTGTAAAAGTGCTCCCCTTCCTTTGAATGGGCTCCCATTTACAATTAAATTTGGGAGTATCAATTACTTACTTCAGAACCTATTGACTCTTTGAATGCTTCAGTGGTCAACTGAGCTAAAGATAATTACTGGATTACTGAATATAAATACCTCTATTTAAAGTTACTAAAACATTTTTCAACAAGTTTTCGGACAAGAAATCTCACATCTCTATACTTAAATTACAGCATACCACATAGAAAAACATATATAAACTACAATCACAGAAAATGTTGGCTAAATAATTTAGATACACTATCACCACAAGATTTGAAGAAATTTGAAGATGTAATGTTTTTTGTGACATTTCATTATGGAAATGTAATGGATATATGATGTTACAACGCGGACTTTTACTCCGCATACCGTTACAACGCATCTTTTACAACGCAGGTACTGTTACAACTCATGTTTTTACAACGCATTTTTTTACAACGCAGGTACCTTTACAACGCATACCATTACAACGTAAGTATTGGTTAGTATATATTAATATTAATATTATAATAGTAAATTAATTTTAAAACATATAATTTAATGCAATGTAATTTAATTTAATTTAAAAAAATAAATTTAATGTAAAATAAATTTTACTTTATTTTTACCCTGTACCCCTGTACCCCAAAAACTCAAAACTGACCCTTAACCCCAAAAATAATTTAATGTAATTTAATTTAATTTATTTTCAAAAAATTAATGCAATTTAAACTTAATTTTAATTTATTTTTACCCTTTACCCCTGTACCCCAAAAACTGAAAACTGACCCTAAAAATACCCCTTTACCCAAAAACTAAAAACTGACCCTGAACCCTAAAAATACCCCTTTACCCAAAAACTAAAAACTGACCCTGAACCCTAAAAATACCCCTTTACCCAAAAACTGAAAACTGACCCTGAACCCTAAAAATACCCCTTTACCCAAAAACTGAAAACTGACCCTGAACCCTAAAAATACCCCTTTACCCAAAAACTGACCCTGAACCCTAAAAATACCCCTTTACCCAAAAACTGAAAACTGACCCTGAACCCTAAAAATACCCCTTTACCCAAAAACTGAAAAGTGACCCTGAACCCTAAAAATACCCCTTTACCCTAAAACCCAAAACTGACCCTAACCCCTAAAAATACCCCTTTACCCAAAAACCCAAAACTGACCCTGAACCCTAAAAATACCCCTTTACCCTAAAACCCAAAACTGACCCTAACCCCTAAAAATACCCCTTTACCCCAAACATATAACATTTAAAAAATAATTATATACTTACCAATACTTACGTTGTAATGGTATGCGTTGTAAAGGTACCTGCGTTGTAAAAAAATGCGTTGTAAAAACATGAGTTGTAACAGTACCTGCGTTGTAATAGATGCGTTGTAACGGTAGTGCGTTGTAAAAAATGCATTGTAACAGGTGCACACCAAATGTAATACATATTAACATTGATGTGTTTTAACTTTGATATATTCTATGCATCACTGCTGCTTAAGGGTTTATCACCAGACCTGCCTGACTCAGAAATATCTGACCCAGGTGCAATAGCACCTTGTGCATGTCCCTTTTGATAGTGAGCATCTGTTTGGCCCCCAGGATGAAACCATGCTAAAAGAAATGAAAAAAGACACTGACATTGCCAAGTGCATGGTTGCCCTATATAGGGTGATCAGCCTGTTACCTTTTGAAATAATGAATAATATATGTAATTTAATATATTAAACTTCCTGAAACCGTAATTTATATACCAAATGCCTTTTGAGAATTAATATTGTCTATCTGTATGTGGTGTGTCTCCATAGCCGAAAAAAGTCACAAATTGAACTGCTTACAAATTGGAAAAATCATAATTCTACAGGAAGGGCCAGAAAAAGAAACTGTTGCTTGATTATGATTGTAAAATTAGAATTATATAACTTAAATATTCTTTATTAAAAACATTAACGTGGTGGACATAAAAATTCCAGCAATGTTAATTTCCATTTGATGGGGAAAAAAAAAATTCTGGCTGCAGAAGAGGAAGGAATAAAAATATGGCCCATTTTACAAAATCACAAAAATGTGAAATGAAGTTACAGAAAAGGTAGTACTGAAAGTATGAATAATGTACAATCTCAATGTGCAATTTCAATATTGTGTATCATTTAGAGGATGAACAGAATAAATGTAAAAGGGGGTTTGTGTTATGCCACCACTTGGAAAAGTTGTTAGCATGCCACTTTGTGAGAGGTTTTGATTGAAAAAAGGACATCAGAAATATTATTCTGTTAAAAAATACAGGTGACCTGTGTATTTTGAGTGCTTAACATTGTCACATAGTTTTTTTTTCTTGCACTTGCATTAAGAGTATTTTTCTTTTTACCTAGTTTTAGAAAGTGGACAAGGTTTTGCTAGGCTACGTTGCTCTGTTGTGTGAAAGATTTCTTTTCTATGACATCCTTTTTGATTTGTATGTAATAGAAGGGTGGTATGGTTGAAACCGTTGGATCCTGTTTCTGCATTCTAAAAATTCATGAAATGATGGGTTTCATGTATTTAATAAATTAATATTAAGTCATTCATATTTTCTGGCTGATTTTGACTGTTTTGCATTGAAAAATCATTTTTGTCTCCTTTTTAGGGCTCGCCTGGCGTTGCAGCGCGAAGCGCTGCCGCTAGCGAGCCTTATTGTCATTGTCTTGTCTCCCCAAGTGGTGCAAACCGGAGCACGAGCAGACACCGGTCTGTGAACGCGCGAGCCGCAGGGAACGCCAACGTGCACGCTCACGGCGTCACGCTCCTGCCCTCCCGCGTCTCTTCCAAGGCGTGCTCCAGGCCGACTTGTTGTGACTTGGGACAGTGTGAGGCTGCAAGTTTATAGGCATGAGGTGTAGCGCGAGCAGTGGAAGGTCCTGTGAGTCCAGATAGAGTCCTCAGTCAAGTACTGCCTGCTAGGCATACTACAGACCCCAACAACGGTGACACAAGTGCAACGTAAATTAATCTTGCTGGGACTGGTGCTGACCATGCATCACATTGCAATACGTTGGACGCATCCCTGCCCCCCCCCCCCCCCCCCCTCACAGTTGGTCAGATTAAGAGCAGACTTGCGTGAGTGGAGTATGGCGGAGGAGCGACAGCTAAAATGTGTCCACACTGATGAAAGCGCGTAGAAGGAGCTGGAGATATGGGTGATATGCTGGAAGCACTGGAAGCCGAGGAGACGCAGCAAGCTGCACCCTCTGGACAGATGAGGGGGAGTGTGTGAGTGTCTATAATTGTATATCCATAGGCAGAGTCTGATTGGGTATAGGTCTATCTCTGTAGTTGCTGCAGGGGCTGTGTGTCAGTGGGAGTATAGTAGTTTTTGGTGGGTGGGCTCTGAATCTCCTTGGCCATGTGGCTCCTGCCTCCCGTAGACCCCCCCTCTTAGTGGAGTATGACTTATCCCTCACCGAGACCCCTGGGTCCCTGATTCTGCCCTCCCCCCTTATGTACGACTGCCCTGGGAGGACAAACACTAGTTGGTGTGCTACTGCCACTACTGTTAGTTATTGCATTATTGTTTGGAGGGGTTTATTCTTTAAAGTCATGCATTGTTTGCTTCCTATCCCGCTACGGCATGATATTCTCGCACTACTATGAACGTGCGCCAGTTGTGATTTTATTGCATATGGTTGGGGTTTCCCAAGACTGCCTGATGAAGAGAGCCATGGTCTACAACATTGGATCACCAGAATGTATGCTTCTTGTATAATGCTGGCTGTATCAGGTTATAATGTACTGCCTGTTGTGCTACTGCTTACTGTATGTTCCATTCTGTGGTATTTTACACTGTGAGATTACTGAATTAATGAAAGTAAAAAATAAAAAAAAATGTACTCTTAAGCCTAGGGCTGTTGTTAACTGATTGTCTGTGATCCCGATGTGAGAAGAAATGCGAATTTCCACCCAATCTGTTTTATGAGAAATGTCGCAAGACTGTACCCTCACAGACATATATTGGCCAATCAAAACCCAGTGGAATATGTCCGCTCAAAAGTGTTCAGAATATGGTCGAACATCCAGTAAGCGATGCAGTTTCTGAACAAGTTCCTCATGGTCAAATCATCTGTAATGGTAATTCTGGGTGCAGTTTTTTATTGTTTCAGTATTACAGCAGATCTCGTAATGCTGGCCTTAGTGCAGTACTGGGGTACTGAACTTCCATTGAAATGCCCCCAAAAAGGCCCTGGTGCCATATTGCATAAACTTTGCACTGCAGCAATAAAAAGTTACTTCTGTCACTTGCAGCTGACAGCAGAAAAACATGTAAAATACACCTAATATATTTACTCAATTTCTCTCAATACAAGTCAATGTAACATGACTATGTGAGAGAAACTTACTATTCTCAGCGAATATTTATTCATTTTGCAAAAGTCGGGGCCTGCCCTCAAGGATATGCAGGATGGCCTTAGAGTGGAGATATCATTCAGGCTCTCATTAAGAAACCCTGCTACAGCTGACTGGGCTCTAGAGAGAACCCTCAAACAAGCATTTGTAGTACAATAGGTCTCGCAGTTACTCGAGTTTAAGCAATTGGCATTGTAAATGACAATGTCTTTTATTTATGTTTTTAAAACTAAAACAAAAATAAAAGGCATTTTTATTTGGAATGTCAATAGCTCCAACTCTCATAAATGCGAGACCTATTGCATTGCAAATGCTTGTTCAGCTTGAAAGGGAAATTCATTTTGAGAAATTTGCAGATTGGACAAATCAGAAATGATGGACACAACTGAAGTTGAGCTTTTTTTACCCCGATATAAGCTAGAGGAGGATTATGATCTGAAATCATTTCTGATAACCCTGGGACTGGTCCATGCATTTGATGTGGTCAAATCTGATTTCTCTGGAATGTCAGATAGCAATGACCTGGTACTGTCCAAGGTGGTTCACAAGGCATTTTTGGATGTAAACGAGGAAGGCACAGAAGCAGCTGCTGCACCTCCAGCAATCATGATGAGGCGATATGCACTAAGGGTGCCTAGGTTCGTGGCAGACCATCCTTTCCTGTTCTTTATCCGGCACAATGAAACACGCAACATCCTATTCTGTGGCCGGTTCTGCTCCCCCTGATGACCGATATGCAGAATTTGTCCTTGATTACAAAGATATAGTTCCTTATTTTAAACAGATTTGCATTGATGTGAATGGCTTCACATTAGCATGCAGTCCCAAACATTAATAAGAACTTAATTATTAGCGTACCATTTTCCAATGCCATCAAACGCAGCATTTGAACATTATGGGCACAATTTTTAGTATCATATTATAGAAAAATTATGGTCAAGGTAACTTTTTTTTGTAAAAACCAGATTTTGATTTTACACGTGCCTGTTATTCTTTGATGTCAGGTCTTTCACTTGGCCTCTCAGTAAAAGAAAAACTGCTAGCAATGCAAGTGGAAAAACTCACACCGAAAAACTTAACTTTCTAATATTTTAAGTGTTCGAACTTGCTCTGTATACTGCAATTATATCAACATGGCAATTACCCTCCTTAGTGTTCTGCAAAGAAGACAATAGTGTCAGTAAAACATGCTTTCTTAAAACATGTGGATTCTTTGCTTCTCCGTATTCATGTATTCATCCAAATAAAGATTATCTAATGTCAAGTGAATATTGGAGTTGGGGTCATGTACATGTTGTGGTATGGGTATATATTTACTTTCTGTAAGGCATTGGGATACTGTGAACATCTGTGCACCTTCCAATGCATTGTGTAATGAACTATAACATTGTTTTTGTTAATAGTCAAATTTACTGCTCCCATTTGAGGCCAAAATTGGGTTTGATACAGTTTCAGAAATTCAGGAGACTTTAACGATCACCATGGACCAATGATTACTGTGTCCAGTATGTGGAATCAGTGGTAGTTCACGTATCTGCGCTTTTGAGCTCAGATTCCCCACAACCATCTAAATGCAAATGAACCACAATAAAACCCCCAAAATGACCCTTCTAAATTCACGGTGCTAACTACATGCTAACAAACACACACTTGTGCAAAGTGCCTGTCGGAGATTAGCAAGTAAACGGGGAAACAACATTTCCTTTGTAGTTAGGGACCTGAAAAGAATGCAAGACACCACTTCAGCTAAGCCTCCTGAACTGACCCTAACTTTTAAGGTCATCAGTGTTTTTTACATTGTAGCAGGTTGTCTTTCATTAGACTCCTATCAGAACTCTAACAGGACAGCAGGCAGTGAGGTAATCCAGCAGGAGACACAGAACAGCTTGAAATAGTGATATAGACATGTGCAAGGCAAAATCTGCCCAGGTAGTTGGGCCTTGGCAAAAAGTCCTTCTGAAATCAAGTCTGAGCTGTCAGCATGACCAGTCTTGTCTCAACGGTTCTGATAATTCTGATCTAGAACACAGTGTTCATAGTATGTATTGCTGTAGATACTCATGCTCTGCATACTCCTGCCATCTGGTGTTGGGTCCAAATGTTTTCAACTTGTTTTTCTTTGAAGACGTTTGTCCACAATGCACAAGGACACCCTCTCCAGCTCTGATTTTTTTCACTTGTGCCCTAGGCTTGGACGTTCGAAAACACAGCTCTTGGACCGATGCATTCCACACTAGTATTTTTTTTAATACCAGCTACTTGCTTTCCGATCCACCACAACAACATATTGGCACCGATCATTTCTCCCTGGGATACCTGGGACTTTAAACCCCACAGTCACCAACAGTTAGCCTTTAGCACACCATGTCTTCAGGCTCCAGCTTTCAACAAACCTCGTCTTCTCAGCTTCTCTTAGCGGAGCTACAAAAGCTCAGTGACATGTTTGAACCCCAGTGGAAGACCCTTTGCCAGGTTGTACTGCTCACATTTCTGTTGCTTATTGCAGCATTTTGGTGTTAAGCTAGTACTAATCAAGTACAACCTTGCCCAGACAGTGTTAACCGGTATAAATATGACAAAATAATATAGCAATTCACAAAATGTGGTTCATTGTGCTGCATAATTTGCTTTTTCTTGCCACATAATTTAGCCAACCATGCCGCATAATTTGGTCCTTCCCTGTCAAAAAATGTCAGTGGCCCTGTTCATACTCATTTGATCATTACTTGAGTCATTGGGGGATAACGGTCATTGAACAGTAGTTATCATGGAGCAATGAAGTTAATCAATAAACACCTCATCAACAACCTCTGCAATCATCAGCTCCTCGACGCCAAGCAGTCTGGATTCAGGCCTAACCACAGGACAGAAACCTCACTCACCACCAGCATGATCTTTGACAGATGAGCGATGGCAGCCCTCATTCTCCTGGACAGCTCTGAAGCATTTGATAGTGTCTGACACTCCATCCTTTTCAGACGCCTGTAAAAGATTGGCATCCAAGCACCTACTTTCTGTTGGATCTGCTCCTTCTGAATGGATAGAACACATGCTGTCAGACTCGCACCTTACTTCTCGGAAGCCCGCAAACTCCTATGCGAAGTGCCTCAAGGTCTATCGCCCAGCCCCACTCTTCTCTACTCATAAATTATCCCT
This sequence comes from Lissotriton vulgaris, assembly GCF_964263255.1. Taxonomy (NCBI): domain Eukaryota; kingdom Metazoa; phylum Chordata; class Amphibia; order Caudata; family Salamandridae; genus Lissotriton; species Lissotriton vulgaris. The sequence continues at coordinate 762,518,770 of NC_141691.1, read as the reverse complement.
CTGTCCAACGTCATCCGCGCAAACAACATCCACACCCTCTCCTATGTCACAGAAACACAACTCATACTTTCCCTCTCAGACAAGATCACCAATATGAGAAACAGTTCACTGCCTGCATGACCAAGTAGACTAAATGGATGAAAGCCAACTGTCTTGAGCTCCGCACAGACAAGACAAAAGTAGTGATCTTCAGCAAGAACACCTCACCATGGCACTCCAGCTGGTGGCCAGCTGAACTCGAGCCACACCCACACCAGGAACCTGGGAAGAATCATTAACTGCAAACTGGACATGACCGCACAAGTTAACACTGTCACTGCTTCCACAACCTGAAAATGATTTTCAAGTGGCTCCCAAGTAACACTTGAAAAACTATCTATTATATCCTAATCACTAGGAAGGTTGGCTAAGAGAACACCCTCCATCCTGGGCACACCAAGTAAATAACTAGAAAGACTACAAACCATCCAGAACTCAACAGCCAGACTCAATCACAACCTCCCACACAGAACTCTCATCACACCAGACCTCATGGAGCTCTACTGGCTCCCGATATACAAAGGTGCTCATTTCAAACTCCTTTCGCAGACATAAAAGACACTACATAACGTAGGCTCAGCCTACCTAAGCAGTTGCTTCTTATACACACATCCACTGCATACACAGTACCAGATCTGGAGAACGGGCATTCTCTTACATTTATTTTATTTATTTATCTTGAGTTTTATATAGCACTGGCTAGACCCGGAGGTATCAGAGCGCTTTACATAAGAAACAGCGAGTTGCAAGTTACACATTTTACATACGTTACACAATGATTACATATGAACGACAAGAGTTATTAGCGAATAGCATATAAGGACACCTGATGAAACCACAATAGCACAGTAGTATGTATTGCTAGTGTGTAACGGAACAGAGAGAGGGAAAGGAAAACATTGGAGAGGAATGTGGATATAGTCAAGGTAGGTAGGAGGGGGAAAGTCCATCAGGGGGAACTAAGCAGTAAGTGTGAGACACCGATAAGCCAAGAAGAACCATGAATAACAATGTCCAAAGTTCGGCTGGGTAGGTGACGGCCAAGGGGTCTAGACTCCTCTGTAGCTGTTTAGGACCGCTCCACCGGGCAGCAGCCAAGGGTAATTGGTCTCCGAGGGATGTACAAACAGTTTTGGTTTCTACCCATGGGGCATCATCAGAGTTCTGCAGACAATAGCGCTGGTTAGATCCAGTTATCAGAGCCCTTTACCAAGGGATTGGAGAGATGAGAAGGGGGAGCCAGTCGCAGTGACTCCAAGCGGTCACCAGTAATGAATTAATGGATGCTGCGTAGTACCCACAAAAGTGTGAAGTCCGTGTGCTTGGGGAGCTCTCTACGTGCTTCAATTATTGGAACAGACCTCAAAGCACAATAGGGTGGGCACAACGCGGCTCAGGTCTCCCCAAACGGATCAAGCAGGTCAGGGGGATCAAGGATAGTGGGGCCAAAATAGTGTTGTAGTTAGGAGCCTATTGGGCTAAGGTGGGAGCGCAATGCCTGCTCCTCAGTGACTCACCGTTGCACCGCAAGTAGTGGAGTCTCCTTCCAACCGCTCCCGATCACCGCACCACACCAGCCTGGGATGTCTGACTCTCGTTTCCGAGCCAGCTGTCCGCTAACACTTCATCATTTTTACTCCTAAAGCGTGGAATGGCGCCCCATTTCACATCACAGCCATCTCCTCTCTTCTTGAATTCCGCAAGAAGCTAAAGACATGACTTTTCAATTAACCTACTATAAGCATAAACACCTGCCCAGCCCCAGGATACTCTCACAGGCGATAGTGCGCTTTATAAATATTTATAAAATATTGCATGAGTAATTCTTTGCAACTTTATTTTAAAGACTGTTGTCCTGGTTTTGATAAGCTAAATTCATGTTTTTTGGGAATTTGTATCCGTGCCTATGTAGTTAGTAAATTTGATATCTAAAGATCAACTTTGTTGTAACATTGGTTTTCGCCACATAAGTTGTACTCTGTAGCATCAAGCAATTCTTCAAAACTAGGAGATAGTCACATTTATCTGCCTACTTTTGTTCATAAGTGTACATTAAAACAATGTTCCATGAACATAGGTCACTAAACTGTCAAATGAATATTGTCTAGTCATGTGATCTGCCTGTGTTCAGGGTCTTTCCTTATTCTTAATCATGTAATAATTGAATAATTACATTGGCACCTCTGCTTATATACCTTTGAGAAATACATTTGATTTGGAACATGTCACAGAAAACTCAATCTTTTGATGCTACAGAATCCCTAAATATCCATCAGACACAAGCTTGAAAACTTCACAAGCCTTTAAAAGCGCCACCACTGTCTTCTAGTGTTACGTATGACTTTTATTCTGCAACATTCCAGAATCTCTGGTGTAATTTTTATATGTAAAATAAATACATGATAAAGACCTATTTAAGTGTTGCAAAAGCAGTTTTGGGGAAATATTGCAAAGATAATTTGTCCTCTAAAAATATGATATTCTGCACCATGGATAGGATGCCCTTACACACTATTTCACATTCCTATGGGATAGAACCTCTAAAGATTAACGTTCTAAAAGGGGGCTAATATAATATGAGTTATGGCCATATAATTCGGCAATGCAGCTATTTTCGTCAAACACAATTCTTCTTCCAAATAGCTAACGCATTGCTGAAGTCCAACAGGGCCCCATCCTACACGCAATTTAACTTGGTGAGGTTTCAATTGTAAATACATTTGGTGAAAAAAACCATGAAAATCCATCTTTGAAAAATGAATGACCAATCGATTTGCTGAGCAGACATTTGGGAGAGCTCTGGACCGGTAATGTGGAATTTAAATCCAGTTATGATCAAATTAAAATGAGTAAGCATAGTCTTAACTTTTTTGAATGTCTTGGTCTACATAGGTGTTATTGAAAAAATTGTGTGAAAGATACAGACAAAAATCATTTATTACATCTTGGAAATTTCCACTCACTGCCAGCTCCCAAATGACTTCTTTCATATTTGCTTGAATCAGATAAAACTAAGTGTTTAATTTATAAACATTGTCTATCTAACAATATGATTAAGAAACTGAACACTTCTTTCGTAGTTAATATGTAATTGCTTACAAAAGAATTAGGAACTTAAAAGGTTTGGTTTAATCCTCAGAATCATAATACACAATACAAATGCAATCTTCCCTTCTTAATTATTACAAACATGTAGAGAAATCCGATATAGTCTAGCACCCACATAGGGCAAAGCAATAAAGTGAAATCCTACATGACTGCATTAGATTTTTATTTAACTTTATTTCCAATTTTTATGTGGCACAACTCAAAGCAAGCGGAGCTTTGATGTGCTTTACAAGTAAAACAACATTGGGGAATTGAAACCTGCTTACAATAAAAGTAGCAAAAAAGAATGAACATTAAATGTTATCGTAAATCAGTTGCCTAGAGGGGGCCTATATGAAAGATCATATACTAACAGCAAGATGAGAGAGAGGTAGATATGCCAAGTGAAGCAGATATGGGTAAGAGGGATGATTTAGGGGTGGGAGGTAGTTTGGTCTAGAGGAGGATAAAGATGTTAGAGCACAAGATAGCGGAAGAGGCTTTTCAAGAGTGAAAAAGTTGAGGCAAGAGAACAAAATGGGAACAAACAGAGGGTAAGACTTAAGTCAAAGGTGAGGAAAAGATAAGGCAATAATTGAACACTTGGGAATCAAGGACGATAAGAATAAAGAAAAGAGACGGTGGAGCTAGGTAGCAATAGGTAACCGTAAAAGATATGATGAGGTACATGAAGATGGAAGGCACAGAAGAAATAGGAAAGCATTTAGAAAACAACTTCATATGTTGAAGGAGATCTTTATGTAGGGCATTCCAAAGAGATGGGGGTTGCCCCCAAGAACGACTGCATTGAAGCAAGGGTGTGTTCTGAATTCATCCTCCAGATGTTTATAATGATGAAGATAGGCAGTTTACACAATAAATGGTCTTTAAAGACTTTTTTACATTGGAAAGATGGAAAAGAAAGTGAAAACTCAATAAATCTAGCACAAGAATAAACTTAGGACTGGGAATATGAATTCCCCACTTATGAGACCGTTTATTGAAAAAGGGCAGCCAATGAAATATCACTTTTTAGATCGGATTCCTTACTATATATGTGCAAGAAATACATCTTTGAAAACATTAAAATGAGAAACACATTGGATCGATAAACTGGATACAATTTGACCAAGAAACCTAAATGAGAAGCAATATTATGCATTTCGTGTCTGAAAAGTACAAGGGTCATAGAGGAAAGACTCACTGAAAAAGCAAAGAATGTCCAACCATACATTTCCTCTGGAAACCTTTTTGTGGATCTGACCTGACAGTGGTGATTTGAACTGATGGCATTATGAAAGAATGTTATAACACAAAGGGTCTCTGGTAAAATATCCAGAGAACCGGGGGGTTTTAAGAGGAAATAATGGAGTATATCCTCCTTACAATTATTTTATCACAACAAAATACTCCAAAAATTACTAGGCCTGAGAATGGTTTCTAGGTAGTATAACACACGAGGAATTTAGGCCTTGTGGTAGTGGGGGCTGACTGACTGATCACTAGGGGTATGTTGGACTTGCTAGTCATGTCCACTTGTATGGAGGGAAAACACAAGTTCTTTTTAGTTACCCTCACACACCCTAGTGGTGTCATGCTTCATCATTGGGTCACCCCGACTCCTAAAAGTCGAGGTGGGCTCAACCACAGTGTTGGGTAGCTCTTTGAGAGATGAAGAATGGGGGGTTATAAGATAAAATACCTCAATCAGACCCCAGGTTTCCCTTTATTCGTGGGTCTGGTTGGGTCGTTAAATATATTTAAAAGTGGGTCTTATTTGGATTTTAATGGTCCTAAGACCCTAGTACCGACATATTTCAGTCCATACAGATGGCCATAAAGGTCCAGGACTTTCTTCAGGGCTGGGAACAAAACCCCCTCTATGTGTGGGGAGTATAAAGGAAGGGGAGTCCCTATCCTACCAATGTAGCGAGGGAAGAGTAGCTTCTACTCCTGTATGTTTCAAGGTATCTCTGTGATGCCAGGCTCCATCTGTGGAAAAACATATCAAATGCTATTATACACTTGATCCTATATCCTATAAGTGCTCTATCTATAAAGCTGCATGCTTGACGTCCTGTGTGCATGCTGCGATAGAGAAGAAATGGTGTCCCCACTCAGTGTCCTTCATTCTCATATGTGGTAACACTCGTTTTTTAAAAAAAGGTGACACCCGATGTCAGTGCCAAGTTCTACCCTCTAAACTTAAGTAGACGAGGTAGCCAGAGGTATTAAATAAAACCAAAGATAACGGTCTCTATTGCAGGTATAAAACAACATATTGATATGTATTCAAAAACAGTGCAACTCACTCATACATGCATTTATTCCAACGTGCCATACATACGTTCCATATTCGCACTTGCCCAATTAGGAGGGCTTATGGCTTCTCGACGGACCGAGAGATGCTGGTGAGAGGTCCTAATAAATCCTAAGTAAAAATGGGGGACCAGAGTTATTGCACTATGGGGACGTTTTCATATGTACTAACAAGCCCAAAATATGAAGAAGGTGGCGAGGGCGCGCGCGTCACCATACGGATGATCCGGGTTGCATCCTGATGGCTATTTTTACTTACTCAGACTACGAGTTCTCCCTTCCTTTCATTATATGGCGGTCTTGGTCCCCAGCTTGTTCTGAATCGACAGCCGAAGGGGATGCGTGAATGCGCATGTGTATAGAAGAAAATGGAAAGCCTCGTCTGAATGGCTCTTTGGCCGGAAATACCGCCCATCCAGATCGCGAGGATCATGGGACTTGTTGTTTATTGGCGGAATCCATGACGAGAATACTCGGGTAACGAGGAGCTTTAAGACAAGTCTATAGTGTGGACACCAGTTATGAGCACAGGATACATTAAAGTACACTCCAATTTATCCTGCCAAAGTCAGCGCTTTTATAAATCTATTCTGACAGAGTATTTTTAAGAGACTTGCAGACAATTACAAGACACAGCTGGGACATTCAGTGTCTATATGTATCCTTCTAGTGTTAGTACACACACTCTCGATATGGTTTTTTAAGGCATGGGTTTGTAGATACATCTGTACAGATTGGTTCTTACGACCACTGGTCAACCGCATCAGATCTTTCATACAGGATACGAAACATCTTCTCAATCTTCTACTTGACATCGAATATGGCCCTAACTTACATATGCTGGTGTGCCTCGATGTAGAGGCACTTTATACCAGCATACCACAAGCAGAAAGTATCGATGTCATAGAGAACCTACTTCAAAAAGAAATATGGGAATGGTCAGCATCAATTGAATGTATAGTGTCCATTATTCTCTTGGCACCCACTGAGAATTTTTGCAAATTTGAAAACCAGATGTATCTACAGACCCCCATGGTACATCTATGGGCAGCACGTTTGCTCCCAGCATATCGTGCCTATACATGAGCCAATTTGAGGACCAATACATATGGGCCCCCAATCAGTACACTCTAAATATCTGCAGATGGTACAGGTATATAGACGACATCCTAATGATATGGAGAGGTGATGAATCAAGCCTACTAGAATTTGGAAGATGGATCAACCAGTTGAATCCCCACCTACGCTTCTCAATGAACAAAGACAAGAAGACAGTCCCATTTTTGAACATTAATATCAATGCTGACAATGGAACCTTATACAGCTCCTTATATACAAAAACCCACAGACAAAAACAGCCTGTTGCGGTTTGACAGTGCTCATCCCCGCACATTGCGCGCAAATCTACCGGTGGGACAGTTCCTACGTATTCGTAGGAACTGCTCGGATGTTCAAGATTTCACAAAGGAAGCCAAAATACTGTCAAATAAACTTAAGGAGAAAAAATTCCATCGAAAAAAATTGAAAATGCCAAAAAGAGAGCACGCAATACACCAAGGGAATCTCTCCTTGAAACGCATGAAAGACCAGAACCCCAACAACTGATTTGCGTGACCACATTCAATTCAGCTTCCAATCAAATCAAGAAAATTATAAACAAAAAATGGAATATATTGACCTCGAACCAACTCAATTTTAAAAAACCTATGTTTTCCTTCTAAAAAGAACGAAAGTCTAAAAGATTCATTGGTACACACAAACAGCTTTCAACCAAAAACTAACACCCAAACCACCCTCTGGAATACACAACCAGTGATGGGACACTTATCTTGTGCATAGCATGCGAGTTCACTGAACATACAACACACCTAGATCTGGGTCTAACTACTTCGTGGGAACAAAGGTCCCACACGAATTGTAACACGGAGGTGGTCATATAACTCATAAAATGCCCATGCCAACTGTCATATGTAGGTATGACGTCACGAAAGATTAAAACCCGCATAAGTGAACACAGAAGCACCATCAGGAGAGCAATAACAGCTACCAAATTGACAGCCCATTATGTGGAAATGAAACATAAAGACACGGATATCAGATGGACTATCATTGAAAAGGTCAAAGCTGAGAACAATTTACAGAAAGTACTATTGGAAAAAGAACAATGGGTCTACCGTCTAAAAACTCATCAGATTGGACTGAATGACTCCATACCCTGGGGACAACTGAAGAAGTAGAACTAGCTGACCTCATAAATATAAGTTGGTATGCATAAAAATTTACTACTTCTGGCCAAAAATACCATATAAGAACCACTCTAAATATGATGCTAATCACCTCCCCATATATATATATATATATATATATATATATATATATATATATATATATAATATATATATAAATAAAAACAGATGTATCTACAAACCCATGCCTTAAAAAACCATATCGAGAGTGTGTACTAACTCTAGATGGATACATATAGACACTGAATGTCCCAGCTGTGTCTTGTAATCGTCTGCAAGTCTCTTAAAAATACTCTGTCAGAATAGATTTATAAAAGCGCTGACTTTGGCAGGATAAATTGGAGTGTACTTTAATGCATCCTGTGTTCATAACTGGTGTCCACACTATAGACTTGTCTTAAAGCTCCTCGTTACCCGAGTATTCTCGTCATTGATTCCGCCAATAAACTACAAGTCCCATGATCCTCGCGATCTGGATGGGTGGTATTTCCGGCCAACGAGCCATTCAGACGAGGCGTTCCGTTTTCTTTTATACACATGCGCATTCACGCATCCCCTTCGGCTGTCGATTCAGAACAAGTGGGGACCGAGACCGCCATATAATGAAAGGAAGGGAGAACTCATAATCTGAGTAAGTAAAAATAGCCATCGACATGCAACCCCATCCGTATGGTGACGCGAGCGCCCTCGCCACCTTCTTTATATTTTGGGCTCGTTACTACATATGAAAACTTCCCCATAGTGCAATAACTCTGGTCCCCCTTTTTTACTTATGATTATATTAGGACCTCTCACCAGCATCTCTCGGTCTGTCGAGAAGCCATAAGCCCTCCTAATTGGGTAAGTGCGAATATGGAATGCATATATGGCACGTTGGAATAAATGCATGTATGAGTGAGTTGCACTGTTTTTGAATACATATCAATATGTTGTTTTATACCTGCAATAGAGACCGTTATCTTTGGTTTTACTTAATACCTCTGGCTACCTCGTCTACTTAACTAAGTTTAGAGGGTAGAACTTGGCACTGACATCGGGTGTCAGCTTTTTTTTAAAAACGAGTGTTACCACATATGAGAATGAATTACTAGTTTTTAAAGATTGTGCTTTTAATTACTAGTTTTAAAAAAACAAACTGCACTTTATTTCATTCGATCTCTGACTGCCTCCCTCGCTCTTTCCCGCTCCCCTAGCCCCGGTCCGGCACAGCTATGTGCCGATTGCTCCGGAGGGCTGACGGGGTAGCGGGCACCATTTTGGGAGAGGCAGCGGTATTCTCAGGGCAGCGCACCAGTCATCGCGCCTTCAGCCCTTCAAAAACAACGCCCCATGCGAGCGCGCAGGGGCCGTGCCGAGGGCACGCCAAAGGCAAGCCCATCAACGGCCGACCGGGGCTAGGGGCCCTCCACCCTGCCCGTTTTTATTCATACTCCACTGCACAACTACTTGCGCTACAGGTACAGTGGCTCCCCCAGACAGCCATCTGCGCACGGATTACTGAACTTGGCCTAGCCCGTCCCCCCTACCTCTTCACTTTCCCTATCGCTGAACCTTCCCCTCCCTCCCTTTCCCCGGTCCCTCCCAAGCCCCCCCTACTCCCCCTTTGTCACCCATGTCATCCCATCTCTTAGCCTTCTTACTTAATACGAGATCGGCCGTCAAACACCAGTTAGAACTGTTTGACTTCTTGGACTCCGTTAAGCCGGACCTACTTTTCTTGACCGAGACCTGGTTCCGCACTGACTCTCCCCCCCCAGCATGCTATCAGCCCCCCCCCCCCATGTTATCCTCAGAGCCGATCGGCCTGAAGGCCGAAAGGGAGGTGGAGTCGCTCTGATTGCCCGGGCGGGCCTTCACTTTCAAATGCTCCCCTTCCCCTCCTTACCTATGGCGGATTGCTTGGTCATTCGCTCCTCCTTTTCCCAGGTCTCCCTAACGTGTGTCCTTGTTTATCGCCCTCCCCAGCCCTATCCTTGCTTCCTCCCTGCTATTTCTGACCACCTGGGAACCCTGGCAATTAATAATTCTTCGGTCCTGCTTCTCGGGGTTTTTAACTTCTGGCCCAATGACCCAGCGGAGGATACTGTATCCCGCAATTTTACTGAACTCCTCCTTAGCCTGAACTTTGTCTCCTGTGTCCTTTCCCCCACCCACATCCACGGCCACATTTTAGACAAAATCTGGACCCTTAACACCTTTGTTTCAGCTCCCTCCGTCCAGCCTTGTTCTTGGTCGGATCACTTCTTGATCTCTTCTTGATTTCTTTTTCTCTGGATCTTAGCGTCACCACCAATTTTCCATTTTCCAAACACCTGGGCGAGAAATTGGAGCAAAGCGGACATCCCTGCCTTCTGCTCTACTCTATCAGCCTCCAATCCAGACCTGTCTGGCCTTGCACCATCTAGGCAACTGGATGCCTTGAACAGCTGGCTCCAGAGGGCCTGTGATCCAGCTGCCCCCCTGAAGTGTGTCACGGTCAAACACGCTCATGACGCTAACAAATGGTTCTCTCCCGCCCTTAAGGCAAAAAAACTGGCAGTGCGTCAAGCAGAGAGAGCTTGGAGGCGTGCCTACTGCCCTCTTTCGAAACTCCGCTACACCTCCACCCTCAAGGAATACAAAAAGGATATCCTTCTCGCTAAGACAGCCTATTTCTCAGGGAGGATTCTTGCTGCAGAGAACCAGTCCAAAGAAATATTTGCCACCATCCGTGAACTGGCTTCTTCTGATAGAGCCTCGTCCAAAATTCCCCCATCCCAGCTGTTGTGCAACTCCCTCAACGATTTTTTCGTTGAGAATATTGCACTCATGAAGGCTAAGATCCCGCTTCCTTCCCCTACCTTTTGTGACCCCCAGCCTCCTCCCCCTTCTTCCAGTTTGACTCATCTACCCCTCCTGACCAGAGAAACCTTCCTCACCCTAGTGACCCGTGTTAAATCAGGATCCCCTGTGGATACTACCCCGGCACATATCCTCCCCAAAATTTTTACTACCGCTATCTTCCTCCCCTCACTTTCCTCAATGATTCTCTTTAACAGGGGATTGTACCGACCCTTCACAAAGCCGCTATTGTTATCCCCATTCTAAAAAAAACCTGGGGCTGACCCCGCCTCTCCCCCCAACTATCTTCCCATCTCCCTCCTCCCCTTTCTGGCCAAGGCCCTGGAGGCTCATGTCACTCAGGCCCTAGGCGCCTTTGGGGAGGAGAGTGGGGGATTTGCTTCCCGTCAGGCCGTTTTCTACCCCGGCACTCCACTGAGAAGGTGGTCATCTCTGTGATGGACGAGCTTAGAAAGGGGCTAGATACCAACACTCCCCAGGCCCTCGTTCTCTTAGATCTCTCCGCCGCCTTTGACACGGTTGACCATTCCATCCTTCTCACCCGTGTCAAGGCGGCGGGCATCGAGGGCCCAGCCCTGGCTTGGATTAGCTCCTTTCTAAGAGATCGCTCCCAGGTTGTTCATCTTGCTGAATTCACTGCACCCCCTCACTCGGTTCAGTGTGGTATCCCCCAGGGTTTCTCTCTCTCTATCCTTTATTATTTATTCTGTATATCTTTCCACTTATTTTTGCACTTCAGCAAATGGAGGTCGCCGTGTATAACTATGCCGATGACCTCCAACTCATTTTCCATCTGTCACACTCCCCAACCCATCCAGTCTGTCATGCTGTTTATCAGCGATTGGATGAACTGCAACCACTTGAAATTAAATCCTGACAAGACTGAACTTGTCGTCACTGGTATCACTCCCAGCCCCTGGTCCCCCAACTTCTGGCCTCCCTCCTTGGGCATTTCCCCCACACCCTCTTCCTCAGTAAAAACTCTAGGGATCTCACTCAACAAACACCTCACTCCTCACTCCCAGATCAGTTCTGTTGTTTCTTCCTGTTTCTTTGCCCTCCGTACTGTATGGAAAATTTCCCGGTTTTTCTCCTTTCCCGCCCTCAAACTGATTCTGATAGCAATGGTCTTGTCCCTTGTACATTTTTGTAAAATAATTTTAATGTAATTTTGTATTTTTGCTCTTATTCTGTGATTGAATAGTATACTTTTATGATTTTAAAATAATCAAATAAAGTGGATTTTGACTTGTCCCGCTTGGACTACAGGAATATTGTGTATAATGGCGCACCAGCATATGCCTTTTGCCGTCTTCAGTTAGTCCAAAATCAGGCCCTCCGCCTGATTTATGGCCTGCCCAGATTCCATCACATCACTCCCTTACTCAAATCCCTACATTGGCTGCCCATTAAAGAACGGGCTCTCTTTAAATTGGGCTGTACCACCTTTCAGGCCTTGGCGGGGACTGCCCTAGATTTCATTTCTTCTGCCATCAGTGCTTACTGCCCCAACAGAGAACTTCGCTCTTCCACTAAAATTTTTCTCTGTCCCCCGGTTCAAAAAAAGGAAATCTGGGGGTTTGAAATTCACTGTCCTTGCCCCCACTTTTTGGAATTCCCTCCCACTTCACATTAGATCCATTCCCTCTTATCTTGAATTTCGCAGGGCCCTAGAGACCTTTTTATTTTCTCACGCCTTCCCACCTCAGTAACTCCGTCGCCCTAGTCCTGGGTTAAGCATCCTTCAGCGCCATGAAACCGCTTGGTATACGAGTGCTATACAAATTCCTGTAAATCCAAATTCAAATTCAAATGAATGACACTGAGTGGGGACACCATTTATTCTCTATCACAGCATGCACATAGGACGTCAAGCATGCAGCTTTATAGATTGAGCACTTATAGGATATAGGATCAAGTGTATGATAGCATTTGATAATGTTTTTCCACAGATGGAGTCTAGCATCACAGAGATACCCTTAAACATACACGAGGAGAAGCTACTCTTCCCTCGCTACATTGGTAGGATAGGGACTCCCCTTCCTTTATACTCCCCACACATAGAGGGGGTTTTGTTCCCAGCCCTGAAGGAAAGTCCTGGACTTTATGGCCATCTGTATGGACTAAAACATGTCGGCACTAGGGTCATAGGACCATTAAAATCCAAATAAGATACACTTTTAAATATATTTTTTAACGACCCAACCAGACCCAGGAATAAAGGGAAACCAGGGGTCTGATTGAGGTATTTTATCTTATAACCCCCCATCCTTCATCTCTCAAAGAGCTATCCAACACTGGGGTTGAGCCCACCTCGACTTTTAGGAGTCGGGGTGACCCAATGATGAAGTATGACACCACTAGGGTGTGTGAGGGTAACTAAAAAGAACTCGTGTTTTCCACCATACAAGTGGACATGACTAGCAAGTCCAACATACCCCTATTGATCAGTCATTCAGCCCCCACTACCACACACAAGGCCTAAATTCCTTGTGTGTTATACTACCTGGAAACCATTCTCAGGCCTATTATGAAAGAATGACCTGCTGAAGTCCTTACATTAAGATGGGCCTTTTCGAAGCTCATCTTTAAATCTTGTCCTAGCCTTAATTATGTCTGTTTTATTGCTTTATCCATGAAAATTGAAATCCAAAGCCCCTGAAGAAGTGTATGTCACTAGAAATGTATTGGGCAATGCGACTGAGTCCTCCCTACAAGAACCAGACCGAGGCTTCCAAACATTTTCAATTCTTAATTGGCGTTTATGGACAGCCTTGACCTGACAACCAACTAAAGAAAGTCTTATTTAATGGTAGTTGGCCATGAAGTCTACCAGGTGAAGGACCTTTCATGCATGTGACCAGGAATTAACTATACTAAATTATTTCACATACCTTGGATTCATGTTTGACTTGGATGGAACTTGATCCTCTCTTTTAAAAGCCAAGAAGATGTATTTTTATGGTTCTGTCTTTGATTTTGAATCTAGATTTTGGGAATAAAATCAGTGGCTTCATTGGCAATTAATCGGGTGAAAAGTGTGTCCGCCGTGACATGTGGTAGCGACATAATGAGCTATTCTGACTCCTTTTCATTGCCGGTTGCAGAAAATAAATGGTAGTTGATTATTGAATGTGCCGTATCCACCCTGCCGCTACTGCTCATTAAAAGCTGAGTCTGTGCTAACTTTCTGATATTTTGGCCATGTGTCATTTTCTGGGATAGCTTACAATTTGGTTTAACAAAGAGACATTATTGAATCAAGCTAAGCTGAAGGATTGTCTTTCATTGGACAAAGCAGAGCATGTTCCTTGGTTAAAATATTTAGACAAAATGTTTTCCCAGCTGGGCCGTCGTGATTTATTTATCAAGAGAAAATCAGTAAATCTGACCTGGTTTTGATTAGGGTAACTTGTATGTTAAGGTGCTAGGCCGATGGGTAAGACCTAGAACTCTCTAAGCCTTTGGTTCGAGAATGTGTTTCTCAAGACTGTTTCCCCATTCCGAGCCCTATTTATTCCGGGTCACCACCTCCAGACATCGTTTTTTATTAACACGTTTTAGGTTGAATTTCATACAACTGTCTTTGTCAATCATAGGCCTGTGTCCCCACAAGACCTGGTACACTTTTTCATTTTCTGCCCAAGTAGGGTTTGGTTGCCCTTTATCCTCTGCAAAAGCTATTAAAACATCGCTTGATAATTGATTTTATGAGATTGCGTCAGTGTGTAGTTATTTTATTGATTTTAAATGTTTATGCAATTGTTTTCCTTTATAAGCTATCATGTAATGTTTAATGTCCTGTAAGCATTAATCAACTAACAGTAGGATGCTAACAATGACCTTGTTGGTGGGATGATTGATAGCAAGGTGCTAGTATGCTTATATGCATGTTTAATCCTTGGGTATTTTAAGCTGTTATGAATTGTATTTTATATGGTTTTGCTTACTAAAACTAAATAAAGATTTATGAATGAATCTACTGGGAAATATTCATTTGAACGGTTAGGTACTTTCCCTGTGTTCTTGGGGAACAAGTGTTTGAATATGCACATTTGAACTATAAGCAAATATTAAGTGGCTGAACCAAAATAATTCTCTCTATTCCCTTATTCTGGACACTTGTTTCTGCCATTGTCTGCTGAGGGGCGTTCAGCTATCATCCAGTTCCTGAGGATGCACATATAGTTTGTAGCCATTAGAATTTGCAGCAGATAATTCTCTTTATTGCTGAGATGCACTGCTAAAGCGATCCAAATGCAATCAATGGACACCACTGTAAAACCTGTCTCTATAGTGTTTACCTTTGTTATGTTATGTTATGAAATCATTTATTGAGCGCACTAACACTGATTAGTTTCTTGGCGCTAAATTGACAGTAACACAATCAGAGGTAGAAAAGGTAGATTAAAAAGCTTGTCTAAAGAGCCAGGTCTTCAATGCTTTCCGGAAAGATAAAAGGTCTTGGCAGGACCGAATTTCCAGGGGAAAGGTGTTCCATAAGCAGGGGGCTAATGTAGCAAATCTTCGTCCACCAGAACGTTTGAGTTTGAAAAAAGGGGTCTGGAGAAGGCCCAGATGGAGTGACCGAAGGTTACGAGAGGGAACGTATCTGGTGATCAGTTGATTAATGAATTTAGGGCTTTTGCAGTGTAGTGACTTAAAGATCATACAACCTGCTTTGAAGGAACAGCGTTGCATGACCGGAAGCCAATGAAGCTTAATAAGAAGAGGAGTTGCCGCCTGCCATCTTGGTTGCTTCAGGATCAACCTAGCAGCATAGTTCTGAACCATCTGGAGGCGCTTAAGTAAATAGTTTGGGAGACCCAGATAGATGGCGTTTGCGTAATCCAGATGAGACAGAACAGTGGCGATCACAACCTGAGTAATAGCTTCTGGTGTTAATAGTCGCCTGACCTTCCTTATTTTTTTCAGCTGGTAAAAGCATTTGGAGACCACTTGTCCCACTTGTGCTTTTAGTGAAAGATCACTATCCACGATGACTCCGAGCGTTTTAGCCGAAGGCGATGGTTGCGGTACTTGACCTAGATCTGAAGGCCAGTAGTGGGGACCCCAATACTTAGCACTGTCCCCAGTCAATACCAGTTCGGTTTTACCTGGATTTAGTTTTAACTGATTTTGATCCATCCAGGATTTAATAAACCTCATGGTTGACTGGAAATGACTTATAGATTCTTCAGAATTATCAATGGTGAAGAGTAACTGCAGATCATCTGCATAATTAAAAACTCTCACCTGTTTGTCCCTCAAGGTTTGAATAAGGGGGAGGATATATATATTAAAAAGATGGGGTGACAGGGAGGAGCCCTGTGGCACTCCACATGGGATGGACTGTTTAACACCAGTCAAATCCCCCAGACGCACCGCTTGGGATCGTTCCTCCAGGAAGGACCTCAGCCAGCAGGCCGCCACGCCCTGAATGCCTGTCTGTCCGACACGGTCGACCAGGATGTTATGGTCGACCGTGTCGAACGCGGCCGACAGATCCAAGAGCACCAGGGCCTGAGGAGACCCTCTATCTTTAGTGCATTTCCTTTAAGGTTTCATCGCAAGATTCTTTTCTTGTTGAACAAAAGTCTTTGGTCAGATCTACCATATTTTAACACTTTCACATTCAGCACACATTCATAAAATCATCTTATCTAATGTAACCATTTTTAATTCTGTCTGCCTTGAAAACACTAATACCAAATGTCTTTGAAATTATGTAGTTCTTATTCATAACCCTTTTTTTTCACATAGCGGTTAAACAAAACCTCCTTTCATATTCTCCTAGACCAAAGATGCTTCAGTAACAAAACCATGCCATGCTGAGAGCCCCTCCAGCCTGCAGGAGTGCCTAAGCAAGGCAGCTAGGTTCTGACAAATGGACATAAGAGGGTAATAACTTGCAACGAAACAGCAGGGTGTGACATGTGAAAATTAGGTTCATTGTGGTGGACCTCAAAAACAAAGGAAACGCCTTTAGCGGAATAGTACCCCCCCAACTGTATGCCCTTCTGAATTGGGTAACGATCCAATGAAAGCCAAAAGCAGCTATAAAATAGATAAACCAAAGGTTATGGAGACAACACATAACTTAAAGAAGCTCAATAGAAAAAAAAGCCAAAAGATAATAAAGTTGAGTTACAGACTTTAAAATGAGGACCTTGAGAAAGAGGAGTACTACTGGAAAAGGAAAACTAGGGGAAAAAAAAGTGTTCAGGCTCCCAAGTTCAAAATCTATACAATAAAATGAAGTAAAAAGAGTAGGAGATCTTGTCGTAGGGGAAAGACAGAGTGAAATAAACAGGGGTGGATGAATCAAGGAAAAGAAATCTACTACCTAACCTAGCTGGGAAATGAAAAAATAAAAGAAGAACATGAAGAAGAAATAAATGTCTGGCACGAGCTACTTAGGAGCAATTAGTTAACAGCCAAAGAATTTCCAATACTGTCGCCTAAATCCAGACTTCGCAAGGGAAGGAAAGTGGAAAGTAATGGGGCGGGGAATGGAAGGTAGTGGTGAGGCTTAAAATGTAACAATCATTTAACTTGAATCTCTGACACTCACCTGTCTGCAGACCCATACAATCTTAAATTGCTGGAGATTCCTGCATACATCCCAAAAGACTTCCATGAAATCTTTGGACAGTTACCCAAGCACTACTTTTTAAGAATGCTCTGAGGTAATTGCCCACTGTGATCTGGAAAGGCGAATTTATTGGTGCAATTAAGATACTTTCCAAATGCAAAATCATCTGTTCTCCACACAAAATCGAGGTGCCAAAACAAGGTAACATCCAACTAAAATTGCTTGAAATATCACACCATGTGATGACTCCATAATAGAATAACCGATAGAATGCTGCTTGGACTGGTATCTTGGCAAAATATACTCCTAAACCTCAATTCATCCAGAACAAAGCAGCTTACCTCGTCCTTCAGGTACAAAAAAGAGAACACACACAACTTGCAGTAAAGATCTTTCACTGGTTCCCTCTAAAAAGCTACATCAAATTCAACCAACAACCCAATTTCAAACATTAGGGAGGGAAAGATAATAGGGAATCGGGTGCATATGGGAGGGAGTGAGGGAAATGTCACCAAACAGCACCACCGCCACAAAAACAGTCCACATAACAAACTAAAGTTTGTTTCCCAATCCAACAAGTCTATCTTTAACAAATGGGAGAATCTGTCTAATAGTAGGAACATGCAGTCTCCTCATCACTCTCACATCAATGAATCCACCTGTAACATTGCCTGCCTTCTCCAACAGCTGTAGAGGGCTCATGGTGTTTCTGTCTGTGTGACTATCTAAGGGGCATTCTACCAAGTCACTTGGTGGACTGAGTACCAGAGAGAGACCATAACACACAACTGAAAAGATGTTTTCTCACAGCCTTGTGTGGTAGAAGTGCCAGGGGACCTTTACATCCTTAGTTGTAATATTTTATGGTCAAATCCTTCAAGAGTCTGCCATTCATCAAAAGGTTTTCCCTCTCCTGATGCAATGGATCTATATTGCAAAGCAAGTAGACGTTCAGGCATTCATCTTTTATAGTGTCTGGGCCCGTCTTCCAAAGGGCTGAGAGTGTGAGTAGTCTATTCCAAACTGTCCTGATAATGCTTCACTTGAACAAAGCCCCTGGTTACTGAACACCTTTACCGGTGAAAACAAATGTCATCCATTTGTGTAAGTCTTTGAACTGCTCAAAGCTTCATGAAGCAGTTGGAGGCTAGCCCACCAGATCAGGGGAGACCACGACCTCTCTCTCGTGGCTGAGGATTGCTCATCCTATTTATAGATCCCGCTCTTCCGCTTGGAGGGAGCTCTGTTCCTAGAATGCAGCAGCTGCACCAGGAGTTCCACTGTTGGCAGGGTGAAATTTGGAGAAAGTGCATGTTGTTTTGGCTCTATTTAGCAGTTTCCCCATCTTTATAAGGAGTGGGATAAACATGGGTTTGTGGAGCTGGTGTACTGTCAATTAAGTGCAAGTCACCCGCTCGTGAGTACTGGCAAAACACAAGTGCATGTATTAATCACCCAGCAATAAGCTACATCTCTGGTTTCTCTGGCTGGTCTTGTAGAAGCGAGAGCTGCTAAGTTCTTCTGTCAAGTGATTTGTCAGCCCCCTACAGTTTGTTAATATGCCATTGGTATATGTAACATAAAACATAATTCCTTGTAACTATTAATCACTACAGTTACATTCAATATCAACTGGGAAAAGACTGTCCTATTTGAATAAAATTGTTAATAAAATTTCAATTTCCAAATGTTGAAATTAATCAATTAGCAGTAAACTAGTTATTTTAAGGTGCCAAATCAGGTCTAGGAGTGCCAGAACCATACCTGAACTTTTATGATAACCACGAAGTAAATTAATATAATTTATATTTAAACATATGGATATCCTGACACCTTGGTGTGGTTTCTGCACTCCTGTTTTTACTTTGTTCACCCCTTGTCTAATTAAAGAGATATACCATTGGTCAAATGGAGTCAACTATAAAATAATTGGAAAACTAAAGATTTAAGTTTTCAAGCTTAACCTGCATGAATTTATCTTGTATTTCAGTTTTATTATTTGCTTGTCTATACATTGTTTTGGTTGAACCATATGTTTAGACCACAATTACCATATTTCTTTATATTTTGTTGCATTTGCAGATTAACTTAATTTAAATGTATTGTGCAGTCAACAATCAATTATATCAACATACAAATTTACTATTCTCTTGGTTTTGAAAATGCTATTTTTCCTAGAAATGATATAGGCCTTAACGATATTTCTTTTGTCAAATTATTTCCACACTACAAACAACTCTCTACAATCAACATCTCTGTTTATAAACCCACAGGAAAAGCATGTTTTGGTAATAAAATGTGTTATGAGAGTTTGACAATAAACACAGTTGATGGACAGAATGCAGAACAATGTCTTACATTCACCCCAGTACAAAGATCTGGGCCTAAATCCATCGTTTTCTTTGCACTTCACACCACCGTAAGTCAGACACTGGCTATATGCAAATCGGCCTTGACCCTGTGCCTCATGAGAACAGTCCTGCCCGAACTACCAAGCCATGTCTTTCCTAGACCTGAATCAAGCATTCAAGGACCAGTTTCTGCCTATCCGTCTTCTTCAGCCTGGATAGCTTGACTCCAGTGATGTGGAGAGCCTGGGACTCTCGTCTGAGCATACTCAGCCCACTCGGGGTGAAAATTGCAAAAAACACAGTTGATGGACCGAATGCAGAACAATGTCTTACATTAACCCCAGTGCAAAGATCTGGGCCTGAATGAAAGTTTGACACCAGCCATGTACATAATTCTGCAGTGAAGTGTAAGTGTGGAGGAGGGTTCTCTGCAGTGACGTGTAGCCACACTGCGAGCCCCTAAAGCCTACTTCATTGACTCAGGGGCACTCAGCATGGAAGCTAGATTCTGACAGAAGAGGGAAAGACTTTGTGAGGAAGTGGCAAGTAAAGAAGATGAAAGAGGAGCAGAAGAGGAGAGCCCAGGAGAGATCAGCCTCGGCCTCCATGATAATTCTATTGGACACAAAGAAGGGTGACATCCTATGAAGATGGGGGCAGAGGGGTGGTGGCAGGTCACTTCTGAGCTGCCCAACTGAATTGTTACAAGGAAGGGCGAGGACATTTGGTACCAGGGAAAGCATGGTGTGGAATAATGTGGAGTGGTTAATCTAAAGGGAAAGTGATATCTAACCAAATAGGCCAGAAAGAAAAAACTAAATCGGCGTCAAAGAGGAAACCAGGGTGCTACAATGAACAAATCACTTAACCATGAAGGCTTTTTAAGACCTTGGCACAAGCCCAGTCCCAAACATAGTTAGTTAGATATGCAGAAAACAACCAAAGCAGGTCTTCCCCGTTAGGATTACAAAATTATCCACATCTAATATCTATGATTACCAATGATCTGCGGCCCGATCTAATTCTGGGTATTTAGCGATCCCATGAAATGATCCTGGAAAAAAAAGTTTTAGCTTGACGTGTACCATGGCAGAGCCAATCCAAGCACCACATGTATCATATTGGATAAATAGCCCGCTGAGATCTGCAAAGGTTCAGGTACAGTTATTGGACATTACTATCACTGAGTTATTTTCATCATAAAACCACTGCCGTGTTCCCCTCAAATAAACCAGTTGGTTAAAGGCTACATTCAAATAGACATTCACACCTTTTCTCTCCATCATGTATGAAAAAACATTGAATGGAGCTGTAGTAAAGCCAAGACAGAAACCGCTATGGAAATGCTATATATGATGTTGTCTCTTCTAACCAATCTCTAATCTTCAGTATTTTCAGGTCTAGCAGCCTACCTCCTTTAGCTGCAAAAAGGAGAAATCTGCACAAAACCTCCTTCACTAAATCTAATTCCAGAGTCTATGCTTGTAGACGATGCCTCCTGGATTGCACTACTATTGTGTATCATATTCTGCGTCACCAGATACCACCTGCCAAGACAACCAAGATATAGACTTCTGAAAAGCTGACCATTTTTATTGGAAGCAAATATGTGGTGGTAGGTAATTTTTTACCTAACATATATTTCTTGTGGTATTAAGGTCTATAGGTTTCCCATTAATTCCTTCAAGAGCTGCATGTTTTTCTGCAGTTCCTGTGATAGTGGAAGGATTCGAGTTTGTTACGGTGCATTTTGCTTTCAACCCTGCAGAGTTTAATCAAGACCGAGCTAAGATGTTGGACTGCCTAGTCAATCCTGCCTTGGCCTGAGCAACTTGTCTACACACTATTTCATATGTCTGTTTGGAGACTTTTTTTTTTATAACTTCTTACTTGCATGTAGGGGGATATTATGATTTGGAGCATTCTGCCGAGGAAGCATCGTGTAATATTCAGCAAGGGGTAATGGATTGACTCATGTGACTCAATTCAGTCAATTCGCAGCTCAAACTACTTGGGTAGAATGAACTTGGTTAACTTCTATACTACAAGTTGCAAATAAGAAAAGGAAGATGAGCTGATTTGTACGCAGCACCCTACTTAATTTTTTTAATTCAATGGTGTATTTCTGTAAATTGAACATCAATTACAGGTAAGATGAAAAGAAAGGAGTGGTGCGTTAGGAACTTAGTCTTTCATTAGCCATGAAATAAAGGTTTCCTCTTCATATTTAATTGTGACTTATCTTTGTGGTGGGCCAAGTCAGTAGTACGCATGCTTTTTCCTAAGTTGTTGCCAAGCCTATATTATTCAGCCCCTGCAGCACATTCATATTTTGTATCAGATAGATCCCACTGTCTGACCTGGTATTGATTATTACAATCAAGGATAAATATCCTCTCATAAAGAGCATTTTAAAGTAAAGACGAGGGGCATGAATATTCACTAGACTTGAATTGCAAGCTGCTTATCGTTTCTGTAAATAAAGGAGGGTGGAGAGGGGAATAGACTTTCTTCACATGATTTGGGCATTTTTAATATTATGTAATGCCATTTTGGTTCTGCAATGTTCCTGCCTTTTTTCAACATATTATTCATTCAGTATTTCTTATGTTTTGAACCCATTTGTATTGCTATACCTGAACCCATTGTGATCAGGACTCTAGCTGCATCACTTGTCTTGTAAATCTGAGAAGTGAGTTTGAGAAGGAGGAAATTAAGGGTCTTGGATTTGCATTAAATACTTCTGGCATTTCAGTGGATTTACAGCCAACATTCGTTAATCGTTAATTTGGAATGGGCTTCTTCTCCTCCTAATGTAAATATAGCTTCAAGCCTTTCTTAGATTTGCAAATTTTTATTGCCAATTTTTAAGAACGTTGAGAAATAACCAGTGATGTAAGTTAAGTTCTACAGAGGAAAATACGAAAATAGTTTTTTGCTGGAATAATCAAGCTGAACGGGCATTTAAATATACCCAAAAGTATGTTCACTGTAGAAACAAGTTTATTGTCATCCTGATAATTCTAATAGACATCTCTGAAAGAGCCAAAGGGACAGTGTTGTTACAAAGAGGATGGCCAAGATCATCCTGTTTTCTTTGTCTAATGTTTTGCCAGAGAGTTCCTGGAATTATTTAGTACTTGTGAGAGAGCTTTTAGATACGAAGATGGCTTCTAATGAATGGATACTACGAACTGCTTATAATTAAAATGATCATTTGAGCTCACAGTATATATGAGATCTTCAATGCTGGAGTAGTCTTCAAGGTAAATGACATTTTTCTTTTATGTTATGTTATATGGAGTTTTATAGTGCGCTCAATTACTACTGGAGTATCCTGGCGCGGAGTAAGATACTAGAGGCCAGAATTTAGAGAAGAAGAGCAGAGCTTAAAACGCTCGTTTGAACAGATGGGTCTTAAGTGCTTTCTTGACAAGTACTTAATTCGGGTTGGAACTGAGGGCCAAAGGAAGCGAGTTCCAGGCAGTGGCAGCTTTGACAGCAATGGACTGGCCTCCTAAACGGGAGCGATGAAAGCATGGAACCGCCAGCCGATGGTGGGTGGCGGAGCGCAAGGGCCGATTGGGACGATAGAAGGAGAAACCTTTCGTCAGATATAGAGGGCCCTGATCATAGATGGCTTTGTGGGCAAAAGTAAGTATCTTAAAGATAGTTCGTTGCGCAACTGGAAGCCAGTGCAGGCTGCACAAATGTTGCTGGACGCTACTTCGCCTGGAGATGTTAAGCAGGAGCCTGGCAGTCTCATTTTGAATTATCTGGAGACGATTGATCAGATAGGCCGGAGAGCCGCTCACCAGAGCATTAGCATAATCAAAACGCGAGAGAATAAGTGATCTAGCCACCGTTTCTCTCGCTGTTTTGGGAAGAAGAGGAAAAATTTGCGAAGAGCCTTTCACAGTGCGATATTACTATGACTATCACACACATTTTTCATGGTAAGAATCTTTTGGCTGATGCTCTATCTTGTGAGATGGCGCAAGAACAAATGGATGCACAGTAATTAAAAGAAAGCAGGGATTCTGCTGGGAAAGCAGAACAATGCTTTGGTATAACAGGAGGTCAGAATGTAGGGATACATTTGACTAGCTCACATCTGAACTCCTAACCTTCTGAGTACCAGCTGATTTTGGCAAACCTAGAACATGAACCTCTAGTCCCCAAGGGAACTATGGAAATAGATCACCTTCCGGTTTCTCACTCATGCATGTCCATAGTAAACAAACGGAAGGCACCAAGGAAGCTTGCAAAATAATTATTAAAACTATTGTAGTCTATTTTGAGGCAGATGAGTTGCGATAAGTAAACAAATCCAACTAAGCAACATAACCAGCATTGCTAGCAGGCTGTTTACAG
The DNA here is from genome assembly GCF_964263255.1 of Lissotriton vulgaris. Taxonomy (NCBI): domain Eukaryota; kingdom Metazoa; phylum Chordata; class Amphibia; order Caudata; family Salamandridae; genus Lissotriton; species Lissotriton vulgaris. Next base: position 762,494,918 of record NC_141691.1, on the reverse strand, counting down.
CAAACAACCCTACTATGGCAACTTGTATATCTATCTAGGCCTACCTTCCCTATGGGATAACAAGGATATATTAGTGATCTCCGTGATTAGCAACAGACCCCATACCTGATGTGTGTAGTGAGGTGGTCCGTATCATAGGTGTAAACTCTGTTTACGAAAGGCTGCTGCTTTCGTTCCAGGACCTGTCTCTCTGCTGGAATTCTCCTCTCTGCCTCCAAGGGGGGCAAGACCCTGTTTATATGAGACAAACTACTGTGTTGGAAAAATGCAGCTGTGATCCCATCTCATGCCTAAAAATGTAAGATGTTGCTTACCGGACCCAAGAAAACAGTACACCGTGTTGTTCGACCTTAAACGAAATGTTCAGACTGAATCCAAAGAAGATCCACTGAATAACAAGTATTATGTATACTTTATTTCTAAAATAACATTGTGTCCTAATAACACATGTTTTTATATGTGGTTGGGCAAAGCACTGGGTAGCTAAAACAGCTAAAATCCAAGACTAAGGAAGACCCAGAGTGGACCCAAAAAGGAAATCACTACAATGTCATCCTGATAATTCTAACGGACATCTCTGAAAGAGCCAAAGGGACAGTATTGTTACAAAGATAATGGCCAAGAACATCCTGTGTTCTTTGTCTCATGTTTTGCCAGAGAGGACTGGAATTACTTGGTGCTTGTAAGAGCGTTTTTGGATATGAAGATGGCTTATAATGAATGGGCACTTTAGAACTGTTTTTAATTAAAATCAATCATTAGAAGTAAAATGAAATCTTCAGTGCTGAAATAGTCTTCATGGTAGGTGGATATTTTTTTGCAGAGTGCGACATTTCTATCGCATATATTTCTGATGCTAAGAATCTTTTCGCTGATGCACTATTGTGTGGCTATCCAGAGTCAGAACTCGGCTATGATCAGTGCTTATGATTTTCTCATCAAACAGCTAAATGTGTCCATTCTTTCTTAAACAAAATGAGATGGCTCAAGAACAAATTGAGGCAAAATAATTAAAAGACCTTCATGGTAGGAATCTTTTAGTTTGTTGAAATGAGTTGTATTTCAATCAACTAGGCATTTATCCAACAAAAGAAATTCAGGAAGATGTGATGAAAATGTTTTGTCATTCTGCTATTTCTCACATTTAGAAGTGCCTTCGACTACTTTGGATTTTACTACCTTTCTGGTGGTGAGCTGTTCCTTCTGGTGTTCAATAATACGTTCTTACCTGCCCAATGTCTGCCCATCATACATCCTCACATTCCAAGATGTTTACTGTCTTTACCAATGGCCTGTGAACATTGGATTGATTTCTACAATGGATCTTTTTCCTTCAGGAGGATTTCAGATAATAATGGCTACAATAGACACCTTTTCAAGAAGGCCAGTTTTTTCTTTGTACCTGTGTTACATACAGCAAATGAAATGGCTCAATGTTTTTGAATTGACCTATTTCATCATCATGGATTGCATCATATAATTATTTTTGTCAAACTCCAGATCTTTCACATTTTTGGAAGGCTCTGTGTAAAGTGTTAACAAATTAAACAAACGATTTTCTCTGGTTATCATTGCCAATCTAACAGGCAACCAGGGCAAACCAATTAAAGGTTGGACAGTTTCTGCAATGGTATTTTAATGCAACTCAGGATATTCGGGCTTTTTTTTATTACCAGTTACCGGATTTATTTGCAACAATGGGACTCACAGGGCTAGCAAAAGTTTACCTTTTTTTCCTGTATGTAAGGTTTTCAGCCAAGAGTTTTTCCTTCTCTTTGCATAGACCCTTAAGTTCCTGTGACTACAGATCATTTGAATGAGCTACTGAAACATTGACAATTGGTTTCGAACAAACTGTTCTTTTGTTCCTGGAATTAAAGTTTAACTATCGTCTTTTTTCTTCCTTCACTGGTCACATTTGTGTCCATTTGTCATTCACCATCAGATTAATCCTATGACATTTTGCTTGAAGTTACCATGTGCTAGGAACTTGCCTTGAGTGACGAGAGTGCAGTGGAAGACAGTCCACTTATAGCACAACCAAGAAACAGATTGTAGGACTCCATGTTGAGCATGTGGCTGGGTGTCCTCTGAGTTTAGACCAGACCATTGTTTCTGCAGGTAGTCACTGAGGGGTGCTGTGAATCTTGTAAGGACATGTATGGAAGAAAGGTGCATACAAGGTCTTAGAATGCCATTTCCAAGACGCTGTCTACTCAGGATTCCTGAGTGAGCATCCCAATCGAGAGGAAATTGTGTTTTTTCTTGTGATGTCAGTTCTGTTTGATTCATATATAAATAAGGTATTGACAAGTACAATATGCACCACAACACGTTTTCCATTGTTTTCTGCCCCTATGCATCTTTTACTGGATTTTCAGGCTTAGATCATCAGTCTGCCTGATGTCAGTGAGATATATGGGTGCCTTGTTCATCTACTTCTGAATTAATAGTCCTCTTTAAACAAGAGCTACTAGATTGCCACAGATTTTTTGCCTTGTGGGATTATCCTCCTACCTGGGACCTTCCTACAGAGAGACAATGCACCTTTCACATGTGTGAGCGGGCTCGAAGGATGCAAGGACACAGTATCTTTAGGTTCAGGGGATTTATTGAGATTCAACAAAAGTTTTCTCCTTCTAGGACTGGGGCGATAATATGGAAGTGAGTACTCCGCTTCGTCTTCCGGCAATGGGCAGCTCTTTGGCGTCCGACGTCTCCTCTCCAGGGTGACTCCTCATGCGGACATGTCCCCAAAGAAAAAAAGAACGAAAGATGCAGTCAGGAAATGTTCTCTTTACTACTGTGTATAGGTAAGGGAGTGAGGGAGGCACATGGTGCGTTTTACACAGAGGCACACGGTGAAGGCAGTGCACAGGAGGGGAAGTGGGTGTTTGGAGGTAGGGGTCTTGTGAGGTGATCGATTTTACACTCTCCTCCCTGCCCAGCCCGCAATTCGCGCTCGTACCTGGTGGAGCCACTCTTCTCCTGAAGAGCGGCTGGGTGGCGCATAGGGACGTTGGCCTCCTGGCTCCTCATCTCCCGCTCAGGATCGCCTCGGTTGGGCTTCGCAGGGTTGCTTGCTCTTTCACTCTTTCCTCCGCGTACTCAGTCTCCTCTCCGGATTCTGCTTCGCTCCTTTCCGGTGTCTTGCACACTCCACCAATGGGTGTCCTGCCTTTCAAGCTGTCTTCCCCGATGACGCTGGTGAAGGGGGCGGGAACACCCGCAAGCTCCGCCCAATTAAAGTAACAGGGCTCGGGTTCAGGCATCGGTACAGTGCACGGAGCATGAATGGGCGGGGGACACTGTGAAGAGACAGACGAGGAGGGGGTGAGTTCAGTCCTACCATAGAGCGACGTCCGTCTACATCCTATTGTCCCCACTGTCCGGTTGCAACATGTCAAGTGTCTCCATAAGATGGTCCTGGTGTGGTATGGCACCATGACTACTGGGTAGAGTCGTACTGTCCTTAAACTTGGCGAGTTTACATTATAAGATATCTCCATACCTTGTAGACTTTTCAAATAGTCATTGCTGTCCTTTTGAAGGCATATATGATTTAAACTCATTTATCCTTGGTTTATAAAAACCTTGACAAATAGTCAATGAGGCCACAGAAATAAATCTGTTGATTCATATTCAAACGGTAACAATTAAAGCATAAAAGAAATAAATTATCCTCTATACATAACTAGTTTAATAATACCAATTGTTAAATTTTAATTTATCCGTTTCAATCACATAAACAGTCATAATATATTGGAGTGTAAACTGCATAATACTATAACAAATGTTTGTCATTCATGAAATAATAACCACGCTCTACACTACCTAACCCTTCTACATTATCCTAGTTTAGTATGACGTCCTGACCATTTTAGGAGGGGATTGCACCTACTGGGAGTTTCTGGGCTAAATAGTTATTACATCCATTATATCAACAGGTTCCCTGCTATGTAGAAAAAGGGGACACATTTTTGGCTGTTAGATCCCCATGTTAATCACTTCAAGTGGTATAAATGTTCGATGTTCTAGTCATCTTCCCTCAACCAATAAATAAGCCATTTGTTTGACCTCTCCTAGCTTCCTTTGCAGCTAAGACCAGAACAGATCTGCACTGCAGGCGCTTAAATACTCTCCTCACCATTACCTGAGTAGTTTTGATCGTTTTGTATTGGAATGATAAAACACATAGTAAATCCATACTTCTTTACCAAGTCTTTTCCCTGCAAGGAATACTGGTTAGCCATGTAGAGAATATACGAATTCTGTGGACATGTTACAAAGACATTTTGGAGTGCGCAAAAGTACGCCAGTAGTTTTCTTTTACTTACTCTTCTTATATGTCTTTATGAATTGGCCCTAAAAACATCTAACACTGGAATTAAATCCGAATATTGATATACAATTCGTACAAATAAAAAGGAAGGTGTCCCCTTTGTTACATATTTACCATTTTAGTGGCGAGTGACCAAGCCAGACAGAGACTGGGATCGTAAACTGGCCCTGGCAATTTTAGTCAAACTGGCCGTCGGAGGTGGGGGGCATCAATGTGAAAAACACTGCATTGCTTTTGTTACAGGGGGAGGTATTGCAGCTATCCTGCAAACCGCCCGTGGTAACAAAAGTAGCCCTGCTTGGATCCAAAATTGGACCCAACCTGGCATCCCACCGGGGAAGCGCCCGGTGCCCTCTACAGCAGGTTTGGCCCTGAAGGCAGAAGGAAATATCTAAAGGAGAACTCCTGTAGTTCTACCTCCCATACTCCTATTTGCTTTTGTCAGTAAGCCCCTCAGTATTTAAGCTTTCATTTGAATGCATTTTTTAAATCCGAAAATACCAGTAAACGTATTGTGTTCATGGTATCAGTTCAATCCAGATCCGATACAAAATTGTCTCTGGTGTAGTTCTTGGTAGGTGATGACAAAAAGGAGTTTCACTCATGTAGTCGGTAAATCCACAAATGAGTCTGAGCATATGTGTACATCTTTTACATTTTAAAAATATCTCAAAGTACATCCTGATTCAACTTAAAATTATGAACTGATCTATGCATTACCTGGATCAAATATAGATCAAAGAATGCTGGAACCTCAGAACTATTACTGTGGCTAAATGGAGCAGAAACAGAAATGTTATTCCAGTTTACTATCCACATTAAAATCTTATTTATTTGATCCACTTGTTATACCAGAACCCTCCCTAGCAATGAAAGTCTACAACCATATAGTTACTGAAATCACCTTTAGTAGAAAATCATCAAGTCCTTAGCAAGGTCCTCTGAAATAGTTTGCCACCGATACAGTGTTGTTAGTTGATGCATTTCTTTAGACTGAGGCAACATATTCCTATATCTTGCTTTGAATTGTCTGTTTCTGACTGTCACTTACTTGTCAAAGTTGTTTACAATTTTTATGTACCACCCTCACTCATTTACCATGTATTTGCACTGTGCTATTCACAACCCCCTTATTTCACATTCTACTTAATCATAGTATGTTGTTGAAAAATATATTTATATACAAATTGCTGAATGACATTTGCTTTGCTGTTTGACTTTGTTATAACCACGTGCATACTAGTTGTTGGAATGGCACCAAGCATAATATATAAGGAAAACCATAAAAGTCCAATAGGATTACTGAAAATCTGTACCCAGTTGCTGAAATGATTTGCTCTTTGGAATCCCTTTGTTTTAATTAACATATGTCATTTACTACTTTCCTAACCTACTCTGTTTGATTTTTCACTACACACTTCTAGAACATTATTTTGTCAACCCGATCATATACAGTGCTTTGTTACTACGTGGTTAGATTTGCTCTATGTACCAAATATACACGTACACACACATTTTATCCTAAAAATGTGGAATCCTTTGTCTCGTACTTTTTATTTGAATCAGATGAATTTTTATGGCCTAAACCAAAACTTTGTTACCAACAAGAGGTAAAAGGAAATAAAATGCTGACCTAGTTTTGGAATACTTATATTTCCTTAAGGCAGACAAGGTCCTTGCGTTTTTCTAGGGTGAAGAACACATAACCACATGTCTTTATGGCATGTTCAGGTTGTAATCCATATCCTGTGTTTAATTTTGTCCTTGGAAATTTATATTTCTTCTGATTACCTTTATGGAATCCCTTTTATTTTAATCTAGTACTAAATCAATGAAGGAGCTTTAGGCTAGTTTTACTGATGTAAACATGTTTATCCCGTATTATTCTTTTTGATTCAACTGTAACAGAGGGAATTTTGTGACTGTGAAGCACAACTAGGTTGCACAATGAGAGCAATGGCATTGGGTCTGGTCCTAAAATTATTGAAAACTTTGGTGCCTGTATATTTAGAAAAGTTATGACGTATTAATGGCCTTTAAACTGCCTTTGACAAACTAATTAATATATTTTTTTTGTATTGGAAAAAACATTCTTGTCTCCCTTTTCAGCTTGAAAGAGAACTTACCTATGAGAAATTTGCAGACTGGACAAACCCAGAAATGATGGACACAAATGAGGTTGAGCTATTTTTACCCCTGTTTAAACTGGAAGAGAATTATGATTTGAAACCATTCCTCACCAGCCTGGGAATGCTGGATGCATTTGATGTAGTGAAATCTGACTTCGCTAGAATGTCAGATAGCAATGATCTGGTTCTGTCAAAGGTGGTTCACAAGGCATTCGTTGATGTCAATGAGGAATGCACAGAAGCGACTGCTGCCACCCCATCAGTCATGATGTTGCGCTGTGCAAGGATCAGAGTTCCAAGGTTCATGGCAGACCATCCTTTCCTGTTCTTTATCAGGCGCAACAAGACAGGCAACATCCTTTTCTGTGGGGATTTTGCTCTCCATAAATGGAAAAATACCATAAAATGACCCTCTGCACCTCCTAAAAATGTTTCGTTCCTAACTGATATGTAGATGTTGTCTTGGACTCCAAGAAGTAAACCTTAACTTCACAGTAGTTTGTAATAATGTGATTGGTTTCACATACATTTTACAAAGAAAATTGAAAATGTTGCAAAAGTTTATAAATCTAACTATTTCCATTGCCTTTACGGTGCACCTTTTGACCGCTATGTTCAGAATGCAGAACACACTTCATTTTGTTCTTCATTGTTAAATGTAGAAAAATATTTCCTGTATGACACTTGTCATTTTTAGGCCTCGCCTGGCTTTGCAGCGCGAAAGCGCTGTCGCCAGCGAGACTTATGGTCAGCGTGATGCCTCCCAAGGGAGACAGACCGGGTGACGCGCAGATTGTGGTCTGTGGACGTGCACGTCCAGCCACGGGCACATCGCCTGTCCAGCTGGCAAGCCAGCATACAGTTTCACTTTCGCGTGTACAGCCACACGCACATTTCATGTCCGGCTTCCCAAACAGTGTTACTTTCGCCCCCCCCCCCCATTTCCAAAGTAGGCAGCTCTGTCCTTTACGCCACGCCGCCCCCAATCTGTAAAACTTCCGATAATGTCGAACATTTGCCCCGGCAGCCCAGAGCCTGAAAGCCTCATCGCACCTACTCCCCAAACCCGCTTTCTTCATAGAACAGTCCACTTCTCCTTAACCCAATGCCCCGTTGAGTAGGTTCCCTTTGTAGCGCTGTAATCCTTCTATTACAACCACAGTCAGTCCCCTTATGGCGTTCGCTTTAAATATTCCAATAGGGCCACAAAAGTCCAGATCCCTTCACGGACTTCAGCTCAGAGACTACACTGTGCCCATCTCCTCATACAGAGCCACGTATGCCGCTCTTATAAATTAACAGCCTCAGTCCATAGCACTCGATTCTCCTTTCCTTCTGAACTAGCCCACAAAACTGCTTACTCACCCTTACAGTTACTGAGCTCTTAAGGCAATCTACGTACAGGATCAGTGAACTAACGCCCTCCCATTCGTTGCTTACCAGCAAGTTGCTGCTACGGTTGTCTCCCTCCGCCATGATCCCTGTTCAACAGACGGTCAGTGACTGTACCCCGACAGCTGTGGAGTTCAGAGTATACAATATAGCGCAATCGCGACAGTTTTGTCCGTTTCCGGTCTACACAGGATATATATCGACACGGGGCTCTTGATTGGCTTGAATACGCACGATTTACTGTTGCCATAATTTGCTACGAAACGAAGCTCCAACACATGTCAAAGAGCACATCAAGTTCGTAAAAAAATATAACAAATAAGACCACCCCCACAAAACCACATGAAACCTAAACAATAATCTGGATCACAGAAATCGATTAGATTTTTCCGTTATTGGAATATTGGAAGAACATGCACTTAAGTCATAAAGCGGTTTAACGGACGTCGTTAGAACAAAGATTTACTTTCTAGATTAACGTTTGAGGTGCTCGTGCGTTACTGAAGCAAAATGGTCTCAAACAGCCATTTCTATCAGGGTATGGCCACGGTTACTTAAGAGAAATGCACTAAGCGCAACAATATTCAACTACTACATTTCACAAGAAATTATGAAAGTCACCCTGTTCCATTTTCACTTCTTTATTGATCAGTCAGCAGGAAAGAAATCGGTTTCTTATCGTCAAGATTTGATTTCAGAAGTCGCACACCTTCAAAGAAAGTAGGTTTGATGTAACAGTTGTAACGTCCTCCCCAGCCCCGGGAGCACAACGGAATACACCACACACGGAGCACTGAATTGTACTTCTTTATTCCTCAGCATACAATCACATACTGCGCTCTCATTACCCCAAGACCATTAATAATCATACCATAACACCTCCCAGCAAGTTACGTAATTTCTTGTTGAATCAACCCAGAACCCCAATGGTGCTAGCGCATAGCATTAAAATCCATAATGGACTTTGATAAATATACAGAACTATAATGCACAATGCTGAGTCAACCCTTTTTCCTTTTCATCCCTTCAAAGCTGTTAAAATGGTGAACAAACTTTTAATTTCAGAGTAACAGACCACAAATTGACACAAGTCTTTTTAGGTCTCGCCTGGTGTTGCAGCGCGAAAGGGCTGTCACCAGTGAGACTTATCGACATCGTAACAGCCCAGCCACCAGCACAGTCACGTTACAAAACAAAAGCGTGACGTACGTCGTTAGACACAGGGGTAGTATTATTTGTGACATTGGCCCGCCCTCTCATTGAACCTTTGATGGGCAGTCACACTGGCCATTCACAGGCGCAGCATTTCATAACTGGCAAACAACGTTAACCAATCGAAATAGGAGCTACGACGCTCTGTCATTGCAGCGTGTGTGGGACACTACGTGATTGGAGGTGAGGTTGTGCGAGGGACTGGTAGTGGCAGGTGTACGGAGCCGAGCTGGACTGGAGGTTGTCGTGGGACTTTGAGCTTGGAAGAAGGCTTCTCGGGGCTAACATTGCTAGTTAGCGCCCGCTCGCGGCAGAGCCTTTAAAGAACCGCAAAGGGATGGCAACAAAGTTGACGACTACTAGCTTTTCTGTTGAAAGCATAAGGATGTGTACAGAGCTGGTCTAGCGCTAGTATCTCCTTATCAATATCGGGGAACTGTAGTATTGTTTATTTTTGTTCTAATTTTTAACACCAGGTGTTCGTTGGCAGCGGTTTCTTATTTCTAGAAAAAAATTGCTGCAAATTAGTTCTGTTTGCAGTACACTTTTCAAATATGTCTTGAAGGATGTAAGTTGCTGCATATTGTATGTGACGCCTTGAGTATACACGCCAATGCCCCAGGTTTAGGCAAGTGAATCAGGGAAATGTATTAATATCCTAATTGACCTGTAATGAAGTGTTTAATTTTCAAAGGGGGAGAAATCCGAAATAAGGCGAGATTGGTTTAATACATTCAGATTTTCTTGTTTTTAAATTTCATAACACTTTATGGATTTTAGTCAGTGCTGGAATTGGAAAAACACTTCTGGAATCCATATATTGGGTCAAGGTGTGGCAGAGGAAAGGGATGGAGACACAAGTGGTGGAGCTTGCAGACTTATACATGTATTTAAAAAATAAAACTGCTGCAAATACATTTGCCATATTGACACATGAGATAGTAAATCTGTTCCAGCTACTTAAGTGGCAGCAAAGAGGCTTCGTTTTAAAATTTCGTACAGGGTTAAGACATCTGCAGCAGAGATACCTGGATGCCCAGCAATTTTGAGGGGGTATAATAGCAGTAAATTAACTCTGGGAGAGTTCTGTATTTTGTCCCCACACAGTTTTTGACTTCTAAAGTACCATAGAGGATTTCCGTGTTTACTTCAAGGTGTACCATGCAGATCACAAATTTGTATTTTATAAAGGGATAGTAAGGTTCAGATTTGTTTTTACTTTCTTTGATATTGTATGTTCTTCATCAATCAGAGATGGGAGTTTTAATTTGTTGGGGTATTCCTGAGTCTTCTGTGTTCTCTATTGGGATTATAGAGTTTAGAATAGAAAGTTTGAAATGTTTTTGGGATGTTTTTGCATCTGTGTGTGTTACCAGATTTGTCTTTGATTGCTGGATGGTTTGTTTCATAGTTTTTAGGTCTCGCTTGGCGTTGCAGCGCAAAAGCGCTGTCGCCAGCGAGACTTATTGTCAGCGTGATGCCTCCCAAGGGAGACAGACCGGGGCACGCGCAGATTGTGGTCTGTGGAAGCGCACATTTCCTGTCCGGCTTCCCAAACAGTGTAACTTTCGGGCCATCGACTCACCCGGTCTTGCTCCTTAATGAGTTCTTCTACCGTTCTTGCTGCACAACGCGGGGCACTGCTATATCCTGCTCTTCACCCGCCGCACTGCTATATCCTGCTCTTCACCCGGGTCCTCTTCTGGGACATGGAACTTCAGCCCCCGCACTTCCTCTCTGGCGATGGGGCTCTCTTTTAGCACGGGAGCCCTGGAAGGGGCCAGCCGCTGCCTGCGAGAGCCGCAGGGCACGCAAAAGTTGTGCGGGCAGCCCTCGCCGTCCCAGGTCTCGTCCCCGGGCCGGATGTCAAGCTGCTTTCTGTTTTGCTTGCACATTCCTAAGCGCTTCACAAACTGAAACATGAGCTGTTCTGTAAATACATAAATAAGTAACATTTGTTAAGTCACAGGCATGAGCTTGTACTTTTTTATGTATTTTTAATACAAATGGTAAGTTTTTTTTCTTTCGGAAGTGTAGTCCTTGTTTTTTTATTACTCGGTCTTCTTTCTGCTCCAAGGATGACAGTCAGGTGAAGGGTCATGCTATTTGTCAGGTGCCATCCTGAATGTGGTGGGCATTGGGGCAGCTTTTACTTTGAGGACACCAGTTTCTAATCATGTGTATGAGGGGACCCATGCCCAGTACCCAGCGCAGGCCTTAGTGAGTTATGGACGCATTTGATAGAATGACTTCGGAATTGTCTGGAGCGCGATGCCATCCCAAATGCTCACTGGATGGAAAATGTGTCTACAAGCGTTATGAGCTTTAAGCGAAGCTCAGTGGTGATTTGACAATGTGCGCCACCGCTGGATAAGAAAGGTTGTTAGTTATGTCATGTGCGCATAGAGCCCTTGATGCAGCAGGTGATATGTTTCAGGTTGGTAAAAGGATTACTGTGTTGCTGGGGTAATAATGCCCTGTTTCATGTAAGTATTGCTTACCAGCTCAGTTTGTGGCGCACTTCTAAATAAAACAAACTACCTATCCTATGTAGAAAGATAGGTGGTGGTGATTTCTGAAAAAGTGTATTCCTCATTTGCTCAGAAATAATTTGCCACAATGGAAAGATGTGTTTACGTGCCCAAGATCTTCCTTTCATCTTGCTTCTTGTTTTTTTTAACTTTGTTACCTTTCAGCATTGGCCTCGCAGTCATGTCTGACAGTATTTGGAATTGGTTATATATAAAAAAAATGTACCTTTTTAGCCATATTTAAAAACATAAGAACTTGCATAAAACAGTTTTCAGCAAGTATTTAAAAAATCTGTAAAAAAGGAAAAATAGTAGCCTCAATTGTAAAATTGCACACGTTCCTGTTGTTCGTGCTTCTAGAATGAGCATAAGGTACTTCCTCAGATCTGTATGTGCAGCTGGAATTATGAAGTGTGCAACTGGATGTATTCTTTTGTAAATTATAATATAAAAGTTATATACTTGATTGTGGACCTGTCACGTATGTAGCTCGCATTATAAAGGTGTATTATTGTTTGTGTGTGTCACCTGTGTCACTTCTGTTATAGAGTTGTGAACTTGTTTTTGGATGTTGCTTGGGAAATATTAGGTTGTACCCTTATCCTCAGATCTGTTTGTTACATGCGTGCCTGGCATAAAGGTGTACACGTGTGTATCTGTTATATGAGGAATTTGTGATACACACTTTCTACACATCTGTGGCTCTGTTGCATGCAGAAACATACACTAGAAAGTCTCATCCGTATAATGGTTATTATGAATAGTGCATCTCTCTATAAAGCATTGAAGTGCTGGGTAGGAAAAGGGACACCGTAGTGGAAAGCAAAAGCCATTTACGGGTAGTGGAGTGGCTCTTCAGAATGCAGTAGATCTGTAATTGCATGTGAAACTGTCTTGGTTGGATATGTGGTAAGTTGAGCTTTAACTGTACAAGTGGTGTCTGGATCTGTCATCTGTGGGTCTCCATTGTAAAGCTACACCCACATTTGTGAATCCCGTCACTTGATACTTGTGAAATGTCTTTGTGGTCGTCAATAGATCTGTTGTACTGGAAGTCAAACTGGAACACAACTGGATTTAGTTTTCAGTGAAGGCACACTGGGAAAATGCATACATGTTTGAATTGGGTTTGCTTGCCTGCTTACAGCTGTAGATTTGCACATCCGTGTCTTTTTCCCTTGCACTCTAATTGTTCAAATCTGTGTACGTGTTTTTCTTATGCAACTATTGTGCTGCACATTTGCCCGAAGCAACACATGCCCATCCCATTGTTTGGAGACAAGCTGGGTGTAACATCAGTCTGGGACACCACCACATCAAGCAGCCCAACCACATCATCACTCAGCACCACGACAGCACTGTCCTTGCTTGCTACCACAAGCATTGTCATAGCCAATAGGACTCGCATTAGGAAAGTGTAAGCTATTGGCTTTGTGAATAACAATGCTATTAATTTAAATATTTTCAATGCCAACACATATTTCAAAAGATGGTAATTTACAATACTAATAGCTCCCACTTTCTAATGCGAGACCTATTGCATTGCAAATGCTTTTTTTTTCTTTTGCCTTTCACGCGGACTGTTACATTTTCACATGTGATTGCAATTATTTAATACACTGGTGCTTGTTACTCACAGGGAGATGACTCTCGAGGGTGGGCAGGGATGAAAAGGATTTGGTTTGAAACTTTTAGCGTTCTGCCCCTGAAGAAATCAGTGGGCGCATTGTTGTGGCTCTGTGTGTGTGGGTGGGGCTCTGTGTGTGTGGGTGGGGCTCTGTGTGTGTGTGTGGGTAGGGCTCTGTGTGTGTGTGGGTAGGGCTCTGTGTGTGTGTGGGTAGGGCTCTGTGTGTGGGTAGGGCTCTGTGTGTGTGGGTAGGGCTCTGTGTGGGTAGGGCTTTGTGGGCAGGGCTCTGTGTGTGGGTGGGTGGGGCTCTTTGTGCGTGGGGGGGCTGTGTGTGTGTGGGGGTGGATGTGTGTGTGTGTGGGTGGATGTGTGTGTGTGGGGGGCTGTGTGTGTGGGGGCTCTATGTGTATGTGTGGGGCTCTGTGTGTGTGTGGCATTTGCAAGAGATTAAGCTATTGGCATTGTAAATGACAATGCTATTTATTTCTGTTTTCAAACCCAACACATAAAGATTTTGTCATTTACAATGCCAATAGCTCTAACTTTTGCAAAGACGAGACCGTTGCATTGTGAATGCTTGTTTAGGTATGTTACACAAAAACATGATCATGATGACATGTAAGCGTTCTTATAAAAGCAATGCCGGAGTTGTATAAATTCAGCATTTTCATGCAGGGGAATGTTAAGTAGTATGCCTTTCTGGAGAAAACCCAATATATTGTAGACTGCTAGACTTGTGAATTGAAAAAACAATGTTCCAAGAAGTAACTTTAAGTTGATTTAGTGATCGCATTTGAACTGCACTCAGTAAGTCTCCAAAGCAATAACCATATTTGAATTTTACAGAGCGGAGTATAGTTTCAATATAAAGTGTCCTTATATAACAAATGGCTGCCTTGCTTGTCCTCTTTCTCCATACAATCTAAATAAAGATCTTATGCAAAATTAATATTTGCGTTATGGTAATATGTTTCTTATACTAGTGTTGTTTTTTATTTAGCAAAACATTATAATGCTCTGAACATTTTACATTTGCTGATCCAGTTAACTATTAAATTATGTTCATTAAAAATCCAATTAACTGTTACCTTTTCATTAGTCACAAATTGATTTATCTTAATAAGAGGAAAAAAGTTGGTGGGAAAACACTAGACAGATTACTGTAGTCCACCCAGACACGGGCGTGCTGGAGGTTTACTGATCTAGAGTTTTGAGGTCTGGTTCATCTAAACGTTGCTCCTTTATATGAACAAAAGCAAAAATACTCCACTGCAGGTTTAGGTAACACCCACAAGCACACATTTGGAAAAAAGCCTCTACATAGAAGATTAGGAAGTGAGCAGAAGGCAAAATGGAACCTACAGAACCTTTGTGGTAGAGGGGCTGGCAAAGCAATGAACCAAGCCTCCTGAGTTGTCCCAAACTACTAAAGTACTTGAAAGCCCTTAAAAAGGAATGGATAGTCTTCCATCAGACTCCTGTCGGAATTCAGTATAGTGGCTCGTGAGGACATTGGTATTTGTCCAATCCATCACCTTTTATATGTCCAGGACAATTAGTCTTTTTAAAAGCATGTCTAGGGTTAGAGCAGAAGGGGTGCGCTCCAAGCATTCCAGAAATGAGCTGCTTGAACAGAATAGTCCAATGACCATTCTTCTTCAACATGAAATATATGGCATTTATTTTAGTACTTCTGCGAATTGCTAAACTCTCACTCAAAGCAAATATTAACTATGTGCAGGCACCCTGCATGGATCTTCCAACCAGTCCAGCGTCGACAGCACCTAGCGTCTGCCCTTCTTTTGCTTGACTCACTATGTTACGCTGTGTGCCCATTCATTTTCAATACCAAAACCAGGAAAAGCTTCTGCACATACATGGGTAAACACTTATTGATAAATTTAAGATGGTATTCTTGTTCGGCATAGCAGGAGCTTGTCTAAATCTCGCAGCAGTCAACAGCAGTCTTGTTTCTCATGCCAGTCCACTGAGCTTTTTGCCTGCCTGATTTGCTGGTCCTTGACATTCGTATATATATAACATAACTCTTCTCCCCCTCCAGAGGGATGCCTTCAAGGGGGTGCACTGATAGTTCACCACTTTTTGTGGTCACTCAGTGTACCTCCTGAGATCCTGTTTGCGACACACTTGTGCAAACGAGGAAAAACTCTCTTAAGATAGCGCTAGATAGTACTGGCAATAGTAGTGCCATTATGTTACTGAAGGGTGCGCACAAGCGTCGGCGGCCCCTTCTGTAATACCACACAGCGTGTGGGCACTGTCTGTAATACGGCACCTGGTCTACTTGCAAAGAAGCAGTATCATTAGCATGTGCTCAATGGAGTTTAACGGAGTCAATGGAAAATTGGTGTTTAGTCTTTATTTCATATGCTTTTGCCTTATGATTCTACTGCATTAATTGTTGGTTTACACATTTTTTTATGTTAAACCATAATTTGAGTTTAGAACTAAAGTATTTTTTTCTTATTTGCTTCTTTGTAAATAGTTAGCACTTACTGTGTATTCAAAAACATTAATGTTAAAGATTCAATATAAACATGATTACTGTTTGTCTTTTTTGTGACATTGTATAGTTGTTGTTGACAATATTTCTATTTAAGTAGTGTGTTACCCAGTATACACACAAACCTTTTTGATACCAACACCTGTTTTTATAAACCCATAGAAAAACATGTTTGGTGATAAACTTTATGAAATAAGGAATCCTTGTTTTCGAGTGAGGCATAATTCTGATATCAACATAATATAAATGTCAGTACTTCCAGAAGCAAGCACATTATCTCCTTCCTGAGATTTAGAGAAGGGAAACACAATAACCTTCTACAGGAAATCCTGGAATAAATGAGTCTCTTAGAATTAATGACTACTGTGTATCCGATTGTGTGTTACCAATAAGTCTTACAAGACAACTGTTAACAAACTAGTTTCCAAATATCTAGCAATATTTTGTGATTTATCTATTTCCCCATATGCCTTTCTCCATTGGAATGCACAGGAACCATACCTAGCTGAAATATCTAACCGGGAAATGTTAGGAAGGCAGTCAAGCCATATCTTGTAACACAAGCATTTACAAGCTAATCGCTCTTTTATTGTGTCAGCATATTAAAATACAGGTGTGACTATACATCATTGTTATAGACACTTTTTTCCTGACTTTTTTCAATTCTCCTGAGCAGCTGCATTTGGACGCTGTGTTAGAGCTGCCTAGACACTTTACAAATTAAAATACAACATAAAAGGACAGTACTTGTTTTTAAAATGTGAACTTGATCTTGTAGATGTTAAAACTCCCACCAAATAGATGACTTATGCTACCAAATGACCAAAGTATTCATGGACTACTTTTGTGTCTCATCTGGGTAAGCAGCAGCGGCACCATAACGTCCTCCTTCATTGAAAGTGGGGTGGAGCTTTGTGTTGCGAAAGCTCAGATATCGGGATGATGGCAACAAAGATCACTGTGCATCTTCCAATTTAGTAACCAAGGTTGCGCTGTTGTATGGCCTGGCGTTGCCGGTGACTGTGATAGTCCATGGCCTCTGTCCAACAAAAATCACAGTTCCTGCTGCCTCATGAACAGAGCCGCAAGGCAAAGAGCGGCACACCAATTCAGTTTCATAGATTTGTTTGTGCTCAAGAGAACATGTTCAGCTTCACAGAATCTTTCCTCAAAGTAATTGAAAAGTGCTCTATTTCCCATTGATATTCTCATCATGGTTCATGAACAGCAAAGACATACTAGCAAAACTGTCGTATTGCTGAATGATGTCATTTGAAGAGCAACTTTTTCAGAAAATGTTGTGGCATATCACAATAATTAGCAACATAATTGCAATGCTTTTCAATTAATCTTAAGCCAGCACTAATAACTGGTACTGGCTACTTCTCAGGAACACTGTCCAGTGCTCAGCCATAAGTAAACCACACAAAGACATTTTAATTTTAGCACAAACCTTTAACTGTGAACACTCATTGGGGTGAATACAAGATCAAAAGTGGGAACTACTAACATAGAAACCATGTAGCTCTGCATATCCAATGGTTCTGTTTTTTGCATTTTCTGGAAGATTTTCTACATTGATTATTCAGTATTCATAAGCAGAGATTAATATTGAATGGTACTGAATTATCCAATACCTTCATTGGAGTGCTGTTATCACAATGGTATACTGATACGAAGTCTCGTGTATATGTGAGACCCCATCAACAGTGCTTATAAACAGCGACAAAAGCGGAAAACAAACAAGAATATTACATCAGCGGTGCTGGGCATAGCAATTGTATGCCTACGAGCAGATCCAGACATTAGTAAAGACGTGTATGTGACTCTGATGCACTAGGGTGGCCAGATGTCTCCGATTTAGCAAAGGGTGGCCCAGCACTCAAGTATGTAAATTATGTATGGATGGAGCTTACTTATCGCCAATTACAATAAAACAAATAAACAATATGTCAAGATCTTCCCAAAAACACTGATAGATTTTGATTGTAGGTGAGTAAATTCTTTATTCAAATTCTTAAAATTCAAGATCGCCATTCGTTTCATCCTCATGCGGTCTTCTTCAGGGCTAGTACGTAGATACAGGGATGTCTTGAATTTTGTGCATACAGATATTTATATTCAAGTTTGGTGATACGGCAAGACCCATTCCATTTCATTAGTCTAGCATTTGTTATTCTCAATTGTCATAGTAGGGTTGGAGTTCAATTTGGCATAAGTCGGTCTGGGCTAATTGGCGGTCAATTTCTGCTGCATAATCAGTTATTCAACAACACAATATTGTCGCCTTTATCCGCTTTGCAGATTACCAAACTAGAATCATCTCATATAGATTGGAGAACATTTCTCTCTTCTCTGCTAATGTTTGGATGGTGTAAACATTTCTTATTGTTGACATGACTGTCTTTCAGACGGTACAAATCCTGAGTAACCCTGGATGCAAACTCATCAATCACAGAATTAGTGTCACTTGGGGGAATGAATTTGGAGGTGCTCCGCAACCCACTATCAAACCTCACATCCTGTGCTACCTTTAGATTACGTACATATTCAACTAAATCTGCCAAAGACTCTTCATCATGGAAGGTAGCAATCAAGTGCATCACATGTATGTAAATTCAGAGTCATGTGGTACAGTAATAGTTGGATGACAGATGGAGGTTCAGAAAAATTGTTTATTAATTTGAGTTTCCCTACAAACTTAAATAAGTCCAGATGTACATTTTCAAAATCTGGTTATTCTGTTAGACAAAAATGTAGTCCTTTACAAAGGACCATTGTATCTTGTTTGCTCAAAGTTCTAGAGGACAAATTCACAACATTCACTGTGTTAGACATAGACTCATCACGTATGCTGTCCAAATGGTGGTGCATAACCTCATCTACTTCATATCCTGCTTGTTATCCATTCTTGCTTTTGTGCCTGCCCGCGTGTTTTTTGCCACCCCTCCTTGTTCTTCGCCAAAGGTTTTCTTTTTGTTTCCCAAACGGTACCGTTGTACCTCCCATAAAAAAACTGAAGGTGGGTAGGGATTTGTCATGTCTGTACTAGGGCCTTCACCTGGGTCACTTTCGATAGAAGAAATGGAGGTACTGCTAGTAGATATGCTTGGGGGCCCTCATCTCACTTGAGGCAACAGATGTAGATTTCCCAATGATATCAGCATACTTCCTTGCGATAGTAAAGATGCGTCCCCTTTCATAATCATTCTGATCTCTTTGTATCTTTTGCTGTTTCTTGCCTTTAAAATAGACTTGATGATCGGCTTGCTCTTTCTTAAGAATGACATCTTTTTTTTGTATAGCATCCGACAGATTAGTGTCAATAATTTTGTCATCTCTGATCTTTTTTACTTTACATACAGAGTTTCGTACTAAAATATCCATCATTCTATATGATGACACATGTAACCCTTCTTCCCTCTGTTCCAGAAGATGTCTCAGATTTGCCTGGATATTCCCGTTTTTTTAATGATTGTCCTTGCGTTCCTACACTTATTACAAAATAGATAAATGTCCCAGTTTGAGAGTTGATCGGGTGAGCACGCACATTTGTCACTGTGCTCTGGAGGCTCATGTTCACACCAGCCCTCTCATAACACCAGTGAACAGAGTGGCATATTACCAACAACTAGCGATAATTATCGCTATGTTGGTTTAGCGGCGATATTCTTATTGCCGAGCTGCGGCGATTTTTATCGCTTAAGAGCCTTGCTATTATCAAGGTATATCTCCTAAGCGATAAAAATCGGCCGAAATGCATGAATATCGCTGAAAAGTCAGCGATATTCATGCATTACCGAGCTAATGCTCTTAGCCATGTTATCCACCTACCATTGGATAACATGGCTAAGAACTGCTCTGGGGCAGGTGTTAGCTTTTGGAGATATTCGCGCTTAGCGCGAATATCTCCAAAATTTGGTAATAGGAGACAGCGATGTTAGCGACTGTTTCCAGTCGCTAACATCTTGGCACGCCCACTTTGCATGTCATTAGTGATAAATATCACTACCATGCAAAGCGGGGCCCAAGATGGTCGCTATCTCCTACTAGCTGTCGCTAACGGGTGTTAGCGACAGCTAGGTAATAGGGAGATAATTTTATCTCCGCTTTCTTGGCTTTAAAAGCCAAAAAAGCGGAGATAAACCCCCTTGAGATATATGCCCCATAGTTTTTGTTTAAAAGTGTCTCCTACTGTGCTTCCTGACTTAATTCAGGCAGCACAGTATGATTTAATGAGGGGTGAATCGAGCCCATCACCTCAGGCCAGAATTACGAAGCACCCCTTGCAACACACCCCAGTTTAGCGGAGGAAGGCTTTAATTTTCATGCTACAGAGATGTGTGTTTCTGCAGCATGAAAATTAAATACTTCCTTGGCAATATATCGATCGGCATATCCACTTACATAGAAATAGGAATAAATGTTGACACTGCACTGACCAGTATCATTAAGTCCTATTTCTATGTCAATGGCTATCCCGTTCTTTTCCCCTGAAAATGTAGCCACTGTATGCAGAACAGATTGTTGACAATCATTGGCGCAACAATTCAAATTAGCATTACATAGCAAGTAATTTTATAGCAGCTCTGGGGATTATAATAACATACCAAATATAGAGATCCCAGGCACTACAAAGCTGTGCACTCAATTTGCCAGTACCTGCTGTCTGCAATGATAGTTGACATTAATTGGACAGTGTATAAGTTATTCTGCTTCTGTACCATGCAGAACGATTATTACATTTTTAAACGGTGTGAGTTATGACAGTGAGGGAATTAAATGATACATATTTGCACACCCACTACTAGTGCATGCTGTCTTAAAATATATACAGTACGATCTCCTGTCCATCTGCAATATGGCATCTATCTGGGCAAATACAACATCAAAAGGTCGATAGCTGACATTCATTTATTGGTACTGGTTACTGGAACAACTCATGGCCGAGTAATGCCAATAGCTTGCCAGCCATATTCAGTAAACGCAACTTGGAGGTGGGTAAGAGTGCTATTTATGCAGCTATGACTTTGGTTGATTAACGCCTCTTTTGTAATTGTTTGAGAGTATCAATTTCTCATTGTGCTACTCAGAATTGTTGTCAGCCAGGCCACCATACTTAGCTCCATCCATAGCAGGGTGAACTGCCATGCATTTCCAGTACCATTCAGGCTATGTTTAAAGGTGAAGATGGCATGCTAATTGCTGATGTGGTAACATTTTTGATAATTGTATACAGTACTACATCACAATTAAATCACAATCATACACATTTTTATTTAGGTTTAGTTTGCACTGTGCTTGTGAAATCTCTTGTATTTAATATATCTTAAAAGGTGCCTCTTATCAGTTCCCATTGCCGAATTTCTGTGTTTGTTCGCTTTTGTGTGAAACTTTTGGTTTTTTTTCATTAACTTCCCCTGGATGCGTGCATTTACAATGCTTTTACTTAAGTCTCATTCACTTTCAAGTTAAGATCTTTTCCCACTTGCTTTTTATCACTTAAGGCCCGATTACGATCTCGCGAGGAAAGCCCTCCGTACGACTCGGAACCGGAGGGCTTTCCGAGCGAAACGTGCTCCGGGAGTCCGAGCGAGTACGATGCAGCCATATGCATACGTACTCTGTTCGCTCGGAACCTGTGTACAGATGCGTACACAGGCTCCCATAGCAGTAAAGGGGTGGGTGGGGAAAAGCGTATATCCTATGGCGGGGACCCTTGCTGCCCGCCACACTGTGCATGCCTAGATCGGGGGGGACCCATGGGCACACCCTCGTGACAGATTCAGAGGGCCCTGGGTCAGGGGGCTTGCTATGGCCCCCACCCCAAAGTACGATTCCAACAGCTGTTTCATCTCGCTGAGACCGAGGCAAAGCGGTTTTCCAAATCATGCATCGTACTCGCTAGGTTCGAATTCGGCTCCAGCTACAAATAAGTCATATGGACCGGTTCGGGTTCCAAAACTATTTGGTCGACGCGGACGCAACTTCGCATCGTACTTGGTTGTTCGGACCTGTGTACAATTCGGTCAGAAACAAGGGCTACGAATCGGATCCAGGAAAGCAAAATCTGATTAGGAGTCCTTCTAAACGAAATCTTAATCAGGCCCCTAGTTCTGTAAAGCAGAGGGTTTAGCCTTAGAACATTTGTGGCATTTCCTGATCATGCCTCAGTACTTTTCTTTGCACTTTCTATGCATTATCCAAATGTTTTTTTCAACTTTATCCATTTGGCCATTATGATCAAATTCTAAATGTTGTAATAAACATTGCATGTTAAAAATAAAGTTAATATACAAGAGCTATGCTATGTTTTACTACTAAACAGGCAGACACAAGCGCAGCTACCTTGTAGACAACAGGGTCATTTGAATGGTGCAGCAGGTGCAGTGGCACTGGGACCAAAAATTGTCATTACTCCACTAAACGCCAAATATTTCTATATTTGACTACTAAACAGGCAGTCCCAATTGCAGTTATTTTGCAGTTAAAGGGGACTGGTGCAGCAGGTGCAGGGGCACGTGAGCGGAAAACTCTAGGGACCCCATTAAACCCATATTATTGCAAAGTTTAGTATTAAACAAGACAGTCACAAGTGCATTTATCTAGCAACCAATAGGGTCATGATTTGAATGGTGTTGCAGGTGGAGTAAAACCAGGACCAAAAGCTCTAGACACCCCACTAAACACCTAATATTGCTATATTTTACTACTAAACAGGTAGTCACAAGTGCAGTTACCATGCTGATAACAGGGTTATGATTTGAATGGTGCAGTGGCACTGGGCCCAGAATTTGTCATGACCGCCTCGAAACACCCAATATTGCTATAATTTACTACTATACAGGCAGATACAGTTGCAGTTATCTTGCAGTTGAGGTTTGATTTGAATGGTACAGCAGGTGCAGTGGCACCTGGGCCAAAATCGATAGGGACCCCACTAAACACAGAATATTGCTAACTATTACTAGTAAACAGGCAGTCAAAACTGCAGCATCTAGCAGGCACTAGGGCCATGAATTCAATGGTGCTGTAGGTGCAGTAGCATGGGGCCCAAAAGTTGTCAGAACTCCTCTAAGCACCAAATATTGCTATATTCAACTGCTAAATAATCAGTCACAAGTGTAGTTACCTTGCAGGCACTAGGATCATGATTTCAATGGTGCTGTAGGTGCAGGGACTCCGGGACCTTAAGCTCTAAGAACCCCTCCAAACACCAAATATTTCAATATTTTACTAGTAAACAGGCAGTTGCATGTAATAGGAGCATAATTTGAATGGTGCAGCCGGTACAGTAGCACTAGGCCCAACATTTGTCAGAACTACTCTAAACACATAATATTTCTATTATAGCAATTAATTCCATTCTATCACTTTTTCATTTCATTTTTCAAAATGTTACTATTACTTATTCGCACTATACCACTAGTACCACTAGTAACAGCACAATATGTTGTCTTTTTGTAGCTAATTAAGTCATAACACTTTAACAGACTTTCTGTAACTTATATTGTAAAACTAATCAGCAAGCTACAACTTACAACAAAAATCAGCTTATTAATCACATGGGCGAAACCTAATGCATTTACCAATACTTGTTAGATTTCCTTCCAAGCCGTGTGACTAATACATCCCACACTTTTTCATTGAGGTCCAGGGCTAGGAATCGCATACTGGGTTTAATTTCTTTTTTTTTTTTTTTTTTTGCAATAAGCTCTTTTCCCATGCCCTCCAAATAACATATATTTTACTTTCTTTAATGAGTACGAGCCTAGGTTTCCTGCCTCTTAATTTAATGTGGGTATATACTTGTTTCTCAATTGTTACTGTTGGAGGTATCTTATATTTATTCTATTGACATGGTTTTAAAATAATCTCAGAAAAATGTATTTAAAAAAAATTCACAACTTTTTAAATCATAATGCACTAATTATAACATTCCTTATTCCATAAAGTTGCAATAAGTTAATATATGCATGGCCTACCCAAATCATGTCTGTAATCTACAAATCTTCATCCTACTACTAAAACCTACTTTGTTGTCGAAGTTCTTAAAATGGTAGGAAGACTTGCACCTACTCGTGTTTTTAAGTCTAAAAACGCAATTTAATGCATATCATATCAACGGGTTCCCAGTTTTTTAACAAAGAATTTATCATAGCAAATTGATCAGGGTGTTACATTTTCCAGTCCTTTCCCCACAAGCAGCACATGCTCATTTTTGTGTCCTCGCAAGGCCTCTTCTACAACAAAGTCTGGAACAGGTGTAAACACACTCACAATCTCATCTCCTTTACAGGAACATTCCACATTTAATAGTATTATAATAGAACTAGCAGCCCGCCCCGACGTTGTCCGTGGGTCCCCCGGAGCCTTCCTCCATATATTGCAGTATTATACCTCTGTTTACTTTGTACGGTTTTGTAACCTGCACACGTCACTTTTTCCTCCTGTAATGCAGTATCATACCTCTATGTTTACTTTGTACGCTTTTGTAACATGCACACGTAACTTTTTCCTCCCGTAATGCACCGTTTGGCTCACTTTTGTAATGCTCCGTTTGCTTCCTCTTGCTCACAATGTATGCTTTTGTAACCTGCACTCGTAACTTTTTCCTCCTGTAATGCACCGTTTGGCTTACTTTTGTAATGCTCCGTTTGCTTCCTCTTGCTCACGATTGTCATTTTTGCTGCATTTTTCCGCCGCTCACCGTTCCTAAATAAATAAATAAATATCCTACCTCATCCGCCGCTCACCGCTCCTCCCCATACCTCTGTTTACTTTGTACGCTTTTGTAACATGCACACGTAACTTTTTCCTCCTGTAATGCACCGTTTGGCTCACTTTTGTAATGCTCCGTTTGCTTCCTCTTGCTCACGATGTACGCTTTTGTGACCTGCACACGTACTTTTTCCTCCTGTAATGCACGGTTTTGCTCACTTTTGTAATGCTCCGTTTGCTTCCTCTTGCTCACGATTGTCATTTTTGCTTCATTTTTCCGCTGCTCACGCGCCTAAATAAATAAATAAATAACCTACCTCATCCGCCGCTCACCGCTCCTGTCCGCACTCCTCCCCGCCTGTCCGCCGCTCCTCACCGCCTGTCCGCCGCTCCTCACCGCTCCTCCCTGCGCCATGTCCGCCGGTCCTCTTTGCGCACCTGGACGCCGTTCCTCCCCACGCTCCTCGCGTCCGCACGCACGTCGCGGACGGCGCTTCTTCCAAGGGACTACTTTTTTTTCGGTAAATTTTTTAAATAACGTATATTTATTATGTTTATATAGCCTATGTCCATCTGCACACCCTCACGATTACAACGATGTATCAGGTGTGTGGATTGGCGCTGTGGTTCCCGAGTTTACCCGCCTCAAAGGTTCAAAGTTCTTCCTTTATAATAGTAGTATAGATTATAAAGCACATAGTATAATACATACAAGGTATGCTCTTGGAAAGAACACCCTTTGGTCATTCCAGGCAATGTAGGAATTTTGTATTTGTGTTCTTATGAAAACATTTAAAAAAAAATTTAGGGAAATGCTAACATACATCAATCCAGATCTGATGCAATGTTCTTGTAGATGTTCTTTTTAGTTAAAAGTACCAAACTGGAACTGCGATAAGGACTAGTTGGAAGCACAAAGGAGTTTTAGCATGCAAGCACCTTCTGACATACAACTTTCACATCTTTAAATAAAATTCAAAATGTTCATAGTACATTCTGATGCAGCATACCTTGGAGAACCAGGGATTGCAGATAGAGCAAATGAATATGTGCCCTATCTGCACTGAAAACTTCCTGTGTTTTTCTTGGCTTGACTACCCCCAATAAAATGTGGCTCATTTCATCCACCTCTTAGCCCAGAACCATCTTCAGAAAATAACGGTCCCAAAAAAAAGGATGGTTTTTGCCACTGTCATTTCTTAGTTAAACCCCCAATTAACATGTTCATAATAGGACGCTGTGCGAGAATCAAGAGGGAGAGAGAGGACCAGAAAGCTAGTCCAGATCCCCGTTTTTTTTATATCAGTAAATCAAAAAGAGACTAGCTAGAGATGGGGTTAGTATGACATTAATATTGTTATTGTCATAGCGACTCAGTATTGTTTTGCCAATTAGTGGTGGCACCTGTTGGGTGTCTTTAGAAAGCCCTCACCCACCAACCTAGTTGGCAAAACAATACTGAGTCGCTATGACAATAACAATATTAATGTCATACTAACCCCATCTCTAGCTAGTCTCTTTTTGATTTACTGACATAATAGGACGCTTCCATCTCTTCAAGGAAAATTCTAATTTATTTCTCATCTGTCCTGCAAGAGAGTCTTAAAGAGTAGGGACTTCCAGCAAACCTCTCCATGGCAAATCACGAAGCCCAGAACCTGGTCATCTGAAATAGTTTACTGCCCAATCCCCTGTTGTCTATTGTTTAATTTATTGCAGGATTAGGACAGGATACTGCTCAATAAAACATAATACCTTCTTCAACCTAGAGTTCCTGGCAGGCTCTGAATCGTCAAATCTTTTATGTACCAACCCCACTCATTTACCTTGTATGTGCACTGCGCTGTTCCCAGACCCTTCATTTTATGAGACCCATGCATACGGTTTTACAACAAAAGTATTTTTCTTGCAATTTGCAGAAAGATATTTATTTTTGACATTTTTCTCTGCCATAGTCTAGTAGATACTCCAGGCCGTGCAACCAATGCCATCGCACAGTGCGCTGAGCTTGAAGAGCGCCGTGTTTTGATATCTTTTATGGGTTTAGAGGTACCTGCTGCAGCTTTGTTGTGTGTCCAGCAATTTTCAGGCAACAATAAGTGTCAAGATAACTGCTGGGGATATATCCGTATTTTTTCTAGTGGGAGTTTTGATTTATAAACAAAGCTGCACAGGAGGTTAGTATGCCTGCTACAAATAACGTGTACTATGCACATCACAGAAGTGTATCTTATGTGGTTAGCTCAGTTGTTTACTGCCTTTGTCACAAGGACCCTTTTGTTACTAGTAGTTCATAAATTATAATCCTAATATAGCACAGTGAGCTATGAACTATCTTCAACAGCTGCATGCAAACGGCAAAGTATAGGTTAAACATTGTTTTTTCTTTGGGTAGAAATAAACTCTTAATATTAAAGCCAACCTGTGCTAAGTTTTAAATCCTGGATTTGTGCTTCTCCAGACCAAGCTCTCTTAAAATATACTGCCTTCTAGTATGAATGATGTGTGATGCCGACACCTTCTTTTCCCCATTGTCCTAAGTAACATTTCCTATACACTGATTAACACACATATGATTCATTGTCTCTGTATAATAGGTGTGTGTGTGATGTAAAGTGCTCTCACACCATACACTGGTGTGAGTAGTGCTATAGAAACAAATTATATACATTTAGGAGAGGGGTTATGGAGAGATGACGGGCACTGCTGGAGGGCGCTAGCGAGGGGATCAGTGGAGAAGGAGGTCATTGGGAGGATTCACCAAAGATTGGTGCACCGCACGCCACCATCGCTAAAGCCGGACCTGTAGATCCTAGTTGTGTGGAAACCATCCCACACCATTCATAAAGAAAGCCTTAAACTAGCTACCTTGATTAACTAGTCCTTGTTAAGGGCATATTTTTATATTCTTAAAGTATATGTTTACTCCTGGTTTCTTGGTGCTGGGCATGTAAGAGCAGGCAGTGCAAGCAGAATCGGAGATGATAGACAAGATTGCAACAAAAAAAAACAGCCAGGTTTTTGCATAACATTTAAATTAAAGGATGGTAGATTCATGTTGGAATGCTGCTGAAAGAGACTGCCATAGCCTGGCCGAGTATGCTGCGAAGCTGTGGCCACTAATTCTGTTTCTGATGAATTTTCATAGCTCTTGGGGTTAGCTGTGGATGAACGAAGAAAATGACAAAGATGGTAACTTCTCACACAGCGTATGATGGAAGTAGAAGCTTAGGCCTCAAGGGCTTAGAAGATAATACACATTTTGATATAAATGTGTTGTCTTGCAATACTGTTTGCACTGGTTTGATCAAATCTTGGACGCTTCATGTTTTCTCAAGGCAATGCTGCCGGCTGGGGCTGATCGTGTCTTTCGCGGGCTCCCAGCGGCAGCGGGCGCCATCTTGGCTTGGGCTTAGCTTTCCACCACAGCCCTGCCACTCCCCCGCCGCTCCGCCCCTATTTAAACAGGCACCATGAGGCAGCGCAGCGGACGAGCTCAGCGGGGGCGACGGAGGCACGCCGGAGTTGCGCCTGAGTTAAGCCCGTCTGCGCCCGTCCGCGGCCGGCCGGGGCTAGGGGCACGAGACGCTGCTGGTTTTATCTCCTATTCTCCGTCTCAGTTATGCCTCTATTGTGCCCCCAGCAGTATTAACCCCTCTACTACTACCTATCTACAACACCTTGGCCTATACAGCTCCCCTCCGCACTCCCCCCCCCCCCGGGTTAGTATTACATCTAGCCTCACCAGCCCCCACACTCCCCCCTGTTCTCCCTTCACTCCCCCCTGTTCTCCCTTCACTCCCAGCCCCCCCTGCTCAGTTGTTTACTACCTCGGCTACCCTCCTAAACCCTAGGTCTGCTGTAAACCATCAATACGAGCTATTTGATTATATCGACTCTAATGAACCAGATCTCCTTTTCTTAACTGAGACCTGGTTCAAGACCGACTCCCTGCCCAATGTGCTTGCCACCTTACCATCGACATATTCCGCCATTCGTGCGGATCGTCCCGAAGGCAAGCAGGGTGGTGGAGTGGCTTTAATAGCTCGTACTGATTTCAACTTTCAAGTCCTTCCCTCCCCTCTTATCACCAATGTCGATCTTCTTGTAGCTCGCTCTACTTCCCACCAAGCCCCCCTCACTTTTGTTCTTATCTATCGTCCTCCCCAGTCCACCCCTTCGTTTCTCCCCGATATCCAGACCCTCTTAGCCACTCTGGTAGTTAACAATTCTTCTGTATTAGTCTTAGGGGACCTCAATTACTGGCCCAATGACCCTGTCGAAAGCTCCCAATCTAAGGAATTCACCTGCCTTATGAAAAGTTTGAATTTTGTACCGCTCATCCACAGTCCCACCCACCTACATGGCCACATGCTAGATCAAATTTGGACACTGAATGTTCCATCCACACCTCCTATTATATCCCCTTGCCCATGGTCAGATCACTCCACCATCACGCTCTCCCTTGCCCTAGCACCCCTGGTCAAACCCCCCCTTCCCAAAAACACCTGGGTTCGGAAATGGGGTAATGTAGACATGCCCTCCTTCTGCTCAGCCCTGGCCAAGACCTGTCCTGATCTAACCGGCCTGACAGCCGCCCCACAGCTGGCCGCAATTAACAATTGGCTCACGGTGGCAGGTGATGAATTCGCCCCCCTCAAGCGGCTCTCAGTTAAACGGGCCCACGCTGCCAATCGTTGGTTTACTTCCGACCTTAAAGAAAAAAAACTAGCTGCAAGAAGGGCCGAACGAGTCTGGAGAAGAACTTACGACCCTGCCCAAAAAACAATCTACTTGGCCGTTCTGCAAACCTATAAAAAGAGCATCCTGGAAGCTAAAGCCGAATATTACACCAACAGGATAATGGTCGCTGAGTCACAATCGAAGGAAATCTTCTCCACTGTCCATGAACTTGCCTCATCCACCAGAGCCACGGCAACCATCCCCCCGTCCCAATCCCTCTGTGACTCGCTCAACGAGTTTTTCATAGACAAAGTTGTTAAAATTAAACACAACATCCCTCCGCCCTCCTCCACTTTTGTTGACCCTTCCCCTCCCCCCACTACCGTTAAACTGACTAACTTTCCACTTCTAACCACTGACACCCTCCTCCCTCTGCTCCAACGGGTCAAATCAGGCTCTCCCCTAGATTTTGCTCCTGCTTGTACCCTCAGGGAAGCTTACTCAGCCTGCCCTACTCCCCCTTTGACCCTCCTTAACGACTCACTCATTCATGGTCATGTTCCTAGTTCACACAAATCGGCGGTTGTCATCCCAATCTTAAAAAAATTGGACGCCGATCCTTCCTCCCCCTCCAATTACCGCCCCATTTCACTCCTCCCTTACCTTGCAAAAGTTCTTGAAACTCACATCACTTCTACTCTGAGCACTCACATTGAGGCAAATCATTGCCTCTCCCCTTGCCAAGCTGGTTTCCGTCCCCTGCATTCTACAGAAAAAGTGGTCATCTCAGTCATGGACAAGCTGCGTGAAGGCATCGACATCAACCTTCCGCAAGCCTTGATTCTCCTAGATCTATCCGCCGCTTTTGACACGGTGGACCATACCATCCTCCTTAACCGTGTCAGGGCGGCGGGCATAGAAGGCTTAGCCTTTTCTTGGCTGGAGTCCTTTCTTGCTGGGAGAACACAGGGAGTCCGTTTGGCTGGCTTTGCGGCGGCCTCTCGCAAGGTAGAATGCGGGGTCCCTCAGGGTTCATCACTTTCCCCTCTTTTGTTCAACCTTTATATTTTTCCCCTCATTTTTATGTTACAGCAACTGGAGGTCACCGTGTTCAATTACGCGGATGACCTCCAGTTAATCTTCAATCTGTCCCATTCACCTTCATCTGCCCTGAACGTCCAAACAACCATGACTCTCATTCAAGATTGGATGAACTGCAGCCACCTCAAACTTAATCCGGACAAGACCGAGCTGGTCCTGACCGGAGGTGGCTGCAGTCCTTGGTCCCCTTCCTTCTGGCCCCCCTCCCTTGGTGCCCCTCCACTTCCTGTGTCCAAAGTGAAAACTTTGGGAATCCTTCTTAATCCCCAGCTCACTGTTCACCCGCAAGTCAGTTCCGTGGTTTCTTCATGTTTCTTTTCCCTTAGAGTAATTAGGAAAGTTTCTCGTTTCTTTTCCCCCTCAGCTTTAAAAATTATTATGTTGGCCATGGTGCTGTCCCGTATAGACTATGGAAACATAGTCTATAATGGAGCCCCTGCATACATGATCCACCGACTACAACTGGTGCAGAACCAGGCGGCCCGCCTGATCCATGGCCTACCCAGATATCATCGGGTCACTCCATTACTCAAAACACTGCACTGGCTCCCTGTGAGAGAGCGTGCCCTGTTTAAACTCGGCTGCCTCACGTATCAGGCCAGATCGGGCACTGCTCCCGAGTTCATCTGCTCTCTCATCAAGCCATACTGTCCAGGCAGAGAACTTCGCTCGGCCCATTTGGCCCTCCTCACCATCCCCCGCTTTAAAAAGCAGAGGGCAGGCGGAGCGAGATTCGCTGTCCTCGCTCCAACATTTTGGAATTCCCTCCCGGTTACTCTGCGCACCTCACCTTCCTATCTCTTGTTCCGGAAAAATCTCAAAACCTTTCTGTTTACACAAGCCTACCCTTAATCTCCCTGTTGTTGCCATCCACTGATCACCACTAGCGCCATGAAACCGCTGGGTATGCGAGCGCTGTACAAATGTTTTTAAATTCAAATTCAATCAGTGTATGTTGTGTTTTATGAGGATGAACAAGACATATTAGAGTATTTGTTTCTAGTAAATACAGGCTGCTACCTATGTGAGATTTAAATAAATCTGGCTTTTAATCTGCTTTTGTTAATGTTGGTACTTCTGATTTTAAATATTCTCATCCTATGTCATACTTCTTTTTGTCATTTTATGGGATTTTGTGGCTAATCCAGCTGTATTACAAAGTAAGAGCTTTTGCATTTCTGCGTCTACATATTATTGAAAACGTTGGTATGTAGAAAAAATATAAAGTTGTTAAATCAGTAGAATGGTTTGACTAAGCAATTTATGCTCTCTTTTGAAATCCATTCTTGTGTTTTTTTCAGCTTGAACAGCAACTTACCTATGAGAAATTTGCATATTGGACAAACCCAGAAACAATGACCGCTGATGAGGTGGAGCTATATTTACCCCGGTTTAAGCTGGAGGAGAATTATGATCTGAAATCATCCCTCAAAAGTTTGGGAATGAAGAATGCATTTGATGTGGTCAATTCTGATTTCTCTGGAATGTCAGATAACAAGGACCTTTTCCTGTCCGAGGTGGTTCACAAGGCATTTGTGGATGTGAACGAGGAAGGCACAGAAGCTGCTGCGGCAACTGCAGCTGTCATGAAGCTGGAGTCTTGTGTATTATTTGAGCTACGTTTCATGGTAGACCATCCTTTCCTGTTTTTTATCAGACACAATAAGACACGCAACTTCCTGTTCTGTGGCCGATTCTGCTCTCCGTGAAAGGAACAATGCCATAAACATGCCTATTTCGATTCCAATAAATATTACCTTTCACTGCTAACTGATAGGTGTGTTTTGTCTTTGACTGCTAAGGCATACCTCCTAGTCTGAAAGAAATTTGTAATATAGTCATTGGCATCAAGTAAATCTTTAACAAAGATATTGAGGAACCTTTTGCAATTCAACATTTGACTGTTAAGATGATATTTTGGGACACACTATCTTGTTGTTCATTGTTAAATGCTGTCATGCCAGGGCTTTTGTTGGAGCAAGCATGGGTTCTATTGTGTTGATGCATTTCCATGCTATTTAGTGTTGTATGGTTGGCCTTTCTGGAGGAACTGCTACAGAATATAAACTAATATATATTCACTGAAAAAAACCAGAGGTTTCACAATTGTTATAGTTAGGAATTAGCATTTAAAAAACCTTTGAAATTCACAAAAAAAACATAGGTTTCACACCAGTTATAGTTAGCTAAAAATTTTACTCATACAAAACCATTGAAATTCCCACGTTATAGTTAGTTGGACTCACTATAACTCGCTTGCCCGCAATCCACTGCTGATGTCACATATAACATCATTCATGACATGGTCAGTGACATCAGTGATGACATCACTGATGACATCTCAAATGACATCACTGATGGCTTCTCAATTAACACCTTTAATTTCAATACATATATATACATGTCAATTGACATCACCGATGACATCATTCATGTGATAATACGATGCACCTCCTCACACTCTAATATAACGTTTGATACACCCAGTGTTAAATACAGACTACCATTCTTGAAACCATTGACACACCAATACCAGTTACTACATATGCACTCACTGGTTCCTAGGTCTACACGCACATCCACTCATTCACCCATAGAATCACTCATACATGCAGTCACTCATCAATACAACACTATCATATGCACTCATACACCTATACTGAGACTCACACACTGCCACTCATCCATGGAGTTACTCACACACCTAGTCAGTCATGCAAACAATCAATCACACTCCCATGTCCTCATCTATACAGTTATACAAACAACATCTTACTTATTCAAACATATACTAACACATACTCTCTTATACAATCACTGATACAAGTACACATTGATCCATACAGCCACTCGCACAATCACTGGCTCTTATGTATAGTCATTTATATATGCCAACTCTCACATGCACTGTATTTTACATATGTACTTACTTAGACATGTAGCACTGAGATATCCATTCACTCACCAACACACCCATGCACACAGTCAACTGCCCATACAGCTGTTTCCACATGCACTCTTAAACCCATACACCTAGTGAATCAACTGCTCACACATCTATGCACAGAGTCACACACCTCCCAACCACCCACACATACACTCAGTCTCCCATACAAATACTTGGTCAACCAATAAATAACCTATATTGCCACTTATATAGCTACTGATCAACACATGCAGCAGCTTAGACAATAACTGACATACTTATGCACACATTCAGACAATTTAGTCACTAACCCATGCCTTCAGTAAGACACATTTAATCACTCACTCATACAATCAGTCACGTACCTAATTAATCCTTCATCCAGATACTTATACATCCACTCATTCTTCAATATGTAAAACAAATTTAAACTTTACAGAAACACAGTCACTGAATGATGTCATCAGTGATAAGATCAGTGATGTCATTTGAGATGTCATCAGTGATGTCACTGACCATGTCATGAATGATGTAATATGTGACATCATCAGCAGTTGATTGCAGGCGCACGTGTTATAGTGAGTCCAACTAACTATAACGTGGGAATTTGAATGGTTTTGTATGAGTAAAATTTTTAGCTAACTAACTGGTGTGAAACCTATGTTTTTTTTTAGTGAATTTCAAAGGTTTTTTAAATGCTAATTCCTAACTATAACAATTCTGAAACCTATGGTTTTTTCAGTGAATTTCAAAGGTTTTTTAAAAGCGAATTCCTTTGTATATTGAGATTGTAACCTATGATTTTTAAACAGAATTTTTTTTGTTACCTGTTTTTTTATAACTATTATAATTTTTTTTCCACAAAAATATTTTTTTCAATGTATTTTTCATGTAGTTTTTTTTATCATATTGTCTTGGGGCGCTCAGGGTACGCTCACCGGTAAGCTCAACCGAGAGCGCAGCGAGAGCGCTATGCAAGACATTCAGTAGCACACTTATAAAAGTAGTATTTTTGATTGTAAATACCCGTATTATAACTTTAAACGTATTTCCGTAATGCTAGCAAAACGTCATTTAGACGCGCCGCGTAAGCACCCCCTGAAACGCCCCCGGAAGCGCCTAAGTTCGTGCCGCGTAAGCGCCCCCGGAAGCGCTTCGGTGCGCTCAGCGTAAGCGCGTCAAGTCATGTGACCTTAAAATAACTCTTTTCATTGGTTGTTAACAGTTTTTTTTACAACTAATGAAAACCCCACCCATTTCCTTCACTTCTTCTTTCACTTTGGAGACAGCAAGACCTGTTTTTTTCTGTTCTTCCTTTTTGTGAAAAGAATGGCTGCTAGTCCACCCAGCAGCAGTGAGGACTCGGATGACTTCATTGAGGAGGTGCCTCCTGAGCCCAAGGTGAAGGAGCACTTTATTTGGAGGATTTTCACCATACCACTAGGTGAAAAAAAGGACTGTGATGAAATGCTTTGTTACGGAGAACAAAGTATCATGAACATTGCACGTACAAGGGAAAACCACCGCTGCCGTCCCCAGCCCTAATTTTTACTTTTTTTTGCTCCTGTTGAGCAGTTTGACATTCCCTGTTTTTGTTTTTGTTTACAAAGAAAACCAAAAAAGAAGAGGAAAAAACTGTTCTTTTTAGAACTACCTCCAATTCTCCAAAAAGAGCTGTATTCTTAACAAATACAAAAGGAGTGAGTGAAGTGGAGTGCAGTGAGAGAGGAAAGGAAAATGAGTGAGGGAGCAAAAAAAGGGACGAGAGGGGAAGGGAAGTGAAGTAGGGGGTTTGAAAGAAGGTGAGTGTGGGAGTATGGCTGAGTTATAGGGAGTGAGCGTGACAGAAGAGGAGTGAGAGACTAAGGGGATAAAGAGAATGAGACTAACAGAGAATGAGGGAAGGGGAGTGTAGAACTAAGAGGACAGAGGGAGTAAGAGAAGGAGT
The DNA here is from genome assembly GCF_964263255.1 of Lissotriton vulgaris. Taxonomy (NCBI): domain Eukaryota; kingdom Metazoa; phylum Chordata; class Amphibia; order Caudata; family Salamandridae; genus Lissotriton; species Lissotriton vulgaris. The sequence continues at coordinate 762,459,782 of NC_141691.1, read as the reverse complement.
TAGTGAAGTGGAGTAAGGAGAGTAAGGGAAGGAAAAAGAGTGAAAGAGCAAAACCAGGGGAGAGAGAAAGAAAAGTAAAGAAAGTCTGAAAGAAGATGAGTGTGGGAGTGTGGCTGAGTTACAGGGAGTGAACGGAACAGAAGAGGAGTGAGAGACTAAGGGGACGGAGAGAATATGGCTAACAGAGAGAGAATGAGGAAAGGGGAGTGTAGAACTAAGAGGACACAGGGAGTAAGAGAAGGAGTTAGTAAAGTGGAGTGAAGAGAATAAAGGAAGGGAAAAGAGTGAAGGAGCAAAAGAAGGGAAGAGAGGAAGGAAAGTAAAGGAGAAGGTCTGAAAGAAGGGGAGTGGGAGTATGGCTGAGTTATAGAGAGTGAGTGTGACAGAAGAGGAGTGAGAAACTAAGGGGATGGAGAGAATGAGGCTAACAGAATGAGGGAAGGGGAGTGTAGAACTAAGAGGACACAGGGACTATGAGAAGGATTTAGTGAAGTGGAGTAAGGAGAGTAAGGGAAGGGAATAGAGTGAAGGAGCGAAGGAAAGGAAGAGAGGAAGGAAAGTAAAGGAGTTCTGAAAGAAGGGGAGTGTGGGAGTATGGCTGAATTACAGGATGTGAGCGTAACAGAAGAGGAGTGAGAGACTAAGGGGATGGAGAAAATGAGACTAACAGAGAGAATGAGGTAAAGGGAGTGTAGAACTAAGAGGACAGAGTGAGTAAGAGAAAGAGTATAGTGGAGTGAGGACAGTAAGAGAAGGGAAAAGAGTGAAGGAGTGATAGAAGGGAAGAGAGAAAGGAAAGTAAAGGAGAATGTCTGAAAGAAGGGGAGTGTAAGAGAAGAGTGAAGAAAAGGGGAGTAAACATGGGGATTCAGAATATGTGAGGCAAGTGCAATAAGGGAACAGGGGTGTGGCAGCATGAGAGAATAGTAGAGAGGTTAAAGAAAAGAGTATAGAGAAAGTTAATTTTGTACATCAGAATTACCTTATAAGTAATGTAAGCTTAATTACATATTTTCAGTAAATTTAATATCTGTGAAAGAGAAAAAAAGTTAGAATATTTATGATATATATTTTACAATACAAGAGACCAAGTAGGAGATTAAAAGTCATAAAAGGGTAGTAAAAGATAAAGTAGGAGTGAAGGACTCAGAAAGGAAATCAAAGGAATGGTGAAGGCCAGAGAGTGAAAAAGAAATAGAGGCCGAGCAAATTACTAAAAGGATAATGACATGGATACATTCAGTGACAGAGAAGACGACCAGGAGAGAGAAATGAAGTGAAAGTGAGTAAGATAGTAAAGGAATGTGCATTAGAAAAACTAAAGAAAGAAAGGGGAGTAAAGAAAGGGGAGTGAGTTACAGAGAAGCAGGAGTGAATAACGGTGGATTAATGACAATGAGGCATGGAAGGTGAGTGAGGGTGAATGTAGGGTCGTAAGACAGTGAGGAGACAAAGGGAGTGAAGGTAACAGAGAGGGAGTGAGGGAAGACACGTGAGAATATGAGAGAACAGAGGGCGTAAGAGAGAGTGAGTAAAGGGCAGTAAGGTGATTAAGGGAAGGATAATGACAGACAGCAAAGGAAGGGAAGAAAAGTGAAGCAAAGGGACTGGGAAAAAGTGAGTGTGTGTTGAGAGAAAGAGGAAGGGGAGTTAAGGAAGATGAATCCGAATAACTGGAGTAAGGGAACAAGGGTGAGTGAAGGGCAGTGAGATTGAGGAAAAAGGAAAGATAGACAGGATAAAAGCAAGTGAGCATGAGACAAAGGAAGTGAAGGAGTGAGAACATAGAGGTAGTAAAGGAAAGAGTGGCAGAAAGGACCTGAGTGAGAGAGCAAAGAAAGATAAGTAAGGGAGAGTGGATGAGTTTTAGGGAGTAAGCATAATGGAAGATCAGTGAGAGAGTGAGAGGATCGACGGAGTGAGGCTAAGAGACGAAGTGAGGAAAGGAGAGAGGATGTGAGAAAACAGAGGAAGTGAGAAAAGGAGTGAGTGAAGTGGAGTAGGGTGTGTGAGAAGGGGAATTATTAAGGGAACAAAGAAAAGAAAGAAGGGTAAGGTAAGTGAATTAGAGTGACTGACAGCTGGAAAGTGGTGGATGGGAGAGAGGGAAAGGGTTGTGAAGGAGTGTCAGTCAGTCAGAATATCTTTATTCGACTTAATTAAAGTCATACAAAGAAAGAAAACATTAAAACAGCACGTTAAAAAGTATACATTACGGTCATGACATTTAAAAAACATCTAACTCAATACGCATTTTAAATACTATTTACACATGATTAAAAGGTATGTATAAAAACAGTGCCTATAATATAATTTCATACATTTAGTAAACTTTTAGGGCGGAGATTGGCCAGCAACTTTCGCCCTAGCTGCCGCGACTAAAAAATTTGCAAGACCAAATGCTGTGCATGGATTGGTCATAAGCTGTAGGTAGAGCAGTGCGGCTCTCACCTGTGTGAACCCAGCATTTTTGAGTAAGGGGAGCAAGTGTTTTTTCCTCTGCTCATGGAATAAGCTACAAAACATGACGAAGTGCATAGTGTCCTGCACAGAAAATTGGTCGCAGCTGCAAGGGGCGGCTAGTTCTGGCTTCTGCCAACCCTTGAAAGAGCCTAGGTGAAAATGAATAAGGTTGAACCTTAGTTTAGTTAATAAAAACCTATGGTAAGGGATAGTTACGAAGCGGAGGTAAGGGGCCAGTTGGGAATCGCTCATCAATAAAAAGTGAGCCCTTACTGCCGGCTTCTGAAGCTCGACTGCCTCACGGCTTGCTTCCTTCCTTTCTATAAAGGCTTTTTTTGTTTGGGCTATATCACGGGTCGTGATTTTCTCTGGGGAGCGAAAAAGTTCTGGGCGACCCAGGTCTGAGAATGATTTACTTAGATAGGCCAGCCAAGGAATTTTGCTCTGATTGTCCAGTGATAGGACGTCCCTCAGGATTTTATGGTTCAGAGGTAAATCAGCATTTAACCACATTTTCAGCCACAAGGTCAGGGGTGCAACACTTAATAGGTCCGACAGATATGGCAACCCAACCTCCTTGTGGATGGAATAGGTGGGGGTTGATTGGGGGACAGAGAGAAGGGATCTTATGAATCTATTTTCTGCTCTCTGAATGGGGTCGAGGTTTACATAACCCCACAGAGAAGATCCATAAGATGCGATGGCAACAGGCTTACTTTTGTATATCTTCAACATCGTTTCCATGGGCCTGGCACCCAATTTGCTGGCAAAGCCCAGGAGAGCGGAGGAAGATCTAGTTACTGCCAACCTCTTTGCATTTATCTGTGGGCCCCAGGTACATTTTTGATCGAACAGCACTCCCAGATAGGGAAATGTGGTTACCTCGGACACAGGAGTCCCACTGCAGAAGAATGATTTGTGTCTTCTCTTTACGCCCTCTATACCCATAACCATAGTATGGGATTTAGATGCGTTAACCTTTAGGTCCAGATTTTCCATAAAGGAACCAAAGGCATCAAGAAGAATCTGCAGGCCAACACCCGTGCGGGCTATCAACACGGCATCATCCGCGTACAGGAGTGCCGGGATGTGGGTGTCTCCTGCGCGCGGGACGTCCGTGCCCCTGCCCCTCAGGTGTGCCCCCAAGCCGTTAATGTAAATGGTAAAAAGCGTAGGGGCCAGGATGCAGCCTTGGCGTACTCCTTTGAGGGATTTAAATGAGGAGGTACACCTACCATTGTTGGACACTCGGACAGCTGCGAAAAGCTCCTGATGTAACGAGGCCATATACATGACCAGGGCTTCTTCAATTCCCATATCTAACAAAAGCGACCATAATTTGGACCTATTAACGAGGTCGAAGGCCGACGACAGGTCCATAAAGGCCAGAAAAACTGAGCCCTCCTTAGCCATTGTATACTTAGAGATGAGTAGATACAAATTAATGCATTGCTCGATCGTACCTTTACTCTCTCTAAAGCCATATTGTAGATCGCACAGCCCGCCACATCCCTCAACGTTCTCCCTCAATCTTACTAAAAGAACTTTCCCTAAAATTTTTACAGTGGAGTCCAACAGAGATATGGGCCTATAGAATGCTGGGTCGTCCCTCTGGCCTTTGTTTTTATAAATGGGAACGATAATAGAATTAGCCCATGAGGCGGGTGCTGCGTTGAGGTTTACTGCATTAAACACGTTAGACAACACTCTCGACCACATTTTAGGAGAGAACATAAAGTCGGCCGGGACTCCGTCCGGGCCCGGAGCCTTATGTTTGGTGGTTTCCATAAGCGCCTTTTCTACTTCTTGGGGATTGAAAACAATAGGGTTAACATTCCCGTTAGAAGGTAATCGGCTATTAGTGTCCTCTACGGCTGCATTGCCCCCATACACATTTTTAAAAAAGGATAGCCATTTTTCCTCAGTGATCACACAGTCCATTGGTAGATTATCGTCTTCCGAAAAAAGAGGATGCTTGATGATTTCCCAGAATCTTCTGCTGTCCTTAAGCACCGCCGCTGAAAGGAGTTCCTCCCATGTTTCGCGCTTAATGGAGTCTTTGCGGCTCTTTACTGCTGACTTATAGATTTTCCTTAGCCTCACAATTTCCTCTTTTGGTCTTGGAACGATTTTAAGAGCCGCCAACAGATCTCTGTGGGCCTTCGAACATGCAGAGTCGAACCAACGCTTGTGAACTTGAGTTCCCGAAAAAGGTTTAGCTATAAGATCTTTCGAGACCTGTGCACATATTTCCTCGTAGGCTGAAACCAATAGGCTCCCTTGAGTATCAGGATTCTGACACAACTCAGTCTGCGTTTTAATCTTAGGGAAGCATTTTTTGTAAAAGTTTTCCGGGATCACCTTTGCCCATTTTATTCTTCTATCTTGATCTGTAGTCCTCAGAGAGGAGGCTGAATTTACGATTGATGGTGCTGTACCCATCTGGCTGCCCCACGCCACTTCAAGTAGCACTGGGTTGTGGTCACTGAAGTGGGTTGCCACCGTCCTGTATGCCGTGATAAGAGATAGAATACCAAGAGAAACGAAAATATAGTCTATCACAGAACCATTCTGTCTGCCATTGAAAGTTGGCGCTCTAGCACCGAAATTGGGTTCATAAAGATTATAATTAGCCAGTAGGTCTTCAAGCTCCTGTCCCTCTGTGTATCATAATAAAATCCGGATAGAGAAAGCCACATATTATGCAGACAGAATTCAGGGGGCAGAGAACTCTGCCAGGGAACTGTTCAGTATATATAAATCTTTGGCCACTCCTAAAACCTCTACTCAAGAGGATGACTACTCAGTAGCAGCTTGCAACCGCATTGCTAGCTACTTTGGAGACAAAGTGTCCAAAATTTATTCTGCTTTTCCCGAAATCCCTCCTGCAGCGGAAGAGCCTGCAGACCTAGCAGAGATGGAAGACGATCCAAATCTGCTTCTCAACTTCACCATCCCCCCACAGGCAGAGTTGGTTAAAATCTGCAGATCTGTTAAATCCGGTTCCCCCCGGGACCCTGCATCCCCAAAAAGGTTGAGTGACAGTCTGGAGACCCTCGAACCCTATATCAGGTACGTGCTGGATGTCTCTTTCCGATCGGGCTCTATACCTGAGGACTGGAAACAGGCTGTGGTGCTCCCCCTCCGCAAGAAGCCCAACATTAGCTTCGAGAAGCTAGACAACCTACGCCCCATCTCTCTGCTGCCTTATTTTTCTAAGGTAGCGGAGAAGGTGGTAAACAAACAGCTTATGAAGTATGTGGAGGAAGGCAACATTCTTCACCCTACCCAATTCGGGTTTCGGCCCCGTCATTCTACGGAATCTGCCCTTCTTAGGGCCACCGAATCCCTCAGACAGGGTGCAGACGAGGGACAAACCATGGCTTTAATCCTATTAGATCTCAGCGCTGCATTCGACACTGTAGCACATTCCATCTTGCTACAGTGTCTGAACAAAGGAGGGGTGAGAGGAACAGCGTTGAAATGGATTTATTCATTTCTCACTGGCCGAGGCTTCCAAGTGAGGCAGGGCGACCACTACTCTGAGCGAATTTCTTTGGACCAGGGGGTGCCGCAGGGCTCGTCCCTGAGTCCAACACTTTTCAATCTTTATGTCGCTCCTATCGCCACCTTAGTAGAGAGTCACGGCCTCCGCTTGGTGTCTTACGCCGACGACACGCAGTTGGTGATCTCCCTGTCGCGTGCACCCAGTCTCTCGGCGGACATCTTCAGAGCTTGCATGCAAGATCTAGCTGCCTGGATGTCCGCCAACTGCCTCAAGCTCAACGGAGGCAAGACTGAGGTGCTGGTCGTGGGGGGCTGCCAATCAGCGTGGACGTCGGCATGGTGGCCATCCTGCCTAGGTCCAACACCCTCTCCGTGCCAGAAAGCAAAGAATCTGGGCATCTGGTTTGACACTGATCTCACCTTTGGCCCCCAGATCAATCAGGTGGTTGGATCATGTCTTGGGACCCTTAAAAGCCTCAGGAAGACCTTGAAGTTTTTACCCGTGAAAGCCCGTCAAACCCTGGTGCATGCACTAGTCACATCAAAGATGGACTATGGCAATCTTCTCTATTTAGGGACTTTGGAGAAGAACTTCAACCGCCTACAGGTCCTACAGAATGCCGCTGCCCGCTTAGTGCTTAAACTACCCAGGAGAGCTGCATCGGCCGCGGCCCTCCGATCTCTGCATTGGCTTCCGGTCAGAAGCAGGGTAGAATTTAAAGCTCTATGTACGTGCCATCGGATCATCAATGGGAGATCCCCTCTTCCACTGCAGGGACTTCTGACTACTTATGAGCCGTCCCGCTCGTTGAGATCCTCTGGCTCTGGACTCCTGGTCGTTCCCAAGGTGTCTAGAGCTCGAATGGGCGGAAGATCTTTTAGGTACCTCGCAGCCTCAAAATGGAACAAACTTCCCTTGGCACTGAGATTAGAGCCATCTGAATCAATTTTCAGAGCCAAACTTAAAACTGCACTATTTGCCCAGTAAGGTATGCCGCTTCTATAGGTTCCAGTAAGAGTTGCTCCTTAGCGCGGGGACACGCCGTTGTGCGTCATCAAGCGCTTTACAAAACTCCCTAAATAGAAATAGAAATAGAATGTTCAAAGTGGGGCACAACCAAGGCAGCGTCCTCATCATCACATGCTACTCTTCCCTTACAGGCTAAGTTACATAAATGAATATTAAAATCACCTAGTAAAACTAACTCAAATACAAAAGAGATATTCTGTAGGACTGAATTTAAAATGCTATCTAAATTAGCGATATTTCGGCCATTATAAGCACAGTTACCTGAATTATAGAAGTTGACATATAAGGTCCTGCTAGTTTTATTGATAGTCCTTTCAACGATCAATATGTTATCAGATTCAGACCTGATCTGTCTGTAACTTCCTTTTAAATCCACGGAGAATAAGAGCACCAGGCCACCTTTGGCTCTGCCCATTCTACTAGGGACAGCAGAACTTGCAAAACTGGTGTACCCATCCCACCAGATATTGCTGGAAGTGTCCCATGTTTCTTGCAGCGCGATGATGTGGTACTTTGAAATAAAGCTGCACCATACTGGGTCCTGGCGTTTGGTGCTTAGGCCTGCCACGTTCCAGCTTAAGATCCTGCATGACTCCCTAATGGTCGTAGGTTCACTGCCACTCTCAGAGTCGCCTTCCTCTGAAACTTGCGCTAATGTGGCCCTAGTAGAATTCACATGACAGCGATGCTGTGTCATCCCTCTGATAGTGCCCGTATCAGGACCAGCGTCTGACCCAAATGAAAGTATTTGCTGGCCACGGGTGATGGGGATATCTGACTCTATGACTGCATTAGATTTGTAAGAACTTTGGAGATCGTCGATGTTATGGCCCTCTTTGCATGGGTTCGAATTAATTAGTCCAGAATTGTTTGGGTTAGATCTTAATGCAAGTCAATCACAGGTGTTGAGGTCCGATAAGGGGCCAAACCTATTGCCTGTGGTGAAGCCCCAAGCAGAAGGGGTGGCTGGGTGGATCTGACCAGCATGAACTAGATTCCACTGGTGATGTGGAGTGATTGGGTGGCCCATAGCCGGGTCCATTCTCTGCCACCGTGTTGGCCTGATGCCCCGTGCACTGTATTCATAACCGGGTTCGCCGTTCACCCACCCGTTAAGTCCCAGCACTTGCGGGTGAACCGGGGGGATGATCCGCTCATATGGGTAATTGGTTCTTCCTGGCATTTGCTGCGATGCAGGCAGAAACCGATCACTAGTGAATCGGGAGCCCATTGCCCCTCCCCAGCTGCTATTGTTCCTGTACTTGGCTGGCCTGTTAGTATTGGCTAAGGTAGCAGATTGGGTCTCGTTATTGAAAAATCTGAGTGTTAACGGGACTATGGATCCATTACGCCGTTGAGGCGGAAAGAGATTGATCAGGATTTCGGGGAGAACTTCTGCGTTAGTGAAGTTTATGATGACGCAGTCTCCCTGAAACTTTTTCGGCTTATTGCCAATCCAGGGTACCCTCCTGGTCGAAACTATATCACCTGCCAATTTATCAAACCCTTCTTGCGCCATGTAAATGTTGTTAGAAAGTGAATGTAGGGCTTTGTCCTTGAGATCCTGGTTGGACTCTGTTTTATCTTGTGACAAGACAGGAACGTTGGCCAATACCAAGACTAGCGGTAAAGCTTCCGCTATGAACTGAACCGGGCTGGCCTCTTGGTTACGTGCCACTGTTGCGTCAGTGGTGGTGACGTGAGGGCCCCCAGTAGCCGCACTCTGATTCGGGGCTATTGATGTTAAGGATGGGGGTGGGTGTGGCAAGTCTGATTGAATGGGCTGCACACTACTGTCAGTAGAGGGAACATCCTCATCCGTAGATATTAGATCTGCAACGAGGGTTGAAAGGTTCTCTAGTTCCTTAGCCAAGTTACCATAAACCCCTCCCAATTTCTTAACTTCGGCGGTCAGTTTGTCCACTTTCCCGATCAGGGGCTTTATGATAGTTTTGATCTTGATATCCATCATTTCTTGGATCCTGTTGAAGAGATCATCATCAGATATGCGCTTAGACTCGAGATCTAACTCATGGTCTGTGAAGTTACCCATCCTTCTGGAGGGTGGGGTGGCTGGCTTCTTCCTCCCCTGTTGTTTCCCCCCTCTCTTGGCTGCTATTTTCCTACATGCTCTAACAGCACGATTAGGGGGAGACTGGAGCTGAGGGACCTCGTCTATGACGTCTGTCTGGATGCTTGTCTCGGGGGAGGCGTCGTCAGCTAAATCTATAAGATCAGCTCCTTCCTTGGCAGAAGTCGAGTTTTCCGTGGCTTCAATGTGATTGATCGGAGAGTTAGGGCCAGAATCTACAGCAATAGACTGTGCATTTCCTATCAGGGAGTCGGACATAGCTGTGCTTGTGGACGGGCTATCTGCAAGCAGCACTGGTGATTGGCTTAGGCCCAGAGATTGCCTTCTCTTGCTGTTGATGCTGGTTACCACTTGAACTAGGTATGAATCAAGGGTATTCACAGCCTCGGAAGGTTGAGGAACCAATTTTTTGCCCATATTTTAAATTAATGTTTGTAGAGTCATAAACTCGCGCTGTCGGCTAGACTTTGGCCGAATAACTTGCTGGTCTTGACGGGTAATGCTATATAAGGTGGCCGACTCGAAGAAATTGACTAAAACCTATGTTATTGGCCGAAGTTTTACTCCCACAATAAGGAACCAAACAGCCGTACCTCAAGCCCACGTGGTCGTCTTCAGGGGGGTGGCCTAGCCTGGCCTAGTAGCGCCTCGGAGGGCCTCAGAGGGCCCGCCCTTTGCCCGGGCTTAGCCCGGCGCTGCCCCGCGCGCTCCCGCGACGCGGGTGTTAAGGGCTGTTTTTAAGCGCCTCCTGGCGCGCTCCGCCTCGACGCGACTTCCGGTCGCGGAGGCTGCTGGCAAATGTAGTCTTTCCCTCACCCCCACTCGGCGGCAGCACAGTTGTTGCGAGGCTGCGGCGGGGGGGGAGGTACTAGACTATGGAGCTGCGGCAAGGTCGGCGGCAGTGGTGGTGCTCCTGAACGGCTCTGCTGGCAAGAATAGCGACTCTGCTCCTGGTGAGTTATCACGCTGTTTGGTTGGTCCCCAGTGCTTTGGAGGTTAAGGGCTGCTTTTAAGCGCCTCCTGGCGCGCTCCGCCTCGACGCGACTTCCGGTCGCGGAGGCTGCTGGCAAATGTAGTCTTTCCCTCACCCCCACTCGGCGGCAGCACAGTTGTTGCGAGGCTGCGGCGGGGGGGGAGGTACTCGACTATGGAGCTGCGGCAAGGTCGGCGGCAGTGGTGGTGCTCCTGAACGGCTCTGCTGGCAAGAATAGCGACTCTGCTCCTGGTGAGTTATCACGCTGTTTGGTTGGTCCCCAGTGCTTTGGAGGTTAAGGGCTGCTTTTAAGCGCCTCCTGGCGCGCTCCGCCTCGACGCGACTTCCGGTCGCGGAGGCTGCTGGCAAATGTAGTCTTTCCCTCACCCCCACTCGGCGGCAGCACAGTTGTTGCAAGGCTGCGGCGGGGGGGGAGGTACTCGACTATGGAGCTGCGGCAAGGTCGGCGGCAGTGGTGGTGCTCCTGAACGGCTCTGCTGGCAAGAATAGCGACTCTGCTCCTGGTGAGTTATCACGCTGTTTGGTTGGTCCCCCCAAAGGAGTGGAAAATGAGGATAAGTGAGTAAAGTGGAATAAGAGAAGGGAGGTGAAGGAGAGTGAGAAAAGGCCAGTGAGGGTGAGTTAAAAGGAGTGATAGAGGTTGAAAATAGGCGAGTGAGCATAAGACAAGGGGAAAATAATATATATTAGATAATACAAAATAATTTGTACAACATATTATATGGTTTATTTTTGCTGTTCTCAGAATATATTGAATTTCACTTTAAACAGTGACTTCAATACTACTCATCATATAACAACGGGCAAAAAAAAACACAATCAAAATGATTGCGTTTAAAAAAAAAATAGTACCTTTGAATAAATAATATAAAATTTTGAAAAAACATATCTTAACTCACTTCTGATCCATGTACTTTTCCACGAGGCCAAATAGTATATGGAAAGTCCTTTTCTTTGGAAATTAGTCAAGAGTATTCTTAATTTCTCATTTACCTGAGTTTCTGAAAGAAAAGCTCCAACATCTTTTACATTATGAAAGAATAGTTTTATTTCCCCCTCTAGCTTACTTTTTACTAATATTTTCTAGAATACTCACAGCACACACTATGTGAAATACATATACTACCTCTATCAGAACTACATGTTTTTGATTATCTTAATCACTGTCACTTGGAAAGTAATTTTGAACAGCAAACTACATTTTAATAACTGCTGCAATCTTCATAGGCCAATTACCGTCCCTAAAATTTCGGTTGTAAGAACACTAGTAAGAATTTTGTAAGTCAGAAGGCAAACGTTGTTTGAAAGTCAATTGAGTATCAGTACAGTGATTCCATCCTTTATGACACTTTAAATAAGCTGTGTAATGTCCTGATGTTGTTGAAGGACCATCATGGTCAATAATTGCTGCAGTTGTAAAGGTTCTTCCTGAAATTGATAATTGAGAAGCCACAGAAATTTGTATTAAAGTTGTCAATTTAGTTTTATCAGGTCTACATCGTTGGAACATTAAAATTACATACTGTCCATATCTTTGTATAAATAATGTAGATAGAATTGCAGATTTACATTGAGTACAGACCATGCTTTGATTTGCTTGTCTAACTAGATTATTAAATGACACTGATTTGCAGTCTGGTAAAGTCAAATATATAAATCTATCAGTGTCTATTGTAGTACTACTTGAAAAGGAGCAATTGTCGCAGTCATGCTGCCATTCATAAGAAAGGCCAAGAAGATTTTCTACATCTACACCTTCATCTTGTAAAACAACAAGCATATACATTAGAAATTCCTGACAATCTTGCTGAATATTCTGTGAAAATTGTTTTTGACCAGAACATATGTCTAAAACATTTCGAATTTCAGAAACACTTTGCATTTTTGTTCTATCACTGCTACATTTGTCAAACACAATTTAATAAACAAAATGTTTGATCACGATTTTCAGCAATCTGTTCTTTTACAGTTTGGAGAAAAAAAACAACGTTAACAACTACATTAGCATAGCAGTTGGCACCAGAACTGTTTTCAAACTGAAATCCAACAACCTCTTTACCTGAATCCTTTTCCTTTCTGCTTACAATTACTGATTCATCTACTTCTTTTCTTTTTGCTACAACTTCACTACAATTTTTCTAATTTCTTCTTTTTCGGACTACCACACGCTTTTCAAATAAAGGATATTGAGGTAAATTTGGAGCATACTCTCTTCTTAACCTATTATATTCTTTTACACAATTTAGATCTGCATTTATCTTTGTCTCATCAAAATCAATGAAGTACAATCCAGATAAAGTTCTGACTCGAGATAAAGCAACATATGCCATACCCTCCTTGAACACAGAACTTCCAATATTCACCAAAGCAGTATCCACACTTAAACCTTGAGATTTATGAATAGTCACTGCATATGCCAAAGAAACAGGAAACTGTTTTCGGCGGATATATAAATCTTTCACAAGCAAAAATCGTGCAGAACGACTGATTTGTTGTACTTCTTCAGTACTATCAAATTTAATATTTATAAATTCAATTATATCTCTATTTCGGTAATTCACAAAATCAACAACATGACCCATTGCTCCATTTACTAAACCTCTTTCCACATGTAAAGTCCGTCGTAAAATTATACGACAATTTAAACATGCATACAGAGTCTTTTCCAGCAGTTATAGATATTGTCTTCTCTAAAGAATCCAATTTTGATTTCAACTTTTCAGACAAAACAATAGTTGCTCCTTCATGTTCTATTTTATCAATAGCTTCCAGTTTCACAATCTCTTGATTTTCCAACTTTAACATTTTGTTGTTGAAGATTGAACATTCTTTTAGAGTTGGCATCAAGTATATAACAGATTTGTTTTCAGGAATTTTCATAAAAATATTCTCTGGGAGAATGTTTTCTTTTGGAAACAAATTTGAAATTAATCGTCCATGTAACGCTTCTTTGCCATGCTCAGTTAGTTTTCCAATTCTAACATCTTGTAGAAAATTGTTATCTTCATCCTTTGCCTGTCGCATATTTTGAAGCAGTTCTGCATATTTGAAATTTAACCATAATGCTTCCTAGGCACTTCCTGGTATCTTCATGTGTAAGCATTTTAAACACTGGCTGTCCTTTCACTGGAGTTAGTTGCAGTAGATCTCCAAAAACGATGATGTGTTTGCCTCCAAATAACACATCATACTCTATTTTAAGAATTTCTTGCATTCTTAAATGCACAAAAGCAAGCATTACATTTGATTCCATGCTTACTTCATCAATGATAAGAAGTTTAATTTTCTTTAGGACTCTTGAAACTTCCCAACAAGCTTCTCCAGATAGCTTGTGGTATTGTAATTTATTATCATGCTCTACTGGCAGCATCAATAAGCGATGTAAAGTAATCCCTATAATGTTGTGTGCTGCCAACCCAGTTGGAGCGGTAACAACACAAGACAGCGATGGCTCCGTTCTTTTCTGCAGATATGTTGCAATTGTTTTAATCGGAAAACTTTTTCCAGTTCCTGCTTCTCCACTCACGTACAGTCGAACAGGTATAAATGATGTACATGAGCACTCTTTTTTTTTTTTTTCATGAGATAAACCATGCTCAATGTGTTCTGTACCTTGGTCATATATTTGCCTTTGCTCAACATTTAGTTCTTTTTCCAAATCTTCTAAGTTAACTACATCCTCCTGAACTAGTTCCATGGCACTTTCCACCTCATCCATAGCAGTGGCAGCTTCATTTTGTATAATTGGTCCTCCTAGTGGATCCTGACTCAATGAAGCAGAACTCTGACTGTCTTGAGAACTGTCTCTAGCAATCTCTGCTGCAATTGTAGCTTCCTGCTGTATTTCCTCGTTCAACATTTGCAGATAATTTGAAAAAACATGACATTCTATGGTATCCTTGGTTGCATTGAACCAATCTTCATAAGAAAATCTCCAAGTAGTTCCTCTTCTCTACGCCAAGGCTTAAAGAGTTGCAAAAGACCGAAGTAATAAAATTCTCTTTTTTCTGGAGATTCACAACTCAATTTTCGATGATTAATCAAATGGCCTTTTCTTTGTTTCACTAGACAGCCTTCACATCCAATTACAGCATATACACCTTTATTGATGTCTTCTGTGACGTTCCTCTTAAAAGTATAGGTTTGCAGAACTTCATAGAGACAAACGTTCTCAAGATGACTACTTCTATTTGGATAGTATTTATCCAACATGTTTGTCTTCAAAATATCTGTACTGTCTGGTTCTTTCTCCGCCAAATAATCAATTTCTTGTACAGATTTCAAAACTTGGTTTCGTGTTGCAGCAAGACCTAGACTCACCCAAATGATGGTTCTAGATTTGGCATATACTTGCTGATGATAACCGATCCGAACATTCATATGCTCCAATTTCTCGAAGCGACAACATCTTCAGACTGTAACTGTATAATTTCATGCTTAGACTCTTTTCATGTGAAATTTCCTCCCACATTTCCTTCAGTTCCGTCTTTTCTGATTTTGTGATGTAAGACGTCACATATCGAGCCATAGCAATAGAGTTATCAGCAACATGTTGAATATCCATGTTAGCATTCCACATGGACAAAATGACTGGATTGTAGTCATTTATGTATTTGGACTCCTCATTTCTTCTTAGGTTGTATGTATTTTTGGGTGATTTTCTTGTCACAGTATGTCGTGGAGAAGACATAAAATTATTCACTCTTCCTTTCGATGTTACTGGACGTGGAAATGCAAAACGACATTTTGTGTAGAACTTGTCCTTGGATTTGTATTTTAGACAACAGTATTTCCCACAACGATGGTTTGAAAGTGTAAAAATTGATGTCTTAAATTGTTTTCTTCTGCACTTTTCAGACCAGCACATGTAGAATACTACTCAATGAAACTCATCACTTTCTCATCTTAATCTGTTCCAAATTTTGGTGCATCTTTAATCCATAGCAGCATATGTATGTGAGGAGCACCTCTTGCTTGATACTCCTTTCTCCAAAAGAAATCCAACACCTCTCCAAGCGGAGGATTTTTTTGTTTGTAATAAGACATCATAGCTTCAAACCTATGATTGAAATACCTGCATACATTAACTGGATCCAAAGAGCACAGTTCTCCAGGTGTCTTGTATTCAATATTTTCAATGTTTATATTTGCCTCTCGTAGAAATTCAAGTAAGTCTTCCCAAGCCGACTCAGCACAGCTAAGAGTGAGGGACCATGTAGGAGTTTCTAAGTTACTTAGCATACATTTCAATTCCCCATGATGACGGTACCAATACTCGTTAGTACCACGCTGACATGCCATGAGATTAACTAGCTGAGATTCCAAAACACTGTCTTGCAGTTTCACTTTATCCATAAAGTCCATTGCCGAAACAACATTTTGTAGATGTGCTCCATTTTTCAGTATATGGTTTACTGCATAAGAAAGTCCAGACAAGTCACTCTCAAACAGTAGATGGAACAAATATGGAATACATTGACAAAACCTTGGATCTTCTGCATATAATCTTGAAGTCCGGTATTCAGATGCAGGAATTTGAACACGTCGTCGTCATATCGTCCACCTTCACCTGTTGGGAATAACTGTGGAAAACAACGAGCTTCCAAACTTTCTTCCCATACACTAATGGGACTTCCTTTGGCTGCTTTCATTTGTAACAATTCCATAGCATTCCCCATTACTTCTTTGGAATGCAATGGATGAACACTACAATGTTCATAAATTTCTTCACTTCTAGAGACATCAACTTTTTCAATTTGCCCAGCTGAGAAATCAGTGTTGTCTTCTACAGTTGTTTACTCTTCTTCCACATACACATTTTTATAGTACTGATTATTTTTTACCAGATACAACGTTGCCTTCTTGACTTTCCTAACATCCACTAATTCTTGCCAGATTTTCTTACTCTTTGTCGGAACACCATTAACTAGAATAACCAAAGGTTCCTCTTCTACTTTTTCGACATCAATAGTATTAATATTTTTCCTAAAATCTAGAGGCAAATAAACAACTCTTCCCTTTAATCCTCTCTGAAAATCTGAAGGAGGCAATTTCCCTGTCTTAGGCTCCATGCGAACAATAGCCTGAAAAGGATGCACACATTGAATTAGAATAGACTCATACGTATTTAAATCCATCAATTCAGAAGGAATGTCTACCAACTCCAGATTATTATGAACAGCTCTAGCAGGCATTTAATTTATTATAACAATATTTACAAATACGTTGATCAGAACCCAAATCAAAACAATTTTTTCTACCAACAAATAAGTTGCAAAATCCTTCAACTCATTATTATTTATCTTTTTGCTTTTTACATATAAATCAACTAATCTAGTTTGATGCTACTGAAGAACCGGGTTTTAGAACCCAGCAGCCCCTATGGAAAATGCTCGAAGTCTTCGGATTCCCCTGCCTCGGCAAACAGAGAAACGGGACACTTCTCGATGACGTCAAAGACCAAAGTTTATTGGCTGCAACCAGGAACAGAGATCTACGAAGCACAATACGGGTGGTTCGCTAGAGACTGCACAATTTCAATGAGCGGAGCATGGTCTTTTATGCCAAAAATCACATTCCAAAGTAGAATCGGTTACTAAGCATGGGCGGAAAATCCGTTACGCTCGCGGATTTTGCGGATTTTTGGGAAATTCGCAATCCGCGAGATTTGCGAATTTCCCGCAAAATTCGCACGCAGCGGATTTTTTTTGCGGCTCGCGTCGTTGGTGATACAATTTTTGCGGCGCGCGGCGTTTATCATCGTTTGCCGAGTTGTTTTTCTCGATATTTTGCGAGTGCTGCGCCATTTTGGATCTTGCTGTGTGATCCCGCGGGAATTTGGCGAGCGCGATTACGTCATCGCGGCTTGCCAACTTGCACAGCGAGAGTTTGTCAACGCGAGTACGGCGAGATCACGTCTCGCGGTACTTCGGAATTGCGAGATTTGAGATGCGGCGAGCAGCAACAATCTCGCACAAGCGAAAATATAAAATGTGCACAAGAAATCCACCAGCAAGCAGCATAAACCTTCTTGAAATGATGATTTTTATCTGAATAACTCCTTAGGTTGACATTTGCCTGCACTTTTTTAGCGAGGAGTCCATTTTGGGGAGGGGGGGAGGGGGGTGGGAGGAAGGAAGTGCCCCACAGTCTTCAACTTCCTGTTCCTGTCCAGCAGGCTCCTCCCAGTGCTTTGTCCATCTCCTGGTCACTTTTCATTTGGATCTGGAGCTGGAAGGATTACTTTTTGTGGATGCTGCTGGATATTTGGATTTGAGGCCTTTTTGACTTTCCTTGGATCACTGTTGGATTAGAAATTTTACAAGTAAGTTTGTTTGGGGCATTACAGTTGCTGCAACTAAAATTTTGGAATTTTCGATGTTTGGGCTGTTTTGGGGCCTTTTGCCCAGGGGTACTCAGTGGTGGGGGGACTGAGTCTTTCTGTGGGTTGTCTTGAACTTAAACATCATGGAGGGCATGGATGGAATGGGATTGTGCTGATTTTTCAGTGATTTTCGTTTTTTGGGGCTGTACTTGTGGCCTTTTCACCAGGGGTATTTGAGTCTAGCATGGGCCTAGTCTTTCTGTGGGCTGTCTTGAACTTAAACATCATGGAGGGCATGGATGGAATGGGATTGTGCTGATTTTTCAGTGATTTTCGTTTTTTGGGGCTGTACTTGTGGCCTTTTCACCAGGGGTATTTGAGTCTAGCATGGGCCTAGTCTTTCTGTGAGCTGTCTTGAACTTAAACATCATGGAGGGCATGGATGGAATGGGATTGTGCTGATTTTGCAGTGTTTTTCGATTTTTGGGGGTGTTCATGGGGAGGGACAGGCCATGTGGCTGGTGGCCATTTTGAGTGCTGCTACAGGCACTGGCCATGTGCTGGGAGGCAAGTGGCCATTTTGAATGCAGGCTTTGTTGTTAGGCGTGCAACCATTTTGCCTACTTTTCAACCTTTATGCCCAGGGGTAGTGAGTCTTGCATGGGCCTAGTCTTTCTGTGGGTTGTCTTGAATTTAAACATCATGGAGGGCATGGATGGATTGGGATTGTGCTGATTTTTGTTTTTTTTTCGATTTTTTTGTGGTGTATAACTGAACTGATGTTCCTCTGTCTTCCATTGTTTTTAGGTGCACAAGACTCAAGAGAACCACCAGTGCCAGGAAGAAGTCCTGCAGCGGTGTGTGTGTGTGCAGCATAACGTCACGCGACGTCACGTCTGGCCTCAGACAACTCTACAATTCGTGCAACTGCGGCCTGCTGTCTGACCTGCTCTGAAGAAGATGGCCCCAAAAAAAGTTCTCCGTAGCTCCTCTAGCAAGAAAGTTGCTAGTAAGGAGCAGAAGAAGCAAGTTACCAAGGAGGCTGGTGTGCCAACCGCCACGTTTTTTGGGAGCAAAAAAAAAGTACGCCTGCAGCAGCAGCAGGATCTGCTGGGGACCAAGCTGGGAGCAGCACCCCTGCTCCATTGGGTTCAGTGCCTCCACCACCACGCCAACTTAAGTCAAAGCCCTTGAGTGCTTCAGAGGCAGTCAGTGTACTGCTCCAATCACCATCGACCAGTGATGTTGGCTCATCGCAAGAAAGTAGCAGCAATGTCCCTGAATCAACACAGGTTGTTGTAACTCATCTGACAAGTGTTGAACAACCACAGCCGCAACAACAACACCTTGTGCAAGTACACGCCCAAGTACATGTGGAAGGAGAGGCAGCAAAAGGAGATGCGCAAGCAGAGGTGCATGGAGGGTCACAAGTGCCCACAATAGTTGTTCCTCCCGAAGTAGGGGCACATCAGGAAATCGACAATGAAGCCGAGGTATCATTGAAAGCCACTCCTCCTGATGATCATTCATTGTCTTCCACATCCCTAGCAAGGAAAAGATCAAGGGGGGTGTCTACATCTTCTTCAAGCCCACCTCCTTCTGATGATACGGATCAAGCTTGGGAACCACCACTGCGGTCTAAGAGTGAGGCACACCATGATCTGACAAAGGTACCTAAGCGTAAAAGGAAGGTCGTTGAAAAACTCATAGCTATGGAGTGTGATGAGGCTCAACAAGTAGTGACAGATACTGCTGGTGATGAAGCCTCTCACGATGACGACGAGCCAGTCATCACAAAGGTCACTGCAGCCCCAGCAGGCATGCAGCAAAGAGACATTTTGACCCTATCCCGAGAAGCTGCTGAGCGTGATGGTTTAGTCGACGAGGAGGCAATGGAAATGGAAACACAACAATCATTAGATTTGGAGTTAACTAGTACACCAACACCTACCGCTTCCATATTTCTTCCTCGCAAGAAGGTACCCACCTCCACCTCAATTCGTGGTGGTGAAAGTGCAAAACGTACTGAAGTTCGGCAATCCACATCCTCCACTTCATCTGGCATTAGCAGCAGGACCACCACCACCAGTATCGCCGCCTCCTCCGGCCCCCAAAGACATTTCAAGTCTCCAGTTTGGGACTTCTTTAGTGTTTGCCCAAAAATGGAAAACGTAGCCATTTGTAGCATTTGTAAGCTTCGAGTTAGTCGTGGTAAGCTTGGTTCTAACTATGGTACCGGAGGCCAGAGAGGTCATCTTAGGAGAGCGCACCCTGTCCAATGGTTTCCGCACCTAGAGGCGGTCAAGGAAGCCGGAATTGCACGTAATGAAAACGTAGATTTTTCATCTGATGACGAGGAGGAAGAAGACGATTCAAACACTTCACTTACACCCAGTACCCCTGTCAGCAGCACACCCCATGTGAGGCACACTAAGAGTGTGGGAGAGAGTGAGACATCAATGTGGAAAAGTTCATCAGCGAGCGTAACTGGGTCGAAGATATCATCATCCCGTAAATCCTTGGTCCAGGGCAACATTAAAAAGATGTTGTTTACAGAAGCGCAATATGAACGCAACCACCCACTGACGCGTCTGTATAACACTAAGCTGGCTAAAATGCTAGCTCTGGACCTTCTCCCTTTTTCTTTTGTAGAAGGGGTTGGTTTTCTAGAATTAGTGGCAGCGCTCTGCCCTAAATGGAAAGTTCCTAGCCGGTTCTATTTTGCCCGAGTTGCGGTTCCAGCACTACATGAAGATGTTCTGAAGGTGATTGGGGCAGCTTTGCAGAAGAGTGCTGTTCACACTATACATATGACAAAAGACATGTGGACCAGTGGTGCAGGCGCTGATTACATGCGCATCACTGCACACTGGGTCTCTTTTTCAGGGGCTAAAGCAAAGCTAAACACAGGTGTTGACACGGACATTGTTTTTAAAGCTGCTCGGAAACATGCAACACTAGCCATGTTTGGTTTGGAGAAACGTCACACAGCAGAAAACATTTTGGATGTCTTTAACACAAAGGTCCTTAACTGGCTGTCCCCACTAAAAGGCCAGGTTGGTTATGTTTCCACGGACAATGGCGCCAATATAGTTAAGGCCATGAGGGACGGTAACTATTTCAGAGTGCCGTGTTTGGCGCACTGTATAAACCTGGTTGTCCAAAAATTCTTGGGTAATAAAGGCAGTGCAGCGTACAGCATATTGGGCACCTGCCGAAAAATGTGCAAGCATTTCAGCCATTCTTTTAAGGCCCGGAAGCAGCTGAGGAGCCTGCTATATCAACGTAAAATGCCAGTGAAAGCACTCATCCAGGAGGTGGTAACACGTTGGAACTCAACCTTCCACATGCTTGAGCGTCTGTATGAGCAGTATACGGAACTCGATCAATATTTCCTTACAGAGGGTACAGAGGAGCTGAGGATGGGTGCGGCGCAATGGAACATAGTTCAAAGCCTGACACGCATGCTTCGTCCTTTTGAGTTCTTCACGCGTGCAGTCAGCAAGGAGGACTGTAATTTGGGAAAAGCTATCCCATTGTTGTACATGCTGGAGGACCAACTGAAGGAGGTGTGTTCTGTGTTTGAAAAAGATGTAAAAAACCAAGACTCTTTTCTTCTGGCTGAGAAATTATTAGAGCTCCTACAAGGTGATGAACGTCTTAAAAAGATCCACTCAGAAGAGCATTACATTTGTGCTACTATTCTGGATCCACGCTACAAAAAGGCGCTGGCAGGCCAAGCATTCTTTCCTTTTGATGATGAACATGTTCCAAAGTACAAACATTGGCTAGCCTTGTCAGCCAAGAGGTTTGAAAGAGAACGGCTGGAAATTGAAGGAAATGGCAGTACATCAGCAAGCCATCCCCAGTCAAAACAATCCACTTCTGCACCTGTGGCTGTGGCACAAGTGACCTCTCAGCCGTTAAAGACACCGGCAACTGGATCATCTGCACCAGACACAACAAACATTGGAGGCTGAAGAGGATTGGCTAGCTCTGCGTGGGTTTGGTTCTCAAAAGGTCAGAGGCACAGCAAGAGCTAAGCAAAGTGGAGGAACCTTGGATGAGGACCTTGAGTCGATGGTGAAGGACTATCTGAATGACTCAACAGAGGTCTATGTTAATTCTGACCCATTGGCGTATTGGCATGGGAAAAAAGAATTGTGGCCACAGATAACCAACCTGGCTTTAAACTACTTGTCTTGCCCACTCGCAAGCGTGTCTTCTGAACGGGTTTTCAGTGCTGCTGGTGGCATTGTAACTCCCAAACGGAGCCGCCTCTCGCCCAAAAATGTGGAGAGGTTAACAATGATCAAGATGAATCAGCACCTCATACCACCAGATTTCAGAGTACGAGAAAGCGCGCTGGATGAAGACGAGGTGGCCAGCAACATAGATGAGGGAATTTCTACTCTGTCAGGTGACACTGAGCTCACCCTGCCTGAATTCGCAGAGTATGATGACGAAGCCTTATTCTCATTCCTGGACCGTGATACCGAGCCCTGAAAATGAGCCAACGAATCAATAACTTTCTTTTTCGTCCTTATTCACTTTTATTCCTGTGTGTCTGTCTTTCTTTGTTGTGCACAGTTAATATATTTCAAACTTTAATCAGATAATCACAAAAAAAAGCCCATCAGCAGAACTGTCTTTACTGGTTTGCTAATTGATTTGAAGTTGCCGCAGTCTGCATTCCTCAGGTTCACAAGTTCAGAAGAACATGCTCCTCTATCCTCCTCCTCCAGACTCCTATTTCCATCAAACCAGAGGGCTGGTTTACGCCCAATGAAGAAAGACTCAGCACTTGTGGGGGTGTTGTTCTACCTCTTTGCAGGTGAGTTGACGGCTATTAGGCCATTGTTGGGAAGCTCTAATACCGGATAAAAGTGGTTTGGACCAAATCCCAGGCGCAAATTTTTTAGTGTTTTTGCTGACTTGCTTGCCTTTGAGGTGCTCTTAGGGGGTGTTCCGTCTGTTTGTGGGTGAGTTTCGGGATCTGGGAGCACTGCTGGGACACCCTAATCTTGATTGCATTTGCTTTTCAGGAAATCCGTGGTGGCAACCCTGACTTATGGCCTAGCTACGCAGCGCGTTTGGACCGAAGGCCGAGAAATATTGCAAGTATGAGATTTTGCTTTTGGCCTGTTTGGGGGTGTTATGCTTCTTGGCGGGTGGGTTGGCGGGTCTTGTGGCATTCCTGGGAAGGTCTAATACCGGGTAGAAGTGGTTGGGACAAAATCCAGGCCGATTTTTTTTTTTTGGCTATTTCTGACATTTTGCTCAATGTGGCGTTTTCGGGGGCCTGTTTGGGGGGCTTCCTGGTGTTTGTGGGTGGGTTTCGGGGTCTGGGCGCACTGCTGGCTATATATATTTTACTTTGCAAGAGGTTTGAAGCAAATCCATGGTGGCAGAGGGGAGTTAGGGCCTAGTTGCAGAGCGCGTGCGGAGTGATTTGGGAAATTTGGGAAAAACTGACAAAGTCCCCATTTTTGTACTTTTGCTCTTTGGCTGTTTGGGGGTCTTCTACTCGTTTTCTCCTGGGTTGACTGCTCTGGGGCCATTGCTGGGAAGCTCTAATACCGGATAAAAGTGGTTTGGACCAATTCCCAGGCGGAATTTTTTTTGTGTTTTTGATGACTTGCTTGCCTTTGAGGTGCTTTTAGGGGGGGTTCCGTCTGTTTGTGGGTGAGTTTCGTGGTCTGGGAGCACTGCTGGGACACTCTAATCTTGATTGAATTTGCTTTTCAGGAAATCCGTGGTGGCAACCCCGACTTATGGCCTAGCTACGCAGCGCGTTTGGACCGAAGGCCGAGAAATATTGCAAGTATGAGATTTTGCTTTTGGCCTGTTTGGGGGTGTTATGCTTTTTGGCGGGTGGGTTGGCGGGTCTTGGGGCATTCCTGGGAAGGTCTAATACCGGGTAGAAGTGGTTGGGACAAAATCCTCGCCGAAAAGCCTTTTGGCACTTTTTGTAACTTAGGGTTCGTTAGGGTTAGCCCTAGCAGCAGGATTGCATGTGTTTCGGGGTGTTCTAGATTTTTGCAACTGAGTTCTGGGGTCTTAGAGCACTCGTGAGAATGTGTAATTTTGGTTGCAAGTCATTTGAAGAAAATCCATGTTGGGAAAGGGGGGATTTGGCATAGTTAAAGAAAGCCTTTGCCACTATTCTTAACTTAGGGTTCGTTAGGGTTAGCAGTATTTCTATTGCATGTGTTTGAGTGGGGGGATTTCGAGTCTTGGAGCGATGCTGGCTATGGATACTTTTGCTTGGTTGTTTGCAAGTGGTTTGAATGCAATCCACGGTGGGTAAGGGGTAATTAGTAAGGGGGTACTTCGGCCTACTTTTACTTTCAAAGTAAGTTTTGTCACCAGTTTTCTGCTAGGCCTCGTTTTTTGAGATTTGATTGGGGGTCTTCTACATTTTTGCGACTGGCTTTAGTAAGGGTCTGGGTGGGAGCACTGCTAGGAAGATCTAATTTTGTTCTAAAACACAGTTTACAGTACACCTAGCTTGAGGGGAAAGATCCGCTACATTTATTTGCCCCTACTTATTTATCCTTCAAAAGGTGACTCAGACAGAGTACGCACTTTCAAAAATATTGTACTGTCTACTAGGAAAATCAAATTGTGACTTTTTGCACTCCACAGCCTACATACCTTATATTTATTTATCAGTGGTGTTGTAATATTATATCACTTCCTGTTTTTCGTTGAATAATTACAGGCCGGGTTTCAGTCTCTGCAATGGGGAAAAAAGGATGGAGTCAGGCTTCACATTAGCGAGCCACAATTCAGCATCAGGCAGGCAGTGGACAGGGTGTCTTCTGGTGACCAACATCGATGGACGAAGCGTCGGCTGCAATGGAGGAGTGCCGCTAATAAGAGGATTTTTTTCTGCAGGCAACTTACTTACCACTTCCAACAGGACAACTACAACAACATAGATACAGTATCCCTTGCCTTTTTCTCTGACTGTGACTGCATTTCTTGGATCTCTCTCTGCTTCTAAATTGATCCCTTAACACATCACTTAGTCCACTCCACTATCACATCTGCACCACACATAGTCATTTGTAAGTGCTCCTACGTAATTCGCAAGTCGCAGCACGCCCCAGCCCGTAGAGGACTGGGATGGCCCCAATGATGAAGCATGTCACCAAGGGGCAACCCTGGTGAGTGAGGGGACACCTAGAAAAAAAGCAATTTCTCCTTTTCTATCTACTATACCTTCCAGACCAACCCCATTGAGTGTTGTTGTGAATGGATTTATAGTGACCAGCAAGGCTCTCGGGTATCTGGCTACAGAGACCTTATGTTGAATATAGTTATCAATAATTCCACACACGCCCTGTACTGTCGCATTCTTTCTTCCACAGTTGTCGAAAGTACTACTTACTTTTCACTGACATGCATGCAGTAGTGCATGCACTTTCAAAGATTGATGGATAGGTTTGTACCCAAAGAATTGTTTATGTTCAATTGTTTGTCTATGCTGTGCTTTTTTTACAGGGTGTCTTCTGGTGACCAACATCGATGGACGAAGCGTCGGCTGCAATGGAGGAGTGCCGCTAATAAGAGGATTTTTTTTCTGCAGGCAACTTACTTACCACTTCCAACAGGACAACTACAACAACATAGATACAGTATCCCTTGCCTTTTTCTCCGACTGTGACTGCATTTTCTTGGATCTCTCTCTGCTTCTAAATTGATCCCTTAACACATCACTTAGTCCACTCCACTATCACATCTGCACCACACATAGTCATTTGTAAGTGCTCCTACGTAATTCGCAAGTCGCAGCATGCCCCAGCCCGTAGAGGACTGGGATGGCCCCAATGATGAAGCATGTCACCAAGGGGCAACCCTGGTGAGTGAGGGGACACCTAGAAAAAAAGCAATTACTCCATTTCTATCTACTATACCTTCCAGACCAACCCCATTGAGTGTTGTGAATGGATTTAGAGTGACCAGCAAGGCTCTCATGTATCTGGCTACAGAGACCTTATGTTGAATATAGTTATCAATATTTGCACCCACACCCTGTACTGTCGCATTCTTTCTTCCACAGTTGTCGAAAGTACTACTTACTTTTCACTGACATGCATGCAGTAGTGCATGCACTTTCAAAGATTGATGGATAGGTTTGTACCCAAAGATTTGTTTATGTTCACAATTGTTTGTCCATGCTGTGCTATTTTTTCTTGTCTCCCAAAACCTTTCCCAAAACCCCCCGTACCCATCCATTTTTCAAACCCTAACCCTCTTCCCCTGGGCTGTGTGGTTTTGATTGATGTGTGACTAAATTACAGCAATAAATCCACACACTTGCTGGGGAGGATAAGGTGATAGCAACAGGCTGGTGAAGAAATCCGATGATATATTCTTACTCTGCTTGACAAAGACCCATGGCTAATGTCAAAGAACTTCAACCGAATTAGTTATACTTTAACATTTGTTAGGCTACAATGTGGCACTGTTCTAGTGTACTTCTGTCACCTGCTATATTCTCTATTGTACCGTTGTATTGCTCAGGAGGACAAACCAGATTTAATTTTCTTTTTTTTCATAGGGATGCAACTGCAACTGTGTCACACCACTAGTACCACCGCTATGAGGAAATTTTATCCGCCCAGGATTGCCAACCTTATTTGCTGTTTCCCGTGGAGCCAGCCCTGGGCCTAGCCCTACTTGCAAACAGAAATTACAGGTAAGATAGGCGTTTGGTTGGAGGTAGTATAATGGAGTATTAGGAGAGACGAGAGATTTGATTGACGGTAGTACTACTAAAGTCCTAGGACTATTCAGGAAAACAAACTTACTGTTATGTTAAACCCCCACCCACCAGACTCAAAAGCAGTAAAAAACAGGTATGGTCAGATAAAGTTTCAAAAAGTATATTTTTATAGCCCTAACAAAAGAATCTCCCGCAAGACCCTCCCTAACCCCAACGATTGTCCTTCAAAAGTCCCCAAAAATCCCAACTCCCAATTCCCACCCCCCAAAAGTCTCTAAAAAAGGGGCAAGGGACACTATGGCAGGGTGCTGTTGGAATTAGCAGCCAGGGCATCATGCTCCTTGCGGAGGGTGGCAAGTTCGAAGCGGAGGCCCTCCACCACGTTCTTATAGTTATGGACCTCCTGCTCCAGGTAGGACAGTCTGAGGGATAAGTGGCGCCGGTGTGCCTTGCAAATCCTGTGAGGGGCAGCTGCTTTCTTTGCTGCTGGGCGGTGGCGTTTGGCTTTGGTAGCCCGGCTCCGTACCGCTGGAGCACTGCGCTGGCTGGCAGCCCGCACGGAGGAGGATGCAGCTGTCCCAGTGGACGTTGTTGTTGTACCAGACTGCGTCTCCTCCTCCAGGGCCACCAGCCGCCGATATTCAGCGACAGTGGCATCCAGCCTCCGTTGCCGGGCCATTCGAGCCAGCTCCTTCCTCCTTGATGGTGTCTTGGATTTGGAAGGAGCAACTACATGAAAAAAGAAAGACCTAGTCTGTAACCAATGCTCCTTAAGATTAACACAAAATGATTGAGCAGAAAGTTGTCACAGTACAAGTAGCAAATTGAAAGCACAGTACATAACTATTGAGGACAGTATCTATGTAACCTCCGACTTCTTCATCCTTGCTCTAACATTAGTGGGAGTTTCAGGAACAAATTCTACAAGCACTATGGACTTCCATTACAGTCGACTATGACAGTACACCACTCTTATTCTTCTCTCTTGTTTAGGAAAATTGGTACGTTATCTTATGCAAGCCGGCATAATGCCAGCGTAGTGAACTTGCACCCGAGAAAAACAGACGCACACCATGGTGAGTGAGACAGACTTGCGTTACTGTACCGGTCCAGTACATGCAGGTGGTGAAGCTCTTACTTTTCTATTACGGGTGGCACTGAGAATACTCTGTTAAAAGGGCTACTGCTTAATTAATTTAGCTTTCACCCTACAGTGCAAATGAGTATTAGAAAAGGAAAATGAAGAAGCTAAATTATCTGATTATCTATCACTTCACATGGGATGTATTTGATGACATATGGGATGACTTTAGGTGCTTTGCTTATTATTGAGTGAACAGTGATACCCCCACACATGAATGACGTACTACTACTAAACTAAAGTTATTAAGGGAGGTAGGGAGTGTCCACCGTAATAACCGGATATATGCTGTGCTTGCAGTTGCAATACAAACTACTGCTACTATTCATGGTAGTATTTGGACAACGTTACAACTTCTTTTCCTTGCCTTTCCTACACTGGAACGGACGTGCGGGTGCAGTGTTACATGCTCTTCAAAGTAACACTTAGTTCATCCATTGACCGTCTACTCTCTCTAGATACACATATGCTATCTAAGAGTCAGATAGTACCATGAATGATCCAGGCATCCATCCATTCAAAGTATATTGCACACATACAGTTTCTGTCTCACCCACCCAGGCTGTTCTCCTTCCACCCATCCTTGCTTCATCATTCACCCAGCCATGCACCATACCATTTTCTTACCTTCCCAGCCACCTCGGGGACCAAGCAAACACATATCATTCTTCTTTGCCAGTCATCATTACATTTCTCGTGCTTCCACACTTACTTACACCCTTCTTTCGCTTTTCGTTCATCCCATCCATCAAGTTCACCTCAGATCTGATTGGGATTCTTCTTGCCAAAAACTTCACAGCTAAGTCGAAGTACATTTAGAGGAGGCTACTACCTGCTTTTTTTATAATACACCCGTGCAGAAAGCACACTCTGCAGTCTTCAATCTCAATGACTAAGGAATGTATAGCTTATCTCTGCCTGCCACCACCGTGTGAACCCTCACAGGCATGTCCTTGTCTGGCACTTGCACCGCCTCCTCCCCAGAGTTGTCCTCCTCGTCCAATGCCACCACCACCTCCGCGCTGGCCCCGTCTCCAGATGTTCCACCTACAAAGTACATTTAATAATGTTAGAATACACCACTCACTACTATATAATATTTGGTCTAGGAGGAAGAAAGAAATGTGAAAAAGAGTGTACAATTTAATAATTTATGACTGTGTACTCTAGAGTAAAAATGTCCCTTTTTCCAGGGAAGGCTGTTGTCTTGCTGCACTTTTTGGCACAACTGATGAATGTTTGCTTTTTACTTTTTAACACGCACCACTTTTTCTCCTAACAGACAGAACCTTGACTTCTAAGAACACGAGCAGGATCAAGTTCAAACCAGGTGAGAGCTCGGCTCGACCACAAGAAATGTGTCCAATTAATCGTCAGCACTAAGCACTTTTCCATTTTCAGTTACACGTTCACTTTTATGACAAACTTGAATTTAATAAATGTGTTTACTTTTAATAAAGCTTTTAAACTTAAATAGACTCTGTGGTTTTTGGTCCTCCAGACTAGAGTGGATGAGCTAAAGGTTTTCGAATTTTTGCAAGCATGAGTCCGTGCCTCTGCCATCGGTGACTTTGGGAGCTAAATGACTCTGCCACACTATCTAGTCAGTAAGGAGATTGGGGGTTCAACTACAAAGTCTGTTATCACTGAGGTATGTGGAAAGTCTAACAGTTACAGCACCTATTATAATTGATAAGCTAAGCGATGCATTATTTAGTGTCCATAGTTCTGTTTGTGCAGATTTGTCCCTGCAACAGTAGTAGAATGGATTGTCCTCCTATCCAAACCAAAAGTAAAGTAGTATCTTATTCTTTCTTGGTGGTGGTCATTCACCTTTTTATTGTTGGCAATGGTCAAAGCATAAACATTTAGAATACTTGAAAAGACATTATGGACAATCCCAGAGGACTGCACTCAGTGCTATTGCTGACTAGAATGGGAGTCCAATGGAAATGCCAAATGTGCAATCTTAGTTAGCTACACAGACAGACTAATAAGAATAATCTAGTAATACCACACGGAGTCATAGTCGAGGCAGGATAAGAATTTAGATCCTGTCTACAAGAAGATGAAAGACGATTTAGAAAAAATCGAATGAGGATCGCTAGGAAAAAATAAGTACTCTATATTAAAATTAAAACTTACTGGGGCCAGCAAAGGAGCCCTCGACTGCCCGGTCCTGGCCTGCATCGTCAACAGCACCCTCCTCCTCCTCCTCCTGTGTCCTCCTCTTGCCCCTGGGGGAAGCTGATGTACAACATGAAAGAAAGAAAAACAGAAAACATGGATGATATTTCTCAACCAAATCAAACATTTCAAAAGAACTAACAAAGTAACAAAATATTTTTGCGAAATAGCAAATAGGGAACGACTCCACGGGATATATTATTGACCAATCTCATGTGGTCGACTACGTCATTACTTTAGTATTGCTTGATTTGCGGACCGTCAAATTGGAAACTACCCTATGTAACTCACTAAACAAAGTACTAAAAAGGTTTGCCTAGGATTGGCAGGCAGCAGTCCGCAGCACGCAAAGTGACAGCCAAAGTCCATCGTGATTGAAGATCAGCGACAACACTAAAGTTTCCTACTACATTAACCAGTCATTAAAATACTCAAACTATTAATCCACCACCACTATTTCTTCTTATCGCCATGTGTACAAAGGAAGGACTGGACTTGAGTCTGTAGGGGCTGATTTAGAAGGCCCTTGCGGCTCTTTTGCTCCATTGTTGCGTGACTTTTGTGACGCAGCAACAGCACAAAAGAGGCGCAATGGTGCGGCGTATATTAACAACGTGACGCATATGGGAGATGCATCACGTTGTAAAGCCCTGCGCCAATAGGGGGCGTTCCGGCGCAAGGGAGGGCGTTCCTGCGCAGGGGAGGGTGTTCCTGCGCAGGAACGCATCCTAAAAGTGGCTGAGGTAAATCTACAAGATTTCAATCAGTCACTTTGAGGACAATGATGCGTGACTCAAACCCTGCGCCTGCTTGAAGCAGAAGTACGGCTTGACGCAGCATTGGGGAGATAGGGCCCCCCAGAGCATTGATGGAGCTGCACCATCGTTGCGACGCAACTCCAGCAATGCGCCGCCTTTACGGCACAGTTGCGTAACGCTTTGGTGACGTTTTGGGCCCATGGCGCGCCGCATTGTAAATACGGCGCACCATGGGTGATGGTGGCGTGACGCACAATTACTGGCGCATCCCTGCAACTTTGCAGGGATGCGCCGGTAATTAAAAATCTGAACCTTAGTGTGTAGCATTACGCAGTTCTTTCAACTACACTCATACATAATTTCACAGGCCAATGAAATGAACACAAAATCTAAAACAAATAAGCATAGTAGCAACACTACTGAGAAGAAGGAGAGCAGTGTACCTGAAATGCACAGAAGATTTTGAAATAAAATTTACCTACAATGTAATGAGCAGCATTATTGCTCTTGGTAAAAAACAAAAATTTGCAATATAATAACACAGCAGGAGAAAACATAGTAGTAAAGACATAGCTACTACTACTCACCAAGCCCGGGGATCTCAAGGCCAAGGAGGTCGAGCAGATCTCGCTCACGGGTCAGGACATCCGTCCAGCGGTGGGTGGCCTGGTTGTAGGTGCGCCAGACCCGAGAGTGGTGGTAAATGGCCTGGCACACCTTCTCCCACCGCTTCCGGCGCTCCCGGGCCCCGTACCCGGCACTGATCTTGCCGCCTCCCATGATGGTCCTGGGGAGGCGGCGCTGAACATAAAAAACGAGTTGGGCCTCCTCCTCCGGGGTAAAGATCTCCCGTGGCATCACTAGTTCCCCCCTCAAACGCCCGCACGGGAGCCAGACACGGGGTGCGGGACCCTTCCCCTTCTCGGGATGCTTCCCGGCTCCCTTCACCATGGTCTAGGCGGAAAGGAATAAAGAAAATAGAATAGGGAAGAGAAGAAAAGAAAAGAGTTTACAAAAGTAGTTTAAAATTAACCAAAAGTAGCAGTAAACACAAAAATATAGGGCTAGAAAAATAGAGGGATAGATAATAAGTAAAATAGATAAAAAAAAACTTAAAACAAGCAAAGGATGGCAGAGATTGACAGAGGATACAAAGACCATGCCCAGAACCATAGCAATGAATGAGAAACAAGATGGCCGCGCCCGTTCACGACCGCGCGGGTAAGTTTGCGCGAGATTTTCCTTGCGAACACGCGCAAAACTGTACTGGCAAGCCGCGGACTTACACTTCGCGCCCGGAAACGGAAATACGTCAGGCAAACAAGATGGCTGCGCCCTTGAACGACCGCGAGGGTAACTTCGCGCCTTGCGCTACGAGCGGCTCGCAAAAACGCACAAAACCTTGCCAACTAACACGCCGCAAAAAAACCAAATTGCATATTCGCACGAATTTGCGGCTTCCGAATCCGATCTCTCGCGTGTTCGCGCCCCGCGAACCCCGCGAAATTGCAGAAAAACAAGTTTTTCAAAACTGAAAGCACTCGGCAGGGGCAAGAGTTCAAACTCATCATTAGTAACAATTCCCGGTAGTGCTTCCTGACTGGGGCCCCTCCAGAATTCAGTTGCTAGTTGCAACAATTGTATGACCCTGCTCTGACCCTCACAGCAGGCTCATAGAATAGCTACAAGTAGGCCACAAAGGTCCTGGGGAAAAAAATGCACTGCAACAGAAAGCAAAATTACAGATAAGGAAGCAGGTGCCAGACTGGAATTTTAAAACAGTGACACATTAATAAACTAACCCCAAATTAATTCATCTCAGTTGAAGCAGGGCTGGTGTGCTTGCTTTCCCCCCCCATAATCTACAGTAATGATGAACCAGAGGGTGGCATTGATGTAACAGAGGGTTGCAGTGGTGAAACAGAGGGTGCTGGGAACCTGTGATGATGAACCAGACGTAGAAACAACATAATTCGCGACCGTTGCGCGCCGAAATGTAAGTTCGCAATTGCGAACTGGTACGAAACCCTCGCAAACTGGCAGAAATCCTTGCGAACACAAAAAAAAATCCGCAAATTCGCAAGAATTCGCGGATTGCCAGTTCGCAAATCCGCAAAATTCGCGAACGCTAGATTCGCAAAATTCGCCCATACTTATCGGTTACACAAAAACTGACCAATGACAATGTGACATTTCAAAAGCAGCGCATGACGACAATCCAATTTTCCGTTGTCCAGCCCACCAGAAATGACCAAGCAAATTCCAACTCTCCTGTTCAATCAGGCCGGACAAACCCATCATAAAACCTTAACCTAAATCAGTGATTATGTCGTAAAGGAAGGAGCAGAAACAGATTGGAAGCAAGATAGAAGGGTGGGTGCAGTGTACTGTAAATTCGGCAATGTCCTGCTCTTTGATCTTTATCTGACCAGCTGCCTAACAAGGAACTGGCTCAGCGAGGTTAGCCTCTGGCAAGGGAGTCAGTTCGGCCAGGTCACTCAGAAGTCAGCTAAGGTGTACGTGTCCCAAGGACTTGCTCGGCCGCAGTCATCGGCCTATGTGAGGGCAATCACACAAAATGGCTGCCGTCCATAAAATGGAACCCGAGGGTTCAAAACGAAATCCCTGAATACGTAGTGTTCTCATTGATCGATTACTGTGAAAACACTCGTACACACCGCACTCATGATTTGCGGTCTGCTGACACCAAAATCGTCTATTTCCGACGACCTTTATTGAACGGGTTCGGAACCACCGAACCTCAGACCCTCAAACTTCGGAACTACAGACCCTCCTTTTGCCCTTACATAGGCAACAAACCCAAACCCATGTCAATCTGAATCTAGGTCTATCTTCATCAGATCATCGATATGTTGCTGTAGCTTCATCCTAGTACTTAGTACCTCCCTCTGGACAGGTCTCCTTGCACAAGAAGTAGCACAAAGGCCACAAATAGCAGGAGCACACCGTACACAGAGACAGAACAGGAAAAGGATAGCTAAGACCATCCCAATGACCATCAGAATTTTCCATCCCCACGTGGATATCAATCCCCAAAACCATCCCATCAACGACCAATCTCCTTTGTCTATATGGACAGAATCGGAGATCTTATGTAACTTGGAAATGGCCTGGAAGACTGACAGGGCGTTGTCTGGAATGAAAATGCAGCAGCTCGATTGAATCAGTTTACATACTCCACCTCGGTCTGCAAGTATGACGTCAAGAGCAACTCTATTCTGAAGTGTCATAAGTCTATCCGACTGGAGCTCAGCAGTCAAGTTACTAAGGGCACCGGCAGTTTCGACTATGGTGGACTCAACCACTCATCAACTGGCGAATGTTCCTGCTGTTAGCCATCGGTCCCCAGAGCGGCAGAAAACCCTTAAAGAAATCTCCCAACTCTTGCCCTGCGGTATCTTCCTGACTGAAGACACCTCTAGCAACTCTCGTCTTATGGTAATCTGCAGCAGCTGTAAAAGTGGGGGGCAACAGGAAAGAAAAAAAACACATGCCCAAAAAGTCAGGGGGCAACCATGTATACGCTTTGTCATAACAAACTAAATAAGTACCCTTAGCGGCTAGAAATGCTGGGGAAGTTTGAGACATGAAGACATAGGTGTCAGTGCAGACACTCTTCCCTAGCTGAGCTCTCGGAGTCTTGCCATTACCCTGCAGACAATAGCGACCCTGATGGGGCACTTTCCAAATCGGTGGACAACTTTTCGCTCGCTGGTTAACACTGACTAACTCCATATCCAGTAACGTCCCAACCACTATATGGTTGTTTCTCATCCTTCGGAATAGTCTCAACGGCATTAGTCCCTTTAACCATATCGACTATGCCTCTAGCTAAAGCACTATTCTTCGGATTGTCTTTCGGTGAACATAGGGGATAGACACTGTGGGCATAGATGAACATCGTTCTATATGCCCAAATAGAACCATTAAGGCTGAAAGGCAAAACCAAGTACGGAATGCCTTTACCGGTTGTATGAGGCATTAAACCACAAATCCAACAATTAGTTGTGTTCATAACTAACTGGTGTTGGTGCAAAAGTTGAATAAAGGAATTATTGGCAAATTCCAGTCTTCTAACTACTTCATGTTCAGGCAGAGGGTGAAAAGAATGTGAAGAAATAGTAGGTGTAGGTTGCACATTGGGAATAAACGTCACTTTAAAAGAGAATGTCACATAACTAATTAAAAATATCATTAAACTCAATAGCATAAATAAGCACAATATTAAAAATCTTTTTCGTGTTATCAGTTTGTGTATCTTATTCTTAAAACTCATTGTCTCTACAGGTCTCTCCAACTCGAAGAAATCCATCCTCACTAAATATGCTGCTCGCGGTGGTAGGGTGTTCTATGCTAAGGAATGCCTGTGTCAACCCAGGGCAACTCCCTTAGGCCAACCAGAAAAGTCGACCTAGTGTCTCGGGCTTGCACTCCAAAGACTTGTCAACCGCGACCCTACAGCTGAACCCGGATGGCGGTTCGAAAAACAAAAATAAATAGTTAACCTGTAAACAGAAAAATCATAAACTTCATTTATTTTATTAGTCCCACGACTCTTGGTCGCAAATTATAACGATCTTGCCCAGGCAATGTCTGTTCTCTAAACAAAAGTTCAGGCTCGGTAGTGTTCAATCGATTCAAAGGAGGCACAGCTTCTTGCAGAAGATCGTCACTTTCTTTCTCAGTGTTCGTTCCAATCAAACGGGCATCGCTGAATGGCAAAATTCGTGGCTCAGTTTCAGTTTCAGAGTCTGGAAGTCCTTTCTGGACCCACCGGTCGTACGGTAAGGGCAACGGAGCCCGTTTGCAATGTACGCCGTGGATCCAGTTTTTCTTGCCTTGTACTCGAACTGCAGAACGTGTAGACAGGAGGACCAGGTACGGTCCTGTCCAGCGGGGCTGCTCGTTCTTGCTCCGCTGAAAATTCTTCACGAACACCCAAGCGCCGGGTTCAATGGCATGGCCTGGATCTTCAGAAGCCTGTGGTAGACTATCGTGAACCTGTTGGTGTAAGACACGCAGTTTAGCCGTCAGTTCGTAGAAGTAATCAATTAGCACAGGGTATTCAAGATCACTGAACTTCGTCGGTCTTGGCACGCCCCAAATATTCGCCGGGCGACCAAACACGACCGCAAATGGACTCAAACCCATTCGTGAATGCACAGTCATTCTTGTGGACAAGAGTGCTAAAGGCAAAGCATCTGGCCATTGCAAACCAGAGCTCGCTTGAATCTTGGCTAATTTTAATTTCAAAGTGCCATTATAGCACTCGACTAAACCAGCTGATTGGGAGTGATTTGCAGCGTGGAACTTCTGCCTAATTCCTAATCCCTCACATACTCTCTTCATCACTTGGCCCACAAATTTACTCCCATTGTCACTCCAGATAATTCTCGGCAATCCAAATCTCGGGAAAAACTCTTTTGATAAGGGCTTTCGCTGTGGACAAGGCAGTATTGTCCTTCAAAGGGTAAGCTTCCACCCATCTTGAAAAGGAGCAAACAACCACCAAAACATATTTCAGGTTGTTGCACCTCTCCATGTGGATGAAATCTAGCTGCAAAGCCTCGAACCGATACGTAGGAGGAGCAAAATGACCAGCTGGTGTTGGAGTTCCCTTACCAGGATTGTACATCAAACACACCATACAGTTCTTAACCAGATTCTCTGCACTTTTGGGAATTCCAACATTCTGCCAAACCGGAGCCAACAACTTACAAATCCCTTTCACGCTAATATGTGCCATCCCATGAGCCATCGTAACAATTGGAAGCACATACGCGTTGGGCAACAACCATCTTTTATGCTCAGACAAATCAGTCCAACAACCATTCGAATCCAATCTACCCTTACTTTCTCTCCATTCATTCAACTCTTTCTCTGTAGCTTCAGCTTGGATGGATTTCACACTCTCAATCGTATCTTCACACATACTTTTCTCTGGAACCCATCTCGCCGGACCTGCAACATACATTCGGCTCATCACATTTCTCGCAGTTTCTTTCGCAACTTCAAACGCATTTCCGCGACCAACATCATCCGTGACTTTCTTATGGGCACTGCATTTCACAATCGCTACTTGTAACGGCAAAGTAAGTGATTCAAGAAGTTCATTCACCAACTGCCCATGCTGGATCTTCGCCCCATGCGAAGTCAAGAACCCACGTTCACGCCACAAAAGTCCAAAACTATGAGCCACACAGAACGCATACTGACTGTCGGTGTACACATTCACTCACTTTCGCCAACACACATGCTCTCGTTAATGCAATCAACACTGCTGCTTGCGCTGAATTGTGTGGGATACATGCAGCTTCAACAATCGTATGCAAAGTCGTAACAGCATATGCCGCAGTCGTATCACCATTCGGCAGCATAAAGCACAAACCATCAACCCACAAAGTACCATCACACTCTGGAAGAGGAGTATCCCTAAGGTCTATCCTCCCTTTCGTTTCTTCCTCCGTTCTAAGGAAACAATCATGCTGTTCTTCAACATTATCTGTCTCAGCTGAAATCGGCAACAACGTAGCTGGATTCAGCATGTTGCATCTTTTAAATGTGCACGTGACTCGCTAACAAAGTCAACTCGTAACCTGACAACCAAGCACTACTTAAATGCTGTGTCTTGGTACGATTCAACAAGGTATCCACTGCATGTGGAACCATCACAATCAATGTATTGTCCATAACCACACCAGCAGACTGTCGAATCGATACAGCCGCTGCCGCTGTAGCTCTCAAGCAACTCAGCAACGCTCTAGCTACCGGATCTAAAGTAGACGAAAAATACGCACATGGACGTTGCTTATCGCCGAACTGTTGAGCCAACACGGACAATGCACATCCCGCTCTCTCATGGACATACAATGTGAAAGGCTTACTGTAATCGGGGGTACCCAACACAGGAGCCGAACACAACGCATTGCGTAATTTTGCAAAGGTCTTCTGACATTCGTCAGTCCAAGGAAAAGGATTTGGAGTATCCTTAACAGTAAGAGCTATCAAAGGTTTTGCTAACAAAGAAAAATTAGGGATCCACTGTCTACAGAACGACGTAATACCCAAGAACGCACGTACTTCTCTCTGTGTCGTAGGCACACTCATTTTCGCAATAGCTTGAATTCTTTCTGGGGTCAGTTTCCTTCCCTCCTTCGATAAGAGGTGACCAAAGTAGGTTACTTCTTGTCGACAATATTGCAATTTGGAGAGAGAAACTTTGTGATGAAAATCAGACAAGTGGCATAACAACGACCAAGTAGCTTCTCTACAAATCTCTTCATTGTCAGCAGCGACTAGCAAGTCATCAACATATTGAATAAGGGCAGCACCATCTGGTAAAACCAACAGATCAAGTTGCGTTTTCAAAGCTTGGCTATATATCGATGGACTCTCGCAATAGCCTTGAGGAGTGCGCTTAAAGCAGAAACTTCGTCCTCCTAAAGAGAATCCAAAAATATCTCTACTCTCCACGGCAATCGGGATGCTGAAGATAGCATTCTTCAAGTCAATCACCGAAAACCATGTGGCTGTAGCCGGGATCAGAGTCAACAAAGCGGTGATATCAGGTACAACAGGAAATTGCGGAACAACGATCTTGTTCACCTCGCGAAAATCGATCACAAACCTATATACAGGAGGCTGTGAAGAATCATTTCTCTTCAGAACAGGCAAAACAGGACTATTGCACACATTACCTCTCGTTTCCTCAATCACACCCTTCTTGATCAGATCGTAAATGATCGCCAAAAGTGCTCGCTCACCATCACTCGAGATACAGTACTGTGGAATACCCGGTAACTTAGCATTCGCCTTCAGTGTCACAACATGTAGTGGAATCTCCAAGAGGCCTACATCATTCGGACCAGTAGCCCACAATGAATCGGGTAAAGAAGATAATTCAGGTGGAAGTCCATCTTTAGATATATACATCGGAGAGATCACTCTCTCACCCAACATAAGATGTACTCCTGACTGAGAACAATACGTCGCATACAATCTCTTCAACAAATCCAGTCCCAACAAGTTCTCACCACAACCTGTAGTCAAAATGAGGGGTGCTTCAAATCTACGAGGTCCAACAGAAAGAGGCAACGGAGTAGAAATCGGATTCGTA
Organism: Lissotriton vulgaris; assembly: GCF_964263255.1. Lineage (NCBI taxonomy): Eukaryota > Metazoa > Chordata > Amphibia > Caudata > Salamandridae > Lissotriton > Lissotriton vulgaris. Next base: position 762,421,415 of record NC_141691.1, on the reverse strand, counting down.
ACCTGGCACCAGAAAAACCTACAGAAACATTCTGAAAGCCAGACAAAGGTGCGCCAGGGAGTTTAGAGTGCATGATAGAACTCTTCGCAGCACCAGTATCCAACAGAAAAGGCTCTGACACACCTGATGCAATCACTTCAACATAGGGCCCACTCTGATCTACTGGAACTGAAACATCTCCCTCTCTTTGTCTATGGCTGTCCTAGCAATCATTACCATCCACTTCCTCACCTTTGACGTAATATTTGTCCGTATAGTACTGAGCTGTCCTACCAGATGAACCATTCTGCTGATCAAAACTATTCATTTAATTCTGTGGAGGCAAAGAACAACCATTCTGTCCACGACCTCTACCTCTAGGCGCTTGTTGAGCACCTCGACCTCTCATACCAGAAGCACCATTCGTGCGCTGTAACAAAAACGGACAACTATTCTTAAAATGGCCCTCTTCTTTGCAATACGCACACTGATTAGGCCCATACGGAAAACGTTGTTGAGAAGACTCGTTCCTTTGAGAGTTTCTCGAATATTGCTGATTCTGCTGATAATCGCGTTGATTATTAGTACGGGGTGGATAAGCTTGTTGTAGAAGAACTTTAGTCTTCAATTCCTTAGTCTTCTTATCTGCTTTCTCTACCTCATCTTTGTGCCTATTTTCATAGTACTGGGCTGTAGCTAGAATCTGCGCTGACGTGGAAACAGCCCAAGCACCTTCAGAATCTTTCAACTTATTGCACAATTCAAGAAGCAAATTATGTACGAATTTGTCGATGAACAATCTCTGGCCACCCTCAGTAGCCATATCCTGACCACTATGGTCTACAAACGTCTCTTCAAACCGTGTGAAAAAGTCAGACACTGTTTCATCTTTCTTCTGCTTGCACGCAGACAACTTGTCCCAATTGACACGCACTTCAGGCATCAAAGTCTTCATATAGGTAATAATCTTACCAGGGAGTTCAGTAATCAAATCCTCAGGCTTAGCGCCACCTACTTGTCTATTATCGGCATCTCTGAGATTAACCCAAGTGTCACCTAATTCTTCCGCGTGATCCATATGACGAATCTTACTCCAAATAGGCTGTGGAACAACATTCACAAACAACATGTCTGTCTGCCAAATTCATGATACACGAACCCCCAGTCTGAGTGAGCTCTTTATAGTGTCCCGCTGGATTTTTGCGCGGATCAGGCAAAGACTTCTTAATAGCTAAAACTTCAACACGCTTCCAAGGAACATGTACCCAAACACGCTGAGAGTATGGTGGAAAGGCTGGATTAGCAGCTGCATCACCAGGTCTCCAAACTGGAGGAACCTCACGCATCGGATATTGACGCGCTGCTCTCCTAACTGACGAATCAGGCTCAAACAGTCGCTCAGAAGGAGTGTCACTACGAAATGACAATAAAGTCGCAACTGCTTTCTGAACATCATGAGGACCCACAACGGTCCCTTTCGCAAATTCGGAACGTATTCGGTACAACTCAGAAGGAGCTTGACCTACTTCGTCAATCCATTGTTCATGAAGGAACACACACACGTTGCTTTTGGTGCTTCCCATTGAAGGAAAACATCCATAATACCCTCAAGATCATACTGTGTAGCGTACGTAACCCATTTATGCGCCATGTGATCCAAAACTGTATGCTCATTAACATCAGGCAACTGACTACGTGGTTTTCTACGCTCGACAACAGGAGACACACCCAATGATCCTAGCAAAGGAGAAAAGAAACTAGAAACTGCAGCAGTCATTCTCTGTCTAGTAGAAGGAGAAGGTGTCAGAATAAGAGAAGATGGAACAATGGTAGAAGAATCCAAAGGCGGAACAGAAGGAGTATTATAGACGGGCGTAGGAGTTGTAGACGAAGGGGGAGGCAAAGTTGGAGGACCCTGAGGAGGCTGCGCCAAAGGAATAGCAGCCAACGGAAGAGGAGCTGGCTGTGGAGGAATCGCAGATGGCAAAGCAACCAGAGGTTGCGCAACTACAACTGGTGGCGGTGGTGCCGTAGCAGTCTGTGCATAAGGGGGTGGCAAACTCAATAGATGCGACATTAAAGGATCTTTCGCATGCTCTTTCTTCTCTTCCTGCTCTTTAGACGGCAAAACTGGGTAGCACTTATCTACCGCTAACTTTCTAAACCTAAGCATCTGTTGGCTCTCTTGCTCTTCCTCATTATCCCTAAACGCTATAGCAGCTTGCACCATTGACAAACCTAGTTCTCGTTTATTCTTCTTCGCTAATTTAATTTTTCTGTTTGGCTTCTTTGCGCCATATGCGGAAAGAGTCAAACATTGCCGGCCGGGCTTTCTTTTTAAACAATTTAACTTCAAGATTGTCTAAAATCTCTGTTTCAAAGCTACCGTAACGGGGCCACTGTAGGACACCGTCTTTCTTCGTATATTTTACCCAGATTTCATTATAACCAATGGGGCCCACTCCATGTTTTACGTAAAGCTCATATGTTGGAGTTCCAATCGGAGGAACCGGACACGAATCCTACAACCGGGAATCCCTAGAACAACCACAACCAAATATCTTTTCAATTATGCTAAGACCAGGCATCTTCGCTCACTAGCCTAGCTTCAAACTTCAAGGGAAATCTCAAAACGATAGCCTTGTGAATACACGAGTCCCTTGGCTTTGGGGCCTGCAGGTACCCAATCAAAGCGATCCTCGAAGGGATACAAAACAAACTAAGAACTGGGAGATGCTCCACTCATACTTAACTGAAATGTCGATGGTGTCACCAGAAGACCCGTCTATCGTCTTCCTCTACAAATCGTCTATGGCTCCAAAACAGGGTGACAGTCAGGGCAGCAGTCCTTCGTAGCCGTCGGAAGGCGGGGAACCTCGCAGCAAAGACTTTCGGACCACGACGACATACAGGGGTCGATGAAGTGGCAGGCCTTCCTCCAGAATTTCCACACTAAGCTCTCCACGATCTTCGGGCTTGGACAGGTACCGCTGAAGGCGCCAACTGAGAGTTTCTGGGTTTTAGAACCCAGAAGCCAGGGAAAACGCTCAAAGTCTTCGGATTCCCCTGCCTCGGCAAACAGAGACACAGGACTTCTCGATGACGTCAAAGACCAAAGTTTATTGGCTGCAACCAGGAACAGAGATATACGAAGCACAACACGGGTGGTTCTCTAGAGACTGCACAATTTCAATGAGAGGAGCATGATCTTTTATGCCAAAAATCACATTCCAAAGTAGCATCGGTTAACCAAAAACTGACCAATGACAATGTGACATTTCAAAAGTAGCGCATGACGACAATCCCATTTTCTGTTGTCCAGCCCACCAGAAATGACCAAGCAAATTCCAACTTTCCTGTTCGATCAGGCCAGACAAACCCATCATAAAACCTTAACCCAAATCAGTGATTATGTCATAAAGGAAGGAGCAGAAACAGATTGGAAGCAAGATAGAAGGGTGGGTGCAGTGTACTGTAAATTCGGCAATGTCCTGCTCTTTGATCTTTATCTGACCAGCTGCCTAACAAGGAACTGGCTCAGCGAGGTTAGCCTCGGGCAAGGGAGTCAGTTCGGCCAGGTCACTCAGAAGTCAGCTAAGGTGTACGTGTTCCAAGGACTCGCTCGGCTGCAGTCATCGGCCTATGTGAGGGCAACCACACAAAATGGCTGCCGTCCACAAAAGGGAATCTGAGGGTTCAAAACGAAATCCCTGAATACGTAGTGTTCTCATTGATCGATTAATGCGAAAACACTCGTACACACCGCACTCATGATTTGCGGTCTGCTGACACCAAAATAGTCTATTTCCGACAACCTTTATTGAACGGGTTCGGAACCACCGAACCTCAGACCCTCACACTACGGAACTACACTTATGAGTTCATCGACAACACACACAAGTAAAATTAGGCCTTTCACTTGAATTGACCTTAAACTTTGTAGTTTCATGTTCAAATTTTTCTGTACTTAAAATCTCTACATTCTCTTCTACATTACTTTCTATTACTGTATCAATTTCTGCACTGTCCTCTTTTTCACCAAAGTAACAAAACTCAATTTCTTCACAAATGTTTTTCACATCTAATTCAGTTCCATGCAAAAGAGCACTGTTTTAGTTTAAGTGCTGGACTTTTGGAATAATACAACCTTCTCACTAATTTCCTCACTTTATTATGATGCACTGCTAATATCCTAAAATGGTGAAAAACACTCTGACATACTTTTCTTGAAAGACAAGCCAGTGAATGCCCTTGCAAACGTGTATTTTCTCTCACTCTACAAGGATCTAGCTCTTGTAAAATTTTAATTTTTTGTTTTACACTTTTCTTAGTATATGTCCGTAAGAAACTGCGAAACAAATCAATTGAATCCTGTCGCACACTACAAATACTACTACAATTCCAAATATACACTGGAGCCTTAGGACATCTCCCTATAACTTCATCAGCTAACACCTCTTCTGTATTCCTAGGCACAATCTTTTCTTTTTCAACCGGACAACCGTCCTTCACCTCATATGCTCGACCACTGGTGTCAACTGCATGCACCAAATAATTATCCTGAAAGTAACTTTCTTCATTAAAAATTGGCTCACAACTTGAACTATGCTTCCATTCTCCAGAAAAAACATCACAAAAATTAGTCCGATTAATTACTCTCCTCCACTTACATTTTGATTTGAACACATTTATTACTTTATCTAGTGTACGAATTCCATTCATTACTAAACTAAACCATTTATTTTTCACTTTAAATGCTTCATCCACAATCTTAACTATGTTTTTTTTCTTTTAAAAAGCGGTCTTTTTTTTCATACCTCTTTAAATTTTTTAATAAATTGCTCACAATTCTGCTGTAAAACATTCGTCTACGAATTTCAATGAATTGAGTTGTTCTTCTATTGGTATAGAGAACATCATCTCCTTTTAGAGATCTAACATTTTTGAAGGGACACACTTTCTTCTTTGAAATTAAAGGTGTCTTACTTTTCGTTCAAGTCACATGTTTTATTTTTAGTTATTTCAATAAGTTCCTGAGAAAAGTTTTAGTTTGCTTACCAGAAGCATTATTTTTTTTTACTGAAGATTTTGTTTTGGATGAGTCTTGTATTTTTCTTTCCTTAGACCTTAAATCCTTTTTATATTGCTTTTCACGTCTTTGTTTGGATGGCATATTGTTTTTCCTTTGTATAGATGATTATAATCTGTGGTAAAGAAAAAATAACATATTAAAGACCACTAAAACATATTACATAGCAATTATAATAAGTAAACAATATAAACACTAGTATACAACAAAAGGCTGATTTACATTACATGTGCTTTGCTTTGTGTCAAAAATGATCATGTGCCTCAGATCCCACTGTGAGTGAAGCTTGATTCACCCATCAGTGTGATCTTAGGCAGAGACCCACATACTGTTTGCAGAGACAGACATGGTAGATTATATGTAACATTCTGATCATGTGCCTAATATCACACTGTGAGTGAAGCTTGATTCACCCATCGGTGTGATCTTAGGCAGAGACCCACATACTGTTTGCAGAGACCGACATGGTAGATTAAATGTAACATTCTGATCATGTGCCTAATATCACACTGTGAGTGAAGCTTGATTCACCCATCAGTGTGATCCTAGGCAGAGACACACATACTATTGGCAGAGACAGACATTGCAGATTATGTGTAACATTCTGATCATGTGCCTACGATCATACTGTGAGTGAAGCTTGATTCACCCATCAGTGTGATCTTAGGCAGAGACACACATACTGTTTGCAGAGATAGACATGGTAGATGATATGTAACATTCTGATTATGTGCCTAAGATCACACTGTGAGAGGCGCTTGATTCACCCATCAGTGTGATCTTAGGCAGAAACACACATACTATTGGCAGAGACCGACATGGTAGATTATGTGTAACATTCTGATCATGTGCCTAAGATCACACTGTGAGTGAAGCTTGATTCACCCATCAGTGTTTTCTTAGGCAGAGAAACACATACTGTTTGCAGAGACAGACATGGTAGATTATATGTAACATTCTGATCATGTGCCTAAGATCACACTGTGAGTGAAGCTTGATGCACCCATCAGTGTGATCTTAGGCACATGACCAGGATGATACATGTAATTTACCATGTCTTTAAAAAACATGTACTTCCATATTTTTAAAGACATCAATTAAGCATACCTTTTTACCAGAAAACATTTTCTATAGTAAATTGTTTTTCACACAAAGCACAGCCCTTTTAAATGACCACTACAAAGCAAAGCAGAAACTTAACTCCTTTCCAAAATAGATTTCAATATGCACCATACAATTTTTAAACAGCATTACAAAAAAACATAACACACAATGCAAGAATAAATAAGAACAATATGCTTCTTAATCTTCCCTATACTGCATACAGCAGTATATCTTCATTAAATGAATCATATATCTGATAACACACAGGCACAGAGTAAAGTGAGACACAAGCAAAGAATACTCTTTAAGCTAAATGAGGCAAACTGTTACAAGGCACAGGTGACATTATTGAAAAATGTAAAAATGTTTTCTCTTATTTCAAACAAAGTCAGTAGGATGCTTCACCAAAATTTAAAAAGCAGACTTTTTTCCAGAAAATATTTTCCGTACTAAATCCTTTTTGACACAAAGCACAGCTTATTTAAATGACCACTACACAAACAAAGCAGAAACCTAACTCATTTTCAAAATACATTTCCAATATGCACCATTCTATTTTTAAACATTACAAAAATACATGACACAAAATGCAAGAATAAAGAAGCACAATATGCTTCTTAATCTTCCCCATAGTGCATACAGCAGTCTATCTTTATAAAAAGAATCATTACTCACCTTTAAAAATGCTTTGAAAGATGTAGAACAGTGTCAGTCACACACAACAGATTATCTTAAGCAGAATCTCTGAATAATGCTTCTGTCACTGGAGCCTCAGAATAATGGCACAGATTATTTCTCAATACAGACCCATATTTTTGTACATAACTAATCAAAATTCTTCCAACACAACTTCAAAACCAAACTGCACATTTTAATTGGTTGTTCATTTGAACACTTTGAAACTCCCATAATATTCACCCATCCCCCCAGTGCTCATTCACCCAGTTACCATGGTAACTTCCTCCTAACCCAGCACACAGTTCAAATGTTAATGCAAAATAATCAAGCAAGGGTGTTTGACTTCTCAATTTAATAGCTAATCATTTACAATGTTTCTTTAAATAACTTTTTCTTAACCATTAAAATGACTTCTTAAAAAAAAACATGCAACCTAATTTTCAGTGGTGAATTTTAAGAAAGCACCAATCATTTCTTGTTTTTCAAGTGCACTGAATCTCAACCACTTTTTTTCATAACTCCATCTGCCATTTCATTTCCACAACTCCTCTGCATACAAGCACATCTACCTTCAAAATGCCAAAAGTCTGGTTTGTGGGTCATAGCTATGTCTTCTGGAGTGAATAATTTGCAAGTAACAGAGGTATTTACAACCTTGATTTACGAAATGTGGACATTGTGTGGATTGTACAGAGAGGATTAAGAAGTCACCAATTGATACCATTGGTAAAATCCTTTATGCATCTACCACAACCTGACCTCATAATTGTGCACTGTGGTGGAAGTGACCTGGGCACTTTGACTGGGGTAGGTCTGGAAAGGCTTTTAAAGGACATCTTTGGGCAATTGATGTCACTTTTTCCAAATACTGCCTTGGTATTTTCTAATATATGCCAAAGGCAAAAATGGAACAGGTCCAACCAATTTTGTCCACAGATTGAGAAAGTAAGCAAACATGTGAATAAATATGTTTCTGCTTTCCTCCGAGACTATGGTATGGGGTCCATATACCACAACAACTTGCATTACAACATGCAAGGCATCTATAGGAGAGATGGTGTACATTTCACAGATGAGGGGAATAAAGTCTTCCTCTTGAATTTGAGACTCTGCATTGGTACCTACTTGTAGGTACAAAAAACACCCACATAACACAACAGCTCTTTTCAGAGCTAACTTACCTCTAAGCACTCTAAATAATTATCACTGTTTGTCCCCGTGGTGCACTCAGTGTGCGCGTACCGGAGAGCGCATCTGGGAACGCACCCAGCGCTTACCCTGCGAAAATAGCCAGAAAAAAGTTTTTTTACCCTTCAGGGTCCTTCTAGGCCAACCACAAACAACCTAGGGGGTCAGGGGGTGTCTACCTTGCCCCCTTTTACACATTTCCCCCTTTTTTTTCACCTCAAGTGTCTCGATTTTCCCGAGACACAAGATGGCGGACTCTCCGGACTGTTAAGAATATTGACAGACACCCGACAGCCAATCAGCTTTCCACTCGCGCACTCCCGTAGTGCGCCGGGTGCGCTTTCGGGTACGCGTACCGGTGAGCGCTCTGAGCACGCCCATAGATATGTGTTTTTGAAGTTGCTTTTCATAAAAACCACTGGAGCAATTTTAAACGAATATAGAAAATGCCCTACTACATACCAGTGCCTATCATTTTGCCAACTTTGGTGTAATTCCTTTCAGCCGTTCAGGCTGTAGCCGTATCTAAATGTCCTATGGAAAACTGCATGAGGAAAACACATTTGAAACTATTGAAAATTAGAACCAATCAAAATGTAACTTACGTTTTGAATTTGTATGTGATGAAGTATGATTGGTTATGTATATATCTTAAATGAGAGTAAAACACAGCCATTTTGTGATACTCCTGTCAGAGGTACTTTTGAGAGGAATTTTGGCTGCTCAATTTCTGGACTTTTAAATACACAGTACTTACTCTTCATCTTTCAAAAAGGTGAGTTGTTAATTTGTAGGGGGAACTATATTGTACACTTTAAGATAATTTGGAAAATGTATTCTGTTAGTTATTTACAGTCCTTCTGTTATAATTATGGATTCAGATAGGCTTCATCTCATGCAGTGCTTTATATTTCTAGTTCCTGCCTGATACTATACACTGCCCAATTAATTTTAAAGAAATAAATACTTGATTAAGCTACTTTTATGTTATGTATTACCAAAAACGATAAATGAAAGTGATTACTTTATTCTGCAATTTACAGCAAGAAATTTGAAATTAAAATGGAGGAGAGCAAGGAAATTTCTTTTGAAAGTACAACAACATATCGTGAAAATGAAAATGTCATGATTATTGAAAGCACCATTTCATCACAAGGAGAAGATGACTTAAAAGATTTTTTCTATCAATCTCTAGATGAAGAATTAATTGAATGTTTGGATGAAATAGAATGCCAACAAACATCAATGAACAATTTTCATGAGGAGATTAAATATATGAATGAAGATGAAATACCAGATAAGGACATGCTACAAGTTCTATTAAATTATGAGAAATCTGAACAATAAATTATTAGTTACAAATTAAAAATTAATTGACATTCATTTTTATTTCTAATTCATGAGGTCAAAGCGAAGTGATTGTAGTATAATGTAATACTTCTAGTATAGAGTGCAAAATTTTAATGTTACATAGTAAGTTTACTCTTTTTTTACTGCCCTTCTCCCACTGTATTTTTACCAATGTATATTTGACATCTCTTCTTCATCTCCTGCCTCCTTTCTCTCACTGTCTGTCTCTGATGCACCCTACTGCCGCCATTTTGTGTAGTTTCAGAAGAGAGTGAAATGTAATACTTCAAAACTTGAAAAGAGAGCAGGGTAGAGTGCAACTCACCCCTAGACCTTTGCAGGAGGTCCCAAAAGGATCTGTTTCTGCTTTCCTGAGAAACTATGGTATGAGTTGAATATACCACAATAACTTGCATTACAACATGCAAGATATCTACAGAGGAGACGATGTACATTTCTCAGATGAGGAGAACAGGGTTTTGCTCTTGAATTTTAAACTCTACATCAGTACCTACTTATAGGTACTTAAATCACCCACATAACACAACAGCTCTTTTTAGAGCTACCCTACCTCTAAGCAATCCAAATCCTTATTTAAAACTATTTTCTTTCACTGTTTTACCCTGTGGTGCGCTCAGGCTGCGCGTACCGGAGAGCGTACATGGGAACGCACCCAGCGCTTACCCCGCGAAAATAAAAAAAATAAAAACTTTTTTTGCCCTTCAGGGTCCTTTTAGGCCCCCCTCAGAAAACCTAAGGGGTCAGGGGGTGTCTACCCTGCCCCCTTTTAATCATTTCCCCCTTTTTATTTTCACCTCGGGTGTCTCGATTTTACCGAGACACAAGATGGCGGACTCTCTGGACTGTTTAGAATGTTGACAGACATAAGACAGCCAATCAGCTTTCCACTCGCGCACTCCCGTAGCGTGCAGAGTGCGCTCCCCGGTACGCGTACCAGTGAGCGCTCGGAGCGCGCCTATAGATAGGTGTGTTTTAGAAGTTAATTTTCATAAAAACCACTGGAGCAATTTTCACCAAACAGAGCAAAGGCACATCTGCGTACCAGTCCCTACAATTTTGCCAAGTTTGGTGTAATTCCGTTCAGCGGTTCGGGCTGTAGACTTGTCAGACCGTCCTATGGAAATTAACATGGGGAAAACACGTTTTGGGACCCCCCTTTTTTCTCAGCCCCCACTTCACGAATCCACCTGAAACTTTCAGGGATGGAGCGGGGGAGCTGGCCAAAATTTGGGAAAACTACACGCAAATTCCTCAACTGGCGCCAAAGTTATTCCCAATAGAATGTTGCGGATCTCCTGTGGTAGCTAGGTCCTAACTATAACTACCTACTGGCGACCGCCAGTAGGTTTTATATATATATATGTATATATATATATGTATATGTATATATATATATATATATATGTATATGTATATGTATATATGTATATGTATATGTATATGTATATGTATATATATATGTATATGTATATGTATGTATATATATATATATGTATGTATATATATATATTCACTGAAAAAACCATAGGTTATAGACCATATATAGTTAGGGATTAGCATTTAAAAAACCTTATTTTATTTGCACAAAACCATTGAAATTCCATATATAGTTAGTTGCACTAACTATATATCGCGGACCCGCAATCCACTGCTAATGATGTCACATATTACATCATTCATGACATGGTCAGTGACATCACTGATGACATCACTGATGACATCTCAAATGACATCACTGATGACATCACTGATGACATCTCAAATGACATCACTGATGACATCACTGACATCTCATTTGACATTACTGATTACATCACTGATGATATCATTTATGTGATAATACATCTTCAGACTCTAATATAACCTTAGATACACTCAGTGTAAACAGGCACTCACAGACTGTCACACATCCATGGAGTTACTCACACACCTAGTCAGTCATGCAAAGAATCAATTACATCTCCATTTCCTCAACTATACAGTTATACACACCTTACTTATTCAAACATATAGTAACACATATTTACTCTCTTATACAATCCTTGATACAAGTTCACAATGATTCATACAGCCACTTACACATTCACTGGCTCTTATGTTCAGTTATTTATATATGTCAACTCTCACATGGAGTGTGTTTTACATATGTACTTACTTTGACATGTAGCACTGAGATATCCATTCACTCACCAATATACTCATGCACACAGTCAACTGTCCATACAGCTGTTTCTACATGCACTTTTGAACCCATACACCTAGGGAATCAACTGCTCACACATCTATGCACAGAGTTATACACCTCCCAGCCACCCACACACATACTCAGTCTCCCATACAAATACTTGGGCAACCATTCAATAACCCATATAGTTACTGATATAGCTACTGATTTAAACATGCAGCAGTTTACAGAACAACATAAATAATGATTGCCAAATTAAGACACTTTAATCACTAACCCATACACTCAGTGAGACACATTTAATCATTCTCTCATACAGTCAGTCATGCACCTACTAAATCCTTCATCCAGACACTTATACATCCACTCATTCTTCAATATGTAAGACATATTTTAACTTTACAGAAACATACAGTCACTGGGTGTTGTCATCAGTGATGTCATCAGTGATGTCATCAGTGATGTCATTTGAGATGTCATCAGTGATGTCATCAGTGATGTCACTGACCATGTCATGAATGATGTAATATGTGACATCATTAGCAGTGGATTGCGGGTCCGCGATATATAGTTAGTGCAACTAACTATATATGGAATTTCAATGGTTTTGTGCAAATAAAATAATGTTTTTTAAATGCTATTCCATAACTATATATGGTCTATAACCTATGGTTTTTTCAGTGAATTTTCAAGGTTTTGTAAATGCAAATTCCTAACTATATATGGTCTATAACCTATGGTTTTTTCTGTGAATATATATATATATATATATATATATATATATATATATATATATATTCCATATATAGGACTCCCGTTACGCTGCCGGTTAGCTGCCCGGTTAACGTACCAGGAAGCACCTTTACCGCGAAAAATCGCAATTTTTTTTTTCTTTTGCCCCGCAGGGAACTTTAATAGCCCCCTCATCAATCCTAGGGGTTCAGGAGGGGTCTGCCTTACCCCTTTCATTCATTTACACCTTTTTTTTCCGCCTCTTGTCTCTCGATCCCACAGAGAGACAAGATGGCGGCCGCTCCAGACTGTTTACAATGATAACAGCCAATCAGCTTCTCCTCAGACTCCTGTTACACTGCCGGTTAGCTTCCCGGTTAGCTGCCCGGTTAGCTGCCCGGTTCGCGTACCAAGACGCGTCTCTACGGCGAAAAAATCTTTTTTTTTCTTTTTTTTTTTTTGGCCCCGCGTGGCTTTATAATATCCCCCTCATCAATCCTATGGGGTCAGAATGGGTCTACCTTGCCCTCTTTCCTTCATTTCCCTCTT